>NW_028258303.1:14186359-15581812 GCF_053883595.1 Heterocephalus glaber
AAAAATCCTTCCTGGTCTCTTCCAGCTTCCGGTGATTGCTGGCACTCCTTGGCCCATGACAGCATGACTTTGGTCTCTGCCTCTGTTTCTCATGTTTGTCTCTTTGCTCTAACTCTGTTTGAAAAAAAATAAGAATACCAGTCTACAGATATAGGGCTATCTTAATCCATGAAGTTTTCATCCTAATGTGACTAATTACATCAATGAAGACCCTATTTCCAAATGAAGTCACGCTTTAAGGTTCCAGGTGCACATTTGGGATATGCTATTTGACCCACAAAAATAAATCCCTGGATTATTTTGGAGCTTCTGCAGTACATTTTATGTGAAACACACATTGGGTGCAGTTTGTAGTAGGTACTCAGTAAAAGTTTGTTCTCACTCCCAAGCACAAAAGTTTGAGGAAATGTGGTGGGGTCTTTACTATGCATTCTCCCATGGTTTGGCCTTCACTACAGTTTCCAGTATATTACTATTCCCTTCTATCAAACAACAGGGCCAGTCACTTACCTGTAAGGCATCGAGCAATGCAGAGAAGAGTGAAGTGTTCTTTTTATTCCTGTTCTGATGTTCAGAGTATGGACACAGCAGTGGCAAACTTCTTCAGAATGTGCCTTAAAACCAGGAAACAGAGTGAAGTTGGGTCCTCACCCTGTGCTTCTGCTCCAGCCCCTTTGAGTTGTGTGCTGTCTTCTCATCCTTTCAGCCTGGGGCCTGTGCTTCCCATCCCACTCCCACAGAGAAGACACCTGCGGTGGCCTCCTCTTCTCAATACCAGGTGCCAGGAGGCAGAGAGGTGAGTTATGGTCACAACTCCTCAGGCTTTGGATGAAAGAAAGTGGAATTCCCCTGCATGAGCGGGAAACATTTCATCAAAATTCTTAGTTGCATAAAACTAAGGCAACATAAATGTGGAGCCTTAGAAAGCTATTTTTCCCTTTCCCCAAAAATATATTTTAAATGACATCTTTATAAACTTGGAATGTGTGGTGTGCACAGAAATCCAAAAAAGGTAAATAAAGGAGAGATTCCAGTTACTCCTTTAGTCCAAATATTGCATCTCAGGGAATTTACTTTCATCAGAAGGTGGAATAAAGCCTGCTGCTATTAAGAGGCACTTGTTGTATGCCGGCAGGCATGAAAGGTGCCAAATTGGCGGCCACTGTGAGACAAATGGACATAGCTGTCATTACTGGCAGGCCCTGTAAGAGGTCACCACCCCTTCGTAGCACAGGGAGTTACACAGCTGGTGCCAGCATGCTCTAGCAGTTGGGGGGAATCTATGGGTAGATGTGGCTGAAAAGACTGAATTAACAAACACTCTTGCATGTATGAAGCTTGCTCTTTGTCTACTGATGATACTACTATATGTATATTAATTTAGTCAACCAGCCATTTATCAGCCTCTCACTATATGCTAGACACTAAGGCTATAGAAATAAAAGCCAGTTCCTCGGTCTAAGGGCCTCCTAGTTAAGTGGGAGAAATGCACACACGAACATTCACTCACTGAACAACTAATTGAACATGGACCGTGTCTCAGACCTGAGGTGCATGAGTGTGTTGAGCAAGACAGGTGCTCCCAGTCTTATAAGAACTTCAGGGGAAACAGACCCTAAATTACTCCATAGCCATAGAGTTGTGTCTATAAGAGATGCTGTACAGTAAAGGCTGTGAAAATGTAATGGCTATGTTGTTTCCCAATGATGGTGCTCTGTGACAAGAGCCACCGTGGGAATGCAGGGAATGCATGGAGGGGGGAGCATGCTGGGGTGGGCAAAGGGGACTTTATTTGGGTGAGGTGGGTTTGGGAGGGCTTTCTAGCAGAAACAGCATTAGATCTTGGAAGCTGGGTAGGAAGGAACCAGGTGGATAAAAAGGATGAGCATCTAGGTTTCCAGCTTTCTGCTGGGTGGATGGATAATGATGCTGCCCAGAAAAAAGGAAGGCAGGAGAAAGTAGGTTTAGGGAGAGTGACAGTGAGCTTTGTTATGGTCACTCTGAGTGTGCGATACTTGAGGATGGCTAAGTTAAGGCACCCAGAAGGGAGAGCCATATTGGACTGGAGCACAGCTTGAAGATGACCAGCAGCCCTTAAAGTACAGGTAGTTATCCTGTGTTGGTTGGGGTTCACTGGAGAACCAGAACTAATATTATGAGCTTAATGATGAGAAATTGGCCTATTTGAATGTGAGGCTGAGTAAGCAAGGTCATGTCCACAGGACCGGCAGCCAGGAAGGAAGGTGTTGGGATACAGGAGCCCTGGGCATGAGGCAGGCAGGAAGGGACCAGAGGAGAGTAGCTGTTAACTGTGGAGTCTTACTGGCCAGAAAGAGCCCACTTCCTTTCAAGGGCTCATTTGGTTAGGGTAGGATCATCCCAGGAGGATGATGTCTCTGGCTTCAAGTCAGCCAGTTAGGGGCTTTAATAACATCTGCAAAACCCCAGCACATCAGCACCTAGATTAATGTTTGATTGAATACCTGGGGGAAAGTCTTTGTATGCTACAGGGGGCTCTGCCCTCCTCTCCATCCTCAGAGTTTAGCCTAGTCAAGCTGACGTTAAAAAAATTCTCATCTTTATTTTTTCAGCAAAGACTGGTTATATAATTGATCTTGATTTAGATAGCTGGTGGATGGTGCCCTGGCATTCATTCAATCCCAGGACTGTCCACCATGCTGCTTCTAGAAGTCTTCCCTTTTTCAGAGGGTCTCAGTGAGACCAGTGTTCATAAGGGTAACACTGTGTGTCATCTGGCTGACAATTAGGTGCAGAGGTCTTGCTTAGTCTGATGGAAGAGCCCATGGTGGGTGCCATGGCCCAGAGAGCATACAGTAGCACACAAGCAGGGTGAAATACAAGTTGTGTGACTGAAGTGCTTTACAGCATGTAGCTGTTTTATTGGCTTGAGCTTTGTTAAAGTAGACTTGATTTATCAAGATTATTGCCTTGCAAAATCTAGATGGGATGTATTTCTGCTAGGGTTTATAGATTGTGAGTTAGTTGCTAGTCTTTTGAATCAAATTGCAGATGGTATTTGAATCCCTATATTCATATTTTCTTTTTCTTTTTTTCCACTTTAGAGGTCTTCTTTAACCTCAGGGTATAAGCTTTGGAGGAGACTTGTGAGTGTCTTTTTTTTAATGTAATAAAGTTACTTGCTAAAAAAAAGTTACTTGCTTTTCTTGACTGTTAGAAAATGTTCTCTAACAGGTTGTAACTAGAACTTTTATATTGCTTACTGATTGATTGTCATACTGCTTTAAATTTAGAATATACATTGTTTGAGCTAGTATGTAAAAATATCTATACTTGTTACAGACCAGGATGAACAAAATCTTTGTAGCATGGACTGCTAAATAAGTGTAATTTGCCTACTTCTTGAAAATCATTACCCTTTGGCTTTGACTCTTGTTTGCTTCATGATTTCCATGTTTTCATTTTCTGACTCCCTTGTTCAGTCCCAATGACCTACCTTTCATTCAAGGCTTGCTTTGGCATTTTCTCTTCCAAATGTTTTGGTGGTTCCTTTTGAGACTATCCTTTTCACTGACCCTTTCTTAAAAATGTATCGATCCTTACTGCTTTCTTGGCTCCAAAAAGGACTTTTAACCCTGAAGTTGAATATTGCATGGCACTTCAAAAGGGACTCCAGAAAGTTGAATAATGCGTGGCACTGAGGGGAAAAGGTGATGTGTATAAGACGTGCAGCTCTTTGGTATATCAGAAAGTTGGGCTTTTGAAAATAAGTTGGTTGGAAAATTGGTAAATTATAGTTCCACTTGCAGAAGATTCATATTTATATTTGATTTTACCTTTCTCCAAAACAGTTTTGATGAATGACCAATTTTTTTAGAGAGAGATGAGAAACAGCTGTTGAACAGACTGCTTGAGAAATTAAGATCTTGCTCATGCCTTCTTTTTTTTCTCTTAGAATCATGAAACCTTAATAGGAGCCTGGTCCAGGGAATACTAAATGGTGATCAGTTATCAGGGATATGTATTATAAATGCCATCTGTCCCAGGCTTCACATATATTTAATGGCATTTTTGCAGAAGTACTCTATTTGTCATAAAGCCTGTCACTTGTGATCTATGTGGAAGTCTATATTAATTGAGAGCCAGTGTACTAAGTTTGAATCACACGAGGCTTCCTAGCATTTGCCAGGTCAGGACCTGCTTGGGCTCTGTGTATGGATGTATTTATTTAAGACACAATTATTACTATTTTCCATCTAAAGCTTGTTAGCCAGACCATATGCAAAGTGGCACAAGTCACTGTACAAATCACGTTGCAGCCCTGTCCTTTGGTGATTTTCCTATAGACAGCATCAAAATTGTGTTCTGTTTAATTACTTTTCTTCTGCCAACTAAATATATAAATAGCAAGAAGACCTTAGTGGTATGGCAGTTTCCCAGGGGAAAAGGCCCTCTGTATTTCATGCCATTACTTTTCTGTTTTCCCCCTTCTTTTCATTCTGTCATTCCACTATGTAAACTAAGTCTAAAATCCTGTAGAATTTTTATTTGTATATTTTGTCAACTTGTATTATCGTAATATATGTACTTAGCTTCTCTCCCAGTCCACGAGTCTAAAATCTGGTCTGATTTATTTTAGTTTCTTCCAAACTCTTCAATATTTTTTGAGTGAATGAGTGCACAAATGAAAATGTTGCTGTGTTTGAGGAGAAATTCATCAATTCCTTGTGATGGGAGAACTGGAAGGGGCATATCCTTGCTGCCACCTTCCCTTCTTGGTGTTCAGAGGTCCAAGCAGAGGTGCAGAGACATTTGTGTATTTTTTACTTCCCCTCTACCTGAGTGTGATGCTTCAGAAGGGACATACATGGAATATGAGAGGAAAAGGGCCTCTACCTTGTTGTTCTGACCACTGGGGCAACCAGGAGGATGGAGCAACCCTCATACCTACCCTTCCCTTTGGGAAGGACAGTGATTCATAGACCTCGTTTACAAGTGAGGAGGGGTAATAGGCAGAAAACTAAGCTAGCTGCCTTTTTGTCTTGGCAGAAATAATTAGTCAAAGTTTGTCCTACAGTTTGCAGCCCCAGATGCCCCACCTTCTGCCTGGGCAGTTTTGGAGGAGAGTTCAGAGGACTAAACCCATCAAACTAAAGCAAAAGCTTAAAGGTAGCAGCAGCATTAGATTTTTTTGCCTCTTTCTGTAGGTCAGATTTAACAGAGAGGTGCTGTTTGCCATACAATCGAACAAGACTGACCTGGTACTAAAATTTAGATTTACCAAGTGTATGGAACATGTGATCAATGAGAGGTAGAATTTATCTGACTGCGGTCTTGATCACCTGTCAACTTTTATCTACCCTTGGCTTCTCAGGTGAGAAGGGAGTAGCTTTTTCTACTTCTTTTCTAAGTGCTGTAGTAGCACACATCTATATAAATTTCATTTCTTCCTCTACCGAAAAAAGAAAGATATATCAGCCAGGTTTCCACCAGAGAAATAGAACAGTAGGAGATTAAGTGTACACACACGCACACACACACACACACACACACACACACACACACCCTTGAGGGGACATGTAAGAAATTGGCTTATATTATTTTAGGGACTGACTAGGTCCTAGCAGTCTTCACTCCACAGGTATAATTTCTTCTAACTTAGAGAAACTTCAGCTCCCCTCTTAAGAACTTTCAGCTGTTTGGATAAGACCCACCCAGATTACTAAGGAGTTTGCCTTTACTTAAAATCAACTGGTTGCAGGTTTCATCGACCATGTCTATAAAATACTTTCACAGCAACACCTATATTCGTGTTTGATTGAACATCTTGTCCATAACCTAGCCAAATTGGCACATAAAACTGACCATCACAGAAGGGTTTTTCTACATTGGGCTTCTAGCATACATGTGGATTCTGAACATGGAACTTTCTGCATTACTCCAATGATTCTTTGGTCACTAGTTTAGTCCTTGCACAGACATTTGACATAACTCTGTCTCCTGTCTTTATAAGTGGCCATAAAAAGGCAAAGTATCAATGGACAGTCATAAAAGCACCCTCACAGGTGGAAAATAGCTCACAGTATGTGCCCTACAGATGTGGTTTTATTTCTAACTGTTAGCTAATTCATTCTTGGTGAAGACCCATTGTAACATTAGTGCTGAGTTGCAGGTGAGGCACAAGTATGGAGAAAGGGCTTCCCCGTTGTACAGGATACTGTGGGGCTTGCCTTGGGAAATCCATCTGCAGTTCCAGCCTATTTAGCTGGAAGCCTTGCTTCTCACTTTTCTGATCATTTGCATGATTTTTTCAGGACTCATTAAAATGTACAATTGAAGACAATATTTTCATTGAACTTAGTTTTGACCCTTTAAAACTAAGGGGTGAAAGGGTGCTACCTACTCAAATGTTTTGACAATTAGTGGACTGGTCACTGTATCCCTCCTGGTTTCCTTCAGTCCGGATTGGACCCCCTCTCTCATTCCCTTCAATATTCCTGTGACAGGCAATCATTCTCAATCATTTCTGTTGAAATTTTATGATCCTTCTTGCATTACTCTTGGAGTACAGAGGTTGGAAATATATGCTCAGTGTTCCACTTTTGAAACATCATTTGAAGAGAAGGTAAGGGCATGGTCTATCTCATCCTCAGATCGTTTTTTTGAATATTCTATTTTTTTTTTTTTTTTGGTACAGGGGATCGAACTCGGGACCTTGCACTTCGAGGCAGGTGGTGGCACCACTGAGCTAAATCCTCAGCCCCTCTCAAATCGTTTTCTTTGCTAGCTCCCTCTCCAGAGCTGGTGGGCCTTCCATGCGGTCCTAAGCCTTTTCTAGCTACAGGCTCTGACTGGTGTTTTCATTGAGCTTTTTGGTTCAAGAAGCCATCTCAGAGCTGACCAGAACATTCTTCCCTCTAGTCTCCATCTCTTCTGTGGCATTCACAGATGACAAATCTCTAGTTTATTGCTCCATTTGCATGTCTGATGGATCCTCAGACTTCAGAGATTCAAAAGAGAACTTTTCATTCCACACTCTTGCCCATCAATTTCTCTTCCTCTCATAGAATTATTGGCTTCAACCTAATATCTCATTGTTATTTATAGTTCTGCCCTCCAGATCTAATGGTTAACCATGTCCTATGGTTTTTACCTCCCCAGATAGATCCTAAGTTCTTCTATCTCCATTGCATCAACCTTATTCGAGAAATCCATCATCTCCATAGACTGATGCATTAGCCTTCTACCCCAGCTTTGCTGTTTCTCCTGTTGCCTGACTGCAGCCTTTCCTGGCTCTAGAAAATGCCAATTCAGTACAAGGAATTCAGGCTACATCCCTTCCCTGTTTGGTTCCCTTGGATGCTTCCTGGTGTAGTGAGTTGAAAGTGCAAACTCTTCCCATGGTCTGCCTCTTCCTGATGCCTTCTCAGACCCTGGCTTGTTCTTATCATCCCAGGACTCCCTGCACACAGCCACTCGGACTTTGTCTTGCATGGATCAAGCCTGTTACTAGCCTGAGCTTTTGCACTGGTCAGTCTTCTTCCCTGAAATATTCTCCTCAGAGACCTCACATGACTGGTTACCTCCCTTCCTACCAGTCCCAAAGAAGACTTCTATGTCCATGCTGTCTATGCGCATCCAGTCTCCCAATTCCCCTCCCAATTCTTTCACTGTTTGCTGGTTTTCTTTATTTAGTTGTTTAGTTATTTACTATTTATCATCATTTACTAGTATGTACTGTTGTAAAAGCTAAATCGTTATCCCTTCCCTCCCTCCCTCCGTCCCTCCCTCCCCTTTTTCCTTCCTTCCTTCCTTCTTTCCTTCCCTCTATCTGTTCCTTCCTTCTTTCTCATACCACAGGATAGTAACAGACACAGAGGTAGTTGCTTAATAAGAGCATAGTCAGACAGTTATTATTTTATTCTGCATTTGGTCTATAGCAGTGAACTAGGCTGGCAGCTTTAGCAGGTGATATGGACTAAATTGCGCATGCCCCATTAATATGTTGAAAATCTAACCCTTAATGTGATTGTATTTGGAGATAGTGCCTTCTCAGAACTAATTAATGTTAAATGAGGTCACAAGAGTAGGATCTTTATCCAACAGAATCAGTGCCCTTCTAGGAAGAGGAGGAGAGACCAGAGCTTGTGCTCTTTCTCTGAGAAGAGGCCATGTTAGCACATAGGGAGAAAGTGGCCATCTACAAGCCAGGAAAACCAAAAAGGCCAGCACCTTGATCTTAGAGTTTACAGCTTCCAGAACTGTGAGAAATCAACGTCTGTTGTTGAAGCTGCCCTGTCTAATGTCTATTGTTAGGGCCACCTGAGCAGATTAAGACAAAGTTTGTCTACTGGGACTGTCATGTTGCTTTTACAGGTCTTAATGCATGTTTGGATCTTATCATCTTCTACATATACTTAGGATAGACTTCTCCTAATTGTGCTAACATTTTTCCCTTATTATTTCTTATCTAGAAGTTGTCTCCCTTATTGCCTAATTTTTGAGATTTTTTGTTAGTCTGCAGTTTTACTACTCAGGGGACATTAGTATTATCTGATGAATTAGAAAATTTATAAATATATTAAAATATCTTAAAAGTAACATTAAATTATAATGAAAGAAGACTACTCCTTCTTCCAGGTACTAGGGATCTGTCTGTATTATTTTCATTTAGAGAAAAGGCTCATTTATTTTTATTCCTGTTAGTTTTTAATCTGAAGGTTGGTTCCTTATTTATAACAAGATCATATCTTATTGATTGTAGCATCTCTTAGCATGTAGGGCAGTAAACAGCATCTGTTCTGAACATAATTATCAACTCAAAAAATTTACTGAATGAATAATGAAAATTTATTAAACCAATGCTAATTTGTTCTTAGTCATTGGTGTAAAACCTTGTTTAAAGTCTTTAGAAAGATTAAACACATCATATACTTTAGAATAATCAGTGGTTTTTTTTTTTTTTTTAGTGTACGTTTTATTTTGATCATTTCTTCTTGCTGGTTAAAATGAATGCCCAGAGCTAAACTTAGAGGATTACTTTTTCTTCCTGAATTGGTTTCTTTAACTTTATCTTAATGGGGTTTGGGGGCATATATTCCACAGTATTACTAATAGTGATTACATATTACATTCACTCTGACATTTCATGTATTCTCAATTTCCCAGAAATATCAGAAGAGAAGAAAAATGTAGGTGAAGAATTTGGAATAATGGCATCTTTATAACTTAGGAGTCTTGGAAAACTCAAACATCAATATTTAGGGCTTGGATGAAAATGCAAATTTAGAGATTACTTAAATGTTTTTTATATATCAACCTTTTGAAACCAATGTTGGGAATGATCAAAAATCAGTTGCAATTAAAAAAATGTCTGAAAAACAAAGGGTTGGGTGGTGGGACAATTGGGACAAAGTAGAACAGAATTGTGGGGAAGATTCCAGGGATAATATGTACTTGATACTTTAAGTAATGTTTTCCCAAACTTTGCAAAAATTCCCCTTGTCCTTTTGCTTCTAGATGCAACTCATTGTCATTACCTTGATATCCATACTTTTCACTTAACTATATTTTTTTGTTTTATTTTGGTCCATTCTCACTCTACCCTTTCTACAAAATTAGTCTGGGCTCTGAAGTCAGCCTGCCTGGGTTCATATTCCAGTTTCTCCCTTTAATTTTGCTAGCAAATTACTGAATTTCTTTCTTTATGCCTCAATGAAGTGAAGACAGATCTGTAAAGCGGGGCAAATAGTTTGTGTGTGTGTGTGTGTGTGTGTGTGTGTTTGTGTGGGCCAAATGGTTTGAAGCCTTGTCATGGCCATCAGTTGAGTTCACGTGTGTAGAAGACTGGCGTACAAGTAGACCTTAAGAATCAGTGGTTGTTTCTATCACCATCCTCTTCCCCATCATCTTGATTTCTGTGAGGGAGCCTAGCATGTCATTAATTTAGTAATTGAATAATTTTTTTCAGGTGATGCTTGGCAATGTAAAAGAATTTTAAAATGGAAAACCTTAGAAGCCAGACAATTTGTTGGGTACAAAATGAAGCTTGTTATAGCTATATGAAGAAGTTGGACAAGAAAGAAGGTCTGGGAAAAGGGAGAGTTGAGAGTAAAGTGTGGACTGAATATGAGGTTTATAGTAGGGCTGTATAGCAGCTGCTGCTGTTGCTTCACATGGGGTTACCTCTGATTTTAGCTACTCCAGGTGGGGCTCCTGAGGCTGGAAGTCCCAAGGGAACTCACAGTGCCTTATTTTAACCTCCAGGAAGCCTTTTTCCATTTTCTGTCTCAGGACCTTCTCAGATACCACTTTGCCAGCAGGCAAGTGCAGCCTGCCAGTGTGGGGGAGCTTGGTGCCCCAGACAGCCTTCCACTGGTGACTCCAGCCCTGCAGCTGTTATTGGGAGGCATTCTCTTCTCCTTTGACTGGTCTCACCAGCAAACAGTCCTAATTGTCTATGATATTTATCCCTGTCTTCCCCTCCCCCATATTGGGTTTTGCTCTGACTTTGTCTCACACCCCTACACCCCGACCCCACTCATGCTTTCCCCTATATTTTCTCACTGTGTATGTAAGTCCTTGGCCTTATTTTAGGGTCTGCTTTGAGAAGAATTAAACAAAAAGAAAATGAAAGAAAGAGTACAGAAACTTGATAGGTCAGCGTTCACTCTGAATGTCTGCTGTTCTGTCTGGTACATAGCTTGCTGCTAAAATAATTTAGAAATATTGTGTTATCTTAAAGCTTTCTGGAGGACAGGGACTATTTTTGGTGGTGGTGGTCCTGGGGATTGAACTCAGCACCTTCACACTGAGCTACATCACCAGGCTCCCTACCCCTTTTAATTTATTTTTAAAATTCTGAGTCCCAGGCTGGACTCAAACTGGTGATCCTCCTACATCAGCGTCCTAGAGTGCTGGGATTACAGGCATGTGCCACCCTACAAAATGCAGTATTTTACATTCTGGGTCCCCCAATTTCTGCCATTCAGAAGTAAGTATATTTGTTGATGGATTGGTTTTCTAGTTGAATTCCACAGTTCCTCTTAGGCCTGTCATTCAGAGTATTATGGTTTTACCAATGAGGAGTCCATGGCAAATGAAAAATGAGTTCTGGTAGTTGGGAGATTTTAGTTTTTAAGAACAGTGGTTCTGGTGCTCTTCGTGAAGAACTGCTGTGGCTTCTGCAAGTAATTATCTCCCTGGAGACTGTCACCTTAGTGGGCTGTCCCTTATCTTGATGTCCCTTCATGTAATAGTGATGTTTCTTGACTTTCTGGCTTCAGCCTTTCTTATGAGAAAGAAATCAATTCTTTGGGGAAAGATATCACTATAAGACATTTGTCTACAGAGCATGAAAGCAAATTTTCCAAATTATTAATTAAACAAATCAGTAAAAGTAGCCAAAACAAAGTAAAACCAATCAGTATTTTGAAACATTTAGTGCTTCTAAAATGTCAATTTATCTATTTTGGCCTTAACTCATATTCCTTCATAAGGTCATCTATCAGAAGAGCTGTGGTCTGGCATGTTGTCCAGACTTCCACCTGATAGAGGATTATGCTGACATTGATATGATTAAGACAAGAAATATCCATTCAAATCAATAATGGAACCATCTGTAACCAGGCCCGTGAGGTAGTGAAAACAGATACTGTTTCACTGATTTGACCCACACTAAGTGGGTAGTATGGCACCCGGCCCATGGTGGTTATTCAGTAAACATCGAATCTGATGATGGATAGATGACAGCCACAAAAACAGCTACAGTGCTTTCAACTTGTACTTGTCTCTTGTGATACAGGCAAAGGAAGCTCTCTGCATTGTTCAGATGTGACTCCTGTATATATATATAGTTATAGATATAGATATAAATATAGATAGTAGGAGCCATCATCATCCTATCTGTGTGCTCAGTCCATGTAAAGAAATTCAAAGCAGGTCTTACTTGATTGCTGTAGTAATGTGAATTCAACTCGGGACAACAAAGTGGGACTGTTGATAATAGTTTTCTAGCCCTTGTTAGATCCATATTTTTGCCATAATTGTTACTATGTAAATAAATATCAACTTAACAAAAAACTAATAGAACTCTTCCTTAACACAGTGAGTGTTCAGCCACAAATAGCTCACCATAAGCTTGCAGGAGACATGACTATGTGCCTCATATCTTAACACATGCAAGATATGGGCCACTGACAGAGGAGGCCACACCTGTGTCATATGTTACTGCTGACATTTCTTCCAAAACATAATGGCTGGTTGTTCTGGAAGCAGGGAAAGTTGGAGTGGATACAGAACAACTTTGAACATATACTCAGAGGCTGTCTTTCAGTGTTTCCCCTCCATTATTTAGAAGGAAGTAAAGGGATTGCTGCAGTACTGATGTGATCAGTCTAGTCAGGAAAATAACATATCCAAGTTTGTTCCAGCCCCTGCATGACATTTTTTTTTCTAGACAAGTAGCTGCCAAAAGTCAGTGAGGCATCAATTTGATGAAATATCCCTAGCAAATTGCCATTTCTAATTATTCAGTATATTTACCTCTGCAGTTACATCTTTCATCACTCAGACTGGCTGTACTTCAAGGGGAGATGTCTGCTCTTAGGGAGAAAGTGATGAGAATGTTATAACTTGAAGTTTCCAGCAGGCCTTGAATTTATCTTTGTCATGTTTGTCCTCAAGTTTGGAAAGCCAAATGCAAATCTTTTTTTTTTTTTCAGTCATCCCCAACTCTTCTGTTTTTAGCCAGTCCTTTCTTACAAACATAATGAGTTCTCTGTGACTATTTAAACTTTTGTTTATCTTTTCCTGACCCTAGGTTTTCTTAATGCATTTCTCCAGACACATGCTTTTTCATGGCTCTTATTACTTTCCTATATGTTTGCCTCTCCACCTTGAGGCTAGGGACTGTCTCATCCTTTTGTGGTGTTGGTGAGATATCGGTGCTTTTCACAAATCAAATAATCAAGACCTGTTACTTTGATAAAATGTTATTGAGCAAGTATTAAAATATTAGTTATTTTTATTAAGTGTGGATCCCCAAAGTATAATGTTCTTAATCAATTAAGTAGAGAAAGAAAGTATTAAGAATTAATTGAAATCATACAATTTTAAATAGTGAATGACATTTTATAGGAATTTGAGGCTTTAGCCTGATCTGTTTGTTTTGTGGGTAGGGAATCTTGACCTGTTTTGGATAAGAAGCCCATGGATCATTCACCCCAACAGTTTTCTGTTTTGACTAAAGTTGAACAACTGTCCTATGAAAGATGCATTCTCAAGTCTCAGAATGTTACAAGATCTTTCAGCTCTCATCCCATATCTACCTCTGAACATACGATCTGCATGAATTCTAAAGTTAAGATTCAAACCAGTTGCTTGTGAATATTTTTCATATTGAGAACAAAATCAAGTTAATTTCATAGCCCAATGTATCCTCATTTGAACTGACTACAAAGCCAGAATTTGAATTGTCACTGATGGGAAACAAGGGAAATGTCAAAGATGACAGAGAGTGTTACTGGAAACTGTTTGAGCTTCTCTTCTCTGAGGATGTAGTGTGAGTTGAGGGAGAAAGAAGAAATGTCCATTTTTTATGGTCTACCACATCATGCCCTGTGTTATGAGTTAGATCTAAAATGTCCTCTCAGAGACTTTCATGTTTGAAAAGTGATTGGATCATAGGATCCGATCATAGTGATCAACTCATCAGTGGATTCATCCATTGGTGAGTTCATAGCTAAATGTGCTGTTAGGAGGTGAAGTCTGGTTGGAGGTAGATCACAGAGGGGCATAATCTGCAAGGATGTTTCTTGTCCTCACCTCTTCCCTTCTCTCTGTGCTTCCTGGCCACCGTGCTCCTCTGCCATCTTGTTTCTGCCTTGGAGATAGTTGACTGGACTCTTGGGAATTTTCTCTTTCCTTTGTGAAAACTGTTTAACTCTGACAGTTGCTACCATATATGATTTTGACAGTTCTGAAAATTTTGTTTGATAGTGATGAGGCCTAGTTATTCTGAGCTGCACCCAGGTGCAGCTCTGACTTTGTTAAGGAAAGAAAGGTCAGTATGAAGAAATAGGTGCCAGTTGGAATAAAGCTATTTTTAAAAAATTATAGCAAACATACAGTTATTACTAAAGAACTGCTATGTATATTATATTTCAATGTTTTAAGTCTTCACTGAGAAATGAAAGGGATTTTCTCCAAACCCAACCAGTAAGCCTTGGGATCCAATCCTTGCTCATCAAATGCAAAGTCTAAAAGTGAAATGGAGTGTCATAAATTACCTCAGTTAGAAACTTTTCTTTTTCTTTTGGTGTGTTCTTTTGGAGACTAATCCAGGAAGAATAAAAATGTAGGAGAAATCAGCCTTGATCATACTACTCTCAAATTGGAGACTAATTAGAACCTCTGTTTACTTTTAAACCTCTGTCTAATATGAAATAATATTTCTAGGGAATATTAGGTCCACAGCTAGAAGGAAGCTTTAGAGCAAAATCTTTTTTTTTTTTTCTATTTAGATGGGAAATCATGTAATCCTGATATATTTGTATTTTTCAAAGAAAATGGAGAAATGCTGATTTAAAGTTTCTTATGTTTTTGACAGGGAGAAGGGAGATTAGTACTATTAAATCCTTGTGTATGGTAGTCTCTATAATCCTTCCCCAAATCTATGAAACAAATGTTACTATTTTACTTGTCAAGAAACTTTAAGTTAGTGAGTTAAAGCACAGTGGTACCTTGGTTTGAGAACTTAATTCTGATCACAGAGTTTGTTCCATGATTCTGGTGGATCTAGTGTAATTATCAAAATTGCAGTGAGCAATTTGAAAAGAAATCAGGTCTCAGGACTCCAGAGTGGTTGGGCTTGGTGTCACAAACCTGTAATCCCAGAATTCTGGGACCTGAGCCAGGAAGATTGCAAATTTGAGCCCAGCCTGGGCAACGTGATGACTTCGCAACACCCTGTCTCAAAATAAAAAATAAAAAGGGCTAGGGATGTAGCTCAGTGTGAAGGTCCTGGATTCAGTCCCCAGTAATACAAACAAACAAATGCCCAAAGAAGCAAAAGAAAAAATGAGCACTGACACTCTTCTTTACAATTAAGGGCTGATGAAAGGTGTATGAATGCCTGGGGTGAATCCTGAACCAACTTTTCCAATTCCAATCTTTTATACCGAAGACACCTCCACTGATGATAGTTTTTATTTATAGATTTAGTTTTTCAAAAATCCATTGCTTACATACTTACATTAAGCTTTTCTACTTTATAGTTGATAATAAAAGTAATATATGCTTATTATAGCAGATCTTCAAGGTATAGAAGATTAAAAGCATGGATATTCTTCCATAATTTTTCCTAGATTCATTTCTTCATATGATTAAGAACTTTTAAGGAAAAGTGATGCTTTGTTTAGGGTCTGCTGAGCAGAGAAAAATATTGTAGTTGACATGTTATTATATACATTTAACTCATTTCCTTTAAAAGCACCATATAGTTTGTTCTCTTCAGTAGTTATTAGAGTTTCTTTGAAGCTGTGCTTATCTTCAGCCCCACCAGAGGCACCTCAAATTCTAATGCAGTCAATCAGGGAAGAATGACTGAGATTTCACTGTATGACCATCCTCTTCACTGTACACTCCAATTGAGTACAGTGAAGAGGACCATTTACTGGTTGTTACAGGTTGCTCAGGTCAGTACTATGGATGCTGATTAAACAAACCATGGGAGCCACTAATTTGATGAAAAGAAGGCTTTATTTAAAACTAGCTCTGAGGAGATGGAAGGTCCTCCTACTGCCACAAACCACCTTCTTATTGTGTCCACTTCTGCAGGGGCCTTTAATAGTGAAGAACAGAGGAAATACAAGAAGACAAAAGGCAGCTACAGGCTTGCTCCTTCCCTTCCAGCTATATACTACTCCCTCCCTTCCCATTTGAAAAGGAAACTGGATTTTGACCTGCATATTCTGCCCATTCATCTGTGGTGAGGAAAGGAAGGGCAGTTGGTTTATGCCCTAAGCCTAAAGAAGTTTGGAGAAGCCTCGTCTCTAAAAAAAAAATTCAAACTTTTAAAGTTCCATTTTTTTTTTCCTGGCAGGACATTTATAACTCCATTTACCTGAGTATTTACACTTCTCACATCAGAGTCCCTGAGTAAGACAGTCTTTGGGGCTTATTAGAAAATATCTCAAGGTAACATTAGGACTGTCCATGTGGGATGGTAGCTGTGGACATGTGGCCACCAGGCCCATGAGAGTCCATTATAACTTGCTTATCAGAAGTTCCTTATGTTGTACCCAACTTCTCAGGTGGTTTGTGCTTTGTTTTTTTGAATGTTGGTCTTCAGGAAATTCTTTGGAATTGTAAACAGCCTTTGCAGAGTTCTCAATTTTTTCTTCCTTCTTCCTATTTATTCCTTCCATGTGTCTATGTCATTTTCCTCATGATGAAGGCACAAGTCCCAACTCAGGCAACTTTAAGGGAGGAGGGGCTTATTTTGGCTCACATTTTCAGAGAGCCCAGTCATGCTTGGTTGGCCTGCTCCAAAGGAAAGAATGGCATGGTGGGAGGGCCTACCTCAGAGGAAAGCTGCTCATATCATGTCAGTCAGGAAGCAGAGAGGGAAGAGAAGAGCTGGAATGGGAAATACACCCTTCCGGTCACTCCCCCAGGTGACCCTTCTGGTCACCTGCCTCTTCTGACAGACCTCAAGTCCTCACAGTCCTCCCCATGATCCAACCATCTTCCTGAAGCCCCAGCTCTGAACACATGAGGCTTGGGAGGGGCATTGCAGGCGTAAACCATAACACTGTGGAGCTACTGGGCACAAGCCCACTCTTGTTCCCACACTGTTGATACTGGCCCAGCTTGTACCCACCTGATCAGTGCATGACTCTCCTCTGCAGAGGGCTGGCAGTGTTCTACTAATCACCATAGTGGATCAATGCTGCCTGTTTTGAAGACTAGGGCTGTAGAGAACAAATGCTATATCAGACAAAGCATTTTTGCTGGGTAATTTTTGTTTGCCTCATCAAACCTAATTCTGGAAACCATTCTTTGCTATTCAGGCCTAGCGACAGAAAGGCTCCTACTGTTTGCCCTGCACCAGATTTGTCAACAGTCTGTCTTACATTTTCCTCACTACCTTTATTTTGGTGGCCCTTCCTTGTCTTCTTGGCCCAGGTCAGTCTCTGGTCTCCTTAAGACCTTTTTTAGCCAAGTAAAGGGATGCATACCTGTAATCTCAGCACTCTGGGAGGCCGAGGCAGGAGGATCACAACTTTGAGCCTAGTCTGGGCAACTTAGTGACTTATGGAGATCCTGTCTCAAAAAGGGATGGGGGTCCGGGGATTTAGCTCAGTGGTTTAGCCGCCTGCTGCGCAAGCTCAAGGACCCAAGTTCGATCCCCGGTACCAAAAAAAAAAAAAAAAAAAAGGGATAGGGTGAGCTGGGGATATAGCATAGTGCAAAGGCCTTGGGTTTGATTCCAATACTGCCTTCCCCCTAAAACCCTTTCTCACCTGTTGTCATATACATGTGTGACTCCTCTTTCCCCCTTTATGTGCTCAACAGAACAACACCTCTTTCCCTAGTTCCCATGGTTTATGCAATTAATAGTTATCTCTAATTTCTACTTTAAGAGGAAATTAACTCAGAAAGAACTATTAGAACTAGAAGGCATTTGAGAAATCATGTTAGTCAATGAGTTTTTTTAGTTTAGAAGTGAAAATGAGTCCAGGGAAGATAGGTGTCTGTCCAAAGTTCACTGGATGTGACCTAGCAGCTAATCCATTGTTCTTTCCTCTGTTCAATATGGAGATGGAGGTAAATGTCTCACAAAATTGTCCCTCTTAAAATTGATAATTGTTCTTTTTGGATCAAAGGCTCAAAAAATCCTGTTAGTGGCAACTCAGATCCCTATGCTTGGCTTAATGAAAAGGAAAAAGCTTAGTCAAAGCTAATTCTAAAGAGATGGAGAGGCCTCATATTGCCACAAATCCGCATCTGTCTGTGTCCAGGTCTGCAAGGGTCTTTTATAGTAAGGAAGAAAAGAGAGGGGCAACGCGGAGACAATAGACAGTGATCCACTGCTTGTTTCATCCCTCTTAGGTAGGAGATTAAGGTATGACAAGGAGACTGGACGATAGGGCATGGCCCATCTGTCATGGAGAGCTGGCAAATTATGGCCCAGAACAGCTTTTGATGGCCAGGATCTGATGTCAGAAGGACATGAAAGATGGCAGCCATTGGCCTCCTTACCATGGTGTTCTTACTCTTCTGATGGCCTGTTCTGTGTGCAGGGAATATTTTCTCTCTTCTTCTTTTCACTTATATTTCTTCTTTTCTCTCTTCTTTTTCTTTCTTTTATCTTTAATAAATGAAACTTTTGCACCCATCAGTTATCTCTGTCTGACTCTTTGAATGGGACAAGAACCTGGGACCACTAGACACTCCAACATCCAATAACACCTCCAGGCTCTTTTCTGCTCCTTCCTTCTCTGTAGAAAGAAAACCAAACCCTCACATCCTGGGGCCAACATTTGCATATTCTGTTCCTTCATCTGAGCCAGAGACGAGGGAGTGGTGGTTTAAGCCCGCTGCCTGAGCAAGTTTGGAGAAACAACTTGTCTTTAAAAGAAAAAATTCTGACTTTTAGAGATCCATTTTGCCCTGTCAATTACAATCCTGCCTACTAAAGTTGAAGCCATTAAGTGACAGCATCAAGTAGAAAGAATTATGCTTTTGCAGAAATAATGTATTCTAAGAGGAGAAATTGGTTTTGCAAATGAATTGAGTGTTTTTCACTATCTTCAACTAGTTAGGAGTTTCCTGAGAAATTAAGTCTCTTTAATTCAGTGGATTTAACATGCACAATGGAATGGATCCTCACAAAAGGAGGATTGTTTTCTAGAGAGGAGAGAAATGTGTAAGATTTTATTTATGTGTCTGTGGTACTGATTAATTAGCTCAAGTGTCATCCTAATTTCATCAACCTCAGTGTTCTGATTTGAATCACAGATACCTCCCCAGAGCCACAAAGTCAGTTAAATTCATCAAATACTCTCTCCTATGAGTTTCTCAGTCTTCTGGGAATTGGACTGGTAGAGACGATCTAGACATAAACCTTGCCTTTCAGGAGACCAGAATAATGGGCGGGTCACAAAATCAGGTCCCTTCATGTGGACTACAGTAGGTCACTCTGTCATGTTCTCTCATAGGTTCCTCGCTTTCTTTTTCTAAATGCCTAAAGAACCCCTGGAAAATCATTCCTTGTTGTCTTCGTTTTTACTTTCTATTGTTGACAGCATCTGCTCTGTGACTAAAGGCAGGCCCGAGTGGGTTGGGGACATGTTCTCTGGGGTCTCTCTGCAGGCTGGTTTAAGAGCATCCAGGGCCAAGTGTCAGATCCAGGCATGATCAAGGCTGTGCTGGAAGGGAGGAGATGTTGCCTCCCGCTGCTGCTGCATAGTGTCAGTAGTTCTTTAGTGCATGATGTTCCAAGTGCCAAAGTCAGGCATTGGAGGAGAAAGTAAGTCCAAGTCCTTACCTTCATTAGCCTGTATCATAGCACATGTCTTGGAGAGGGTCACAAGTCTGATGGGACGAGAAGCAGGTAAATTTAAATCAAAGAGCTCAGACTTGGAGCAGAAGTGAAAACAATGCGAGTTCAGGTGTCTAATGTGGGCTAGGGTGGCGGATGGAGGGCATTCAGATGCCTGGTGGGCCAGTGGGATTGGGGAAAGAGAGGATTTGAAAGACCTGATAAGAGTTCAAATCTGTGGCCAGTTGCTAGGTTACTTATCCCTGCGGTTTGTTCATTTCTATGGATCTTAGGACAGAATCTTCAAGTGTCAGGATCCCACTGGCTACATATTTGTTATAGCAAGGGTCACAGCAGCAGGATCAGTTTAAAACTCATCTTTGAAAATAGCTGCTCTTAATCAAGAGGAGAATTTAATCTAGGTAAGTTGTCAAGGAGGCTAATTTAATTTACATTCTTTACTGCTGGGCTGACCAAAGCCTGCATTTCCCAGAACACCTCCTTGGCTCTGCCTCCTTTTGCCCCCTGTGTCATAGTTCCCTGTGGTTCTCAGACTGTGTCCTGCATGGGGTTCAGGTGGCAGAGTCACCTAAGTCCCGAGGCCTCCTTTAGCTCACCTGTCTCATCTCCAGCTCACCCTTACCATGCTCTCTATGTGAGTAGCACGCACCGCACCACAACCTCACTCTGCTATGTGCCCTCTTCCCCTGGTCCCATAAGACCTTCAAAGACTCAATCCCAGCTTCAGCACCTCCTAGAAGTCTTTTCTGCCCCCTTCAAGCAGGGCTAAGGACTTGGTCCCTAACTTCCCCTTCCAAGGCACATGTATCTCTGTGGTAGCACTCATCTCCCTGTATGTAAACTGGCCGTGTGATGAATTTTGTATTCAAATGTATTATTTGTACTCCTACAACTCTCATTTAGGGCTAGGTCTAGATCATTGTGGAGCTTCAGCACTGAATACAGTGCTTGATGCATAATATATAGACCTAACTCGTCATGGAAGAAGGCGTTCTGATTTGTAACAAACAGAAGTTATATTTTTGGGCTCTCTTGTCTTCCATGGAGTCTGTCTACTTTATGCTTTGCCTTTCTCTGTCCGGAACCCTTCATATCTCAGGGATATTTGCATGCCTTGAGGAATTGGGGCCAATGAAACTGTTCATGTGCCATTTCCTGTCTTTGTCTATCAGAAGGATGACACAGTCATGGGTTATAGGTTTTCTTGGTGTGGTGGCATGTGAGACAGAGAAAAAAGAAGCACATGCAGTCATCGTCGGGCAGGGTAATTGCAGATGTCAGAGCTTGTGGTGGAAATCCCTGATTGTTAGCTCAGAAGGTCTAGCATCTTCTTGGTGAGCACACCTCAGGAGAACTGTGAGTCACGTTCTTTCTGGGCAGGCAATGTGGAAAGTCTCTTGCCATCCCATGTCCATGCCCTCTGAGGCTTCAGATACACACAGCACTTTTATTTTCCCAAGATAGAAGCAGTGTCCTCCTGGTGTACACATGGGGACAGCCCCATGGTCTCTCTGAGGGTAAGATGGCAGACGTTGGAAAGGAAAGGCAGCTCTGAACATTCAGGCATTTACAGTGAGAAGTGTCACCTTGAAAGTAGTGACCTGACACAACTCATTGGTGTTTAATGGGACTCAGAATGGAAATAATTGCAGGAATAGGCTCGAAGGAAGTTTCTGGTGTGCCAGGCAGGATCTGTGTGGAAACTCGGATGGTGGTTACACAGATGTCTACATATATAAAAGTGTCCTTGAGCCATGTGCCGAAGACAAGGATATTGCATGTGCCTTGTGTATGAATGTCATCCTTCAGCAAACTTTAAAAAAGAACTCACTTGTGAAGGTTTATAAGCTATCATTGACAAGCTAGGGAGGCAGGAGGTTGATTCTGATCCTCAGTCAAAACATCCTGCGACTGAAATGCCACCTTCAGATTTGTGTGATCATCAGGCTGACAGTGTCTGGGGAAAACTGAGCAGTGGCTCATGTTTGGTTGAGCCCCTTTCCCTTCCCACTTCCCATCAAGGACTCCCAGTTAGGCCATGCAACATGGGGTCGCCGGGGCAGCAGGTTCTTCACTCCACACTGATTCCTGGACTCAGATTGAAGCAAGGCCCCCACGTTAAGTACAGTCAGCCTTCCACATCCATAAGATTGAAAGGTGTTTTTTAATTGTATCTATGCTGAATATGTACAGACTCTTTTCTTGTCATTATTCTCTAAATACAGTATAACAACTCTTTACCTAGCAATGACATTGTATTGGATATTATAAGTGATCTAGAGTAAAGTATATAGAAGGAACTGGGTAGGTTATAAGCAAATACTACATACTATTTTTGTTTTCAATACCAGTGATTGAACTCAGGACCTTGAGCTTGCAAGCCAGGCGCGGTGCCACTGAGCTACAATACTATTTTATATAAGGGACCTGAGCACTTGCATATTTTAGTGTCCTGGAACCAGTCCCCATGGATACTGAGGATAGATTATATTTCTTTTTAAAACGTAAAATATATACAGCATAAAATTTGCCATTTTAACCATTTTGAGTATATAATTTAATAGCATTGATTATAATCACAATAATTCAACCTCATCACTATCTATTTCCAAAATGTTTTCATTGCTTCCAGCAGAATCTTTACAGCTATTAAACAGTAACTTTCCCCTCTGCACTGTCTGTCGTCTATGTTGTGCCCCCAGATAAACTCTCCTCTATGTTCTATTTGTATTTGCCTATACTAGATATTTCATGTAAGTGAAACAGACTATATCTGTCATCTAGTGTCTGGTGTAGCTCACTGAGAATAATGTACTCAAGGTCCATCCATGCTGAGGCATGTATCAGAACTTTGTTCCTTTTAATGGCTGAATAATTTTGGATATGCATGCATATACACACACCACGTTCATCTGATCAGAATTCTAGGGTTGGTTCCACATTTTTGGCTGTTGTGAATAATTTTGCAGTGAATATTGGCTAAGTAATATGTAAAATTTGAGAATTATCACCTTTTCAAGTTATGTGTTCTTCCAGTCTGCACCGAAATGTTCCCATCTCTGTGGCCTCCTCCCTCTTGCACTCTGTGTTTTGTCCATCAACTCCTCCCTTCCTGCAGACCTGGGGTAGAGCTTCTTGTCTGGAGCATGCACCCACATGCACCCACAAAACCAAGAGGGCAGCTCACGTCAAAGGAGCTTGAGAAGGCGTGATGCTGGTAAATCAAGGAATTGAATCTGAACAAAGGAATTAAAATCTGTCCTAAGGGAACAGGGAATTAGGCTGCAAGGATATTGAGATTTGGAAACAAGACTGATTTTTTTTTTTTTTTTCCTTGAAAGTGGTATGGGTCAGACCTCATGGCTTTTATGAGACCAGGCAGAATCAGTCTTTGTACAGATCCTTATTCTTTATTTGCATGCCTTTCACTATGCATTTTTATACATGAACAAAGTCAAAGGTGTGATATCTTAATTTACAATTTCTAGCACTGAGGACAGCACATAATAGGTACTTGAATTAGTTCAAATGTAGAACCCACTTGCTCTGACAGAGCAAATAATAGTGGCTCACTGGGTAAGGTTGGGCTTTTTTTTTCTTGGTACCAGGGATGGAACTCCAGTCCTTGTGCTTGTGCAGCAGGTGGCGAAACCACTGAGCTAAATCCCTGGCCCAAGGTTGGGCTTCTTGAGAAACAGACTCTGAGATAGAAACTGGTGTGTGGGTAAGTTTTGTTGGGAAGTGGAAAACACTGAGCTTGAAAGGCACAAGGTTGAGCAGAAGGAGAAGCTGCTTTGTGACACAGTTACAGCAGAGATCTCAGGTGACCCCTCAGGACTCTGGAGTTGGGGGAGTCCCACAGAGTTGGATATGCAGGTAACAAGAGGACTAGGGCTTTGCACCTGTGTGTGGACTAGTCACTGGAGGGGAAATAATAGTGTAAGACACAGTTCTCTTCAGTTAAGGGTAACTTCCAGTTAACACTCCTGGCAGCTGGAGAAGGAGGGCTCCCATCCTGAAGGGAGAGGTCTGAGGGGCCCACCAGGATCAAAGCCCTAATGGGCCCCTGGTAGGCTTCATGGCTGTAGAAGCACAAGCTTCTTCTATCTTGTTGATCTGCCATCCCTCAAAAATTTATAGTCAACGTGGCTTACCTCATTTGAAAGACCAGTATGTTAACACGTTTTTATTTTTCCAAGTAGTCTCTACCTGGCAGTGACCCAAAAGTCACACACATTACTTCCATCAGCTTGCCATTTGCTAAAACGTTAGCCAGTGCAAATGAGACTGAGATGTTATTTCTGTATTATTTCTGTATTCTACAATGTACAAATGAATATGGTAATAGTGATTATTTTGGATCTTTTTTCATGTCTTAGTTGTCAAGTTTTCTGGAATAAGCTCATAGAGCTTTTATACTCAGGATAAATATTAAATGTATAACAAATATAATTGATTGCTAGAAGAATGTGGACTTTTAAAGGGTGAATTGTAACTGGTTTCTGCATCAAATTTAGACCACGGAGAAGAAGAGGTTGGTAGATAATTGCCACAAATGATTTCAAGAAATTATGTATTTAATTCACAAACTCAAGAAATATTCATTGAGCATTCCTCTTGGCCAGAGGAAAGTTTTCGTCTGTGTTTGTTAAATTTTCATTGGTCCTCACCTCTGTAACTTTCCCAGGTCACAAGTTCAGCCCTTTGTGTGGGTTGTTTTTTGAAGTTAGAAACACTTGTGTATAATTCTTGAGAGTAATGTGCACAGATAACTTTAGTGGTCATTGAGTTCATTATTTATGGTGGCTGATGGATTCAACGTGAAGCTGGGACCCGGACAATGAGTATTCAGGAAAGTGCTCGCCCTGGCAAGTGTGGCAATGGCTGACTGCAGTGGAGTAGCTTGAAGAGTCAGAAGAATAAAAAGCTAAACATGTCCCCTTCCTTAAATCTTGCTCCCTTTCTTCGCCTGCACACTTACGTTCTGT
Organism: Heterocephalus glaber; assembly: GCF_053883595.1. Lineage (NCBI taxonomy): Eukaryota > Metazoa > Chordata > Mammalia > Rodentia > Bathyergidae > Heterocephalus > Heterocephalus glaber. Next base: position 14,210,894 of record NW_028258303.1, read on the forward strand.
GACTTGTTTGGGCAAAGACACTCTCACAATCGCTTGGTAATAAATCATCTTATTTAATTTTCTAATATCTTGAGGGTTGAGAATAATCTCAATTCTGTGTCTCTCTTGAACTCATCCACAACCTTTTGTAAATTGTGCTACACATATATCTTAGAAATAAATAATTTTTTATTATAGGAATTTTCAAGTTGACATAAAAATAGAGAGAATGGTATAATGAACCTCATATAACCTTCATCTAGCTTCAAGACTTACCAATCTTGTTTCATCTACTTCTCCTTTTTTTTTCCTATAAAATACTCTGTTTTTAACCTGACACTAGTCCTTGTGTAAAAGTTTTGGGAGGAGGTGGGAGATCAGTCTTGCTAAAAGTTTGTCAGTTTTACGGACCTTTTCAAAAAAGCAGCTTTTTGTTTAATTCATTTTTAAATGATTTTATGTTTTCAGTTTTATTGATTTCTTCTCTTTTATTATATCCTTTCTTCTTTTTGCTTTGCCTTTACTTTGTTCCTCATCTTCCTAACATTTTTAGTTTCTAGATTCTCTAGATGATTGGATTGAGATTCTCAAATGTAACTATTTCATGCTATCTGTTGCCCTTCTTGAGCTGCTTTAGCTGAGAAATTACAGATTGTGATATGCTGTATTTTCATTTTCGTTTAGTTTAATGTAATTAAAAATTTCTCTTGAAACTTTCTCTTTGATCTTTTGATTATTTGAAAGTATGCTTATTCAGTTTCCAGTATTTGAAAATTTTCTAGTTATGTTTCTGTTACTGATTTTCATTTTGATTCCATTGTGCTCAGTGACCATACTCTGTATAATTTCAGTTCTTTAAAAGCTGTTGACATTTGTATGTGGCCGAGGATATCTTGTTATAGGTCCCTTAGATATTTAGAAAGAATATGCATTCTACTTTTGTTGGGTGGAGCACTATTTACACGTGCATTAAATTATAGTAGTCTTCCTCTATCTGCAGGGGATGTGTTCTTTTTGTATATGTGTGCACTTTTTAAAAATTAATTTTATTGGTACATTTTAGGTATACAGTATAATGACATTCATCATTGGAAATTTGCACCTTTACATAATCTCTCTTGGTTCTTATTTTACGCCCTTCCCTTGCCCTCCCTTCAACTCCTCCACCTCCCTCTATGTACAAAGAGTTTGTTTCCATTTTTTCCTTTTCTCATATTAATTCCATTCCCTTCTTTCCTTTCCCCTACCCCTCCCCATTCCCCTTCCCCTCTGCCCCTTTTCTTCCTATTTCACATTATCTATTATACCTTTTAGTCCTTATTTACACTTTCAGTTTCTCACACTAGAGAAACTATTTGGTATTTATACATGTGTGTCCTATTTATTTCACTTAAGAGTATCACCTCAATGTGCATCCATTTAGCTATAAATGTCTCTAATTTCTCATTTTTGATGGCTGAGTAGTACTCCATTTTATTAAAAAAACCACATTTGCTTTATCCAGTCTCCAGCTGATGGGCATTTGGGCTGCTTCCAAGTTTTAGCTATTACAAATTGTGCTATGAACATGGGTGCACATATATCACTGTGGTATAATTCTTTTAATTCTGTGGGGAAGATACCCAGTCCTAGCTCTTTGAGGTATCTCCATACTGATTTTCACAGTGGTTGCATCAGTCAACACTCCCACCAGCAGTGGAGCAGTGTACCTCTTTCCCCACAGCCCTGCCAGCATTTGTTATTGGTTGATTTCATGATAGCAGCCATTCTTTGTGGAGTGAGGTGGAATCTCATCATTGTTTTCATTTGCATCTTTTGAATGACCTGAGATGTTGAGCATTTTTTCATATGTTTATTTGCTGTTTTTACTTCTTTGTCTGAGAAATGTCTATTCATTTCAGGTGCCCATTTTCGGATTGGGTCTTTAAATTTGGGAAGTCTGATTTTTTTTTTTTAAGTGCTTTATAGATTCTAGATGGTAGACCTTTGTCTGAGGAACAGCAGGTGAAAATTTTTTCCCACATTGTGGGTTGTCTCTTCACATTGTTGGTGGTTTCTCTTGCTCTGCAGAAGCTTTCTAATAAGAAGAGATCCCACTTGTTGATTGTTTGTGCTAGTACACGGGCAACTGAGGTTTTTTCATAAAATCTTTTCCTACACCAATGTCTTCAAGAGTTCTACCTAACCTCTGTTCCAGCCGGTTCAGTGTTTCTGTTTTAATATTTAGATCTTTAATCCATTTCAATTTTAGTTTACTGCATGGTGAGAGATATAGGTCTAGTTTTAGTCTTTGGCAAGTTGAAACCCAGTTTTTCTACAACCATTTATTAAAGAGGCTATCTTTCCTCCAGTGAGGGTGTTTGGCTCCTTTGTCAAAGATGAGGTGGCTGAGTGTGTTTGGAGTTGTTTCTGCATCTTCTAATCTGTTCCACTGGTCCTCAGGTCTGTTTCTTTGCCAGTAGCATGGTGTTTTTATCACAGTAGCTTTGTAGTATAGTTTCAAGATGGGAGTTGTGATACCCCCTGCCATGTCCCTGTTGCCTAAAATTGCTTTTGATATTCTAGGCCTCTTCTTGTTCCAAATGAATTTTTGTATTGTTTTCTCAAGGTCTGTGACGTATGCTGCTGGAATTTGAATTGAGATTGCATTGAATCTATATAGCAGTTTTGGAAGTATGGCCATTTTCATTATATTCGTTTTTCCTACCAAGGAGCAAGGAATGTCTTTCCATTTTCTGATATCATCTTCAATCTCTCTTTTCAGAGTGCTATAGTTTTCAGAGAAGAGGTCTTTGATTTCTTTTGTTAGGTTGATTTCTAAGTATTTCAGTTTTTTGGATGTTATTCTGAAAGGAATTGTTTGTTCTATTTCTCTCTCACTGAGTCTGTTGTTCATGTAGAGGAAAGCTATTGATTTTTGTGTGTTAACCTTCTACTCAGCTACTTTACTGAATTTGGTTATTAAGTGTAGAAGACTTTTGGCAGAGTTGATGGGGTCTTCTATATAGAATATCATGTCATCTGCAAAAAACAATTTGACTTCTTCATTTCCTATCTTTATTCCTTTTATATATTTCTCTTGTCTAATTGCCGTGACTAATATTTCCAAAACTATATTTAGAGTGGGTATAGTGGACATCCTTGTCGTGTTTCTGATTTTAGTGTGAAAGATTTCAGTTTTTGACCATTTAGTATGATATTGGCTGTTGGTTTTTCATAGATGGCTTTTATCAGATTGAGGTAGAGACTGTTTATTTAAAATTTTTGTAGGGTTTTTTTTTTTATCATAAATGCCTGTTGGATTTTGTCAAATTGCTTTTTCTGCATCTATTGAGATGATCATGTCATTTTTGTCCTTGGCTCTATTAATATAGTGTATTACATTTATTGATTTGCGTATGTTGAACCATCCCCGCATCCCTGTTATGAATCCCACTTGGTCAGGGTGTAAGATCTTCTTGATGATCTTCTGCATTCTATTTGCCAGTATCTTATTAAGGATTATTGTATCTGTGTTCATTAGTGAGATTGACCTATAGTTCTCCTTTTCAGTTAGGCCTTTCTCTGATTTTGGGATCAAGGTAATTCTTGCTTCCAGGAATGAATTCAGGAGCATTGCTTCCCTGTCAATTTCATGAAAGTTTAAACAGTAGTGGCAGTAGCTCCTCTCTAAATGTCTTGTAGAATTCAGCAGTGAAGCCATCAGGACCTGGGCTTTTCTTAGTTGGTAAGTTTTTAATTATGTTTTCAATTTCATTGGTTGATATTGGGTCGTTTAGAATTTTTAGGTCTTCTTCGTTCAACTTTGGTAATTCATACATATCTAGGAATCTGTCCATTTCTTCTGCTTTGTCCATCTTATTGGCATATAAGTTCTGGAAGTAGGTATTGATGATCCTCTGGATTTCTGCTGTGTCCATTGTAATTTCATCCTTTTCATTCCTAATTGCATGGATTTGGGCACTTTCTTTCCTTTTTCTGATAAGGTTTGCTAAGGGTTTGTCAATTTTGTGTATTCTTTCAAAGAATCAACTCTTTGCTTCATTGATTTTTTTGTATGGCTCTCTTAGTCTCCATTGCATTGAATTCTGCTCTGACCTTTATAATTTCCTCTCTTGTATGAACTTTGGGTTTGTCCTGCTCTTCTTTTTCTAGAAGCTTGAGATTCAGCATCAGGTTGTTTGATTGGACTCACTCTTTTTTCCTAATATGATTATTCACTGCTATCAGTTTCCCTCAAAATACTGCTTTCATTGTGTCCCATAGATTCCAATATGTTCTATTGTCATTGTCCTTTAATTGTAGGATCTGTCTGATTTCTCTTTAATTTCCTCTGTGACCCATTGGTTATTCAGAAGTGTGTCGTTCACTGTCCATGTGTTTAAGAAATTCTTGCCGTTTCTTATGCTATTGATCTCCAATGTCATCGCACTATGGTCTGTTAATATACAGGGGATAAATTCAATTCCTTTGTACTTAGTTAAACATGTTCTATGAGCAAGTATGTGGTCTGTTTTAGAGAACAACCCGTGTGCAGTTGAAAAGAATGTGTATTCTGATTTTGTGGGCTGGAAGACTCTGTAAACATCTGTTAAATTCATTTGTTCAAGAGTTTGATTGAGTTCTAGTATTTCATTGCTTATTTTTTGTCTAGTTGATCTATCTATTTGTGACAGTGGGGTATTGAGTTCCCCTGCTACTATTGTATTACTTTGTATTTGATATTTCATGTCCGTTAGTATTTGTTTTATATAGTTGGGTACACTAGTGTTTGGTGCATAGATATTTATGATTGTCATCTCTTCTTGTTGGATTGTTCCCTTTACAAGGATGTAGTATCCTTCTTTGTCTCTCTTAATCAGTGTTGGTTTGAAATCCACTTGATCTGCAAAGAGGATAGATACTCCTAGGTTTTTTTCAGTTTCCTGTCCATAGAGTGTTGTTTTCTACCCTTTAACTTTTAGTCTATGAGTTTCTTTTTGAAATAAGTGTGTTTCTTGTATGCAGAATATTGTTTGATCTTGCTTCTTGACCCATTCTGCCAGTCTACTTCTTTTGATTCGTGAATTGAGACCATTAACATTGATGGTTATAGCTGATACATATTAACTTATCATTGTCATGACTTTTTCTTTTTGTTGGATTCTCCCCCTTTGCCTTTAATTTCTTGTTATGCTGGATGGATTCATTCTGCTGGGCTTCCTGAGGTTGTGATCCTTGTTTTCTTTTCCTAGGATTTTGTCTAAAATTTTTTGGAGTGCTGGTTTGGCATTCATGAAATTCCTAAGGTGCTCTTTGTCCTGAAAGTATCTTATTTCTCCATCAATTTTGCAAGATAGTTTTGCAGGGTACATCAATCTGGGTTCGTGGTTGCTTTCCTTTAGGGCTGAAATAGGTTGCTCCACGCTCTTCTTGCCTTGTGGGTTTCTGTTGAAAAGTCTGCTGTGATTCTGATGGGCTTTCCTTTGTATGTGATTTGTTTCTTTTCTCTTAAGTGCTTATAGAATTTTGTTCTTCTGTTGGGTTTCTGGAATCTTAACTTTTATATGTCTATGTGTAGACTTTTTTTGATCAAGGGTATTTGGAGTTGTATATGCCTCACTTATCTGTATGTCAAGTTCTTTCCCCCTATTTGGTATGTTTTCTGCCATCATTTCTGTGAACAGTTTTTTTATGTCATCTTCACTCTCTCTTGTTTCTTTATTGACTCTGATCAGTCTTATGTTATTCTTCTTTGCATCTTCTAGCAGCTGCTGGATTGATGTCTCGTGGTCCCTTAGTATTTTGAAGCAATTTTTCTTTTCCTGGTCACTAATTGCAATCTTATATTCTATATCTGAAATTCTGTCCTCACATTGGCTGATTCTCCTGTGTAAACTTTCAATGGAGTTTTTAATCTCCTGCAAATCTGTTTGCATCTGTTTTACGGATTCCATTTGTTTCCTATGTTGGGATTCCATCCTGTTCCTCAACTCCTCTATTTTTTTTATCTGTGTCTGCTCTAGATTTATCAATCATGTCTTGCACTATGGGCACAATCTCTGCTGTTATCTGAGAAATTATTTCTGATTTTATTTTTTCCAGATCCTCCTTCATTGTCAGTTCAGGGAGTCCAGGTGTTTGAGTATCAGATTGTTCCATCTCATTTCCCTTTGGGGTTGCTTTAGGTGATCTGGAAGTCTGATTTTGAGACTTGTTTACATGTCTTCTCATTTCAAATGGGGGTCGGGGGAGGGGGGGGATGTGTGCTGCTAGTGCCTGCCCAGCTCATCTCCTCTGTGCTGGGTGCAGCTCTGCTCCTCAGCACTGGGGGTGGTGATGTGGTGGCCCAGAAGGTTCACCTCCTCTGCCCATTTCTCCTTTTTTAAAAATTTTAAATGGTGGCAATTGGGCCTAGGACTTTAATGTACCTGAGGCAAGGGTGCTTAATTAATTAATTAAGGGCTCTTAATTAATGATGGTGCCAGAGTTGCCTCCTCCCTTCTCCAAAGCAGTCTATCAGTATCCGATTTGTAAACCTATGCTTCTAAATGCTGGGCATCAAGGGACAGACAGTACATCAGTTTGGGATTCACCCAATAACAATTTCAACATTGGTTAATGTCACTCTGGCCTATGCAATATATATTTTAGAATTTCAATTGTGATAGATAAAGTTTATCTTAACTGTTTTAAACTGTACAAGTCAATAATTTTAATTATACTCACACTGTTGTGCACCAAATCCACGGAACCTCTCATCTTGCGAAACGGAAACTATATCCACTGAACAATTCCCCATTCCTCCAACCCTTGGCAACCATCATTCTATTTTCTGTCTATGAATTGACTACTCCAGGTATCTCAATAGTAGAGGAATCATATAGTATTTGTCCTTTTGTGGTTGGCTTATTTTACTCAGCTTAATGTCCTTAGGAGTTGCCCATTTATAGCACATTTCATAATTTTCATCTTTTTTTACAGATGAGTGATCTTACATTGTAAGTGTAGATCACATTTGTTAATCCATTTTTCTGTCCATGGACATTTATGTGGCTTCTACCTTTCAGCTATTGCAAACAATGCTGTTATGCAGTGATACTTTCTTTCCTCCTCTTTCTGTTAGTTGAGGACTTTTGGTGTCCATTAGTTAATTATTCTCCTAGTCTGAGATTATGATGGGACGTATCATATCTTTCAAATCGTGGGCTTTTTATTTTCCTAATCTACTGTGAAGTTCATATTGGTATGCCTACCACTTACCAAGTGCCTAGGATACAATGCATGCTCAGTAGTTATTTATTAAATAAGTGAATGAATGAATTAAATAGAAAGGAAACAAAAAGTTCTTTTCCATGAAATGTGTGGGACCCGAGGCTTTTCTAGATATATCCTAGAATATTTCTATTCCAAATATCTGATCAGTGTTTCCTCATAAATTAATTCAGTGTAGATTAAAATAGCTATTCTTGCCCATAGTTTTAGGCAACCTGCACAAACCTAGCCCATAGCTCTTTACAATCTGCAGTTGTTCCTGTGATTTGAACATAGTGAGGGCTGAATAGATATCACACCAATTGAGTACATCAGTGAATGAATGGATGCATAAGGGAATCGTTTCAATAATGAGTCAATTAAGAGTATATTCTTTGGTGAGTGATACATTTCCTGGGAATTTTCACTCTGATGACAGAGGAAGGTAAGGGGGACAGGACATAGTTTATCCTCAGTCCACAAATAACTGCAGTTGTGATCACTTTGGGTGCCTCAGTTAATCACACTGGCCTGGTTCCTGCTCTCAGGCCTTACCTTCCATGGAGTGAAACAGATAGAAACAGAAGTTTCCCATTGTATTTAGTGCCACTAAAGGAAACAGGAAACCATGTCAGAGAATAATAGAGAAATACCTTGGGTAAGGCAATCAGGGAGGACATGGATGAAGAGGTGAAAAATGAGAGGAGCTGAGTCGGGAGCAGAAGGGGAAACTGTGTCAGAGAAAGAAAATGCCCAGGGCTAGAAGAGAGTATTTTTGAGATGATGGAAAGTCAGTGTGACTAGGGCACAGGAAAGGGAGTTAATAAGGTGAAACTGGAGCTGTAGTCATGGTAGACTGTGTCAAGGAATTTGAATTTTTCATTAGGAATGGTGAGAATCCATTGACATAGTGTAACATGATGTATTAGTCAGGATTGTCCAGAGAAACAGAACCAAGAGAGGTTATATATAGATACATAAGAGGAGTTTTATTGTGGAATTGACAAGGGCAGGAAAAGATAGAAGACCTAGCTCAAGAAGAGAGAGAATTTGTGCTATGTTTTTTTGAGGGGGGTACCGGGGATCGAGCTTAGAACCTTGCGCTGCTGAGGCAGGTGCCAGAACCACAACTTGTGCTATTTTTGCCTTTTTTTCTGTTATGGCCTTTGATGGATTGGATGATGCCAACCAAATTGGTGAAGGTGGATCTTCTTTACTCATTCTATGGCTTCAAATGCTACATTGGAAACACCCAGAAATAATGTTTTACCAGCTATCTGGGCACCCCTTAGCCTGGTCATATTAACACATTAAATTTCCCATCACTCATGAGAAGGGTATGATCTGATTGGCATTTTTAAAGATAGCTCTGTTTGCTGTGAGGAAATTTGCTGGGGAAGTGTCTGGAGGAGATCTCCTCTGGGAGGCTGCTAGAGCCACAGTCCAGGTGAGAGATGAGAGTGCTCTGGACCAGCAGTGGCAGTGGCACTGACAGATGTGGACAGATTGAAGATTCATGTTGAGAATAAGAGATTGTCTTTCTCGTTGCCCATGTATAATCTGCTTGTCTTTATGTTTGTTTTGTCACTTCCTAAGGCAGTTTCTAAACATCTGCAGAATCTATTGCTGCTGCTGTCACTGCCACCTTTCTGAGTAATTTTTACCCCATACAGTGTCAGATGCTAAGCACTGGTTCAGTGGACAACAGCTATTGCAAGTTACTATCCCATCTCTCTCATGAATTTAAAAGGTCTTTCTCCCCCCACCACCTCCCTCTTATGCATACTTTACCTCTGAGCAAAAATAATTGTATCTAAGCTAATATTTTTACTGAATGAAATACGAGAGTTCTATCCATCCTGCTCACCTCCCTAGGACCCTTAAGAAACTTTTGGAGATCACACTCACACACACACACACACACACACACACACTCTGGAACAATGACAGAAAGATCTGTGTGTAAGACATAGTCCATTGTGCTGCTCTTCTTTTTGGTCACAGAGAGTGCTGAGTTTTTGGAATGTTGGAAATACGTTCACATATGCTGTGATTTGTCCAGCTTATTCCAGATGGAAAAGAGCAATGTATAACTTTTGCAGGTGTCACTCAGTTTGTTATATGAGTATTGCAGCACAAGCCAAGGGTGGACAGCTGGAGGGGTGACAAGCAGGATACTACATGGAGACTGAAGGTCATATGCATACTATTTGCCTTATGATACCTGCTTGAAATCTTGGCCCTGACCTAGCTCTTGGATTGTGCCTAAGGACATGTCTAAGAGAATTATCATGTAGAATCTTTGCACCCACTCTCATGTTGGCCCTGCTGTTGAAATTATGCAGGGTTAGCCCAGAATCAATCAAACCAGTCTTCCTAGAGATCTTGAAGCTAATGATGGTTCATACCTTTCCAAACCCAGAGCCACCAACTTGCCACTTATGGGAAGAGACTACAATTCAGGTGGATTTTGGGATTCATGAGAAGGTGACACATGTAAGATTCTTGACTCAAAATATTCTGAATCCTCGCCTTTTCTAGTGTGGCATTTCAAATATAAAATGTGAACTTTCTTAGGAAATGATTTTAAAACATATCCTTTTTTTAAAAACATATCTTTTCAGTTAACAAAATGAAGTTATGAATTTCAAAAGACCCATTACTGTTCAATCCTACAGAGGATATATGGTCTGTTTCAGGGTCCATTTTCACTAATATGGGATTTCAGCCCAGACAGAATTCAGAAAATGCTTCTGTGATAATTATATTCTTTTGCTGATTTTTTCCTTTTTCATCCTGAAGGTGGTTTTACTTTTTCATGCTATAAGCCAAATGCTACTTAATGTTGTTATTAGGGAAGATCAATTAACATAACCATGAATCATAGTAGCCCTATTTATACATCTATTATCAGGGTGAATTACTTGTTTGCCTAAGAATGAAGTTCTACCTCATTTAAGGCCCCTTTTGTCTATTAACAAATGAATTCTGTTTGAATTTTCATGAGTAAGTTTCACTTCACACCAAAGACCCATTATTTTAGAAAATCAAAACACTAAAACTTTAAAAATAAACATACCATATTATCTGCTTATAAACAGAGGAAGTAGAACCACAAATAAGTATTTCCTACTTGCTTTTTATTTTAGATGCAGCAACAATTGATCACAGGTAAAGTTGATTATCAGCTGGTTTCTAGGACAAAGAATATATATACCTAAGTGAAAGTGCATTTTTATAAAGGTTTTGTAAGAGCCTCCTGCCAGGTCAAATTGATTAAGCATCTAAATAGCTTGTGAGATTTAAAGTACATTTCTGTGCGATACCTCTTCATCCTTGAGGAACAATAATGAACTGTGCCGAGAAGGTTGTGCTTTTTCTAGTGTTCACTTGAGAAGGCAGAGGAAGTAATTGCCTTACTGCAACAGATTTGGAGCTTACATTTTGTTGGGCCTATTTTTGGGGCCATTCCTTAGATAATAAATTTCAGGAAGGGACTTTCCATTGGCAAAAGTTAGTTACTTTTGTTTTCTCTTCAGAGAATGAAGATAGGCAGGCATCCAAGCACTAATACCTTTCTTTTCAATCTAGAATCAGGTAATGATGGCCCATCATTCTCAATGACAGCAGGATGATGGTCTTGCTCTATCTTCTAGTACAGCTCAAGGACAGGAACAGGGCTGGAATTTTATCTGTATGCTCTAGAGCCCAGGGCCAGGAGTGATGTGGATTGAAATAGATGATTAACTCCTAAGGAAGCATCTTAGGTTATCTCCAAGTCAACCAGAACTCTAAATACTTTCCTTTTTTATCCCTTTGGAATAATGCAAACACAATCTATTTTGTTGATTCACACCTCTCTTTCTGTCTCTCTCTCCCTCCCTCCCTCCCTTCCTTTGTACAGTAGATCACATTTTGACAAACTATAGCTTGTGGGTCAAACCAATCTATGGCTATTGAGCTAAGAATGGGTTTTACCTTTTTAAATGATTGAAAAAAACAAGAATATTTCATGACACATAAAAATGATGTGTCAGTGTCCAAGTAAAGGTTGACTGGAACACAGCCATGCAGAGTTGTATACATATTACCTCTGGGGTTTTCTTTGCACTGTTGACAAAGTTAAGTAGTTATAACAGATATGAATAACCCACGAAGTCTGGATGAGGCAAGTCTAGGCAATTCTATGTATGTTATGTGCTATGTGTATAGCTAACAATCTTGTTCTTACCTGTAGTGGTAATTTTTCTGTATTACAGAATAGGTATTTTTTTTTTCAGAAGCCAAATGGAGATTTTTTTTTTCAAGCACATTTCTCATGTTTGATATAGTCAAATTGTATAAAGGGAACAATCAAAGCCATAAGATACTAAAGCCAATTTAGACAGTAAGTCATCTAATCCAAAGGTAGAAGATTAGTGCACCCACTGATTTTTACCTACTTGCTCTCCAGCCACTTTATTTAGGAGCTCATCTCAACTTGTCACTATGGAAATTTCCACAATAGTACTAGCATTTTTAAAAAGAAATGAACACCTTTATTATAAAAATAATACATGAACAGATATCTTGCTTTAGACCAAAAAATAGGAATATGGAATTTATTATAAAGGTTGAAATTAGTTAACTTTTGCTGCTAGGGATTGAACCCAAGACCTTCTATGTCATCCTCTCTACCATTGAGCTACCCCTTACACCCCACAGATTTCTTCAGTGGTTTCCATTAGTGCTGTAAGATTTTTTTTCCTACTCTGTAAGAAATCTTTGCTTATTATAAATATGTACACTAAGCTAACTTGATTGTAAACAACTTCTGGGCTGATTAATTGATAGTTGAAATAAAACTACCTGAGGGGGGTTTTCGGATATGTATTAGAAACTTTAAAATTTGCATATATCCTGTCTTTATTTATGCAGAGCTGCCAAATAGGATGCCATTTACTTCACTTATAAGTTATCTGTTAGCTCTGAAGTAAACATTTCAGTGTGTCTTGGAAAAGGCTCTCATTTTCCCAAATAGTATTATTTTCTACAAGTAACAATGATACCTTGGTTGTTGAACTGCTCCAAGCTCAAACTTTCCACCTCTTAAACAGCAAAGTTCAAAAAAAAGTGTTCACAACTTTGCTTGATAGTTGAACGGAAAATCTGACTTGAAAAAACTTGTATGGCTGAGAATGAGTCACATGTCACATCTCACCACAGACACAAAGGGGTGACACCTTAGTCTAAGTGCTGCTCTCACCCAGACAACATATAGTGCTGATGTTAGTGCCTTAAAACATTCATCACTGTACTTTTTTTGCATGCTTTATTTGCACAAAACATCATAACCATGGCTCCAAAGAAAATTAATGATACCAGCAGTAAAGGTAAGAAGAAAACTGAGAACCACAATTGAGTTAAAGAAAAAAATCATTGTGAAATTTGTTAAAGTCTTGGAAAAATTAATTTATAAGCGTAATTTTGGGGCCTCAGAAATAATTATTTTCCATCATTTCTTATGGGAAAAAATATGTTCAGTTTTCAAACTTCTTGGTGTTTGAACACGAATTTGGAAGGAATTGAGTTTGACAACTGAGGTATCACTGTATACCCTTATTCCTATGAGCCATATTTCATTCATTGTATCATTGCATAAAGGACAGGTCCATGTTGAACCACCCAGCTTGTTGGAACAGTGTGGTTCATGTACATGTTGTTCTACAGAGAGTGCTGAGACTGAGCTGCCAAGTAGAGGGTAGCAAACCTGCTTAACAAATGAATGCTTCCTCTTTCCTACATTTGATGTTTGGCTTTAGGACAAAGTCACAAAACCCCTTCAGTTCCTGTTAAATATCAATCAGGGGGCCAAAAATGGCAAAGGCTAAAATGTTATATTTTAACTGAAGTTCAGGAAACAAATTATTATGTATGTTGTGCTTATAATGGAATCATTCCTCAAGGGTACTGGGAATCTTAGGCCCGTCCACACGTGGCTCGATGGGACTTTCCCAGGCTTTGTACAGTGGCTGTCATTAGCCTCCTGTAAGCATAGAGTGAGCAGGTCAGAGGTGTGGAGTTTTGACTTGATTCATCCTGGACCATTATTCCTGGCCCTGAGGCACTAGTTGAGTGAGTCTGCTCAGTTAGCTCTTAGAGTCAAGTCAGAACTTGTGTGGACTCCAGTGCAGTGTACTAGAACCCCCCTGCAGGATTCACCTAGAATTCTGGCACCAGCCCGCTGATTCTATGGTTCAGTTTTTCAAAGTTACGGGGGACTCTGCTGTCCACTGTATGGTCTCCCTCTTATTCCATGTGTGTGCATTTCATCTCAAGACTGTGGGCTTCCTGGAAGCTCATTGTCTCCTGATTCCTTAACAGCTCCTAACTGAGCACCAGCAGGACTCCTTACACAGTGACTTCTCTGTAAGTGTTGAACACAGTTGTGTCTCAGTAATGTTGACTGCAGGGCAGGATGAAAGAGGCTGGAGGTTCTCTGGCGAATATTTGCTTTTGTATGTACATGTGATGTTAAGAAGTCCCAGCTAGACCTTGCGGCGAACAAGTTTGAGGGCAGCAATTTAATTCTCTTGCTGTTAGTAAAACAAACAGTAGGTGGGACGAGTGTTAAGCTTAAATATCTCTGGTGCACGATTGAAACCAGACAAGCCACCTGTGGGTTTTCTGCAGCCTGCCCTTTTGTTGCAGTGGGTCCCCTAATTCTCTTTTCAGTCCCTTTCATCTCATCATTGTTCTCCAAGGCACAGCTCTGCAAACCACACAGAGGCCTTTCAACTTCCTCTGTATCTTGTTTTATTCAGCCAATTGACTGGTACTGTCAGCTAATTGGAGTGGAAATGTAAAATAAAAACTGTATTATTCAGCTGCCAAGTCTCCTTTCTTGGCATGAGTAGGTGATGCTGGTAATTGTACCAGAAGCATAATTGCTCTGGGTTTAGCAGGAACCCTGGGAGGGCCTTCCTCTGAGATACTCGATACCTGCTTCTCTTCAGTAGCTTCTTGGCAAACAGTGAGGTTGGACACAAATCCAATCCAGCATTCTCAGGTTGTGTAAGAATAACAAATGTGTTTTGCTGACTGTGGCATGGATGGCTGGGTTGAGTTCTTAGTCAATATGATATCCCATCAGCACCAGCAGCTCATTTCCTCTTGGTATAGGACTGGGGTGGATCCATGTTTCCTGGGTGAAGGTGCTAACCTCACATGCCAACTGTGCCTGAGCCAGGGTGTTTGTGGGAACAGCAGCAGATGTAGAACAGAAGCCCCTTTTGTGAACTAGTTATGATGGAGGGAAGGTTTACATATCTGGAAACCCCTGAGTAGCTTAATGGAAAAATAAGGAAAGTAAAATCCAGATGATGAATTCAACATTAAAATCTGATCATCTCAGTGGTTTTGGTGCAGCCAGGTATCTGTCTTTAATTTCTTTTCTTTTCCACTTCATGAATCAAATGACCATGGTGAAAAATAAAGTAGTTTAGTTGTGTTGGTCTATAGGATCATATGGTACAGGTGCTTTCATTCCTCCCCACAGCATAACTCTGAGTCTGGGGCAGACAATACTAACCTTTCCCACTTAACCTGCTGGGATACAGCATCAAATCATCCTCAACCCTTCTCAGATAATTCCAGAGCAGGCATATATTAAAGTTTGTTTTACCATCCCTGACTTGGAAATTACAAGTATTTTCCTATTGTGAACCCAAGAAAAGGAAATAGTAGTAGCTAATTATTATATTCTTCTCTTCTTTTTACATAAAGGAGATTGATTTGAGCAATGTTGTTACTATACAGTAGTGTTACTATATCATTACTTTATTGTGCTACGTGGTTTTATGGAAAGCTTCCTCAAACATTTCCAGAGGAGAAACTACTTTTTTCTCCCAAGAAGATGATCCTAAGGGAGGTATTGAGAGTAACATTGCTGAAGCAGGGCTGGGTCCCCTTATTGATCCTTGACTCTCCTTCCCTTCCTGTCTCCTTCCTTCCTTCCCTCCCTCCCTCTTCAAAATCCCAGTTAGCTGCAGAAAGAAGGGTGTAGATAGTAGTAGCAGCCAAAGCCAACCAAGTCTATTGATCAGTGAGACACAAAGCTGTTGAGAACTGTTTGCTCTGGAGCCAACATTATTTTTCAGTTTAAAGACTATGGTCCTTTTTTTTTTTCTGGTACCAGGAATTGAACTCAGGACCTTGCATTTGCCAGGCAAGGGCAGTACCACTGAGCTACATCCCCGGCCCAAGAGTATGGTCCTTGAAAACAAGGAGTTCTGGTTTCAAATCCTGGCTTCACCAGTTACGTAACTTAGCAAACACTTTCTCTAATGTTCAATTTCATGTTTTGGGAAACATAGGGATAATAACTACTTCATAGGATTTTTGTGACAATCAAATATAAAAATGAACTATATAATATGTATGTGAGGAATAATATAATATGTAAGGAACATATACATTGTAGCTGTCTGAATGTACCTGTAATATTAAACACACATACCTACTGTGTTAGTCACTTTCCTATCACCAGGACAAAATATCCAAAATCTGAACTTAAGGGGGATCATTTTGGTTCACAGTTTCAGTGGACTCAGTCCATTGTCAGCTGGCTCCAAGGCAGAAATGGCATAGTAGAGGAAAGCTGTTCACTACATAGCAACTGAAGAGCAGAAAGAGAAGGGAGGAGCCAGGGCAAATACATTCTTCCAAGGCAAGAACTCTCTGATCAGTCCCTTCCAACCAGACTGTGCCTCTGAATGTAAGACCTTTGGGGAACATTTTAGATATAAACTACAACATTCTGCTCTGACCCCAAGGACTCATGTCCATCTCATTATGCAAAATACATGTAGGCCGTATCTAAGAGTAACCAAAGTCTTAACAGTTCCTGCATTTCTGAAAAGTCCATGTCCAAAGTCTCCTTTGAATTCTAAGGCAAACTCTTAGCTATGAGCTCTTGTATAAATCAAAAGGAAAGTTAAACACTTCCAAAATACAATGGCACAGGGCAATCATTTCCATTCCAAAAGGGAGCAATATGGCAATAGACAGAAATTAGACAAAAGTGAGGCCAAGGCCCAGCAGGGCAAACATTAAATCCTGTAGCTGCATGTTCAGCACACAGGTCAGAGTGAAATATGAGCTCCAAAACACTAGGACAGCCCCACCCTTATGGCTTTGCTGATTGCAGCCTACATGGCCTCTCTCTTAGGATGGTTCACTCACTGCCTGTGGCTTTACTCAGCAGACATTATGTTCCATATTTCTGGCATCTCCATCTCCATCACTGCACCTCTGGCTTCATTCTCACAGCCTCAGGCATTGTCCTTTCTTGGGCTCCTGTCAGGGACTGTGAATCTATTCCATATTTTTGCCTGGCCTCCCAAGCCTTCTTCTGAAATCTGAGTGGGAGCCTCCATGAACCCATAACTTGCATTCTGCATGCTTGAAAAACCAGCACCACATGGATGATGCCAGAGTCAGCCACCAGCTTGAGCATTAGCTAGGCCCCATTGTACCATGCAATGCAGTGGTCTCTGAGTGCCTGGATTGCTCAACTCAGAGGTACACTTCCCTAGAGGACCCTAAATGAGGAGTTGATACAGGGACTGTCTTCTGTAATGAAACATTTATAGTTTAACACCCTTGAGCCTGTGATAGGGTCTTATGGATTTTTGAGATACCCTCAAGGGATCTTTTTTCTCATCCCTGTACAAAGTACTTGGATGCTTCTTCTTTTTTTTGGTACCAGGACCTTGTACTTACAAGCCAGGTGGTTGCACCACTGAGCTAAGTCCCCAGCCAATTTGGCTCCTTCTTAATGCTAATTTTTTTAGCAACCACACTATTCTTTGCCACAATTTTGTAGGCACTTCCTTTCTGATGAAACTGCACACTTTTCAGATCATTCATCTCTGCCATTTGCTCCTGACTCTCACTTTAGATGTAACTAAAAGCAGCCAGCAGCACCCATGCCACAACCTGAATGCTGGGCTGCCTCAAAATTTCCTCCACCAGATTAATTAGTCTACTACTCTTAATCTCAGTCTCCAGCAAAGTCTCATGACATGGACAAAATGTAGACAATTTTCTATCAGGGTGCAATACCTATGTCCTCTAGTCCAAATACTATTGGAATCCATATTCTTAACAGAAACTTGAGCTGATCTTTCCTGTCCACATTCCTATTATTGTTCTGATCTTCTGAGCTCTGACCAGAATTGCCAATCAAGCTCTGCTTAGAGTATTGTAAGGCTACTCTAGCTGGCATCTCCAAACTTTTCCAAAGTCGGCCCATAAAATGGTTCCAAGGGTGTCTGAACCACATGGTCAAGTACAGTCATATTAACCACCCAATTTTGATACTAGTTTTTGCTATTAGTCACTTTCCTCTCACTGGGACAAAATACCTGCCACACTAATTTAAAAGAAGAAAGATTTTGGGGCAGAGAAGGTGAGCCAGTCCCAGCACCCAGGAGGAGGCTCTGCCACCACCATTTCAGGCTCCTAGGGCAGAGAAGGTGAGCCAATCCCAGCACCCAGGAGGAGGCTCCCCCACCACCATTTCACGCTCCTAGGGCAGAGAAGGTGAGCCACACGGGTGCTAGAAGCACCCCCCCACCACCATGGAAATGAGAATACATGTAAACAAGCCTCAAAAACAGACTTCCAGATCACCTACAGCAACCCCAATGGGGAACAAGATGGAGCAATCTGATACTCAACCACCTGGACTCCCTGAACTGGCAACAAAAGAGGATATGGAAAAAAATGAAATCAGAAATAATCTCTCAGATAACAGCAAAGATTGTGCCCATAGTGCAATACATGATTAATAAATCCAGAGAGGACACAGATTAAAAAAATTGAGGATCTGAGGAACATGATGGAATCCCAACATAGGAAACAAATGGAATCCATAAAACAGATACAAACAGATTTCCAGGAGATTAAAAACTCCATCAAAAGTCTATGCAGCAGAATGAACCAATGTGAGGACAGAATTTCAGATATAGAAGATAAGATTGCAATTAGTGATCAGGAAAAGAAAAATTGCTTTAAAATTGTAAGGGACCATGAGAAATCAATCCAGCAGCTGCTAGACAATGCAAAGAAGAATAACATAAGACTGATTGGAGTCAGTGAAGAAACAGGAGAGAGTGCAGATGACATAAAAAAACTGTTCACAGAAGTGATGGCAGAAAACTTACCAAGCATGGGAAAAGAATTTGACATACAGATAAGTGAGGTATATAGGACTCCAGCTAGCCTTGATCAAAAAAAATCTACACATAGGCACATAATAGTTAAGATTCCAGAAATCCAACAGAAGGAACAAAATTCTACAAGCAGTGAGAGAAAAGAAACAAATCACATACAAAGGAAAGCCCATCAGAATCACAGCAGACTTCTCAATGCAAACCTTCAAGGCAAGAAGAGCTTGGAGTGATGTATTCCAAGCCCTAAAGGAAAACAGCCTCCAACCCAGATTGATGTACCCTGCAAAACTATCTTTCAAAATCGATGGAGAAATAAGATACTTTCATGATAAAGAGCACCTTAGGAACTTCATGAATACCAAACCAGCACTCCCCAAAATTTTAGACAATATCCTAGGAAAAGACATTGACAATCACAACCCCAGGAAGGCCAGCAGAATGAATCCATTGGGCGTGACAAATTAAATGCAAAGGGGGAGAATCCAACAAAAAGAAAAAGTCATGACAAAGCTTTTAAAACTTTTAACTTCATCTCCCTAATGAGTGTATAATTCAATCTTTTATTGTACTGATTAGTATTTTTCTGATTCTAGTGTTGCACACCTTTCCTTTTGCTGTACTGGCTATTTATCATCTTCTTGTGTCTACTTTTTAATTGGGTTGTCTATTAATGAGCTGTAAGAGTTCTTTACATATTGTGATCATAGGTTATATGCATTGTAAATATGGTCTGTTTAAGGACTACTTTTCATTTTAATGATGTCATTTAAAGTTCTAAATTTTGATGGACTGTCATTTATCAATTTTTTTCTTTTATACATCATGTTTTTTGTATCATAGGAAGTTCTTGCCTACCCTAAATTCATAAACATTTTCCCTTATAATTTCTTCTTAAAGTTTTATACTTTTAGGCTTTCATATTTAGGTTCATAGATCCTTTCAAATTATTTTTATGTAAGGAAATAAAGGGTTGAGGTTAATTTTTTATATACGGATACCAGGTGATCTAGTGCCGTTTGCTGAAAACACTATCTTTTCCTCAGGTCTTGAATTGAGTTTATATTCTATAAAATGTTAATGTTAAATAATCTTTCAAAACTCAGTGGACCATATATGTGTGGTTCTATTTCTAGATTTTCTGTTTTATTCCAATGATCTATATGTCTTTCCTTACACCAACCCTGCCTTGATTACTGTAGCTTTAGAAGAAGTCTTAAAATTAGGTACTAGATGTCTTCCAACACTGTTTTTTGTCTTTCTTTTTTTAACTTTTCTAGGTCCTTTGTACTCCTACATAACTTTCAAATTTCAATATCCAATTCTTCATTTATAGCATGTATACACAGACCTGAATTTTTATATATACCTTGTGTTTTCTAATCCTGCTAAATGCAAATACAAGTTCTAGGGGCTCCTAGAGATTTCTTAGTATTTTCTCTGTAGATGATCATTTCATCTACATATAAAGATTTTACTTCTACCTTGCCAGTCCTATCCTAGTTGTGTCATTTTATTGCCAGACTATTTTGGTTTGGGCCTAGGTTTCAAAGTTTAATGGACAGATAAAGAATAAGCATATCTGCCCTTGTTCCCCACTTTAAGGAGAAAGCATTGTATCTTCTCCATTCATATAAGGCATTCTCACTGAAAGTATGGAGTACATGTCTTTAATCTGTTGAGAAGGTTCTGTTGTACTTCCAGTCTCCTGATAGCTTTTACCATGAACAGGTGTAGAATTTAGTCCAATACTTTTTCTCCAACTAATGACAGGATCATATGGCTTTTTCCTTTCCTCTGCTAAAATGATGACTTTGGTGGGGGGGGGGTCTATCTTCCAATGCTGAACCAACACTGCCATCCCTATAACAAAACCACTTTCTACATATTGCCAGATCTGACTTCTAATATTTTGTTTTGTTAAATAAATTTCTATCTATGGTCATACTTTTTCTTCTATTATCTTTATCCAGTTTTAGGATTAGCACAATGTTGATTTCCTAAAATGAGGGGAGAACTGTTCCTTCTTTTTTCAGCTTTAATTGTTTGATATAATTTATCAGTTAAAATGTATATGAGCCTGCTTTTGTCATATAGGTAGGTTTTCAAGCTAGGAATATACTTTCTTTAATAGGTGCTATTCAAATTTTATATTTCCTCCGGAGTTAGTTTCATTAATTTGTCTTCCAAAGTACTTCTTAGAAGTTGTCAAATTTATTTCAGAACAGATTTTTGAAATATGCTTTCTATATCCTTTTAAATTCTGTAAAATCTGTGGTAATGTCTCCTAGGTCTTGATATTATAATTTTAAAAATGTATAATTGTTATTGTGCAATAGGATGTAAAGGTCTAAAGGAGCAGGGAAAGTGGGAGGGGTAGGGGAAAAGAAAAAATATGAGAAAAGGAAAAAAATGGAAACAAAATCTTTGCAAATAGGGAAGGGTGGAGGGGGTGAAGGGAGGGTAGAGGAAGGGGAAAAAAATAAGAACCAAGTTACTCATGTAATGGTACAAGATCCCAATGATGTATGTCAATGTATTTTATACCTAAAATGTACCAATGAACTTAATGGGGGGGGGGGGGCGGGAATAAAGCATCTTAAAGGAAGTCATCTAAAAAAAAAAAAAAGAAGAAAAGTTTATTTTGGTTCACAAGTTCAGTGGACTCAGTCCTTGGTCAGCTGGCTGCAAGGTAAAAAGGCACATCAGAGGAAAGCTATCCACCTCATTGCAGCCAGGAAGCAGAGAGAAAGAAGGAGGTGGGGATGGGAATACACCCTTCCAAGCTATGCCCTGCGTGACTCACTCCTTCTGATCAGGACCCATCTGTAAACATGAGACTTTGGGGGCAAATTTTAGATCTAAACCACAAACTGACATATATATTTGTACATATATAACATGTGTACAAGACAGTTGCCCATTAAATAGTGAGTATGTGGATATACATAGACATATAACTTGTGTCATGATGTTTTAAAATGGTGTTTGAGAAGTTTGTGTTTGATCTTTAAAAAGCAGTATGTTGAGGGGAAGGGGAAAGAAAAGAAGGGAATGGAATTAATATGAGAAAATGAAAAAATGGAAACAAGGTCTGTAAATAGGGTGGGATGGAGGGGTTGAAGGGAGGGTAGGGGAATGGGGAAAAAATAAGAACCAAGAGAGATTATGTAAAGGTGCAAATTTCCAATGATGAATATCATTATATTATATACCTAAAATGTACCAATAAATTAAATTTTTAAAAAAGTAGTATGTCTGTTGAGATGATATTTTGAAAAGTATGCTTTCCAACTTGTTTGTGCATTGGAGTGGTTGTATATTGATGAATGCGGTTATGAAGTGCACATAAAAGAATTCCAGTGTGCAATGAACTGCTTTTAAAACTCCATGTAAGATGTGCACTGACAGTTCCTGTGAGGGCATGTTTGTCTGTAGTGCATGGAAAGCCCTGAGGATGGATGGCTAAGAGCCTTGCTCCATTCTGTGATTGCTGAGCACTGTGCCAAAGAATCTGTTGTGTTTTATTTAATTGATCCTTCTGATATTTCTCTAGGGTAGGTTTTATCATCTATCATTAGATTTTTTTTTTTTTTACAAAAACAGGAAACTGAGAATCAGTCAGAATTATTACCTCAATTGAGGTTCTAGAATCATTAAGTTAGAAGAGCTTTATTTGAACCCAGAGTTACTTGATGACAAAAATCTGTCTCTAGATTATGAATGATGTAGTCTACTCTCTGAATTTTATTAAGGAGGACTCTGGAAGTCTGTCAAGTGACTCATGTAGTGTGCCCAGCTTGGCAAAGACAGAGCCTGTACTAAAATCCGAATTCTTATATTATCCCAGTGTTCTTCTGTATTGTATTTCCTCTCCAATTATTTTATTTTACTTTATGTCCTATTTACTTCAAAAGTCTTGCTTCTTTAACTATATTTCACATTCAAGAGCAAAAGTAAGTGACTAACTTGTAGTTTTTTAAAAAAATATCTGTGCTAGATTGTATTTATCTTCCCCATCGCTTATCATAATCATAGGTACTTGGTCCCTTAATTCGTGAAGGATTTAGACTCTAAAATTCTATTTTAATTCTATTCTATTTTATTTTAATTCTATATACACACATTTCAGGAGAATAAAAAATTGTGCAACTATTTTAATACTAAATTTATTGAGACATCATGAGATTAATACAAGTTACCTTTGGCCTCTACAATTACAAAGTGCTCTAACTGGTGGCCATTGGTTTCCAGACATTTATTAGTACAGTAAACTGCTGCTTGGGTAATCTTGGTCATTCAGATTGCTCCACATGCATTTTCAATTTCTTCTCTAATGGCTGGTGGTGTAGTGGGTTTTCTGTGAATGTACAACATCCTCTAGGGTCCTCCATAGGGGGATAACACTGTCTATTGAAAAAATATCATACCTTTTTTTTTCCTGGAGCATATATACATTTTTTTGGTAGATTCTGTATATATATTTGTTGTTTCAGAGAGTCAGTTCATACTTAATACAAATGACTCTCAGTGTTATTGGGTCCATTTCTTTGTTATTAACCCAGTCTGGCATTCTTTATCTTTTAACATTTTCATTCATATGTAATCACTAGTATATTTAGGTTTATGTCTCTTATCTCACTATTTGTTTGCTATTTGTCATTCTTATTCTATTTTTTTACTCTTCTTTTATTCTTGGGATTAATCCTTTGTTAAATTATTTCAGTTTCCCATTAATTAGCTTGTTAGTTTTGTATACTTTTGCTGTTTTTCTAGTTGTTAACCTAGATATTACAATATGTTATTAGTCATTTTATTTACCTCTTTCAAACCAGTGCTAGTACCTTAGAAATCTGATTTTGTTTGTTTGTTTGTTTGCTACTGGGGATCAAACTCAGGACCTTGCACCTGCAAGGCAGGTGCAGTGCCACTGAACTAAATCCCCAGCCTCCTTAGAAATCTAATTTTGTTTAGCCCTCTTATGTTTTGTATGTTATTATCATGTATTTTATATTTACATATATTTGAAATCCCATAAGATGTTATTATTTTTGTTTTGTATGGTTACTATTCATACAGACATACTCATATATTTATCTTCCATTTCTCTACATTTCTTCCTACTTTAGTTTCCATCTAGAATCATTTTCCTTTTGCCTCAAAAATTCCTTTTAGTATTTTTGTAGTTTAGACTAGCAGTTGACAAATTCTCATTTTTTAAAATTTAAAACTTATTTCACTTTGATTTTGAAGGATATTTTTGCTAGGTATAGAATTCTATATTTATCATATTTTCTCTTATTACTATGAAAATTTTTCTGTCAGCTGGGCATGTTGGCACACACCTGTAATCTCAGCATTCAACAGATTAAGAGGAGGATCATAAATTCAGGCCCAGTGTGGGATACAGCAAGTTCAACACCAATCTGGACTACATAATGAGACTCTGTTTCAATTAAAATAAAACAAAACAGCCCACAAATCCCAATAAAAAAGATTTTCTATGGATTTATATTTTTGTTTACCAATGTTGCCTTTAGTTATAGCTAGTGTACCATTAAGCAAAATTAATTTCATTTGTATGGATTTTTCTGTTCTAGAACTTTCATTTAATTATGTCTATAGAATCTGTTTATCTGACGAAATGTCCATAATTAAATATATAAATGTATTAATATAATATTAACATGCTATTTTGATATAGTAATAATTATATTAATATATTAACATTAATGTATTAATATCATTGATAATATATTTATATCTGTTTCATTATCTTTATAAAATTCTGAACAACATAGAATATAGTCTTTTCTTGAGTTACATAGTGGGTAACTTTTGAATAATTCAGCACTTTGTGCTTACATAAAAGTCCAGGTTCAATATATAACCAGGTAATAATATATAAGATTTTCATTGATGTGAATAGCATTTAGTGGGACATTTGAAAGTCACATAGGAGAGATTTTTCTTTTTGCAAGAATGTCTTGCTCTTATACAAAATCTAGAATTTATAACCCTTGGTCATTGACTGCTAGTAGCTCCCCAAATCTTCAGTATCCAAAATAAGTTTCCAAATGTCTCCTGTGGTGGCCCAGCTGCTACGCAAGAGCCTTGTTTTACATTACACAGTGAAAATGGGTTACTGGCAAGGAAGTCTTTGACTCAGGGCCTCTGAGAAAGAGTCTGGACCACAGGTTAGTAGCTTGGTCTTCACCTAGTTGAATGTGTCAGTCCAAACCCCAGCCATCCAATGGATGGTCAGTTTAACTAGCATGAGAGCCAGAAGGATGGCCATAGCAAAAGTTAGGGAGTGAAGACATGCCAGAAGAGCTTCAAGTGATATGATACAGCTGTGGTATGCTGGAACCCAGAAGCTTCAGCCTGACATCCAGACAGAGGGGCTCTTTTAGAACAGAGGTCTTAGCTGAGACTTAAATGTAGAAGTCAGGATCTCAAGCAGTGCAGATTAAAAATGGCTACTACAGTTGTGAAGCTTCTAATAGGCAATGTGTTCAGCCAAGTGCTGTTTTTGTGTTTGACTGGTCAGCAGTTACAAAACAACTAGCAAAATATCCATTTGTCCATCCACTCGTTCAAAAACACTAATGAAGTGCCTGCTATGTTTTAGTCCCTATGGGAATACAAGCTACCTAAATATAGAGAAATGGTCCATCCTCTTGGGAAGAGATAGAGACAAGTAAAACACTAATTATAAAATGAATGATAATGATCTTGTGGAGGAGGAAGACAAGAAAATAAATAACTTTAATACGAGAGATAATGGTAAGCTATAATTTAATTTCATGTGCAAACATTTTGAATGTTTAATTTTTGCCCTACATTTGTCTTAGGAAAATGAAATGAAGTCTTTTAGAGCTGAATTGGTAGACAAAAAAAAAAGCAATTACAAGTTTAAGCTATAGTAGAATCTCCCTAGTACCTGGATTACTTAAAGGGGAAATACAGGGCTGACTTTGTATTTGTAATGGAAATTTTTCTGTGGTTATCATCTCCAGGAATTTATGAGTGTGATATTGTCATTGGGATGCTCTTAGGTCACGCTTTCACTATAATAGGGTTGTGTTAGAATAAATGGGAAGCTCAGTTGAGAAATGGAAGAGCGATGGAACTAAGCCTGGGTTTCAATTGCTTCTGAATTTGAAATGAGGAGCACATTATTTTGGGTATTTGATTTTATTCTATACCTGAAAGTCCTCCTTTCTTTTGTATTTCATTTTTCCTAACTTTATCTTTGTACTCTAGGAGTACAGTTTCCAAAGCATTCAGTACTGGAATATTATGTAAACATTTCAGTTTACTTCCTCTTATCTTGGAATCGAGATTCCAGGAGGGATTTCCCATAGTTCTACATGCTACAATTGCTCCTTCTGTCACAGAAAATACCGTAATCAATAGGGTAACATTGTGGCACCTGTCTAAACTCATAGCTAACATTGATGAAAGGCTTTTTCTATGGCTGAGTCACTGTGGTAAGAACAGTAGATTTGTCCCTCTTTACTGTCACTTGATTGGGTCCTTTCTTCCTTAGTGTTCATAGTAGAAAGCAGAGACTCAGAAAAGCTACTAGATTTGCCCAGAGTTCTAATGCTGGGAAGTACAGTAGTTGAATTGGTATTTGAATCCAGGTTTACTGCTCTACCATGTTAGCACTGCTACTTGAGCTAGTGCTGTATGACCTTGTGCTCATAGACCAAACTGTGAGGACAGAGGAGTTGTGGTGAAAAAGCAGAAGATGTAGAATCAAATGAACACACTAGTTCAAATATGGATACCATTTTGTATGAGCTTTGGAAATATGATTCAACTTTCCCAAGTCTTAATTTTCTCATCTACAAAATGGAGATGATGAGAAAAATCTGTTAAGTTTTAGAGAGATATATAGAACACGTGAATGTGCCAAAATTATATGGATCCTAGAAGGTGCCCTCTTCCTCCTTGATTTCTTAGTTGTTTTTTTTTTCTATGTAAAACAAAACTGGGAGGAATATGTCCCGTTCTCCTTGAGCAGATTTACTTGGTTAAGAAAGCAGGAAGGCTTTCCTGAGGACATATTTATATCAGGACCTGTGGGCACTGAGGAAGTTAAATTGAGAGGGAGTATTGGGTAAGTAACTCACTTAAACCTCATAGTCCCTCCATCTGTAAATATAGGTAGCACTTGTACCCCACTTTGTTAATCTGCTAAAGTCAAATAGTAGAAGAGTAATTTAAGTAGTAAGATTGCTATACATATAGTATATTATTATTATTGATATATTGTTTATATAACAGCTAAGAGCATTTTTTAAAAAGTATGAGTTTGGATCCCACATCTACTGATTACTAGCTGAGCTCTACACAACTCATTCAAGTTTCCTAAAATGAGGGTTATAGTACCTTGTCCACAGGATGCTGAGAGAGTCATGAGCTTGTGAAGAACTTGGTGTGGGCTCTCACTTGGAGGTAGTTTGTTCCTTTGCTTTCCCTTTCCCTGCCTCTACTTTTGGTGTGAGTAGAGTTGTCCAGGGTCTCTTTCATTTTCAGTTAAATAAAGCAGCTATCTTTCCATCTCTGATTCTTAGTGTTGTTTCTTACAGCAGATGCCTTCAATTTTATCATTTTAACACAGCTGGAAGAGATCAGATACAAGCTAGTCATTCCAGCATGCTGAAACAGGAAATTATTTAGGTTCTTGGTGTCCAAAACAAGGTCTGTTAAGTGGGTATGACATGGAGCAAACCTTTGGAAAAGGTCTCAGACAGGAAGTGGCTCTCTGTTTTCTGTTTTTGTGGCATTAACTTGCATTTATTCTTCCTAAAAGGAGAGAATTTAATGTAAATACAAGATCTCATATATTGACACCAAGTTCCCTCTCCTCCATTTTATTTGGGGTTGAGTGAGGAGTTTCTGTAAACTTTAAAATGGGAGCAACTGAAAAAGGTATTGTTTATCTAAGCTGTCTCAGGAAGGGCACTTGGGAAAGGAATTGAACTCTAAAATAACCTTATGAAAGTTATTGATTCTTTTTTTTTATGGTTCCTTGACAAACAAGGACCATTATTTCTGTGCCAGAATTGGAGCTGGGTCAAAGAACCCTTTTTTATGGATTATCTTTCTTAAAAACCAGACTTGTCAGGAAAATGAAGCTGTAGAAAGGAAGACATGAGCCCCAGTTGAATGTTATATCTCTTTTGAAGGAAAAATAGGAAATAAAATTAATTTTCAAAAATTTACTCAGTACAAGAAAATTTGGGCATAACTCAGAAAGTTTAGGTAAATAGTCCACTGTTACATATTTGGTAAATGGTTTTACACTCCCTCCTGTACTACCATGCACACATACATACTTAGTTCAACTCAAAAGCCCAGATTCTATCTGGGACTTTGTTTGGCAGTGAATAAAAAAAAGCATACGTATTTTATTCTTCTTGTATTTTAAAACTACCTTTAAAAGCTCACAAAACATATATTTTTGTTGCTGAAAAATTTAAAAATGCAGATAAGGATAAAGGGGAAAAAATAAATCACCTAGTACCCACACCCCGGAATGACCATCCTCTTTTTTTTTTTTGGTACCAGTGATTGAACTTGGGACCTTGCACTTGCAAGGCAGGCAGCAGAACCACTGAGCTAAATCCCGGCCCCGACCATCCTTTGTTTACTGGTTTATATAATTTCATTCTGAATTTCTCTCTATATAAATATTTTTTATTATAAAAAGAATTATATTCTACCTATTCTGTAATTTGAAAGCACAGTTTTGGGGAGCTTCATCCCTTCTTTCTCATTTTTAGATTAAAAAGTCAAGAGAATTTTAAAATGAGATGAATTAATCAATAATTAGAGTAGGATTTTTTACACCATTCAGATGAAAGGAAATTTATATTGATAGTTCATATGCTGCTCTTAAAATATTATAAATAATTCCCCCCCCAAAATTTGATTATTGGTGAAGGATATGTCTTCTGTTTATTTTTAGCACTAATCAAATGTTCAAAAAATACTTAACCAAGTAAACAAAAAAATCTAAAGCACCTTGTTATTACTTTAAAGTATTTGAGGCTGGAGGTATTATATGATCTGTACGAGCATTTTATTCATGTATTATTAAAAATAATAAAACTCTTTAAGCAGATCATATTTTGTTGCTTCTAAAATTTGTTATAATCTACTCTTTTAAATCTATATTCTAGTGAAAAAATATTTTAAGAATGTCTCTTTGCAGAATGTGTTAGATTGGAAGAGAAGATTATAAAGCAATAGAATTGTAGTAGTAACATGGAAAATCTGTAAAACTGACTTTACAGTGTTATTTCTTTGGATTTTATGGCTTTATCCAAAGTTTTAGCTATTGAAGAACTCCGGTATTCCTACCTTCATAAAGCAATTTTATGAGACCATAGAAATTGATTCATAAAGTTTTAAACCTGAAAAATATATGGTCATCTATCCAGGGCTGGGAAAAGGTTCATTTTATTTAAAGTTAACCATAAATTATTTACCACTATGAGGACATTAATATAAGGAAGTTCTATTGATAGGTCCAGTGCTTATGAAGAGAATTTTTCTTCAAACATAGTTAGACAGCAGGGAAGTAATAACATTTGATATCGTGGGGATTTTGTGTGACACTAGTCAAACATTGTTCTTTTGAGTGCTCACAGCCTAGGCAGCATACTGAATTCTGATGGGCAGATATTTCCATGAGATTTCTCAGGGTCATCCATCCATTAATTCAGCCGACATTCAGGAACTGATTACGTGGAGGGATCTACAAAGAGGAATGACATGAGATCACCTTTTTTGAAGAGTTTTGGTCTGCTGGGAAACCAGATATATAAACAGATTCAGGATATCTTCCTAGGTGTGAATAAATTTAAAATTTGAGTTTACATAAAGAAAAGTTATGGTTGTGTGAATGAAAATGAAAAATTTACTCTGGCTCCCAAGAAGGACCTATTTATAGAGTTCAATAAGCTAAGACTAATGATTGAGGGCTGCTAAAAATAGTAACAGACCATTTGAGATCTTGGGGGTTACTCTGAAAATAATTGAGAATAAAGAACACGAAGTCTGATAGAAGAATGTTGCATGTAGAGAGAATAATGCCAGCTGGCGCCTTAGAATTATCTCAAGCTGGGGTCACATGTGACCTTTTGTGGCCATCTAGATGTAAGTTAAAGGAAGACAAGGGTTTGTGCTTCTGCTAGTTTAGTGAGACAGAATTTTCCAGTTACACATCTAGTCTTAAAACCTCAACCTACAGATTTATTCTTCCTTTCTGCTACAATATTCTGGATTCTTTTGAGTGCTAGAGTCCCAATTTAGTAATAATTTCACTTTCTTGGATTTTACTTGTGTAGACTAGAGTGAGAAGATGGGAAAATCAAGGTGCTTATGGGACCTTACTCACTCTGAGAAAAGGAAATGTTTAGAAGATATTTGCTGAGTGCTTATAGCATAAAATGAAGCATTTGGAGAAAAAATAAATTACACTTAAAAGCCTCTTAGTAAGCATCAGATACTGTTCATATATCTTTAAACACAGCATCTCATGTTCTCTTTTCAGTACCCAGAGGAGTGAGTACTTTTAGCATCTCTGTCTTACTTTAGAATCCCTATTTCACACGTGAGGGGTCTAGGACACAGTCATTTGAACTCAAGGACAGATGTACCATTAATAAATAGTGACACCACTTTAAAGCTTTTCACACAGTTATTCAATCATATTTGCCTTTTGAAAATTAGTACCATGCTAGTTCATGCTGATGGTAAGAAAAATAGAATTTCTTACTTATTACATATTTTGGCTTAAAGTTCAGATAAAACTGTTGGCTGCAAGTTCTGAATTTTTTTTGTCAAATTAAGTCTGTAGCACAACATAAAACCATCTCTGGTAATGTATTTGTAGTTTGGTCTTCAGGAAGAGTAAAAAGTGACAAATTTAAGAATGAGTTAAAACTATTAAAAATATTAATAATTGTTTCAAAATGCCAAATATTCTTTGATAGGGCAAATACCAAAGCATTTTCCTAAATTTTTTACCAAAGTGCTTTACAAGTAAAATCTATCTCCTGCATGGAGTGTAGACAAAAGCAAGCCCCAGGGAGCTGAAGGCCAATGGAGTTCACTCCCAGGGCGAAGGTGGGACACCTAAGTCCCCTGTGCTGTGCTGTGCTCCTAGACATGCCTACAGGTGCTCAAGTTCCACAGGTGAATGAGGGGGCCAGGAACCCAGGTACCATCTTCATTCATTTCTGCAACTCCCTTCAAGTCCTGATTCTTCAACAGGCCAAAGAACACTACTGAAAGCTATTTGGTGTCAACTTCTTGTTTTCTGAAATCCTCACATCTGTTACATAGGTGGCAGATACAGCTCATGAGCACAGGGCCAGGTCTTGTGTCCTATGCTTCATGTCTGATCCCACCAGAAATGTCATGAATGCTGTTTTGACACACTTTTTGAGTGATATGATCCCTGAGTACTGCACCACAAACACATCCTTTATATTGTAACTTTGTGTCTCACTTGTTTCACTTGTGGTTGGGGATAAATTTTGGCGCTTTTTTGCCTAAATAGTCACTATTCATCTTAATTTATGGTTGGTTATATAATCACCTGCTACATATTGACCTGTGCAATAAAATAGAATTGTGTACATATAGTTGACTTTGGATATCTGAAATTCCCAAGCTCAATTACAGTGAGTATAAATGTTCAGTACAAGATTGTGCAAACCTGTCAGAAAATAATGAGTAGCAGACAGGACATGTGAAATGGGATATAGGGGCTTATTGTGCATAAGCCAGTCTTGTTGAGCTAACACCAGTGCTGTATAGATGAAGTACTGTGGTGTGAGCTCTGTGCAGTCATAAAAGAAAGGCTAGGCAGGAAATTACACTGGAAGAAAGGGTAAGCACTCAAGACTTGTTTTCCTTTATATTGAAATACAGCGGACCCTTGAGTTACAACTGGCCTGACATACAAACAACTTGGGTTACAATTTTAGTTTAACTTATGACCAAAATCTTGAGTTATGAAACAAATGCTGGCTGCTTGTGTTTCCAGATGGTCTCATACAGATTTAACCTTTAAAGAGTTCTGGAAGGAACAGTACAACATCCTTTCCTGTGTGGGGTTAATTGAGAAATCCTGAGCCAATGTCTCTTTGAGGACACTGAGATCTGCCTGTATACAGGAGCAAGACTTCTAAGGCTGCGTAGAGGAGCCTGAGCCTTCAAGTGACCAACTTGAGTTAGAACAGCCCTGGTGAATGAATTGAGTTCATAAGTCAAGGGTCCACTATACTTGTTTTCTCATGTACAAATGGATATCAAAGACTTGAACACCATTCTCTCAAAATTTGAGGATTTTTAGTTTTTAAAGCTTTTTGTGTAATAAATATTTACTTACCTAAATGGCTCCCAAGTTGTGTGAGGATCTCTGTATGTTTCTTCTTTTAAAGTCTCGTTATTAAAAGTCAGTTATAAGGGCCGGGGATTTAGCTTAGTGGTTCCGGCACCTACCTTGCAAGCTCAAGGTCCCAAGTTCAATCCCTGGTGCCAAAAACAAAAACAAACAAACAAAAGTCAATTATCAAATACAAAATAAAATAAAATAAAATAAATGGTGACACTAAGATTCAAACCCAGGCAGTCTGCCTCCAGAGCCTGAGTCCTTAGACCTCATACAAACTTTGTGAAAGTGTGCAAATTCCTTTATCTCTTTCATCCTGTTCACTCATCTGTGAAATGGGAATAATATTAGTAGTGCCAGTTTCATGGGGCTGTTATGCAGCCAAGTACCTGGTGTAGCTCTGACCCCTAGCTGCTCTCCCCAGCCTTCCTGGATGATGACAGATGTTGGGAAAACCACTCTCATCCTGGACCACTATTGCCCCTGTGATCAGCATTTCCTGCTCCAAGAGTGGTCATTGTATGACCAATGAATGGTAGCTACTGGTTTTGTGAAATTGTCGTTTTTATTTAGCTCATATCCTGAAACAGAGATGGTTTTCCTAAAGTCAGCAGGAAACATATATTACATTGTACTTGAAAATGAAATTTGTTTTTCTTCACCTTCTTGTCATCACTCCTTGGGTTAAGAGTAGACTATAGTTGTCAAACTATAGCCAGTTTTGAAGAATGGGCTATAATAATAAAGAGATATTCCACATCAGCTTTTGGTATTCATTTGTTTTCGTTCAGAATTTGTGGGTCAGACACTGAGAATGTAATCTCACCTCAGATATATTTTACATTTCTTAAATGACTTTGGTGAGGCCCCTGTGTTTGAAGCACATTCCCTAGGAGGTTATGAATTTAGCTTTTCTTGATCCAAAACAAAGACTTTATTTTTGCTTGGGAATGTTGTGCATACCCATGTAAATGTGTGCATGTGCTGGTGTATTACTTATGGTTCTTCAGAAAAATACAAGGTGGGGATTTGTTTTAAGGAATTGACTCATACATTTATTGATTTCGTTAGGAGTGGCAAGTTCAAAATTTATAAGCAGGTCAGCAAGCCAGAAACTCAGGCAGAATTTCCATGTTATAGTCTTCAGGCTGAATTTCCTCTTCTCTGAGGAGCTTCAGTTTTTGCAATTGAGGCCACCAGCGGATTAGATGAGAACCTCCCATGTTATGGACGGTAATCTCCTTTACTTAAAAGTCACCTATGGTACATGTCCCTCTCATCTATAAAATATGAATGTTCTTTGATTTTTTTGATGGGGTTACATCGTGATGAGTATAAATTGAAAATATAAGTTGAAAATGCATTTAATATACCTCACTACTGAGCATCATAGCTACGTAACAGACAGTAGACTAGAGCATCAGTTGTTTATCCTCATGATTGTGTGGCTAACTAGGAGCTGTAGCTTGCTGCCCCTGCTCAGCACTTCAAGAGAGTATCATACTATGTATTGCTAGCCCAGGAAAAGATCAAAATCCAAAATTCAATGTTCTGTTTCTACTAAATATATATCTTTCTCCTCATCAGAGAGTAAGGGAAAAAATCATAAATTGGGGGCCACTTGTGCATTCACAGCAACATTTAGACTAATGTTTGACCAAGCAAGTGGGCACCATAGTTTACCTAAGTTTACACCTAAAATTAACCATCCATTTGGTTTTCGCCATTGTGTGTGAAGATGTCTATTGCTAACATCTACCAGGTTTCCAGGCCATTCCAGCCCACGTTGAATGCTGGTGTTCTGATGACACTATCCAGAGCTTAGAAACTCCTCTTATTCCCCCCTAAAGTATTTAGTAGCACTTTAATTTGTTGACTGAGGAAAAAAGATAAAATTTAGAAAGGAAGAGAAAGCCTTCACAAGTGACTTGCAGACATTAACTCCTGTTTTTAAGGATCTACAGTGTGCCAGGCCAAGGAATGGGCTCAAGTCTGGTCTGGCAACCCTAACGGGATTTCAGTGAGGACAGTGGAGTGTAGCACTGTGTGTAGGACATGGGGTGGCAGAGGAGTGATAAAGAGCTGCATCTGAATAGGGTTAGGGGTTAGAAAGGAGTCATCTCTGTGGTGCAGGCTGGGAAGGAAAGTGATGATTAGTGGACTCTCTCTGGAGAAGTCAGGGAAGAGTAGGATCCCAGGAGGAGAGTGAGACATGAGCCAGATCCAAGGAGGCTAGGCTGTCAAGTAGCTGGACGGAAAGGAGCCCCAGGACTGCAAGATTCAGCAAGCCCAGGGAGACACGAGAAGGCCAGATTATAGGGTCCACATTTTATCCCTTCTGAGGTGAAAAGGAGCTGCATGTTAGCTTTAAACTAGAGAATAACATGGACAGCATTTTAAAAAGGTTCAGTGTTTAAAACTCTATTATTAGAAACCATGTAGAATAGAAATGTGGGCTAGGAAACCTCTGAGAAAATGGATTTCAGCACAGCCTATGGTATCGTTACTGCTTCAATTCAAAGTCATCAGAGCAACCTTTCAGAAGCAGGTCTCTGTGAAGAGATTTGGGCTAAAAATCATTTCAAAATGGGCACAAATCAAATGTTCAGTGTGAGAGAAGGTGAGAAATAGGAAAGAAATTCTGAGACCTAACAGAGCCCAGATTCACATTTCTGCTCATGACCATTGTTTTGTTTTCTAATTTACTGGGTAATGACATAGGACCCTCAGTGTGTATTTATTTATTTCCTTCATGTTCATAATCCAGAAAAATATGTGAGAGCCTCATGAATGTGTCCGTGCTTCCACACATAGTGGGGCCTGTTTAGCCACTTCATGCACATGTGTTTGGTGGCTCTCTTAGCAACTAGAACCATTCATTTACATCCATCCCATCTGCAATGAGTGTTGGAGTTTGTAGTTGTGGAGGTCTGGGAAGTGAAATCCCCAGTGCTCGTAGCATCTAGTGGCAAATATTGGTTCAGGATGCTGGTTAGTGGTAGTCAAAGTATCATTTCCCTTTAAACCTGCTCGGATGGTTTCTGCTAGTTAACAGTGAAAAGAAACTTCAAGCCAGGGAGCGGAGTGTCCCCCTGAGGTTTCAGGCCGATCGATGGCTTTTACTCTGGGTATTGACAGCTTGGTGCTGAATGTCCTTGTCTTAAACTACGTGGGTTGACTGTTGTGAAATGGATCACACTGCTTTTATTGCCACTAGGGGCTTAATCAGTGCCCAGTGATGACTGTGGGAGGTGTGCTTGTGACTTTCTTTTGCCTTTTAATTGTTCAGAATGCAGAACAGTCATTGGGACTGCTTTAGTGTGAGCAGACCTTGACTGATCAGTTTTTAACTCAGAGGTTTATGCTTCTTTGTAGGATGCCACAATTTGGAAGCCCGATTCATGCCAGAACTGCCGTTGCCATGGTGATATCATCATCTGCAAAGCTGTTGTCTGCAGAAACCCTCAGTGTACCTTTGAGAAGGTATGGTATCCTATGGTATCTTAAATGTGTTGGTAAAGTCAGCAAAGAGTTGGGTGTTTGCATCTTTTGGATTATTATTTGTTTTTGACATTTGTCCCAATCTCTAATTAGATGCTTTATGAAACACAGAAGAGAATTTTAATGTATCTAAGAATATCTTAATTTTCATTTATTGGGCATTTGTTTTGAACAAGGCACTTGGTTAAAGGTTTTACAAATATTATCTCACTTAATATGGGGGGTTGACATCTTTATCCCCACTTTACAGATGAGAAAAGTGAAGCTTGGAGATTTAAAGCAATCATCATGATTATACCATTAATAAACTGCTGCCCAGAGATTTTACCCCGAGTCTGACAGAAGCCAAAGCTGTCGTTACCAATCACAAGGTTTACACACAATGTAGTGTTAGGATTGACTTCTTACAGAGGATGTTCTAACAAGGTCACCAGGGTCTGCTGCTGATGGTATTATTGTGTCATCAGGGGCCCCCGGGGAAGCAGGAGAGCCCTTGACTCAGGATCCACCTGGTATTTGACCAAGTCCGTGAATGATACTTCTTGCTTTCCCCTCTGTTAAAAGATTTCAAATTTTCTGACTATATATATCTGTTTTGTTAGTACAGCTCTTTTTCTAGATGCTGACTCTTTTCTTTTTTTAATTAATTTTATTGGTACATTTTAGGCATACAATATAATGACATTCATCATTAGAAATTAGCACCTTTACATAATCCATCTTGGTTCTTATTTTTCCCCATTCCTCTGCCCTCCCTTCAACCCCTCTGCCCCTCCCTATCGACAGAGACTTTGTTTCCATTTTTAATTTTTCTCTTATTAATTACATTACCTTCTTTCCTGTCCCCTAAAGTGTAAATAAGGACTGAAAGGTATAATGGATCATGTGAAATACGAAGAAAAGGTGCAAAGGGGAAGGGGAACTGACTCTTTTCTTTTTAAAGTCAATCTATTTATTTTAGAAGCTTAAGTTTTAAATTTGAACATTTGAAACTACTCAGAGAAGACCAACTATTTTCTTTAAAAAGCATTCTGTTGATTTAACAGGCATGGTTTATTTTTCTAGTTTTTGTTTTTTCACTTCCAAGAATTTATCTTGAGACTTCCTGCCATTAAATGCTAATAAAGTTCTTTTTTCCTCCCCTTTAACATTGGAGTGAAGGTATATCTTTCAGGGTATTCCTCAGTTTCTGTATGGGTATTTTTCTCAGAAGGGGAATACATAAATGTTTGAATTTGCTAATATTTTGTTATATATTGTAGGTCCTTCTATTTTAGGGAGTAAATGCTCACTCCTAAGAAATTACCATTTGGTCAGCTAACTCATAGCAGCATCTGAGTGGTGGAGCAAGGGCCCTGAAGATATACTTTCCCCCAAGTCACATGAGCATTTGTGGGATCACAGAAGCAGCCCTGAACTATATGTTGGAAGACTTAGTTCTGTTGGTGAAAGCTAAATCTTGTTTATGCCATGGGTCAGCAGACCTGGCCTGTCACTTTTCTTGTATGGCCTAGGTAGGAAGAATGATTTTTAAGTAATTGAAAAACATTGGGACCAATATTTTGTGTAGATTGTATGAAAGCAATGTTCAGTGTCCATAAGTAAAGTTTTGTTGAGACAGAGGCACACTGATTTGTTTATGTATTTTTTCCTTTGTACTTCAGTGATAGAGCTGTGTAGTTGTAACAGACCACGTGAGGCTAAAAGACTATCTGGCCTTTTACAGACAGAGGTTTTGGTTCTGGTTCAGTAGTAAACTCATAATTTCATTTTTTCCTAACTTATTCTTCTAAGTTTTCTCATGTCAGTAAATCCATTTTGCAAGTTGCTCAGGCTGGAAAATTTAAATCATCTTTTTTTTTGTACTGGGAATCGAACTCAGGACCCTGTGCTTGTGCGGCAGGCGGTGACACCACTGAGCTAAATCCTCAGCCTTCTATATCATCTTTGACTTACCACTTTCTCCTATGTGCTACATCCAGGACATTTTCCAAATTGCCCAGCACTTTCTTCCTAACACAGCACATCACAAATGTGAGTTCTTGCTCTTCCTCTGGTTTCACGATTGCCATCCTTTGCCTGGATTTTCACCATAGCCTCTAAACTGGGTTCACTGTTTCTGTGCTTGGCCTTTTCACTCTAATCTTGGTGGGCCAGCCAGGATGAGAATATTAAAAATGATCGTGTTGGTTTTTCTCCTTAAACTTCTCTAGTGGCTTCTAATGGCTTCCCTTCTTAATCAGAGCAATTCCTTGCAGTGGTCTTTATGATACTACTCTGTAATTCATTTCTACTTGTTTCTCCCTTGATCACTCTACTTCAGATATCAAGCCTCTTTGCAGTTTCCTGGACACACACACACACACACACACACACACACACACACACAATTGAGAAAGAACAATTTCAGTGGGAACAGAAAAGTGCAAACGCCTTTTCATGGAAATGTACCTGGTGTATGTAAGGGGGGAAGGGTTTAATTTTGTATGTACATCTTCCCTGAGTGCTATTCTATTTAAAATTGCAACTATGTACCTCCTACTATGTACTTTGTATACATTTATACTTCATTTTTTTTTTCTTGGCACTAACTCAGATAACATACTATATATTTTTACTGATATTTCTTGTTTATTCTCTCCTTCATTCACTGTATATTGACAGCACCTGCAATCACACTTGACACATGCTAGGAAGTGAATATTTTTGAGTGAATGAATGAATGAGAGATGAGACTAGAGAGTTGGTAAGTTCAAGGTTACAGAGAGGGCTGTAGGCTGTATGATGGAGCTTAGAATTTTATTTTTAAGGAGATAGAATACTAAATAAGGTTTCAGGCATGTGGTAAAATGGCCAGGCTTTATTTTAGAAGGATATTACTGGCTTTTCAAGGATGATGTAAAATGTTAGAAACAAGGAATCAGTTCAGAGGCTATGAGGATAATCTAGATGAAAGGGTGAATACCTGAATTAGAGCACTGGTAGTGTAGGCATCAAGAGGAAAGGTCAGGTTCTATAAATATTTAGGTGGGGGCAATCAGCAGAATTGATTGAAGGTAAGAACAGGAGGGAAAGGAAAAGGAGAAATGACTTCCATATTTATGACTTGATGAGTCACTAGCTGGTGTATATGAGGAAAGTGGCCAGTCTTGGAGAGATGATGATTTCAGTTTGTGGCATTTTGAGTTTGAAGTGTACAGAAAGAGGAGCCAGGTGGACAGGTCCAAAAGGCGGCTGGTTGTATAAGACTACATTAGAGAAGACAGAGTTGAAGATACAATGTGTGTATCATCAGCATATAGACAGTAGAGTAGACTGTTAGAATTAAGGGTCTCATCACAGCAATTAGTGTGAGAACACACATAAGCAAGGATGGGATTTGAGGAAAATGGTCATTTAAGGGGAGGTGAACAGAACAGATAGAACTTTAAGACCTGGTCAGAAAGGTGAGGGGTAAGGAGTGGCAAAGAGAAGCAGTTATGGTTGTGGGACATTAGAGGGTTTTCAGGAGGAGTTTGGCAAGATGTAGGTTGAGGCCAGTGGATGGCAGAAGCCAAAGCCATATTGCAGAGCTTTGAGGAGTGAGTGAAAAAATGGGGAAAGAAAGGCTAGGTCATGGCTCCTCTTTCAAAGGATAGAGGGTGAAGTGGGACTTTTGGCAGACAACAATAAGTCTGTGAAGTTTCTTTGGTCCTCACTATCCACAGACACCAATCCTTACTATGGCTGCTGTGGCACTTGCGACTACCCTTCTTATATCTTCTGACCTCACTGGAAATGCCTGTTTACATGTTTGTCTCTTCTTCTAGTCCTTTAGCTCCATGAGATCAGGAATCTTGTTTTCTTCGTGTTGCAGCCCATCGAATACTAATGTGTGTGGCACCCAGAAGGGACACAGTCAGTATTTGTAGAATGACTAAAGGAGGAGAAAGAGGTTTTTACTTTATTTTGGTTTTTAGTTTTTGTTGTTCAATGAGAGAGACATGATCACCTTAGGAAGGAAAGGGGAATGTGCCAGACTAGAGAGAAAAAGTTAGAGGTATGAGAGTTGGGAAGTAGAAGGGACAGAGAGAATAAATGAATCAGAAAGGGCAGTGAGTAGAGGAGAACAGAGTGTGGAGTCCAGAGTGTGAAATTGGGCTGGGGTTAAGAGTGGAAAAATATTCTCTAGGAATGGAAAGAGAGAGCCATAGATGGACAGAGACATATGGTTAGATTTGTGGGTAAGAAAAGGGACAGAATACTGGTGTAGTTCATACCCAATAGGCTTTCTTTGGGAAAACTTTCAAGTTCAGTCAGGAGTGAAAAAAGAGGAATGGCTGTGAGGAGCTGTCACTGAGGGGACAAAGGGACTGACCAAGGCCGGGGGAAAGCATAGTGGATGGTGTTAAGGACCTACAGGAGGAGAGATTGTGAAACTATGTGAATACCAAGCTATGTGGTGGAATGATTTTCTTAGCAGTACCCACCAGTCAAGTATAAAATAAAATAAGGTGAACTGTGGGGGAAATGCAGGACTGAAATTTTACCATGCTAACGAGAAGTACAAGCAGAGATGTGGGAAGTGGGGATGTTGAGGCGAATGCCAATAGTAAACTGAGACTAACTAGGGGCTGAATGATTGCCAGGAACAGACTCAGGACTTCAAGGATCAATATAGGGTGTGGATAGGTCCCAAGGCTGACCATATCCAGGGCTCTCAAGAGGAGTGTAGGTGATGATTGCTTTAATTGAGGTGGTCAAGAATGTATAAAAGTAGAACGAGGACAGTCACTTTCATGGACACTGAAGTTGTCCAGAATGATGCTTACACAAAAGGTAAAAAACAAAGTGAGATCTAGGTGCCAAGTCTTCAGTGAGTGAATATGAGGGAATGATCAGCAAATAGTATTTACCTGGTAGAATTGTTCTTAAGATAAAACTATAATACAAGTTGTGTACACACAACATATTTCCCCTTAGATTCTTTTATTGGTACATTTTAGGTATACAATACATTTACATTTATCATTGGGTACTTGAACCTTTACATGATGTATCTTGGTTCTTATTTTTTCCCCATTTCCTTTCCTCCCTTCACCCCCTCCACCCTTCCCTATTTACAAAGACTTTGTTTCCATTTTTCCCTTTTCTCATAATTTTTCCTTTCCCTTCTTTCCTCTCCCCTACCCCTCCCACTTCCCCTACCCCTTTGAACCTTTTCTTCCTATTTCACATTATCAATTATTCATTTTAATCATTATTTAATCTTTCAGTTTCTCATACCAGAGAATCTATTTGATATTTGCAAATGTGTGTCTTATTTATTTCACTTAAGAGTATGGCCTCAATATGCATTCATTTAGCTATAAATGTCTCTAGTTTCTCATTTTTTATGGCTGAGTAGTACTCCACTTTATATATTAAAAAAACACCACATCTTCTTTATCCGGTATCCAGTTGATGGGCACTTGGGCTGTTTCCAAGCTTTAGCTATTACAAACTGTGCCGCTATAAACATGGGTGCACATATATCACTGTGGTATGATTCTTTTAATTCTTTGGGGAAGATCCCCAGTAGGGGAATAGCTGGGTCAAATGCGACCTGTAGTCCTAGTTCTTTGAGGTATCTTTATACTGATTTCCACAATGGTTGCACCAGTCTGCACCCCCACCAAAAACGGAGAAGGGTTCATTTCTCCCCACAACCCTGCCAACATTTCTTATTGGTTGATTTCTTGATAGCAGCCGTTCTTTGTGGGGTGAGGTGGAATCTTAGTGTTATTTTCATCTGCATCTCTCAAATGACCAGTGATGTTGAACGTTTTTTCATATGTTTATTTGGTGCTTTTCCTTCTTTGTCTGAGAAATGTCTGTTCATTTCAGATGCCCATTTTTGAATTGGGTCCTTAAATTTGGGAGGTCTAATTTTTTTAAGTTCTTCATATATTCTAGATAGTAGTCCTTTGTCTGAGTTACAGCTGCTAAAAATTTTGTCCCACATTGTAGGTTGTCTCTTAGCTCTGTTGGTGGTTTCTCTTTCAGTGCAGAAGCTTTTTAATAAGATGAGATCCCAGTTGTTGATTCTTTGTGCTAGTTCCCATGCTACTGAAGTTTTGTTCATAAAGTCTTTTCCTATGCCAGTGTCATCAAGAGTTCTACCTAACTTGTCTTCCAGCAAGTTTAGTGTTTCTATTTTAATATTTATATCTTTAATCCACTTTGATCTTAGTTTAGTGCATGGTGATAGATATGAGTCTAGTTTTAATCTTTGGTAGGTTGAAATCCAGGTTTTCCAACACCATTTATTAAAGAGGGTATCTTTTCTCCAGTGAGGATGGTTGGCTCCTTTGTCAAAGATAAGATGGCTGAGTATGTCTGGAGTTGTTTCTGGACCTTCTAACCTATTCCACTGATCCTCAGGTCTGTTTCTTTGCCAGTACCATGTTGTTTTTAATCATAGTAGCTTTGTAGTATAGTTTCAAGTTGGGGATTGTGATACCCCCTTCCATGTCTCTGTTGCCTAGAATTGCTTTTGCTATTCTGGTTCCAAATGAATTTTTGGATTGTTTTCTCTAGTTCTGTGAAATATCTTATTGGAATTTCAATGGCATTGCATTAACTCTATATAGCAGTTTTACAAGTATGGCCATTTTCACTATATTGGTTCTTCCTACCCAGGAGCAAGGGATGTGTTTCGATTTGCTTATATCCTCTTTGATCCCTTTTTCCAGAGTGCTGTAGTTTTCAGTGTAGAAGTCTTTTGCTTCCTTTGTTAGATTGATTCCTAGATATTTCATTTTTTGGGATGCTATTGTGAAAATAATTGTTTCCCTACTTTCTCTCTCAGTGAGTCTGTTATTTGTGTACAAGAAGACTATTGTTTTTCGAGTTATGACCTTGTATCCAGCTACTCTACTGAATCTGTCAATTAAGTCTAGAAGTCTTTTGGCAGAGTTTTTTGGGTCCTTTATGTAGAGTATCATATCATCAGCAAATAATGACAGTTTAACTTCTTCCTTTCCTATCTTTACTCCTTTTATTTCTTTTTTTTGTCTAATTGCTGTGTCTAATGTTTCCAGAACTATATTGAACAGGAGTGGTGATAGTGGACATCCTTGTCTTGTTCCTGATTTTAGCGTGAAGGTTTTCAGTTTTTGCCCATTTAGTATGATGTTGACTGTTGGTTTTTCATATATAGCCTTAATCAGGTAAGATAAAGACCTTCTATTCCAATTTTCTCTAGGGTTTTTATCATGAATGGGTGTTGGATTTTGTTGAATGCTTTTACTGCATCTATTGAGATGATCATATGGTTTTTGTCCTTGGCTGTGTTAATATAGTGTATTACATTTATTGATTTACGTATGTTGAACCATCCTTGCATCCCTGGGATAAATCCGACTTGGTCAGGGTGTATGATCTTCTTGATGAGCCTCTGTACTCTGTTTGGCAGTGCCTTCTTGAGGATTTTTGCATCTATGTTCATTAAGGAGATTGGCCTGTAGTTCTCTTTTTGGGTTGGATCTTTCCCTGGTTTTGGAATCAAAGTAACACTTGCTTCCAGGAATGAATTTAGAAGTATTGCTTTCCTTTCAATTTCATTGAAGAGTTTAAAGAGTAATGGTAATAGTTCTTCTCTAAATGTCTTGTAGAATTCAGCAGTAAAGCCATCAGGACCTGGGCTTTTCTTTGTTGGTAAATTTTTAATTACATTTTCAATTTCACTGATTGTAATTGGAGTGTTTAGAATTTTTACATCTTCATTTAACTTTGGTAATTCATATGTATCTAGGAATCTTTCCATTTCTTCTGTGTTTTGCATTTTATTAGAGTACAGGTTCTCAAAGTAGGTATTCATGATGTTCTGGATTTCTGCTGGATCTGTTGTGATTTCACCATTTTCATTCTTAATTGCATGGATTTGAGCCTTTTCTTTCCTTTTTTTGATAAGGTTGGCTAAGTGTTATCAATTTTATTTACTCTTTCAAAAAACCAACTCTTTGATTCATTGATTTTTTTGTATCATTCTCTTAGTCTCCATTGCATTGATTTCTGCTCTGATCTTTATAATTTGGGTTTGTCACGCTCTTCTTTTTCTAGGAACTTGAGGTTTAGCATTCGGTTGTTTATTTGAGCTCTTTGTTTCCCTAATATGGGCATTCACTGCTATAAATTTCTCTCGTAGAACTGCTTTCATTATGTCCCATAGATTCCTGTATGTTGTACTGGCATTATCATTTACTTGTAGAAACGGTCCAATTTCTTCTTTAATTTCATCTGTGACCCATTGGTTGTTCAGGAGAGTGTTATTCAATTTCTATGTGTTTGTGGGGGTTTTGTGGTTTCTTATGCTATTGATCTCCAATTTTATTGCACTATGGTCTGATAATATACAGGGGGTAACTTCAATTCTTTTGCATTTACTTAAACATGCCCCATAAGCTAGCATGTGGTCTATTTTTGAGAATGACCCATGTGCAGCTGAAAAGTATG
Organism: Heterocephalus glaber; assembly: GCF_053883595.1. Taxonomy (NCBI): domain Eukaryota; kingdom Metazoa; phylum Chordata; class Mammalia; order Rodentia; family Bathyergidae; genus Heterocephalus; species Heterocephalus glaber. The sequence continues at coordinate 14,254,715 of NW_028258303.1, forward strand.
TATATTCTGATTTTGTGGGGTGGAACACTCTGTAGACATCTATTAAGTCCATTTTTTCAAAAGCTTGGTTCAGTTCTAGAAATTCATTGTTGATTTTTTGTCTGGATATTCTGTCTATTTGTGACAGTGGGGTATTGAGGTCCCCCACTACAATTGTATTAGTGCTTATTTGGTTTTTCATGTCCATTAATATATTTGTATAATTGGGGGCATTCGTATTTGGTGCATATATATTTATGATTGTCATCTCTTCCTCTTGGATTGTTCCCTTCACAAGGATGTAGTGACCATCTTTGTCTCTCTTAATTAGTTTTGGTTTGAAATCTATTTTGTCTGCAAATAAAATTGCTATCCCTGCTTTTTTCCGGGTTCCTGTGACATGGAGAACTGTTTTCCATCCTTTTACTTTCATTCTATGAATATCTTTTTGAATTAGGTGTGTTTCTTATATACACCATATTGTTGGATTTTGCTTCTTAATCCATTCTGGCTGTCTATTTTTTTGGATTGGTGAATTGAGGCCATTAACATTGATGGTCATAATTGATAAATATTGACTCATCCTAGTCATGATGTTTTATTGTTGTTGGCTCTTTTATTTTTTATTTTTCCCCTTTTCCCTTTAGTTTCTTGTCTTGCCTGGTGGCTTCTCTCTGTTGGGCCTTATGAAGTTGTGATCTTCATTGTCTTTTTCTAGGATATTGTTTAGAATTGTTTGGAGTGCTGATTTGGTGTTCATGAAATTTCTCAAGTGTTATTTGTTGTGGAAGTATCTAATTTCTCCATTGATTTTTGAAAAATAATTTTGCAGGATACATCAGTCTAGGTTGGAAGTTGTCTTTTAGGGCTTGAAATACTTCACTTCAGGCACTCCTTAACTTGAGGGTTTGTGTTTAGAACTCTGCTGTGATTCTGATGGTCTTTTCTTTGTATGTGATTTGTTTCTTTTCTCTAACTGCTTGTAGGATTTTGTTCTTCTGTTGCATTTCTGGGATCTTGACTATTATATGTCTAGGTTTAGCTTTTTTTCAACTGTGGCTAGTTGGGAGTTCTATATGCCTCACTTATCTGTATGTCAAATTCTCTACCTCCATCTGTTAAGCTTTCTATTACTTCTGTGAACAGTTTTTTTTAATGTCATTTGTACTTTCTCCTGTTTTTTCGTGGACTCCTGTCAATCTTATGTAATTCTTCTTTGCATTATCTAGCAGCTGCTGGATTGATTTCTCATGGTCCCTTACTGAGTTTTTAATCTCCTGGATATCTGTTTGAATCTGTTTCATGGATTCCATTTCTTTCCTATGTTGGGCAATCATGGTTTCTATTTCTTTCTTATGCTGGGCATTCATGGCTTCCAGCATGTTTCTGAGCTCATCTATTTTTTTTTTTATCTGTTTCTGTTCTAGAGCCTCTAATCATGTCTTTCACTCTGCTCACCATCTCTGTAGTTATCTGGGAAATTATTTCTGTTTTGAATTTTTCTAGAGCCTCATTCATCTATTTTGTTACTTCCTGTGCTATCAGTTCAGTGTGTCCAGGTGGTTGATTATCATATTTTTCCACCTCTTTTCCCCTAGTATTTGCCTTTGATGAGCAGGAAGTCTGTGTTTGTGTCCTGCCAAGATGTCTTCTCATTTTTAATTCTGTTGTTGGTGCTGTTTTTTGCTTTAATTCCTGGGCTGATGCTCCAATATTTCTTATTTTGAATATCTTTATTACTGATTTTTAGAGCCCCTATGGAGTGATTGCTTCTCGGAGATATCTTCCAGGTATAGCTGGACTTTTTAGGCTTTGAGTTTCTAATGACGCTTAGGCAATGTCATTTTCAGTAGACCAGGTAGGCCAACTGATTAGATCAATCACAATATCTTAGCCCAGAGTGCGCTTGCGCTGCATTGGTCCTCTCAGGTCTAAAACATGGCCTCTCAGTCACTGTGGGTAGTCTGGCTGCTGTTATAGCCCCTACTGGCCTCCAGTGCCTCGTTGGAGGTCAGGGGATGGCTGTGCCCATTCAGCACTGCCACCCAGAGAACTGCTGGTGAGGATTGCAGTCCTGAGGACTCTCCTGATGAGCTTGGGCCCTCTCTTGCTGAATGAGCCTTAAGGTTAAAAGCTGTTAAACTAGAGAAAGAACTCCAGGATTTAACACTGAGATATCAGAGAGCTGTAGCTGATTGTGAAAACATCAGGAGATGAACCCAGAGATGTGTGGAAGATGCCAAGATATTTGGAATCCAAAGTTTTTGTAAGGACTTGGTGGAGGAGCAGACATTTTGGAGAAGACTACTGAGTGCATTTCCAAAGAAACAAAGGCTGGGGACCAGAAGCTCACTCTGGAGAAAGTCTTCTGAGGGTTGTCACTTCTGGAAGCAAAGCTGAAAAGTGTATTTGCCAAGCATGGTCTGGAGAAGATGGCACCCACTGGTGACAAATGCGATCCCCATGAGCATGAACTCATCTGGCACACGCCAGCTGGTGTTGAGGTGCAGCCTGGCACCATGGCGTTAGTAAGACAAGATGGCTACAAACATCACGGCCGCACCATTAGACTTGCCCAGGTGGGAGTGGCAGTGGAGTCTCAGAAGAGACTATGAACAGGCTGACAGGAACAGAATATTCTCCCAGGGTGCAGTCACCTGTGTTTCCTTTATTTATTAATCTAGGTTTGTATTGTACATAAGGTACTTCATGTGATCTCTTTTGGATATAGTCATATTGGCTTTATTTCTAAGATATTCTGTTGATTTTATGTGACCCGTTTGGTCTCATCAGAAGTCTTTACCATCTGGCATTTGAACAATGTGACAAATGTTCCTATGGCCTTTATCAAAATATGTTTATGAAAATTATTTTTAAATTGGTACTCTGATTGACTTTGAATCCAAAATTCTCTTAACTATGTTTCTTCAGCTAATCATTGAAATTAGTACAATATCATGTATTTTGTGGAAAAAGACAGTAGAGATTGAGTCAACATGTGGGTATTTAGATGATAAAGCTTTACACGTATATAACCAAAAAATATATATCTTAGCCCAATTGACACAATCAGTATCAAACATAGCTTAGAAAATGACAGTTTGAGGTAGCTGTTAATCTGTCACCTTTAACCACGTGAACTAGGTCAAAATCTAGGGCCAGCCCAAAATATGTTTGTAGTAAGTAAACCCTTCAATATGGCAAATTTATCCTTCAGGATAAGATTTAGCAGGGGTTGGAGAGGAAGGGATAGAGAAATAGAGGGAGAAGGAAAGGTTAGAGTTGAGGCTAGAGAACACAAGAAGATCACGCAAATTGTGGGGATCTGTTGAATACAGGAAGAGCGAAAGAACAGAGACAAGTACAGAACAGACTGACAATAATAGGGTAGCTAGAATTTGTATTCACCTTCCTATAAAAGTGACAGTTGAGAGGACAGAGAGAGAGAGAAAAAAATTCAGAATGGGACAGGAACAGGAACAAAGAGGGAGAGAAATATAGAGCCAGAAGTGATAGAGAGAGAGAGAAAGAAAAGAAAAAAAATATGTATATGAAACAAAACAAACAAACAAAAAAATGTTTCCCTCAGGATATGTCTCTGCTGTCCTGGTAGGCAATGTGGGCAGCTGTGTGTGGGTCTAAGTCGATTAGTCTCAGCAAGCCAGCTGTAGACTACTGAGATTCAGGCTGAATTCTGGCTGCAAGGTCCAAGTTGAGGTCCCTGACCTCCTGTAGGATTAAACTCTGCAAGGTCATACTGCAGGTTCCAGCTGTCCTCCCCCTTTTGTGAGTCCTGGTTTCTATCGGGGGTGGTGATCCCACCAACTTACCAACCATGATGGTTCAGTGTGCTTTTATTGAAGAGTTTTTCTTCACTTTCCCAGTGGGCTTCAATTTTTATTGAGGAGTGTCAGAAAGACCTTCTCTGTTGTTCACTTCTGCTCTATCTTATGGGGCTCATACCCATGGCCTTTATGTTACCCCTGGCACCTCTGCTGTGCGGATTCAGATGCGATGTGGCATCTGTGCCACGTGATCCAGCGGGGCATGGGCTACTGGTGTCCGCTCGACCAGGGTCTCCCCAAACAACTTATATATCCATATATGTAGAGAATAGGGAAATGGGACATTACCAAAATCCCTGCAGTGGGTCCTGGTCTCCTGTGAGCCATGACAGCACAAGGTGAATTAAAGAATAAAGACAGGAAACAAGACTTAGACAAGAGCTGAGCTTTGGGCCTGATCAGTGCTGCTCTGGGCAACACAGTTTGCCCAAGGCACACCAAGCTTACCACTATTTATTGGGTTCATAGAGAGTATCAGATGACTCAGAGGGCAGCAATAATCCTAAATTAACAAGGATCTTATAATCCTTATAATCAGAGGCAGTATCAGATGACTCAGGAGGGTGGTAGTAATACTATGACCATGAGGATCTTATGCTGATGTGGATCTTAGGTCGATGAGAAGCTTAAGTTGATTAGGATGGTTAGATGAGCAAAACATTCTTACAGCAGTAGGTGGGATGAGTTAAACTGGTAAGGAATTTGTTGTTCCCCAGGTGAAACCTTTCTACATGGTTCTCAAAGACCTAGGATGTCTTCAGCTGATGTAATCTTGCCCTTGAGCATCACAGCATCACAGAACTACTGAGGCCTCAGACAGCCCTAATCATAATTTAATTGTGAAATGCCCCCGCCATTATGTAGAATGGCTCCTGACACATATATATTACACATACATATATGTACATAGTACATAGTTCACTCTTTCCAGTGTTTTATTTTGTCAACTACAGTCCAAAAACACTGACTGGAAAATTCCAGAAATAAATAATTCATACATTTTAAAATTACATGGTATTGTGAGTAGTGTGATGAAATCTTGTACCATTCGGCTGCATCTTACCCAGGATTTACCACCACTTTGTCCAGTGCATCCACTTTGTATAAGCTTCCCGCCCACTGCTCATTTGTTTGCCAGATTGACTGTCTTGGAAGGGCAGGACTTGTGTTCATCTAATACTCATTTCACTGAATAGATACCACAAAGCACAAGAGGAGTGATGTTGGTAATCCAGATATGCTGAGGAAAACCCATAAAGTACTTCCTTTATATGAAAAGGTGAAAGTTCTGGACTTAATATGAAAAGAAAAGAAGTTCATGTGCTGAGGGTCATAAGTTCTATAGTACAGTAAGATATTTTGAGAGAAAGAGAAACCACATTTACATAAATTTTATTATAGTGTGTTGTTTAATTGTTCTATTTTATTAGCTATTATTGTTAATCTCTTACTGTGCCTAATTTATAAATTAAATTTTATCAGGAGGACAAACAGTATGCATAAGGTTTGATACTATCTCTAGTTTCAGGCACCCATTGGGAGTCTTGGAACGTGTGTCCTGTGGAGAGGAAAGACTACCATACCAAGCACTTAGCTATCCTAAGCACTCAATGTGTGCTTAACTATAATCAGATTATCAACATTATTATTGTTAGTTCGTTCTTCGAGAACCTAAGCAAGTCATCTTGCCCAGCTCCTTGCCAGTATTCATTGATACCTCTCATCCATGCCAGTGCTTTCCAAAGCTACCCAGTAGGGACCAGTAGGTTTGTGTGCTTTGCAGTGCACAGCCAACCAGGAAGTGCTGGGCTACAGGTCAGGTGGCAAGAATTCCCTGCTTTTTATTGCCCAAGCAACCACTGGCAACAGCTCTGCTCCTCCGCTCGCTCATCCCTATTGTGTCCTACCTGTTCAGTAGATAGACCCAGTTGGTGACCATCCTTTCCCCGGTCCCCACTGCCTCTCATAAATAAAGAAAATTATATTTCTGAAATGAGTTTCATGAGGACCAAATCTTAAAATTAGTTATTATATAAAATCAAACTAAAGAAGCCAATAAAAAACACTAATTTGGGAGCATAAAATATCCTTGGATGGTTTCTACTTTACCTTTCTGCCTTGCCCCCTGCTTCCATGTTAGAATATAAATGGTTGGCTTATCTCATTTCCTATCTGTATGAAATCCTTAGTGGAAATTATGCTAATGTAGTTTCTATTGCAGTCTTAGCGGAAATTAAAGTGTAGTTTCTTGGGTTCAGAGGGTATTTTTCTGAAATGTCATTAATGGTGCACAGAATGGGCAATTTTATAAAATCCCATATTGTATAAATTTTGTTCTTTATCAAGCAAATAAGAATGTGGTGATTACTGTTATTGATATATTTATCTATTTTACTGTTTAGAAATATAAATATGTATTTATATTTATAAATATCATATATTTATCTATATTTTATTAATATATTGATATATTAACAAAATGTTAGTCTTGTTTCCCATCTGCTTTTGTGGATATAGTTATATGAACCAAGAATTCTCTTGTTGGTATAACTTTTCTTTAAATGGAAGCAACCAAAATAACAAAGACAGCATTAACATACACACATAATTTTTATTTTCCATTCTACTGGCTGAATTCTTTCAGACTTTTATCCTGTGGATGATTCAAAACTTCCTGGCTAATGCAGCATCTCCTGCCACTTTTGGTCACAATCACTCTCATTACCTGTTCTGTCACATCTCCAGACTTGCAGAAACCCTAAGATAAGAGGACCTAATAAGAGAACCACTGCGGCCCAAAGATAGCCTTCTGCTCTTTGCATTGTCTCTCTCCGTGACTGAACCCAGGGGCTTGTGTGTGGTAACCAAGTGCTCTACCACTGAGCAACACCCCAGCCCTTTAAACAGATTCTTCACAGTGGCAAATGGATTGTTACTTAACACATGACAACTTTCTAGTAAATCAATTAATGACCTGTTCTTTTGATGGTATCAAGAAATGCAATTGCAATTATAGAACCCTTGAAAAATGCCATAGATCTTTTTTGGAGCCCAGGAATTTTCCCCAGCTCCCCACAGTACATCTGTATGAAACCTGCACAGCAGTGCTACTTCCTGTCAAAACTCTGTCCTTCAACCTCACCACTCTGCTACCCAGGTAGCTGTGAGCCCACAGGCCCTCACCTCCCTCGTGCTGGCTACATTAGGCCTCCTCAAGACAGCTGGAATATCCACTCACTCTGTGTCCATCCCCTCACGTCAGTATCTCCTTCCCCTTTCCAACAGAGATAAAAAATACCCTTAAGGAAATGAAGTTCTTCTGTAGCCCTGACTGCTTCTCTTCTAAGGAGCATTTCTAGTGAAAATAATTTTTCACTTCATTACATGTGAAAAGATGTAGACATTTTTGTTTTCAAGGAGGTTACTTTCATAGAAGCTTCTCTTGACAGAGCCCTTTTCGTTAGTTTGTTCACTTTATTCTGCCTGTTGTCCATCACCTGTGGAAACTCATGAGATTTAGTGACTCTGAGACACTTGGGGTGTGACCAGCCTTGTGGGTTTGTGTTTGCTGTTGCTGCTTTCACTGAGGTGTGTTTAAATGCCCAGGGAGAAGTGCTGCAAATAGCTGCCAACCAGTGCTGCCCGGAGTGTGTGTCAAGGACCCCTGGATCTTGTCACCATGAAGAGAAAATCCACGAGGTAAGTATTGTATTTTGTGACCCAGCATTGTTTATCTGTAGATCATGAAGGGGAGATAGCTGAATATTAAGCTTGAGTTAATGAGAGACATTTTTTTTTTTTTGCTCTGAGTATACACATTTAGGTATCTTGAGTAAGATGAAAACTGTCTTATTTATTTCATAGGCCCTACATAAATATTTGTGGATTGAATTTCTGTCTGTCTAAAGCATAGTCTGAGATTGTTGATGTGAAAGAAGTTGTGGTATTGAGTGATGAAAGTACTCTCTTCCTTTGGAGTAGTACATATCGTTTTTCATTTGATAGTTATAAACAACCTTGAGCTTATGAGGAGATAGTACTCCCATACTAAGGATAAAAAAAAAATTGAATTGCAAAGGGTTTAAGGTACTTGCCAGTGTTGTATTACTAAGTAGTGGTCTAACTTGGCCTAGATCCTTGGTCTTTTGATTTTAGTTCAAGCTCTTTCTATTAGGATGGAGTTTCTACATTTCAGTACTGTGGACCCTTTAGGCTGTTCTGTGCACAGAAGGATGTGTAGCAGCCTCCCTGGCCTCCACCAGCTGGGTGCCTCAAGCAACCTTCAGTCATGACAGCCAGAAATATCTGCAGGATTGGCCATGTTTTCCCTAGGTGCAAAATACTTATGCACTACCTTTCCCGTGCCTGTTAAGAACTACAGACTGGAAATCGATCCTAAAGTTTTTTCTTAATTGTATTTTCTCTTTCCAGATCTTCTAGGATTAATTTAGAGATATTAAGTATCGATCTAAAAGTTTATAGTAGAAATGATGAAAATAATCCATTTCCAGTCGTACTTAAATGCTGTCCTGTGGCAACAGGTAAAGGTGAATGTGATAGAGCAAGGCTCTTTGCTGCGATCCTCAGCTCCCACCTGATACTCCAAGTTAGTGTCTTCACCTGCTCAGGAGAAAGCATCATTGGCAGGGTTCACTGTCCACTCTAGGCTGCTGTTCTGTGTGTGCCCAAAGCTCAGTGAGTGCAGTGCCTATTTCCCTGAAAGACCAGCTCATCTGCTTTGAGTCACGGTCTCCTAATTACGTGAGGAAGCCGCTCTTTCTCTTCTGTACAATGAGTTGCTGAAAGACACCCAAGCAGGATCTATGTTGGGAAGGTCTGCATGCCACCTGTCACTGTGAACTCCTTGATAAGTCTGTTCAGTAGGGTGATGTCACTTTTGACTGACACAGAAGAAGGATCCTGGTGAAATGGAGTTGACTCTGGGGCTGATGGGTGGTAGAAATAATGCCAGCTCATAATGATTGGAACAGCTGTATGGTTCCAGGTGAAAAACACCATGCTGAATCTTTTAAATGAAGGAGGTGTTCAGAGCCAAAATAAATTCAATCTAGGGAGAAAAAAACAGACATTTCAAAAAAATTTGGTACCAGGAACATGTGCAATAAGACTTCAGTAAGTCTTCACGTGGAGCATTCTACTAACTCTGTTGTTTGCTTTCTTATGTTGTATTTGTGCATGTAAACAATCTTCTTGTCTTGATTTAAGACACTTGAGAACACTAACAATATTTTCTATATCTTTGTAATAATTTTCCATGCCTCTTATCTAACCTGGTACTTGGCACTGAACTTTTCCCAAAGTAAGTGCTCAATAAACATTGATGCATGATCTAGGTGACTCTTTCTGTACCTTTTCCATGTCTTCATCTTAAAGGCATGCTGGCCATTGACCTGGGGATTTGTAAAACCACAGATCTGCACAGGTTTGTTAGAAATCCCTTTGCCTCCTGCTTTTGCTGGGAGTATTCAGAAAGTCCCCTCTGGGTGGTCCTTTTCTCTGCCTGCCTTCCAGTTCCCCTCTTCTGCATTAATCTGTCAAGCAATGAAACAAGCTCTAAACTGAGTAAAAACAGGCCTATGTATTGTTTTTCTCATGCACTTTTAACATTTATTCCCTCAGAAAATGTAATTATATTTCTGGTACTTGGTGTAACTGAGGAAAAGGCTGAATTTTGACAAGTGTAGCTTTTGGAGGAGCTCTCTGGTGGTCTGCCTCTTCAAATAGAGCTGGAGATTGATTGTTTTGAGGTGAAACCAAATCTTCTCATTTTAAACTTAAATTAAAATTCTTATGGTCTTTGTCTTCCTGTCCTTCCTTCCTCTCTTTCATAACATCCCCAGGTGCTCATCAGTTCCCTCTTGGTATTCATTTTCTTGAGTGGTTTGAGAACTTTTCTGGTTTGGACTGACTCCTGCCTTTTCCTTTGCATCGCTAGGTTTTTCTATTGAGTCTTTCAACCTTTTCTTTTTTGCTTTTTCAGCTTGTTTGAGAAGCAGTTTCTAGGGCACATCCCACACCCGCAACAGCATTCACCCTCTCTCTGGCCTGTGGCTCCTATCCCACAGGGAAGGTTGGAAAAGTTCCCCCCATAGCTGTGAAGTAACTGGCTGTGGTGGGGGGGGGAATTGAAGGGGCCTGAAGAGGAAGTTTGGCCCTAAAGGACAGACTTGGCAGAGGCTTGGGTGTGGCCAGAGAGGACTCAACTGATGTAATCCTGGAAAGTCAAAGATATGATGAGCTCACATACCATAAACAGCTGTAGCATTTAGTCCAATACTTTTTCTCCAACTAGTGACAGGATCATATGGCTTTTTCCTTTCCTCTGTTAAAACAATGACTTTTGGGGGTGTATCTTCCAATGCTGAACCAACACTGCCATCCCTATAACAAAACCACTTTCTACATACTGCCAGATCTAACTTCTAATAGTTTGTTTGTTAAACAAATTTTTATCTATGTTCATACATTTTTCTTCTATTATCTTTATCCAGTTTTAGTATTAGCTCAATACTGATTTCCTAAAATGAGGGGAGAAGTGTTCTTCTTTTTTCTGCTTTAAATGTTTGATGTAATTTATCAGTTAAAATGTATATGAGCCTGCTTTTGTCATATAGGTAATTTTTCAAGCTAGGAATATACTTTCTTTAATAGGTGCTATTCAAATTTTATATTTCCTCCGGAGTTAGTTTCATTAATTTTTCTTCCAGGGTACTTCTTAGCAGTTGTCAAATTTATTTCAAAAAAGATTTTTGTAATATGCTTTCTATATCCTTTTAAATTCTGTAAAATCTGTGGTAATGTCTCCTAGATCTTGATATTGTAATTTAAAACATGTATAATTGATATTGTGTAATAGGAAGAAAATGTCTAAAAGAGTAGGAGAAGTGGGCAGGGTAGGGGAAAGGAAAGAAGGGAAAAGAAAAAATATGAGAAAAGGAAAAAAATGGAAACAAAGTCTTTGCAAATAGGGAAGGGTGGAGGGGATGAAGGGAGGGCAAGGGAAGGGGAAAAAATAAGAACCAAGATACTCATGGAATGGTACAAGATCCCAATGATGAATGTAACTGTATTTTATACCAAAAATGAACCAATAAACTTAATGGGGGAACAAAAAAAGAGATATAGAGCCAGCTTGGAGGCTCTGCCAATAAAGAAGTTTGGGAATCAAGATAAATAATAGGATAACTTGAGCATCAAAATAAATAAGGAAGTAATTTTTTAAAAAGGTGTGATGAGCTCAGAGTTGCCCTTGAGTGACACACTGAGGCTTTCCAGAGGCACTTATGCTCCTTCAACCCAGAATCTTAGGCCACTGGTGACCCCTCAATCAAGACAAACCTCAGCCCCGTGTGGTGGTGCATACCTATGATTGTCAGGAGTTCAAAGCACAAAGTGAATTCAAGACCAGCCTAAACTACATAGCAAGACCCTGTCCCAAACAAAGAACAAACAAACAATCATAAGACCCATCTCAGGATCTTTCCTGAACCCGAGGAAAGCCTATGAGACTTTTGAGAGTGTTGTGTAGTTTTATTACAGACTGTTTCCTTAGGACCTTCTCAATGCTATCTTTTCCAAATCTCACTTTTGGGTCTGTGCCAACATTGCCAACCAGACAGAGAGACAAGCTTCAAATGTGTTTTTCTGAAAAGTTGTCTGAGTGCTTTTTCTTTTCCTGTCCTTTCCTCCCCACATCAACTCATGAAAAGGCAGCAAAAGGATCATTAATCCCCTTTCACCAGTTTAATCCTAACACCCAGAAATTTCAAGTCTGAAAGACAGTGAAGATTCACTGGGACAAAGGCAATGGCAGATGGTGCCCTGGTGCTGCGTGCCACTGAGTAGAGCAGGACAGGACCCTTGCTTTGCCTGTCTGTAGGCTAAGAGGAGAACTAATTCATATATGCAAGGGAAGAAGTTAATATTGAATTCTGCAGCCTTGTTCTCCTCAATGTAAAGAACATAGTTATATTCATACAACATTCTCAGATATTTAGCATTCAGGATTTATAACTTCATAACAGGAATAAATTATATGAAGAAAAATTATTTGTTGTTGTTGTTGTTGTTTTATCAGAAGCCAGGCAAATGCTTTATGACCTTATCTTCTGAGCTTATGTTAACTGCCCAGACTTGTTAGTTGGCTATGTGGAAGAATATATTTTAACATGTCTGCAGTATTTGCTTTTACCTACTGTCAAAATCTCCTGCTTTCAAAAGGGTATTAATGAGGTTAAGATGGTACAGCTAGCCTGGTCTTGGGGGAGCATTGCTTTGTGCATCTATTATTCTTTGATTTAACAAATCTCTCTTTGCTGCCACAATGTTTATTAAAAATAATGCTTTTGCAAATGGGTATGAAGAACACTAAGCAACCATTTATCTATGGATAAATAAAACTTGGCGTGTGCTGAACCCCTTGATCTCTAGGCTGAGTGCTTTGCATTCATTATCAGTCCTAAGAATACTCCAGGAAAGGAGGTGCCACTCTTTGGGGATAGGACTAGGAGATAAAAATGAAGGGGACTTCTGTGACTTGTCCCCTGGAGAGAGGTGAGGGAATAATTCACTTCCATGGTGCTGCATGCTTCAGATCTCGGAGCTGTGTCTGTGGCTTTGGCATCAAGCAGTGAAGTCTCCCTACTGAATGTTTTCTGTTAGTCTCAAAATTCCCAAGGTTACTGGATGGGAGAATCCATTGTTTAGTTTTATATCTCTTGAGTGAGATAATAGATTCATGTGATCATAGAGCACACGAGTACTGATGTCATTCACTAACACAGCCCTCTTATTTTGCAGCTGAAGATCCCTGGTGATTGACAGGTTGTTATTGTAGTCAATTTTTCTGGTCTCTGTCTGAAAGGTGTAGTGTGATTTCAAATATCTTAGAAATAATACTCATTGGTTTTTAGTAGTAACAAAAACAAGCTTTTATTTTAATGAACAGAAATGTCTAGCTGTTTAGTTGTCTCCTAACAAAGTAAAATAGTTCAAGTTGTCTCATATAGTTTTCAAATTTGACTTTTTAAAGAAATATCAGTGATTCATATTTTAAACAGTAATTTCCTTTGTGATGACAAAAATAGAAAAATTTTTATGGTGAATATTTGGAAAGAGGAAAAGTAAAAAGAGGAAAAAGTAAAAAAGAGGAAAGAAAAAAAAATCCACAGTAATTACAGTACTCTGAAAACCACTGTTAATATTTTCTTGAGTTGTTTGAGGGACAGTGGAGTGGCAGAGGAAATAGGTAGGTAGGTAATACATGTTGATATATGTTTTAACATAATTAGAATTATGCTGTGTATATCATTTATGTCCTACCCTTTTATATAACATTATATTATAGATAGTTCTCTAGGATATTCTTAGAGAACATTATTTCCTATCATTAGGCATCTGGGTACTATCAGTTTTCACTAAAATATTTCCCATTTCCTTGTAAAGAATAAGATGGCATTCCTTCTATTTAAGCCTTTTTGTATGTCATTGATCATTTTCTTCAGATAACTTTTTAAAAATGAAATTACTAATTTTAAAGCATCTAGATGTAAATTAGTAGGACAAAGTATCCAAAGATTTTGAGTGTTGAAGCTGTGACACCTGAAGTTGCTAAAATCCCATCTTAAATGGTCTGAGTCCACACGGGAACCTCCCACACAGAGGGTTCTCTTTTCAAGTGTGACTGCCGTGGCTGGGCGCCACCTGCTTGCGCTATTCTGTGCACTATAGTGAAGAGAGGCTCTGTGTGTGGGAGCCCCATGTCACTGAAATTTCTCCTCCCAGTTGGACATTTAAAAAGTTATTCAATTTTTATTTTAATTAATATTTCTATGCAGTTAATAAAATTGAGCATTCCATAAGCTTAATGCTATTATGAGATATTTGTCTTTTCCTATTGCTTATAAGTGCTTCGACATATTAGAATTCTAATTAATACATTTGAAATTTATTAGTTTGTCGTTTGACTTTTAATTTTGTTTACAATGTATTTTTTTAATTTAAAAGTTTTCCTTAGTACATGTTTGCAGTACATAATGATTACATTATTGTAGGGATTTGGTATATGTGCTTAACATATCTTAATTCTTTTTACTTCCCCTTCCCTTTCCCTCCCTGTGCCCTTCCTCAATGGGTTTAAAAGTTTTAATTAATCAGAACCTATCAATTTTTCTTTTATAAGAACTTCCTTTGCTTTTATTTTTGACCATTTTAAGCATAAAGGTCAATGGTCCTTTGTCTTTTACTAGCCCATAATTTGTAGACTTGCCCATTTATATGCTGTACTAAAATTGAAGTTTTAGATGTGATTATAGCAGGAGTAAAATTGATGGAAAAGGACTTGGCCTTTGCATTATCCATGTCTGTCTTACTACTCATACTTAGCACAAAAGTATGCAAAGGGAGCAAGGCTAGGAGCTCTTGTAGTAGACACCTGGGAGGGGTTTGGGTATCTTTCTGGCTTCTAAAAAGTATTTAATGGAATAAAAATTGAATACATTATGGATATTCATTGTGATGGTTAGACAGACAATCTATAATGATACAGCAATGAAATTAATTAACAAAACATCTGTATTGGTCAGCTTTCCCATTGTCAGCAAATACCTGACACCTGATGCTTAAAGGAGGAGAGATTTATTTTGGTTCAAGGTGGTTTCAGAGGTTTCAGTTCATGGTTCATTGGTTCCAAGGTAGAAACATAATGGCAGAAGGGCAGATGGACCAAGCTTCTTACTTCAAGACAGCCAGGAAGCAGAGCACAGAGGAAAAGCCAGAGAGGAAGGGGCCAAGGACCAGATATGACCCACTTCCTCCAAACCAACTTTCTAATAGCCCATTGAGCTATGAACTCATCAATGGGTTAATGCATCAGTGAGGTCAGTGGCTTCACAACCTAAATCACCTCTCCAGGAGTCTCTTAATCCAGTCAAATTGACCATGAAGATTAATCAGCATGACATCCATTGCCACCATGCTGTACACTGGATCCCTGAACTGGTTCTCTCAGAACTAAAAGCTGTGCCCTTTGGCCAACATCTCTTCAAGTCCCTTCTGCCCTGGCCTGGGGCAAACCCTGCTCTATCTGGAGTGAGAACTCTGTGTGTGCCACACCCCTTGCTGGCTCTCTCACACTGTCATTGAACCCTTGTAAGAACCCAGTGAAGGGATGTTGTCATGCCATTTCCATTTTATAGACAAGGAAACTGAGATACACAAATATTTCATCACCTACTCCAATCCTCAAGGCAGGAGAGGCTGAGCTGGGACGTGAAAATGTGCAGGAGACCAAACCTTGGTTCACTTGACTCAATGCTCATGTGCATTACTGCCCTGGGATTCCCAAATCATTGGAGGACTGTGACTGCCTTGTTACAATAATAACCCAGTTAATTGCATACTATTAGGCTTGGTATGTTTGCAACCCGGCAGCAATCTACAGCACAAAGGAGTACTGACTTGTTTAGGTAGGACAGAGCCACTTTGTGTTTGAGAGAAATGAAAAACTATTCCATGAGAATTTGAGGAGAAGTAAGAGGATGCTTATTTTATGTTTCTTAGTGACACATTGAGCTGTGATCCCCAGATTATTTTTAGGTGACTGAGCGCCTAGAAGGTGTAATTTTTAAATAAAGGTTCATATATGATTAATGCTGAATCAGATACCCATTGTATGTTAGATTTAATAGAAGCACAGGGAGCAGGTTCCCATATTTAAGAAAATATTGCAGAAAGAAAGCTTAATGATAATTATTTATTAAACTAATTCTTCCCTATATCTTAGGAGAGGCCACCATCGCTCCATTCTGCAAGTGAGAAAATATACTTAGGCAGCTATTTCCCTAATCACTCAACTTGGCTGTAGCTTTTTACATGCCAGTTCTTTCTACATCTCTCTGAGAGTGGCTCATTTAGATACTTTGTGTACTTGACAGATCACAAGATGGCTCTAAACCTGGGTCTGTTAAGTTACTGACAAAATGCTGGCTCTGACAGAATGCTGGGTCAGGAGCATTCTACATGTGTGGGTGGGCGACCTCACTGGCAGTGTCTTTGCTGTGTACTTTGTGAGAGAGCCAGTGTCTCTGGCTGACCACCCCATGTTCACTAAGACTGGGGAGAGGAAGAGGGAGAGGGGGAGGGAAGGAGGAGAGAGAGAAGACAGATAAAAGTGGCAGCTATTGAAAATGGTAGAACCTGGTGGGCTGGGGAAATAACTTAGTGTGGTAAATCACGTGCTTAACAGTTGTGAGATCCTGGGTTCAATCCCGAGCATCACAAAAAAGAAAAAGAGGAGGAGGAGGAAGAAGAGGAGGAGGAGAAAGAACAGGAAGAGAAAGGCTGAGTACCACAGCATGCACCTGTACTCCCAGCTACTCAGGAAGTTAAGGTTGAGACAGGAGGATCACTTGAGCCCAGGAGTTTGAAGCCAGCCTGGGAAACACAGTGAGACCTGGGGGGGGGGGGGCGGTGTCAGGGTTGTCATTGTAAATTAAAGAATGCAATGAATATATAAGTGTGTTTTACTTTGGGTACTGTAGAATTTTTTTAATCAACAAATTTTTATTACCTGTTACTACAAAAGACTTCATCAAGAGGGGAGATAGTTGGGTGATCTTTGAGTAAACACTTCTTAAGTAATGGGCTTTGCCACCAGATACGGGGTGGGGTCAAGCTTATCAACACCATTGCTCTGTATCCAACTGGTACACACTAAAGAGGATAAGGAAATATGTGTTCTTAAAGCATTTCCCCAGGAAATGTTCATTTTTATGACATCCTAAGTAAGCAATTATATATTCTACGTGACCTAAAACACAGGTATTTGTTACTGTACATTTCAAAGCTGGAAGGATATTATCTTAAGAGGTGACCTTTGGAGGGGAAAATGACATTTTTTTTAACTGTTTGGCTCAAAAGTGGATATTGCCCAAGGTAATTTAGTACTAAAAACACATGTTTTAAAACAAACTTTTGGATTTCAAAGCCCATGGGAACTTTACCATCAGGAACAATGCATAGTCCACTTCCTCTCTAACTAAATGTCTGAGGTCAGAGTTATGGGCTCTGTCTCCAAACCTTTGACCAGTCTTAGCCATGGCTGGGAGGGAAGGTGGGGTCTCAGCTCTGGGGCCTGAAGGCGCTAAGTCTCCTGCAGCAGCTGCTGGGGGGTGATCCTGAGGCCTAAGAGGGTATGGGTGGTAAATGTGGGCCAGGAAGAAAATGCTCTCTTGGACCAAACCTGGAGGCCTAAACGGTGTGTGTCCTAGACAACTCCCACAGGTGTTGAGGGGGGCCTGCCTTGCAAGTGGGTGCCCAGTGCAGAACCCCATGGGCCTAGTGGTGAACACAAGCCAAGACCAGATTCAGAAGGAGGTGCAAGAAATGGCCAACCCCGAAAGGCCCACAGAGCTGAGGCAGTGGTCCATGGTCAACAAGGCAGGGCCCATGAGTGGCACCCTTGGGAAATGGGGGACCCTCTTGTGGCCATGTTCACCTTGCCCTCATCCATCACCTTCACCAGAAAAGAACTTCTGGAGCTGCCGTTCATCACGGGAGCTGGACCAGAGGCACAGGGATTCCCAGAGACTTCAGATAACCATCAAGGACCCAGTAAAGGTCCAGCTCCTGGCAAAGTTCACTTTCAGCCATATTTATTTGGTTGAAAGTAGCAGTCAAGAGGCTGCCTGGGAGGCTCCGTGATGAGCAGAGGGGAGCCGATCTAGCTCAGTGGCCCTCTCCAGGGAGGGTTCTGTGTATTTGGTCTTCCTGACATTGGTTTTACAATCACAAGTTCATCTTCCCACATTGCCACCTTTCTGGTCATTTCCAATAAGTTTGGTTTGTTTGTTTGTTCTGTGACAAATTCAGGCTGGCCTTGAACCCGCTATGTAATGTAGCCCAGGCTGGCCTGTAGTGAGCCTCCTGCTTCATCCTCCCAATTGCTGGGATCACAGGTGTGCCCTACATCCGGCTTTAATCCTTCCTCCAATTCTTCCATTTGCCACTTGTACACTTTTACTTCCTCTGCAACCATGACCACCCTGTCATCTATAGCCAACAGTAGCTGCTCTCTCTCATGTTGCTCATATTCTTCCTGATTCAGTGCTCAGGCAGAGCCATGTTCTGCTGGTAGAATTCCACTTTCAGAATCTCCACCTTCTGTGCAGGGTTCTTGACTCTTCTTCCAGCCCAGTGTTGGCAGGCCGCAGTGAGCTGTGGTCATTTTTCAATTTCTTTATTTGATCTTCCAGTCCATTTAGTGGACACGGAGGCTCTGAGTTTAAGTTGTGAAAGTTCTAGCTCCTCTTTAACTAAAGACATTGCAGTTTATGTCCCAAAGACATCTATCATTTCCTTAATTTGATTTTCCATCTCACTCTGGCCACCTTCCACTTCTCCATTTGCTAATTCATCTGACCCATTTCCTCCTTTATTTTGACCCTCAGATTCAGACCTATACTCTCACCGGTTCACCTGTGAAGTGCAATTAATTCAAGCACTAATATCATGTTCGTAAGAGCTACTTCTGAATCTGAGACTTCTTGAAGAATTTGATCTGCTGCTAAGCTCTGTCATGTGACTTCTTCCAGTCTTCAATTTTCTGTTGCAACTGCTTCTTCTTAAGCCTAGCATTTTCTCCTCCGCCGCCTCCTCCTCCTCCGCCTCCTCCTCTTCTTTTTTTTTTCCCCTCAGTACTGGGAATGGAACTCAGGACCTTGTGCTTGCCAGATGTGGCACCACTGAGCTAAATCTCTGGCCCCAGCATTTTCTTCTTGAACCTGGCAGCACTCAGACTTCACCTTCTCTTCACTAAGCTTTATCAAGGGCAGTCCTGCAGCATTCATTGAAATAATATCCTTTAATTTTTCTATAGATTTTTTTTTTGAGACAGGGTCTCTCTATGTAGCCCAGACTGGCCTCAAATCTGCAGTGATCCTACTGCCTCAGCCTCCTGAGTGCTAGGATTATACCCACCATGCCCAGATCCTGTAGATTTCTTGTTTTCCAATACCAAATTGTGATTTTCGACATTCTGTTCTCTGTCAGATCCTAACATAACACAAAAACTTTTAGCTATGTCACCCAGAATTTCATTAGTTTCTTCAAGTATCTTGATTTCTTCAAGTATCATATTTCATTGCTTTATTACAGAGAATATATGGTTTCTTGGTCTCTTCAACATGCTTTTTTGACTCCTTGATCTTTGGTTCATAATTTAACAATTTCATGATGTTCTTCACCTTTTCAGAAAGTTGCTGTTCAGTGACTTGATACAATCTATCCTTTACAGCAAGAACAGTTCTCAAGAAAGCAAGAAGCACAGGTATCCATGGGAGTCTGTAAAAATCAGCCCCAGGCTACACATCATCAGGCTATGTAGCAACCAGCTCTAGGAGCTTGGCTATGAGGCCATGTAGAGGACTGACAGGGGTCCTCTATAGCAGCTCCAGGTCCCTGGCAGTGACAGCAGGCACAGTGGCACACAGAGTCCATTGTATAAGGCAGCTTTGCCTTGACTATACTTCCACTCAGGACAGTACAGGATGCCCAGATCTCTGCCAGTTCCTTCTGCAGAGGAATCATGGGGGAGGGCTCTGGACACCGAAATGAACTTTACCTTGCTGGCCATTGGTGCTTTCTGCTCTTCCCTTGGAGTAACGCAAATCAACCTATAGAATTTTTTAATGATGGGATTGGCACCATTTTATTTGTGGTTATTTTTTTGAAACTTTCAAATACAATATTTAAGGGATAAGTGAAAGTGAAGCCCATGTGTAATCTGGTCTCCAGCCTAGAGCTTTGCAAACCCTTTTGACAGCCTTATAAGCGGAGAGCTTTCTCCCACCTTTCCCAAGCTCCACCCTCAGTTTGGAAGAGAGCAGCTTTGTTTCTGTTTGGCCAGCGAAGGCCTGAATTCTGGAACTAACCTCCTTTTTCTTTTTCTTCCTCCGGCACACAGCATGGCACAGAGTGGGCCTCTCCCCCATGTCGTGTATGCTCCTGCACTCATGGGGAAGTAAGATGCACCTCTCAGCCATGCCCACCACTGTCATGTGGACAGCAGGAGCTGGAATTCACCCCTGAAGGAAGCTGCTGCCCAGTCTGTGTGGGCCCTGGAAGTGAGTATAAGCTTGCAGAAAGGACCCTCTTTGCCTTTGCAGTGACAGAGTATTTCAACACCTACCTTTCCTGTTCAGTGTGGCACGAAGATCTCTTCCCCATTCCTTACTGGAAACAAGAGGTAGCCTTGCACTCGGCAGGAGCAAAGTTTCGGAGAGAGAGATGGGAGCAAATCTTTAAATTTCATTCCAAACTTAGGATTCCATGAGGTTCTCATTTATTTATTTTACCTTGGCCAGATGCAGCCTTCTGGATTTACAGCTCCTGAGAGGGATAAGGAAAAGAAGGTTCCATAAGGCAAAGATGGTTCATCCTGCCCCCTTGGTGGGCAGAGGGATGATGAAGTCTGTTCTCAAGATAGCATTGGCCAAGCTAGTTCTGCTGGCTGGTCTTGGGGATAAAGCAGTGTCTTCCTCTGAGACAAACACAGCAAGGAGGTCTTTCATTTGTCCTTTTTGCATCCTCACTGAAGAGGTTTTTGCTACCAACTGAGTCACCAGCAAGCCAGGGGCTGGGCTGGCTTCCAGGCTCCTCCTTGGAATCCATGGTTGGTCCATGTGCCTTTTTAATCCCATTTTAGAGATCTATGTCCCCTTCCATTTTTGTACTAAATAGCATGGCTTTAATGATAAAGAGGAATCATTGTCCTTGCTGCATTCTGCTCTCTCCTAACATGATATCTAGAATACTTCTTTTATTCAGTTGCACCTGGAACCTATACTTTCTTCTTGCTTTTTCCCTTTTAAAAATATCCCTGTTTTCTTTCCAATCCCATTATCCCATTCCTAGCAATCCTTTGCTCTGGAGAATTGTTCCAGGGATTTGAATGTACGCTCAGGAAATTATAAAGTAGAACTTTTGCTTTCTGCATTTCAGATATCACCCACCAGAAAAAGGCTGTTGGCTGCTTTAGGCCAAATAACCCTGCAAGTGAAAATATAGGAGTAGCACACTGGGAGGTGGTTAGGGGGTGCGACCCAGTTTGTGGGATTCTTTCTTTGTTCCTAAGAGGCTTTCTTACTGACCCTCCATGAGAAAGATACAAGAGAAGCATTCTGCCTTGAGAGACTGGAGGGTTACCTGGGCCAACTGCATAATTTGTGAAAAGGCAGGGTTCCTTGTTCAAAAGTCATTGCTTTGTTTCTATTGTCTCTCTTAGCCTGTCATGTTCTCTGCTTGGTATTCAGTTGTGCCCCTTCAGGCCTAAGGATACTGCAGAAAGAGTGGAGACCCCCAGGCACTCCAAGGCTTACCCTGTGACTTGGGGCGGGGGCACAGGCACCCTCCTGGTATCCTCCAGACACCAAGGTCCTGATATAGGTGGAAGGTGACAGCGTTCACTAGGCAGAGGTTAGGGACAGGCCACTGTCAGCCTATCCTGGGAAACCTGTGGGAGATGGTGCCATGCATGAGCTGAGGCTCCAAGCTCTACTAGACTCCACTTAGAAAGCATGGATTTGGAGATGTCTGCACAGCCACTGCAGGGCATTAAACCCCAGAAGGAGCTCTTTCTGTGCTCTGTGGCCCTGGCCCGGGCACACTCCACAGCAGGAACTGAGATCTGCACTTGCAGCCCTCCTGCTAATCCTCATTCCTTCTGCCTTCCAGAGCCCTGTTCCCACGAAGGCCATGTGTATCAGGACGGGGAGGACTGGCAGCTGAGTTGCTGTGCCAAGTGCATGTGCCAAGATGGGGTCACCCAGTGCTTCACAGTACAGTGTCAGCCATTGTTTTGTAACCAGGTATGGGCAATACCCCCAGAGTACAGCTTTCATAGGCTAACTCAAAAACTTCAAGTGTGCTGAGATTTTGTCAGGTGGCCTTGGAAGCCCTAGAAATGAGAGTCAAGGGCTGTTTTGTTTTTCTTATACAGTTCTTTTAGAGACCAGCTCTGAGATGTTTTTTTCCCTGTAGGAGAAACAGATAGGTCTAATTACCACCCATTTAGGCTAATTGTTACATAATGAAATTGAGCCTTGTGGGTACACACAAGGAAGCCTCCAGCTTGAATTACAGATGTTCCAAAAATGTAAAGCTAAACATCTGGAAATTTTGGTAATATGATCAGGTTTGCTGTTGTTTTTCAGTGCATCGGTACAGTCTGATTGTTTAGACATATACACATCTTTGAACATGATTATCCAGATGTACACAATTTAATTATTATAGGATAATGATTTAAATTATCAAAGGGTTTTCTCTGGGGATGTTATTGGATCTTGTTCTTCATATAAAGCTGATCTGATTTTCAAAATGTTAGGCTCTTCACACAAATTCAGAAGAGAAAATCAATTGCAAATAAATGTAGTATACATGGTACTTTATAGTTTTTTGCTCTTCCAGAGGCTCCTGTGGATGTTCCATGGCAGTTGACAGATAACTGTGAAAGGAGTTTTGCCTCCAGTTGAAAAATAGCTCATTTTGATCTAAGAAAAAGCTGGAAGCCAACATTTAGTTGATACAAAGCAGTACTTTATGTCAAATAAAACAAAATCAATAACATAGCATATTGTGACAATTGGGCAATATTTTTAAATGCATTCAAAAGGCAATTAGACAAGAAATGCTAAATGCCAGATAAAGGGGAAATGTATCTAATTGAAAGACTCAATTGTATTACCCATACCACACCAACTACTGTGCGGATGTCTCACCTCCCAATTCATCACCAGGCTTTGCCCTTGCTTGGAGATTACAGATGAGCTTCTTGTTGGCCTTGCACTCTGGTCCACTCTTCCTGGGGCTTAGTCCTCTTGTATGGGAAAGGTAATTAAAAGAACAAGACAATAAGGGAAATGGGGAGGAGAAATAGAGGGAACACCTCACTGAAGATGTTCTGCTTTAAATCTTCAAAAACTCAACCACACATTATATATTAGGGGACCAGCTATTAAAATAATTGAAAGCACTGTTTCTTATTTGCAAAAAGCACCAAGCATGAACTCTTGCTTCATGTACAGTATTGACTTATAGTTTGCATCAATGTACATAATTAATGTAAAAAGATGAAATTTGGTACCATACTTTAAAGCTAATTGAGATGCAAGCACTCTCAAGACTTGGAAAAAGATTGATCTCAACCACTCTTGTATTATTAAACCTATTTTTGCCTTGACATATTTTTTAAAAACCCGACTGTCAGATCATTTAGAACATTTTCCTTGATTTAATATCACTATTAAATGTTGAGTGTTCCAAAGATATAAAGGGGTGCTGTGTAGAATTAGTGTTATATTGATGTAACACGTCACCCCATCACTATCATCACAGCCCTCGTTACCAGCAACACTGAATTTGGGGTGATTAATATGTGCCAGTCATTAGTTTTAAGAGCTTTGTAATTCTCATTACAGCCTTTTGAAGCAGAAACTGTTATTATCGTCCACATTTTATGCGATGAACTGAAGTATGGAGAGTGTAGCTTGCTCAAGGTGACGCAGTTAGGGAGGGTCAGCCCTGTAACCAACGTGCAGTTCTACATCACAGCCTCCAAAGACCATGCTGACTCACACTTCCAACCATTACACTATCTTGCCTCCCCAAATGAGGAGTTACACAGTATTAATGTATAATAAGCTAACATCATTGAGCATGATTGGTCATATTTTATATGCATTAGTTCATTAAATGTAAGAAAAACACAAGTTCATCAGTTGAATTGTATCTTCCAGGGCTGAGCTCTAAAAAAATTGGTGACCCATCTTCAAGGTTTCATGACTTGTAGTGTAAGAGTTTTAAAAAAAATTATAAAAGGAATGTGTTCATTAAGGAAAGTTTGGAAAGTGGAAAGAAAATGATTGCTCATTTCCACTGTTCAAAAAGACCATGGAAAAATTCCTTTTATTTGGTAATTTATTTCAGTCTCTTGATAGGCAAATGTGCTTGCATAGCTATAATCATATTCTAAAGCTTGGTGATAATCCCTAACAAAGGAGAAATTCCTTATGTTCAAATTGCCTTAAGAAGAGCTTAAATTCTTACTGATATTGCCTGCTTCCAACTTTTGTTTGGATGACCTGTACTTTTTTGTAGCTTCCCTTAAATGCTGTGTTCAGTCTGAAAAGAGTAGTTCTTGATATTGCCACAGATTTTTTAATATCACAGTTTTCCCATTCCAATATTGATTAATCCGAGTAGTTTCAACTTCACCTTTGGATTTTTTTTAAAGAAAGAAATTATTGGTAGGTTCTCTGAGCCTCTGAGAGTTTGAGAATTATTTTTGTATTGCCTATATGCGTGAAAGATAATTTAGAGGGGCCTAACATTTGGGGGAACTATAATACTTTCTCATCCCAAATGTATGGATTCATTTCCATAAAATTTTGTAATTTAATGTGAGAGAGCACCAATCTGAAGTCTGCTGCCTTTGCGTTCTATTATATGCAGCTAATTTGACCCTGTTGTCTTTTCATAGAATTTAAACAAATCTTTACACTTCAAACATCTTTCAGGTGAAGTATTAATTTGGAAAAACTCAGTCACCTATGAGAACTGGCTGCCAAAGGTGGAAGATGCTATGAGACTGGAGGAAGAGGCAGGTAGATCCAGGATCACACAAAGTACAGTTTACTGGGGACTCACAAACAACAGCTGTCCTTGGGCAGCAGAAAGACAGGTGGCACCTTCAGGCAGGAGGAAGGTGTTTATATGCTAAGCCAGACAAATGTGCCTGGCCTTTCTTAAACCCATTAACATGTCTAGTGTCAGTTAAGAAACAGCCCAGTTATCAGTGGCTGGCGCACCAGCTATCTTAATGACCCTGTCCTGTGGGGCTTGGGATATGTGCCAGAGAGGACAGTTAATGGCCAACGTGACTGCAGTCCTGCATGTATCTTTTCACATATTTTCCCTGAAATATTATAGTGCCCTTTCAGACTATATTCTAGTTTTTAAATTTTTTTTCAGTTTGGTTTTCATTAATGACATTAGATCCATTAGATCACACTCTTTTCTCTGTTACATTTCCCCAGGGTGGTACATGGACACCCTTAATCCTAGCATTGCATCCTCAATCCATCCCAGCATCACATCCTTACTCCTACCATCACACACTCTAGATACAGCCACCTCTGAAAAGCCCCACCTATGACTGCATGAGATTTTGGGAGGACAACTAGGCACAAGCCATAACGCACCCCATTTTATCCCAAGTACATTGGCCTTCTTGATTTTGCAAAATAAGTACCTGAGTGATTATGATAATAAATGTCAGTTTCAGCTTCTCATAAGAGAAAGTGAAGATGCCATTTTGGAATTATCTTCTATATAAGATCTACCAGTTCTTAATCATTGAAACTTGGTGTATTTTCTCCCTCCTTCCTCTACTTTTAATTCGTCTACCTTCCTGCTACTGAAGAAAGCTCTAATAAGTCAGAGTGAGCAGCTCAGGTCTTAATAAGGAGCCTGCTGTGTGAAAACTTGCAGAGTGGAAGAGACAAGTGGTCTGATACTCTGGTGGGGCTTAGGAGGTGGCACAACTGAGAATTTGGGGATAGGGGAGGTAGAGGAGGTTCCCTGGGCCTTTAATCTCTCTCACCCTCATTTCTCTGCACTGGTTTATTTTCAGATTTCTGGAGGTGTGACTGAATCTTTCCATGTGAAGCACCCCCATGCACATATATAAATATGTGGGTTTATATAAAGATGCAAAAGAATCATGAAGTAGCTGATTAAGGAAGCGATACCTTCACTGTCATGTTTAGAGGTGTCCCAAGTAAAGTCTGGGTGTCCTTAAGTGTTGGTTTGGTTGGTGCTCTGAAATTCTTGACCTACCATTTGCCATTACCAGGTCAGCTATATAACCCTGGGCTAGTTGCACAACCTCTCTGGTCTTTACTGTTCTCATTTGTAAAGCAGGAGTAAAAGCATCTACTTCACAGGGTCACGTAAAGCACTAAGAATAGTTCCTGGCAAATACCAAGTGCTTCTATTATTTTTATTGCTTGTGCTTTTATCTGTTCTTAGAAGAGGAGAAGACTTAAGACATAGGCCAAACTTCTGAAAGGTCACACCAACCTTGGCATTGTTAATGTTTTATCAGCGCCCCAGGTGATTAATAAAGGCCATGTGAGAGGATATTGCTGGTTTGGATATGAGTTGGCTGTGAATGAAGTTTCCTACAGTGTGGAGTTTATGAATGTCTCCTTTGGTTGTTCTTTCGTTAGGATGAAGCCATCATCCGAGTCCCTGGAAAGTGTTGCCCACAGTGCTCTCCACCATCCTGCTCTGCGGCTGGCCATGTACACCAGGTAGCTTCAATACACCCTTGAGGTGCCCCATGTGGGTGTGCAGCATAGCTTCTCACCCATCTTTCCTCCACCTTCCAGCTGCCACCCGTCCTCACCCTCATGACTTGCTCTTTGCCAGAATTAGTGACTCAGTACTTAAACAGCCCCCTTCTCTTCACAGAAAGCTTTATGAAAATTAAGTTGAAGGGGATTAGAAATGTAAAGGAATGTGCTGGCAAGCACTGCCTGGCTCATGAACCTTGGTGAACTTACTGTTCACATATCTTGGAGGGAGAAAGGGGCTATCACTGGTCACTATCAGTTTACACTGAACTTTGAGGCTTTGAGAATGTTTGTCTGCTTTGGTTGGAATTTATGCACTGATATCCAGAGACAGCAAGGGGGTGTGAGAGGGAGGTGAGAGCCTGGTGGTGGTGGATAAAGTGAACTTGAAAGTACTATTGGAGCAGTCGAGACATCCATGCCAGACCCATAGAGGACACCAAGATGAGTTCAACAAATGAGGTGAATGAATGAATAAATGAATGAATGTTCTGTCTTAGGAGTTTCTAGCTGCACCAAAAGAAGCTCACATTATTCTAAAGAGCATGAAGAGTAAACCCAGCATCCTCCCTTGTTTGTCAACACTCTCAGGAAGACTAAGTAGAAATCAGGATTATGTCTCTCAATAGAGAATCTGTACCTAAGTATTAGGGATGGAAGTATAACAAATTCCAGCTAGGTCCCTTGAAAACTGAATGTAAAATAACTCGTTGGAGAAGATGTTTTTATTGCTGAATGTGCATTGTCTGACACAATAGCCACATATGCAGCTTGCATGGTGTTTTTATCGGACAGGATGTGCTAGACTGATTTCTCCTGGAAAAGACAGAACTTGTATCCCTTATGATGTTTTCAGCTGCAGGTAACAGAAATGCTCCTCTAAAAATGGCTACAATGATAATATTTATTGTCTTATGTAACAAGAATTACAGAGAAAAGGCAGCTCCAGGGTGGATCAATTTGGTTCTCAATAATCTCCCAAGTCCTCTAGATGCCTTCCTTAGCCCAGACAACTCATCCTCACATAGTCATTGCTACAGGCTGGTGGAAGAAACGGGTGGGAGGAAAGTCTTTTCTTTGACTTCCACCGCTTCAGCAAACTTCCCTTGAGATAGTATCAGGTGGCTTTGAAATCATGCACAGCTCTAGCTCCAAGGGAAGCAAGAGAAAATGCAGATGTGGCTGTGGGTGCTGAGTCACCTGGCAAAAAAGATGACCTAAAGAGCATCCAGAGAGGAGCCAGCCATCAGGGCCTTCCTGTTCACTCCAGGGTTCTTAAGGCCTCTGTGTGCTTGACACAGGAGGACATGAATATAGTTAAATAAAAATTCACTCAAAGTTCCTGTGGACATTTATTGGCATTTTTTCTTAGACTATTTCTGCCTAAATGGTACTATTTCTCAGGAGTACATTTAACGTGGCTCCATTAAAAAAATGTAATAAAAATTCATGTCCTATGTGTCTGGGTTTCTATTTGATATGCCTGACCTCTGATGTTCCACTTTTTTTTCTGCCTTTATTTCCTCAGCATGGTGAGCAGTGGAACCAAGACTCCTGTACCACGTGCATGTGTGACCGGGGCAAGATCAGATGTCATAAGCAAGACTGCCCTCCCCTGAGATGCCAGAAGGTACTGAGCATGTAGCTTGGTTTTCTAAGCTTGATTCTCGGGGCATTTAAGAAATGCAGTTCTTGGGCCGGGGATTTAGCTCAGTGGTTCTGCCCCATGCCTCACAAGCACAAGGTCCCAAGTTCGGTCCCCGGTGCCAAAAAAAAAAAACAAAAAACAAAAAACCAGTTCTTAATCCTGTGTGTCCGTGGAGGGAGACAAGCATTCTACAGTGTGCAGAGTGTTGGGAAGCTCTGCTTCCTGGACTGGAAGCTTGAGAGGAGGGAGGCTTGCTGCGCTCGGGTGAGGGACCTGGCAGTGGTGCACACATCTGTGTTTTATGTCAAGTGTTGTCACTGTCTCTTGTGACCTGTTCTCCCCACCACCCTCTACTCCCTACTCCTTAGGGTCAGAACAGGGTTCGGCGACCCACACAGTGCTGTGAGGAGTGTGTGTCCACTGCCGGAAGCTGTTCATCTAATGGGATCATGCAGTACCAGGAGGACATGTGGAAAGGCTCGCCTTGTGAGTTCTGCATGTGTCACCATGGCCAAGTGACCTGTCAGCCTACAGAGTGTGCCAAGGTGGAGTGTGCCCAGGTAAGAAGCAAAGGAGTTTCCATTCGGACTGTAGCAGCTTCTTCCAACAGCCTAGGGAGGCCTGTGCAGGTTCCTTACTTCTTGGCAGCAGAAGAGACAGCCATGTTGGTGGCTCACATTTCAAGCCTTTTAGCTCAGATTCTGCGATGCCAAGTGAATGTCACTGTTTGTTCAGATTAGCTCAGAACAGCTTCTTGTAGCTTTTAGCCCTCTGTGCATCTGGTCAGGTTGGAAGCCCTAAACCAGACACATGAAAGGGAAGGGAATGATATGGCACATTAGTCTATCAGTTGGTGCAGCTGGACTTCAGTGCTAGTGGCCTGCCCAGCTCACTCTGGCTGTGACACAGGGTCTACAGGTGTGCAGGGGCCTGGCTTCTGCTGCAGACCCCACTGGCCACTGGAGCAGGAAGGGGATCCAGCACCTGGGCCTGCTTCCATGCATCAGGAAAGAACATAAACTGGTTTTTGGTTTTGTTTTCAAGAGAGAGCTAGGAGACCTCATAAACAATTAACTCTATTGACCTCTGTTGACTTCTGCTGTCTGCAGAATTTCTAGAAGCTTCCAACAAAGCAACCTCTGTTTGGGCTATAGATGTATATTTTAGGAAAACTGCTTTTTTTTTCCTGTGAACTCGATTTTGACCCTTAGCAAAACAAATTGCTTTTAAAGTTGTCTCTGTCTCCCTGACTGCTCCCATCTGCCCCTCCAATTTCCCTCAGGGCTGTAAACTTGGACAGACACGAAACTTGAAAGCTCTGAAGTGTGGGGTGTCGTGAAGGCGTTTTTCTTTCCAGTTCCTCTCCTCCACTCCTCTACAGCTCCTAGCACAAAGCCTGAGGAGGAATGGCCTTTCAAATGAGCGGGTTACTCCCTGGGCCATTTTTCACTGCTTCTCTGACATCTGGATCTTGGCAGAGCTGAAATATTTAGGTAAACAGGGTCTTGCTTTTTCACAAATTTAACTCCCCCACCTCAAGGCACCTCTTCATTCCTTTTTATTTTAGGGAAGTCAGAGTGGTTGGACAGGGGTGAGAAGCCTAGGGAGGCCCTCTGCTTCCTCTCTCAGGCTGAGGCCTGGCTCTCTGGGTGCTGGCTTATTTTCCAAGGTTTTCATTTGTCTACTATTGCCAGGGTTATGGAAAAGGAGAGAGGTGATCTGGCACAGTGGGTTCTTTAACCACCTACTTTCAGTCAGATCTGAACACAGTCTCATTCACAGACGATGATTTAATTCACTGTCCCCAATGTTAACTGCATGTCCAAGTGCCTGCCTGCTCCATTGGGACAACTGACAGTGGTGGCATCAGCCAGGTCCTCTTGTCTGTTTTGGAGAAGGGGAGCAACTGTGTAAGTGAAGAGTGCCTTAATGCCCCTCAGGTGATCTTATAACTAACACTGTTGCATCTCTGGCTGCCCCCCATCTTTTCTCTTTATGGACTGAGGAATTCTAACATCTTTAGCCTATTTCTCCAGATCTTTAATCAACTAAATTGCTTTCTTCCTGATTAACTCCATGTTTTCTAATTTTTTTTTAAGTTAGTAGGTTCTAAACTGGAAAAGCTAGCCAAGGTGAACTTTTAACCAAAATTGAATCTTAAGAAAAATACCCCTTAACCTTCTTGATGTATCACACTTGTGTAAATAGCTCTGGTGATTAACCTTATTAAAGCCCAGCTGTGATAAGAATGCTTGTCTATCGTATAAGAAATTGGGGGTTCAATCCCCAGTGTCTCCCTACCATCCCCTCCCTCAAGAAAAGCCTGGGTAGGGGACAGGGAGGGTAGCTCAGCGGCACACAGTGCCTGCCTGGCAAGCGCAAGGTCCTGAGTTCAATCCTGGTAGAGAGGAGGGGAGAGGGAGAGGGAGGAGGAGAGAAGAACAAAAAAGCAAAGCAAGGCCTGGGTGTTCTCACTTCTTGACTTCTAGTCAGCTTATATCGCTGGTGATAAAATGATGAATAAGACTCATTTTAACCTCAAGAATGCCCAGGCTTAGGGGGGAAGCCAGATGTTTAAACAAATACACAGTGACAGCAAGGAAATCTGATTTAAATGATTAGGAGCTCCCCAGGGGAACAATGCTGGCCAAGGGGCAGTGAGAGTGCACTCCTGGTATTTTTAGTCAATTTCATTCAGCCTGTGCTCCTTTCTCAAAACATCAAGGTCATCTGACTTCCAACGTTGGCTACCAAGGGCAGATTGTTACTGTAGAACATCTGCAAAAAGATGCAGAGCAGTAAACTAGAGGAGGCAACTGGCGGTGTCACCATTGACTTCATTGTTACACTGGTTATCAACAGGGGTGTCCTGAATAGCACTGAAATCAGCACATGACTTTTCTTTGTTAACAAAGGAGAAAATGGCATGGTCCTTGTCTTTGATATATTCAATCAGATCCCTAGACAATGAAGTATAAATAAATCAATGGTAGGCTAGCACAATGGGATAGATTCTATTTTTCTGTATTTTAGAATGCCTTTGAACAAATTCAAATGAATTATCTTTTTTTTTAAGGACCTAGCATTCACAGCTGAAGCCTAATATGGTGGTGGGAATGAGACTTGTAGCAAAATGCATAGAAGAGAGTAGGCATGCAGAGATGTGAGAAGCCTTTCCCTTACCCAGTGGAGGAGAAAAGTTCCTTCAGAGCGTTTCCTTTTCCAATGGACAGGTCAAGTAGAACTTGTTACTGGGGAGTCTCCTTCTAAAAATGACTCGCCAAATAAACGTTACCGGGTTTTGGTTTGCTTGCCTCTCCTCCTGGAGTTGGATTCCAGGTTCTTCTCATCTCGAACAAAGAACTGAGTGAAATGAGCAAAAAACAGTGGCAAAGTTTATATGAAAAAGTAAAAGTGAAGAGTAAGGGAGAAACTGGCTCTGCAGAAAGAGCTGGGGCTGAGTAAAAGAGGAAAAAGGCAACATAAAAGTACAACATGGAGAGCACAAGGTAGACCGTCTTGAGGAAAGCCAGGATAGCAAGCTCTTCCTGGTGTCTGTGTCCCTTTATGTTGTTCAAATCTCGCGGAAATCCGTGAGAACTTTTTACATCGGGGTCCTGAGAGGCGGTGCTGGGATCCCCGGCCTCAGGCTGAAGTCAAGTCTAAGGTATCATGTTGAAAACTTGCTGAAGTTCTTGCCAGCAGTCCATGTGCAGAGCTTTGGGAACTGTTCTGCGCATGTGTTCACGTATCTTGTAATTAATAGGTCATGCCTAATTCCCTGACCAGCTTTGCCATGCCTTAATCTCCCGTCTCATTCTGATGGATCTAGATTCAGACTGAGATTGATTCAATGGAGGAGTAGCAGATTTGATCTGGCTTATAAAGGATAACTTCTTTAAGAGAATCAGTTTTGTTTCATTCTAATCAATTGAAAGCAAACGTCAAGTGCTACAGTTTGTAATAGCTAAAGCTTGGAAACAGCCCAAGTGCCCATTAACTGGAAACTGGATAAAGAAGATGTGGGTTTTTTGTGGTTTTTTAATAAAATGGAGTACTACTCAGCCATAAAGAACGAGAAACTAGAGTCATTTATAGCTAAATGGATGCATATTGAGGCCATACTCTTTAAATGAAATAAATAGGACACACATGTATAAATACCTAATAGTTTCTCTAGTGTGAGAAACTGAAGGTGTAAATAAGGGTTAAAATGATTAAAATGAATAATTGATAATTTGAAATAGGAAGAAAAGTCCAAAGGGGTAAGGGTGATGGGAGGGGAAGGGGAAAGGAAAGAAGGGAAAGGAAAAATTATGAGAAAAGAAAAAAATGGAAATGAAGTCTATGTAAATAGGGAAGGATGGAGGGCGCATAGGTAATGGGGAAAAAATAAGAACCAAGATACATCATGTACAGGTACGAGCACCCAATGATAAATCTAAAAGTATTGTTTGATTATTTTTTTTTTCTATTTTTTTTTTTTTTTTTTTGGTACTGGGGATCGAACTCAGGTCGTTGCACTTGTGCAGCAGGCAGCAAAACCACTGAGCTAAATCACCAGTCCAATGTAAAAGTATTGTATACCTAAAATGTACCAATAAAAGAATTTAACAATAAAAAAAAAAGTTAAGTGCTAATTGGAGCAACTTCCCCATCTCATAGAAGTTTTGTGGTTTGGGGCCTAGGCTTCCTCTATAAATAGCAAATCTATTTAGAACTTCCTGCCTTACCAAAATGGAATCCTTATTCCTCAGGAACAGGGCTCTTTGGTATTTACAGTGGAGTTTGGTGGCTCGGAGCACCTCATGTCTGTGAGTATTGTAGCAGACACTCAAGAATCTTTCAAGCGTTTCGTTTTTAATAGAAGTACACATACTCCATCTTGTTCCAAATATTGTTTTAAACAACTTATATTACATGCATATAAACCCCTTCATATGCTTTGAAAGAAAATTTCAATCTGTTTCTGAGGGATGCCTTCACTACCAGCTGATTCTTCACATTTCTGCAAAACAATTTATATGTAAATATGTCTGATCCCTGTAGCACCCACTGCTCTCAGCCTGTGATTGGCATGAGATTTTGATAGACAGTAACTTGTACAACTCCTTTCTTTTTCAAGTAACTTTTTTAGGCACTGTAAAAAGTTATAATAATTCCTATATTGTTGTGTTTATTTTAGGAGTTTATATTTTCCTTCATTAAAATAAATATTTATTCATTTGAAAACTCGAGAAAAGTAGAATCCATCTCTAACACTATATCCAGAAGACAACCAATGGTTTTATATCATATTTGTCTTTAGTGCGGTATTTTAAAATACAGGATCCATTTTTCATTTAATATGGCTTCTGTACTTTTAAACACAACATGGACTACAAATCAACTATTAAATATTTAAAGAAACATGATTATTTAGAAAGTAGAAGTATCACTGGAAAGCAGCAAGTACTTTAAAGAATACTCTTTAGCCTATAAGTATTAGACATTAGTACATATATGTGAAAAATTGCAAACAGGATTTGTATTTTTAACAATGGATTCCCTAGAAGGTAAGACTGCAGTTGCATTACATTTTCTAAGCTATAGAATTCAGAATTACTTTAAAATGTTTAACAGCAAGCTTTTATTGTTTTGTAAAAAATAATTTGAAATAATTTAATTTAATAATTTATAATTTTATAATTTTATTAATTTAAGAAGACTTATAAGTCAAACATCTGTCCTCCAAGTGTGGCTTTCTTTTCTTGCAGTTTTTTTTCTAAATAGATGTGATTTGGCAAACAATAAGTGTTTCAGAATACTGAATAAAAAGTACCCTACTGCCTTTTAATTTCTGTCTACATCTGTGCATAAAGGGATGAACTTGATTTTTGTGTTCAAGGAAAAATGTTGGTTTGATTTGCACACTAATAATGAAACCAAAATCACAATGTCTAACCATGTATATTTAAGAGAGTGTGATTGTTTCCTGAAAGTTATCTTTCCAAGATGGTTGGCTGCCCTTCTTATTCATGTGACTCCTGGCCATGGGTGGGTAGATACGGGATGAGCAGAGCACACAGCTCATCTGAGCAGAAAAGAGAGACCACTTAGAAGGCTATGTAGAGTGACTGGACTTTCCATAGAGAAACAGCGTGGGAGATGAAGTAAGTAGAAGGCAAAGCAAAGAGTGTGCTAGGGTTTCTCACCCAGCCAGGAACCCAGCTCTTCATCAGCACTGGTACCTGGACATGTTAATTTGATGTCTGTACTGACTTTCTTTCTTTCTTTCTTTCTTTCTTTCTTTCTTTCTTTCTTTCTTCTTTCTTCTTTCTTTCTTTCTTTTTGCCACTCTTATTTCTACAGGGTGAAGAATTAATTCACTTAGATGGGAAATGTTGTCCTGAATGCATTCCAAGGAGCGGCTATTGTGTTTATGAGGGAAAGGCAGAATTTGTGAGTATTGGGCTAGTAACTAGAGACTATTAAACATTAACAATTCAAAATTAACTTAATGAGGGGACCTTATTACTTTCTAGTTTCTTTTGTCCATTCATTTGTTCAGCAAACATTAATGTGTGTGTGCCTGCTACTTACCAGGCACTAGGGTTACAGAAGTGAACTCAGAAGCTATCGTGAGAGAGTGACTTCTCTCGGGTGGAGCATACTTTTTAGCCGGGACACAGACATCATACACACATATCCCCACAGGTCCAGATGAGTACTGCCTAAAAGAGTAAAGCAGCTTAAATAATTGGTCTGGGATGGGGGACACATATAAGAGGAAGTCCTCTCAGGCAGAGAAATCTGAGCAAAACCTGATGGAAGGAAAGAAGTAGGCCATATGGATATCTGGGAAAGGGCTGGGGCATACCAGGAAGAGAGCTCAGCAAATGCAAAGGTACTGAGGCAGAAACATACTTGGCATGCTCAAGAAATAGCAAGAAAGGGACTATGGCTGGAGCAAAGTGAATGAGGAAGAAAAAGCACTTGGAGATGAGGGTTAATGAGTAGATTGGAAACTAGGGTATTTTACCCTGAGGCAGATGGCAGCTGCCAGCTGCCTTGGGGCTTGAGCTGAGAAGTGTGATGAACTTATTTAGAAATGATCTTTTGGCTGTTGTGCAGGGCCAAGTTGGGAGGGAGAAGGTCCCATGAGAAGACTGCTGCCGTCTGGATAAAGGGTGACAGTGGCCTGGTGTAGGGTGGACATGAGGAAGGTGGTAAAAGGGATCAATCTCTGTTTTGCAGATATGTGTGACAGGATTTAGATGAGTTGTGTGTGAGGTGAAACTCTATTTGCTGAAGTTTTATTTCTCCCTGTGTCTTCTGTATTTGGTTATTGTATTACACCAAAGAAAACAAATTTTAACTTAATCTCTTCAAATTTTCCCTATTTTTGCAGAATGTAGTTTTCATGTGGGGTTTTAGAATGTTGATAGATTCATCATGTTCTCAAAAATGTGCCAGTTGATCATAAATACAACTGTTCCATTGACCAATGAAAATAGGATTATAGGAATTACGGTTAAGTGCTTCAGCTGGTGAATCCATTTGTGTAAATCACATCTGTCAACCTGCCAGTGTTTCTGCATGACCTGGGAGGTGGTACTATGTGAGGTTAGCAGCACAGACTCTAGGGTTGAATTCCAGCATTTGTATATCACTTGATCTTCAGTGTAAACTTGGGGTAACAATAGTACTTAACTCATGTAGCTATTGAAATACGTGTAGAGCACTTAAAATGATGACTGGCATGTTAAAAGAAAGCTAAAAACATTGGTATTATTATGTCATTGTTATTACTTGTTTCCTAGTGTATCTCTTAGTTTATTCATCCTCATTTTTCAAGAATTTAGGAGATTAAATGTTGTTTCTATACATGTTGAATTTGTATTTGTATTGTGATCAATTTTCCCACCCACTTTTGGAGCCACATTAAGCCCAGTGGAAAACCAAGTTCTTGTCAATAAGTACAAATCTCTGTAATACTTTGGTACCACACAAATCCAATAATTTGTTCTTGAAAACTTTGATTTCTTGACCGTGAAGTCCTTTATGTTAAGGAGAATTGAAGTGAAATGCTCAAGCACAAGATGAGAATTAAGAACTCAAAAATACTCCCTATGTTGTATTTGCCTCATATCAATGTGCTTTTCTTGTTTTTGATACAGAAATATTTTATGTCTATTCGTAACAAGTGAGTGAAGTTACATGTTACTTGAGGGGAAGTGAATAACTCTAATGAAAAACTAAATAAATCAGCCTAGTGGTGTTCTAGTAGGATAATAAATACATTTCTCTTTGTTCCTAGATATCCTCAAATGCAAGTGAAATTAAGCATATTCCAGTAAGTATGGGTTTTTAACTTTTACATAGGTTATTATAAAGATTTTTCAAATAGTGATCTGTATGAACTGCCATGAGAAAATTAGTGCCTTAGTTTTGTTTTTTTTTGTACCAGGGATCAAACCTAGGACCTTGCGCTTACGAAGAAGCAGGTGGTGGAACCACTGAACTAAATCCCCAGCCCGTGCCTTAGTATTTTTAACAGCCACCTTTAATAGCATTCTGGTCAAGAATTTAAAATCTTAATGGGGCCAGGGATTTAGCTCAGTGGTTCCACCGCCTGCCTCGCAAGCACAAGGTTCCGAGTTCCATTCTTGGTACCAAAAATAATAATAATAATAATAATAATAATAATAAAATAAAATCTTGATAACTCAGACTTTGATCCATTGAACTCTTGCTCCATCGGCTTATTTTTTTTTCCAACTGATACTGATATTGTTTCTCTACTGATGATCTCCTATATCCACCTTTTTGCTTTCTCATGATTTTTTCCTCCTGATTTTTCCCTGGCCTAGAAAATGCAGTTTGACCACCAGTGGAATTTCATGTATTGTAAAGCGCTACCAGAAAGGGCTCCTTGGGCCTGGGATTTAGCTCAGTGGTGCCGATGCCTGCCTTGCAAGCGCGAGTTCCTGAGTTTGATCCCTGGTACCAAAAAAACCCCCCAAAAAAACCCAAAGCACACAAACAGGAAAGGGCTCCTTGGGGTTGTACAGTGTTTGTTCCCCAAACAGTACTGGGTATTGGGTCCCTCTAAGCAATTTGCAGCCTGGCCTTGTGCGGCTCCTCTTAAATGGAAATCACAAACAAGTTTATTCACACAAACAAGCTTATCATTTTCAGTGTTAAGGAATCAGGGGCCAGGAACCCAGCTAGCTTCCTTGAAATGGAAGAAAATCATTTCTTCCCTTTCAAAATTACTTTTCTTTAGTTTTCTAACATTTCCCATTTATTTTGTTAAGTACTATCACATTAGTTGTTTGGAATGGTTGACATCATTTGGCTTAGTAAACATTTTATCAAACTTTTATTTAAAGTCTTTTCTCCTGTTTTCTCCTTTTTTTCTTTCACTACCCCAATACATTCTAGTTGGACCTATGTCCTTTTTTAGTCTCCTTGGTGAATGGGATTGTGAGCAAACAGGAATTGCACTTAGAGTCACTTTGGATTCTGTCAGACTGTTCATGTTTATTACCGTAATTTGCTTGGCCAAAAGAAGTATTTTAATGGGAGAAAGCTCACAGCACATATACAGCCCACAATAACGGACCTGCAAAAGCTTTAATTTTAAGAATACAATCCTTTGCCTGTTACTCTTCTTGTAGTAACTGTAAGGATATACAAGGTTTTAACCAAGCTTCCCACTGTTATTATAGAGACTGTATTTAATGTACCTGCTAATCACTAGGTACATTGTAATCCACCTGGTGTTTGTGTACATAAGAGAGAAATAGGTTGAGAAAAATATTTTAAATACTTATTATATTTTCTAGTAGACCTAGGGTACTTTTTTGCAGTTGAAATCATTCTATTAATGCAAAGTGTTAGACGTGTGCCCTTTTAAATTTGGGATTCTTCCACTGTGGTTCCATTTCAGAACTGGGTTGGGCAGGATGTTGAGGAGGTGCCTTCACTTTGTGCTCATGAAAATTACAAGCTGTTCCCCATAGGCTGTCCTCTGAGTCCCTACACCCTGATAACAATATTGCTCCTTCCTGTTTCGCGCAGGAGGGGGAGAAGTGGGAAGATGGTCCTTGCAAGGTGTGTGAATGCCGAGGGGCACAGGTCACTTGTTACGAGCCCTCTTGCCCACCATGTCCAGTGGCCACCCTGGCCCTGGTGGTTCCAGGACAGTGCTGCCCACACTGCACTTCAGGTAGGCCCATGCCCCATGTGATGGTTTTACTGGCAAAAATTTCAGGCAAATTCTCTCACACCTCTCTTATTCTTTTGTCACCCAACTGTAGGGGTTTTATTTGTTTCTTAATTTTTCTAACAAATAGTTGCTCTTAATCTTTGCCCATGTAATTACCAAATTCAACTGATTTTGACTGTGTGACCTTGGGCAAGTCATTGACTTTCTCTAAATCTTAATTTTTAGTTGATAAAATATGCCTTACCTGTCTTGCAAAATTATTGTCAAATCAAATAACAAAATTTTGAAAACTTGTAAAGGCAAATCTATCTTTTATTGTTGAAAATTCAAGACTAACTCCACAAATGTGACATGGACATTCTCTTTCTCTTTTTTTTTTTTTAAAGGTTTTGTTAAGCAAATGGTTCCTTTCGGAGTTCTCAAATGGGATTTTAAAGTTTAAAGACTCATTAGGTTCTTTTTCCAAAAGAAAATTTTATCTACTTGTTCTGCAACTCCGCTTTCAAATCACCTGAGGTTGAATTTGTTCCAGTTAATAATAGTTGGCAAGCATTGGAGTTGCTCTGGCTGAGCAGTAATTTGCCTGTGAGCTGAGTCGCTCTTGGAAAAGGGGCATTTTTTCCATTCATAGTTCATAATTAATTGTTTTCATCCATGGGCCACCATTTTCACATCAGCAGGC
This sequence comes from Heterocephalus glaber, assembly GCF_053883595.1. Classification (NCBI taxonomy): domain Eukaryota; kingdom Metazoa; phylum Chordata; class Mammalia; order Rodentia; family Bathyergidae; genus Heterocephalus; species Heterocephalus glaber. The sequence continues at coordinate 14,293,515 of NW_028258303.1, forward strand.
TTGTTGCACTTCCCTTATCTTGGCTAATGCAGTGTTTCACTGGAGAGTTTACTGAGTGATAAACAAAATGACTTTATGGTTTAATTATGTTACTTTCACCAGAGTGGCTCTCTGAGCTTTGCAAAACAAATATTTAGCATATTATTGTATACTGAAATCAGGTCTTTGACAAATTCAAAATCTGAAAATAGTCCTTTGGTGAGAATTATTGCTGAAGTCAGTGATAATCCCAGGGACTGAGAATGAGATTTAAAACTCAAGAGAAAAAGAAGTAAACTGGCTAAATTTTTAAAGGTAATAATAACTACTTTTAAAATATTGTGAATTTTATGTCTGAACCTTTTATGCATGCCAAAGCTTAAGAAGAACATCTAAGATATCATCAATTATTGATTCTGTGGAGATCACATATTGTGCAGGTGGTCATGTCTCTTTCTGAGGTCCTTCCAGCATTAATGAGGGTGTTCTTTTAGCACCCTTGGATTCTGTCTGATGTGTGTATAGCCTGTGGATTCTTTCTCTGAAGGATGTGGAAACTCCTCACTGAGTTCTTTTCTTTGTCCTTGATTTTAGTTCCTTGCCACCCAGACTGCTTGACCTGTTCTCATTCTCCAGACGACTGTGACCTCTGCCAGGATCCCACAAAGTTGCTGGAGAGTGGTCGGTGTGTGCACAGCTGTGGCCTGGGGTTTTATCGAGCTGGCAGTCTCTGTTTAGGTATGGCTCTGGTGGGCAGCCTGGAGGTGGTGTGGGAGAGTGAATAGAGATTCCTCACAGATTATTATTCTTACACTGAGGCTCAGTACTGTCAAGGAGGCAGTCATGAGTGCAGGAAATGCACAATATTTCGAAACCACTAGTAGGTAATAATATTACTCACAGGTCACTTAGCCTCTGCACCTGCAAGTCTCTTGCTCCTAACATTCCACGGGTGTTTCCGTACTTACTGAAAGATAGGTGATACAGAAATGTTTGCTAAGTAGTGATGGCTGGATTTGTTTCATTTTTTACAGACTTTCTCGGGTAGTAATATTATTAGGATGCTTATTACTTACTAAAACACTTTTAATCCAGATAAAAATTTAGAGGTGACATAGACCTTCAGGATCATTTAACTAAAACTTTCCAGTTTTGCCTGTGGGGATCCTATGGGCAAGAGAAATGAACTGACTTTCTCTAAATCACAGAGATGGTTGTTAACAAAGCTTATCTCTTAAGGAGTTATCAGGGCACCCAGGATAGGTTCACTGGCTTTGCAGAATGCTTGTCCATCTGGGGAGGAGATCTTACCTGGGAGAGTGTGGCAGGGTTGGGGTCAGGTCTTCCTTCCCCTTATCTCTTATTTGTGTGGTTGATTATCCCTTTAGGAGTGTACAAGTTTATCCCTTGGCTGTGAGTATTTAACCTCTCTCTTTCCTCAGTATTCTTATTTGTAAAAAGGAGGTGATCCTAGTACTTTCCTCTGAGTATTGTTGTAAAGACTAAGTGTATAAATACCTGTTAAATCCCTAGAATGGTGTCTAGGGTATAGGTAGGGCTCACTAAGGCTTAGCTACTTCTGTTACTATTTTTGTAATTATTCTCTTCTCCCTACTTTCTCTCTTGATTTATAACCTTTAATCTTTTAAAATTATTTCTATCTCAGCCATAAGGTATGGAGGAAAAGGATTGAGAGATAATTTTGCAAAAAGGTTTAATGTAAAGATATTGGGGATTATTTGATAAAAGAAAAGGTCAGAGAGTCCTGAGCCAAACTGCCTGGCTCAGAGGCCAATGTCTTGTGGCCTAGTTCCTTTACCTCCCTAAGCTCATCCCTCTCTGTAAATGTGGGATTAATGAGGCTCATAGGATAGTTGTGCAGATGAAAGGCATTTCCATATATAAAGCACCTGAACAGTGCCTGACATGAATTGAGTGCTTTGTAAATGATGGCTGCTAAAATAATTCATTCTGTGGGACCCCAGAGCCTCAAGATTAGGGTCTCTTGGAGTCAACCCTGATTGGTGTCTGCACTAATATCTCTCCCTCTCCCTCTCCCTCTCCCTCTCTTTCCTGGTCTGGAGCCAGCCTGCAAGCCACAGTGCTCCACCTGCACCAATGGGCTTGAGTGCTCGTCCTGTCAGCCTCCCCTGCTGATGCAGCAGGGACAATGTGTGGTCACCTGCGGGGATGGCTTCTACCAAGATCACCACTCCTGTACAGGTAATCACTGACTGAGTCCCAGCAAGCTTTCCCACCCTCACCCTACCAACACATCAGTGGCTACCAGTTTTTCAAACGAGAAGTGCTAAAGTTTGAATATGGTTTGTCCCTCAAGGGTTCATGTGCTGGAAACGGAAACGTAGTCCCCAGTGTAGTGGTGTTCAGGGGTGGAACCTTTAAAAGGTGAATCTGGTGGAAGATTATTATGTTATGGGGGCCTTGCCCTCATGAATGGGTTAATACTCTCTCTCTTTTTCTCTCTCTCTGGAGTTCTAGCTCCTGTGGGACTAGATTAGTACCAGCCAAAGAATTATGAGCCAAATATACCTCTGTACTTAATAAAGTACCCAATCTCAGGTATTTTGTTACAGCAACTAACTATATTAAGACAAGAAGAAACTGAGTAAGATTCCTGATGGGATGAGAAGAGTGGATGAGCAAGATGATAAACATTGTTTTCATAATCTCCTTTAGTAACTCTAATATGTACTACATTAGTAGATGCATATGCCTACTTTTATTTTATACTTTTTATTTTGTTTGTTATTGATTATTAAAATTCTTAATATTGCAGTAGTCTCTGAAGGTGAGACTGATCATAATATAATTTGTTTATACTTAGCCAGCTTTTCAGTAGTGATTATAATCATGTGTGTAAGTAAAAGGAAAATGTATAAAGAATTTCTAAAGAGGAGAAGTGGAAGAGGGTAGCGGTGAGAGCAAAGACCAAGGGCAGAGGTAGAGGTTTGTCTTTAGGAGGACAGGGAGATAGATGTGCCCCGAACCCACGATCTGGTACATGGTGGCAGGTGGACAGGAGAGGGTCCTGGCTCTCACCAGGAAGCTATGGTGGCTGCTACATGGGTGAATCTACAAGATTTGGAAGGTTGCCAGTCAAGGGGTTGGTGATACAAGAGATGATTGAAAGATATGGTTGATGTTTAAATTTTTAAAATCTTATTACAATAAAATACACATTTCCAAGAACTATGGGATATGAGTGTTTAAACAAGGGGGAGCAATGTGAGGGGGATTGATGGCAGTGTGTCTTTTACTGTAATAAATTGTTTTTAAAATTTAAATATTCACCATATTTTTTATCATGCCTTATATGCTCCTCTCTTGCAAGCCCTTCATCACCATTTCAGGAAAACCAGCTGGAAGGTGAAAAATGAAAGAGAATCAGTGTGTAGTATTCATAGGAGTGCAGCTTGCAGGAGCTCCAAGGCCAGCCAAGAGCATGTCCCAATAGGGGACAATCCTGGCTCCCTCTGCCCCGACTTGTGGTCAGCATCAGAGCCTAGGAGATTGTGAAAATGATGAGGAAAGGAAACAAAAGAACTGTTTGTGCCCATAGAGGTATGAGAAGAGGGCCTGTTTTGTGACCAGTCCATGTTATGTTATGAAATCTGGAAGGCAGAATAGCATCTGAGTTTGGCTTGCGGGCTCTTTGTGGACAATAAGCCTGTCTTCTGATGTCTGTATCTCCAGGGTAAAGGGCTGCACAAAGAGACCAGCACTGGCTTAAATGAATGATGAGTGAGTGACTGAGTGAACATATTATCCCTTGGTGGTCCTTGAAGGACTAGTGTTTCCATAGAAATCTCAGTCGTAAAAGAAAAAAAAACCCTTAGAGTTTAGCTTATTGTATTCTCTTTACCTGTATTTTGGAGCAACTCAAAGTTTGCAAGTATAAATGGTTCTACAAGTGGCTAATGGTGGAGCAGTTTAGGTAAAGTGCTGAAATTTCAATTTGATGGAATTATTGAATGTATTCTATAACCTTTTCTTCTCTCCCATCAAAGAGACGTCCTGCTAACACTCTGGTGACAGATTTGCCTTTAAAATTGAATTAATCCCCCCTAATTTATGCTCCTCCCTCTGTAACACCTCCTCCTACGATAAACACACACACACCACATATATTTACTTTGTTTTTCTTTTCTTTAGTTCATTTCCTTTCTCTCATGCCCAGTGTTTTAATTGGTGATGCTAATGCTGTTTTAGGGCATTTTGAAATGGGTAATGTTTCATTTGATTACTGGTTTACATAGCTGTCTGCTTCACAATCCATCCACATACGCACATACAAACACCTCTAGTAGAAAGTTGCTAGGAAAATTTGTTCGTTCTCCCTCTAGGGAATTAAACCAATTTGCTTTAGTTCAGGCTGGTTGCATTTTTATGCATAAAATGAGGAGAAAAAAACCAAAGCAAGAGGAGAGAAAGAAGAAGGAAGACAGAAAAAGTGATCTTAAAAATTAAAGCTAGATTTTGTATCACTTTCCATATACACACTTGGTACTGAGACGTCCCAATTCACTTTTGCAAATAAGCTTTTCCAACATTGATCTTTTTTTGTAGCATTTGTGCTTGTGCCATTTTTGTTGACTTTTTGCCACTGACCTTGGAAGTTGGTTAGTCAGTGGGTGCTCGTCCAATACGTGCTAAACTTTTCAAAAAGAAGCTAGCTATTTTATAATAACAGCAGTTTTTTGGGGATTGATTTCTTTTGGCAGGGCCATTTATGCTATGATAGGGATAATTCTCCACTTTATTGACCATCAAAATCGAAAGAAAGTGAACACTGTGCTGAGGAAACTAATTAACAGAAATCACCTGATTAATATTCATGCTCATTATGCTAAATACAAGGCAGAGTAAAAAATATGGGATAGAGCCAAGTAGCACGTAAACATGGCTCTTCAACAATAGTGAACGAGCAGGTAAACCAGAGGGGTTAAAAGAAGACACTGAGCCCTGCCAAGAGTCTCACCCTTAGGAGCCCTTTCCAGTTTCCCTTTCCCCTGGAGTTTGGTGGTATGCACACCCCCTCCCCTGCATATAAACGTGTGCATCAGCATTACTATTATATCTTGGACTTTATTAAACTAAATAAATTAAACTAAATAATGCTATAGTGATTAACTATAGACCACCTTATGTACCTCAAATTGGTCCCTGTTTCATTTCACCTGCCTTCTCCAATTTGGGAACTTGACTTGATCCCTTTACATTAAGGTTCAGCACTGCTCTTTTTATATCAAGTGAAATTGGAAACATGCAGCATGTAGGTCATCTCTTCTCTGCAGCAGGCATGGCCAAAGGGTAGACCCCATGGCACTGCCCAGACTTTGCATTTTAGTCCTGGCACTTGGGTTTCTGCCTTCATGGCGAGGCTTTCTGTGCTGTCGTTTAGATCTGATTTCACATTGTCTCTTGCCCACTGTGTCCTACTCTTAATGATTCCATGAACCTTGGGTCCTAGGACTGTTCTACTTTTCTTTCTGCTACCTGTCCTGTTCTTATCCATTTCCAGGAATTAAAATCCATCTCTCAGTCACCTGTATCATGATGGTCAGGCTCTATTCTTGTATGAATGCTCCTTGGTCCTCCCATCCCACCACACTACATGACCTGTGCCCTTCCTGCATGGCTCTTGAGCACTAGCCACCCTGGATTCATTCCATTCTTTCTCCCAGAGGAGTAGTTTCAATGCCTCATCTTAGAAACTCCATTATTAAATCTAAATCTAGATCCAGACTGAACTAACTGCCCAGGACCTGAGAACATACTTCCTTGCTTATGTTGCCCCTCTTTTCAGTCAACCTCTATTCCACTCTGGTGAAACCACTGAACTATGCTCATCAATTGTAAATATAAATGCCCATAGAAAGAAAAGCCCCCAAAACAACAGCATGTCTTATACAGATTAATTCAAGATGAGTAGTTCATAAGACTGTAGAATTCAAATAGTTCATAAGACTGTAGAAAAAGCTAGACTGTAAACCACTTTTATATATGTATCAATGTTTGGTTTGTCTACTTAAAACAAATTATTCCTGAAGGCTTCAAGTATGGGGCCATGTCACCCTGTGGCCAATGCTGCCTCTATTCAGCAGGCCCAGGGTTAGCTTGAAGCATGCAGCAGAGGCTAAGAGTTTAGGCTCTGGAGCCAAACCACCTAGATTCTAATATTGGCTCTTTCACCTAGACATTCTTTAATGTGGGTAAACAGAGACAATAATATCTGCCACATAACATTGCCGTGAAGATGAGTTCGCATGCTTCATTCAGGATGTCATACCTGGTACCTGGTGAGCCTTCCATTATCCATTGAGAGACTTGGATTTCTGCTTTCACTCTATTACCCTCCTTTCCTGTTCCCTTTCTACCAATCCCCTATTTATTCTCTTTTGACCACCCCTCTTGGTCCTGAGGATATGAAGAAAGTAAGATTCCATGTAGAGTGAGCTGACATCAAGGCAGATTACCTGTTATTTACAGAGGTGTAAAAAACAACAAGCAAAACAAAACAGACACAACCAACATCTTTGGAGCTTATTTCAGATCTGAGTGCTTTGTGGTCTTAGATACTGAAACCTAAAAAACAAACAATTGGGCGTTTTACAGGGTTATGAGGGGTGGGATTATTTTGGAATCTCCATTCTACCATTTACTGCTATATGACTTCAGGCAGTCATTTGGCCTTTTTGAACCTCAACTTCCCCAACAATAAAATGGGGATAGGCTGGGGATTTAGCTCAGTGGTTCCAGCACCTGCCTCACAAGTGCAAGGTCCCGAGTTCGATCCCTGGTACCAAAAAAATAAAATAAAATGGGGATAATAAAGTATGGTCTACTTTAAACCAAGTTGTACACTATTCATATCTGATTTAAAGTAAAATGAAATATACTTTTATATGTTATGGAGAAGTGAATATAATAAACTTGGTTGAGGTTTAAGAATCTGTGGTTTGAGTGGAGGAATTGGAGTTGGCTCAAGCAGCTCATCAGCTGATCATTTGAGGAAATGAAGCACTGGTTCAGGCCAAAGCATGGAACACTTTATGGTCCCTGTGGTTGTGTCTCAACAGGAGACTTAGTGAGCCTGGCTGGGCCCCGGGTAGGCTTCATGGCACAGAAACTTGTAAAACTACAGTTCTGAAGACCTCAGTAGGCCAGACCCATCCTTACTCCATTTAGCAAGCTGGTACCCTCCATGCCTCACACAGCACCACCCAGAATCAGAGCACTGCTCCCAGTTTCAGCACCAGAGTGTATGTTTAGTTTAGGGGCCCAGCTGTTCCTAACACTCTGTCTTCACTCCCTCTGCTCTGCTCTTTAAATCCTTTGTGTTGCACAGACCTTCTTTGGCATTCTGTAGAAATTGTGGTCTCATACTGAACTGCTGACTGTAATGTGAAAGGGGGCTTCCTGCTGCCTGTGACATTGCTGTCCCTTTCCTTCTGTTCAGGCAACAAATATTTGTTGAGCCTCTTCTATGTAGTAGGTTCTTTCAAGGTCCCAGGGATACAGAGTAAACCCAACAACTTCCCTGTGCTAAGGAACTTGCTTCCTTAACAGGAGGAGAGCATCTAAGAAAGGAAACAAGATAATTTCAGATAGCTGTTGTTATCTGAGTTTATTATAATCAGAGCTATAGCAGAGAATTTTTTAAAGAAAAATGGGAAGAAGTGGCTGGTTATTGAGGCAGAGACATGTCATGCTTCTGGATTGCACACAGTGCTGAGCACATATAAGGCGTTTTGGAATACATTTTTTTAAAAGTTTTGAGTGTATTAATACATTTTTGTAGTACATAATGTGTACATTCCTGTGTGAAGTTGGTACATGTACATAACACCTCAATTATTTCTTTCATCCCTTATCCCTTTTCCTCCCTTCCTCCACCTCTTGATCCCCTTCCTCTTTGAGAATACTGCATCTCCCTACCTCCTATCATTTGTATTGCTTTTAATTTTTGCTCTGTGTTTCTCATATTTTGATTGAATAAAATGTGATGTACATTACCTGGAGAAGGACAGGAGAGTACAGGCCTGGCTTCAAGTTGCAGGTGACCTGTCTTCCCTTTAACTTCTGTTATTCACTCTTCCTTAGTAGTTCCTACCTAGGTGTGGCCTTGGGAAAATTAAAGAGAATCCCTGCCCGCCCGCCCCCCACCCCCCGCCTTTTTCTTCTCTTTATGTTCCTTTCTGTATAGTTGGGTGCCTGATGAGTGCTGGGAGGAAGACTTAATAAACTATCACTGGGACTTGGGCAAGGTCTGGGAGTGTTTAAGCCATAGGAAGGGAAGACAACAGGACTGCCTTTCTGGAAAGTATATTTCTTGAGGAATCTCAGTGGAGTGGAGCAGCTAACAATGGTATTCCAAATCCACTCTCTTTTTGGATGTTTATGCAAAGGATAAATAGAGAGATGGAGGAAAAAGCAGCTGGTGGCATTTTGCCTGGGGCCTTTGCTTTAGCAGGAAATGGGCAGTGTTGGGCATTGGCTTGTGCCACTCACAGACCCCTGCTGTGTATGCCAGAAGACAGAGGAGACAACAAAAGAATCACATACCAGTGGAAAAAGCCTGCTTCCAGTACAAGGGAGTTCATCTTCCAGACAGATTCCATCCTTCCTGACAAATCTGAACCCCTCAAAATATTTCAGCAGTGGATCACAAACTAGTGACAAGTCTTCTGATTTTCTGCCCAATTTCTAGGGTTCTCAGTCATTGTAGCTAGACTGCATGGCATCTGTTGTCACTCTTCTCTTTTCCCCACCCCCTCCTGCACCACTCCCTTTCCCGCGTGCCCCTCCCAGTCCTTGGTTATAGCCTCTGTAATCTCAGCAGCTGTGCCCAGCAGCCAGGAAGTCTGAGCACACCCCATCAAAGGGTGCACTTTAGCTGGTGATCCTTCTTTGGGCTCTAGTTTCTATAGACAAACAGACATAGCTAGAGAAGTCAGTAGCCATTTAATGATTTAATGAACAGGGCCCAGGGTGCAGGGTTGAGAAGGGGAGGCAGGGAGGCCCAGCAGCTGTGGGTCACAGTGGTCACTATGGCTGAAGGGAAGCTGAGAAGCTAGGCGCAGAGTCACTGCATTTACAGACCATTAGAGTGTACTCATGTTGTAGGTTTAGGAGCTCAGGTAGGAGGGCAAGAGATGGAAGGGGTAACTGAGAATGCTCCTGGTGAGCTGAATGTCTCCCTGTATCCTCTGACTTACCATCTAATAAAATGCCAGCTTACGTGTTAAATCTCCCTCCACATCGGCCTGCCAACACCTCCAGCAAGGAAATCACTCCCTTGGTTCAAGCTCTGTGTCTGGAGTAGACCGCAGAAAAATCAGATATGTTACCCAATACTAATAAATCATTCAGCTGTATCCCAAGTGTAGTTAATAGATTAACTAGCTATTTACCTAGCATGTGCCTTAGGGAAGAAGAGTACTGTTCCTCCTCCCTTTGGTAATTTTCCCCTTAAACACCAAATGAATTAATCTTTATTCCAAAAATTAATTTGGTAAAGGCAGTAAAATATAAGGTAAAATGGAAGGAGAGGAGGGAAACGGGACATAAAAAGAATTAAAATATGTTATATATATATATATATGTAGCCACTCCCTATGATGAATGTAATCATTATGTACTATAAACATATACTAGCAAAAATTAAAATTTATAAAATGAGTTTATAAAGAGGCCTGATAAAGGGCCATAAAGATGAATTACTAAAAAGAAAAACAGCTAAAATCTCCAACTCACGCTCCCCCACATCACTTCTGTTAGTATTTTAGTGTCTGTATTCCTGATTTGTGACTGTGCCCTTGCTTATGTGTCTATACTGATGCATACAATTATTTTTCCAATGTAAAATCCCACTCCTTGTGAGTTTCGTTTCCCATTTTCCCCATGTTATCCCTCTACAACATCTGGTTTTAAAGCTGTTGTATAACTTTCCATCTCTGGCCATGCAGTCATCACTTAGCTGATCTGCTATTGCTTGATACTTGTTCCTAACCAATCCTTATCTTAAATCACCATGATGTAAACATTTTTAGTAGAAAATTTTTTTATTACATAGACATGTGATTGCTTGCTCCAAGTGTATATTTGTGAACAAAGAATTGAATGAAACAAGCAAAAACCAGTGACAAAGTTTATTTGAAAAAGTAAAAGTAAAGAGTAAGAGAGAAAATGGCTCCACAGAAAGAGCTTGGACTGAGTAAAAGAGGAAAAAGCAGGATAAAAGTACATCCTGGAGGACATAGGGCAGGATACTGTGAGAAAAGCCACAATAGCAAACTCTTCTTAATGTCTGTGTCCTTTTATGCTGTCCAAATCTAGAGGAAACCCTCGAGAACTTCTACATCCAGGTCCTGAGAGGCAGTGCTGGGATCCCAGGCCTCAGGCTGACATCAGGTCTAGGCATCCTATTGAAAACCTGCTGGAGTTCTCTTAAGAAGTCCATGTGCAGGACTTTGGGAACTGTTCTGCACATATTTTCCAGGATCTTGTAATTAATATGTCATGCCTACTCTCTAGCCAGCTTTTCCATGCCCTAATCTAATCTCCTGTTTTGTGCGTGTGTGTGTGTGCGCGCGCGCGTGTGTGCACGTGCATGCACTTTCAACCTTTTGTATACATGTAAATATTCATAAATATTACTGGAGTAAAAAGGTAAAAATAGTGATCATTCAGATGTCCACAGAACTTCTTTTGAATTTGTGTGGCATTGGTGTCTTTTAGGCAACCAGCCTTACCCTCTTGTGGGGCTGTGGATTGTGAGGTCTGGGGGTCAATAAAGGGATGGAAGAGTGAGGAATGGTCTTGTCAGCATCTGCACTTCACCAAGCTATCTATTTTCAATCATTCATTGTTGTTGGTAGTGTACTGGGAATTGAACCCACTGCTTTACATATGCTAGGCAAACTGCCAGTGAGCTACAGCCTGCAGACTTCTTTCTCTTTTGAGCCTTTGATGGAGAAGCAGGGCCTATTTAAATTGCCTAAGCTGGCCTCAAACTTGAGATTCTCCTGCTTCAGCCTTTCAAGTAGCTGGGATTACAGGCTATCATACCCAACTTCCAACCACTTTCCAAAGGGCTTTTGTTGTTCAGTAGAGATTTCAAGAAAAGAGCTTATCAGGCCCCTGGGAAAGTCCTGATCCCCTTTGTATAGCTGCTGGAAAATTCCTTGAGGGCTCCATTTCTTACCTTCCCAAAATCTTTTCTACCTTCTACCTTGAGTTGTACTTTCATTTTCTCTCTAAACCACTTTGCTTTTGACATGTTGAAACAAGATTTGCCAGGTCTTAAACCATCATACTACTTTCTCTGTCATTTCAAATGTGTCAGCTCCTCCTGTTCTCATAAATTAGGTGCAACAAATATTATGCCCATGCTTTAGGCTGAAAAGCAATTGACAGTGAAGTTGGTTTAAGGTAGAAAAATTCTTTACCCAACAAGAGTCTTTTGGTACCGGGGATCAAACTCAGGACCATGCGCTTGCAAGCCAGGCAGCAGAACCACTGAGCTAAATCCCCAGCTCAACAAGAGTTTTTTATTGAAACTACCTGTCACCTGTAGTCCTTAAACCTTGGTGATCCTTCCTAGTCATTTGTGAAATGAATGTGACAGGGTATAACTAGAATGCATAAGTTTGGCTTGAGTGAGGGGCTCTGCTGATACGGGAAGTTCTGGCTGCAGCTGTGTGGTTCTGAGTTCCCTAAATTGTGGCATTTTGGAAAAATTGGAACTGCAGCCTCAGTGAGAATCTGAGAAGAATTAAAGGGCAAATGTGCTAATGCCCTGACACCTTTCTCCCAGAGGCCCCTTCTCTTTCCCAGGGCGGGGGGGTTGCCCTGAAGGCAGAGCCCATCAGAATCTGGTGCCCTGGCTGGGCCCAGAAAGGATTCCTGCAAAATAAGAAGTTGTCCGCAGGAAGTGCTTTTAAGGCTTCCCTGAAAAGGACTGCATTTTATTCTTAGAGAGGCACAGATTTAAAAATTTTTAAAGCACTCTATTTCCAAATCATCAAGTGTGAAAAGTTTCTTATTTTCAAAGTAGAATTTCAGTATAGAGCTGACAAGAGACAAGTAATCTCTTCCAATTCATTTTTGAAATGAATTGCTTGACAAGCCAACACATGTCTTGCAACGCTCTAGAAAAGCCAAGGGCCTAACCAAATAAATGATCTACTGCTTGTGAGATAAGAAGATGTTTTTCCCTTACCCTTTTGAAAATTGATTGCCACAATTTTCACAATCTACTATTCAAACCCTGAGTGATCTAAAATGTATCACTGAGAGAAAAGGAGAGTGACCTTTTACTTTTCATAGTAACTCAAATGGAATAAAGGCCACATGTAAGATAAGCCTGCAAGAGGAGATAATCTGTAAAGCAAATGTTCAGCATTAGCAGTTAGAAATTAATTGCAAAACACAGCAGGCATGTGTCATCCTATGAAATGACAGCACATCATAATCTGGGTTGAAATGGAATCCCCGCTGCCTTATGCCTGATGCAGAATATGTCTGTTGTCAGGCATGGAGGACACAGAAGGTCCAGTCGGGACCTGCATCACATTGGGTACTCTGTGTAGATGCAGCAGGAGTTTTGTCACCCGAAACACACCTGGATGTCAGCCCTTTCAGAGTACATTTTATAGCCTCAGGTTTATGTATCTTAAATTGTCATATGTTAAGACCGTGACTTTGTGGTTAGCTGTTTCCAAGTAGAAGTTAGATGACAGGACAGATTTCTGATAACCAGTGAGTGCATTCATTTAGCATTTATCAAGTACTCATCATGCTGGGCACTGAGGGCTTAATATGACTGAAGCATAACCCCTCACACCCAATTTGGAAAGCTACTTCATTCCACTGAAGGAGATTGATTTATAATAGAGTAGTTAGTGCAACTGAATGAATGCCATGTTGCAGGAACATAGAGAAAGGGGTAAGGAACTTGTTTCAATGAGTTCAGCAAAGCTCCTCGGAAGTAGTGACAACTTAGGAGGCCTCTGAAATGTCAGCAGTATTATGCAGTCTGTGTAAGGAAACAGAGACCAATACCAGCCAGGTGAATCCTGCCTGGGGCCTCTGGCGCCCAAGAACAGCCACATGGGGCATCTTAGGGGACCCTGCTTCATGTGGGAGAAGACGCAGAAGATGGGGCCAGAAAGTTACCCAGTAAGTACTGTGAGTGCTTGATCTATTCCAGAACACCAAGAGTGGTGTTAAAAATACTTAATAAGCATAGATTCAAAGTTGTGCAGGACAGACACTCTCCTGCACCAGATCTTTTGCTTATTGGAGCATGGTATGAACTAGGTCCCCCCGGAAGCATCAGAGCATTAGAGGGGACCTAGGGTAGCAGACCTGTTGGGAGGGATTTTCCTGCTTTAACAACCAGTGTAGCTGAGGGTCTGCACAGCCATGGAGTCAGCCACTGAAGAGAAGCAGGGTGCTGTGTTTTCATTTCTCATCTCCTCTAGACCCCCTGGACAAAGAGGATTTTTTTTCTCCTAAAGATATCTTGAGCTAATTACCCTCTCCTTTTCCTATTGTCAGAATGAACTCTCTAAAGAGCAAAATTGATTGATTATTCCACTGCCCTGATTAAAACTCTTCCATGGGCCAAGGTCCTTACTTGACCTTGGTGAGCAGGTTTGTGCTGTCATTCTGGTCTCTCTTTCCTTCATTGTACCCTTGGGCACTTGCTCCCCATGGCAGTTTGCCCAGGCCCCAGGGTGCCAGGTGACAGAGTGTGTTTGGCTCCCCATAGCAGGCCTCAGGTAATGGGTTACCTGTGGCTAGGTAGCAAGGCCACAGGTCAGCACCACACCTGGTATGTGGGAGCTGCTTCTGTTGCTGGTTGATAAGTCTGCCTGATGTTCCTTCATAGAGTCAAGGTTAGATTTTGAGTGTTGCTAGTTAGGTAGCAGCTTTGGATCAACTCCAAAGGCATGAACAGTGACTGACATTTCAGAGGATGGCTGTGGACAGGAAGGGAGGGTAGCAGAATAAACAAATGACATTTGTGTGTGTGTGTTAAGGGTTGAGTTTGATGCTGAGATCCTTGCTTCCATGTCTTTAGTTAAAATGTGGTGCCAGAGGCTTATCCTAAACATGACCAGTATTCTCTTGTAACCTTTATAAAATATGAATAAGGAATTAAGTATAAAGGAAGTCACAGAAGAAGTGTTTTTTAAAGCATCAAGCAGTGTGCTGGTCACAGAGTTCACAAAATAGAAATGGGCTGTGCCCTCAGGAAGCTGACTTCTCTGGACGGAAGCAGATGATAAATAAGGAGACTTGCCTCCTTCTCTCCCCCCCACCCCACTAGTCCACGCCTTTGCCTTCATTCATCTGAGCCACACAGTAGACTCTGAGATGGTCCCTGCTCCACACACACCTCACAGCCTGTCTCTGTGCCTAAGAGAGAGCTCTGAAGGTCTAAACCAGAGCTCCTGTGGATCTTGCATGAACCCATTCATGACCTTCACACTGCAGTTAGGATAAAAACTCTTCTTCCTCTCCTTGGTCTCCAAAGTCAGTTTTGATTAAGCCCCTCCCTGCAGCTCCAACCATGACCATGCTACTGTGCCTTGTGTGCCTCAGCACGTAGCCTCAGAGTGGCCTTCATGTCCCTCAACACTCTGCTCCTCTTCTTCCTCCTCCTCTTCTTCCTCCTCCTCCTTCTTCTTTTCCCTTCCTTTTGTAGTACTGGGAACCTGGGGTCTGGGGCATGGTAGACAAGTATTCTGATGCTAATATACATTTCTTAGCCCTTTTTTGAAAACTTTATTTTGAGACAAGGTCTTGCTAAGTAGTCCAGACTGGGCTCAAATTTGCCATCCTCCTGCCTCAGCCTCCAGAGTAGCTGAGGTTATAAACATGCACCCTTCCCTTCTCAGCACCATTGCCTGTGCTCTCCTCTATTGCTCTCCATGGCTGGAGTTTCCTTCAGATGTATCTAAAGTGGGTCCCACTGCCCCCACCACTGTTAGTCTTTATCACAGAGTAGTTCTAGCACTTAAAACAATTTGTAATTATCTTTAAATTTGCTTGGGAGAAAAACTATCTGAAATTAAGACTTTCTCTGGCAATTTGGAACTTAGAGAAGAGGATTGGATCTTGAAGTTGCAAGATAGGCATCCTTCCTTGTGACTCCAAGGGGTACCTAATGAGATTGCAAAGGTATGATTACCAAGTCATTTGCAAACAGCATTCATTCCTTCAGCCAGTTTTGATCAGAATCAGTGCCTCTGCAAAATAAGCGGTGGTCCATTGTGAAGCAAATATTTTAAAATTAGGCTGTATTAATGGAAACATAGGCATTAGTTATAAAGATAGTCAAATCTGTCAATTATTTACGATAGGACTGTCTTTGCAGAAGTGCTAAGGTGAACAGTAAGCATGAATAATAATAAAATCAAATGCTGGAGGGAATAAAATTTTAGAATTTAAGGGAACAATTTTGATCTTGAGCAATGTACATACAATTAGAAACTGAAGGGACCAGAGAAAACCAGGTTCTGAGTCCTCAAGATACGTGTGTAGGGCAGATGCTGTGGGGGCAGGGGAATTGAGGGTGGATAAGAAGGAGAGAGTGGTGTGGGGGAGAGAGAGGGAGAGAGAGGGAGAGGGAGAGGGGGAGAGAGAGAGAGAGAGAGAGAGAGAGAGAGAGAGAGATATCAAGTCACATTAGGTCCCTGAAAGGTCTAACCATGAGCTAATGTGAGTGGTGTCCCTCCTCAGCTGGTTCTGTGGTGTGAAGAAGGCAGGAGTGGCTATATCCTTTCCGTACTTTGTTGTGTGATTACAAAAAGCAAGGGGATAGAGGGCTGTCTGATTTCATTATCGAGTCCATCTTTGTCTAGAAAATTGTAATATTTACCCCTGTTACTCCCATGCCTCAAAAGCCACTAAATTTCTGCTCCATCCCTTGGCTACAATTGGCTGAAGTTGTACTCTTGACCATGGAAGATTGTTTTGGCCTCCCCAGGATGGGTGTGGTGCATTTCTCCCAAGGCTATACAAGCACATAGCAGTGGAGAACTGAAGTGCCAACCAGCGTCCTCCCTGTGGATTCTGCAGCCCATGGAAGAGCAGCAGGGAGCAGCCGTCCCCGCTGTGGGTCACTTACTGGCTTTCTGTTTGCCTGCAGCATGTCATTCGTCCTGTGCTGGCTGCTCAGGCTCCACCAAGAAGCACTGCTTGGCCTGCAGAGACCCCCTGCAAGTGCTGAGACGTGGCAGCTGCGAGAGCAGCTGTGGTGACGGCTTCTACAACAGGCAGGGCACCTGTGTGGGTAAGTGCCCAGCGGGATACCCCAGCATCCCTCGTATTTGAGTCAGAGCACTGATACCCCTGGTTCTTTCACACAGAAGATTCAGAGATGGCTGCAAACATGGGCTTTGCCTCTGAAGTTTAGGACACACGTTCCACCAGTGGGATCCCCTTTCATTGTCCTGCCAGCTTGTTGGTGGTGGGTGCCATCCCAGCCTCACACAGCAGATGGAGATGGTAGAGCCCAAGCTGCCTGCCTGGGACCCACAACTCTAGGGAATGGGGGCTGCTGCTCAGGCCCAGCTGTCCCCAAATCCCAAATGCTTCATCCGCACCAGACCGCCTTCTGAATATATAGTACATGTTGATGGAAACAGGCCACCCAAGAGCAAACCCATCCTTGGTGTGAGTGCCCCTGACTTTAAGCAGTTATTATCTGATCCACCTTTAATACCCACACCATAACCACAGCATAACGCTGAGAATTAACCCAGTGCAGTGAGTCCTTGTGCCAGGCACAGTGAGCCATGGGAGGCAGGAAGGTATGGGTGAGGGTGTGGCTGAGGGCAAGTTACTCTCCCTGCCTGTCATTTTCCTATGTGTGAAATGAAGCTAATGGTGACATGTGGTAGACAGAATTTTGACCCCAAAGGTGTCCCTGTTCTAATCCTCAGACCCTTTGAGTATGCTATGGCAAAAAGGGCTTTGCAGGTGTGACTAAGGTCAGGATCCTGGGATGGGGAGATTATCCTGGATTATGGGGGAGAGTCCTGTGTAATCACAAGGGTTCTTATACAAGTGAGGCAGCAGGGTTGGAACCAGAGGCCAGAGAGATGGAAGTGCTGCTCCCCTTAGAACCTGGAAAGGCAAGTGAAGGGATTCTCCTCTGGAGCTTCTATGAGGCATATGGCCCTGCTGACACCTTGATTTGAGGACTTCCCTCTTCTAGAACTATAAAGTAGTAAATTTGTGTTGTTCGATTTAACCCAAAGAATTGTTGTAATTTGTTACAGTAGCAATAGGAAACAAATGTACACACACAATTCTGAAGGCTGTGAGAGGACGAACCTCAAATATGCAAAGCACTTAGAACATTGCCAGGTGGAGAGTAAATGTTGTATCAGTGTCTGGGGTTGAATCCCTACAACAACTTCCTGAGATAGATATTATCGCTCCCATGTCTCAGAGGAGGAAGCAGAGAGGGTAAGAAGCTTGGTTCTGGTCACAGAGCTAAAAAAGGGCAGAGTGGGATTCAAGCTTAGATCTTCTGGTTCTGGATCATAAAGGTCCCTGAGTCTCTGACCGCTCTGCTGCTCACGGCAGTGTGATTTGTGTTATGCACACACCTTTGCCTGATTTTCCCCCTCTTGCTCCCCACTCCACTTCTTTTTCGGTCCCTTCTTCTTGTCCTCCTGTCAGCCTGTAGATGAACTGGCCACCCCTATGGACACTGCTAAGTCTGCAGGTAGCCTCCTGACAGTAAAAGCAGCAAGACTTGGGTTGAGTTTACCGCCTTGGTCATGCCATGGTCAGTGGGTTTTTTTTTTCATAATGAGTCCCCTAAATCAATGACAATGTGCAGCCCATAAAACTTGCTTGAGATATTGTTCTCATTTTGTTCACTGAGCAGGGCAACAGCACAAATGAGATGCTCTTTGGGACTTGACAGATCCACTTGTCTTAGGGAAGAGAGAGGGCCCTTGGCAGCTGCTTGGTGTAAAGCTGTGCAGAGATCCATCACCTTTACTGGTGTGAAGAATCTCTGTGAGTATGGATGAGTCACAGGTGGCTTTTGTAAGGATTCTGGAGAGGACACAGCAAGAAAGGCCAGGCTGCCATTAGCCTGAGCATGTTAATCTTTTTCTGCCAGCACCACTTCACTGCTCAATTAAGCCAGATGTCAATTTTGCACTAAGCCAAAGGCCTAAAGGCATTTACCCTTTTAGTCCCCAGGGGGCTGGTTATTGTCACTGAAAAAGGAGCCCTGTGACCCTGACCTGTTATTGAGACTTGCTTGCTGTTATCTGGACTGAGAAAGCAACTTTTGCTGGTGTTTAAAAGGACAGGTGGTATGAGCTGTGGGCAGCAAGGGTGGAAATCTTCTTGGGCTCAGAGGCTGAGTGGGGAAACCAGAGTTCCTCACAGCCTGGAAGAATTAAAAAAATAACAGGGAGCTTAGAGGGAGAATGTACACCTGACATGTTATCTATATACATTTTGGAAAGTGTCAAGAAAACTTCCAGATAGGAAGATGGACCATGGCTGACATTAATCAGCCAACTCATCTGTTTATCAACAAGTAATTACTGAACCCGTTGAATACTTAGTACCTTGCAAGAGTTTGCAATGCCATTGCCATGGACCAGTGTACCTTTCAATAAAGAGAACTGGAGCTTATGCTTTCCATACAATTGTTCAAGTTCTCAAAGTTTAAACCAAATGACTTCAGGAAGTGTTCCCATAAATGTTTTCTAAAACATCAGTGAACCAAGGCACTGATTGATATCAGATTGTTAATTAAGGCTTGGGATACTGATAATGGTGGCTTATTTCCAATTCAGATTAGTGCTATTCAAGATAAAGAATGGCTAGTGTTGGTTTAATAATTTATAACCAGCCAGCCCATATCTATAGGAATATCAAAGTAAAGTACTGAGAAAAATCCAGCACAGCCTGTTAGAAGCCATGATGCCCCCTACCTGAAGGAACTTAGCCTGACCAGGTTCACCTGTGGTATGTGTCTTGGAGTTTGCAAATACTGACTAGAAAGGGTGAGGAACATCAAAGAAAAGCCTCATTTTTCAAGTATTTATGCTATTATCAAGGGCTTTTGTGACTTGCACTAACATAATAAATCAAGTTCCAAGGTTTTTGTTGTCTCTCTCTTCCTCTTTCTTCTCCTTCCTTTTTCTCTCTTTTTATCCTCCCTTCCCTTCCTCACCTGACACCTAGGCAAGCACTTTGAGTTTTTAGAATTTTTATTTACTTATGTATTTTGAGTTACTGAGGATTAAACCCAGGGCCTTCTCACTGAGTTACATCCCCAGCCATTTTTGAAGTTTTTAATTTTGGAACATGATCTCACTGAGTTGCTAATTTGCTCAGTCTGGGCTCAACTTGGACATCCTTCTGCTTCTATCTTTTTGTTTTTCTGAGCATATCTAAACTGGGTATTTTTGTCTTGAGTGCATATATATTTAATTTTCTTAAATTATATGATGTTGTAGATTTTGGTCAGCACTGTATTTTTTAAGATTCACTCATGTTGTTACATTATGCGATCTGGCGGTTCTCACAGCTGCCCAGCCAAGGTCCCAGGGATGGGCCCCTCCACTTGCTCCATCCCCACACCACTGCTTTAGAGCACCAGGAAACATTGTGTGCTTTTAAGAACTTGCAGAACTGTAGGTCTCTTGCTCCGCATGTTCTGTCTTTGATAACATAGTCCAGATCGCTTCCCAGAATAGCTGTGCAATCCACACTGCTAAGGAGGCTCCTTTCATGTCCAGGTCCTTGCCACCATTTGACATTAGCAAGCTTTTGATATTTTCTGGTTAATAGGTATAAAGGGACATCTCAGTTAATTGCTTCTTTCTGACTATTAATATATTTGAGCCTCTCTTTATCTCCTGTAGGACTTTGAGTTTCTTCTTCTGTGAGCTGCTTTTTAATTTGCTTTTCCCATAGTTCTGTTGGCTTTGATGCCATATTATAGATATTAACTCTTGTCAGTTTTAAATATGCAAATACTTCCTATCCTCTTTCAAGTTTGAATATGATGTCCTCTGTTAAACAAAAATCTTTAATTCATAATTTTTTGTTTTAAAGTTTTACTTTTGAGTCTTTAAAAATATCTACTGCTAAAATTCACAAATCAATTGCTTTACATTTTCTTCTATAATTCGATAGTTTTGTTTGAACTTGGGTTGTCAATCCTTCTGAGTTCATTTATGTATATGGTCTTCAGAAGGGGATCCAGTTTCATTTTTCTCCATTTTGTTATCCAGTTTTCTCAACATTATTTATTAATTCAATATAATTGTTTCCATTGATCTTTGTTATAAGTTAAATTTCCATATGTACATGGACCTTTTTGAGCTGTTCCATGATCTAAATTTCTATTCTTATTCATTATTACACTATTGTTCACTAATTTCTGTTGCCTGTAGCATCTCATATCTGATCAGAAAAAGTCTCCTTTGCTTTCCTCTTCAAATTTAACTTAGCTGTTTATTGGAGTACACATATTGAATTCCTAAGAAAATTCAACTAGAAATTTTATTGATTTTTATATTGAAGTTATAGATTAGTGTGAAGACAACAGGCGACTTTCTAATTATCCTATTTAAATTTACAAATTATCCTCTTAAGTATTCTTTTAGGGATATCTTACAATGTTTAATATATAGTGTTTCCATTTTTAAAATTCCTGCAATATTTCATTTCTGGGAAATTCTGTTTAGCTTACAGATTATTCATTTCTGCTAAGATGACTCTAGAATTAGGAACTTCAGGAGTTTTTATGGGTCTGGAAGGGAAGAATGCTTCTCATAGAATGCTTTGTTTCTTCTTATAGTCATGAGTTGAGGGGTGGCTTTATTTTTCTCTGACATTAAGGCCATTGGCTTGGTCCATTTACTGAAACTGTCTTGCCCTATTCGTTTGCTTCTGGAAGATACTGAATCCCTCCAGATGCAGAGGGAGCCTTGGCCCCATCACTTAGCATGTTTTTTCTCAAGTTCTCGAAGTAGTGCTTAGGAGGTTAACAGGATGTAGGTGAACTAAGAGAACAGACAGAATAAATCTCAGCAGTTCTGTGTTGCTGAAACATCGATTCTCTGTGTGTTCACTCATGCAGAAACCAGCTGGTGCATGCAGAGCAGACCCGGCCCCCTGCACCCTCCTGTGCCTCCTTCTTCCTGCGCATGAGAGGCCCTGTGCTGCTCTGGTCAAGGCCACTCTGTCCCTCTGCACTTTTGAATGCACATCTTGTTTTTACCTAGCTATGCTTTCATCAGTCAGTCAGATTTGGCTTTTAAAACAATGCTTTCCAGGATCCATACTTGCCTTGAGTTTTTTAACTGTTCAAGTGATAAAACAACCCTCATCCCTCTAATTTCCCTCTCTTTCCTCTTGGTTCACCACCAGGGGCCTTTAGAGGAACATTTCATAGTCAGAGCCTCCACTTCTGTTCTGTCCAGTGACTCCACTGAAATGTGTGGCACAGGCTACCTAGAGTCCAGGTTCTAAGTGCAGTGAGACCTTTTCAGAGGTGATTTGTCTTCTGAAACTTCTTTCTGCCCTGATTTCTCTGCCGCTGCACTGCTTATATGTCCCCTTCAGAAAGATGTGTTCTTGGTCATGTTGACTAATTTTTACCTTCTTTGTTGGATATTTTGCTCTCTAGGTTCTTGCCTACTTCTGACTTACCCTGCATGCTTTTCATGAGTAAATCAACTAATTTTTCCTCTCATCAACCACTTGTATGTGATGACCTTTAGCACTCTCTCCTGAGCGCCAGAACTGTAGGTTAGCTGCTTCCTGGACCACACATCCTGGCTGTGCTCCTCACAGTCCCCTAAACCCCTCTCCCTCTTGCATTCTGTGAGTAGCACCAAGGCTGACTCCTTGAAGCCATCTAAAAAGCACTTTCACTTTCCATGCTCTCATACCTACTACTCCTTCATGTCTTTGATCCACCTCGTAAGCATTGAGTTCCATGGTCCTGGCCACAGTTTTCCATTTGGGCTCCACTCTCCTTCCTCACCTCTCCAAACAACTCTCTAAAGTGCAGCCACAGTGATCTTTCTTATCTAGAAATACAGCCATGTTTCTGTATGGTCAGAACTGCGGGGCTTCTGTGCCTTCCAAGGATGAGAACCTAGACATGGCTACAGATTTTCATAGCCTGCCCCTTCCCACTGCTAGCTGAATGAACTTCTGTTTCCCTGAAAAGTTCAGTCTCTTCCCAGGTTTTAGCCTTCACTTTGATGCTTGGTGACATTCCTAATCAGCCTGGCCTGGGTTGACTCAGTTTTCACAATAGTGCCCAATGTTTGCTTCTTCTCTGAATCTTTTTTTGACCATTCCTAACTCCTGCCCCTCACACTTATTAAAAAATAGTATGTCTCTCCACACCAATTTGGGTGATTTAATATTTGTAATATTATCTATTTGCTTTCCCTCTTTTAGACTAATAAGTCATTTAAATTGGAGACAAGATTGATTTGACTTTTGTGTCTTTACTTCTAGCACAACACAGACCTTAATAAATGTTTTGAGGGGTAAATGAATGAGTAGATCCTGGAAAATTGTATGAAGCTCAATATAATTGACAATATAATATAATATCCATATAATAATAATTTCAATATAATTTTAGCAGTGTGATCTTGCTTAGTAGAGTTCTGAATTTCTCTTTAGGGTAAAATAAAGGATATTTGCTACATACTGACACTGAAAATTTATTATTTATCTGAAATTCAAATTTAACTGGACACTTGGCATTTTTATTTGCTAAATCTGGCAACCCTACTTCCAAGGCCATTTGGTAAATCCCATATTAAATTGTATACACTTGTGGGGTGCCTCAGAGTGTTTGTTATGATTAGTTCAGCGAATAATTCTTCAGTTCTCCTCCAGCTGTGAAAGCTGTAGGCTGAGAGGACTCTGCCTGAGCAGCCAGAGTGTGAGATTGCTTCACTGATAGGTACCAACTCGGACATTGTTAACAATGGAGTTTACAACTTCATTTCTTACTCTCGCTCTTCTCTGATGGGGTTTTCTTCTTCTTAGCTTGTGATCAATCCTGTAAGAGTTGTGGTCCCAATAGTCCCAGATGTCTTACCTGCCCTGAGAATATGGTGTTATATGATGGGAAATGCATTTCTGAGTGTCCCGGTGGATACTATGCTGATGCTGCTGGCAGATGCAAAGGTAAGAGATGGCCCCTCATCATCACTATCATCATCATCTTGTCCTCTAAAAGCATTTAATGCAAGTTACTATATGGTGCACATTTGGGAATTTGTGTGTATGATGGAGAAATGTTATTGTCAAAGGGATCATTGTTTCATTATAGAACCTGTGTGTGTTTGGAATGTGAGTGGTAGTTATGGGTGGATGATTGCCTATCAGTCATCCTTACAGATTATTTGGTCCATTTGAAGTGTCAAGAACCTCTTTAATAGGCAGTCCTTTGTGCTTGTCAAGCATGACTAACCTATGTTAGTGAAGCAAAATTCATTCTTTTCACAGCATTGGTAAACTTTATATCAACCCTGCTTTATCTCTTTACTCACCCCAAGTTCAACCCTGCCATTGTCATTCTGCCTCCCCACTCCCTGCCCAGCTCCTGAACACTATCCTCTAGAACCTATACCTCATCCCTGTCCTAGGTTCTGCTAAAGGCTCAGCCCATCTGTGCTCACATCAGCTGTCTCCTAGAATCCAAAATGCTCTACTGTTAACCCAGGTGTCCTCCCAAGGTTAACGCATGTGTGGTGTACAGCTGTAATCCCAGCATTCTTCAAGGCTGAGGCAGAAAGATTGCAAGTTTTAGTCCAGCCTGACCAACTTAGCAAGACCTTGTCTCAAAAACACACACACACACACACAAGTCCCACACTGTTAACACCAGGGCCAGAGAATCCAGAATATGAAAACCAGAAGTCTCTTAAATTTTCACTTAGTCCAACTTCTCACTGTGCATGTGTCGAGGAAAGTAGGCCTGGGGAGAACTAGATAGGAGTTAATGGACCCTGGTCAGAATCCCAGTGCTCCCAACTCGTAGGGCCACTGGTTTTCCATGCTCCTCCTCCAGGTGGTATGGGATTTAGATCCAAGGAGACCAAATCCCAGCCCTGCTCTGAATGAGATCTGTGACCTTAGATCTGTTTTTGAAACTCCCAAGGCCTCAGTTTCCCCAATTATAAAATGTAGTTAATAATAACTACCTTAAAATGCTATGAAGATTGAAAATTACACTGTGTACAAAGCACATAATGCAAATGCTAAGTCAGGTTGACTGGTAAGCACTAGGTAGAACATGGGTGAAAGGGGGGAGAGAGGGGCCATGTGGGCGATTTCGTCAACCTCACCTCCTGCTGATATGCCTTTTCCCTTGGTCTGATGTGACATCTACAAGGACTGCGAGTGCCGGGAGGGCTTCCAAGTCCAGACAGGAAATGCATCCTGGTGTCACTCACCTGTTACATTTCCATCTTCCTCTTCCTCAGTTTGTCATGACTCATGTGCCAGCTGTGCTGGACCCACAAGCTCACACTGTACAGCCTGCATCCACCCCCAGGCCCTACAGCAAGGTCACTGTCTGCCCATCTGTGGAGAAGGCTTCTACACTGACCGGGGGGTCTGCACAGGTAATGTTGGTGTCATCATCATTCTTGAGAGAGTGTCTGTCACAAAGACAGACTGATTTTTTTCCAATAATATTACTTTCCAGCTCAGCATTTCATCTAGTGTGTCTTGTGTGGCTATACACACTGCAGCGAGCCCCCGCTTCTGTCCCTGTGGGTTCCATGGCCATGGGATTCAGTCAGCCACTAATCCAAAATATTTTTTTAAATTTCAGAAATTTCTCAAGTGCAAAACCTGAATTTGCCACATACTGAGGACCATTATGATCCATGCAAATGAAGTGCTGTGTAGGAGTCACATTCATTGTTATAATTAATTTAGAGATGATTTAGAGTATAGGAAAGGGTTGTGTGCAGGTTATATGTAAACACTGTATCATTTCACAGGAGGGACTTGATCATCTACAGATTCTGGGACCTGCAGGGGTCCTGGAACCAAGCCCTGTAGTTTCCTGGGGACAACTATATATGCATTTTTCATTACAATAGTTTTGTGAAGGGATAATGTGGAAAAAAATCATAGAATATGCAATACCACTGAAGAGTGGCTGATCTTTGTGGCCATCCTGTGGGAATGTTATTTCCTTTACCATAGATTATGACAAAATAAAACTCTGATTGTCTTCTTTCTCTACTCCCCTAGCATTGCTAATGCTTTCCTAGACTTCATTTCCTTCTCTCTGAAGAACTTGTTTTTGTTAATGACACTGTGAGCAAACTGGGAGTCACTAGCAATGCCTCTGGGCTGCAAGAAATGGAAAACCTTAAATTGCTATTTGCAGAAAAGGCTCTGGGCTCACTGGGTGGGTGCAGCATTTAAGGCTTTTCAAACTGGATCATCAAGGACAAACACTTTCATTAAGTGAAATATTTATACCTAGAGTACCTTAGAGAAGAGTTTGAGAATAGCTACAAGAAAAATGTATTTAAAACAGAAAAGCTGCAAAAGTATTTTGAAAAAGAAAATTTAGAGAATCTTGTAGAGTACAGGAGAGTTAATTGTATCAAAATGTGGGCATAGGTAGTTTTTAGTATGGTATTTGGCTTTGATTTTTTTCACCAGTCACCAGGGAAAACAAAGCACTGTTATGGATTGTGAAATTTTCATTGCTGCTCAAAGGAAGCCTCTTTCTTGTCTACAAAGGCAGCCCTTCCCCCTAGTGTGTAATGGATGACATAATAGACAGTAACACAACAACCACCTTTGCAAAAGATACAGTAATGGGCTTTGAATGAATGTTTCTAAAATCTTCGATAAAGACCCAGGACATAATGTTAAATAGGTATTCAGCGAGTCCACTATAGTCCAACGTGCTAGATTTTTGTGATCCAGCCTGTCAGCCCTTGCAGGAGAGCTTCAACTAGCTATATGGCCCTGAGAGCTGTGACTAGTTATACGGCCTTCCCCTTCCCTCTCACATACATCATCACCACCCCCATGCTTTGTATAGAGCACCAGGAAACCCACATCTGAGAGGATGTGCCTGGCACACTTTGGGAGGTAGTATTGACTTGAGGAGGGACTCATGTCAGTTGCAGGATTTATATGAGTTTTGGGTTTTCTGCCTTTTGTTCCATGTGCAGCTTGCCATGCCTCCTGCCAGACTTGTGTGGGTCCTGAGCCCTCTCACTGCACCGAGTGTAAGAACCCTGAGGCAGGACTGCAGGTTGGACAGCTCTTGGGGACCTCTGTCCCCTCCGGCGAGTGTCTGTCCCAGTGCAGAGCCCAATTTTACCTGGAGAGCACTGGGCTGTGTGAAGGTGAGTACATTCTGTGTGAAGATATGCTAGGTGGCTTCTGGGCCCTCTCCACAGATCCTGTGAGGTGGGACTGAACCCAAGAAGCCTGGATGACCTGGAGAGCCACATGCAGGACAGTGGACCCTTGCTATTGTCCTCCCTTTGTGACAGATGATCTTCTGGATTTTTTATTATCTCCAAGTTATGTGTTCAGACAGTGCAGGCAGAAGTTCTCTCAGAGACCAGTGTAAGGTCGTTAAGGAAGACTTAGAGCTCATTGTAAAGTTATATTCATTACTTCTGTAATTTGCCACTCTGAATCGGAATAGGTATCTTCAGGGCAAAAAATGGGATTAATGTCAAAACATGGAAGTTGTTCCTGCCATTGCCTTGGTTAAACCCACAGAATCGATGACACCCTGCACACTTTGACTCAAAAACCAGGTCCTCTGTCCATGGGTCAGGAGATGAAGGGAGTAGTACCATGTCCTGGGAAGGAGGCTTCTCTGTTCTGGCATGAGTGGTTTGACTCCCAGGCTACTTGAAAAAAATAGTTTATTCAGCCATAAAGAAACTAAAGACATTTGTCGCTCAATGGATGCACATTGAGGTGATACTCTTAAGTGAAATAAATAGGACGCACGTGTAAATACTGAATAGTTTCTCTAGTGTGAGAAACTGAAAGTGTAAATAAGGACTAAAAGGTATAATAGATAATGTGAAATAGGAAGAAAAGGGGCAAAGGGAAAGGTGAAGTGGGAGGGGTAGGGGAAAGGAAAGAAGGGAATGAAATTAATATGAGAAAAAGAAAAAATGGAAACAAAGTCTTTGTAGATAGGGAGGGGTGGAGGGGTTGAAGGGAGGGTAGGGA
This sequence comes from Heterocephalus glaber, assembly GCF_053883595.1. NCBI lineage: Eukaryota > Metazoa > Chordata > Mammalia > Rodentia > Bathyergidae > Heterocephalus > Heterocephalus glaber. The sequence goes on from NW_028258303.1 coordinate 14,320,785, forward strand.
AATGGGGAAAAAATAAGAACCAAAGTGGATTATATAAAGGTGCAAATTTCCAATGATGAATGTCATTGTACTGTTTACCTTAAATATACCAATGTAATTAATAAAAGATAGCTTATTAATCTTGTATTTTTTACATTGTAAGCATGAAGTATATTCATTAAAGGAAATTTCAAATGTAGGGAAAGGTAGAAAAATAATCTGCCGACCACCTGAACCCAATTGTCTTTACCATTTTTCTGTTATGCCTCTTGAGTCTCTTTTCTATTCATAGCTTTGAGTGTTCTTTCTGTGATTTAACTGTAAGCATGCTGCAGATTCTATTTTGTATCCTATAAGCCCACTTATTTAAAGTGGCTTCAATTCCACATTAGAATGCAGTCTCACCTGGAAATGCTGGATTTCAAAGTTAGGTTAAAGATACTGGGAGGAACACAGCATGGTAAGAAGTATGCAGACTTGGGATCAGAGACATTGGCCAGACACTTCACCTCTCTGAGCCTTTTCAGTCAGAGCTTTAGAGCACATGATTATCTTGCAGGCTTCTGCCAGGACCAGAGCAGGTTAGCAGTGTGAATGTGACTGCTGAATTCAGTGTCCCCGTGTTCAGTAGGTCTGAGTCTCACTCCATGCACTCAGGTTCTGGGGAGCATTAGAGGTGTAATCTCCTTCTTCTAGGGGGGTCTGCAGGGTGCCCAGGGGGTAACTTTTCACTAGACACTCTCACTACCACCCACATGTGTATGATTTCTCCAAACTCTGGTCCCATCAACTCCTGTGGCTCTGACCCATAACTATGTGTAAGGTATGGGAATCTGTTGATACTGACAGTCCACAGACACTGCATAGCCTACTCCTTCTGTGCTTGGCTATTGCCAAGTGCTATGGTGGAGGGTCAGGCAGCTCTTTCCTTAGGGACTGGCCCTGGGCTAGGGGAAAGAGGGTCACTTCTCCTTTCCATTCAATTGCTTCTCAAATCCCTTCAGTGGGTTTGAGTTTACCAGAAAAGCTTCCTTAAGCCCCTCTGGCTATTTAGCAAACCCCAAGTCCCCTAAGGAAAGTAATTATAAGCAAACCTAGCCCTGCTTGGTATGGAGAAAGTACATGGAGAAAATAGAAAACACTACTGCTACTAATACTGCTATTGCTTTCTTCTTTCTTCTTCTTCCTCTCCCCCTCCCCTCTTTCTTTTTTCTTCTTCCTGTATTCCTCCTCATTCTTCTCCTTCTTCCTCTTCTTCTTCTCCCTCTTCCTCCTCTTCACCTCTTCTGTTCTCCTCCTTCTTCCTCCTCTTCCTCCTTAATCTTTTCCTTCCTTCTCTCCCCCTCCAATTTGTTCTCTCTTACACACACACACACACACACACACACACACACACACAGTGTTACAGAAGTGACTTTTTATTTTTTGGAATCTGTGAACCTAGTGTACATAGCTTTACACAGCCCTGGACTGTGTGCCCTGAGGATTTGGAAACCACAGAGATGTCAAATTCAGAGCAATGTTGTGGGCCATGGTTGGATTTTATGACACTCAGGGCAAAACTGGAGAAGCCAGAGACACCCTAGGAGAGGCCATCACCATCCCAGAAGAAGTCTGGGATAGAATCTTCCCTAGGTACTCAGCATAGCTAGCATGTTCCTACAGTTTTTAACACTATATAAAAAATTAAAAACAGGGAATTTAGAATGAGTTCAGAAGACAGAAACAAAGACAATTAACATTTTAAAAGTTAGAATTACGAGTAAATAAAAATTAGAGACCAGGCTTATTCAGCTTAGAAAATAATGTCACTATTTTTTATACCATCCTGAGCCAGGCACTATGAGAAGTGACTGACTTGTTTTGATCACTTAGTCCTGACACCAGGACTAAGTCAATGGAGAAGAAACTGAGGGTTGCAGAAGCGAAGGCTGTGATTTGCTCAAAGTCATGTAGTCAACATGGATGGAGTAGAGTCCAATGGAGACCTAGGTTCACCTGACTTGATATCTGTGCTGATGGCTAGCGGGCTACTACCTGACACTCTCTGAAGGGTACAGCTTCCTATTAGCAAGACGACAGCTGCTGGTCTCTTTTCCACACAGGGAGAGGAGGAGCACAGCATACTACTGCTGCAGGTTCGGGGCATCTGAAATGTAAGAAAGCATCTTTGGCAAAGGGGAGGCTTCAGGGACTTGTTTTGGTGGGCATCTTTTAAATCTAATCTCTCTGGAATGGCTTAGTTGTGGTCAGATGTGAAAAGACTGTATTGACTTCTTGAGTCCCCTGTAGCCCATGATTTCATGCTCGTTAACATAATATTATTAGGTATCATACATATAGCTGTCTACTCATATTTATTAGCAACTCCCTGTGCAATCTCCACTAGGTAGGTTGCTGTACTTAGTTCTCACGTGATGAGAATGTGGCAGAAAGAGGTTAATTGAGTTGCCCAAGATTCCATTGGGAAACTGAGCACGACTACCAGTTGTTTCCAGCCTTACACAGGTACCAAGTGTATTGATTGATGTTTTTCCTGTCACTCACCCTGTATCTCTGGAAACCTCCTTCCCACAATCTGTTCCATTTTCAGCTCTGCTGAAGTGTTGTCTATGAAATCAGGTCTGGGAGTCCTGTGAGATTGCATGGGGCTCCTCTTCGCACAGCTTCCCAGCCATGCCCTTACCTCTCTGCGAACATTACAAAGCTTGGAGGCATGTGTGCGTGTGCATGCGTGTGTGCGTGCGTGCGTGTGTGTGTATACACATCCCATTGAGACCTTATAGCACCTTTGATCGCAAGTGCTTTTTTTATGAAGAAGAGAAGAACAACTGTCTTCTGGAACTCTCCCTTTCTTGGAGACTGCAGCACAGAGTAATTAGAATATTACTGCAGCTAAGGAAGGGAGAAGCAGATGTGTTATAAGAAGAAGCAATTTACTTAGAGGCTGACATGGTGTCAGAAGGTATTATCAAGGTTTTTCACTTTCGGTGACAGGACAAAGTCAAGAATTATCTAGTGTAAGATGAAGGAATAATCCAAGATACTTAACTAAAATCTAAGCCTGCAGTTGAGAGGCATAAAAATATGAAATTAATAAACAGTGACCAAAGAGAACACTGCTTGTTAGAAGTGCTCCATGTTTATTCTCTCCTTGCACAGATGTTTATTAGTATCTTCCAAGTGCCAGACATTTCTAGGCACCAGAGATGAGCTAGTGAATGTGTTGGATAGAAATTCTTGTTCTCATGGAATGTACAGTCTAGTGAGTGAGAAAGATAAAAGAATGAATGAATGGCCAAAACAAAAAAATCCCATGGTCTGCTCTTGAGTAGCTGCCTGTGCTGTGAAACACATGGCAAGGCAGGGGTGAGAAAGAGGAGTGGTCTGAGATAGCCTTCTGGAGAGTTGACGGCGGCTCCCTTCGTGTGTTTGTCCTCTATTTTTGGCATTTCAGAAAATGAAACTTTGATATCCTCCCCTGCCTCTCTATTTCCAAAGTGTAGCTAGAATCAGGCTGAGGATTTAGCTCAGTGGTACCACACCTGCCTCACAAGCCCAAAGTCCTGAGTTCAATCCCCAGTATAAAAAAAAAGTGTAGCTAGAATCTTTGATACAAAAGAAGGTCTCTTACTAATGGTAAAAGATAATTTGGTGGCATTTTCGGTAATCAAAATTGGGCATGTTTATTAAATACAACATTTAGGTGATCATTATGTACTGCAAACATGTACTAATAAAAAAAAATTCAGGAGCAGGTCAAAGAATGATTTTAGTAATTTTATCCAGACATGATCACACCTGTTTACCTGAGTATTCTGTAGCACAGACAGATTCAAGTTAAAACAAAACAAAACAAAACAAAACACTTGGGCTGGGGATTTAGTTCAGTGGTTCTGCCACCTTCCTCGCAAGTGCAAGGTCCTGAGTTCGATCCCCCTGGTACCAAAAGAAAAAACAAAAAAACAAAAACACTCATTATCACCTCCCCCATAAAACTAAACAAATTACAAATTAATAAAACCCAGTGCATCCAAACCAGCATCCATGGGAATCCGTTACTTTGTCATTAGTCTTCCCCTGCTGGTTTCCAGGCCTCTGTGAGTTAGTCTGAGTAGAGATGGGTCTCAGGAGGAGCTGGCATGGGGTTCTCAGTTGCACAACTCCAAGGACAGCATTGTCCTGGTCTTTTCTGAGTCTGAAGTCATTTAATGTCAGCCTGTGTGGCTGTCCCCAGTGGATGAACAGGACACTGGGCCTGGAGCTCAGTCTCACAGGCCTTTTCTGCTTACATTCTTAGCCTCAGGTCAAATTGCTCCACTCAGTCTTCGATTATCCTACTCTTGCTGAAGGACTTTTTTTCTTTTAAATGATTCAGTTATTTTGAAGACTTAACTTAAAAGGTCCCCGGGACAGACCATCTGATAGGAATCTCTTGGGAATCCTGCCAGGGTGCAGATTTAGGTTTAGTGGCCCAAGGTAGGGGTCTGCATTTTGTCTTTATGACATTGTCCCAAGTGAGGTTGGTACCACTGGCCCAGGACCATATATCAAGTGAGCAAAACTTCCAGGTGATCAAGGTAAGCACACTATGTTAGCAATGGTATACTTCTTTCCCTCCTTAGTACTTATAAAAATGAAATACCCATTTTTGTTTCTTTTCATTGCATGCTTTATACATATAATAGAAACTAGGAAATACAAATAAGGGCCAAACAAAAGCATCTGTTACTAAGGGTCCCAGATTTAGCAAATGAAAATATAGGATTTAGCAAATTTAAAATGGAATATTTTTTTAAATATAAGCCTGTGCCCAATATTACACAGATATATTAAAATATTATTATTTATCTGAAAGTTAAGTTTGACTGGATGTTCAGTATTTTATTTGGTAACATTTCCTAACTCTACCAACTCTTTAGAAATTTCTTACAATTAAGAATTTTAGGGCTGGGGATTTAGCTCAGCAGTGCCACTGCCTGCCTTGCAAGCACAAGGTTCTGAGTTCAATCCCAGGTACCAAAAAAAAATTATTGAACATCCTGTGGGCTTTCATACACTTATACCCATTTTATAGATGAAGAAAGTAAGGCCTAGAAGAAACCAAGTAAAGAATTTAACAACAGGGGATTAAAAGTTATAATTAGGACAAAGTTGCTCAGAAATGATATTCTTTTTCCAAGCACATATCCCTTGTTCTTTGTGTCACATGAGAGCCTTACAGTTTAACTTCAGGAAGGGCCATGCAATTAATGGTGCAGTTCAGTCACCACTAAACAGTTTGGCATTGACAACCAAGATTGACCATGAGCATGGTCCAAATGATTAGATTACCCACATGATTGCCCCACTTCCACGGCAGATTAATGGTGGATTCTTTCAATTCCCACTCAATGCAGCACAAAGATTCAGTATCATACACTTTTGAAGAAATTACAGGGTTTTTAAAAAGTGTACTCTGTACTACAATCGTGAGTTTTGCTTATATATTATGACATTTATTATCTGAGAAGACGCACTGTGCTTTAAAAAAGGTTGCACAGGCAATACACATCCTAGCAGCACCTACCTATGTCTCAGGTGTTTTTCCGTTACAGTGCTGACAGCACTTTGGTCAGGCAAGTGTCAGGGAAATCTCAGCAGCTAAATTTTCCTGAGCCTTCTTTTTCAGCCTTGAAGATAGTTTGCCTTTTTAGGTTGAGTCTTACTACACAGGGCAAAATTGCAAAAACTCAATACAGGCCTAGTATCAATTTCAAAACAATAAGGAATTCATAATTATTTTGGACTATCAATTATCTTGCTTTAGCGAACAAGGAGAAATAAAGTGTACTTGTCTATTTTGATCTATTTAGTTGTTGTTAAGGCTCACAAAGGCTCAAGGCAAAGAGTTTTAATTAAAGAAATAAACAGGCAGGAACCTGGCTGCATAATTTAAGAGCATGTGGCTGGCTATTTTTGAATCTGGGATTCCCTTACATTAATTGAATAAAACATATGAAATCTGTATTAAACAGCCCTCTTTAACAGTCCCTGCGGTGCTGACATAAGCTCTAGAAGTATGTGCCTTCTGGTGATGTTCTGTCCTGTTTACTTTTGCCTTCTTGCTTTTAGAGCATGGGTGTGCCTGCCTTTGGGGATAGAAATATGAAAGCGACACAGGCCATGCCTTAAAAAGGCCTGACTGAGTAGGAGGGGCCTGACATTTGAGCAGGTAATTAAAAGCACATGGTACCTGCTGGAACAGCAGAAAGGAGGCCAGCTCTCTAGGAGTGAAGGGAGTAAGGATAAGATTTGTAGAGGGAAAACTTCACAGTTCAGTTTTTGAAGGATTAATGGGTGTTCACCAGGTAAAGAAGCGGGCGAAGGGCATTCGTGATCAAAGAAACACCAAAAGCAAAGACGTGTTGTGCTTAGGTGCAGTATGTTTGGTATTCCTGCAGTATAAAGTCTGTAAAGGAGGATTGTGGGGGATGACACTGGAAACAAAAGGTGAGGGCCACGCCAGGAATGGCTTTATGTGTGCTCTGTTGAGGTTCGACTTCACATTGTTGGTATTGCTGAACCATTAAAAGATTTAAAATTGGAGAGTAATTTGGTCAATTTGTAGTTTATAAAGATCTGTCTGATGATTGTGTAGAAAATAAATAGAAAGAGAGTAGAGCTGGCTAGGAAGCTGTGGCTGTATCATGAATCATCTTGAGGGTGTGGACTAAGGGCCCATGGAGATGGAGAAGTTGGAGTAGATTTGACAGATTTAGGAAGTAAAGTCAACAGTATTTGAATGTGTGGTGGTGATGGAAAAGTAAGTCTAAGATAATGCTAAGATTTTTAACATGCAAGACATGGTGAATGGTGGGCAACAAGGGAGGTAAGGAATACAAAAGAAGGGAATAGGGTTGGGGTAAATAATGAGTGAGTGTATGTCACAATTTATGTTAAGAGAATATGGTCTGAACTTAGAAGTGGATAAGAAGTGATCTTTTGGAAATGAGGGATGTGAAATACCTGTGAAACACCAAGCAGAGTTCTCTCTCCCTGACAACATCTGCTCCCAGCAGATTTATGTGCTTGGAATTCAGGACAAAGGCCAGAGTTCTACTCATAAATTCAGGATGTACCAGTACAGAGGTCATCATGAAAGCAATAGGTAAGTTGATCCTACAGTGAGAAGAGGAAGGGCAGAGGATGGAAGTTTGGGAAGCTCTAATATTTATACAGTGAACAGAGAAAAGGCTAAACAAATAAACAAATAATGAACTAGATGAGTGTGATGCCAGTATTTTCATTCATCTGTCCCCACCACACACCTACCAACTTGGCCATTTAGCTGGCAGAAGTTCTCTATGAGAATTTACAACATATCAGGGCCAGGAACTGTTGACAGCTAGGGCAGGAATCAACAGAGATGGAGATGTGACTTTCACTCCTAAAGAGTTCCTAAGCTAGTTAGGGCAAGGAAGAAATGAGGGTTGTTAAATAATAGTCATAAAAAGGGAGGAAAGAGAATGGGAAAGGAAGAGAGAAAGGAGGACATCAACTTTGCTTAACTTTACCCATTTCAATTTTCATTCCTTATCACAGTACTACTGTAAGTCCTGGAGGATTTTGACATCTACATTATAGTTCAAGAGAAGCCTGCCTCAAAAATTGTTTTTGACATGAAAAGGCAGGAAGTTTTATATGATATGAAGTAGGAATGCTGTGCTACTTTTTGTATCATTAAAAAGGAAAATGGTAGAATCAATTGTTTGAACTTTAAATGGAAAGCAGAATGAACAGAAATGGGTTTGTTTAATTGTTTGAGGTATATTTTTGCTGAAGTCAGGATGACTGGACTTTATAGCCACCTAAGGATACTTTTAATTCTGACTCTTTTTGTACTTAAGCAGCTCTGTTATGCTTTTCCAGAAATGTACTTAGCCATCAAGTGGAAATCCAGTGTTTAAAAATGTTGTATTATGTGGAGGAATTATTCATAGACCTTCTTTCCTATATCTTCTATATATGCCCTATAATGGAGTTAGCCTTCCTTGAAGGATCTTAGGCTTCAGACAGAACTCCTGCTATGAAATTGGCTTCCATAGAACGATAGAGCCTAATAAAAGTCACTGAAATAGTGCAGACATTTCCCAAACCAGCACAGAATTAAGTTTCATGAGATTGTTTTAAAGATGCAAATGCAAATGCCTGTACTTACAAAAACACCAAGAGACTCTTCACCCAGCAGATTCCAACCCCTCTGGGCCTTAGCAACTAACCAGCTCATTATCCGTTTGGTTCTTAAACATTTCCAAAGAAGGCAATTCCAAAATCAGCCTCAGTGATGTTAAATAGGGCGTATTTCTAAAATCTAAGGGGTGGCAAAGGAACTTTCTCTTGATTTCTTAATCCACCAACCTTCCAACTTGCTATCTTCTTTGCTTTTCTGCTTTATATACAGTAATAACCTTTATTCACATTGAGCCAGCTACACACTGACTTTGTGAACAAACGGAATAGAATAAAAATGTTTGTATTCATAATGCCTTAATTCACCTTTCCTCAGATTTAGTTCCAAAGTGACACGCTTTTATTTCTTATTTATTAAGGAAGTATAACGAGGGTATTTTAGCAATCTTGTAAAGTCAAATATAAACACATTGGCATTATCATGGGTATATTTATTTAGAAAATATGGTATTGCTTCAATTTGCTTTGTCAAGTCATCCAGGAAAGCTTAGCTGTTTTTTGAAATATTGCCACCTGGTATTCTATTACATTTCATTTTTTGTTAAATGTATCTCTAAAAGGGGCCAACATATACCCTTCTTTTATTTTTTTGAGCTTTATGTCAGACTCCATTTTGTTTTTAAAAGAAGATTCTGAAACTACTTAGGGAAAAATTTCTGTGACTTGTGCTAATGGAGCGGCAATCTAAAAAAAAAAAGTTTATCCAGGCAAGGGTTCAACCTTCTGAGTGTGGCATTGATCTCTGCTCAGGAGTAGGGTCCTGGGTGCCTCCAGGTACAGATGTTAAACCTTGAGGTGATGGATTATGGGTGAGGCAGGATGCTAGAGGTGGGTCCAAGAAAACTTAGGACAACAATTAGGTGCCAACCAGTATGAAAGGTGTTTAAGACTTTAATAACTGGTACTGATGGACCAGGGTGTCCTAGCTGAGTATCAGCACCATGCACGTCAAAGATTAGATGTTACATTTTATTAGGAGATGGTAAAAAAGGAGATGTTAGTGATATGAAATGATATTGGCTTCTTCCAAGCCTGCTGACTTGTAGTCTTCTGGGTATTTGATGGAGGAGCCAAGAGGAAGACCAGAGGGGTCTCTGTAGGTGGCTGGATCTGGAGGATTAGACAGAGGATGACCTAAGATGCAGGGGTTCATCTGCATGGGTAAAATCTAAGTCTTTATGACAAAGATAGGCATTGCTTCAAACTGATAAAAGCAATTTATGACAAACCTACAACCATCATCATACTAAATGGGAGAGACTGAAAGCATTGCCTCCAAAATCAAGAAAAAACCAAGGGGTGTCCAATCTCTCCACTCCTCTCCAATATAATACTTGAAACTTTAGCCAGAGTAATCAGGTTTTATGAAAGGGAAGGGAGCCAAGAAATGGATAGGGAGGCAGAGGTGGGGAAGGAGATAAAAAAGGAATTAAGATGTGTTACATACATGTACCAACTCCCCTCAATGAATATAATCATTCTGGGCTGTAAACATGCACTAATAAAAATTTAAAAGAATTAAAATGGATATGAATAGATAAGGAGGAAGTCAAACTATCCCAGATGATATGATCTTTTATATAGAGGATCCAAAAAACTCCACCAGGAGACTCATTCAGCAAAGTGGCAGCATACAAAACACAAAAAATAATAGTGTTCCTATACACCAAGAATGAATTCACCTAGAACAAAAAAAATCAAGAAAACAATCCCGTTCATGGTAACTTCAAAAAAATTAAATAACTAGAAATCAACCTAACCACGGAGGTGAATGAAAATGATAGTACTCTGAAAAAGTGATTGAAGAAGACATTAGAAAATGAAAAAATATCCCCTGTTCTTAGATGGGCAGTCTTAATTTTGGATATCATCAAAATGAACATATTACCAAAAATAATATATAGATTTAATGCAATTCCTATAAAAATAACAATATTCTTTACAAAACTAGAAAAGAATTCCAAAATTTATATGGAACTGATACAGGATCTCCAAATGATACCGGGGAAATAATATAATCCTTAACCTGCTAGATGTCAGATACTCCAAGTTTGTGTAATTCAGAATTGAAGAATGAATTCTAAGGAACATTGGAGGTTAAGAGCAGGAAATATTTATGGGAGCAGGAGAGATTTTAATTCCTGGGTGAGACAGGAGGGGACCCGAATGGGCTGCTGAGGACCCCACTTTACAGGGGAAGTTGTATAGAGTGAAATTGTGAGGTGGGTACAAAATTCACAAGGTAGGCATAACATAGGACCCAGCCAATAAGATTACAAGTATAGCTGCTTAGGTAATATTGATCTAATGGGGAAGCAGATCACTTAGCAAGTGTATGTGGAAAGAGCAAAGACCTTTATTAGGAAATGAAGGTCTTGGTCACCCAAAGGGGTGACTGATGTCCATCTAGACTTTATTAGGGCAGGTGTTACCACTTCTTTTCTCCTGGGAAAGTGTGTAGGTGCATTCATTTCATCATTATCTTGAGGCCTGGCCTCCAACAGAGGTGCCTCTGGCCATGGTTGTAATGTGTTTTTATCTTTTGCACTGACCCTCTTGAAGGCCCAGCCCTGTCTGATTGTCTATATTTTTACCTAACTTAGCTATCTATAATAAAACTAAAAGAGAACAAGACTATCTAAAGCAATCCTGAGCAAAAATAGCAAAGCAGGAAGCATTAGAATCCCAGATTTCAAGTTATACTATGAAGCTATAGTGATAAAAGCAGTCTGGTAAGGAAACAGCTAACTTAGTATAAACCATGTAAAATGGAGCGTGTTGCCTCATGAAGTTGAAGAATGAAGTCATGGAAAAAAGGAAGTTAGGAGAGTGTTTATTGGAAATAAGAACAAAAATAGTTTCTGGTTGGGAGGGATCCCAAGCAGGCTGGATGTAGCCCCTTAGTCTAGAACTTTTTATGGATAAGCAAAGCACAGGAATTTGCTCATTTGTTTAGTAGCCATATATCACAGGTAGCTCTATGCATTTAAAATGACCAACTGGAACTCAGACCCTCTAAACCAATTACTCAGCCTGCAGAGTTTAAAGGAAACCAATTTTAAAAGAAAACTAGTTATTCTGCATTCTTAAGTTCCTGGAAACTTAGCCCTGGATGCAGGGAGGGGTTGCATTCCATTTTGTCTGAGCAACTCCTTTCCTGGCCAAAGTCCTACTGCCTATTCTTATTTTAATTCTTATCAAGGGGATGACCACTCTACCTCAGGCCCTTTCTCTCACTAGCTGTCTATTCATGAGCTAACTAAACTCCCCTTTACAGTACTGGCACAAAAATAGACATGTAGACCAATATAATAGAACAGGAAACACAGAAACAACCCAATATAAAAGTTAAAAAAAAACCCCAATACACCTTTAGCCAAAGATTGAATACATATGCTAAAGAAACTAAACACGTATGCTGGAGAAAAGATAGCATCTTTAACCAATGGTGCTGGTAAAACTCGTTATCCATGGGCAGAAGAATAAAACTTGGTCCTATCTCTCATCGTGTACTAAAATCAAAATGGACCAAAGACTTAGATATAAAAACAGAAATACTGACTCCTAAAGATAAAATAAGATAAAATAAACTGAAGACATAGCCACAGGCAAGGATTTTATAAACAGAAGTTCAGTAGCACAAGAAATAATACCAAGAATCAACAAATGGGGCTACATCACATTAAAAAGCTTCTGCACAACAAAGGAAACAACCAATAGATTGAAGAGATAACTTATACAATGCAAATTTTTTTTCAACTACTTCTTGGACAGAGGACTAGTATCTAGAATATATAAAGAATTCAAAAAAATTAGACCCTCCTAAAACAAATGAACTAATCAAAAAAAAAAAAAAGGCAAATGAAATGAATAGATAATTCTCAAAATAAGTATAAATGACCAATAAGTACATGAAAAAAATATCCAGTGTTTCTGGCCATCAGGGAAGTACAAATCAAAACACTGAGATTTCATCTTACTCCAGAAAGAATGGCTATCAGCAAATAATCAAAACAAAACAGAAACAACACACAGCCTGTCAAGGATGTGAGAAAAAAGGAAATTTTTCTACATTGTTGGTAGGAATGTAAACTTGTAGAAGCAGTGTGGAAATCAGTATGGAAATTCCTCAGAAAACTAAAAATAGAAATTCCATTTCACCCAGCTATACCTCTCCTGGGTCTTTTCCTAAAAAAGTTAAAGACGTCATACTTTTTTAAAGTCTTTTTAAAAAATATTATTGGTACATTTTAGATACACATAATGATAACATCCATCATAGGGAATTTGTACCTGTACATGCTATAGACATCATACTTTAGTGATACATGCATGCCCATATTTAGAGCAGCACAATTTGTAAGTGTACCTCAGTTCATGAACTTAATTATTTCCACAATTCTGGTTGTAAACTAAATTGGACAAACCTAATCAAATTTCCCTATAAAGTCAACATTGAACCTAACCATCAAATTTGATTTAGCTCTCCTCCAATTTGGTTTGTGACTAGACTCCTGGAAAGAATTAAGTTCATGAACCGAGGTACCACTCTTAATAGCTAAATCTTGGAAGCAACAGAGGCCCATCAAAAATGAAAAGATAAAGAAAATGTGGTGTATATGTATATACTTCTCAGCTTTAAAGAAGGATAAATGAGTCATTTCTAGGAAAATGGGTGACCCTTGAATCCATAGTGCTAAGTAAAATAAATCAGACACCAAAGGTTAAATATCACATGGTTTCTCTTACATGAGAAATCCAGAATATAAATAAATTATAGAGTAACATAAAGGAGAGATGGTAGAAAATAAGGAGGTGGACTTTTTGGAGATGGCTGAGGAGATAAGGGAAAAGGAGAAGGAAGGGGGAGAAAGGTGATCAAAAGTGATCAAGATGTAATTATGCATCATAAACATATACCAATAAAATGATATAAAATAATAATAAAAAGATCTAGGTCTTTGTATTGCTCTTCAGAATAATGTCCTGGAGTGTATGTAAGAGCTTGTTAGCCAGGTGGTGGGGTGTGGGCTGTGGATTGGTTGGTTTGCATATGCAAATCAGGCTCTGGAGCTAATCCTTCATCATCTCTAGGAATCTCTAGCTCTGGGAGGTACAGTCTCTCCAGGATCAGCATTATCCCACATGGCAAAGAATCCAAAGTATAGGAAATAAAAAGTCAAGATGAATATGGTGGCCACCCTTGAAAAATGATACACATGTCCCTTTTATCCATAAACATCTGATAAAGGCAAGCAGAGATGTTTTCTTTCTCTGCTTTCTTTAGTCTCTACACCTGTGGGTAAGTAATAATTACAGCTAAAATTAATTAGGTTCTTTCTGGGGGTCTGGCACTACCCTAAGAATTTTACATGCATAAGCCCACTTAGTGTCCACAACTCCCCATGCAGTGGGTACTGTTGCATCCTTGTTTCATAGATGAGGAAGCAGGAGCGTGGTGAAATCACATAACTCAGTCAACATCAAGTACAGCTATAACACCATGCTCTTATTCTCTGTGCTATGCTGTCTCCCGCTATTCCTATTACTTGTCTGTCACTCTTTTGTTCAGGTGCCAAGTAGTAGTTCTCCTCTGTAGATGTCCAGATCTATCCACTATATAAACCCTGGAGGAATCGATCAGTAAAGCTTCTCCCACCCTTTCTTTCATTTGAGCAGCCTGATAAGTTGCACAGTATATAAGTATAAGTTGATAGTGAGAGCTGTCCCAAGGGAGGGAGCACTGTTTATGGCTTCCTGTTCTTTGTTTGACATTCTCTGAGAGCAGGACCCTGGGAAGAAAGAAACATATCACCCTGCAAATGGTTAATTCTGTTTTGTGGCATTTGTGTTTTCCCTGGTCTGGGTTCCACCAATGCTTGCTTTGTGGGAGATTGTCCTTTGGAAGGGGTATGTGAGACATATGTCCTGCTGTTTGGAAATCCAAGCAGCTGAGCAGAATTTACTCCAGCTGAGGATGTTACTGGCAGAGATGTAGCTGGGATTGCAGGCATGAGGCTATACAGGGCTCATTGTATCACATTTCTTTCCTGCTAAATTTTTTTAAAACAACTCTGTCCCTCTTGCATAGTATTAAATTGATCTCTAAAGTGGCCTCAGAGGTTGAACAAATTACAGATGCTAAAAAAAAAGTACAAATGCTCCTCCACATACAATGAGATTACATCCCGATAAATGCTTTGTAAGTCAAAAACCATCTATCTATTTTTCTTAGATGGAATGTTGGGTGTTAGGTTGAACTGGGTAATAGTGTTCATGTAGGGATGTTAAAAATGTACACTTAGAATTACTAATGTCCAGGCTTTCCTGACCATCTCCTCTGCTTTGTCTTTCCTCCAGCTTGCCACCAGTCGTGTTTAGGGTGTGCAGGGAAGAACCCCCATGACTGCACTGCCTGCCACCCTTCCCACATGCTGCTGGACGGGCAGTGCCTCTCCCAGTGCCCAGAGGGCTACTTCAACCAGGAAGGGGGCTGCACAGGTGAGTATGTGCCCTGCTAGGGCCGAGGCCCAATGCCCAGGCTTTACCTTCTCAGTGCCACCAGATATCTGATCAGAAACTGTGCCATCCCAGGATGAGGGTAAGGCTGCTTTAAGTTTGCAGGCAAAGAGGATAGAATGAGGGAAACAAGAGAAATCCTGTACTTCCAATAGGGAAGCAGGTCTAAGTGAACGTTAGAAGCAGCTTTATCCTAGAGACTATAGTATTTGAATAAACTCTGAACTGGGTTTTTTCTTGCCTGGAAGACCATCATCTGGATAGACAATTCCTCTCACGAATTCAATAGTGATTCCTTTGTCCTGTAAGAACCCAAGCTCGGTTCAGCGTAACTTTTTGTTGGTATGGCTCTCTTTAAAAGCTTGTGTTTCTGATTATTAAAGGAATATGTGCTCTTTCTAGCAAGTTTGAAAGTTTAGAATAGGGCAAAAAAAGAAAGGTTTGAGGATGGGAATCGGTGATAATTCCACATTTCAAAAGCAACAGTTTTAACCTGGTAAAATAATACTTTTTGATCTACCTTTTAGTAGTGCTGTTACATAGCTGAGAAAAAAATTAGTGCTATATCTTTTTACATTTATTTTCACCCAAACATTAAGTCATAAAAGTTCTCATATTATGAAAAAGTATATGTAAAAATACTCCCCATTCCTTTTCACATACAAAATCGAGGACTAACTTGGAATTTGTGGATTGAAATACTCCAGGATGCTAAGGACCTGTTTTATTCATGGGGTTCTGCTCTGGTTATCTATTGTCACTCCAGATTAGTGCCTTAGAACAACACAAATTTAGTGGTTTATACCAATAATTGATTATTTTCCAGCTCTGAGGATTGATGGGCTCAGCTGCTTGGCTCTCTTAGGAGCCTGTAGATGGCATCTTCATTGATGTATCGGTCACCTGGGTCAGTCAGGAATCACTTATTCTGTGAGGCCTCTTCTGTGGCTAATTGAGTGTCCTCACAGCATGGCTGTGTCTGCTCCCCAGCTTCCATGTAGTTCAGCTGTCTCCCTCCACCCCAGTAAATAAATACTCAGGAGGCCAAGGAGAAGCTGCCTCAGGACCTACCCTCAGAAGTCTTGCAGTTACTTCTGCTGTGTTCTGTCCATCATAGCAGGACAGCCTAATCTTGAAGGAATGGTTCCATCTTCCAGTGGGGACAGTGCTTCTGAACACAGGACCTAGGGCATCTTGGAGACACCACTGAAGTTGTGAATGAATGAGGGTATGACTCAGCACTGGGCACATGTGGCAGTGCGGGTCTCTGCTTCCCTTCCACTGCTGAGAGCAGCAAGAGGCCCAGGGGATATTTCCTTCTTTAACAGCCTGTGCACATGGTCAGAGCACCTTTATGTTGCAGTGACAGAGATTCTAAAAATTAGGACTTTAGATTAGTGCAGGATTTTATTGGGATTGGCAAAATACTAAAATTTAAGCTCCTTCTTGTAGTGCTGTATATTCTTATAGCTAGAGAACAGGAAAAAAAAAGACAAAACATGTTCTATCATGAGTCTTATTTTTATTTCCAAGAATAGACAGTTGAGGCCAGCTGATAGGATGCTCCTTGTGATGAAATTGTATTACAGGTATTTCTGGAGTCAGAAAACATGTAGTAAATTTATAGAAAATTTTAAAGTAAATTAGTATTCATTAGTTTCATTAAATGCCAAGGAGGAAATTTAGAGCCAACATAAATTTAGACAATTGAAGATCAGTATTATTTTTATTCTGGAATTCTCTTCTTTCCCCCAAATACCTGTGACTCTCTCCAGGCCCCTAGTGAGCTGCTTTAGCTTAAATGCTCTATCAATGCTCCTAGTTTCATTGTCCTTGAAAACCTGCTTTCATCCTACCCAAGTGGTTTCTATGAGTGTGAAAGAATTTAACTCTAACTCTTCTCCATCCCCATGAAGCTGGCAGATGGGTGGCACCCCCAGTGGGGGGCACTCAGGTCACTGGAAATAGTCTGGTGGGGAGGAAGAAGTGGGTGGTAGAACTTATCCCAGGACGCTCATATCTCTGGGTAGGAATTTTTAAAGTCAAGAGCCTCAGGAATGTGTCCGTTGATAGTGGGTGCTATCCTTCTAATCAGCAATGCCTTTTCTTGCTTGCTTGCTTTTTTTTTTTTAATAACCGCTTATCTTCTCCTGGCCTCCTGCCAGAAGCAAGAGGCAGTTGACTTTACTCAAAATCTCTGCCTTTGCTCTGCACCAGCTGCGTGCCAGGAGAGAATTCATCAGTTGTGCGGCTCCAGCCTCTCATCCCCCACCTCTTGGAATCCAACACCCTCAGCCCTGCTCATCCTTGGCACAGAAATTCTGGCTTCTTTGGCAAGTTCTGCTGCCCACCTTGGCAGCTTATTCGGCCTGGCTGTGACATGCTTTGATTCTGTGCCACCCTTATCTTTATTGCCTGCACCTTACTGAGGCTCACCTGGGTTTTCCCAGTGTGTTACCCCTTATTAATTTGGTGTTGATGTGGAAGGAGACATAGCTTTGACATAATTTTTCGTAAGGAATTGAACTTCAGATGTGACTCATGGTAACCTCCAGAAAGGGGACTTCTTCTGTTCTTCAAATTTTAATTTTGTACTGTAGATAAAACAGGCATCCAAGCTGTAGCTAGCTCATCTCAGTGTCACTTGCTGTTACGGTTTGGTTCTCCCCTGTCTGCAGGAATTTCTGAGAAGGAAAATGTCCCCTTCTACTCCCTGTCCCGCTATCTCTTTGCATGGTGTTTTGCAATGGTGGAGCCTTACCACTCGTGTTTGTGCTTTGGACTCTGTCTTGAACTTTTTTACTTACGCAGATGGGGTGGTTATTCTGATCCTCAGGAATGTGTGGATCACTACTCCCATTTTTACAGTTTTAGATTCCATATTGTTTGTGAACAGTGTTCTCACTGATACCAGAAATTCAGTCTGTTGGCCAAGTCTAAGGAAGTGCAAAGCTTGCTCAGCCATCTCCAAAAGATGATTAGAACCTGGTGCTTATGACATGCACTTGTACCCATGCTATTTGGGAGGCCAAGGCAGGAAGATTCCAAGTTTGAAACCAGCCTGGACAACTTAGCGAGACCTTACCTCAAATAAATTAAAAAAGGAACTGGAGATACAGCTCAGCAGTAGAGCACTTGCCAAGCACATGTGAGACCCTGGGTTCAATCACCAACACCACAAACAAATAAATAAGTAAATTTTAAAAAAATAATTAGTTTGAGCTTTGTGGAAAATGTTTACTACTTTTTGCATTTGTGTGCTGAGCGGCTGGTTCTAATCCTGATCCTTACTTCCCTCAGAATGCCACCCAACCTGTAGGCAGTGCCGTGGACCATTGGAATCTGACTGTACCTCCTGTCACCCTCACATCACTCTGACCAGTGGGGGCTGCAAGACCAGCTGCAAGGAGGAACAGTTCCTCAACCTCGTGGGGTACTGCATGGGTGAGTGAGACCTCTCATTCTGGGGGACCACAGGACTGCTGCTGGGGCTCTGTACCACAGGATCAGGGGGACTGTGGCACTTGTTCTTTGGATGCAGATTAGGATCCTTGTTTATGGGAGACATTTGTCTCCTGTCTGGGAACTCACCTCACTCTTGCCTTTAGTTAGACTATTTGTGGATTTGAATCAAACTTCTAAGACTACTCTTGCAAGTCCTGGAAGAACTTAGAGTCTCATGTAAATAAAGAATGAAATGATTATAGTATCTGTCTCTGCATTTGTCAACTTCATGCTCAGAGAGCAAAAATGTATTTTCAAATCAATCACTCCAAAGATGATCTTCTTCTGTCTGTGGTATCTCTGGCCCCTTGCTGTGGAGAGCTTTTCCATTAGCCCAGCTGTGGAAGTTTAGGGAAATTAGCCAAAAAGTAGAACAGTTGCCTTAGGAGATAGGCTATTCCCCCCTTATTGTAAAATTCAGATTTTTTTTAAACCACAAACTGGGACCTGGTAGGATGGATGCTGGAGGTGGTGACCTGACTGGAGGGCTTGTCCTCTGACAGGAGGGGATTGTGGCCAGTGCTCTAAATGATGGTATCTAGCAGGGACATTCAGTCTGGGTTGGCACTGATACCAGAGTGTTCCAGCTTTGGGAGGGTGGGGAGTAGTAAGTCAATGGCTATGTTCTGGATATGGCCAATGGTACCATTCCTGGGTGATCCATTCCTTTGTGTACAAGATCTTAAGACCAGACATTGAGGATCACACTCTATGCCCTAATAAGAATGAAAACTGTCAAATGCAGGGCTGCAGCTGAAAATTGCTAGATTCAGAGCAAAAGCCCAATGATGAAAACTGCAGGAACATTCTAGAGGCAACAAAAAGTAGAATCTCAGGGTCCAGGCTTAAGGCTAAATCAAAAACACCACCAGCTGGAGGATCTGAGTCTGTTTACTGGTGTTGCCAGTCAGCGCTGTCTGGGAAGTGGGTAAATGAGAGATATTAGCACCTACCCCAGAGGAGAAGCTGGCAATGGCAGGGACTATTATTACAGTTTATGAGCTTGATTTTAGTTACTGAAACTAACTTTAGGATTCCAGGAGCAGCTACTATAAGAACTAAAGGGTTCCTGACATGGAGTGTTAGTCAGCTTCGTGTTACAACAATGGAATATCTGAGACAGCTAACTTACAAAAGGAAAATGTTTAGCTCAGTTTGCCAGGCTCGAAAGCATGGCACTAGCTTCAGGTCAGTTCTGGTGAGGGCCTTCTCTCAGCTCCATTGTATCATGGCAGGTGTGTGTGTGTATTAAGCAGGAAGAAAGAGAGAGAGCCCAGAATCTCACAATCCCCTCCAAAGGTCGGCCCCCAATTACCTAAGCACCTCCAACTAGGCCCCACTCTCAAAGTTTCCACCATCTCCCAGTAGCACCTCACCACAGACCAAGCTTTAATAACAGCAGACCCTTTGAGGACCCAAAACATACTCAAATCATAGCAAATGACCAAAGCACATTTGTGGGCATTTTACTGAGAACCCAGTGATTACAAGTTACTGAGTTGATATTTGGGGGGCCACAAAAATCTTTCAAGCTACCTGAGGAGATTAACCGAAGGCACAATTAACAAGAGTATGAATTAATTAAGGAGTACGAAGCAATTCATGTGCAGTGACACTCATAAACAGTCAAAGATGTAGGATTTCAGCAGGGGAAGAAGTAACAAGATAGGAAAAATATCACGGAGGAGTTGGAACCTAAAATGTTTCCAGAAGAATCACATGGATTTGGTTGGACAGAGGGTACTCAGGCAGATTGTCCAAATGTGGTTCACCAAGAGCCAAGCCCATAAGGTAATGGATGTAGGTCGTTTATAGCCAGGGAGTCCTCCAACAGAGTGAAGAACATGGTTGGTATTGAAGCATATTAGATGAAATGGTTGGGACATTTAAGTTGAAACCAGAGTATTAGAGAATCTCAGGTTTCAGGCCAAAAAGTTTGGACTGGATCTTGCAGGCAGCAGGGCTATGAGCATTCTGGAGAGAACTGTAAGTTGACTCAGTGTGTTATAGGCAGGAATTCTTTGAGCTGTGTAGAAAATGGACGAGAGCAAGGAAGGGTTACCATCAGGAAGTATGAGAAGGTAGGACCTAAACTACATCCTTCATGATGGCTATTCTATTTCCAACTTACTCTGGACCCTATTTTGTGGACCCTAAAAATTTCACACTGGGACATATTTTATAAATAAATGTTTATATAAGGAGATTGGAAACTTTTAATTTTTAATGAGCTCTGTTCTCTCCAATGTCCAGAGCACTCTTTGATAGTAAATTAGGTGATTAGGAGTTGCATTAATTTTTTAAGACTAATAAGGGATTATTAGAATAGAGAATCATGGGGCTGAGTTAAATGACTGAAAGTCCCCAGTCTTAGAAGAGCAAGTCCCAGTAAAATGAGCTAGACAGAACAACCCTTGGCTGCCCTGGGAATTAGGTGTTTTATATCATGTTTTTAAATAAGGTAACCATAATCTAGCACTTGAAAATCCTTTGTTTAGTAAAGATTGGTATAAGAGCATTTTTAATGGAGAAGTTTGACTAGTAATTTCAGTTGTTGAGCTTTCAGAGATGTTGACCCAGAAGTTTACTTTCTCACTGAAGGTACTGTATGCCTTTTCTAAACAATTCACATTTGTCTGTAGCATTGCAACACATTCATTCATTTACTGATTCATCAATCACTAAACTCAAGCTTTGTGCCAGGCTGAGCAATGTTCTGGACTCTAGGGATACAAAGATGAATAAAATGTGGGGCTTACACTGAAGAAATGTAGTTGAGTGAAGGAAGGAATATTAGTCTATTAGAGCTGTCATAAGAAAACACCACAAATTGGGTGGTTTAAACAACAGAAATGTATTTTGTCAGAATCCTAGAGGGCACAAGTCCAAGATTAAGGTGCCAGCAGCATTGGCATCCTCTGATGCCCCTCTACTGGGTGTGTAGATGGTCACCCCTTGGCTTCCGCTTCACACAATCATCTTTCTTCTCTGTTTCTAAGTATACCACCCAGGATGGATTTAGCCCACTTCTTAGCCCCAATATGACACAGCCCTTTAAAGGCCCTGTATCCAGCCAAGTGGAATTTGGAGGTACTGAACATGAGGGCCTCAGCAAATGAATTGGCAGGGGGACAGTTCAGCCCACACCAGAAGGGCAGACATGATTAGCATGATGTTGATACAGTTCTCTATGCACAGCACAGTGTCCAAAGGCAAGCCTGTGGCATGGGACCCAACCCAGACTAGAAGGTGGAGCTGTCACAACTGAGATAATTGTGAAAGAGGTGTGAGAGTTAGACAGAGGGGTGAGGAGATTTGAAGGATAGAGGAATCCAACAATCCCAAAGAGGATGATGATTCAATCACCCATAGAGACTTAAATAGAGTGTCAGAGCATCAGCCCTGGGTATCAGAATGGTGGAACTTGTGGGGAGAGGAAGCAGGGCTGGAGCAGGAAGACTTTGTACACTCAGTTTAGGATGAACATGCATTGTCTTCAAGGTTGTAGAGCTCTGCCAAAGGTGTTTAAGCAGGGACTGTCACAGTCACATTTCTGTGATGAGAAAGATTGGCAGAAAATGGCTTAGAAGGAGATGAGACTAGGGCAGAAAGACCTTCAGGAGGGAGCTGCAGGAATCTGGAGGGGAGATGAAGGATTTTAATGAGGGAGTTGCTAAGGAAATGGAGGAAAGAGGTCTTGGCTTCACTAGGTACAAATGATACTCAGGCTTACCTGTGTATGATTAAAAGGTGATCAAAGAGTGGTAATTTCTGAGAAATGTCTGTTCATTTCAGATGCCCATTTTTGAATTGGGTCTTTGAATTTGGGGGGTCTGATTTTTTTCAATTCTTTATATATTCTAGATAGTAGTCCTTTGTCTGAGGTACAGCTGCTAAAATTTTTTTCCCATATTGTAGGTTGTCTGTTAGCTCTGTTGGTGGTTTCTTTTGCAGTGCAGAAGCTTTTTAATAAGATGAGATCCCAGTTGCCGATTCTTTCTGCTAGTTCCCGTGATGCTGAGGTTTTGTTCATGAAGTCTTTTCCTATGCCAATGTCTTCAAGAGTTCTACCTAACTTATCTTCCAGCAAGTTTAGTGTTTCTGCCTTAATATTTAGATCTTTAATCCACTTCAATCTTAGTTTAGTGCATGGTGATAGGTATGGGTCTAGTTTTAATCTTTGGCAGGTTGAGATCCAGTTTTTCCAACACCATTTATTAAATAGGCTATCTTTCCTCCAATGATGGTGATTGGCTCCTTTGTCAAAGATGAGGTAGCTGAGCATGTTTGGAGTTGTTTCTGGATCTTCTAATCTATTCCACTGATCCTCAGGTCTGTTCCTTTGCCAGTACCATGCTGATTTTATCACAGTAGCTTTGTAGTATAGTTTCAAGTTGGGGATTGTGATACCCCCAGCCATGTCTCTGTTGCTTAGAATTGCTTTAGCTATTCTAGGTCTCTTAGGTTCCAAGTGAATTTTTGATTGTTTTCTCTAGTTCTGTGAAGTATATTGTTGGAATTTCAATTGGCATTGCATTGAATCTATATAGTAGTTTTGGAAGTATGGCCATTTTCACTATATTGGTTCTTCCTACCCAGGAGCAAGGGATCTCTTTCCATTTTCTTATATCCTCTTCGATCTCTTTTTTCAGAGTGCTGTAGTTTTCAGTGTAGAGGTCTTTTGCTTCCTTTGTTAGATTGATTCCTAGATATTTCATTTTTTTGGATGCTATTGTAAATGGAATTGTTTCCCTAATTTCTCTCTCAGTGATTCTGTTATTTGTGTACAAGAAGTCTATTGTGTTTTGAGTGTTGACCTTGTATCCAGCTACTCTACTGAATCTGTTGATTAAGTCTAGAAGTCTTCTGGTAGAGTTTTTTGGGTCTTCTATATAAAGTATCATATCATCAGCAAATAATGACAGTTTAACTTCTTCTTTTCCTATCTTTATTCCTTTTATTTCTTTCTCTTTTCTAATTGCTGTGGCTAATGTTTCCAGAACTATATTGAAATGTAAATGAATTGCATACCTAAAATGTACCAATAAAATGTACCGATAAAAAAAAAAAAATACTGAATTGTTTCTCTGGTGTGAAAAACTAAAAGTGTAAATAAGGATCAAAATGTATACTTGATAATGTGAAATAGGTAGAAAAGGTCTAAAGGGGTAGGGGAAGTGGGAGGGGTAGGGAAAGGAAAGAAGGGAAAGGGAAAAAGTATCAGAAAAGAAAAAAAATGGAAACAAAGTCTGCAAAAGGGAAGGGGTGGAGGGTTGAAGGGAGGGCAGGAGAATGGGGAAAAAATAAGAACCAAGTTATATCATGTAAAAGTACAAGATCCCAGTGATGAATGTAACTGTATTGTATACCTAAAATGTAAAAATAAACTTAATTTTTTAAAAAGGCATGTTACAGACTGGCATGGTAACAAGTACTTGTAATCCTAGCACTCCAGAGACTGTGAGTGTACGGCCAACTTGAGCTACATAAAGAGCTCAAGACCAGCCTAAAATACATTAGCAAAACCCTATTACAAAAAAAACCCACATCACTAAAATGAATAGTAGTAGTAAAATGTACATTTTGCAATAAAAAGAAAAATATAGCTAACAACAACAACAAAAAAAAGAGTGGTAATTTCTTATGGTTCAACTACAGCAGAAACTGTTGATCTCTTAGCCCAGGTGGGAATGGTGAAGCTTCATAGAGAGCTTTCAGGTTTCAGGTCACAGAAATTCAAGGTAGGGGAGTTCCATTTACCAGACAAAGGAACAGGTGTAAGAGACAGGGAGGAAGACTTTCCCTTTGAAATTGGAGAAGCTGAACTTGAGGTGACAATCGGCATCCAGGGAGAGCTATCAAGGAGGTTGAAGGGATAAGTGAATAGGTTTCTTACTATAGCCATCAGGAGCTCATCTCCTATCTTAATTTTACCCTGACTCTAAAGTCCTGGAATTTTGTTTTTCACACTAAAGAGCCCTTTTAGTCAAGTCATAGTTAACCTAATGGAATGTTTAGATGGCTTTTATCTGAACCTAGGAAAGTATTGGGAGGAGCATTGTGGTGATAGGCAGAGCAAAGAAGTGTCCTTCCTGTGTCCTTGGGAAGTCCTGGCTCATTGAAAGCTGTGAGGAGGACATTCTGTGCTCCCACTACCTGGTGGGAGTGCCTTCCAGGGGGGCAGGATTTACTCACAGGATTTATTCTATCTGAGCTGCACACAAGATCATCATTGGAGACTTCTTAATTGCACTTAGCTGTTTGAAAAAGAAAATTATGTCTGATCTATCATGCAGACAAGAGTAAACACATCCTGGGAACAGGTCCAATAACCTCAATGTGCTTTCACAAATGGAGGTGTCATATGTGTGGGTTTTTTTCCCTTCAAGTCAATTAAAGGAAATACATAGTTTCTGAGATTTTAGGCCAGGGTTGAAGGGTTTCAACAAAGATAAATGAACTGGGGCCGGGGGTTTAGCTCAGTGGTTCCACCACGTGCCTCGCAAGCGCAAGGTCCTGAGTTTGATCCCTGGTACCCCCTCCTCCCAAAAAGGTAAACGAACTGGGATGAGATGCAGGAGTACCTAAGATTGCAACAGACATGGTGAAGTGCTGTGGAAGCCTGGGTTTTTCTTTATAGTTGTTTTATCCTCACATCTCAGCATTATCAAAAATTTCCAAATCCTAGAAGGCTTTCTCCTTTATGTCTTTCTAGCTAAAAGCTTTCTCCTATTTATAGAAAAGGGTAAATTAAAAAGAAAACACAAATAAAAACCGGAGGGGGAAATATCCAAATGCAGATGAATAAAAAATATATATGCCTTGGGTTTTGTGGAATGCTTAATGGGATGGCTGTATTTTTTAGTTCTTCCTGCAGAAGGGAAGACTGGACAAATTATAATAGCTGATTTGTTAGGACGGTAGAAATCTGAGAGATTAAGAATTCATAATTGTTTTGCTGTCTTTTTTTAAAATGCTGGTTCATTTTTTCACAGATCTGTATGGGAATGTAAGCAAAAAAATGTAAGTGAGTACTAGTACAGATTTTTTTTTTTTCTACCAGAGGCAGGGCTTTATTGGGGAAGGAGCTGCTGGGCGAGAGAGGGTGAGACTAACTGGGGTGAGGGTGGTGCAGTGGGGAGAGTATAGTTGAGCAACGGGCTTCCAGGTGATTGGAGGGGTAGGATCACGTGGGTAGCAAGGTGGGGCAACAAGTTAGGTTTTGCTTCTCCAGAGGGGGTAGGTTTCACTTTTCCAAAGTGGCTCATTTCTGTAAGTGGGAACCATCTTAGGAACTGGATCCATTTTAGAATGTAGGACCATCGGAGCCATTTTTTTCTGGTAGAGAACACTATCATTCCAGACTGTTATTACTATGGAATTGGGGTGAAGGTCTCTTTTTCTGTAGCTGCTTCCTGCTGGCAAAGGGGCATTGTTGGCGGGGGCGGGCCTTTAGTTGGCCGAAGTGTGGTTTCATTCGGTGGATCCAGCATCAGTAGTGAGGGGCTGGTAACTGGCCATGATGAGTTCACAGACCCTATGGTTGGTAAAGGCCCGCATGCGTTCCTGTAAGAAATTTTGAAAACAACGGGAACAGGCAGGGTCCAGAAAGCAAGATCATGCAGATAATAGTGAGAGGTCCTAAGAAAGGTAGGAGCCAAGGAAGCCATTGGTTAAAATATCCTGACAAAGGATGTTGGGTTTCCAGATCTCGTCTGCACTTTTCTATGTGTTCCCTCAGTTCTCCAGCCTTATCGCCTATGATGCCTGAATGATTTACAAAGTAGCAGCATTCTTCTCCCAGCAAGAGACAGGTCCCCCCTCTTTCTGCTGTGATTATGTCCAGAGCATGCCTGTTTTGAAGTACCATGGCTGCCAGTGAATTGATCTGCGATTGTAAGGTGACCAAGGAGTCTGCCACCTTTTCCATATCCTCATTTAGCTCCTGAGATAGGGAGTAATAGAAGTGTGTTGATGTTGAAATTCCCAAGAACCCTGTCCCTATTCCTGCCAGAACTCTGGCTCCTGTTAGGAAAGGGAGTACAAGAAAGGCATGCTTGTTAAAGATGGTGGATATTGGTTAAAAAAAATGTCTAGCACATTTGTTGTTGATATTATCTGTATGATCACTTTGAATCTGACAGCCTATAGGCAAGAATAAACAAGATTTTTAAAGAAATTAGAGCATGAAAAATCTAAGCATGAGCGAGTAGAATGGAAGGGCAGGTTGAGGAGAAAGTCACACTTAGAAACCGAACTAGTGAGTGATTGTAACTTGTTGGCTCTTAGATTCTTTCATTGATAAAGGTTATCTATAAGTCTGATGCTTTATCATAAATCTGTCTAGTTTTAGCTGTAAGAAGATGAGAGACAATTTGAAGAACAAATCTCACTAAGAAATTTAAAACTCTAGCTGAGTTCTTATAGATTTTACCATAGTTTTTCCTAATGATCCATAACCATGGTCAGCTACTGGTAGACCTGGAAACTGCCAGAAGGGGTCAGTGACTGGAGCCCCTTTTTATACCTAGCTTTATTATTATGGCATTATTTTATTCCTCTTTTGGTTATTCTTTTCTGCTTGGTGTTTAAGACCAAGTTAACGTGAGACCTGTGTCAATCAATATGCTATCTATCAAGGTCAGTTAAGTCTCTTCAGGCATCATTTTGGAACCATACATAGAGCCTCTCAGCTCCTCTGTCAGTGTCAGCCGTCAGGATGGGTCAAGGCCTTGCTTTACCATGTTGCTTTCAGTGAAAGCATGGGAGATTTTTTTCCTCTTTGTGACCCTCCTTTGGCACATGGTACATTTGTCCTCTGGTGTCCAGCAATCTCCTTGCTCAGGAGGTTGTGTGACTTACCAAAGATATAGGATCCCGTAGAAAATGTTCCCTCATGTCCTGGATTCTTTGTTGACCTTGAGGTGCTAGGGCCAAAATATTGGGAGTCCTCTTAGTCTACTTACCTTTCTAGTTTTGGTCTCCAAACTTTAGTTGTTGAACACCCAGAAGAGAAGACAGGGACATTAGTAGTTCAGGAGGAGCCATGAGTGTAACTATTATAATTTTACCTGGATAGCAAGCATTTTGGAATCTAAAATATAGTTAGAGGACTGTTATTGTTATCAATCATGGTTGTTTTAGTAGTTGATTTTCTGTAGAATATTAACAGAAAAAAAACTTTGAATCAGGAGCCACACATAATAATAATACTTTAGCATGACAATCATGATGGCATTATCTTTGTAACAAAGTTAGATATGTATCTTAGTATAAAATAGCCATTGTTAAATGCACTCACTCTCCCACAAAAGCACATCAAAAACTCTTAAAAAAATTGCTCTCTTTTGATAAGTTGCCATCTAAAGAAAATACATCAGCCTATAAATGTAGTACAGAAATATTAACATGGAGCTTTTTCATGTTGCATTCCATGAAACTCGAGATCTAAGCAATGATGGTGGGTGTTACATTCAGCAAAGAGCCTTGGGCCAAATAAATGTGGGAACAAAATATTCTCAAATTTTTTTGGCCACGGATTTTTGTCACATAAGTTTAAGCAATTTTTATTATAGGATTTCTTAAAACCTTATACATGCATGTAAAATCATTAAGATAAAGAGGGCTGAGCATCATTTCCCAAACATTTGATTGGAGAACCCTTCCCTTCTTTATATCCTCTCACAGAACTAACTAACCAGTGGCTTACAGAACAATCTGTGGGAAACCCTGAACTAACTGATGTTAATATTGTGAGTAATTTATTGACACTCTCTAAAGGTAATAAAATATTATTAACCTATGTGTAGACTTCCCTTCCTCCCTCCCTCCATTCCTTTCCTCTTTCTGTCTGCCCTCTTTCTCCTTTCCCTCTGCTTGCCTCCTTCCCTCTCTTTTCCTTCATTTTCTGTGAGCAGGCAGAAGAGTCACCCCAAAAAATGCAAGTTTGACACCTTTTGCTTCCTGAAGAGCACATTTTTTCTTCCATATCATTAAAATACAAACAAGCAAAAAAAACCCTTGGGAGTTCTTTGCATGAATTTCTGAAGGAAGGTCCCTAAAAATTTGGGGGGAACAAATAGAAATGCACAGATTAAAAACACAACAGATCTTTATTTTGTAATAAGCTGGTACAACTGCAGCACTGAACTGGGCAGGGTGTCAAATTGAACTTCCAGGAAGGAGCCCTATATGTGCCAGTGCCCCAACCTGGCCTCCAGATGCAGTGACTTGAAGTCAGAGAGATGAGAGCCGGTTAGGCTTTGCAGCACCTATTATACAGGGAGGTGGGTCGGTGCTGTGGTCATAAATGAAAAGGAAGGAAAGAGGCACACATTTCCAAGTGTGATGGTTACTTTCTTATTTTGATCATTACACTCCTACCCACCCATCTTCCCTGCCTGCTTCGACATTCTCCCCCCCCAGAACAGCTTCCTCTTGGCCTCTCTCACAGTGTAATTCCGAGTATGCTGGTTGTTTCTAACAGTTACCTAGCACTTGCCCCCCACCAGCCCTCATTCTCTGCAAGTGATCTTCTCATGGATACCTAATCATGGGCAATGGCTGTAAGACTCACCATGTAAAAAGTGCTGTGCAGATTGCTTCAAATGCATTTTGCCATGTAGCATTCCTGATGATCCTCCCAGATAGATAGTAATTTCATCCCCATTTTACATAGAAACAACCTACAACACAGAGAATTAAGGAATTAATCCAGAAAGTCGGGAACGATAGAAGCAGGATTTGAATCTAGACAATGTGATTCCAGAATCCACATACTTCACCACTTGTTGTACTCTGCAATACCTTGTACAACTGAGCAAACAGTTCGGGCTCAGGGATGAGTTTTTGATTGCTGAATCTATGACGAATTGGTGTGACAAGGTAGCACTGGAGAGGCACTGTGCGGAAAAGTTGCAAGAACCCACTAATCTGGTTTGAACACTAAGGAAGCTGAATTGGCCAGTCGTGTGTCCATGTGTTTCTGTTGCATGTCATCCTTATTAAATGAATAAACTAAAGAAAAACACTAGCACACACTAAATTTTAATAATTATATCACTCTACATTTACTCTGATCTTTTTAAATGTATGCATAGCTGTATTTTTGATGATTATCACTTCTCGGCCGTTTGGCTAAGATCAAGTGTATTTTTAATGATTACATTCAATTTTTTTGTTAACTATCACTTTAATGTACCTATTTCCCACATTGGCCATTGGGAGGATGATACAATTGTCATTTTTAATGGCTAGGTCGCATTTAGTTATGTTTGTGTAACTTAATTTGATTGGCCATTTTCCTTTTGAGTGGTAGTGAGCAGGAGAGGGATTTACTGTTTGCCTGGTCCATGGTAGGTTAAATTCCAAGGCTACACCTTTGACTCAATGTTTTCCATGTTATTGATGATAATAATAAGGTTGTATCTGTGGATGAATAATTTTCAGAGCATTTCTTGCATGTCTTCTCAGAAAAAAAAAATCACAATCTATACTAAAATTGTAGCCTGCCTAAAACAAAACAGAACAAAAAACAATTTGTATTTTCTCCTTTGTGGAACTTTTATTAAATAATACCTACCCCAGATATAATAGTAACAGAATGACCTTACTCACAGGCTTTCAGGAACAAAGAAACCTTCTGGCAGAATGGGGAATACTAGATATCCCCATTTTATTCACTGGAAAATTTTTTAAAAAGCTCTGCAGAATGCCTGACCAGCACATAAATGGTGCTCAAGGAATGCCGGGCAAAACAATGCCAAGAATCAGGCATCCAATGCCTGTCTGACCCTGTCTAATGCATGGTGTTCTGATCAAGGATCTTTCTTCGTAGTATGATCCATATTTTGGTTCTTATCTCTTCTTTTTCCATCTTCTTTTTCATTCCATTTGGTTCTGTTCTTCTATCTCTGTACTTTTTCAATTTTCTTGTGTCTTCATTTTTTAAAAAACAACACTTCTTTAACTTTTCTTATCTTCCTTTTTCGTAATGCACTTTCTTTTCTTGTTTCTCATCATGTCACCCTATCTCCTATTGCTTGAACTCTCTCCTGAACTTTTAGTGATTGTTTCTTCTGTGTTCTCTTGATTTGTGTGTTAAGAGATCACACTGTCTGTTGAAGAAAGATTGAATATTTCAAGGCATTTCTTTGAGAATTTCTTTTCAGAAATAAGAACGTGATCTATGCTAAAATTGAGGCCTTCCTATAAAAACAAAGCAAAACAAACCCAGCTTGTATTTATTTTCCTTTGTGAAATTTTTATTAAACAATGCCTTGCTCGGCTTTAATAGTGGCAGAATGACCTCACAGTCTTTCCGCTACAAGCCTCCCAGTGAAGCCAAGGCTGCAGATGTTTTTGAAGGAACAATGGTGCAGGCCTCAAGTGCAGAGAATTCTTGCGGGACACTGTGTAACAGAACATGGCTGAATTTAGACACAGGCAGTACAACTCCAAGACTATGCTTACCTACTTTTCTTATATAGTAACTCCCCAACTTATGAACAAGTTCCTTTCCAGGATAACGTAAGTCGGATTCATTTGTAATCTGGCAAAGTGACTCTTACACCCTATACCTGTGAATCTTATACAGCCTGTCTGCGAAAGTTTGCAACTCGAGTGTTCGTGAGTCAGACTCACTGTACAGACGTTAACCTCTCCGGCTTGCTTGTAATCAGCAAAAACAGTGAAAAACAGTGACTTAGTTGCATGCGTGATGATCGACATCATGCCAGCTCTGATTGGGCAGCTGGATGAAGACTAAGGAGTGTGTGTTGAGCACTTACCATGTGGCTGCTCTTTACATAGGTTATCTCATTAATTCATGTTGCAACCTTGAGAGGTCAGTTCTGGGATTAGTACCATTTCCGTTTTTCAGACTTAAGAATGTTAACTTATTTGCCCAAGTTTCACAGCTAGTGAGCAGTGTAGCTGGGCTTTACACCTACTCCGGGGCCACCTGTGACTCCTGTTTGGCCTCATTGTCTGATCTAATTTCTGTCAGATCTTTTCTGCTTCTTGGCAGGCGTTTTATTGACCTCTTTGTGAGGCTTTGCAATTGTGCCCACCATGGGTTCCCCACTCGCTGCTTGCCCCTCGCACTCTGCTCAGATCTCCCCAGCTCTCTTTTTGCTGAACCCTCACCTGTCTTCTCTTGTGTTTAGAGAGTAACATCATCTGATAAGACAGAACAAAGCAGCCTTGCCTTCTCTCCTCAGATGTCCCAGTGCCTTCCACTTCCCTTCTTTTCCTTCCCTGGAGAAAGGAGTATTCTTGCACCCACCCATGACCCAGCGCCCATCTGCTGATCTCCTTCATTAGCCAGTCCTACAGTCAGTCAGTTCTTTCCTCTTCTGGTTACACATTCTCTCTGTCCCTGTCCCTCTCCCTCTGCCTTTCCCTCTCCCCTTGTCTGCTTCTCCCTCTCCCTTTCCCTCCTTCCCTCCTTCCCTCTTTCTTTTCCTTTGTCTAAGACCTTAGTGTCTTTGACAGCTTTAATGTTCATTTCTGTTTTTTGACTTAGATTCTATTCCAAGTGCACATGATGATCATGTCCAGGCTCTCATTTTTGTCAACCTGCTGAACATCTAATCCACAGGAACACCATACTGAAAAGCTCCAAAGAAAGTCCCTTCCTCCCACAAGTCCTTTTCTTTTTTCTCCTGACTTTCTTCTTCACCCATTAGTGAATTTTTTAATCAGTGTAATTGAAGACCATTGAGTTACCCACTTCCTGTCTACCCCTACGCTCTATTCCTATCCTTCCATGTTTTCAGATTCTACTTGTGCAGTAGCTCTTGGATGTATTCCGTTTCCTCCATTTTCCCTGCAGTACCACCCTCATCTTTCCTCACTTTTCATCCTGAAGGCTCTTCCCAACAAAAGCTCTCCCACTCTTCCCAAGGTGAGGGTAATACTTCTTAAAGACCAGCTTTGCGTTGTAAAACACTTTGATGCTCAGAACTTCCTGATGGCTTCTTATAATTATAAAGTCCTCTCCCTGATTTCCAAGGCTCTGGGTCTCCCTTGGCCCCTGAATGAATGTCCATAACTGCATCCATGCTAATTCTCTTCCCTTCCACCTGCCCAGTCCTGTGTGCCCTTGTGCTGTTGTGTGGTCTGCTCCCCTGACAAGGATGTCCTCCCCAGCATCATTTGCAAATATCACATAAGCACCAAAGTTCAAGTCCCTTTTTTTTTTTCCCTTGGATTAACTATTCTCTGGTCCTCCTCTAACACTGACTGCATTTTTAGTATTGCTTTCTTGTCACCCTTCCTGAGCGTCTCTAGGGAATGTTCTGAGTCTGACTCAAAGCTCTGCCTCCTGCGTAACCTTCCAGAGTGCCTCATACCTAGCTGCAGGCCATAGGTGTAATCAAAGTGAACCATTTCTGTTTTGGAGCTACATCAATAAAAGTTGGATACAAGGCATCAGGGTACAGAATCCAGAGCGGTGCCTGTTGGCAATGCAAGCTGGCACTAAAACTTCGAGCTTTACCCCCACACGTGACACTGCACTCGTCACCTCCCTCTGCCCGCTTCTCACACTGTTGTTTTCTTGGCTCCCACTGCAGCCTTCTCAACATGTGGGTGATTCTGTCAACGCTGGGTAGAAATCACTGTCCTATAACAGTAAGGTCATTCTATTGTGTTTTCTGTTTGGTTGGTTGTTAAGAGTAAAGCAATAGCCATAGGCACTGAAAAAGAGAAGCTTTCTTTGATTGTTTAGGCCATTTGGCTTTGTTTTGTTTGTTTTATGAGCTTTGCATTAATTCAGAGCCTCTAAAGTAAAAGAACCATGGATTTCTAAGAGCTTATGGGCGGGCTGGCCCCAAAGTCATCATCAAAAGGGAAAGAGATAAGATTCTTCTTTCTCTTTTGCCATTTGTATGTTATTTTTTGATTCCTTCTGTACTTATCTCACAAGTTGAACCCCATCAATTTAAAAAGTGACACCAGAACTCATGTTCTATACTCTTTAAAGGCCACGAGTTCAGCACAAAATCATTTCTTTTTCATCTGATGAAGAACAGCCACAGGTGCTTATTTTTTTAACCACTTCCGACTGCACTGAATATAGTTGCCTTAAGAACCTAATGGACTGACAGGACATTATTAAAAATCTCACTGTCGGGGCCGCAGATTTAGCTCAGTGGTTTCACTGCCTGCTGTGCAAACGCAAGGACCCAAGTTCGATCCCAGGTACCAAGAAAAAAAAAAAATCTCACTGTCTATGTAAATTTATCTCTATAGGTCATTATTCATCAGCTAAGGAGGCACTGTCCCATAAAACAAACACCCAAAGCCATTGCTTTAACAGTACTGGTTTACTTTAATATCTTCAAGCTTTTTGACTTTGCTAGAAAAAAGTGAAATAAGTCATTTCACTGCTGTGTGCTTTCATCCATGGCAGTTGTGGGTAACCCTCATTGGTCCTGGAAGCAGAGCCTTGTGATGTGATACAACATCACACAGTGCAGACCACATGCAATTCCCTCACTGCTGCAGGGTGACACATAATGCGATGCTGCAGCTGCTGGGTGAAAATATTAACTTTTCATTTGTTTAAATTTTTAGCATGTCCCCATGCTGTACATTTTTAGAAGACAAATGTAATCCTCTGCTGCTTAAAACAGATGAATTTATTTTATCTGGAGTTAATACACCATTTCCAAGGTTCCTTGTAATGTGTTCATTAAGTTCCTTGTGTAGAGTGTGAATTCACTGCATTTATTAACAAGGAGGCACAGACACAAACAGCTGGGATTCCATCTGCCTCTTCCCCGCAACACACACATGCTTATTATATACTAGTAATAGGAAACAGGCTAAGCATAAATGTAACCTGGGTCTCTCTTCTTTCCCTGTCACTCTTAATGAGTCTTATATTTAAAAGACACTTCAATGTAATTGGCGATAGTAAAAAGTAAGAATTTACTTAGTAGCAATGGAAGGAATCTGAGAGACTGCATTGTTTCTAAGTGTTAATGGATGCATACTCACCATTTAGACATAGTTGAGGTCAGCCTCCCATTTTTTGATTACAGGCAGGAAGGTCACCTGTGGAAATCTTGCTGAACAGATGGGGCTTTTATGATGGGACGTTAATCCTTGCCAAGGCTGCTGGATTGGTGGTTTGGAAACCCAGTTCCCCTATTTTAGTAAGTTTAGTCCTGGTACAGATGACACAGTGACAGTATAAACTTCCTCTAGTGTGTTCTGTGAAATTATTTCAAATATCTCTTTGGGACGGAAAGGGGTGGAAGTCAGAGAGAGGAGTGTGGCAGGCAGATTCATTCTGGGGTCCGTTTGCCTCTCTGAGGATATTGCCATTTCGAGGACAGTTTTGGACTGATGTATTCCTTACAGTGTGGGTCTAGCAAGGATCCAAGTTCATTACTGTTTACCAAGAAGAATTCAAGAGTTGCCTCCAAAGCAGCTTAGTCTCAGAAAATGATCCCAGAGAATGGACTATGTATCAAGTAACTAATGCCACACAGCTCACTGGACACATAGTCACCCCCTGCAGTGCCCAAAGATGAGGCTTATACCGTCTTGTAATTATGTTTAGGTTATATAATTAATAAATTTGGCTGCCAGGGGGATATTTCTCTCTTCATTATCGCAAATCAAAACTGACAAGGCAGTTGCAAATTATCATATACAGAGCCAAGTAGCACCCTTTCCTCCTGGCTAAAAGTGGGTTTTGAAAACCAGGTAGTATAACCCACATTCACTTTTTCCTGGACCTCAAAATTCTCTGCACTTTCCTAGTATTTTTATTCTAATACCTTTTTTTCTTTCTTTCATTGGACAACTCTATAGGTACTGCCTACTAGGTAGAGCTGATTTGGCCAAATGCTACATTGTTTCCGTTTTTAAAGGAGTTTTGGGAAATGAAAATTTGTAAAAAGGTCTTTTCTTCTCCTACCACAAAGATAGATTACAAGTATGTTTTTGTTCCTCCCCAAGGCACACCTGAGGATCTCCCTTCCTGGTCCCACTAGTTTTCATGTATTTGTAGAATAGCATTCCTAGCCTGGCTGGTCATGCACAAGCCCTGGAGAGCAATTCAGCAGGGAGCTGTCATTATCAGAGAAGGGGATTCTGTAGATGTGACGTAGAGGAGAGGGAAGAGAACAGCTGGGACCCCACTCACCTCCCCAGCAAAGGTTTTATCTTGACAGAGACTGTATATCAGAACTTTAAATTGTTGGTTTTGCTATGACTTAATGTCTTCTCCCATTACCACTAAATACCTTCTTTTTTTTTCGCTTTTTGCTTTGATTCTGTGTACTTCTTTTTTTTTTCCCTTAAATTCTTTTATTGGTACATTTTAGGTATACAGTATGTTTACATTTATCATTGGGTGCTTGTACCTGTACATGAGGTATCTTGGATCTTATTTTTTCCCCCATTACCTGTGCGCCCTTCACCTCCTCCATCCTTCCCTATTTACAAAGACTT
Source organism: Heterocephalus glaber (assembly GCF_053883595.1). Taxonomy (NCBI): domain Eukaryota; kingdom Metazoa; phylum Chordata; class Mammalia; order Rodentia; family Bathyergidae; genus Heterocephalus; species Heterocephalus glaber. Next base: position 14,356,488 of record NW_028258303.1, read on the forward strand.
TGTTTCCATTTTTTTCTTTTCTCATAATTTTTCCTTTCCCTTCTTTCCTTTCCCCTTCCCCTCCCACCGCCCCTATCCCCTTGGACCTTTTCTTCCTATTTCAAATCATCCTTTATTCATTTTAATCCTTTTTACCTAAATACCTTTTTATCTAACAGTTTCTCATTTAAATCTGTAATAAAACCACTGAGACCTCAGTAAATACACTGGACACACACACACACACACACACACACACACACACACACAGATGCACACACAGATTTTCTTAATGGCCTTTAGGATAAAATCCAGATTCCTTTTCTTGCCTTACTAAGATGTTAAAAACTCAGTATTCAGTGACTTGTGTTTTTTAAGATCCACCCATATTATAAGCTTTTCTGACTCACTTGAATCCTTTCCTGTTCAGCTGCTGGGTTTTTCTACAAGCTTTCCTTCTTCTTGGAACTCTTTCCAAACCCTCTCATCCTGCCCGGGTCCTCTTGAGCTAATTCCCACTTGGTGTGCCATCTCAGCCTCCCTGGGAGGTCTGCCCTGCTCCCTTCACTCAGTTGGTCTCTCAGGCCCACCCTTCCATGGCACCCTGTCATCACCCCTGTAGCATCCTGCAGGACATTTCTAACAGCCTCAAACCCTCCCACACTCATTTTCATTGTGTTTCTCTGTGGCCTTGATTGTGGTGCTTCATCTCTATTGCTCTGTGGCCTGTGACAGAGGTCACACATTGGAGGCAGCCCTTGTGATGGGAAAAAGCACAGCCAAGTCCACTTGACCACTGGATTCTTGACTATCCCCCTGGGCTGCTTCCAGCCTGTTCCATAAGAGGCAAGGCAGCAGCAGAGCGAATACAGTGCTCCCTCTTGCTCTCTGGCTGAAAGGCTTTTCACAGAGTGGTGGAGAGGAGAGTGTAGGGGTCCTGTTCATGGAGGGCTCAGGTCTGTTAGTCCCACTGCACATTTATATTATTTATTTTATTTGTTTTTCTATGTTTTACCTGGGCCCTGGCTTCTACAAATTTAGTGTTTGTGTAGTTTTTTTTTTTTTCATGAACCCAGGACTTCACATATGTTAGGCAAGTGCTCTACCACTGAGCTGTATCCCCGGTTCAAAATTTGGTACCTTTGTAAGTCTGATTTTGATAACTTTCTCTGGCAGTATATGATGGCTCATGCTCCCTGGTCCGATGGAGGATGTCACAGTGGGTGAGGAAGAGCTCACTAGTTGATACTTCAGATTATTATTATATATATTAATTACTCAATTATAAATATAAATATAAATCCAGTGTCATTGTCTCCCACAGTGCTGAAAGCCTGATGATTACAGTAGCCATTTGAATATTTTTACTGTTTGAAAGAAACAAAAAAATTTTACATGCTCAACCTCACATGATTAAAAATAATTAAAGCAGTGCTTTAAGACCAATCTTCACCAACCAAAGTAGCAGAGACTTTTTTACAGTTTCCAAATTTCTTAGCTAGCGCTGAAGCAATCAATGACTTTTGGAAATATAATTTGGCATAAACTTTCTGGAAAGAAATTTGTGATACCTGTTAAGAATTTTGCATTGTTTTTAGGCGTGTCGGGGTCAAAGGCATCTGCTCCTGAGTATGTATGGATATGATGTGTGAGCTAAGGACTTCTCAGAGTCTCAGTTTCGTTTATAAAATGGGGCTGATAACATTGTTTCCACCATCTCTTTAGATAAGATTATGCATTTATACAATTAGTGTAGTGCCTGATATGTATTCACAGCTCAATAAATGTAAACTATCATGATACTTCAGATTGTACTCGTTAACATTGTCCTTTAGGAAATAATCTAGAATGCAGACATATGTGCCAAGATTTTATCTTAGCCTAAATTAGAAAAATGGAGACAAATTGGAAGTGAATATTCAAACTATAAGAAAAATGGCAATTTTTGTTTGTTTACTCAATGCTAAAATGTTATGTAGTCCCTACAAAGGATGTTTACAAAGGGGCAAAGATGACATGTGGAGATATTGCTAGTACTGAGTAAAAAAGGTACTGTAGGTACACATTTAATATAATCTCATCTTTGTAAAGATCTTGCTATATAAAATTGTGTAGAAAAAAGAACTAAAAGAAAAATGTGAGTGTTAGTAGTTTCCAACTCTAAAAGGCATTCCTAAGGATATTTTCATACTTACTTTGTAGAAATAATTTCCATATTTTCTTCCATGGATTACTTTGCAGTCAGAAAAAGAAAACTTCCAGATCCCTATTTGAACCCTGCTTGGCCACTCCTGTGTAGAACACAATGGCCCCCAGGTGTGAGCCCAAAGCTTGCAGCGAGCCTCCTGGACTGGCTCCTTGTAGCCCATTGCCTGTGTTCTGCAGTCTGCTGTGGGGACCCCACTTTGCTGGTTCAGAGTCTGAACCTCGTATTAATCCTTGGACTCCTGATGCTCTGGTTTCCGGCTTCTTCCCTCTGCCTCATCACTTATGTTGAGGTCTCCCAAGGAATTCTTCCTACAAAGAGATTCTGACTGCAAGCCTCTGAAGACAAAGTGTTTCATTGGTCTTGGGAATTTATTATCCCTAATATCTTGGGTTAATAAAATCAGTCAGCCAAAGTTCAGAGCAGGATACTGGAGTGTATTCACTTAAGTGATCTTGTGTTCGGGGATCTTGTGTGACAGGATTAGGAAGGAAGGTTTGCATGGCTGGATTAATGCAGTACTCACTCAGATTATTGTTTTGGAATGAATTTATTATTCAGAGTATCTAGTGCTCAGCGTGACTTTGTCATAGAATGAAAACAGGTAGTGAAAAAAAGGAGAGAGCCCAACTTTCCAAATTCAAGTAGTCATGATCTCCTCAGTAAGGGAGAACTGTAAACTAGCTCAGATAATGTGATGCTCTGGGAAGCCCGGAATGGACTGATATTTTTAGATGTCACTTATGGGTTTCTCCCTCACCTCTGGGGTCTCACTTTGTCATGTACTGTGATATGTCTGAGGAATGACAGATGCCTTCTTAGGGCTGGTGCAACATGGAGATGTAGAAGGCAGCAGATGCCCTCAGTGGTTTCATTCTCTGCAACTCTTGAGCCCTTTCCACCAGTCCCTGGTATCCCTGTGCCCAAACCAGTCATTTCTGGCATAAGATATTCTGGAGACTTGGTTAGGAGGATAGAAGAAGTTGAAGGTGGTGAGGAATCCCTGTATTTATCAGTGAGCTAGAGGCAAGAGAAAGGACCCAACCGAAGTGAGCACCAGTGAGCATGCAAAGAGAGGAGAGCGTTTCAAGGAGGAGGGCTGGTGGGAAGTGCCATGTGCTACAGATCTCAGGCAGGTGAGGAAGCAGAGGCCAGTGGATTTGGTCATTGGAGGCCATCAGAGACCTTTTCTCTGCAGCAGAATTGTGGAGGTGGAAGACAGGCTGCAGTGGAGTGGCAAAGGAAAGGCAGGGGAGGGGGCATTCATAGAGAAAAGTGAGGGTGGTTCAAAGCATGCTGGCAGGGAGAGTCAGGGAGAGTAAAGAGAGATGAAGGGGGAAAGGTGAAATAATGTTGAATTCAGGATGGAGAAAGTTGATGGAGGAATCCTGTGAAATGAGAGAAGAACTAAAAAAGAGTAAAGGTGAATGTTTGAGGTTGAAGGGAATGCCCGGAAGGTGCTTCTGCAGGATTCGAGTAATTGTGGTAGATGAAGTCTCATGGGGGCCTGGTGGAGGCAGGAGGGGTGGGACTTGGGCACCACAGTGAGGTTTCAAAGCAACTGCTAGCAGGGTGGGAAGGAATGTAGCTGCCCTAGCTCTAGCTTCCTGAAGAAGTAATTAGTATACTTACACTCCTCATTTGAACAGTGTCTAGAGAGTCCCAAGATGAGACAAACCCATAAATACTTATTTATTATACCTACAAAATACTTCAGAGATCTGCTTACTTTCTCTTCAAAGCATCCCCTTGGCGATCATTCTTTTTCATTTCTCTAATTGCACACTAGAGAAAGCTTCAGTTAGATGCAACTAGTCTTTACACCACCGAAGCTCTGCAGATCTCGCCCCTGGGCCTGGACCGCTCTGCACCCCACCCCCCACCCCTGCTTGGAGGGGAAGGAACCACATAAAAGAGCCTTTACTTGTCATGGCGCCTAGGTTTCCCACCCTAACATTTACCCACCCGTGAAGCAAATCAGAAAACACCGTCACCTTTGTTAGCTCCTGCAGCTTCCCTATGCTTTTGAACTTACCTGTGCATGCCTGGATTGTGCTTGCACAGGAAGCAGAGCACTGGCCTCCTCCTCATATTACCCTCAATACAGTCATCGTTTCCTTTATAATTCACTGAAAGGCTGTAATGAGGATTAATTTGGCTTGTAGGATAGCACGAATTGTTTCTAATATTAGCAAAGGACTGCATGTAATTTGAAACACCCAGGGTTCAGAGAAGGGTCAGGGGCTTTTAGTTTATGATCCTTTCTGAGGATACTTCTGGGGTGACAGGAGGGGGTCTTAGGCAGGACTCTCCTGCAGCTGAGTGGATGCTGGTGTCCGGGGAGCTCTGCTTGGCTTACAGGCAATGGGTCTAGATGACTGGCAATTTGGAAGGCATCGCCCAGAGTATAGAAAGAAAGACCTGCCTAACAGGACTTGAGGCAGGCTATCTCTTTTTCTGACTGGGATTTTTTTAGTGAAAATCTGGCTGGACATCAGAATCTATCTACAAGGCCTTGAGACTGGGCCCCGCGTGGCACATTAGCGAGGGCACACAGGTCCCTGGACTCCTACAGATGATGGGAAAGCTCTGTAAAAACATGAAGATTGATTCTTTTTTCCTTGATCTTTACTCCTTTCTCATTTTGGTGGATAATTTTTGGGATGGAAGAGGGTAAATGAGATTCCAAGGGTATTACTGTCAGTTGGAAAGAAAGGAAGTTTTCACTGCAATAGAAGCTAATCTGGTTCTTCATTGGAGAATGACTGTTATATGAGGACCAGAGAGTACTGGCCACATGAGATAATTTGTTTTATAGTTTAATCACAGCTGATTCCACAGAGCTGCTATGAACTATGTGTCATGTCATAAAAATAATTTTTCAGCTCACAACTCTTCCTTGTAACTTTATCTCTAGCTAAAGACTAGCATTTTCCAGCAACTCAATGCAATGATCTAAAAAGCCCTAGTCCCTCCCAAACTGAAGCCTGAGACCAGTGTGTCAGGTGTGGGAGAGCCATGGGGGGGTGGACATGGTGACGGGGCATACCCCACTTGGGTGCTCACAATTTTTGTAGAGAGGTTGGTAGATTCTTGGTTTGTTTGCTTTGGACTGGAGACTGAACCCAGGGCCTTTGCACTGAGCTATATCCCCAGCCCTTTCTAAAATTTGAGATAGGGTCTTACTAAGTTGCGCAGGGTGGCCTCAAACTTGTTATCCTCCTACCTCAGCCCCCCAGAGTGCTCCCATTGAATAAACATGCACTAGCTTTGTAGGCATGTGCCACTGTTCCCAGCTGGATTTGGGAGTATTGATCTTGCTATTCCTCTGCCCCTGGGAAAGATCTGTCACATGGTACTTGGTCTGGTACTGGAAGATCCTTCAGTTGGAAAGAGATGAAAACTCAGTCACTCTGCTGGGTCTCATCATTTGCTAAAACTCTCAAGCACACAATGTGAACAGGTCTCAGGCTTCTACTTTGCTGACATCTGCCTTTGGCTACTCTCCGGGTGTCTGCCTCGCTGCTGGTGATTGAAATCACTTTGCCCTTTGGCATAGAGACGAAATGTGTGCTCACGAGCATCTGTGCCTTCTCTCTGCTCCTTGCCCCTGCAGACTGCCACCCCCTGTGCCAGCACTGTGTAGCTGATCTCCAGGACACCAAGAGCGTCTGCCTGAGGTGCCAGAATGCCCGCCACCTGCTGCTGGGTGACCACTGTGTTCCCCACTGCCCTTCTGGATACTACACAGAGAGGGGCACTTGTAAAAGTGAGTTAAGTGCTGGACCGGGAGCCAGTAACGCTTAGTGAGGTTTTCTTTGGGGCTGGAGCCTAGAAGGATGAATTTCCCAAAACGAGAGGAAGCAGGAAGCCTGCAGGGCCACATGCTGAGCACCAGTACCCTTTGCACCCTCCCGAGCTGTTGCTTCAGAAGGGAACCTGGCACCAGAGCTTCTGTTGTCTCCTTTCCCTCTGCAGGATGCCACTCCTCCTGCAGGACCTGCCAGGCTGGAGGACCTTTCTCCTGTTCTTCCTGCAACACCAGCCTCGTTCTTACCCACATGGGTACCTGCAGCATCTCCTGCTTCCCTGGACACTACCTGGATGACAGTCGTGCTTGCCAGCGTAGGTGTTTTAATGAAATTTCTCTCTTCTGCCCTTCAGGGGCTGCTGGAAGAAATGTGAAGTTCTTGTTTTCCATCTTCTCTCTCAGTAGCCTTTGTTTTTCTAAATGGAAGAAAACTGGTGCAGGGACAATGTGGAGGCCATTAGTAGATTGTAATTCAGACATCTACTGATTGAAAGTTCTCTTCTCTAAATACTAGCGGTGATCTTGAGCAGGTTAACTTCTCTGTTCCAGTTATCTCATTTATAAAATAAGTATTAGCCTGCTTCACCTTTATTATTTCTCACAGCTATCCAGTTTTTGATCCTGGCTAGAGAATGAAGCTTGCTTAAGTACACAGACAGTGCCTAAGCACTTTTCTGGATTTAACTTGTTTTCTCCATTTATATGTTGAATATTGACACTGTACAAGACTTTACATGTTGCAAAACATTCCAACTATTTCTGCCCAAAAGTAGTTATTTTGTTTTCATAACAGTTACATATATAGATGTCTTCTTTCTCAAATAAGTCAGAATATGATTGATTACCTTGTGTCAGGCAGAAATGAATTAGCATAAATTAGGGAAAGGGCAGATCAAAATGGGAAAAGTGTAGGGAATCCTTCACAGAGGAAGGAACATTTCAGATAGGCTGAGAGATAGCTTACTTTATTTCAGTCACTAAAGTGTCATTCAAAAAATATTATTTCCTACTTTTGAAAATGACAGTGAACAAATAGAGAGGCAGTGTTTCATTTTTATGTTCCAGGAGGTACCATGTTGATGTCATGGCAGATGAGTGAATGAGGAGGGTAAGCTGTGGGGTCAGGAGTCTGAAGCTTAAGCCCTAACTGACACTCACAGTAAACTGCCACTTTGTGGTCTTAAGCAAGTCAATTAATTGCTGGGCCTCAGTTTCTTTTTCTGTAATAGAGGGATTATAACAATATCTCCATTCTAGTTGCATTCAACACAGACTCTAGTAGAGGAGAAGGTCTCTCTCAGTATAGTAATGATTGTTATTGAAATCATTATCATCATCATGAGCATCATGGGCATCAACATCATCTGGAATAAAAGGTAAATCACATAGCAAAAGATATTTATATAGAAAGGAAGATATTACTGTTAGTTCATTGAGTGTTTGCAAGCATTTGCCTTTGAAATGAAGCTACGTGGATTTCACACCTTTGCATCACCTATTGAGACAACAACAATAGCAACCTTTACTGAACCAATGGGAAGATTTCTTTACTTAACAGAAATTTTGCATGGTATATATCAGCTGTCTGCCAGGATCTGTACTTCCTATAATACAAGAGACAGGAATGAAATACTTTCATGTTCTGTTCAAATGGAAAAGAATATTGGCAGAGAAATAGTGATTCAGATTTATGAGGATCTTCACAGCAGTGGAATCACAGGAATAGAATTTCAAAAGGAAAAACAGAATCCCTTGTATGAAGTATAGATGACAAAAATGCATTGGATTGAAATATTTCTCTTTGGGGAAGTGTTTGCCTCACTGCAGGGTGGTACCTTTGCTCTGCTACCATGTAAATAGGATTTCATAGGCTGGTTCAGTTGAATTAAGAAGCTCCTACCTTCAGTCCTTAAGTTTCATTCTTTTTGATATCTTTTTTTTTTTCGGTACTGGGGATCAAACTCATGACCTTGTACTTTCCAGTCAGGCACAGTGCCACTGAACTACATCCCTGGCCCAAGTTTTATTCTTTTTAAGATTGCATGAAGTAAGCCCTTTAATTGGGATATTTGAGTTTCTAGCATGTAAAAAAAAAAAAAATCAACAATGCCCCTTTGTAATGTTCACCATTGCAGGCAATTATAGGCCTGCCAGTTTTAAAAATTGTTCAGTAAAGGGTTTTTGAGGAAATGTAACCAGTATTAGAGGAGGCAATGATAACTATTATTAAAGAAAGTAAGGACTGGGGAGCTTTCCAGATTCTGGTTGCAGAAATCTTTAGAGAGTTTGTACTATTAACTCAGCCCTAAGCTTTTTTTTTTTTTTTTTTTTTTGGTACCGGGGATTAAACTCAGGTTCTTTTGCTTGCGCAGCAGGCAGCGAAACCACTGAACTAAATCCCCGACCCCAGCCCTAAACTTTAAGGGAAGCAGTTGAGGCAGGAACTTTAAAAAGTGATGCTGAATAAGTGCAGTACCTTGCAGTTGGAGGAGAGCTCCAGGCTTACCCAAGGCATCCTTGAATCAGCACAGATATTGTTTCTCCTTCTCCTTCCCAGACCTCCACCAGAACCATCGTTGGTGGGCTATTCTTTCTGATCAACCATAGAACTTCCCTCTGGAAGTAGAGAATAAGTCTCCCCCTCATTCACATGATTACATTCAAAAGTTAGAAATCAACTCTCATTTCCCACCTGGTCATCTCTGATTCCTCAACAGAACTGGACCCAGCAGACAGTTTGAGCAGAGGTTGGTGGTGTCTCTCAGACCTACATAGAGAACAGGCCTAGTAAATTCCACACACTGGGAGGGCCTTCCTCTTTCCTCACTGACCGCTGGTGACAGCTCATCCCTGGGTCACTTCCTGGCTTCTGGTCCACTTACCACCCTCTCCTCTATCCTGGCACTTGCCATGGTACTCAGTGACCTCAGTGACCTGCCCTCGGTATTGCCATTGTGGGAAAGTCACACCAACATGGCTGCCTCAGGAGAAATACTTTGTGTGGGGTGAATATAGTAAGGAGGAGAGAGTGCTCCTTCACCACATGCCTCTGGAGATAGAAGCTGAGGACCCAAGGGCCTGTGGTGTGTACACCACTACTGTGTGTGAGACAAAGGCGGCCGTTGCCTGATTGCCATAGAAAGAAAGGAGAAGGGGAAAGTTGGAGATCAGGATGATAGACATGCATCCCTTTACATCCACAAAGTAGTCTAACATTTCAAAATGCTCAGTGTACGGCTAACTTATACACCACGGTACCACAGGGAAATAAGAGACTGCATGCAAAGATTCAAGAGCCCAGAGGCAGAGGAAGGCTAAAAATGTAAGGCATCAGAAACTCTCAGACCTCGGGGCAGGGGTATTGGCCTGTGGCTCCAGGCTGAGGAGCTGTCATTGGGCTTCATGTGCAGCTGCATGCCAAGTAGGGAGCCCAGCTGGTTTTGGGGAGACTCCTCAGCTGAAGCTTATGTTAGTATCTTCAGTAATCACATCACATTTTTTAGTTAATATTAAGTCGTTAATTGTCAAAAAGGCTTGGGCTGGTTATCTTTATAGAAAACTGCTGCCTAAGCAAGTCATCCCCATCCTATATTTGTTCAGTTGGTTTTAGAATGAAAATGCAGGACTTCACTTACAGTTCTGCTTATTTCACTTGACCACTTTAGATTTATTGTTTCAACTGGTTGAAATAACTGAATTCTTGTTCTCTCAGCTAGTAAAACTTAACCATGTGTTTCCAATACAGGTATACATGCCATATTTAAATTTGATTAGCATGATTCTTTTGTTTAAAGTCATTACCAAAAATATTGATAAGGTATAAAATTAAGGCTTGATCACTATTGTTTTTTTGGTTTTTTGGTACCGGGGATCGAACTCAGGACCTTGAGCTTGCAAGGCAGGAACCAGAACCACTGAGCTAAATCCCCAGCCCGCTTGATCATTATTGTACTCTACTAGGGACATTGCTTTTACTAATTATGCAGATTTACTAAGCACTTTTTCAGTGTGTATTTCAGTCATCTTCAAATCTACCTACAACTATTAGAGCCTACTTTATTTTTGAATTCACAAGTTTGTCTTCAAGATGTTTGTCAAATGCTATTTCCAAATTAAAAACCATGCATAAAAATCCTAGCAAAAAAAGAATAAAAATTTAGTCTTGAATAAGCTTCCAACAGTTAAAATACTCTTTTCTAATTATTTCCAAAGTGTCTGTTTGAAAATGCAATCAATAATTTTCCAAGGATCTTAAATTACCAGTGCACACATTCAAATAAATATTTTTATCACAGTGACTTTCTTTGTAGGAGAAATAAGAGTACATCATTTCTCTTTTATTTTATAGGGAGGTAACTTTCCTGCATTATGCCGCACTTGTACCCTATAAGGTAGTCCTAAAACTATTGGCTTGCTCTCATTCCCCTCTCCCCTGACATACACTTAAAGTGGATTTCAGAATGGGGTAGAGATGTGGGTGCTTTTGTGTGTTTGTATATTAAATGCTTGGCTTTGCTCATTTATGTAGCAGGTATTGACTGAGCACCTGCAATATAACAGATAACCAGCCCCAGGCTAGGGAATAATGCAAGGAACAAAACAAACCTGCTCTTTGCTTTCATGAAGTCTACAGCTTTTAAAGGATACAGATGTTAAACAAGTGATTACTTAAGTGAAAATTGTTACACATAGCAGGAAAGAAATGTCTAAGGTGCTAATATGAGCGTGTAACTGGGAGACTTGTTCTTGAGTAGAGATCCTACAAAGGCTTTCTGGAAGGACAGAATGAAGAGTAATAATGAAAGATAAGAATCTTGAAGTTTATATTAAGAGGATTCAAATGTGTTAGGATTTCTAGCTAGAGGAAATGGAGAAAATATGGAGCAACAATATTTGTGGAAATGATGGTGGGAAATTTTCCATTATTAAAGAAAAGCATTGAGTTTGTAGGGGAAGTGCATTCTGTGACCTGAGCAATATGAATAAGTCTCTCTGGTGGATGCATGGGAAGTAGATTGCAGGGGCTCAGCCTGGATATGAGGAAACCAATCAAGAGGCTGTGACTGAATCCCGCAAGGATGATAATGGATTGGGTGTATTGTTTTTTGTGGATATGAAGAAAAGCGCAGAGTTCACCGTGTTATGTTAGAGACTTTGAAAAAATAGGACCCAGTGAGTGATTGGATTAGAAGTGAAAGAAAGAGAAATACCAAGATAGACTCCAAGGTTTCTAGCATGAACAATTTCGATAGAGCAGTGCCAGTTGTTAGAGAAGACAGAAGCACTATCAAAGTGGAGAGTCATGAATTATACCGCTGGCTGCTGAGAACAATTGAGCAAACTAATAAACCAAGTAAGCTTTGAGTCCTTTGTATCTTAAATTATGGGATTTCATAAGCTCCATGTTGCAGTTGGTATCTAATTTTAATTTTGGCATCGCACACACACACAGAGACATGCACACACGCACACATGCACACACACACCTAAACTATACAGGGGTTTACAAAAATACACTATACAGGGCTTTTTTCCTTAAGAAGTAAGGTTCAAATAAAACTCTGGACTTTAGTTCCAGAGGTCTTAGGGTAAATACAAATTCTGTTATTGAATCACAGATTTCCATCCATGGTTTTATAATTTATCTGTAGAAAAGCAAAATTATTCTCTTTTATTTTGGAAAATGAAAAACTAGCATTTTCTGTTTCTGCTGCTCAGAGAGGAGGCTTATGAGTCATAATTAGAGAGCAAGTTGGAGCAGGGCTTTGTTCTGGTGTGGCATCTGCCTGAGCTTGATCCATGTTTCCACATTTGCAATTGTAATCATCTTGTCATTTCTTCTATCTGTGCAGCATGCGACACACATTGTCGGAGCTGTGCTTCACTTTCCAGCTGTACATCCTGCCAAGATCCAAACAAGGTGCTGCTTTTTGGGGAATGCCACTATGAGAGCTGTGCCCCACAGTACTATCTTGACATCTCCACCAAAACGTGCAGAGGTAAAGCTCTTCCTGAGTTGTGTATGGATTCTTTTCTCCAGTGATACCCCACTTAGCATGGTGCCCAGTCCCCCACATTAGGAAAGTGCCCTCATCAAATGTGCTGACTTTCTCTGATGATAGCGAGAATTACATGTTCATTTATTCACTCACTTATTTGCTTATGAAGCACATTTTTGAGTACCTACAACGTGTGGGCCACTGTGCCAGGCATTGGTAACTGGACCAGAGGTTGCCAAACTGGAAATCTTCAGCATATCTTTGGCCCATAGACTGGTTGTGTTTGGCTCACCTAATGTTCTGATGCTTTAAAATCTGTTTATTTGCTTTTTATAAATCAAAAGACTTTGCATAGAAAAATTGGTATTTTTTGTTTCCTTTGAAAAAAATCAGAAGATTCTGGCAGTACTGGCTTTGAGTTATCTTTGTGCAAAGATAGGCACCATGCAGCTCTCCTCCCTGCTGGATGGAGCCCTGTCTCTTCACCAAAGCCCCCACCACGCCCTGTTCTGTCACAGCAGACCTATTGCAAAGATTTACATTATCTTCTTGGGCCCTTCAGTGTTTGCACTTATAGCTGTAGCTTGCTAGACTCTACACTCAAGGAGGTCAGGAGTTGTGTCTGTCATCTCTGCTTGACAAGAAAACACTGTCCCTGTCAACAGGGAATTTACAGGGAGGTAATATCAAAAACAAGTGCCTTTTTCTTTGTGCTCCAATAGCTGGAATTCTTGGCATTTTTTGCTCTTTGAATGGTAATCCTCAGCAAGGTGAAAAAAACAGAGCTAAAAACAAGTTTAACTTGATTCTGTTCCATGTTCCCCCTCATCCTGGCCTCTTTCCACATTTCTCTCTCTGCTTCCAGCTCTGGCAGGGAAGCTGCAGCTCAGATATGGAGGTCAAACTTCTGCCAACTGAACTTGGGATGCTTTGAGTCTGTGCAACATTGCACATTTTCCATTCCAAGAAATTCTACATGGTTGTCAACTTAGGTGGTCTGCTGCACCGAAGACCACAGAAGCCTCTGCTGCTTTCCTTCTAACCAGGGGCTGTCAGTTTGCAGTGCAAAACAAGATGATCACAAATCCTCCCTGTTGTAAATGATTTCATAACCATGCTGGCAGGTTTCAAGGCTATGTTTTAGTCCTTTTCCCTTAGGACTGAGTCAGCCAAATAAATGAGTGAAATTAACTTTATAAATCTTGGGAGCGTGTATACCGTCTTGCGCATTTACCTGCTCTTTGGGACATAGAAATACTGCATCAAGGAAGAGAAAAGGTAAATGGTGACAGTTTTCCCCAGCTTCTTAGGATGGAGAGTATGGTTGAGGAAGCTGTGAGTTTTTCTGTAAGAAAAATAGTTCAGCAGCAGACAATTACTGAGCTATTACTATATGCCAGACACTGCACTAAATTATATATTGATTAATTATTATTGTAGTGCTGGGGATGGAACGCAAGACCTTGCATATATTAAGTACCTCCTTTATCTCTGAGCGACATGCCCAGCTCCTGTATTAAATTCTTTACCTTCATAATTTTACTTAATCTTCACAGTGACTTTGTAAATTGGGTACTATGTTTGTCCCTGTTTTATTGAGGCTTCAAACATGTAAAGAAGGTATATGAAGTGATGCAGATAAAAAGTAACAATTCCTTGACTAAACAGCAACTTGCCTGGCCTCAAAACTTTAACCACACCCTGCAACCCATCTTCTACACTTCTTACCAGCTAGAACACTGGTTTTGTAGTTGCTTCAGAATTGCTTGGAACACTAAAGACAACAGCAACAACAACTATACATAATAACTACAATAACAAAAAGCAAAAGCAGCACCAACATGTTTTCCTGTGCCCCAACTCTGCCTTTGATGTTGAGCTTGATCCTCTGTATTTCTAACAATCCCCCTGCATTATCTGATTTATCCAAGGATAGGCCTTGCCACAGCATATGCTCCTTGAAGGCAGGGTCTGCACCTCCTACATTCATATCCTCCTGGTGCAGTCATGTGTCTCCCGTGGGAGTTGAGCAAATGACCATGTAAGCCAGTCACTTCCACAGCCCTGAATGAGTCCTTCATTGTTTCCCCAAGAGCTTTCTTTTTGGACAGTTGCTTTATGCTGCATTGAAGTCCAATATCATTGGTTCCTTCTATCATGTTGTCACTGCCTGAGTTTTGAGAGGTAGAAAGTCAGTGGTGGCACCAGATCTCCGGCATCTCTTTACCAATTAAGCATTGAGCATTTGGAGGAAGTCAGGATTAGGTAGTGGGGCATGTTGGCCACTCCTTGTGGCAAGCTTTGCATGAAGACTTGGCATGGCACACGGAAGACTTGGAATCCCATATGGGGCCCATGGGATGAGACCAGGTTGATCTGGCTGACAAGTACACTCTGCAGAAACGTGGAGTGCACCCTGCCCATGCCTGTGTCTCACATAATTAGGAAACAGTGAACCTCAGAGAAGCATCCAGGTCACTATAGGCAGAGGCCTCATTACAGCTCACTTATCTGACATCTCTTATGTTGTCCTCACATTACCCTTGCAGCTGCAAATAGCAGCCTCATAAATAGGTTGTAGGGCCTGAGGGTGGATGGGAACCAAGCTGTTCTAACCCAGGCTTTCTTTGCAGAGTGTGATTGGAGTTGCAATGTGTGCAGCGGGCCTCTAAGAACAGATTGCCTGCAGTGCATGGATGGCTATGTTCTCCAGGATGGCACCTGCATAGAGCAGTGCTCACCATCGTTCTACCTCAACTCAGGCCTCTGCAAGAGTAAGGGTTTAGAGGCCCCATTCTGTGACAACCCAGTCTTGGCCTCATTAATTTCTGAGAAGGACACTATGACAAGTTTCCCTTTGTTTTTCACCCTGTTCTGGTTTCTTTCCTAAGAGCTATCTATGTTATTATGAAATGTCCCCATTCTTTCTCCCGTGCCCTTATATGATGTGCTAAAATTTGATGCCACTATGGGAATCCTGGGGTTAAATGACCACACATACAGGTATGTGTAAGACATTGCTTTTGGATTTCTTTTTAAAAATTGAACCATCGTGTCCTCCAGATGGGAAGGTCTGTGTACTGGGGATTGGAGCCATAGAAAGACCATGTTATTCTACCATCTGCCTCCCTAAACCCTATGTATGCCCTATGCCTCACTATCACCTCTCTGTCTCCCAAGTATCATCTGAAGCTTCAGTTTAACACTACAAAATCCTCAAATCTTGCAGTTTCTACCAAAAGTGCACAGAGAGCATTCCTGAGAGACTGGTAATGGACTGGATAAGGCAGGAAAGACCAACACTTCAACAAAATAGTACTGAGTGCCAAGGACTAGTTAATAATAACATTAATCACTCATATCTGTCAATTACTTTAGAGTATATCTAGCATTTTCTAGTATGCAATTGGATCTTCACTCAAGGAGATGTGTGGGACAGCATTTTGACTCCCATTTTGTAGGGGAGAACACAGAGGCTCATGGGGTAGAGGGACTAATCCTAAGTCTCCTGACTGATAAGTGAAGTGTCACAGGCAGAAACCTGGCTCCTTAACTCCTCATGGGGTGCTTCACTTAGTTGACCAAATGGTATTGCTACCTGGTACCTAATGCTGCCTTCCCACAAGGGCCCAGAGCCCCCTTGGAAAGCTACAGATTCCTGTTCGGTTGACTTGACTTTTGTCTTTTAGGCTGTGACAGCCACTGTCTCCAGTGCCAAGGTCCCTATCAGTGCACCCGCTGTGAAGGGCCATTTCTCCTCTTGGAAGCCCAGTGTGTCCAGGAATGTGGGAAGGGGTATTTTTCAGATCATGCAAAGCACAAATGCACAGGTAATTTGAGTCTGTTCTGGGTACTCCGGGAAGAGATAAGGCAGCAAGGGCAAGTTAGTCGTGGGTGCTGATTCCCAGGTAATGCAGAATTCCGAGTTAGATGCAGAATGAAAACCCATGGAACTTAGCTGAAATAACTGATGGCTTCCCATATACACCTGCCAAATGCTGGTTAAATAGAATATAAGAGCGCAGCCCAATAATGCTCTTGCACAGATCAATGTTGTCCCTAAAGGTCTTTATGAAAACAAAGCCAATATTTTATGGAATGTAAAGTGTATATTGAACTACAGTGAGGTATCCGTTAAGAGTGGATCAGCCATATTGATATGGACATAGAATTTTCAATGTGTAGACTAAACCACTCGTGACCCTGACATTGGCATTATATTTTTGAAGAATAAGATTTGGGAGAATAATTTAGTAAGACACACTGGAGTTTTTATTATTACAATAAGGCTAAACACACAATCTTAATCTCCTTGGATCATCCAAGAAAATTGACCATTTGTTCTCATCATTTCTATAAAAACTTAGTATCATTTGTACCACTTGAAAAAATACCTGACATTTAGCAATAATGCCGTAACCCAGGCAAACCATTCTCCTGTCACCAAATTTCTTCATCTGCATTATCTCATTTAACATTTGTAGGGCTGGGGATTTAGCTCAGTGGTTTCGCCGCCTGCTGCGCAAGCTCAAGGACCCGAGTTTGATCCCTGGTACCAAAAAAAAAAAAAAAATTTGCAATGACTTGGTAAGACGTGGAAAACATGAATGCTGTTTTACAAGTGGAAAAAAAAAGAGACTTCAAGGTGTTAATCAAAGCAATCAGATATTAAAGCCAAGTTTTCTGCTTCTAATGCAAGGCCTTATAAATGATACTGTGCAGCCTTTTTATAACAAAATTCCAACTGAGGAAGAGCAAATTTAGATAGTGAGCACTTAGTCTGAAGAAGACTATTAACCTGACCCAAGGAAATTATGCTATGGGTCTTCAAACAACTCTCTTCATGCATTTAAAATACTACTACTAACAATAATAAGTGTGACTGTGGTAGTAATAGAACAGTTGAGCCTTTTCTGTGTGCCTGGCACTATTCTAGTCACTTCACATTGTAACATATGCAATCCTCCCAACTATTAATTGCGTGAGGTGCTATGCTATCCTGGAAATAAAATTATAACATTATTAAAGGAACTTGCCTAGAGTCACAGCTGGTAAGTGGTAAAGAAGGAATGGTACCCAAAATGAGCCCAAGCTCTTAGTCACTCAATGTCCTCTCTTACAGGGCAATGTTAACTTTTATTTATTTATTTATTTATTTATTTATTTATTTATTTATTTATTTTTGGTACCGAGGATTGAACTCAGGACCTTGCTCTTTTGAGGCAGGTGCGGTGCCACTGAGCTAACTCCCCAGCCCTTCAATGTTAACTTTTAAAATAATCCACCCATGTGCCATATTGTTTCGATCACAGTGTATATACTGGGGAGGGGCCTTTCTGTTCGCCCCTGAGGGTAGATTACTCCCTATGAATCTCCACAGGAAAGCTGTTAGGATTTGCTTATGTTGCCACTTAGGGGTCCCTTGTTGTTTGTGCACTGACTCCTCAGGTTGCAATCCCTTTGTTTCTCTGGTGAGCCTGGCTGGTGTCTGTGTCTTGGTTGTGCCTCATTTCTTGTGTCCTCTCTTTGATAGCCTGCCCTCAGGGTTGCTTGCAGTGCAGCTCCAGGGATTGGTGTCATCTCTGTGACTATGGGTTCTTTCTGAGGAGCGGCCTCTGTGTTGCCAGCTGTGTTCCTGGCTTCTCTGCCCATTCCTCTAATGAAACATGTGCTGGTAAGAACTTCACCTCCTCCCATTTCTGGTGAATTTGCCAATAATCTGTTTGTGCAGTGGCTGGGTTTATGGACAGAATTAATTATGATATAAAATGCAGAATTCACATCCTTAGAAATTAGGAAAAGTCCACTGTTTGGAATGAAAAAAGAAGTGGTCTGTGTTTTGAAAATTCACAACTATCAAATAAAAAATTTGGCACAGATTTAGGTTTGTTCCTGAACTGCAGCCATGTTACAGAAAATTACCTATATATATTTACATATGTAATGTATTTAATTTTTCCTGTAAACTTGTAGAGCTAATTATGCAAAGATACAATGGTACATCTTCTTTGCATGCAGTGAAGATAAATTGTAAACAGTGAAGTGGATAGATTTGAAGCCACACTGTTTGGTGTTCTAAATAAGGTAACATGTTAAAGGAAAGGAGTTGGTCTCTCCCAACACATCAATGGACACCTTACCCTAAACATCAAATAGAAGCAAATTCAGTCCTAGTTTTGAATGTCAGAAATTTTATAAGTAGCTAAAGCTTAGAAGTTACATCTTGGCTTAGTGTACCTTAGTATTTTAATGTTGTTCATCAGTGACATGGGGAATTTTCTAATATTCACACTCAGTCACTTATTCTGTCTCCATTTTTCTGGTCTCTAAAGATATTAAGATATTTCCAAAGGGAAAAAATATGTTTTTGACTTACATTGTTGGAACCTTTTTATAAACCCCAAGTGAGAATTAGCTTACTTCTTGTGGGGCATAATACAGATCAACTTATGAAAATGAATTCCACTTTCACTAGAATAATCTTATGGTAGAAGTTATCTCCATGAAACTGTGCACTCCCCAACTGTCCTGTCTGACTTGTTGTAGAAGGGCCTACCAATTAAAGACTTCAGCAGAACATCTTGCATAGGAGAGAGTGAGTTCTACCTTAGGGCAGGAAATCCTAATTCAGCCATCATAAGCAACATATGGATGGACATTGTAAAAATTTTAAAATAAAGCTTATATATGTCACGTGAGCCACCCACAACCCAGCTTCATTGCAGATTAACTGTTGCTCTTCTAGGGAGCAGTATTAGACACCTGCCTTTTTTCCTGACCTCACTGGATTTGATGTAACAGGTGTATCAAGATAAGGCTGGGTTCTCAAACCTGCCAGCCTATTAGATTACCTGATGAGTTTGTAAAATTAATGAGGTCCATTCCAGAACATCTAAGTCACACTCTCTAGTAGAAGAGCCAGATGTCAGTAATATTCATCGATGACAAGGATTTTGTCAGTTTTGTTTTAAAAGTTTCCTATGTGATTTGTTATTATTATTAGTAGTAGTATTATTGAGGTATAATTCACATACCTTAAAATTCACCCTTAAAAGTATATAACCCAGTGGTTTTTAGTTTACTTGCAAAGTTGCATCACTATCAAATATCTAATTCCTGAACATTTATATCACCCTAAAAAAAACCCACATAACCATTAACAGTCTCTGCTCATTTCTCCCTCACGCTAGCCCCTGACAATCACTAATCTACTTTCTGTCTTTGTAGATTTGCCTGTTCCAGACATTTTGCATGAATGGAATCACAACATATGGCCTTTTGTATTTGGCTTCTTTTACTTAATATGATGTTCTCAGGTTTCTTCCATGTTGTAGCTTGCATCAATACATCTTTTCTTTTTTTCTTATGGATTAGTAATATTATGTTGTGTGGATAGACCACATTTTATCTACTCAACTTTTGGTGTTTTATTGTGGTGATGGAGACTGTATCCAGGTCCTCATACATGCTATGCAAGCACTCTACCACTGAGCTACTGTTTTTCTCTTTGTCAGTTGATGGATACTGTATTTGCATTGTTTCTACTTTGTGCCTGCTGTGAACATGCTATGCAGTAGTCTTTGTATGGGCATATATTTTCATTTCCTCAGGGTATATACCTAGGAGTAGAATTGCTAGGTCACCTGATAACTGTACAGCATTTCACTGAGGAAGTGCCCAACTATATTTCTAAGTGCCTGCACTTTTTAGATTCCCGTCAGCAGCTTACAAGGATTCCACTTGCACCACATCCTCACCAACACTCCTCATTGTCTTTCCTAGTGGAGTGGTGTGATATCTAATTATGGTTTTGGTCTGTATTTCCCTTAGGACTAATGTTCATGTGCTCATTGGCCTTTCGTATATCATCTTTGGAGAAATGCCTCATCAACCTCTTGACCACTTTAAAAATTGTGGTGTCTTTTATTTTTGAGTTAAAAGAGCTCTTTATGTATTCTGGATAAAAGTCTTTTTTAAGTATGATTGGCAAATATTTTCTCCTGCTCTAGAGGTTGTCTTTTCACTTTGCATCTTTTAAAACCCATAAGTTTTCAATTTTGATGTCAAACTTACTGAATTTCTTTGTCACTTGTGCTTTTTCGTGTCCTATCCAAGGAAGCATTGTTAAGCTCACAAATCATACCAATCTATACCTGTATTTTCTTCTAACATGCATCCAAGGTGATGAACAATGGGTTAGAAGGATCCTTGTGCTGTGTAATAACCCAGAATCACCTCTGTGAAGCTCTGAATTAACATTACATGCTTATTTCTTTAAAATAAATAAGTAAGACCTAATCAGTGAATGTAAATAGGCCCGACCTTTGAATTTATGTTTTTCAGGCAAAATACACACTCCCAGTCTTCATGTGAATGGTTCCTTGACTCTAGCTATTGGCTCAGTGAAGCCACTGGATTTTTCCCTCCTGAACATCCAACCCCAGGACGGCACAGTGGAAGACCTCCTGTTCCACATTGTGAGCACTCCCACCAACGGTCAGCTGGTGCTCTCAAGAAATGGAAAAGAGGATCAGCTGGATAAGGCTGGCCATTTTAGCTGGAAAGATGTGAACCAGAAGAGAGTACGTTTTGTGCACAGCAAAGAAAAACTCAGGTGAGGTAGCAGTATTGTTTTCCTCCTTCTTCTTTCCCATCATTCCTCTCCCCATCCTCCTTTCTCAGTAGCTCTCCATTCTCATCTGGGGAAGATCGATACTCCACAAATGCTTTCAGCTGCCTGTCATCGTGCCCCTGTAATTGCTCAGAAAGTGTGCTTCTGTTTGAAGTATTTTCATTTAATGACATAATTATGGGTAATTCTCTGATGTGACAGGAAAACTCCTAGAATAATTACCAGTGTTTTGGCCCAGCAAAAACAAAACTAGTTACATAGCCAGATGCCGGGGCTGCTTCTCCACATGAAAATAATGCAGAGGGAGTAGGGAGCAGACGAAGGATGGAGCACTTGCTTTTCAAGGTGTTCAGTGGTCCCTAGAATCTCAGAAGTGGAAGGAAACTTTGAGTCATGGTTAACTTTTTATTATCCACATTATGAGATTAATTGTGGTTAATTTCTAAGCCTGATCCTGTTTTCCTCTAATGCTTCACATACTTCCAGCTGTCTCCCCCACCCCTACTGACATGCTTCAGGAAGGCAGTTGAATGTTAACACCAACCCGAGCAAGTATAGCCCTGTAATTAGCAGAGTAAATCTACTAAACAGAAATCAGAGAATGAACCCCGAAGATTAGCCTCTTGGATTCTCCTTCACTCTGCTCTGCTTCATTAATACAGATAATTCACCATAGACTACAGTGTGTAAACAAGGAATTGAAATCATGAAACAATCAGAGAGACACAGTGAATATTGTCTACTGAACACTGAACAGTTTTACTATTTTTATTCCTATTTTTTTGGAGGGGGAGAAAAGTAGATGACACTTTCTCTATTTGGGTTCAGAACTAATGATGCCAGTATCTGGGAAGATCATATTATTGCCATAAGAACAACTAACAATTACTGAGTGCTAACTTTAAACCATGCCTTGTAGTAAACACTTACAGGAACTATGTACATTGTGTTCCCAGTCTACAGATAAGAAAACTGGGGCCTTGAGAGTATTAGTAATGTAGCCCAACTTCACAACCTGTGAGTGTGAAGGAAATTCTGACCCAACACCCTCTGATTCCATAGCCCAGGCCTTTAGTCACAATGATTTCTGCCTCCCTATATTCTAGGAACAATAGGCATGCTTGTATTCTGTAGGGGCTGAGATCACCAAAAAGAAAAGCAGGTACTATGACAGATGGAGCCTCAGACTCTAATATTTCATGCTGTACAGTCACTCTTCAGATTCCTGATTTGTTTCTTGTACTCCCTTTTGCTGCAAGTATAGTTCTTAAATACTGTATCTGCATTACACATATGCATGTGCTTATACACACACACACACACACACACACACACACACCCTTTACACAGCTTTTTACCAGTAGTTGGAATCACTTGTGGAAAGCATAAAACTTCATAGACAACCAAAGTTAACCTTCTTGTCTGGTTACTTCTTTACACATCACCAGTTTTCTTGCAGAATCTTAGTTTTGCACCCCCAAACAGGACAAAGAATGAGTTTAGGAAATTCTTGCATTACTCTATCTTATTGGGTACCCATTTTAATACTGGGCTTTCTTTATCTAAAAATCCAAACAAAAAGTAATGGAGAAATGATAAAAAGAGGTTAGTAGAACTCAGGAAAAAATAAAATTTGTTGTTTCTGATTGATAGAACAACAAAAACTCAACTTGACAATGTTTCTTGTTTGTTTTTTTATGAAAACACTGACCATGATTCTTTAAGATTGGAATTCTTTAGGATTGGACTCCTTTGGAATTAGAATGCTCTGTGTAGTAAAAAAACCTGTCATTCTGATACACTGTCATTGCTGAGATCCTGATCACTGTTAGCGGGACCTCCATGCCACCAAAAATCATTTTTCCCTTTCTTTGTTCTTTGTTCATTTTGTGTTTGCATTCTCTTGAAGCTTCGAGGTGAGAGTGGAGAGGGGGAGGATTTAAATGGGGCAGAAAGGAGGATGGAACAGGAGGGAAGACAGAATACCTTTTCTAAAGAGTGAGATTTATTGAGCTATAATTTACATCCAATAAATTTCCCCATTCTAAAGCACACTGTCCAGTGAATGGTAACAAATGGTATACAGTTGTTTCGTTACCACAGCCACAGTCAAGATATAAAACAGTTCCACCAGCCCCTAAATATTTCTTTTTTATAGTTACTCCCTTCTGCCTAATCCCTGGAAACCACTGATCTGGCTTTTTACCCCAATAGTATTGTCCTTTCTAAAATGTCTCGTGAATAGAATCACACAGATATGGAGTTTTTGTTTCTGGCAATTGCCATAATGCTTTTAAGATTCATCCACATTCTTTCACATATAAGATGTTAGTTCCAAGAATGGCTTTTTTTTTTGGTACTGGGGATCAAACTCGGGACCTTGCACTTTCGAGGCAGCGCCAGAACCACTGAGCTAAATCCCCAGCTCAAGAATGGATTTTAAAGAACCTTTAAAACAATGGTCCCTGCAGTAGATCAGAACTCCAAAGCTGCCATAATGCATTAATCACACATCTTATGAGCCAGCACTGAGGTCTGTCCTTGGCTTGGCTTTGAAGGTGGGTGGCTCTCTCCTTCCCTTCTAACACTTTCTGAAGCTGCAGAGACACCAATCTTTTAAAAGAAGTCAACCCACAGCAAAGAGTGAGCCTTATTTTATTATTAATTTGGACTCTTTGGTTATAAGAAGTGAATACTCGCTTCAGCAGCACATATACTGAAATTGGTTGCAAGTAGTGGAAATGAGCTTGAAGTAGATCAAGCAAAATAGTAAGGCTCATTAAAACATTGCAGAGGTGGCTCAGATCTCAAAGACATCAAGAGGAACTGTGCTCTGGGGCAAATCCAGAAGCTAAAACTGGATGGGAGGCAGGACTCAACTCTTCTCTTATCCCCATGTCCCATTGCTCAGAGGCTTCATTCACCTCCTCCTACAGACAGGCACCTTCCATGTTCTCATCAGCATGGTACTCTGGTTGCCCTGGACTCACATGGTGAGACTCACTGCTGGCTCTTAGGTCAGGTCCAACTCTCCAGGAAGAATCAGCCATCCTTGCCTAGTCTTGATCACAGTGAGTGAGTGTAGGGGTGCAGGGAGAAGAGATAGAGTCACATAACACAGCCATTACAAACGTGGTTATTGGGGCCATTCACATGAATTGGGAAGGAGTCGCTGGGAAGGTTTGCTGGCAAGAGTGATCATTGGGAGCTGGGCAGAGACTAGAAGATTCTATTCCATTCTTCACTTTACACATAGCCTTATTGCACCGCTAATCTACCTCATCCTGACAACTAATTTTCAGCTGTTTATACATTCAGTTTCAAGAAAAAGGAAGCAAAACAGTTATATTATTTGTGTGTTACAGTGAGATCTGAGACATAGTACTGTATTTTTACCTGTGTCTGGCTATGTTACTCTTTGGTAATTTCTATTTACAGTGTGGATATTACATTTCTACAGTGGTTTGATCCAAATGTTTACATACACATAACCTAAAAATATTTTTAATCCTTCTTTCTGAAGACTCACTTAATGACTGTATTTTCTTATTCCTGTCCTGACTTCTTTAGCAAAGGTTACTTTTCCTTGAAAATTAGTGACCACCAGTTCTTCTCTGAACCACAGCTGATCAACATACAAGCATTTTCAACACAGGTAATTAAAAATGCTAAGCAATCAACAATTTTGTATGCCTACTTATTCTCAAGGGAAAAAAATCAAGACTTACTACAGCTTTAGGAAAAATACTCAAGCTAAGTTAAACTTGTCTTAGTTTTATCATGAAATTCCATTGGAGTAATTTTTAGTACTTTTGGGCAATAATGTCAGCAATAACAATTGCTCATGCATTTGTAGTACTCAGAGTTTCACATAAGTGACTCAGTTGATCCTCCTGCCAGCCTTATGAAATGTTATTACCCCCAATTTACAGAGAAGGAAACGAAAGCCCAAGAAGGTTACTTAATTTGTGTGTGGTCTATAGCTAAGAGTCAAGACTTGTGCCCATTAGACCTGGCTTCAGAGTCTGTGCTCAAAACCGTTATCTTTTGATGCCTTACTTTACTATATACTGAATGTGATATTAGTCCTGCAGAATAATTTAAGGCTGCTTCAGGTTTTAAGATTTTCCTTTTTTAAGGTAAGTTTTGTTTTACCTAAATATTTCTTTCTCAGTGGTGTGGGGTTTGTAGTACTTAGAGGATCTTATTAAGGATCTGCCTAAATGAGTTGTCAGTGTGGTCATCAGCCCAACAGATCTGAGAAATCATGGTAGAAGCAATAAAGCTCAGTATAATGGCCCTTCACACTCATGTGTCATCACTCTTCTCTGTCAAGTTGCATTTATGTGTCCAGAATACAGAACAGAAGTGCTGAGAGCGGGGCTGGAGAGATTGAACAGCTGGAATGTGTGCAAGGAACAGGAATGATCTACAGTAATGTATCTTCATAAATTGTGAACGAGAGAATGGGACATCATCCCAGGGAACCAACACTACCTAAATGTCCAGACCTTAGTATTGTGCTAGTCATGATTCAAGAAAAGACATTAGATTATTGTTCTTAGCTGGTATTTTAAAATCTTCAGTCCTAAAAGTGAAAAGACTGTGAGCCATTGATAACAACATAGACTTGAACCAGAAGTGGCTGCCAAATGGTGTCAAAAACCCACCTCAACCCTTAGTGATGCTATTACAGTAGGGATAACTTGGAGTTTAGGAGTGATTAGAAATTGATCCTAAGTATAATTTTGTTTTAAGTTAACACATGATCTCTTTAAATGTGTACCAGCGGCCACACAGTCTTAGGACTCACAGGCTTAGATGTTCCTTATATTTAAATTCAGATGTTTTGTTTTGATCTTTTCATTTGGGCTGTTGTAGTGACTCCAACGAAAGATTTAGGGTCCATATTGGCAAATTACTTTCTAATCTGAGATAGTGACTTCTCAGATAGTTTCCTGAATTTGTTTTCCCACAATCAAATGAGTAGGGGAGGAATGTCTATTACATGATAAATTTTTATTTTAACTATTTAAAAGAATTTTAGAAAGGAATTTCAACTTATTTTTGTTCATTTAAATTTCAGTGCTATTTCCATATAGTAGTCCTAAGCTTCCCTGAGTTTTTGTCATGTAAGTTAATTTGTTTTTTTTCCATTTGTGGATCTTGACATCTTTGACCTTTCTTTCTTCTTTCAGAACATGAGCCTTTCATTCTCCTTGTAGAGACTCACAGCTGTAGAACTTTTATGCAGGAATTCTGAGGAGCAACTATCTAATTTCCCACCTTGTGGTTATTTTGATACATTAGTTAGATTGACCTTAATGGAGATTGTAATTTCCAGTAGGCCAGGAAAGTGCCTGCATAGCTTTGAAAGAAAGCCATTTGGGGATAAAGAAGGAAGTGTGTTGAGAAAGTTCTAGATGGTCCAACTTCAAATGATATTTAAAAAAAAACCCTAAGATAATGTTTTCTTTGGCTTCTGGCCTCATGTTTGTGTGTGTGTGTTTCTGTTGTGGTTCATTAACTTTTATCTTTATGAAAGAACATTTTATCTGCTTACTCAGGTTGGTAGGAGAAACCTGATGATGCCAAGAAAAACATACAAAGTTTGCTATATGAGTAGTATCACAAGAATTAACCAGGTGGGGCCAAGGATTTAGCTCAGTGGTTCTGCCGTCTGCCTCGAAAGTGCAAGGACCAGAGTTCCATCCCCAGTACCAAAAAAAAAAAAAGAATTAACCAGGTGGTTCCTTACCCAGGCCATGATCTTGTCAGACCTTATAAGCTGAGTTGGGGTGGGCCTGTGTTAGGATTTGGATGAGAGAACTTGAAGAAAATTCCTGGTAGGGACCAGAAATAGTGTGAATTTCTAATACAGAGGCATCTTACCCTGTGTCAGCATGTTGCAGTGTGGCCTAAAGTGAAGTGTTTAATTCCCAAATGCAAGTCCGCAAATTCCATAGCTCTTATTTGCCTTTCTTGGCTGCAGCCTCTGCTTGGGCTTCCTGACATTGAGCTAATTTCACAATGCAGGAGACATAGTGCAAATCAAGACAGCAGAGAAATTAGAAACAATAGCTCTTTTTGATTCCTTCTTATCCAGACTGTAGCCTTGAAGTGGCTTGAGAAACCTCTAGAACCCAAAGGTGTGAAGTAACCTAAATTACCACAGTCACAGTGACCAGTTGCACCTGTAACAACTGCTGTTGCCCAGCAACAGGTCAGCTCATTGCTAGAGCATCTGTGGTTTCTTAAAAGCCACAGAAAGATCAGTTTGTTGGTCCTTGTGACTTTCTCTACCCCTTTCCCTTCCACTCCACAGATCCCGTATGTGCTGAGAAATGAGGGTCTCCACATTAGCCGAGGAGAGCGGGGAACCATCACCACCCAACTGCTTGACATCCGAGATGATGACAATCCACAGGATGTGGTAGTGGAAGTGCTTGATCCTCCACACCATGGCCAGTTACTCCAAACACATCAGTCCCCTGCAGCCTCCATCTCTCAGTTCCGGCTGGATGAACTCTCCAGAGGCCTTCTCCTCTATGTTCACGATGGCTCCAATAGCACAGCCGATGTCACAGTCTTCCAGGCCAGTGATGGACACTCCTTCCGAAATATACTGTTCCATGTGACAGTTGGGCCCAAGGTACGTGTCATTTCCCAAGTCAGTTTCCTGGCACCTAGGTGTGAAGTTTTGCTGTTGAAATTATTTTGCAGTACTCATAAAATTAGGATATGAGTATTTATTTTTTCAAACAATCTATTTTAGAGGTACTTGGTAAGTATCTATTATGTAAGGGGCAATCTATTTATTTATATATATATTTATATATATATTTAGAGAGAGAGAGAGTTATATGAGCAACCTTCATCTTCAAGACCTCTCTACCAAAAAAGGACAATTTTGAACACATTTTGTTTACCTACTGCTATAAAACTGTTATGATCCACTAATCCTTTTGTCTCCTGCCTGAACATGATCAAGGCACCTCTGTTTTTGTCTGGCCTCCTAAAACAGCTCATGAAATGAGGTCATCTTAATGAATCAAAGGGTTTAAGTCTAGCCATTCTACTCGCCCAACTGAAGTGAGATGTGGCACTCTCATTTGGCAATCACAGGGGTCTTTGGTAGAGGGGCTAAGAGCAGGTTTCTCCATCAGAGTTGTTAATGTGCCATCTTCTGGTGTTCCTTTCATATCCACTAGCACCTGCAGTATTATTTGCTTAACATTTATTTAATATTTTTCTTTGAATCAACTTTTTATTGTAGCCTCATCCTAACAAACAATACTTGTGACACCACACGCTTGCTGTAGTCACACTTTTTTCTGAAATATTGAAATGAATGCATTACCATTCTATAAAATTTCATCCATGTGCTACATAAAATATTACTGGATACAATAAATGAGATGGTTATCACACTGTAGGAAATACTGAGCTGATCCATGCTAATGCACAATCCCACCGAAAAACTCCCCAAACTTTATGGTATTTTGCTGGAAGCTCTTCCCTCAGTTGCATCGAGAATCACTCTTTCCTGTGGTCATAGGTTGGAAACTTACTTTTTTTCTTTAACTTTTCATTCCCAATAGCATTGCCTATGGAGATATCATTAACAATCAGTGAGCAAGATTGATTTACTGAGCATAGTTTAAAATCACTTGTCACTTCCTCACCAATGATCCCTCAAATTTTGCAACTGGTCCTCCTGAAGGGGAACAGCTGTCTCTAATATTGTCTATTAACTAGTTTCTCCGTCTCTTGTCTCATTATTTTCAGCTGCTGGAAACAGGGATGGTAGCATGAAAGAGATGGAAGCGCAGGAAGGCTGATTATGAGATCGAGTTGGCAGGTGGCCACCTTGTATCTAATCATAATTATCACCCTCTTGGAAGATGAAGTTTAGTTCTGGAGAGATGACATCTAGATAGATGAAGATAGTTTTCCTTCCTTCTTCCCAAGGGTTGTACAGGACATCAGTGCATCCCTCATAGCCTATTGGATTTCGATTTTCATGTTGGGAGCTGAGTTCAGGGCATGAGCATTGTGCATGGAATTGCTAAACATTAAAGGATATTTCTAGGATTTTTAGCTGCTTTAACAGCCAAAACTAAGAAAAATAGAATTTAAGTCCTAAATGAGGCACATGGCACAGAATTTCAGAATTCTTACAATTCTTACAATATACAAGTCATGAAGGTATTCACTGAGTCTGTGATTCCTGAAGGATGAGGTTGGGGTGTCCCTCCTCCTTTCCCTTTCCCATCCCACCAACTCCCATAGTGCTGTGGTTACCTGTCTATGAGGTGATTCTTACATGGATTGGAGCCATGAACCAATGACCAGAGCCCCAGATCCATCAAGATGTGCTAATAATAACCTTGACTGTAATACCAACAATATTTATAAAAATATACACTATTTTTCCTTTTAGGAATTCAAAATACTTTCTCTTATATTTGTTCTCTTGATCTTTACAGTATCTTAGTGAAGAAGGTTAGAATAAAGGCTATATGCCCTTATTCCTTTTAAAGGAAATTCTGTGACTGGAAAGGGTTTTTTGTTTGTTTTGTTTTTAACATTTATTGGACACTAAAGCTTGATGTGAATGATTCTTTTTGATCTTCACAATCATTCTGTGATGTTTGTACAATTATCTTTAATTTCCTAAAAGAGGAAACTAAAGATTGAAGAACAGTTGTTTTCATAAAGGTATTTAGTGCCAGAGCTGTGGTTTTATTTCAAGTATATGTAGATTCTACACTTAACCATGAGGCTCTTTTCATTCTGGCCTATAATTTTCAATAATTTGGTCATATGTATTCTTATCCCCTTAGTGTATAAAATGAAGACAATCACTTAGTCATTTTCTCAGTGTTCTAGCCAAGCATGTAGGCCCCATGACTTCTGGAATCTTCCCTCTGGACTCCTACAGCTTGTTCTAAGTGAGGGTATTTATAATCATAAGTCTGCTGGACCCAGGAAGAAAAAATGGCCTCAGCTATTACAGTGTCCAGTAGAGACAGAGTCAGACATGACTGGTTTCACTGGAATCACCATTTCTGAAGATGGCTTGAGATTCCTAAGCCTGGGGCTACCTATGTGTCAAATTTGGAGGCAGCTGCTTATTGGCTGACATCTGGCTGGTGGGTTAAATGGAATGGCCAGTGGATTTTGATTTCATTCATACTGAATAGAAGTACAAATTAACTCTAATATTGCTCAGCAGAAAACTCAGCCTATTTTTTGGATAGAAAGGAACAGAAAAAGAAAATGTTGTGAGAAGAAGGACTGTTTGAGTTTTACTCCTGAGCAGGGAGGAGCAGAGGGTTTCAGTGTGTATTTATTGGATGGTCAGGGGGATGGATGTGGTGCCGTGAGTGTTCTGCCTTCCCATGGTCCTGTGTCACCTGGAAAGCACCCAGGGCATCTCTGCTGATGCTGGGGTGGCTCAGCAGGGACAAAGTAGAGGGACTGTCCATTCACCTTTGTTTTTCCCATTACAATCACTTTCCCCAAACTAGTCCTGAATAAACTTGACTGCCACTTCCAGTTTTATGGCAAGCTACTGAGGAGAAAATAGAACCTGGACTTATGTTGAAACATGTTCTGTTGGGAGAAAAGTAGGCAACAGAAGAAAAAAAATTAAAAAGTAATAAAGAATGTTCTGCTGAATAGGCTTTCATTAATTGGGTGGATTACCAAACCCAAGTCCACTACAGAGGTGATTCTAAAGCAATTCGGCATCTAATAAGACCTAAAATGTGGGCAGGGGAAACCCATGCTTAGTGCTGGGTTTCTCTCCATTGCTGGCTTTCAAGGAATTACCTGCTTTTTATTAATTAAGGTACCTCTGGAAATCATGCTTTTTCCCACTTTGGCAATAAATCTGATGATCTTTCTGACCTCATCTGTGGTTATTTGAACAGTTATTTTCTGCATTTGAGTAATGCTTTAATCTGAACAGCGCCCAAGTGTCATACAATGAGCTAGATAAAAAATTTTATTGTTGAAAGCCCTTTCTGGCTGTGGTAATGCTCACATGCAATGAGAAATTTAAACCTTGCTGTGTTTTCCCTCAATGTCATCGATGCCAGCCTCTCATTGGTGGTTTTAAAGGGATATAGTTAGTTTGATAATAATGGCATTTATGAAAATTACAAATATCAGTGGTACAAAAATGTTTATTTGTATGAAAAAGAGTCTATTCATTTTACAAATAAATAAATTCTTCCCATGCATCAGGATTTCACCTGTGAGAGGTTTGCTTAGCTTGTTCAATTCACAGATATCTCAGTTGAATTCCATATGGAGCAAAGGTTCTACACTCCTGACCTGAATTAACAAGCTTCTGAGGCTCATACATACATTAACAAACAAAATGTTCCAACTATCGCCCCTACTCTTCCTGCTGATAAATTTCACTTCATAAGTACTACACCTAATGTTCCTTCCCTAAAGTCTACAATGTCCTAAAAGAGTAAATCTTAAAAACTATAGTATAAATAAGCTCTTACCAATTTAGGCATCTTTTTACAGAATAAGAAAGTGATAGGGTTGCTTTTATATCCAACAACAGTATACTCTTTCTAAATAATGAAGTTTTTAAAACTTCTACTTTGAATATTTTGGTCTGGGATTCAGGTACACTGTCATTTGAGCTAAAAGTTTCATCATTTATGGCCCAACATTTAATTTGGGGGAGGTGGATATTCATTTTGTTTGTGAGATTCTTCCTCCAAAGGATAAAGGCTCTTCTAGTTTACAGCATTAATATTTTTACTTATAATACAATATATAATGGTTAAACTTTATTACCAACATTTCTGTATGCCTATTGTGCTATGAAATGAATTAGAAGAACTATTTAATTTAAAGCACTCTTTTAATCATACCCTCAGTTTTACTTATTGGGATTTCATTGCCTGCTAATGTACTTTGGAGGATACCAAAATGTCAGAACTGTTGGGGAAATCAGATTAAAATTTGGCTTTTGGAATACTTTAGCTATAGAAAAAATTGTGTGTAGCTTTCTATCCATTTCTTCTTGATTATTCCCATACCCTTTACCCCCCAAATCCTTAAAAACAACCATCATAATGAAATGACTCATACTTCTTTTTGACTACTTTATTGATGTAAGATTAATGTGTACAAAGCTCTTTATTTAACTTAATATATACAAGTCAATGAGTTTAGAGATATGTACACCCATTAAAAACAACACTACCTCAAAGTTGTAGACACCATCTCAAAATTTCTCCCATATCTCTAATAATTATTGCTTATCTTTATGGTAGGAACACTAGACATAAGACCCTCCTCTTAGCAAACCATATAGTATTGTTAGCCATAGATAATATGCTGTATGGATTTCCAGAGTTTATCTTGAAGAACTGAAACTGTATCCTTCATCTATCATCTCACCTCTTCCTTCTCCTACACATTACCAATTACCATTCTACTCTCTAGTTCTGTGAGTTGGACTATTTTAGATTCTGCATAAGCAAGATCATATACTTTTTGTCTTTCTGTGACTGGCTTATTTCACTTAGCTGAATGTCTCCTTCTAGGTCCATCAATGTTGTCTCAAATACAGGATTTCTTTATTTTTTAAAGGCTGAATAATATTCTGTTGTCTTTGTGATTTGATTTTTTTCTAGTGGTTTGTATCAATTCCTTTCTTTTTATCTTTTGTATTTCTACTGCAGATTTTTTGTGATCATTATAAGGCTTACATCAAATATAGTAGTCCATTTTAAGCGTTAACTTATCTTCAGTCCTACCAAAAACTTTCCACTTTTACTTCTCCCTGCCTTTCACTATTTTATATTATTGATGTCAAAAGTTATGTCTCTTTATATCATGAATATATTAGCATATTCCTATAGTTATAGTTATGTTTAATATTTTTCTTTTAGCTTTTACACTAGAGCAGTGATGATGAACCTTTTAGAGCTTTCAATGATACAGACAGCCCACTGCAGCATAGGTACCATAGGTTCACCACCAGTGCACTAGAGTTATAATACTGAATATAATGAAATGCTATGAAAATTGTAGTTGTATTGTGTAGGGACTACTGAGTAGAAAAAAAGTGTACATGTTCAGCACAGTTTTTTTCTAAAGATTTTTGGTTTGGCTGGACTCATGGGTGTCAGACCTGTGGATACATAAGGCCAATTGTACTTTCTTCTGGCAGTGAGTTTTCTCCTGGGTATCTTTATATTGTTAATTAATGTCCTTCCATTTCAACTGGAAGAACTCTAGCATTTCTTGAGAGACAAGCCTAATGATAATGAGGTCTATTTGTGTTTGTTTCTTTGGGAAAGTTTTGATCTCTTCTTCATTTCTGAATGACATCTTTGCTAGTAAATTAGTCTTGGTGGTAATTGTATTTTGGGGATAACTTTTTGACTGTTGTGTTCCATTCTCCTGGCCCACATGACTCCTGCTAAGTTATCTACTGATAGTCGTATGGGGTTGCCTTGTATTTGGTGGGTTACTTTGATCTTGCTACTTTCAAAATTGTCTTTTTGTCCTCAGATTTTGTTTTGTTTTGTTTTGTTTTTTCTTTGGCACCGGGGATTAAACTTTGGGACCTTGCACTTGGGAGGCAGGCATGGGAACCACTGAGCTAAATCCCCAGCCCTGTCCTCAGTTTTTAAAAATGGGACTTTAATATATCTCCATGCATATTTCTTTATGACCAATCTGTTTGGAGTTCTTTGGGCTTCATTGATCTGGATGTTCATTTTTCTCTCTAGATTTGGAAAGTTTTTGTCATTATTTCTATTTTTTGTTTTTTTTGGTGAAAATAATGTGTATTTAGAATTAGCCAGCTGGACTCAGTTTAGATGATCCCAGTTTTGTTGGCAACATCCAAAGCATCATAATCAGGAGCCAGTCGAACATACGCCTTCTTCTCTCCATCAGGCCTGATTAGGGTATTGACCTTGGCCACATCAATATCATAGAGCTTCTTCACAGCTTGTTTGATCTGGTGCTTGTTGGCCTTGACATCCACAGTGAATACGTGTGTGTTGTTGTCCTCTATCTTCTTCATGGCTGACTCAGTGGTCAGGGGGAACTTGATGATGGCATAGTGGTCAAGCTTGTTTCTCCTGGGGGCACTTTTCCGAGGGTATTTTGGCTGCCGCCGGAGCCGCAGTGTCTTGGGACAGCGGAAGGTGGGTGACGTGCGGATTTTCTTCTTTTTGTGGCTGTGGATGCCTTTCAGCACTGCTTTCTTGGCTTTCAAAGCTTTTGCTTTGGCTTCAGCTTTAGGAGGGGCAGGAGCTTCCTTCTTCGTCTTCGGCGCCATCTTGGTATAAAGGGCCTCATGGGCTCGTTCCCTGTCATTATTTCTTTAAATAACTTTTTTATCCTTTTGTTTCTCTGACTTGATAATTTCAGATGCTCTCTCTGCAGCATCACTGATTCTCTTTTCTCTTGATGGAGTCTGCTGTGGAAGCTCTGTTAAAGTTTTCATGTTAATCATTTCATTCTTCAGCTCCAGAATTTCTGTTTGGTTCTTTTTAATCTTTTTGGTTCTTTTTCTATCTTTTCGTTGCTTGAACTTTTCATTTTGTTCATGTATTGCCACCATGATTTTTGTTTAGTTTTCTATCTGTGTTCTCTTGCCACTCATTGTACTTTCTTGAGTTTATTATTTTTGCATCCTTTGTCAGGCAATTCATAGATTTCCACCTTTTTCATTCTTTTTCTTTTCCCAGGGCTAGGAATCAAACCCAGGGCCTCTCACATTCTAGACAAGTGCTCTGCTACTGATCTACATTCCCAACTCATATATCTCCATTTAGAGGGACCAGCCAGTGTAGCATTATTTTGTTCCTTAGGCAGTGTCCTATTCCTTTGATTTTTCTGTGTGCTTTTTGAACCCACTGCAAAGCTGAGCTGTGTGCCACACGCCTTCCATTTTTCCTGTGGCAGTGCCCTGATGTGTTCAGGGTTATTTGATATCAGTGTGCTGTGTGAAAAGGTTCACCTGCACTGTTTGTGGGGGAGCATGGGTCACTGGCTATAGGAGGGGGAGTGATGGGAGTGCTTGCTAACTACTTGTGGTATCTAAGTTGAGACCCCTATTTTCAGCTGTTTGTTGAGATCTGCAAGGTTGTTACTGTGAGCTCCCCTCCCACACCTTTCCCTGCTCCTAGCAGTGCCCAGATTGTAGAAACAGGCCAGACTCCTTGGTGTTACATATGGGGTGAAACAGAAGCGGGCCTTTGGGGGCACTGTCCCTTAAGGCTATGGAGTCAGAGCACTCACTTTCCTCTCACTTTCCCCCTTTAGGAGAAATTGTGGGCCCAATGGCTGTCTCTTAACCCAAAGCTGTGTCATCTTGAAGGAGCAAGTGATATGGATGAAATATACTTTTAGTTGTGATCTTCTTTGTAGCCTCTATTCTTGGACTTCACTCCACCAAGCTGCTGGAACCTTTGGCTGGACTCCTTGGCTCCCATGAAAGTATTGCTATCTTTGGGTGGTTGTTAACTCAGTGGTAGAGTGCTTACCTAGCATGTGCAAGGCCCTGGGCTCAATCCCAAGTGCAAATCAATCAATCAGCGAATTGGTCAAACAATAAATAATGGTTTTTGTTGGAGTTTGCAGGCTAGATCTCCTGTTCTGCCATTTGTTTACATCAAATAATTATACTTTATCCCTTAAATGTTGTTTCTTAAGTACTGAAAATACTAATTCAGATATGAAGACACATATATTATCCTGATTTAAACATAAATATTCTAAGCAAATTTTGGCATTGTTTTTTGAGACAGGGTCTTGCAGTGTTGCCCAGGCTGGCCTCCAAGTCAAGGCAATCCTCCTGCCTCAACCTCCCAAGTGCTGAGGTTACTAGCGTCTGCCACCACGCCTGGCTTAACATAATTATTCTAAAAGGCCCACCTGTGAACCACTGGAACATTGCAATGGGCCCTGGGCCACCTTCTCAAAAGTTGGCATGTCTGCACCTCTTCTGGACACTTTTTAGTATATGTGCTGCTGAAGCAAGCATGCCCGGACACTTTTTAAAATGAAGATTCTGACTCAGAAAGTATGATTCAGAAGATCTGGGGTGGGCCTGAGATTCTAGATATCTTACTAAGTGCTGCTCTTCTGTAAATACTTGAGTTGCAAATTGTCCTGCCTCCTAAATAGTTACACTCACAGAGGAGTTACAGAAAAATGTATTGGTAAAGTCAAGCCAGAGATGCACTAGAGAGCCATCTGGGGGACATGCATTCATATCACAGGGTCTGCTTGCTTGGAATATGAAGAACTACATTTCCTATTTAGCACAATCATAAACTTATTGCTACATAACTGAGTTCTATAACCAAAATCAAAGTGGACGGGGCTGCTGCTATTAGAAAGATTTCTAGCAATTTAGAGACCTGGGCCAAAGTGTATCACGGTATATGAAGTTCTGCTGGAGCCCTTTCCCCTTGAATTCTGGCAGATTATATGCAAAGTTTCTGGCACATGTTTGATGTTTTTGTAAATAATGTGCTCTATTCATTGTGAAGGGAGAAAACTTTCTGGGATTTGTCCCCTGAGCACCAACCAGGATAAAAAGTACTTATGCCACTGTTCTCCTGGGCATGATGTGACTCAGTTTCCTATTCTATGTGCTGAAAATAGTCATGACAACAGCTTTGTGAGAAGTAATGCTCAAATGGCAAGTGATTGCAAAAGAATGGTTGTCTTTTCTTTTGAATAGCCTCTTCCTGAGAGTGCTGTTTGTACTGTTGTTACTGGCACACTTGAAAGTAATAACAGCCATTTAGAAAACCACCCCTTTTGAAATACCCTATTTTAAAATATCAGATTCACTGATTTTTTTTTTTTGGTACCGGAGATCGAACTCAGGTCCTTATGCTTGCGAGGCAGGCGGTAGAACCACTGAGCTAAATCCCCAGCTCTCAGATTCACTGATTTTTGAAGTATGAAAACAAACTGAACACCTTTGTGGCAGCCTCACTAATCTCATTCTGCAGAAAATGTCAATTATGAGGCTTAGGAAGAGGGTGCACACCTTGTAAATCAGAAGTGGCAGCACTTTTTAATGACATTAGCTTTAGCAATTAAAATGCTGCCTCCTCAGGAGTGTTGAATAGGTGATTTCATCCAGCCAGCTACTCCCAACTGTTTCTGATTCACTTTCAATAAGCCACCAGGCCTTTCAATTCTGGGTCTGTAGTGTTTCTGTAATCTGTTTCTAATCATTCATTCCTACTGCAATTGCTCTCTCATAGGCTTTCATCTTCTTTCCCCTGAGCCAGTGCAAGAACTTGTTAAATAGTTTCTACAGCGCCGAGTTCATCCCAATGCTGGTCACCTCCATCCCTTGTCCTTGGAGTCTGTCTTGATCATCCCATCCATCTGATTGTCCCCTTTCCATCCCTGAAATCTTCTGTTTCCTTTATAGAGGCTATAAGAAAAATTGAGACTTTTAGCATAGATTCTACCTTTTGCTATCTTTCTTTAAGACAGTGTCACTTTTTATCCACACTTCCTCTGCATCCCTGAGCCCTACTGGTGCCAAACACTTGGACATTTTATTAAACACACAGTGTGTTATCTCATATATTTGCCTTTGGTGAAGCCGGACCCTCTGCTAAAATCTGTTTCATTGCTTCTCTACCTATAAAGTCTAATTTTTTTGTTATTCAACAAGGCATTGATACTTCCCTAGGAAAACTCCTGAGACCTCCTTGTTCTACTCTCCCATAGTCTGTTCCTCAGCTTCATATATAGCATCAGTTTTGAAGGAAGCATCCTAATCACTTGTGTGTTTCTCTCACCAGACTCTAAATTCTGAAGTTGAGATCTTGCTTCAGACTCTCTGTGTATTTCAGTTCTCTAGCAAAGAGGCTGGCATATAATAAATGCTTAAGGAGTAACTCTCTGGACATGGTAGATATTGAGGACAGAAGGACAGGTCAACAGACAAATGAAAGAAAGCAATGGAGAGACTTAGTCTTCCAAATGATATAAGCATTTGTTTATGATAGATTAAAAGAAAAAGCAGAATATATACATGTGTATATTATGTACATAAATAGTCTACAGAGTGGCTGTATGCTATGAATCTTTCTTATTAGATGATCTTCTGCAACAATAGGACCTGATAACTTAGGTATTGAAGGATTAATGTTTTCTTACTGATCCTAATTCAGCACTCTTTCCTTATTCTAGAATGATGGAGCTCTTCAGCTTGTGGCTAATTCGATGGTGTGGGTTCCGGAAGGAGGCATGCTGCAGATCACTAATAAAATCTTACAGGCTGAGGCTCCAGGTGCCAGCCCAGACGATATTGTCTACAAGATTATAGAAGGCCACCCCCAATTTGGTAACTCCTTTTTTCCTTTGGCACAATTTCTTCTGGGCATTCACCAGTTGAGGATGTGAGTTTGGACACTGCCATGCAGCAAGGCTGCAATTCAAATGAAATGGGCTTTCAATCCTACATACATCTCCTTAAAAACAGAGTAATTGTGATACCTATCACTGTATATACTTGCTACCTAGTATACTAAATTTGGTAAGTACATTATATGTGATACCTATAACTTAAATTTCTAAGTAAGTTCATTTTGCATAGGAGATAACTGGAGCTCGCTGAAAGCCACCTAGCCTATAGATACCAGTTTAATTTCATGGGTTAGGCACTGAAACTCCACCTTGTACCCTTCTCAGATCACCATCAGAATTCTTGATGAACCTTTAAAACAAAACTACATAAGAGCATTCTTCAGTGATCTCCATTGTTACTTCCTCTAGTAAGAGAGAAGAATATAGCAACCTAAGGAATTCTTCATTTTTATCACCTAGAATTGCTGGATAAAATATAGTAAGAATGATTAGATGTTCACACCTGACTTCCCAGTGATAGAGAAAAATCTCTTGGTGCTGTAAGAGGTAGCACAAGGGTTGGTCTGTGCTGAGTGGGTGGCATGGCTTCCCTGAGCAGGTAGTATGTACCCCATAACCTGGGGGCTGAGGTGAGCAGAGAGTTGGAATGAAGATCCTGCCTAAAGTCAGGACTCTGGAGGGACATTCTTTCACTTAGAAAAAGAAGGTCACCAGTACAGACAGCTGGAAAACCTGCCCATCTTAAGCAGAGTTCACAGTAGAGCAAAAAGACTATTGAGAATCCAGAACTTCGTGCCTATTTCTCTGGCAGATCTTGGGTTAAATTATACTTAGTGCCTTGTTCCATAACCACAAAACTGAGACATTATATGAACAGTAATCTCAGCTCAGTGGTACTTCTAGGGTTCCGCAGAAGCTAGTGGAAACTTCTGTGGGAGGCCCAGCCTCAACTCACCCACACAGGGGCCTCGCAGATAAAGCCACTGAGGGTGAGCACAAAATAGAAAAGCCAGAACATAGGAGGAGTCAGACTGTAGTACTGTAATCAAAACAAAAAAGAGGATCAAAACCCATGATTTTTAAGTAAAGGAATAATCTTACAAAAAACATGAAATAAGTGTTTTTAAATAATTTAAAGATATTACAGAAGGAATTTAAATTGCTAGGAAATTTTATAATGCTGTAAAAAATAAAGGAAAGTTATTTAAATATTTTTTAAAATAGAAACTTGCTATGTTGCCCTGGCTGTTCTCAAACTCCTGGCCTCAAATAATCCTCCTGCCTCAGCCTCCCCAATATTGGGACTAAAGGCAAACACCACA
Organism: Heterocephalus glaber; assembly: GCF_053883595.1. NCBI lineage: Eukaryota > Metazoa > Chordata > Mammalia > Rodentia > Bathyergidae > Heterocephalus > Heterocephalus glaber. The sequence continues at coordinate 14,395,840 of NW_028258303.1, forward strand.
TCACCTGGCTTAGGCTGATTTTTTTAAATACCTAAATTAATCATCTAAAAGTGAAAGTTATAATCATTAAAAGTGAAAACTCTTTTGACACATTAATAGCACAGAAAGAATAATCTGTTTTTCCTCTGGGCTATCAGATTTTTAAAATTATGTACTTTCTATAATGAGGAAAAAATTAACTTTAGATAATGTTAAAATAATTTCAGTGGCCAAAAAGATGTTAGAAAGTATAACCTAATCAAGAATTTATATTTTAATTATAAAACAGTCTAGTTGAGATGTCCCTTTTTAGAACTGTATAACCTTGAGGAAGGAAAGCATACCCTCCTGGTGCCATTGGTTTCTTTGAAAAATTAGGTCAAGTAGATGCTATAAATTTTTGTTTTAAAGTAATTTTAGACTTCTTTAAAAGTTGTAAAAATAGTACAAAGAGCAATTATTATAACCAAGAAATTGACATTGACCCAGTACCACTATTTAATCCATAGACCTCATTCAAATTTGGCCACTCATCCTGCTAATAATGTTTTTCCAACCCAATCCAGAATCCCAGATTGCATTTCTAATAGTCATGTTCCTTCGCTTCCTCCAAGGTGCAGTGGTTCCTTTGTTTTTGTCTTAATGGCATTTTGAAGAGAACTGGTCAGATATTTGTAGAACATTGCTCTATTTGGACTTGTCTGAGTGTTTCTCATATTAGAATAAGGATATGCTTTTTTCCACTTTCTCAGTGCATCATATTGGGAGTACAAAGAGTTGTCACTCTGTCTTATTATTGGTGATGTTAACTTTGATCACTTGGTTCACATGATACCTGCCAGGTATCTCCACTGTAAATTTACTATTTTCCTATTTGTAATTAGTATCCCATTCTCATCATACTTTCAAGTACTGACTGTAAGCTCAATAACTTTTAAATTCTTTTCATCTCTAAAAATCTATGACTCTTGTGATGCATTAAATTCTCTACCTGTATTTTGATTACTGAGACAAAAATCAAACCTCCAGATTTTATAGAAGCAGCCCAGTACTTCATTAAATATTAAACAGAACAACACTGAAATAAATGGTTTTTAAGCAGATAGAAGTTTGTCATTTCAGCTTAGTAAATTCCATGTGGGCTTTATTGTGACCATTTCCTATTACAATTCTCTTAATTAACTTCTTCCCACGAACATGATCTGTATCCAGATCGCCCCATTAGTAATAATCAAATCATGTCACTCTTGGGAACCATTCAAGCATGAATGAGGTGGTGGGAACTAGAGGCCCACATGACAGGAATGTACTTATGTCCATCTATCCTAATAAGGTGCATCGGTGGAGCCCTTCCCTCCCTGGCTCCTGCTACTACAGACTCATACCTTACTCTAGAATGTCCAAGTTGGGCTTTAGGCTTTTTGTGAAGAACTGACTTTGGAATGGAACCACATATAAATTACTTGTATAATATATACATAAAGGACCTAAATTCAACCACTTCCAGACTCACCATTGCTTTCAAGTATATGTTTATACAAGTTGATTAATACTTGTACCCTTTGCTATCCTTACATTTGAAGGTAAACTTAATGAGTGGATTTAATGAGGTATCTTGAGCACCATTTGAGGGAAAGGCTGACAGTCTACCAAACTACCAAATCTAAATTATTTATCATAGTACAAGAAAGTGTGAATAGAGATAGAAATTATCTCAATCCCAACAGAATTCAAGGAAATTAAAATTAAACTGTAATTCTTAATAACTATTAAATCTTCACTTCAAAATTCTTGGCTAAAATATAAACTTCTATATGAAGGAAATCACAAACAGATTATTTTCTGTTTCTGCAATCTGGAATTTTATATATTTAAAGTATCATTTCCTTGTCATATTATAATAAAACAGAAGTGAGATACTACATAAAAGATTACCTCTCACCTCCTTGTGGTAAACCCCATACTGTACGGATCTGTCTCCTTGTCTACTCCTGGGCTTCACCAAGGTGCTGTATGCAGTATATTCAGAATTGAACAGTTCCTCCCCCCACCTCCTTCTGGCTCATCCTCTGTCGCACCCATTGGTGGCATCCAGTCACCCAACCTAACAAATAATTCCCTTTGACTCCTTCCTCTTTCTCCACAGCCACCTTGATGGAGTTATATTACTTCTGTTTCCTCAGTGACATTTGTATCTGTTTATTTCTTTCTAGTCTTACCTCACGTCTCCATCTCTAGTCTGGATTTTTCAGTAGCACCATAATTGGGCAGACTATCTATGTATATATTAGCTACCGATTTTCCCCTTACTACTGGGGATTGAACCCAGGGAGCACTGAGTTAAGTTTCCCAGGTGGGCCTCAAACTTGTAATCCGCTTACCTCAGCTTTCCTGCAGTGTAGCTGAGATTACAGCCATATGCATCATGCCCAGATGTTGTTATCATTTTTTACAATAAATTTAGCCTCTTGAACAGTACTTTCAGGCCTCACAAACTTTATGTATTCTGATCACACATTCACCTGCTGAGAATCTCCCGGTAGTTTCCAGTTCCTTATGGAGCTGGTCTTCAGGGATAGGAATTGTATTGTTTGTCTTTTAATCCCCCTACTCTTGAAGGGCCTAGAACAGTAAATAGCACCAAGTAGATACTCAGTGACCATTTATTGAGTTGAAATTAATGGAATTAGACAATAGCCTGTGATTCCTGTTAATCTGCATAGCATGGAAGTGATTTTTATGGGAAAAATATATTTATTAGGGCTTGATAGAAAATTGTTTTTCTTTTTCTTTTTCTGATATGGGCATTGAACCCAGGGCCTTTGTGCTGAGTTATATTCTTGAGTCCACTTGTAATTGTTTTTTGTTTTGATAGAGGGTCTTACTAAGTAGCTAGGTTGCCTGAGTTTGGCTCCAACACGGAATCCTCCTACCTCAGCCTCTTAGAGTGCTGGAATTATAGAATTGTGCCACTGTGCCTGTCTTCTGCTTTGCTTTTTCTGTTATAAAGCAAAATACCTAGAAAATCAGCAGCTGAATATTTTTTTATCTTCTATTCTTCACATTTTCATCATGGGAATTTCCTTTTAGATTATTTTGCAACTGTACTTACATTCATAAACAGCCCACACCCAGGGAAGCCATCTCTATTAACAGCACCTGTGACTAGAATTTGAACTGGGAGACAGAGGTAATGGAATTTTTGCCTTAGATATAAATGAAAAGTAATATAAGGAAGAAAACTATAGTGAGTTGATTCTATATATAATTATATAAAGAAGAGCAGTGATACTTTTCTCTTATTTCACTATTTCATTACCGTCCAAGACATTATGCTCATTTTTAACTTGAATTAAGTGCATGTAAATATTGGAAGGAGTTTTTGCTGTGAGTTAGAAAACAAATTTCTCTAGGGTAATCAAAATGCTCCATCAATTTTGAAAAAAATTGCCATCAATTCCCTAATATGTCTGATATTTTAACTTCGAACATTTTAACTTCAGAACATTTTAAAAATAGACAAATAGACACAGTCTCTTTCTCACTCACCTCTACTCCTCTATCCCTCTACCATAATGATAGGGTGGCTTCTTTTAGATTTATTGTTAGATGTACTGTCATAAAAATACAGCATAGCTTGTTCTCAGCTATTCATCCAATTTTCAATTTAGCCTTCACTTGAAGGCACATTATTCTTGTGAAATTTTAATTGTTTCTTTAACACCTCTATATTTGTGATCTCACTTTAAGATGGTAGTAGCTTCAGGTAAAGAAAAAGCAGTAAAAACAGATGGGTGGTATTTAGATTAAAATTTCCTTGCTTCAGTTCAAAAAAGTTTAAAGAATGAAAGAGAAAGAAACATGGTAAGTTGTTTAGCAGGGTAAATAGTGATAAATGTACACAAAATAATGACAGTTGGTAACAGAGTCTCAGGACCAAGAATATGAGCTTCAGATCCAAATCTCACCCACATACCTTCCACTTGTGTGACCTCAACAAGTGAATGAACTCTGAGCCTAAAGAACCTCATCTGTACAGTGGAGACAGCACCAATCAGAAGAATTATATAGAAGTAACACTGAGGATGACCAGCATTCTTTCTAAGAACCTGTAAAGTATGTCCTGTAGGTTGAATGTCCCTTATCCAAAAAAAAAAAAAACAAAAAAAAAAAACCCAGAAGTGTTTTGAATTTCTCAGATTATGGAATATTTACATATACATAATGAGATATCCTGAGGATGACTCCTAAGTCTAGACATGAAATTCATTTATGTTTCATACACTTTGTGCATATAGCCTGAAAGTCATTTTATACAATATTTTAATGTGTCCACATTTTGATTGGGGCCTTATAATATGAGGTCAGGTGTGGAGTTTTCTATTATGGAATAACGTTGGTGTTCAAAAAGTTTTGGAACTTGTAGCATTTTGGATTTGGGATTCTCAGACTAGGGTTGCTCACTGTGTGTTAGTCTCTCTTTACCAACAAAGAGCAGAGCCTTACAGAGTGTAGGTGCAGTGGGATGCAGTGCAATCGGGTGGAACCACCTCATGGAGTGCAGTGCCAGCCAAATGTTTTCTGGTGTTAGGTATTAATATTTTCATTGGACAGAATCCTCCCAAGAATAACTTTCACTGAATTTTTTCTTCTAATTTTCCATGTTTCTAACCATTTTCCTGGTTAGAAAACATTTTCTGTTACATAGCAAGTTGTGTGTAGAATTGAAACCATTCGGTGTGAGTATTTCTTTATAGCATACTCCAGCATATAGATCTTCTCATGTAATTGTAATAGGTACAAGTCAACAATTTTATACCTGAATTGCCCTTGAATGACTTTTGGTTCTTTTAGCTGAAAGACTGGGAATTCTGTATCTAAAGGTAGATTTAGTGATAACTTTTGAGTTTTGTGTTTACATCCTTTTCTTCACCTTGGGTGAAAATTATAGCAGTGCATCATTTCTTTTCAGCTTAACTAAATAGGAAAGGAGGAGCAAGTTCTGACTTTCTTTCCCAAGAGACCCTCACTGACCATGTGACCTGTGCATCCCTAGGGGAGGTGGTCCTTCTGGTGAGCCTGCCAGCAGACAGTCCTGGGGATGAAGGGCAGCACCTGCCAGATGGGAGGACAGCAACCCTGACCAGCTCCTTCACCCAGCAGGATGTCAATGATGGCATCGTGTGGTACAGACATTCGGGGGCCCTGGCCCAGAGCGACTCCTTCCGCTTCCAGGTACTATGTGCTCCTTACGTTCTCTGAAGTCTGATAAAAGCCATCACTCTTATTTGTAAACAGTTTGGGCAATTTTCTGTGATTGCCTGGGAATCTGGTCAATGGGAAGAAAAATGCAATTAATAACCTTAAAGAACTTTTAAAAATCCGTCAATTCAGATAAACGGATCTCTCCACAAGGAAGAATCATCCAGACAAAAAGGTTTATATTAAATAATGACCAAAATTTTCAGAAAAAATACTCAAAATATTAAAAATAGACAAAATAATCTTTTAAAATTGTTCTTGGAACATTCATCATCTTAGGATAAGATCATGGACTTACCGTGAAACTCAGTATGTCCACTTGTTAGAAAGTTGCTTGGCAACATCTTTGCACCTGAATTTCCTCACCTGTGAATTAGAATTGTTCTGAGGATTTGAGCTAAGACATATAAAATGTTTAGAATGTTGCATATCAAATACTAAGCACTGCATAAGGGTTTGTTATGACCATTTATAAAACAGATGAAATATTAGACCATAAGGAGACCTGCAATAAACTAAGGAAAAGGAAATTATACTGGGTACATTCTCTTGCCATTATGAATATAGTTAGAAATTACTAATAAAAAGATAAACAAAAAATTTAGACTCCTTGGAATATTTAAAATGGTCTCCTAAATACTAGGTCTTAAAGGAAATCAAAACTGTAAGCTATAGCCGGGGATTTAGCTCAGTGGTTCCAGCACCTGCCTCGAAAGTGCAAGGTCCTGAGTTCAATCCCCAGTACCAAAAAAAAAAACCCCAAAAAACAGTAAGCTATTAAGAAGTATTGATGAAAAAAGAAAAAGAGGTATTAATGAGGAAGAAATAACTTATCAAAACTTAAATGATATGGACAAAATTCTATGCAGAAGCAAATTGGTGGCAGCTTTTATTATTGAGCCATCAAGTAGATGGTGAAGAAGCTAGGGAAACCTAAGGAAGGAATTAATAGAGATAAGGGGAGGAATTGATTAATAAAGTGTGAGAAATAATAAATGAGAGTTATGCGTGATTTCTTAAGACCAATAAAATTAGACAAACCCCTGGCAAGCACAACTTGGAAATAAAGAATTAAAACAATACACAAAGGAACGAAGAGTTTTGAGTAAGAAAGAATGTTTAAGTGAGGATACAGAGAAGAATTTGGTGAAGTGTCAGAGATATTCACAGTGATTCCCTTGAGATCTGAGGCTTTTCCTTTGTCTAGGAATCCAACTGGGAATAAACTAGCCAAGGTAGCTCACCTTGTTAAAATTTTCATCCATTTGTCTTCTGATACCTGGCAAGTACATCTTCCTTGCCTAATTTATATTGAATAAAAGATGTGCTTTTCCAAAGAGCAGGGTGGGATAAATTTGGAAACCATTAAAATGAGATTATACTGAGCACATCGAATGTCCAACCAGTGAGCAAATTCTGTGTGCCCTTTGCCAGAGTTAACCTCCCATTTTTAGCACCTGGGGACTGCAGCTGTCATCAAAGAATGAGTCCAAACAGAGGCAGAGACCTCAATCAAAAGAAGTCACCTCAGCAAACTAGAATTTGCAGAGCTGCCTTTTCCTTCTCAGGAGTCAGGACAGAAAATGGTATCGATATGCAGCGTTTCCCCAGAAGGGGATTTTGAGAACCTGTTTAAAATGATTGCTTTGATTGCTTTGCAAGTAGCTTATAAGTGGATAAAATAAAATAAATAAGATAGTAAAAGTTACCTGATTTCACCGGTGTTTAAGACATCTAAGGATGTCTATTATTTAAAAGTGGATCCTTTTGGAAAGTCTTTTTTTTTTTTTTCAAAATATTTGGAACTTTTAATTGAAATTATTTTCAAAGTATATGGGCTATTCTTTAAAATGTCCTTGATAGTGGCAGCATTTTTGGAAATGGATTTTAGAATATATCAAAATAGCCACAAGTCATTCAGAATCAGTCTGGTAAGAAAAAGCATGCTAAATATTTTTGGTTCAGATAGGGAGTAATTATGAAGTAATGAACTCAGCTTTCTTATATGATTTGTGGACTTCCTCTGCAGGCATTCCAGAAAAATGTATTTTGAACATTGACAGAATCTTTATTGCAAGTATGAAACAACTCTCTGGGATTATGTTCTTCTGGACATAAAAGTTTTGGTGTGTTTGTTCTTAAATCTCATTGTTTTATAGGCTTACCTCATATTTTGATTTGAAATGCACAAGACGCTATAGCCATGTGATAAAAAGTGGTTAGCAACTTTTTCCATTTATCATTTTAGTGTTCCTAAAGGATTTTAAACTAAAAAAAAAGAGTGCTGTACCAATGATTCTTTTTTCTTTCCTTTTTCCCCCTTTAAAGCAGGACATATAATGATTTGCATAGATTTAATTTCATTTTAATGTTGATGAGCTGTCATAAGCCATCAGTGCCTCCCATCTGTTACTTTGCACGTAGGACTTGGGGTTTATTGAGTGTGAGTGGCATTTTAAAATAGAGATGATCTAGTGAGAAGAAAGCATGCACATTCAGTCATTTTTGGAGTGGGAAGTGGCATTGTTTTGCCATATTCAGATCCCATTGGTATTGCTTCAGGGGACATGCTTTGGAAAAGACCAACATATTTCACTGTCCACTTCTTTCCTGAGATACCAGACTAATTCATTTGTTCAATAATATGCTCACATTTTACTACCTGCCCAATACTCAGTTGCTTTTCTTTAAGGATATAAGAAAATGTTCCCCCTTTTCCTAATTTTCTAAAGCTACCAAAGTGAGTCATCTTGGTCAGTAGAAAGATTATGAACCTGACTGACCTGGTTAAATAACCCCACTTATTGGCTTTGTGACTTTGACATATTGCTTTAATATTTTGACCTTCAGTTTTCTCATCTAAAAAGGGGATAATAATATTACTTTGTGGGTAATAAGAAGATAACCTCTGAAAACCAGCCAGTACAATGCTGAGCCCACACTAAGTGATCAGCAAATTATAGGTATGGCTATTAATATTATTTATAGCAATACTATGCCTCCTGGAAAGCATGTAAAAATTATGAGATGTAACCCCAGGCCTCTGATGTGATCCAGATAGAGACAGAAAAGACAGTTTTTCTGTTGGATGTGACTGCTCTTCCTACTTTCTGACCCAGAATTTGCAAGACCTGCTTCCTGTCATCTGCAATTCACACAACTGCAGGTGGCCACACAGGCTTAGCAGTTCTTGTGACAAGATGAAGGTGAAGCAGATAGTTGAGACAAGGAGAATTCAAGGCAGCACTGAGTAGGTTTGAGAGGGAGTGAGAAGCTGCCTAGGAAAATCGTTTTTCAATATTTTTGAAGGAAGAGAAAGTTAATGTTGTGACCATTGTGCTAACTGTAAATGTTATTAATCTTGTTCTGCAATAATGAAGCTGAGAACTGTCATTTAGAGCCTAGAGATCTATGCTGAGTAAAGATGTATGGAATGGAATACAAATCATATGTTATATGCCCGTAACACATTATGTAGCCTTCAGAGAATGTTTTTAAGAATGCCTAATGAAACAAGAAAATGTCATAGTATTGTTAAGTAGAAGTTTAGACTATGCAATTGCATGTAAATTGAGATATGTCTATGTAGAAAAAAGAATAAACCAAAATGAACCAAAACCAAAGTGAACCAATATATTAATAACCACTCTTTCCTGATAGTAAAATTATGTGTGATTTTTTATTTATACTTTTCTACATTTTCAAAATTGCCTGAAATGGTTATGCTTCTTTTTTATAATCAGTAAACGATTAATATAAAAATATAAAGAGCAGAACAAAAGTTGTAATGCAAGAATGTATAGATTAGAGCCAGGTATGATGGCTCACACCTATCATCTCAGCACTCAGGAGGCTGAGCCAAGAGTATCTCAAGTCTGAGGCCTGAGCTACATAGTGAATTCCAGCCCAGCCTGGACTACATAGTAAGATCTTATTTCAAGAAAAAGGGAGTGTATAGATTAAAGACAGATAATTTAAAAGGGGGAAAAGCAAAAACACCTGCAAACATGCTCCACCCAGCAGACATGAGCGGCTCACCAGGCAACTTTGCTTTTCAGGTGTCCAGAGCCACCGACACTCAGACCCACCTGGAGAGCCGTGTATTCAACATTGCGATCTTACCACAGACCCCTGAGGCACCTAAACGCTCTCTGGGAACATCTCTCCATATGACCGTGAGTTGGATGGGAGACTTGTGGCTTCCACTTTGATGGTTTTGATGAAGTGTCCTGGTTTGCATGCAGTGAATGCTTGCCCCGGTGTACAGATCCCAGGGGCAAAAACAGTAGTAAGCACGTTTCTCACTGACTTGCAAAAGAATCCTAAAATTCTCAGGGTGAAGGGAAGATTATGTGGCATCTATTTTGACCTTCCATCCATGGCCGATGTCCTTTCTACAGCATCCCAGTTATTGAGTATTTGGAAGAAATTTCAAGCTCTCCTCCATGCCATCAACATAACTTGTGTGTAATTGTTCAGCCAGTCACAGCATTACCTGGCTGGAGAAAGTGTTACTCATTTTTGAAAAGCCCTATCAGAAGCTCCCCTTATACTGTAATAGCTTCTTGGACATGATGACAGTGCTATGTCTGTAGAGATAGAGAAATTGGTCATCCAAGTGCAAATTAGGAGGACAGTTGGGTGGCATGGAGAGGTGATGGCAAAGGGCAGTTCTGCAGATGCAGAGAGCACAGGAGAGGCCCGCAGTTTAGGGAGACTATGACAGTCAGGAAATTGCCTACAGTACAAGGCACTGTAGAAATAAGGAAGGTACCAAAGGAGGCAGGATGGGGATGTGGAGGTCCATGATGCTCAGTCACAGAGGCTCCTGTGCTGAGTGGGAAGGACCATGACTCCAGGCAATCTGAAGAACAGTGTCACCTAAATTAGCCTATGAAGTACAGTTCAGAGAATTAGCAACTCCACTGTGACTGTGTGTCTATGGGAGGTGGGATTTCAGAGCTGCTCTCCCAGGCAGAGCCACAAGCTTGCAAGCCCTTGTAAATTAATTATTACAGATCTGTGTTGTTGTTTGCACCCACGTAATTATACTCCAAAGTAGAATATCAACCTTAAGCCACAACAAAGAGACCAACAATGGATTCAGAAATTACTGGTCTGGGGCATGACAGAGACATAAAGGGGAAAATAGAAAGTTTTCAATGAATAGCTGGTATCGGCATTTCCACCATAAACTATAATTTAAAGAAATCATAATTCAGCAGCATTGTAAAGTCTATAGTTCATCATTCTGACTGGAGGAATTCAGATCCGAGCTTTTTCTGAACTGTAAATAACAGTGTGCACACACATTTCTTGCCAAATGTTAATCAGTGCTATATTTGAGTTTAGAGGGAATAAAAAGGGGCCAGGAGCCAAGAAGGTAGTGCCTTTCTGCCACCTTGCTGTGGACTTCTTAAGGAACTTTTCAAGTTGTTCTTAGATTGTATGTTTGCAAATTAGGTCTGTCCTGTTAAAATTTAGGCTATCTAAACAATTGGTTTACTATAAATTGTGTTGAACTTCCTTTTGTGGACCTTACAACGTACAAAGTTTATATTTCTTTTGACGTTAACTAGATCCGCTACTCTAAACAAAAACATATTCTCAATTCAGTGATTTGTACTCATCTGAGCACACACGTTTTGCATATATTTGGTAACTACATTATGACTAGCTGTAGTAAATACATATAGGGCATACTCATATATGTATATAAAAGTAGGAGATCAGGGTTCTCAAGAACTCAAACTTAATCCTGTATTAGTCACCTATAGAATTTATTAAGATATAGATAATTAGAACCAACCCCATGATTTTCTAGTTTAGTGGGTGTGGTGTGGAACCAAGAATCTAGATTTATGTAAGTTCTCAAGTGGTACTGATAGCTGCTGAGATCATCACCCTCAAAGGAGCACTGATCTAGACTAAAACTGGGGAAATTCATCCCGGACAAGAGAAGAAACCCATGGAGACACCTAAGAGCATGGCCTCCTTGAGGAATTACAGGCCAGCCACTCAGTTGGCTGGATTATAAATCCCTACATATAAAGGTAGCAAGAAATGACAGCGAGGTCATGGAGAATCTTAAAGATAAAATGGAATTTCCATTTTGTTCTAAAATACTGTTGGGCAAGTTGACTGTTGAAAGATTTAAAGCAGAAAAATGCCATGAACAGATTTTTAATGACCAGACTAGGAAAATCATTCTGGCTGAAGGTAGAGAACATTCTGGATTGGGGGTACACCAGAAGCAAATAGGCTGTTGCTGTCACCTAAAACAAGAAAGGTTGGTGGCATGAAGCCCATGTAGTGGCAATAAGGGTTAAAGGTCAGGGAGATCTTGAGGAGATACTTGCACATCCCTGTCAATAGCCAAAAGGTAGAAGCAATTTAAATGTTCATCAACAGTTAAATGGACAAAGAAGATGTGATATATATATATGTGCGTATATATGTGATTATATGTATGTGATATATATGCATATATGCATACATACATGCATATATGGTTGTACAGTAGAGAATTATTTGGTCTAAAAAAGGAGGAAATCTTGTCTCTATGTACAACATAAATGAACCTTGAGGGCACTATATTAAGTGAAATAAGCTAGTTACGAAAAAGACAATCTTTTATGATTGTTAAATGGATATAGAGTTTCAGTTTTGCAAGAAAAGTTGTATAAATCTGATGTACAACAATGTGCATGGCATTACTGTACTGTATTTGAAAATGGTTAATATGGGAGAGGAAAGAGAGAGAAAAAGAGGAACTGAGATTGAAAATATAGAGATGCCATTCATTGAGTCAGGAATATGGAGAGAGAGGCATGACAACCTTAATTTATGATCGGCTCATAGAGGGTGTCCTGGGAGCACAGGGAATGAAAGGGAGGGTAATGAATGTGACCTCACAGATGTGGTCAGTGTGTGGTGGAGTGCACTTCATGTAGAGCCCCAGAGACCATGATAAGCACTTGGCTTTTATTCTGCAAGAAAAGCCATCGCAGGGTGCTGAGCAGAGGCCTAGTGTGAGTCCTAATGTCTGCCCAGATGGACTGCCTGGGAGATGAGAGTGTGCAGAGACCATAGTGGGGACTCTGAGTGACCAGCTCCCAGCAGAGTGGTATCAGTGGAGAGGTTGGGAGAAGGGTATGGATTCAGGGTATATTCAGAGGTAATGTGAGTATTATAAAAGTCATTATTCTGTAATTTTCTTTTGTTAACAAAGATGTGATAAAAATGTGTTCTGTAATGATTTCCATGAAGTTTAATGTCTCATTTTATACTACGTTTAATTGATAAATATTGAACATTCTAAGTCACCAATATAAAAATGGATTACACTTTGATATCTCTATCTCAGTATTGCTTTCCTCAGAGAATCAGATCCTTATTTTTTTTGCCTACTGTCTATTTACATTAATACAGAAATGGTGTCCACAAGTCCCGAAATAGAATGTCTGTGTCTTGACTGGGACATATCCCCACCCACAGTCCTATTCCATGTTCATTCTCTCATCTTATCGTGTTATTCTAGGAACATCTAAATTTTCAAAAGCGTTCCACGACACTGAGCATTTTCAGTTATTCTGGGGGTTTTGAGATTAGAAGGTGATAAACGGCACGGAACTGCACTGAGTCTGTACTTCTATGTCCCTGTACCTGTGCCCACCTGCGCCTACATACCTGAGTGGGTTGTAAATACCTTATATTGGGTGCATGTTTTTAACTTGTAGTCCTTACTTGTTTTATTTTAGGGTGAGAGACCAGCTGCTCTTCGCAGTTCTAATTTTCCTTGCTCATTGCATTCCAGATCTGAGTGAGGGCCTGAAATACAACACTTTCCTACTGGGGGGTTGTCCTAACCTGCAAACACTGCCTCTCCCCAGGACAAGTATGCCTTGGGGACAATTACAGAGCAAGTGCAACCTTCAGTCTTTTTATGATTAAAATGAAGAACACCACACCCTCCTCTGGGAGCATTACTGAACCCCACTTAATCCTTGTCTAAATGGGGAAATTCTTTCTGAAAAGAGGCAGAGCTTCAAAAGAGCAGGAGAGCATGTCAAATTCAAAGCTACTGTCAGGGGTCATCAGTTAGGAAGAGCCTACAACAGGCAGGATATCTTATTCAGTTTTAAAACACCATGCATGACCCAAGTAAAGGCCCATGCTCAGGCTAATTTTTCTTCTTTCCATGCTGTATTTTTACTACTGCTGTCCCTAACCCACTGGGCATTGGAGTCATGGGAGTCTGACCCTTTCCTTTGTTGTTTTTGAGTGTTCTCCTGTTGGTGGGTAGTAGGTGTGCACAGGTGAATGGTTGGTGAAAGCAAGGAACATTCCCCCTTCTGGTCCAAATTGCTGGACTCATTCACTGGCTCCTGGAAGCCAGAAGAGAAAAGCAGTGTCTAGTTTTGATGAATAGTAGAATGAAGGCAGAGAGACATACTGTCTATTTTCAAGTGCCTAAATCAACAAATAGCTCTCAAACCCCTGAATGCGAAAGGCAGGCCTCTCTTGGGGTTTAAAGTGGGTGGGTTCATTTTTAGCCCTTAGAAAGTAGAAAGCATCACAGTCCCCATTAGCAAAGCTGGAGGTTGGAGGTAATACTCTGAAGAACCTTTGGGACCAAGATTTATCCTTCAGATCTTATCAGATTCAACCTTTTTAGCCAATCAAATTAAAAGGAGCAGAGACATGGTGGTGAGCCAGCTGTGAATACTAGAATAGCCAGCTGTGGTGCTTCATTTCTGTGTTCCATTGCAAGTTCTACCTGGGGAGAAAGGAATCACATTGGGACCCCACAGCATGCAGAGATGTGGACCAGGGGGCAGGGTGTACAGAAACCTTGAAAAAGCCTCTGTGACCCTGAGCGGTTCCCGAGACTGGGACCAATCTGCTCACAAAAGATTCAATCCTTCTTTTGAACTCTTGCTAAAATTTTGTTAACTGTGACTAATTTAAAATCCTGGAGTGAATGTATTTTGGTTATCTTACTAAGATTTGTTTTTGCCTCTGGATCTGGTTTTCACCACACCGTTTTGTCTTCTTCCTTTCTAAATTTAGGCTCGGGAAGATGGTCTGACAGTCATTCAGCCTCATTCCCTGTCTTTTGTGCACACTGAGAAGCCCAATGGGAAGATTATATACAATATCACTCTACCTCTGCACCCAAATCAAGGTAAGATGGGTGGGGAGTGATCTTTCCAGTGAACTATAGTCATTTAGTTGGACTCGTCTTTAAAACAGGAGGTTTGGGTGCTTATATATGTAGAGATACTTGTTAAGGTTTTAAGGAATAAGAATGATTGCTACCCCATGCTCCTGTCCTCTAGCTTAGAACAAATAGAGATGAATGGGCAGAGAAGACTTTGTTAGCTTTGGCATAAACAGAGCTGCACTAGAGAATACAGCACTGCTGGAGTAAGCACCCTCTAACATCACTGGTAGAGCCAGATACACATGGAGATGGTCTACAGGGACAGAGCTGCCCCTATAAGGTTGTGACCAAAATAAGCAGGTGCTGACAAGGAGGTCTGCCAGAGCCAAAGGGACTAGCCATACATATTCCTTCTTTCTGCAGTGGATAAATCACTCCTGCTCCCATGGGGAACAAGGAAATGTGGTGGACCCCTGAGTCCCCAGCCATTAGGTCTCTTAACATTGGGCTTCATTAATAGGATGATGTCAGTTGCAGAAAGGAGATCAGCTTCTGTGGATACCATTCTGCACCTGCCATGAGACCTCACTCCTAGACCAGCACTGGCCCTTGATAAAGACCAAAGAAATGTAAAGCCTAAAAGGCATCTTTCCTTTTTCAGGCTGCCAATTTGCAGATGGAGGTTCTTCCTCCATTGTGAGTTCTTTCAGACCAGCAGCCCAGGCTATTCTGTGGAGTGTGGCTGTTGGTCTCTCAGCCTCTCCAAAGGTGAACTGATTCAACACAAAGCCTCACACATGTCCCTTTTTAAAAGAATGAGTGGAGCTGGGTGTGGTGACACATGCTTGCAATCCCAGCACTCTGGAAAGCTGAGGCCAGGAGCATCTCAGGTTCAAGCCCAGCCTGGGAGACTTTGCGACTTAGTGAGACACTGTCTCAAAATAAAAAGTTAGAAAAGGTCTGGGGATGTAGCTCAGTATGAAGGCCCTGGGTTTAATCCCCAGTTCTGACAAGAAGAAGAGGAAGAAAGAATAAATGGGACATGAAAGAGTATTGCAACATCAGTTCTGTATTGCAAAATTTATGAGTAACAGGCAAATCTGCAGCCCCCAAAATGTTGATCACAAGCCAAGTGATAACCACAAATCCAGTTCTTAGAATATTGAATCCATTTTATTGTTGACAGATCATCACAGATATTAAGGGGTTTCTGAAGAAAAGAAGGCAAATTGAGAAAAAATCTCTTTAACCAGCATTAGAAGACCAGTTAGTACTAGTCTCTCAGAGACCTTGACTTCTGCACTGAAACTCATCTGGAAGGGTCTCATAGTTACACTGAAAACTTCATGGTCTAAGCTACATTGAGGGCATTTGTTTTCATCTTACATGGCTGGTGTTCCATGAACCCAAGTCAAGCCTCTCTGGGTTTTAGATTTAGAGAACAGCTCTCCAAGGACAGACTGAGTGTTTGCCTCTCTCTCAGTAGAAGGGTACAAGACTCCCACAGGGAGCAGGCAGGCCTTGAGAGTGACTGCTGATGCTCCTGCCCATCTCTTCCTCCTCAGGTGTCATCGAGCACAGGGACCGGCCTCTCTCTCCCATCCGGTATTTCACACAGGAAGACATTAACCAGGGCAAAGTCCTGTACCGGCCTCCCTCAGCAGCACCGCATCTCCAAGAGATCATGGCCTTCTCCTTTGCTGGTAACGCTCTCTACCCTGCCTTGTGCACCCAGATTGCGCTCTGCATCTTCATGGCTCACCTGACTCGTCCCACAAGTCCTTTACACAGCTTGCTGACACTGCTTTAAAGCTACTCAAAAGAGCTTGTGCCCTATTTCCCAATATGTGGCGAATAGTTCCCTCTTTTTCCCAATAATTCATGCACATAGATATACTGCAGTAAACTTATTTTGTGGCTCCTATGTGCCAGCAACTGAGTTGAGTGGAGCTTGGTGATATGATGTGTGCTGGAAAAATATGATAAAGGTTTAAATTTCTTTAAACATTTAACAAAGTAAAAGACACATTGCCATTAGTTTCCCTCAAAATACTCCCCGTCTCATCGAACACACCTATCCTGTCATTCTTGCCACTTTCTAAAGCAGTTGTGGTCATGGCTGATTTGATGTCCTGAATCAATCCCAAAACATTTACCTTTTATGGTCATTTTGACTTTGGAGAAGAGCCAGAAGTTTCATAGTGCCAGACCCAGTGAATAAGGTAGATGAAGATACATAATAATAATGTTTTTACGAATTTGCCTTTCCATTGGATGGCACTCAGTCCCAGCACTTACTGTATTTTTGATCATAACTTGTAAAAACACTCATGAAAGAGAACTTGCAGAACTGCTTCAGAAATTGGGAAGGATGATGGGATAAGTGTGTTCAAAGCAAGGGTGTAGTATTTTGAGGCAGATGGATGGCAATATTATCTTTATATCTTTAAATTTTTTTAAAATTTAAACACTCAAATATATTTTGATCACACCTTGTAACTGCTGAGCAAAGAGGGTGTGGATTGTGCTCTTTCCCCATTTGGGATGTAGGTATGGGGATAATTAACCCCAGTTTTGAATCTTTAATTGCACACTGCACTGGGAGCTCTGAAAAGGCAGCAGAATGCTCCGTGGCAGAAGGACACACAGCAAAGCTGACTTAAACTGAGGACGAAGGTCCTGCTCCGAGTATCACAATACTGGATAGATGGAAGCTACCAAGGCTATGGGGGTATGTAGGGTCAGTGGGGAAAGCATTCCTGAAGAAAGGGTATAAACCCCACATGCAGAGGCTTTGAGGAAGGAGATGTCCAAAGCTTGAGGGAGGCAGTGTGTCTGTGATGTGGAGCAGGGCAGGGATGACAAGCCTTGTGGAAGACAGGGCAGACCTCTGAATCCTTCGGGCCTCTCAGGATTTGGGTCTCTGTAGAACAAGAGGAGCCGCACAGGTGTTAAAACCCAGTGGGCAGCTTTTAGAAAGAGCTCTTTGACTGCCACCGGGTAGATGGGCATGTGATTGGGGGATGGGGGTCAGCACAGGGGCCCTGCAGGACTTCAGGGAGGTGTTCTGGAGGATGCATAATGAGGGTGACTTATTGGGATTAACAGCCAGACTTGACAGGACAGATTGGGTGGAAAAATATTTCTCATTGAAGCCAGTGTATGTCCTTCCACAAAACCATGATAGCCTTAAACCTCATCCTTTTGTCTCTTTCCTTGATCCAGTTAGCAAAGCTAGCTGGAGCTGTGAGTCCTTACCTCTAAATATGTCTCTGCCTTTGACTGATCCTGAAAATCCTGAAACCTCTTTCTATATGACCTTTAGGATGTATGCACCATATAATACAATGAATGTAGAGTATTATTTTACATTGTAGATTTATTCATACAGAAGAGCTGAGAAGTTCTTATGGGTTAAATAATTTTAGAAATTCTTATGATGATAGGTTAAATAATTTTAGAACTTTTTTATTATGGTAAACTTATTACATAGTTACCGTTATTTAAGTTCATTCATCCAGAAACTAATTAACTCCTCAACTAGATTGAAAGTCTCGAAGGGCAGGAAAAGCCCCCTCCTCTGAGGAGTGTCCCTAGTGTTTACTAACTGGGTAACTAATAGCCCGTGAAAATGTTCATGATGCTCTATCCCCTACTTTACCAGACCTACTTTACAAGAAATTCCAAGGATATCCTGAGATTAGAGGCAAAGAAAACATGTCAGCCATGGTTGAAGTAATGTCCAGATCTGCTACACTCATCTTAGTTCCTAGAGTCTCTTTTGAGAGAGAAGAGCCCTGTTCTGTATAACTTATGGGATAAATGCCGCAAGATAAATCCCTCACACAGTTCCTGTGTGTAAATCAATATCCCAGCCATCACTCAGTGCTATAATGGCATTGACCCACCCTAGAGCGCTGTCGTGATATACAACCTCATCCACGTTCACCAATTTGTAGGAGCCTATGTACTGATAAAACAGGGTCTGAATGAATGTATTATAAATCACTCTTAGCTGCTGTGATATAAAGTTATTCCACTATGTGGTTCCTTTTGCTATTTAAAATTATTGCTAGCATTATTAAATTCAGCATAACATCAGCAAATGACCTACTGTTCCTTATACCCAAATAATTTAAATTAAAATATCTTTTGCTTTCCTAACCTCGATTCCATAGTTTGCACCTTCTACCTCATACTCTGATCCCAAAACGTTCAGCATACTGATTTTCTCGCTTACTCTTTCAGATCTCCCAGAATCCGTGAGATTCTACTTCACAGGTAAAAACATTATTCTCAATTTTGTTAGAAAATGGAATTGCCCTTTCTTTCTTAGTCATTTCTTTCTACTCTCTTCATCATTACTTTTAGCTATCTTCTAAGAGCTAGTTAAAAGTTATGACTTTTCCGGGCCGGGGATTTAGCTCAGTGGTTCCGCTGCCTGCCTCGCAAACACAAGGACCTGAGTTCGATCCCCTGTACCAAAAGACCCCACAAAAAACAAAACAAAAAAAGTTATGACTTTTCTTCGCAGACAACTTTCTTGTAAAATAATCACATGGTTAGTTAAGTAGTAATTGGTTAGTTTTGTATTCATAGAAAAATAATCTACCAATAATGCCCAAGATTGGTGTTATTTAAGCCCTGATTTAATTTGTCCTGATACTTGTTAAAAAGTTAATAACTGTCATTGAAATCTTAGACTCTAGATCCAGATAGCCTGAAGTTCAGCCTCTTTGCCTCAATGCCTCTCCCATAAATGGAAGTTGTCATTGTCATTGTCATATCATCATCATCATCATCATCATCTTCATCTTCATCTATGTACAGCTCCCAGAATAATGATTTGCACATAATCATCCCTAGGTTACATCCCTCGTGATTGTATGTAGTTGTGGGTAGAGCCACTCATTGAATTGCTACTGCAGGGAAAAGTCTTATGACACAGAGCATGAATTGAGAAATTTGGGTGTTGTAAACCTCAGCATCCTAGTATTAGTTTGCACACAATAGAAGCTGAGCACTAATCAGCAAAAGCAGGGTCAGACCTGCTGTTTATGCTGTTGCAACATAAAGCCAAGCTTTTTTGTTCAGGTGAGAGTGAGGGTGATTGACCATAAATAGTATTTTTAATATAGCTGTTCAGGTGGAATGGACAAACCTATTAGAATCAACCACCCATGTGTTCTGTTACATATCATGTGGAGACAAACTTTGATGGGGCAGAAAATCACTTCCCTCAGACTCTGAGGCTTTCCTTT
This sequence comes from Heterocephalus glaber, assembly GCF_053883595.1. Classification (NCBI taxonomy): domain Eukaryota; kingdom Metazoa; phylum Chordata; class Mammalia; order Rodentia; family Bathyergidae; genus Heterocephalus; species Heterocephalus glaber. Next base: position 14,415,508 of record NW_028258303.1, read on the forward strand.
CTTCTTTGAGGGTTAAAAATCACACTTGAATCAACAGTAGGTTTCAGGGTCATGTGACAATTGATTCAAATCCCAATCAGCTAATTTCTAGTAACTTATCTCTGGCTAACTCATACAAACAGTAATAATATACAACACTCTTTTTCTTAACCTTTTTCAGAGGAACCTACAGTAAATGTTGTCTTATTTAATCTTTATAACAATATTGTAAGGATTTTTTTTCAGCCTTTTAAAGTGAGGCTATTTTTCTTCCTAGGAAGAAAAGGTCCAAAAGGGTAGGGGAAGAGGGAGGGGAAGGGGAAAGGTAAGAAGGGAAAGCAAAAATTGTGAGAAAAGAAAAAAATGGAAGCAAAGTCTTTGTAAATAGGGAAGGGGGAAGGGGGTGAAGGGCGCACAGGTAATGGGGAAAAAATAAGAACCAAGATACATCATGTACAGGTACAACCACCCAATGATAAATGTAACATGTTGTATACCTAAAATGTACCCATAAAAGAATTTGAGTAAAAAAAAAAGATTAAAAGTTGATTAAACTTTTGAGGGAAATTTCTAACAATCCTTCCAGGACTACCCTGAGAAATAAATGAATGTTCAAGATTTAAAAAACTAAAAAATAAAGTTGAGGCTACTGAATGTCACTATGAATAAATAATCTGCTCACATTCCCACTACTGGTGAAGAGAACCAGGACTTTAGTACACATTTCTGGATCAGGGGATGGGCTGTTTAGCTTATTCTGATGTGTGTGTGTTGGGCATGTAAAGCAGGTATGATACTAGTATGCCTCAACTTTTACCTGAAAACTTGAGTAGGTGAAGGGTTAGCAATTGACTTCTCTAGGACCTTAAGGTAAATGATCTTGAACCTATTATCCAGAGTAAAGGGATGGACCTTAAACTATCTTCTTTTTCTGCCCAAGATTTTTTTTTTTTGAGAAAAACTTTGGAGTCTAATAGGAAGGAAGTTATGTGGATAGGTTTGTGAGGGAGAATTGTAATTTGCTAAAGTAGCAACAAACCCCCACCCTGACATTAACCCATAGAGTGAGAGAGAACAGCTCATTCTGGATAATTAGCTAAGAAGAGGAAGCAAGTCACGTTCCTGACCCACCTGGCTCCCTAACATGTGCAGTTGCCCTCAGAGCAGTTCTGAGCAAGGAGCAAACAAGGGACATGGTTCCCACAGGATGGGTTTAACCCAGAGAGGCAGTGAGATATTCCTCAGAGAACTCAGGGAGTTTTCTTAAGGAAAGGGTCAGACATGTAGCTGCTGACATTTTCACTATAAGTTCTTATATTTGTTTACAAAACCTGGTGCCCAGGTGATATGTTTTCTAGGTATGCAGTACATACCCAAAATAGCTTTCTTCAAGTTACAGAGGCAAGGATTTGCCTTGGTCACATTGGAGAGCTCTGTAGGAGGACCAGAGCTCTTTAAGTTTTAAGGCCTCTCCTTTCCTCCTCTATAAAATAAGGGTGTTAAAGTCTCCATGAGCTTCCTCTCATCTAAAAATAGAGCCAATGTAAGTTACAGCAACAAAGTAAAATTGTATTTTGCAATTATTTATTTTAATTTATCAGAGTTTTTTAAACTGTAGATTTCAGGAACCTAAGAGAGTCCTTAATCCACTGAAATTTATGGAAAAGTTAGAATGTTCCCAAAGCTTCAAAAGTTAAGAATCTTCTCCTTCTCTTTGATCATCCAGAGAGAAGGAGATTAAACATAAAGGAAGAAAGAGCAGCAGTAACTTTGACACTTGACCGAATGACCCAAGCCATAAAACTGCCTATGCGGATGCTGTCCCCTCTCCTTCTGCAGGGCTGTCTTCTGGATTTCTCTGGGATCTGGAGGTTACCTTAGACATCTACTACATTTTCAAATATGTCTCAAGGATAAGTTAAACCTAAAGCATAGTACCCATAGGTTATGTTCAACCCAGAGAACAGGAATGGAATGGAATCACGACTGGGAGTCACTGAGCAATGCTTTGCTTTGTGTGAGATCAGAGTCCTAGTGACTAGCTACTAAGTGCTGAAGAAAGTGAAGACAGAAACCATTTTTTCATACCCAGCCCACCAGCAAGCATATCAATAGCAGTACAGTTTTTTCAAAGCTAATATAGATCAACATATTGATGAGGTGATGGTCCCTCCAGTGTTCCTCCAAGGTTTTGGAGAAGGGAGAGTCTGTTGAGGTATGGAGAAGCAGAAAGAAGAGTCAAGGGTCAGACAGTTCTGCCTTCATTTTCCTTAGGATATCGATGCTTAGTTGGATGCAAGTAATACAAGAAAATAAAACTACAGGTCACTGTTTTGCTCACAAAGGTGTCTTCTATTTATGACATCATACATAATGACCAGGTGAAAATGGATCCGCTTATTTCCAAACAAATGCCTTGAGAAATATTTGTACTTATGTTTTCTGAGCTTTCAAAAATTCTTTTCTAATGAAACAAAAACACATCATTTATGAAAGAGAGTTCTTAAGAGAAAATATATTTCTAGAATATTAGAGGAATGAACAGAATCCAAAAAATTGCATAAATGAAAGCCTTTAACATCATATTTTGAAAGTGCATATTTTGTACTACTTTCCAGCAACATTTATCAAAATCACCTTGCTGTGAAAGTACTCTTTTAAAATAACTGTTCTTTTGGTTTGTTATCCTTTTTCTTAGCCATAAAAAATGCTTTGTTGGGGGCTGGGGATTTAGCTCAGTGGTTCCACCGCCTGCCTCGCAAGCGCAAGGTCCTGAGTTCGATTCCCAGTACCAAAAAAAAAAACCCAAACAAAAAAAAATGCTTTGTTGGTACAGCTTACAGTGTCCTCTTTGCTTGCTTACTTTTACCATCTGTAAACATCTCTTCAAAGTGTTAAGTTTATCTTAAAAATGCTTCTAGCTATGTATATTAGTCACTTTTCTGTTGCTGGGACAAAATATCTGACACACACAAATTAAAGAAGGAAAGATTTATTTTGGCTTATGATTTCAGAGGTTTTCAGCCATGGTAAGCTGCCCCATTGATTGAGGACTGTGGCAAGGTAGAAACATCATGGCAGAAGGCTGTGATGGAGGTAAGCTGTCCATTGCTTGGCAGCCAGGAAACAGGGAGAGATGGAGAAAGTGAAAGAGCCACAGAAGAACGAGTCAGCAACAAAGGCATCATCTACTGACCTGTCTGATCCAGTTAGGCCCCACTTCCCAATAAGCCCACTGAGCTATGTACTTATCAGTGGATTAATCTACTTAATGAAGTTTAAAACCTCATGATCCATTTAGTGGCCCAAATCCCATCAGATAGCAACCAAGCTTTCCACACAGTGAGGCTTTAGGGAACATTGTGGATTCCCAACCATAACACTGTACTTTTGGAAACAGCCTAAAGATGATCAGACTATGATTTGATTTATGTATTTGTGGTGTGTGTGTGTGTATTCTCTCTAGTTTCTGATGGAGAGCACACAAGTCCAGAGATGGCCCTCACCATTCACTTACTTCCCAACAACCAGCAACCACCAGCGCTCCAGGTCATGGCTCCCCTGCTTGAGGTCAGCCCAGGAGGCCGTGCTTCTCTCGGTAAGAACTGGGAACCCAGAAGCAAACATAGCTCTGAAAACAGGACCGTATTTCAGCAGCTGACTCTCTTCAGATTTCTTGGTGGTTACCAAGAAATAGTCACCTCCCTCCCAGAAGTTGTGATTATTCTCATCTCTATCCTTACTCCTGCCCATTCTTATGCAAATAGACGCAGCACAGAGAGAAGGAAATAAACTCTGCCAAGGCCACTGCTTGTGATGGAATGCAGCACAGAATTTATTTCCCAGCCTCCCAGAGTTTGATTTGTTGCCATCACTAAAATATAAAGTAACAGAGCAGAGAAGAGAATACAGGGAGCAAGTTTCAATGACTGCTCTTGTTTTCTGTTTAGAAAGTGAAGAGGAATAGGAAAAATGATGAATTACAATAACCTTCAGGAGTTTGAAGAGTTAGAGTTGGTCCTGTTATTTTGTATGTGATTGTGTTTTCTTCTTAGCATGCATGCTCTTTAGATTGTCCTTCTTTCACCAAGGACATTTTACTAGCAAACAGTGGGCATTGTGATTTTTGTTAAATGTACTCTATAGGTACCTATAGTTTCTCCATGTGAGATTTTCTCTTAAAATTAATTATCAAATTTCTACATGTGGGTTTTGGCCAAAAAAATAATTGTCATCAAACTTATAAGCAAGCCACATTTATAATAATAAATGTCACTTTTACTCTATTTCTCGCTTTCATGATGGCCGTAGCAGCTATCATTAAATTTGGCTTTCCTGGGATATTCAGGAAAATAATAAAAGGAAAAATGAAAAGTAGAAAACAGTTTATGAGAGTATTTTCTGAAGTACCACCTAGCCCAGCTGGTCAGGACTGACCTACATCTGGTCTTTCTTTATATATGTCCTCATTTGTATGGAAGAAAAAAAGTGTTCCAAATTTCTCAATTCAGAAGTGCCTGTTTATAAGTAAATTTTTGGAAGAACCTACTTACCATTTTTAAGTCAACTATATGATCATCTTTCTCTGTTGTGCTGGACTGGATTGCAGATTGCCAACACCCTGGCATCCAGCCTGGCCTGTGGCTTTAATGTGTACAGAGGATACAGTTGTTACTGTGCCCATCCTGTCCCCATGCTTTATTCTCCTCACTGCAGGCCTTCAGGTGGTAGTAAGGGACACCCAAACAGTCCCTGAAGAACTCTCCTTTGAGCTTCGGAAACCTCCACTGCATGGTGTGCTCCTCAAGGACACAGCTCGCTTCCAAAGGCCCATGGTTGCAGGTAACTAGCTGCACATTCCATCCTTGACCTGCTTGGGGGACTTTTTATTCTAGGGTTTTACATGTCTCAGAAAAGGACTGCAGTATCATTATGGGATGTGCTATAAGAAGAGACCTCCTTTTGAGTTTGTCTCATTGGTCTAGGCCCTAGAGATACCCACAAACCAGGGCCCCTAGCCTCACCCTCAAAGCTGTGAAGCTGCTTCCTCCAACTGTAGGTGAGATTGCATGATTTCTAAGACTTGAGTAAATACATTTAACATGTTACAGTACAAAGAGGCAGCGTTTTCATGGAAGTTAGTCTGTCTTAATTTAGTATGTGAATCTTCACAATATTTTTCCCATTATGACATGATATGTTAGCTACATGTATCTTCAACCATATAAAAGAATGTATTTTTGAAATGTTATCTAAGCTGTGTAACAGTGTGGTAATATAACCACCCTTTTAAGTTAATGTTTTTTGTGTTTTCTCTGATTATAAGCAAATACATATTGGTTATTTAGGAAGAACAGAAAAATCCAAAAAAATACAATGAAGTCTAATTTTTTTAGTAGTCAGGCATTATGCATCAAAGTGAATATTACCCCATCCAAAGTAGTCACTTCAAAATGCTATACCTTATTCCAAAGATCTTTACTTTCTTAAAACCTTGATGTGGGTCCTTTTAGAGATATAGTAATGCATTCTTCTAAATATCTCTGGTGGCACTAATCTTTGCCCTTGAAAGCAGATTGAATTTTTAAGAACCACCAATATTGGCATTTGGGAGTCACAAAGGTAGACTTAAAAATTTACTGAAGAAAAGAAATGTCATTAGAATATCTTGGTAGCAGCCTAGGGGAACAATTTTAGGGGCTTATGGTCATTATTCTGTCTTCAACACTACATTTAACCTATATTTGTGTGATCAATATATATAATCTAAAGATGTGTATAAAAAGTTGTATTACCTTTTTTAGGAATAAGGATACTAGCGCTAGGAAAATAGTAACACATTGTTGAGAGAAATGATTTAGATTTAATAATATGAAGAATGAATAAAGTCTTCAATAGACAATAAGTTCTTTGAGTAAATTCTTCAGTTTATAACACTAATTATTAGCACTAGTAATCCAACAGAAAACATAGTTGAAAATAATATCCAAGAAGATGAGTTCCTTAGCTATGTTCTGTGGAATCAGTAGGGCTCTTAAAAGTGCTTCTCAAAAAAAGGCTCCATGACCAATCAAGTTGAAAAGCTTTACTGTTTGTATATTAAAGATTCTTGGGGTTGGGGGTGTCACTTAGTGGTAGGGCACTTGCCTAGCATGTGGGAGGCCTTGTGTTCAATCTCCGGCACTGAAACCAAAGAAAAAGATCCTGTAATTCTAATAAATCCTGCAGTTTAAAGCATATACTTTTTGGGCCAGGGATTTAGCTCAGTGGTTTCACCACCTGCCCGAGTTCAATCTCCAGGTACAAAAAAAAAAAAAAAAATATATATATATATATATATATATATATATATACACATGCACACACACTTACTTTTTAAGTTGTATTTAATCCCATTCTCCCCAAACTTATGGAACTTGAAACTTTTTTCATACATCTATCTAATCAATTATGAATTAGGAACTTAGACTATATAGTTTGAGTTTCTAAGTTCAAGTGTGTCTTTCAGTTTTAATTACAAAACCTGTATACTACCAATTAAAATAAAGATGTTTATAGGTTCATTGAGCATAATCTATTTTCTTAAGTTTTTCAAAAGCTTTTCAGTACCAAGATTAGATTCTAGAAGGGCTGTTATAAAGAGGGCTGTCATAAAGAACAGAGGCTTGTTCTTTGTTTTTCTAGAAGTAGGAATGATGAATGGATCTTGTAGAGGCAGATTTTAGCTCAATATGATTAAGAACCTTTAAAAAGAAAACTTAGAGCTGTCTGCAGAGCAACTAGCTACCTTGTTAAAGCACCTCTCACATTGGAAAGTGCTGAAGGACAGGCTAGTCCACCCTTTGTCAAGGGGCGCAAAGGGAATCTTATAGTGGGTGGTGGTTGGACTAATTAACTTATGACTCCCAAAGTTTATGATTCTATTTGTACTTGGAAATTCTGGGAACAAAGGTTCTATGTAAATGAAGACCACTATTTCCAGAAGTCATTGGTTTTATGATTTGTTTTATTGGAAGGTGACACTTTCACATATGATGATGTTGAGAAAAATGCTTTGCAGTATGTACACGATGGTTCCTCTGCCTGGGAAGACAGCCTGGAGATCTCAGTCACAGATGGCCTGACAGTGACAACGTCCCAAGTAAGAGTAGAAGTGACCCTATCAGAGGACCCAGGGCCTCGGCTGGTTGCTGGTTCCTCTCTGAGCATGACTGTTGAGAGTCACAGCACAGCCACAATCACCAGGTCACACCTTGCTTACATGGTAAGTATTGCATTTGCTCCTCTTGTTTCACACTGCACCTTCTGATCCAGCTGACTAAGAAACTATGCTAAGATTGAATATTTAAGTCAACAGGTATATGGGCCATAAAAAGAACCTTTTCTCAACTTTCCTATAATTCTTAGGGGACTTCATACTGTGTATCCTGGCTTCTGCTAATGTCTCAGGAGTAGGTGAATAAATGTGTAAAACTTTGATGAAAGCAATATATATAGATAAAGATATAGATATAGATATAGATCAGCAACAGGAAACAGTACCAATTTTAGAAAAATCCAAGTTCCATTGTATAGTCTAGGTGCCACCTATTATATTTATAATGAAGATTTTAGGAAAAGAGCATTTTAGAAGAATTTACCTTGCCAAGGACTAATAAGTAATATTTCCTGGCTCCCTCAGGGGAAGCCTGCTTTTCACTAAAGTCCATTCTAGACAGTGCCTCTCTGGAGAAATCCATAGGTGATATCACTGCTCCAGCCTCCATTTCCTGTCCCAAGAGAAGCAGCATAGTTAGAGGATCAAGGGGAAAAATCAAGGGCCCTGGGGGGTTTCCCCCAATCTAGTCCTAACTTGATAAGTGATTCTGGTACTTAAACTTACCTTCTTTCTTTGATTCTGCCTCTGGAGCTAAGAATAATGAGAATAATTAATTTATTGCATTTATGTATATTATAAATAGATATATACTCTATGTAAACATGATAATTAATACTTTTTATAGTCCTATGAAAGGAAAAATAATTACCTGGATGACAAGCATTCTGAGTATTGAATTTTTTCTTTACTAGTCTTAAAATTTCAATGAATGATCTGGCTGGCTTTCTTTCTTTCTTTCCATCTTAACGTTATATAGTTTTAAGCAACCCTTTTCTGGGCTGAGGAATCTTGCTCTAAAATCTAGTCCTGAATAGTAGCGTGACAAAACATTGCTTTTCCACAGATCTTCCCCTTAAATTGTCTTTTCATACATGATAGGACATTGCACTCAACTTCATTCTTTTTGTAGATTTACTATAATTTCAAAATAGCTTTGTTTTTTTTTCAATTGGGAATTTTTACCATGTTATGGTATTTTGAATCCTGTGAAATCCATGAGTTCATAAAAATGTGTGAATTCAGATTTGATTAATAGATCACCGAGGCTTGAAAAATGTTTGACAAACCCAAATATCCCTTGAGGAGCAGCTCCTGTCCATTAGCTGTATATTAGAAGCTGCGCATCAAAACATAAGCCCATTGGCAACTGAACATGTATCTTCAAAAAATGATTGAATGTGAATTTACCCATCAGAGCAGAAAGACTCCAAAAAAGCTATTCTAGCCTGCCAAAAGCATAGCATACATCTTTAAAGACCTAGCTAGATTATATAAGAATTTTCTCTGAGGGTTGTAGAAGAATTTTGTACTTAAGTATCTGCCATGAAAATTTTTTCAAAAATGCTGGTATGTTTTCAATGAAAACCAAAGTGCTTAGGAAAGTCATCTGAAATGCTAGCCATAAATGGGTAGACTAAAAGGAAATATGAGTAGGTGAGTCCATTCTTAGAGTATTGATAATCAAAAGAGAATGCTATAATGTTGGAAGGGACAAAAGGCTGAAGTGGGTCTTGGAGTGATTTGCCTCTTAGCACTTGTTTAATAGATGTGCTTTGCTGTGTACTCCAAATAAACAAGTAGGGGAGGGGTAGCATGGGTTCCGGGGTTTGAACTGACATGTTGATTCAAGCTCACTCCTTACTAGGATAGTGACCCTTGGCAAGTTGCTTAAATACTCTAGACCTCAGCTTTCTCATCTGTAATATGAGAAGTATAAGATTAATCTCAAAAAGCTAATAGCTTTTCTGTGCCCCTCCCAAAAATAAAATAATTCAAAGTATTATAACATTTATAATAATTTACATATCACATATTTAGGAATAAATATTAACAAAACATTGTAACTTCTAGAGAAGATTGATGCTATGACTACATGAAAAATAAAAAAAAGTCTTGACAAGCATTAGAAATAAAAGGAGAATTTAGAAAGAGGACAGATATGAGGTCAACAAACAGCAATAACATTGCTATACTTAAGAAAAAAATTACCAGTAAAATGTAAGAAAAAGATGAGACCATTTAAAATAATGTTAAAGTAACATCATGTTCTTTGGGTTAAACCTTTAAAAAACCAGGCAATGCTTCCACAGAGAAAATTATAACACTTAATTGACAGATATTTCAAAAGCACTTAATAAATGAAGAGATATGCCATATTTGTGAAGAGGAACATTAAATATTTTTTAAATTCCCACAAAGTGATTCTTTCAATTCAATTCAATTTCAATCAAAAACTCTATGGATAAGCTGATTCTGAAGCATAAGAGGAAGAACAAAGGTCCAAAATTCTGAAAAAGAATGGTAGGAGGCCCAGGAGACTTGCTCTATCATATGTCAAGATTTATTATAAACCTACAGTATTTAAAATAGTGTGGTACAGAAATATATTAGAAAGTCAAGAAACAGACAGCATAGATTCCTATAAAACAGAAATAAGCAAGATCACTGGAAGCAAAAACTACTTATAACATGGAGCTGCACAAAATGATTATTTATACAGCAAAAAAAAAATGGAATTTGAGCACATCTCACACCTACGATACATTAATTCCAGATAGATAAAATTTAAGCAAATGTCATAAATAATCTTTTACAGTTCTTTACAGGATATAAGTAATTGTTTTGTGATATTAGGAAAGGGAAGAGTTTCTTCAAGTAAAACTAAAAAGTGCTAACAAAATTTTGAAAAATTTGACCTTATTCAAATTAAATTTATAGTCATCAAAACATACCATAAAGGCAGGAAACAGGCAAGTTAAAAATTGATACATCATATTTGCAAGATATTTAATCAAGAATAACAAAGAAAATATAAAGAACTTGTGTACATTAAGAAAAAATAGGGCCAGGGATTTAGCTCAGTGGTTTAGCCGCCTGCTGTGCAAGCACAAGAATCCAAGTTCGATCTCTGGTACCAAAAAAAAAAAGAAGAAGAAGAAATAGATCATCCAATAGAAACACAACCAAGAGATCTACATAGGAATTTCAAAGACAAGGAACCTATAGCATCAGTAAACATCTGAAGGATATTCACCTTTATCAATGACCAGAAAAAGCATATTAAAACAGTAAAACATTTTATACCAAGTATTAGAAAGGAAATAGATCTATAGGAAGTTCCTTGTTAGTTGGAGTATAAATTGGAACAGCCACGATAAGAAGGAATCTAGGGCCAGGGATTTAGCTCAGTGGTTCCGGCGCCTGCCTCAAAAGCAAAAGGTCCCAAGTTCGATCCCCGGTACCAAAAAAAAAAAAAAAAAAAGGGAATCTAACATTACTTTGTGAGGATGAACAGTCATTTACCTTCCCGCCCACTCCTAAATTTCTATCCCAGAGAAACATTCACATAGACACCAGTGGATACGTGCAAGAATTATCACCATGGTACCATTTGCAGTAGCAAAAATACTTACACAACCTAAATGCTCAGCAGCAGGATAATGGATGACAAGGTGCACTTACTCAGTAGAGTATTAGCTTCACGACAGATGGATTAGCTTAGCTGTTACACACAGCAGCATGGATGGATCTTAGCAGTCTAGCACTGAGCAAAAAGAAAAATCTTACAAGAGTTGAGTCAAACTCTGAAAGTACACTTTGTAGTAATGTATCAGATGATATGAAGAAGTTCACCGGACTGTGAAACAAGTTTCAGGGTGATGAAACGCCTAAGGATGAGATGAAGGAGACGCACATAAGTAAATACAAGTTGTTATGGAGTTCTATTCCTCCTGTCGAATGATGTTTTATGGATGTTTAAATAGTAAAAAAAGAAAATGAAAACAGGAGTTAATCCAAAATGGGATTCAAAGGTCTTTGATCAGGGAAGTTACTAAGAACAAGGTCGGCATTCCTATTCATTTTGGTGTACTGCAGTATATCTTGGATATTCTAAAATAGCAGTTTTCTTTAATTTATAACAAGCTATTTTCAGGGGAAAAAAATCTAGCTGATCTTCCACTTTTTCAAACCCAGCAGTCATTTGAGAATTGAAATATAATAAGATATGCCTGACATGAAATAAACATTTCTTTGCCAAATTTGCCAGTGTGGAATTTAGAAGCTATTCATTCTAATCAAGAGCCAGGAGCTCAGTCCTAGTAGTTTATCATCATCTCAAAAGTCAATACCCTAAAGTCCTCAGCTGGATTTAAAAACTCTCAATCAGGGGAACTCACAGTAATATTAGGAAGTCATCTTTTCAAAGCATACATATTGCTTTTGATAACCCATGTGGAGAAATAAAGGAACTTTAAAAGAGTATAAATTTAGGGAGAATATTCTGAAGTTTTGCAGCTTTGATAAATTTTAGTTTCCTTTCTTGCTAGTGTCAAGGGATATGAGAAAATGCTATGATCTTGCACTGAGACTCTGAACTGCTAACTGAAAAAGTCCCCCTGGGGATAGAAATGACAATGGGCTGAAACCTGCTGTCCCTGCCCCACCAGGGTTCTGTGCTCACATTCCTGATCTCATCCCTCACCTAAAAGTACAGCATAGATATGGAAATTTGCATTTGAAAATAAAACTGACTGTGCTACATTTATTTTTCTTGTTGCTGTGATAAAGTATAGAGTTGCCCCATTTTCACAGTCAGCTTGCTCTAAAAGGTGAATGACCCAAGGAAACTTTCCAAGATGTTGCCTGCCTCCTAGATATTTCCAAAAATATCCTTGAAGAAAGAGGAAGTTGTTCATTAAGATATTCAGTTATTTTCCATATAGAAATTTAAAAAGTCAATTTTATTTCTCAATAAGCAATGCAGACAGAGAGAAAAATGGCCTTTGTTAAGATTATGAATCTTGGAGAGTGAGCATTCATAGATCCAGTCCTGAACGAATGAAATCTGTAAGATGTCCTCCTGAGCTAATCCAAAATTTTATCATGTTGAACATTACTTAAAGTGAGTCATGGGCTAAGCTAAAGAACTTTTATTCTTTCTGTATCACAGAATTTTATTGTTGTATAATGTATTATATGTTATAGGAATTTTACCTGTTTCTAAAAATAGACCATCCTTAGAAACTTCAGAGGAAACCTGCATTTGTATTTGTAGATAGATGACTTGTAGCTCACCATGTTTTTATTCTTCATTAAATGCTGCAATAAAAACAAAACTTTGTATGGCTCCTCTGATATCCATAGGGCCTCTCTTGGTTTAATGCTGCATACCTAATGTGTGTTTCTCCACTGTTTCTTTGAGCTGCTCTTGGAAGAAGACATTATCAAAGAGGCATTTGGGGAGGAATAAATTCTGGGGTTTTCATGGACTTGGAAATGCTATTGCTCTATGACAAGGGGAAAGAGACTTCTGCCATTAGCAGAGAAGGAGGTGCTTATAGATCTTTAACTACTGGATGTATTTATCCCTGCAAATGTGCATTCATGTCTGACTCATATTTGCCTGATTAGGATGATTCTTCCCCCGACCCAGAGATCTGGATTCAGTTAAGTTCTCTGCCCATGTATGGTGCTCTCTTAAGAGCGTCAGGATCTGAGGTGGAAGAGATTTCTGAGGTGGCCAATTTCACAATGGAGGACATCAACAACAAGAACATTAGGTACATAACTACTTTGTCTTATTTGCCAGAATTTTCAAAACTGTATTAAAATATTTAAGCAACTGGTTGTAACTCCTTCAAAGAATATATTGCTCACAGCTTGATGTTTATACAAAAATCATCTTACCTGGCTTGTCTGTGTGGCTCATTCTTTTGGCCTTTGTAGATATTCAGCTGGGTTTGAGACAGACGGTCATCTGGTTACTGACAGCTTCCGTTTCTCTGTCTCTGACATGGACCACAACCATCTGGAAAATCAGATATTTACCATCACCATCACTCCGGTTGAGAATCCACCTCCAGTCATTGCTTTTGCTGACCTTATCACGGTAAACAGCTCTTGGATCAATAAACAGTGAACTATAGAGAGGTAGAGTCTTTAGTGATATAAAAAAATGAATTATTGTCTAAATTGACAGCCAAAACTCTTCCTCCCAAAATATCTAGGTGATAGTGTCAAGCTATGCATGGATTTTTTTATTGTGAGGCTTCCAAAAAGATGAAAATAATTTTATGCAAGAGGTCATATCATGATATCCACATTAGTTAGTCTACAAACATGTGCTAGATACTATGCTGGATATTATTAGTATTGGGAGTAAAAATAGAAGTAGACTATATCTTTGAGGAATTCACTATCTAATGCTGACAGCAATTAAAACATGGACAGTAGTCCCGAGTCAAGCTGTTGTTTATCATTGTAAACAATATTAATAGATCCTTGGGAGAAGTGGCAATATAATGTGTTTTCATCACTGAAATTACCCAAACATGAGTTCAAGCACCAGTTCTCTTACTGCCTGAGTGACCTTGGACCAAGAACTTAATCTTACTTAGCCTCAGTTTCCTCATCTCTAAAATATTTCTGCTCCTGCTATATAAATGATTTCTCTGATGACCAATAAGGATTTCTCTGATGCATCCTGTCACAGAACATGGTACCTGGTAAGGATCCTATAAACCTTAATTCATTTTCCTCTTTCCACTTTTTGTACATATCTTAATGCTGAGCCTGAAAAGGTTTTCTGGTTAGGTCAAGCAACTGAAAATTCATATAACTGAATTGTTTCTAAAAGTTCTCATGTTCCCCCTATGTTTCCATTTCCACACCTTGGAGAAATCAGTTGGACCATCCCTACTCCCAGAGTCCTGCTTTGTAATTTATAGGTCTTCCTACAGTTAGCCAAGAGTTGTTCAGAGTGAAATGACTTGACCATTTCCAACAGGTCAGCAAAAAACTCCAGGCTCAGGTTGCAGAGTTAGCATATAAAACAGGGCCTAAAGAAAAAAAGTTAGTTTGAGTAACTGCTTTTACTTACACTGATTTATTTTCTTCCTTGACATTAAGATAAGCATTCACTTTCAGATCTGGTGAGTCCTTTCCTCCCACACACACATAAATATACAATATAAGGGAATAAATGGGACTTTTATGCTGGATGTGAATGTGTGTAAGTCACCTTCACTGGGGCTGAGGGAGGACTGGACCCATCATTCTGTAGCAGTGGACTTCTGAATGTGGATGCTGCGGGAAGGCAGCATCCTTCATGCAGCTGCACCCAGGTGGGTGATTGGAATGGGCCATAGCTGCTTTATAACCAGATCCATCATGGAATGACACGGCGGTATGGGAGTCATCACATCTGAGCATGTCTCCGAGAGGCGCTAGAAGACTGCGTGGCATGGGTAGCATGTACAGCCCTCATCTTGTCTGCAGACCATCTGCCTTCTCCAAGACACAGGACTGGTTCTGGAAGGTCATCCAGGCAGTGCTTCACAATTCACTTCTTTTTATTACAGTTATGTGCAACCACCCAAGGACTGTACTTTCTCTTCTTCCTTAGGTTGATGAGGGAGGGAGAGCTCCACTTTCATTTCACCATTTCTTTGCTACTGATGATTATGACAACCTCCAGGAAGATGCCATCATTAAACTAAGTGCTCTGCCCAAATATGGCTGCATTGAGAACACAGGAACAGGTAACAGTGGTAGCTTTGCTGCAGAATGGTTCAGGATCTGGAAAGAAAAGAAAGTGCAAGGGAGGTCTTGTATTCCAGTTAAACCTAGAGATGCAGAATTAAAGAAAAATCAAACTGTCTCAATGAAATGACAGAAAGGAAGGCTTTGTTCACTGAACTAATATATACTAAGCATTTTCTATGGACCATGCACTTTTTAAGCACCAGGGGTACAACCATAAACAAAACAGACAAGATCCCCTGTCTTCATAGTGCTTCAGATTACAGTGGAAGAAAGCAAGCAAAAGACCTGAAAAACAAGACAACTAGGTAAAACATTAGGCAGTGAATAAATGTTATAGAAGAAATAGAACAAGGGAACGGGATTTGATGTGCTTGAAAAGGGGTAGTAGGACTTACGGATTGCATTCAGAGGGTTGAGGAAGTTAAAATTTCTGTCCTTTTGTTGTGAGCCAGCTGTGGTTTTGCTGAACCCTAGCATATGCATCAGCGCCTTTATGGATCTGATAGGAATTGAAATGCTTGCTGTCTCTCTCTGACACCCTCTCTAGCATCCCTCCTCTCTGCCTTCTGCCCTGGACCCATCCTCCTCATCACAGAGGAGAGGTGAGAAGGCATGAACTGACTACTGGCCCCCTGAGACTGCCAAGAGTGGCAACTTAGACATCTCTGGGCAGTGAGATTCCTGAGAGCCAGCACTTGGCTCTGATTGGTGTGCAGCTAGCAGTTCCCAGAGACAGGCCATTGACTACCCATGTCAGAGGCCAGCATGGTGCCCGGCCTTTGAGCCTGTTGACCAGAAACTCATCCAGCATGGTCATGTTTTCCGGTCAAGTTTTGAGTCTTTTCCCTATTTGCCTTTCAATGTGTGTGCTCCGATTTGCTTATGACTGAATTAGGTTTGTTTCAACAATTGTCTGTGCTAAATATGATAGATGTAAAGATGAAGAATACAGACCTTGTCTTGAGTAAGAGACAGATAGGAAGATTGATAAATTACAATAAATGACAAATACCAGGAAGGTAAAGAAGCAAAGCGCTGAGACTGTACATAGAATTCAGCAGTTGCTTTTGCCTGGGAGGGCAGCAGAGTCTGAGGATGTAACATTTGTGCTGGACCCTGAAGTTAGTGGGAGTCACCTTGGGGAGAGGGAAAGTGACATTTTGTATTTTGCAGAGTTGAGAGGAAGGTGGGAAATTATGAAAGGATGTTGGTCCCACAGCCTCCTCTTCTCTCGGGTGGTTTCATTCTTATCAAGTCTTTGTAACACAGGTTTCCAAGTACCTGGAACACTCGAAAGAGCATGGATCCACCAGGGAAGGGAGGAGCTCACTGGTCCACAAGTCAAAATTCTGGCAAGCCTCAGCTGCTCCAAAAAGTGGTTCTCAGATATTAGTGTGCATAAAAATCCCCTTCGAGGCTTGTGAAGTTAATATCCTGGACAGCAATCGAGGAAGCCCACTTAGAATGGCTGCTCTGCAGTAGCATGGGCATGAACCTGTAAATGAGAAAAGGCGTACAGGAAAGCCAAAGAATTGTCCCAGGCTCCTTCAGCTAAAGACCCTGCCGCCCTTGGTCCATGAGAGAGGCCCTTTTCTCTTTGCTTGGAACTGAGCCGCTTGCATGTGTCTGAAACCAGTCACCTAGTTTCAGAACCAGCTACCTGATGGGAAAAGTATCTTAAAAACTGTTAGAATAAGCAGCTTTTACTTTTTACCAACAAATATAGATGAACAAGAGTGACTACTGTGAATGCTATGGATCTGAATTCATTTAGAAATACCACAACCAGGCCATGCCCTGCCTCGACTACCTCCAAGGGTATCCCCAGGCTCCGGGGCGGGGTGGGGGTAGGTGTCCTGACAACACTCAGCATGCATCAAGAACTACTCAATTTGTCATAGTAGATTCTGCTTAAGGCAGAGAAGCACATTAATAAGATTTACCTCAAGAAGCGGAAAGAACAGTTTTACAACTTGGGAACATTGGTGCTGAAAAGTTTGGTGACAGATGTACATGTTGAATAGCTAGTTCTCCAGTGATGTTTTAAAAAGGTATTATTATACCTGTGTATACCATTTACTTTGGTTAGGCTATTTTTCTCTATTTACAGTGAAACAATGGAAGGAGAAAGTAAAAACTGGAAGTATTTTAACAATTCTTTCTGAAAACACTGAACTAATTGTATGTCTTTGGGTTATTGGGTCACTGGCCACTTAGACCTTTCTCCACTTCTGAGGAATCAATATGAGCAGTAAAGAAAAAATCATGTTATCAAAGGAAAAAAATTGTCTTGACCTTCTTTTGAATGAATTGTTAAAAACAAAACAACTTTTCATTCATAGTCTTTCTGTTTGGATGCCACCAACTATGGCACTGTCCATAATTCAGAAAGTTAACGGCCTTCTTATTTATGATCTGATATTTACAAAGGATCATGGAGAAGGGAGGAAAAGCTTTGTTGCTTTCACATCTGACAGCTATACTTTTCTTTCTTGATATATATCCAGGAAATGTTTGAAAACACAAGGGTTTCTTTTCCTCCCCTCTCAAGAAGAAAATTTTGTTAACAATTTAAAACCAATCATTTAGAAGGACTTAGGTTAGAATCAAATAAAAGACAAAACATCCATCATTTAGACATCATTTACCCTTTCCCTTGGCCTTTTACAGTATCTGGGGTGGGATGAGCAGAGCAAAGTGGAACCTGTGCTTTCCATGGAGCTCTGAATGGTTGCCAGGCACCTTAGTACCTGAATGGCACCTGCAGGGCACCTGCAGCAGTCAGCTTTGTTACTGTAGCACATACCTGAGATAGATAGATAGATAGATAGATAGATAGATAGATAGATAGATAGATAGATAGAGGCATACACACACACACACACACACACACACACACACACACACGCACACAGAGAGAAAATGAATTTATTTTGTCTCATGGTTTTGAAGGTCCCCATCCTGGTCAATTGCTTTTGGATGTGGGTGAGACAGCACATTAGGGAATGGGTGGTGAAGCAGAGCTGCCCACCTTATAGTCAGCATGCAAAAGAGAGAAAGGAAAAGCCTGCGGTCCCATTATCCTCTTCAAGAGAACATCCTTAGTGACTGGAAACCTTCTGTCAGGCTCCATGTCTTACAAGTTTCACTACCACCCAGAAGTGGTGCAAGCTAGGGACCAGCCTTTAACCACATGGGCCTGTGGGGAACACTTGTGCAAATCATGGCAGCACCTGAGCTCTGAGTGGGACCTGAGCATCTTGGTGCTTCAGCTGTACCTGAGTGTCATGTTCCCTGAGTAATCCTGAGCCATGGTTCTCTACCTGGGGGCCAGGCTCCAGCTGGGAGGTGAGATGCAAACACACTGGAGGAGACGTATCTTAGATAAAAGGATACAGAGAGAAAGAGAGCTCCTCTTGTGGTTTTTCTGGATACAATGACTTTGAAACTGGCTAGAGTTTGAGGTAGAATTTTGACTATTGCATTGTGACTTACTCTGAGATGTGTGCTATAAAAGATTACTAACAAAACAACCACTGATTCTGTGCTTTGTGGGATAATAAAACACTGGGTGCTTTCGTGTGTGTTATCTCACTTGATCACCTGTGGAGACACAAGACAGGCAGATTCTCTTGTAGATGAGTCCTGGGGAAACTGCATCTCACTCCAAGTCTTCCAGTTCCTGATCCTCTGCTTTCTCCTAGCTTTGACTTTAATTATATTTTTATCTCATGTTAACAATAATGCCTTATTTTCTAGTTCAGCCTAATAGTCTGAAATTGATGTGTCCAAGTACAAGTCCTGTCTCAATGCTCATGCAGGTGATCGTTTTGGCCCTGGAACTACGAGCAACCCAGAGGCATCATTCCCTATTCAGGATGTCCTAGAAAACTACATTTACTACTTTCAGAGTGTTCATGAAAGCATCGAGCCAACCCACGATATTTTTAGTTTCTATGTGAGTGATGGAACCAGTCGTTCGGAAATTCACAGCATCAATATCACTATTGAGGTAAAGACTGGAAGTTGGAAACGTTGAAGCTTTGACTATTCAATATCTCACCATTAGATAGCTTTCTTTCCATGGACTCAAAAGCAAAGAAGATTGGATCTGACCTTCAATTTTAAAGATCACCCTTAAAATATAACCCTGACCTTCAGAAAACTTGTGGAATTAAGGTTGGCATTTGGGGAAGGTCTGAGTTGGAAATCTGAATTTTCACTTCAGAGTAAAATTTATTCGTTCTGTGTAAAAACAGTTTGTGAGAGTCAGAGAAGCCTTGTCATTCCCACATTTAGATGAAAACTAACATATGCCTGTATTTTCTCTAAAATTATTGTGTGTGGATCTACATGCATACTTGCCTTTTCTTATATTTTAATCCATTCATTCATTTAATTATAACATCAAAGAAACTGATGTTTGATCCTGTTTTCATTTGAGCAATGACACAGTATTGCTCTCCTACTACAGGGAATAAGAGAGATAAAAGATAAATCTCAGAATGGAGTATTCTCTGCCTTGGGAAAACAAAATATATGGAATCTCTAGCAATCTTAAGGAGATTAAGCTGTCTCTAGGAGACAGCTTTAGAAACTTTCCAATATGGTGTCCTTCTACTGGTACTGGGATATGTTTAGGATTTTCTGGCACAGTTCTGAGATCAAATAATGTGTCCTTTAATCCCCCCAATACACTTGTATTTTATCAAATCATATGCCCATATGTTTTGGTCTAGAAAAGGTGCTCATTGTACTTATGGAAGATATCTTAGAAGATTTTTGTAGAATGCCCATTTGCTTCTTTTCAATGGGACATTTTGTTTGTGGGACTTTTTCTTTTGTTTCTCTTTGCAAGCTAATTATTTTCATTAGGAAAATTGTGACACACTCAATGCTATCTTGATAGTGAAAGTTCCTGCAAGAAAAATACCTTCTCTGGGCCCGGGATTCAGCTCAGTGGCACCGCTACCTGCCTTGAAAGTGCAAGGTCCTGAGTTCAATCCCCAGTACCACCAGAAAAAAAAAAAGAATAATACCTTCCTGAGTTCAATCCCCAGTACCACCAAAAAAAAAAAAAGAATAATACCTTCTCTGAATAATGTGCCTGTTCTTTCTTCTTAACCACTGTTTGCATGACACCGAATGTTTTATGTTTTACTCAGAGGAAGAACGATGAGCCTCCCAGGATGACCTTGCGGCCCCTCGGAGTGAAGCTGAGCTCAGCTGTGGCAATAAGCAGTTCTTCTCTGCGCCTGCGAGACCTGGACACCCCAGATAATGAGCTGGTTTTTGTATTGACAAAAAAGCCTGACCACGGTAGGACACAAACTGCTGTGCAGAGCTTCTTAATTGGGGGTGCCTGGTGGGTTATTAGAATGAGCACATAGATTTCAGTCGGTTATTCCTTTGCCTTTCCCATATCTAGTCCATTCTTTGCATCAAAGTATAATCAAATTCACAGCTAGCTAATATTGTTTGGGGCCACAGTAGACACTAGTTGTTTAAAAAGCCTGAATTGTAGGTAATTGGTATCTCTGAAATTTAATTTTAGCTGTTTTCTTGCTTTCCTTTGTAACCTCAAGTGAAATGGGCTTTAGCATTTGCATCTCTTCTTCTCAGAGTAGACATCCTAATTGACAGTCCCAGGCCATCTCAAGTGTGATAGCATGTGAGATGTTTCCAGGAGCTTGTTCCTTTCACAAAGAGAGCATTTTTCCTGCTTTACATCAGAAGCAGAAACTGCTGTCAGGATCTTCCACCCAGTTCTTTCTAAGTGCCACCCCAAGCATCCATTAGAGTGCAGGAGCCTGAGTGGTGTCTCTCAGTCCACTGTAATGCATGCTGAGCTTTCCAAGATGAAAATGCTGCTGTTGATGGAGGGTTAACAGGAGAGGCTGTTGGCCATTACATTTTTAACTTGTCTTCCTTCGCTTTCACTTTCTTTAATGAAGCACTTTAACTGTCCTATTGAGGTACATAACCCTTGAAAACAGAACAATAGCCTTCAATATAAAGATGCTTAGTGTCTTTCTGAATTTCAAAGAAATTTAAAACATTTTCCCATCTCCTACTCCACATGCCATAAAAGAAAGGCAGTGAGTGAAGTGTGCTATTTGTACTTTGCCAAAGTGCAGAAGGAAAAAATAAGGTTTGGATAATGAAATGAGTTTCACTTCATGGAGGGAGATGGTGATTGGGAAGCTGCTGTATTGCTAGATCCATCTGTGTCTCCTTAAGAGATGTTTAAACAGGAAAATAGGACTTTGTCTTATTTATAGATGAGACCACAGGCCAGCACCTGTACTTATAAAATAGTAAGTTGTGCACATCAAGCGCCTCTGAGATGCTTCACATTGTACCCAGACTTAGACTACTTGGAAAACCAATGTTTTGGTGCCATATACAGACTACCATTGTTTCTTTGTTTTTCTTTACTTTCTCCCTCAGGTTATCTTCTCAGGAGACTTACTGCTTCAGATCCTCTGGAGAATGGGACAGTTTTAGACCAGGACTCCTCCTTCACCTACCAGGATGTCCTGGCTGGGCTGGTTGGATACATGCCTGGGGATTCTGGCATGGCAGTGGATGACTTTCAGTTCTCACTTACTGATGGCCTCCATGTGGACACAGGAAGGATGGAGATCTACATAGAATTGCCCATAAGTGACTCCCCCCGCCTGGCTATAAACCAAGGCCTGTGGCTCTCAGCAGGTATCACAGGAGTGGAGGAGACCAGCCTTGGTTCTTCCCTCCTTAACTCTTCTTTGGCCAGTGGAGAGTACCTTCTTCCATTGAACTAGCTCTGCAACACTTGGGGAGGCTGGAGTTTTGGAGAAGTATTTTAGGGATACTAAGAATTATGTGTGACAAATGATGAGCCTTTGAAATTCTTTGAACCAGATCCCTTTGTCTGTGAGTTTGAAAAAAGTTTGTGAAGAGTTCATAGTATTTTCAGGGTCCTCAAAAATCTTCATTTATTCAACTACTCTTAGGCCCAGGTTTCCTGTAGCATTGCTTCTATTTAGCCTACACCATGGAAACAAATAACAAAAGAAATCCAGTAGAATTTTCAAGATGCTTATTAAGAAGGAAAAAAAGGCATCAAAGGGCAATTTGGTGGCTATTATATTTTGAAATATATTATACAAATAATTGAGAATCATTCAGTAAGCTATTCTAGCATCTTTTACAATTTGCCATATTTTAGCAACATTCAATGACAAGTAGCAAGAATTAGTCTTAGACTTGCACTGAAATAGGGAGTTGATTAAGGAGTGGGCTCTATTAGTAAAGTTTCTGATTGCTGGGACACATACCCTCACCCCACAATTTAAAGGAGAACAGGTTTACTTTGGCTCATGTTTTGAGTAGATTCAGTCCATGATCAGCCAGCTCCAAGGCAGAAACATGGTGGGCATGGTGGAGCAAAGCTGCTTAGTTCATGGCAGCCGAGAAGCAGAGCAGGGGTACAGTATGAAAGAGGAAGAGGCAATGGACCAGACATAGACCCCATGTCACACCTCCATGGCTCACCTAGACGTGCCCAGAAGTGTGCCCCACTAATCCCCCACACCAAAGCCAGTCAAGTTGACCCTTCACCCTAACTACCACATAGATCTTTTGTATCTAAGAAGCTATTATTATTCTTAGTTTTGTATCTGTTTTGTACTGAAATATATATGATGTAATATTATTTGAAAGTCTGAAGATTCCCAGCTGTTAGGAATAGGATTTGACTTTACCCTACTTACAAGCTAACACGCTAGCCTCTTAGGATTTCATGGATGATGGTAGACAAAACAAGGTTCTTCCTTCAAAAACAAAGTTCTTTGCTACATCACAGCAGACAATATGGTCATTAACAAGTTTGCATTCGCCCTCTCTGCCCCTCAAGTCCCGTGAGAGTGATGCCAAGGGCCCCTTACAGATGGAGAACCTTCTATATTATAGCAAGCAGCAAATCTGATCTTTGTCATTGAGGAACACACTACCTTACCCCTCCAGGTTACTCGCTGAGAGATGGCCTGGGTAGAGTGGGCAGGGCCAGGTATTCTTGGCATTATCCAGCAAGAACATGCAGAGATGTTCAGGGCCTGGGTTGGCTACCATTCCAAATACCAGGATGCAAGATATGGGTGTGACTAGGATCTACTTTACTGGAATTAACCATATTAATGTGAGAAAATTGCCTGAGAGGAGAGGAAAGGGCCTGGCCCTGAGAAGAGGTGTTTTCAGTAGGGAGTACCCTGCCTGCATCCCCAGCATCAGAGCAGCAGTTCACTCTACTGCTAAGACAGCTTATCCTGGATTCAGAGACACTGATTTTTAGTGTTCCATCTGAGATGGCAACAAGATATGTTTTTGAGTTTATGTAAAGTGCTTTTCTGGTTTGCTAATCCTTAGAACAGTAAATAAATTAAATCCAAGCAGATTTCATCATAGATCTAAATGTTATTTACATCATAGAACTAGGAATTATTCCATAGGTCCAGGTACTGATAGGCCAGTGAGTAGAACAAGCATGGAGAGAGAATAAATATGGATATGAGTAGAAGGGCTCAGATCTAAACCCAAGGGACTGTTTCTTTTGGAGAAATTAGAATTTATTGAGCTGGAGACTGAGAAGGGCAAGTATCTAAGCCCAAGGATAATTTAACTTCCTGTCCCCTAAAATCATTTGACATCCCATTTGAAGGAAACGATGGGGAATGACCTGCTTTTCTGTTCTTTTACAGGGTCTGTAGCACGCATCACAGAACAGCACTTGAGAGTAACAGACACTGACTCAGATGACCATCAGGTTATGTACATCATGAAGGAAGATCCTGGCGCAGGGCGCCTGCAAATGGTCATGCACGACAACCTGGAGCAAATCTCTGTTCACGGCCCCATCCAAGGCTTCACCCAGGCCGACATCAGCCAAGGTCAGCCAGTTCTCCCTCCTCCCCAAGCTTCTGTGGACACCGCCTTGCAGAAGTGAAGTGGGTGTTAAATGCCTGGTAGCCTAGGCAGTAAACTAGGCACTCTTTGTTTCAAATATAGCTTCTTCCTTTTTCTTTATCCAACATTTTTGTTGTTGTCATTTTTTAAAATAGGAAAACTATCTTTCTTAACAAAATACAACCATGTCTTAACATAGCATTGATGAGATTTCTGGCTATTTACAGAGAGAACAGTCATTTTGACTTCTTATGATGCTAGAAAATACATGAATGAAAAAAAATGAATTGAGTTTGGTTGGATTAAGGTGAAAATTATACCTTCCTTAGGTGAGCAATTTATATCTCTTTTTCAGCTCTCCAAAGAGCACAAGTTAATGAACTAAGCAAAATGGAAGGGCATAAATCCAATCTGCCTGGGGAACATTACATGGTTCATCCCTCCTTCAGGAAATGCTGATGTAATGCAAAGCCATAAATGTTAAATGCTACATAGTTACTGTACAGTGCATTCAGGGGTAGAAAGGGGAAAAAGTTACATATGGGAAGGAAAAAAACAGTCCAAAGTCATGTGATGATGTCTAATTCCTTTTAGAGGTGGAAATATCCATGCAAGGAGTAGGCACAAGGGTCCTGCCCAGGCACTAACATGAAACATTGACAGCAGCTAAATTCTCATTGGATTTGTCTGAGCTTTGGTGAAGTGAGTAGAATAAGCAAAGGCATAGTAGTTCCTTAATTATCCCATGCCTCTGTGTCTTGTGAAAATGAGACCAGGAACCTCTTCCCAGGGGTTTGGTTATATTTGCATTGATAGGTACATATAAATGATGCTGCATGCAAGCAAAAATAGATTGTATTGTACTTCTCCCTTTGAGTCCTTTTGACCTTTGTGTGGAGTTTATTTTCGTTCTTGCTTATTTATTTGTCTGCTAGGTATAGCCTGCCTTATTCCATGTATTGGACAATAGGGGGTGAAGAGTCATGGGAGAAGGTGGGCTGCAGGTCTTTGTCCACTTACCTTGGAATATGCTTATACAGTAGGATCCCTCCATGTGCTGCAGGCGTAGTCAGAGCACATTGTACACAGGGCAGTGGCACTGACTAGTTACCCATGGGACCTCCTTGAGACTCAGCTAGATCTGTCACAATGGCTGTGCCTCAACCATAAGAAATGTCACTTGGAAAGAATTTGTTATGAGGAAGTGTTTGGGTATGGGAAATTTGATGGTGGGGGAGGAGAGGGAGTAAACAAAAGCTTTAGATTAAAATGTCAATCTGGTATCAAAGTGAGGAAGGTATAAATTATAAATGGATTCATTGGCCTGAATAGCAGTTGAAGTCCCACTTCTTACTTCAGGAGTAAAAACAGAAAGCACTAATAGCAAATCTTGCTTTTTTTTTCCTTTCCATAGGACATGTGGAATATAGTCATGGAACCGGAGAACCTGGTGGGAACTTTGCTTTTAAATTCGATGTGGTTGATGTTAAAGGCAACAGGTTGATGGACCAGTCCTTTTCCATTGGCGTTTTGGGTAAGAAGGTGCTAGGCTCTATACAAACCACTCAAGCAGTCGTGAAGTTATTTAGTTTACACTGTGCTCACCTTGGAGCTTGAGGCCCCCCTTCACCTAGTTTCGTGGAACTTGAAAATCGTACCCCCTCTGTCACACAGCTCTGGCCCCTCGGTGGAGTCTCCGAGGGACAGATCTGAGCATTGCTGTGACCTTAACTTCTGGGTACTTGGCCTAGGACTGAAGAAAGGAAGCTGAAAAGATTCCATTTCAAATCACTATTTCTGATAATTTCAGAAGACAGATCCCCACCGGTCATCACCACCAATAAAGGGCTGGTCTTGGATGAGAACTCAGTGAAGAAAATCACCACTTTGCAGCTGTCCGCCACGGACCGGGATAGTGAGCCTGCAGAGCTGGTCTACAGAGTCACTGGGCAGCCCCAGCTGGGCCACCTGGAACACGCAGCATCACCAGGTATGTCTGTCATTATCTCTTTATCCGACCAAAAAATGTAATTTAACAAGTGTTGGTTCCAGTGTACACCTCCGATCTGCCTTAGTTGGCATTTATGGTCCCCCTCACTAATTTTGACCATTGTATTCTGCACTGTGTTATTACACTTAGCATATAGTAGAAGTTCAGTAATTTCTTGGTGAAAGTGAATGAAAGGTTACAATTTGGGATTGGGAGCAGAGCTCGGTAGTAGAGTGTGTGTTTAACATGCCCTGGGTTTGATCCTCAGCACTCGCCCCTCCCCAAGTCCCCACAATTTTGTGTAAGCAGTCTTCCCTCCATAAGTAGACAGTCAGTTTCTTTAGAATAAACACCACGTCCTGTTCTATGCTTCCCTGAGCACATGGCACAATGCAGTGTTCTGTGCTTAAAATTTCAATTCAGGACCTGGGGTAGAGCTCAGTGGTGCAGCACATGCTTAGCGTGCTCGTGGCCATCTAGTCAGTCTCCAGGACACACACACACAAACTTCAATTCAATAAATAGTGAGTGAACATGAGTACTGAGTAAGATTGTAGTTTAGATGCTGCTCAGGAAACAAAGATGAATGAGATACAGTCCTTGCCCTCCAGAGTTCTCCACAGGGTGAGATAAGGAGACTGCAAATAAGCATAACTCAGGGAAGACTATGGCAGGTGTTTAGGGAAGGTACAAATCTGGGGTCATAGGAGTTCAAAAATGGGAGACTCTACATCTGGGAGAAGTGTACAGAGATGCACTTTAAGAATATATTTAAGAATATCCTGGGAAGATAGAGTTTGGGGGGCAGGATTTGTGCAGTTTCCAGAAATGGAGTGGCATGGAGGTGCTCTCAAAAAATGATGAGTGAGCCAGTTGAGCTGAAGCACATATTCTGAAGATATTAGGAGACAGAGTTGTGGGTAGCCTGAGATTTTATGGAGGGTCCTCTAAGCTAGGGTAGGTAATCTCTACTTAATCTGATAGGTAACAAGGAGTCACTGCTAAATTTTAAATAGGGAAGAAAGTGAAGTTCACTGGGAAGTGTCCAGCAGGGTGAACTGGAGAAAAAACAAAGGGTTAAGGTGAGGTGGACAGGAATGCCACCTAGTAAGTTGTCAGCAGATATTTGTTGGTTGAAGGAAGGAAGAAAAGAATTTCAGAGGACAACCGATAGAATTTGGTGACCAAGTGAATGTGAGGGACAACAGATAATTGCTGAATAAATAATCTAAGAGTAGAATGGTCTTTATTTCTTTGAACACAGAAGCAGGGACAGCCTACTGGAGATTTAGATCTTCTAGTTTTCTTTGGATTTTAAGTTACAGATTCTTCATTCAACTAGGGAAATTTCAAAGCAGGGGAAGTGCTTGCCCTTATAATACTCATTTTCTAAGGAAGGGTGTCAGATAATAAATAAACAAGCAAGCAAATAGCATCACGTGTCAGGTGGTAATGAGTGTTTGGTGGGCACATGGGAGGCAGAGAGGAAGGGAACTCTTCCCTGATAATAAGATGACATTTGAGCAGTGCTATGAATAGAGGGAGGGAGCCAGCTAGCTGATGAATAAGGAAAGAGCATTCCAGACAGAGGATCAGCAAATGTAAACACCTGAGGCTGGACAGTCAGGCATATGGAGTTCAAGACTGTTAAAGACAGAGCAAGAACGCAGTGTGGCTACAGCAGGTGAATAGGAGGAAGGGTGGTGAGAGATAAGCTTTCGAAAGGAGGCGTATGACTGGTGGAGGGGGTGAGGGAGAAGTCTTGTGGGGTCCAGGCTGATGGAGAGGTGGTGGGTCCTGTCTAACCTCCTGTATGCAGGAGGCTTTGTGGAGGAATGGACAGATTGGCTAAAGTCTCTAATGCAGAGTAAGAAGATTAAAGCAGAGGAAACCTTCTTCTTTGTCCCAAAGTTCCCGGGGTTGTATGCAGATCAGCACCTCTAAGACCTTGGCTGCATCCACTAATTGCTTCTGCCAGAATTTTGTCAGGTTGCTGACTATAGCTCTCCAACAGTGTGAGGGTAGGTCTGGCTGTTGTGTTAGGCAGCTGCATGCACACTGCACAGAGAGTTCAAAAGCTCTGAGCTTTGGGCAAGGTGCTGCCAGGTACCCTCCTGGAACCTCCCAGCTCTTGCTTTCCTCTGACCCCAGGCTGCTCAAGAGTCCTGTGCCAGGTGGTCAAATTCACCTTTTCTTTTTCACATCTCTCAGGCTTTGAAGCTGGTTGCCAAGACCAAGCCAGCTCTGGTGGGATCACACTCCTCCCCACTCCAACAGTGGAGGGATGCTCTGCTTCCCTTACATGCTCTTTCCTGACAGGCCCAGCTTCCTAATTCAGGTGCTTCCCCATCCCTGCCAGTTTCTCCTAATCAGCCTCTTTCCAGTAACTCTAAGGAGAGTAGATATGAGGATCCAACCCAGTTCTCTTTATCTTCCCCACTGCCAATAAGGTGGGGCACCCAACCCCACCCTGAGCCATTCCTTTGCACTTAGCCAGGATCCTCTTTCCTTCTCTCCCCTCAAGTGAGACCATTTTCATGGATTTGATTCTCTTTACCTGTGGAAGGCTGGCTTTGGAGGAGGGACACTTAGAGGGCTCTTCAGCCTTTCTGAAGGCAGCCCTCCATGGCATAGAAGACAGCCCGTGTCTCACTGGGTGAGGCTGGGGCCAGCAGGAGTTTAGGTTGGGGTGGGGCCTGTTCTTCCCAAAAGCACAGGAAACCCTTGTGGGCCAGTGTCCTCAGTGTGGCTCTGAGCTCTTTAGGGGCCAGAAGCCTCCTAGAGTTAGCATTGGCCCTCAGTGTGGACAGACACTGGTGACACTTGATGGCTTCCCATGCTGTGGACTTGCCCTCACCCTGATGGAAGTCCTCTTTTCTTCCCTTGAGGAGCTGTTGGCCGCTATGTGCCTGTTGGACCCCTGCCAGAGACAGGCCTGAGCTTCCTAATAGAGGAAAGGCTAAACCTGGATCCAGTCCCTGTGTATGCTGTCCTCCGAGGTCAGGGGCCACATCTCACTGCAGAGCTTCCCTCCTCCCCTAGACCCCAAAGACTCTTCTCTTCAGAATTTGGAATAAGTTGGAATAAACAGTAGTATTAACTAAGATGGAAGCTAAGAGACTTCAAAATACACTAGCTTAAACTAGAAATTCATTTTCTCTCACAGAATTATCCAGAGATAGCTGGCTCAGAGATCCTCAACAAAAGGCTCCCATTCCTAACTCTACTGCAACTGTTTTCCCACCAGCAGGAAGGAAGATCTGGCCACAGGAACCCACGTCCATTTCTCTTTTAGTCACATTGCTTGGAGAACACTCGTTTTTCTGTGGTCATATTCACAAGGCTGAGAGGTAGCTGACACATCGCTCTAACTGGCCCAGTGGTCAGGAATCCTATGGTTTAAGCTGGGGGAGACTGATGCTGGAATATAGTGATCTCCAGCACAACATCGGTTCTGGAGGGAGAGGGCGTACGGTTGTCACCCTGACTCAGATGAGGGGAGCAGTGGTAGCTGAACAAGCCTTTTGAGGACACAAATGTGGGTGCTGACTGTCCTAAATGAATAGGTGAATTCCTGAGCCAAATATTTGCCTAAAGGCCAGTAGTGCTCTTGATGAGAAACAGTGACCATGGCACCTGATCCAGAACTGAGTCCCTGTCTTGAGTTTCATTACAGAAAGTCCCCAACTCACAAATGAGTTCCATTCCGGGAGAACATTTGTAGGTTGGATTCGTTCATAAGCCAAAGTGAGTCTTATATACCTTTGACACAAATATACAGTGTAAAGCATAGAAAAACCAAACACACATACAAAAATACCATAAACTATTTTAACTTTTACAGTTACCTTAAAATGGTGGTACATTACAGCATCTAGGGGATCACATGGAGTGAATTGACAAGAACAGAATTAATTACTCACTGGGGAAGGAGGGGTCGGCAGGAGATGGCGGGGCTGAAGACCATCAGCAATAGGAGATAGAGGGCGAGATAGAATTTCACTCCCACTTGATGCTGATGACACAGGCTTTGTGATGGATTCATTTCTGTCTACCCTCCTGAAAAAATGATCCAGTGATGTCTGGGTAGTGGCTTTTCTTTTGCCATCGTAGCTGATCCTGTAGCACTGGATGGCATTCTGTGCACTGCACAGTAAGCACACAGCAGCACAACTGTGATGATATCTGGCAGACATCTGAGGTACTTCCATGATTTGTTTGCATCTACAAATGTTCCTAATGCGAGGTCCATTCATGTCTGTGAAAGTTCGCAACTCAAATGTTCATAAGTTTAGGGACTTACTGTATTTCCAGTACAGCAGGTACTGTGTCACCATGGCTCCATTAAATAACCTTACAGCCTGCAACTCTCAACACCTTATTGTTTTCATGTCCCCACAATCCCCAGGTGCTTCAGGAAGAATTAGTAGGTGCTGTTTCTGATACCTTAGAGAGGACTTTCCCCTTACCAGTACAGTATACTGTCCTGAAGGGACAGAGTGGCTTCTTGGGCAGGCCAAGGAAAGTCCCTTATGTGTCAGAATTCCTAAAAGCATTTAGGGAACCTTGGAAAGGTCCTCTGTGGATGAGCAGCCAGGTGGCCCCTTTTTACATCAGTGAGTGCAGTCATCCTTGTTGAGACCACTGGAAGGCAAACCTGAGCCACTCAGATGAAGGCTTCATGCTTAGCAAGGGCAGGCAGGATTTGGCTCCCGAACCACAGAACATGTAACAGAAGACACCAGTGGCAGGTCTTCCTGATTCTGTTTATGACCAGCACTGATTGAAGAGCAGTGTGGTGCACAACACATAGCTTTAGCCTCTGCTAGTCATGGGATAGGAGATGTATCCATTCCTGCCCTCTTGGGGACTTGAGAGGAGCTCCAGAGTGTTTTTTCCACCAGTCTGAGAGCTGCTTATTCACCTCAGGAGGTGATCTTGCTCTTAAATCATGAAACCAAGCAAATGATTGTTGTTCTACCCTCAACAAAGGGTACCCTCATCAGCTCCTTACTAATTGGCAAATGACTTACTCATGAACGTGAGGACTCTCCAGGAGGAGCCTAGAAGTCTTAAGGGTCCCCTGGCTGTTGTGAAGTCTTGCATCCAAGGAATGATCTCTTGCTAAGAGTTAACTCATCACAGTGCTACACCCAACTTTCCCACATTGTACTTTGTACTTAAGGCCAAGCCCTCCCTTCCTGAAGGACCTAAGTGAAAGCTGCTGATGAGGTGTACTTCCTTTCCAGTAAGTGTCTCTTCCCTTCCCCTCACTCAGTTAATTAACATAGTTGTTGGCCTCTTAAATTCACTTCTGAAAGTCCTCAGGGAAGTGGGCATTTTGCTCAGAAGCCGTGACATCCCTGACCCAGGTCTCAGAATGGAGCAGCAGCACTGTGAGAGCCCATGTGGCATGTGCCGAGGAGCACACTGCACTGCACTACACCATTAGAAGGCGAGAGGTCAAAGTGAGGGTTTCAGGGTAATATCAGGGGCTTTGACCGAGCAGCCCCATGAACAGACTATCCCTGCGTTCAGGCTGCCTCCTGGGGTGAATGAGCTCTGGGGAGAGAAAATTCCCTCAGCTGTGTACTCTGGGTCTTACCACTCTGAGTCCAGTTCTTTGCTAGTTTATGTCTTTTAGAAGGCTGGTCTATACAGGACAGTCTCCTCCACGGTAAGACTGCAGGAGGGAGCACTTCTCCACTGCTGGCTGACTAGTTATGACTGTGGTTTAAGCAGTTTGAGAACCACCAAATGAAATGTTATTTTTATTCGCCAGATATAGAGTTCTCTTGTTAGTACGTCCACTCAGTTTCCTTTATTAAACATACTGCAGAATCCACGTATCTTCAAACAGGACCACTACTGCACAGATCAAATAAGATCAAATGTTGTCATCTGCCACTTTATCTGCTGCTGCTGAAGTGACTATACTGTTTTAGTTTTAAAGATTTTAAAGATAAAATACAATAAAAAGGTAAAATAAAATAAGAGTCTATGTTGTATGACTTGTAGCTTATGTGACCCAGACAGCAGAAAGGGGAGGTCTACCAGGGACTGGAAAACCAGCAGGGTTAATGTGGGTCTCTGTAATGGCAGAGACATGGTTTACCCAGCATGTTGGTGACTAAAAACACTTTCCATGGGATTAAAAGCCTTCAAGTATTTCAAAAAGCAAGTCCCTGCTGTGACAGCCAGTAGGGAAATATATCACTGGAAATGTATCATCACCTTGCCAGCAAGTGAGTAGCCGGTGCCTTTCAAAACCCAATTAGGAAGGTTAAAATTTTTAAAATAAAAAGTATATAGGAATGGAAAATCCGTGTTCAATAGAACCTCTTAGATACAGATTATAGTCCTTGAACTTAAATACATTCACCAGGTGTGGTTGAGCACCTTCTGTGTCCCCTGCACTGTTGTAGGTGCGCATCAATGAAGAGACCAGAGGGGCCGAGGATTTAGCTCAGTGGTACCGCACCTGCCTTGCAAGCACAAGGTCATGAGTTCGATACCCGGTACCGAAAAAACAAAACAAGAAGCCAGAAACATCCTTGTTCTCTTGAAGCACCTGTTTCACACCGGCTTGTTACCCTCTGGCATGAAAGTATAGATATGATTTAAATAACAGAAAACCCCCTCAAAATCAGCATTTCTGATAATAAAGAGGCTGCAGTTTAAAAAGTACTTTAGAAGAAACAATTTAAAAACCTCCCAGAGTTGTTACTCCAACATATATTAGCAAGCCTGACATAGCATTATACCCATTAAGCCTAGAACTCTCAGGTACTTTCAGTGAGTATATAAAATGTTTCTGCCACTTTAAAAAAAATAGCATGGCAGTTCCCTCAAAATTAAGTATATATTTATAAAATGGAGTACTAGCCAGCCATAAAGAAAGATAAACTAGAGTCATTTATAACTAAATGGATGCACCTTGAGGCCATACTCTTAAGTGAAATAAGTAGGACACACCTGTGTAAATATCGAATTGTTTCTCTGATGTGAGAAACTGAAAGTGCAAATGAGGACCAAAATGCATAATAGATATTATGAAAGAGGAAGAACATGTTCAAAAGGGGAGGGGAACTAGGGAGGGGGAGTAGGGGAAAGGAAAAAAGGAAACAAAGCTTATGTAAATAGGGAGGGGTGGAAGAGTTTAAGGGAGGGCAAGGAAATGAAAAAAATAAGAACCAAGATATATCATGTACAGGCACAGATTCTCAATGATGAATGTGATCATAATGTATACCTAAAATGTACCAATAAACTCAAATGAAAAATTAGGCATATAACTAGTATATATTCCAGCCATTCCACTTCTAGAGATTTACCCAAGAAGAATGAAAACTGATGTCCATACATAGAAACATTATTGTGCACAAATTATCTTGGCAGCTTGATTTGTTGTGGCCCCAAACTGAAAGTCCAAATGCCCATCAGGAGATGAATGAATAAACAAATTATAATGTATCCACACAGTGGAATACTACTCAGTTTTTAGAAAGAATAAACTATTAATACACGCTGAATCTCAAACTAATTATGCTAAATGAAAGAAACCAGACACAAAGTAGTACATACTGTATGATTCTATTTATAAAAAAGTAAAGAACCAATCTATGTTGATAGAAACAATTCATTGGTTACTTTGGGATGCGGTAAAGGATGGAAAATGGAAGGATGGGAAGATTTTGAAGTGTCATTTGACATTTTTCAAGTAATGGATGTGCTTACTGTTTTGATTCAGATGGTAGTTTCGTGGGAGTGCCAAAGCTTGTGAAATTGTGTACTTCAAATATGTACAGTTTATTATATGTCAATTTTACTTCAATTAAAAAATGTTTGAAAGTTCAATTCCTTTGCACTTACTTAAACATGTTCTATGTGTGAGTATGTGGTCTATTTTGGAGAATGACCCATGTGCAGCTGAGAAGAATGTGTATTCTGATTTTGTGGGGTGGAAGACTCTGTAAACATCTGTTAAGTTCATTTGTTCAAGAGTTTGATTGAGTTCTAGTATTTCATTACTTATTTTTAGTCTAGTTGATCTATCTATTTGTGACAGTGGGGTGTTGGGGTCCCCCACTACAATTGTATTGGTGCATATATGGCTTTTCATGTCCGTTAGTATTTGTTTTATATAGTTGGGTGCACTAGTGTTTGGTGCATAGATATTTATGATTGTCATCTCTTCCTCTTGGATTCTTCCCTTTACAAGGATGTAGTGTCCTTCTTCATCTCTCTTAATTAGTGTTGGTTTGAAATCTACTTGATCTGCCAAGAGGATAGCTACTCCTGCTTTTCTTCGGGTTCCTGTCGCATGCAGTATTGTTTTCCACCCTTTAACTTTCAGTCTTTGAGTTTCCTTTTGAATTAAGTGTGTTTCTTGTATTCAGCATATTGTTGGATTTTGCTTCTTGACCCATTCTGCCATTCTATTTCTTTTGATTGGTGAATTGAGACCATTAACGTTGATGGTTATAACTGAAACGTATTGACTTGTCATTGCCATGACTTTTTCTTTTTGTTGGGTTCTCCCCCTTTACATTTAATTTCTTGTCATGCCAGATGGGTTCATTCTGCTTTGCTTCCTGGGGTTGTGATCCTCAATGTCTGTTCCTAGGCTATTGTGTAAAATTCTTTGGAGTGCTGGTTTGGTATTCACGAAGTTCCTAAGGTGCTCTTTGTCATGAAAGTATCTTATTTCTCCATCAATTTTGAAAGCTAGTTTTGCAGGGTACATCAATCTGGGTTGGAGGCTGTTTTCTTTTAGGGCTTGGAATATGTCACTCCAAGCTCTTTTTGCCTAGATAGCCTCTTTAATAAATGGTGCTGGAAAAATTGGGCTTGAACTTGCCAAAGATTAAAACTAGACCTGTATCTCTCACCATGCACTAAACTAAAATCAAAATGGATTAAAGATCTAAATATTAAAATAGAAACTCTGAACCAGGTGGAACAGAGGTTAGGTAGGACCCTTGAAGACATCAGTGTAGGAAAAGATTTTATGAACAAAACCTCAGTTGCCTGTGAACTAGCACAAACAATCAACAAATGGGATCTCTTCTTATTAAAAAGCTTCTGCACAGCAAGAGAAACCACCAGCAGTGTGAACAGACAATCCACAATGTGGGAAAAAATCTTCACCTGCTCTTCCTCAGACAAAGGTCTACTATCTCCAATCTATAAAGAACTTTAAAAGATCAGACCCCCCAAATTTAAAGACCCAATCCAAAAATGGGCATCTGCAATGAACAGACATTTCTCAGACAAAGAAGTAGAAATAGCAAATAAATACATGAAAAAATGTTCAACGTCACTGGTCATTCGAGAGATGCAAATGAAAACAATGCTGAGATTCCACTTCACTCCAGTAAGAATGGCTGCTATCATGAAATCAACCAATAAGAAATGCTGGCGGGGCTGTGGGGAAAGAGGAACCCTGCTCCACTGCTGGTGGGAGTGTAGACTGGTGCAAGCACTGTGGAAATCAGTATGGAGATACCTCAAAGAACTAGGACTGGAAGTCCCATTTGACCCCGCTATTCCACTGCTGGGGATCTTCCCCAAAGAATTAAAAGAATCATACCACAGTGATATATGTGCACCCATGTTCATAGCAGCACAGTTTGTAATAGCTAAAACTTGGAAACAGCCCAAATCCCCATCAACTGGAGACTGGATAAAGAAAATGTGCTTTTTTTTATAAAATGGAGTACTACTCAGCCATAAAAAATGAGAAATTAGAGACATTTATAGCTAAGTGGATGCACATTGAGGCAATACTCTTAAGTGAAATAAATAGGACACAGATGTGTAAATACCAAATAGTTTCTCTGGTGTGAGAAACTGAAAATGTAAATAAGGACTAAATGTATAATAGGTCATGTGAAATAGGAAGAAAAGGGGCAAAGGGGAAGGAAGTGGGAGGGCTAAGGGAAAGGATAGAAGGGAATGGGATTAATATGAGAAAATGGAAAAATAGGAACAGAATTTTTGTAAATAGGGAGGGCTGGAGGGGTTGAAGGGAGGGCTGGGCAAGGGTGAAAAGCAAGAACCAAGAGAGACTATGTAAAGGTGCAAATTTCCAATGATGAATGTCATTATATTGTATACCTAAAATGTACCAATTATTAGAATGAATAATCGATAATGTAAAATAGGAAGAAAAGGTCCAAAGGGGTAGGGGTAGTGGGAGGGGCAGGGGAAAGGAAAGAAGGGAAAGGAAAAATGCTGAGAAATGGAAAAAATGGAAATAAAGTCTTTGTAAATAGGGAAGGGTGGAGGGCGTGAAGAGAGGGCTAGGAATGGGGAAAAAATAAGAACCAAGATGCATTATATAAAGGTACAGTTCCCAATGAGAAATGTAATTGTGTTCTATACCTACAATGTACCAATAAAAGAATTTAATACAAAAAACTAAAATAAAATAAAAGAAATCGGCAAAAAAAAAAAAAAATGTTTAAAAGAATCAATCCCAGAGCCTCCTTCCCACTAGGAAGGCAAAATCTTAGTCATAATGTCTCAGACTTGCATAAAGGCCACACTGAATTAGGTGACCAGTTGATTGTGAGATGCCAGACAAGTATTTTCCCATGAACTGGGAGGACGTATCCACAGTGAGAGGAAGAGATTTAAATTTTGCAGTGCAGCCAGTCTGAAGTTATTCAATTTTTAAAGAATGGTATGGATTTCTGTCCACAGCCACAAGACAAAGCAATAAGACAGGGAACTGCATTTCTTGCCTGTCAAAAACTGATGTAGCAAGCACGGAAATATAAAATGCCTCATCAGAAAATTAATGCCCCAGTATTCAGAAGTTTCTTGTATTTGGGTGACATATTTCAGATGATAAAAAGACATGCAAATGTAAGCCATGGGGGTTGATTATTTGCCTTTTTGAAAAGAAAGCAGTGATACTGATGTCATACTTAAATATATAACAAAGTAGAGTCTCTGTTGTTTTTACTTAATAGAAAAGCCAAACTGCTTTCTGCCAGGATCAACATTGAAAAACAATAAATCCCAGGATGTAGCGAATGAATTTCAGGGCCAAATTTAAGGAATAGATTAAATCTATGAATTCTCCTATCCCTAGAATCAGGAAGAGTTTATGCCAGGGGACTGAAAGATATGATTTTGTTTCAGGCTTGACTGGCAGCACAATATGAGCCCCCTAAGATATGGATTCTGGACTGTTTTGCTAAATGTTCTTAGACATCTTACATCATAGAGATATTGTGCATTTGTGAGATTCCTTACCATTATTTCAAATTGCTTTAGCTTTTTGTTCTTTTAAAATGTCACAGTAAATAGATTTAACATGATTTTTTCCTATATCATATTAAGAAAGAGTATTGTTTTTCTAGGTCGTTTTCAATTTGATATAAATGATTATTCACATCCCAAAGTCATAAAGTAGGTTTTGTTACTGCCTGACTGGCTACAATAGTATAGAGAAGCTAGAATCACAGACATGAGAATGGCAAAGGACCTTGAGAGATATCCAGTGAAATTATGGTAGCCAGGTATGTCTTAGTTACTTTTCTCATTGCTTAGGCAAAATGCCAGATACCCAAAGTTAGAGGAAGAAA
The DNA here is from genome assembly GCF_053883595.1 of Heterocephalus glaber. Lineage (NCBI taxonomy): Eukaryota > Metazoa > Chordata > Mammalia > Rodentia > Bathyergidae > Heterocephalus > Heterocephalus glaber. The sequence continues at coordinate 14,452,940 of NW_028258303.1, forward strand.
GGTTTATTTAGCTCACAGTCTGTGGAGGTTTCAGTCCATAACTGGCTGGCTCCAAGACAGGGTAGCATAATAGACAGACATTGCAGAGGAAGAGCAGTTCATGGTGCGCAGAAGGTAAAAAAGCAAGCAAGGGGACCTTAGCAGCTTTTTTCTGCCCCTTTTATATTTTATTTAGGCTACCGAGATTAGGGTGGTGCCAGACAAATCAGTGGACTGATTCAGTAATCACCCACCCTTAATCCTAGCACCCTTAATCCTAGCATTGTACCATGAATCAGTCACACACTCTAAATTCAGCCTTCTCTGAAAAAGCTCCGCTTATGACTGCCTGAGGCTTTGGGGGGACATCTAGACACAAGCCATAACACCAGAGATAGCTCACTAATGACAGAAACAATGCTGTGTGTGCCCAAGATTTATAACTCCAGTGTACAAAAGCTAAACCATGACACAATATTAAAAGTTAGGGCAGATTTTCAGAAAGGACTTTGAGGTTATAGGGAAATGTAAAACTTATGAGAGAGGGATTTGGAAAATAAGCCAGTGGCTCTATCTTTCACAGATTTTACCTTTATACATCAACCCCAAGAGGATGGAGAGTAATGTTTAATGGACACCTGCTGTTGGCTTGGCACACAGCAGAAGCCTCAATAACAAAGTTAACATGTGCTCTCGCAGAACATATGCCACTGTAGGAAAAATCCACACAACCTACCACAAGGTCTTCGAAGGCAGACCCTGCAGACTGTATGGAAAATGCAAAAGGTCCTCCCTGGTGGGAGCATGACATTTCCCTAGTGTGACTAGCATTTTGACTCCCTTCCTGTTTCTCCTCCCTTTCCACTAGGTGTCCAGATTGATTCCTTCACTCAAGCTGACCTGACTCTGCAAAATGTTCATTATGTCCATTCCAGCAAGACTGAGAAGCATTCTGATGCCTTCAGCTTTGTGCTGTCAGATGGGATCAATGAGGTGGGTGAGGGCTTGGATTCCATGCCCGAGTGAGTGTTGATTCCTTTCTGTCTTCTTTGAGAAGAGTAAGCAGAGAGATTGGTGACCTGAAAGCATCATTTTCCTCTGCTCTCAGCAAGAAGCAGAGGAGCCTCTGACTGCTGCCTGGCCTCCAGCCCGAGTCCTCATTCTTGGGCTCCTGCAGGCCAGCAGTGGTGAGGAGGAGAAATCAAGAGCACCTACCCTCCACGAGTGGGGTGGTCCTGGAGACAGATGTTCCAGCTGCACTTTTTTGCCATCCTAGGTGACTCAGACTTTCCATATCACCATTTACCCTGTGGATGATTCCCTGCCTGTGGTGAGGAACTGGGGGATGCGGGTACAGGAGGGCGTACAGAAGATCATCACAGAGTTCGAGCTCAAGGCGGTGGATGCAGACACACAGGTGCGAGGTCTGGGGGAGCTGGCTCTGGTAGCTGCCACTGCTTTGTGATTGTGCATCCTGTGGGTAGCAGGCAAGTGCAGCCATCCCTGAAGGATCAAAACCAGAAGCCACCCTGACCTTCTGGAACAGAGGCACTAAGATGTCACGGTTGAATTGTTTTTAAATCCTTCCCACAACCCTAAACAGAGTCATTCTCTCTCCTAATTACATGTGACAGTCCTCTTAACACGATAGCTTTTTATTATGATTCAGAGGAAACCAAGTAGGTCACATTTTACGCAATGTTTCTGTTATTCCCTATTAAAGTGCACAGGGATTTTCTACGCTTCTGCACATTTTCTCCATCTCGTCTCCTTGATCCGGACTTCTGATGAAAACTCATCATCATGATCTGAGTATCCTCAAAGGCTTTGCCCAGTGACACAAGTCATGTGGAGACTGAGCTCTCATTCTCCTGATGCTCCGAGTCCAGTTCTTAAACTCTGGGCACAGATTCACTCTTATAAAGCCTGCTGCCACCCTGCTCTGTGCCAACACCCATTCATTCTTTCATCAAATGCTTATTACCTTACTAAGTTCTCAGCTCTGCTCTAGATGCTAAAGGCAGAGCTGTGAACAAAACAGATACAGTGTCAGGCTTTGGGCGTTTACAACCTTTGTTGAGGAGAAAGTTAGTAGAGAAAGAACAGATCATGCTGAATATAAGTGTTATGAGGAAAAGTAAAGTGAAGTAGAAGAGACAGGGATGAATTTGTGTGCTATTTTGGACAGCAGTTAGGGAAGACGTCTCTGAGGAGGCCACATTTGGGCAGAGATATCATTAAGAGAAAGAGCTTGCTATGCAGTTGCCTGGGAGAATTTACTTCCCAGGAAGAGAAGCTAGAAGTGCAAAGGCACTGTGGCCAAGTGTTTTTAGATCCTGAGAATAATTCAAAGGTTGCAAGAAGCCAAGAGGCTGTAACCCAGAAGACAAGCAGTGGAGAAGAGTGAAGCCAGAGAGGGGCCCTGAGACCAGGTCTCAGTGGGCCTTGTTGGTTCATGTCTGAACTTTTATTTTACACTAAGTGGTGGGAATACACTGGAAAATCTTGAGCAAGGTTTTATGCCTTTCTTTTTCTTTGACATAACACCTTAGAAGAAGCAACTAGAAATGAGACTTAGCTTCTGTTCTGATGTATATGGGATTCTATATACAGAGTTTGGAAAAAAGTAAGGGAAATGGACAGAAAGGAAATAAGCAGTTTTTAAAAGGTCTATTTCCTATCAGCTTAAAAATTCAGAGCCTTTTGTTGATGGGAAGGACCTCTAGGGATAGAAGAAGTAGGGAGGGAGAGCAAGGGAAGAAGTAAAAAGGACTAGGATGCAGCATGTGTATGCACCAAATCCCCACAATGAATGTATTCACTAGGTGTCACAAACATGCACTAATAAAAATAAGTGCAGGCTTTCAATCTGGGATGGTGGCACAGACCTGTAATCCTGGCACTCTGGGAGGCTGAGGCAGGAGGATCACAATTTTGAGCCCAGCCTGAGTAATTTAATAACTTAGCAAGATACTATCTCAAAATTTAAAGAAATAAAAATGAAAAGGACTGGTTATAGTTCACTGTGAAGACCCTGGTTTCAACCCCCATGCTGACAAGAGAGAGAGAAGAGAGAGAGGATGATCCCCTTATTTGATAGATGTCTTTAGGTTCTGTCCCCCTGGCCAGCCGTTGGCCACTACCCACTCATCTGGTTTCTGTCATGAGTCACTTTCCCTAAGGCTCTTCTCTCCTGGGCAGGCGGACTCTGTCACATTCAGAGTGGTGCAGCCCCCACGCCACGGCACAATCGAGAGGACCAGCAGGGGGCAGCACTCCCACCTGACCACCTCCTTCACCATGGAAGACATCTACCAGAACCGGATCAGCTACAGACACGATGGCAGCAACTCCCTCAGTGACCAGTTCGCCTTCACGGTCTCTGATGGGACAAACCCTTTCTTTATCATCGAGGAAGGAGGAAAAGAGGTGAGAGGGAAGAAACTGGAGGAGGCCTGGAAGCACATGCCAGAGGCAAGACTCAGATCTTTACATCTGCTCTGTTAACTTACTAGTATGTTGGCCATGGGCAAATCACTGAACTCCTCTAAGCCTCAGTGTTTCATCTGTAAAATGGGCACAAGTAATAATTACCAGCTTCAAATTCCTAGTCTAAGGATCAAAGGAAATAAAGTATTTAACACTGTTGGTAAACAATGAGCACTTAGTAAAAGACAATCATTTTTAATAATGCTCTTTCTCCTTGAGGCTTTTCTTCACCTAGATTTTCAGTAATATCACATGACTCTAGATCATCTTTCTCTTTTTGAATTAAGACCCTCAGTCCAACCATAGTCAAAGTGTTTGAATGATAACAATAGCTAAGAGCATGGCTTTTGTGTCCCAGAGATACTGATATAATTCTAGCTCTAGGTGTCTTTGTAAGTCTCAGCTTCTCCATCTGTAAAATGGGGTTGATACCTACCCTCCTGGGGTGCATAGGGCGCTTAGGCCCTTCCCTGGAACATGGGAAACATTGGTTAATCGTAGCTGTAATGATCATCATTGGCATCATTTTAAGCCTAGCCTGTGTGGCTGGTAAGATGCATTCGTCTTGAGGTCATGCAACTGTCAAGCTTTAGTGCCTGGAAGAATTACTTCTTCCTGACCAGCACATGTCCAAAAGAAACTTAAGATTTTCTTCTCCTTCTTCCCCACCATTTATACTCGTGCCTTCATCCCTTCGAAGGTCTCCTGCAGGGCCCTAGACCTTCCCTGGGAATGACTGTGCCTCCTATGCAGGCTGGGCTGGGGGCACCCCCACTTCCCACACCGCTGTGCTGACTCAGCTGGAACACATTAGTGAGCAGCTTGCTGACACCCTATCACACCTCCAGGATCACAGAACAGCCCCCTGTTAGTCCCACAGGGCCCCTTTCTTATGCTGGGAATGAATGATTATTTTCCTCAAAGAAGACCCCACTGTGTCCTTGAGAGATAGATAGATCATTCTCTGCTGGCTGGTGCATCTGTGAGTGGCCCCTGGGATTTCCCTGCCATGTCCATGTCTGTGTCGCAGCACCGCCTGGCAGGCTGTCACTTTTTGTTTTTTTGTCTTGCACTGTAGTTGCTCTCCAGTTAGTTTGACTTTCAAAAGAATGAAAAAAAGGATTTCAGGATGTAGCAGCAAGAGGGCTATCCCTCTTATAAACACAAGATCTCAGAGTAGGGCTTCCCAGGGACTATGCCATTTTGAAGTGGAAATTATTGAGAAGGCGGGGTGGTTTAGATTGAAAAATCAGTATCTTGCTGCCCTAAGAAACTACAAGGAGCTGAATCACACTCAAGTGTGTGTCCTGTGTGGTGTGTGTGTGTGTGTGTGTGTGTGTGTGATTGTCAACTGTATTTTCTCTCCTTGTTCTCGTAAGTTCTTTCATTCTCCTGCCCTTGATCCTTGTAGAGATTGCTTTGCCTCAAGACAAAACCACAAGAACAAAAATAGGAAAAGGAAAGGAAAAAAAGAAAATTCTTCCCTCAGAAACATCTTTTCATGTCTGACACAATCCCACCTCATCAGGCCTTCATGAAAATTTTAATAAGCATTATTGAAAGGAAGATAAGCTGTGTATTATTTCATCTTAAGGCAATGTTGGCTTCAGTTCCAGAAGCTATAGGGACTGAGGTGCAGCTTAGGGGTACAGCAGGTGCCTAGCACTCGAGAGGTGTTAGGTTCCATCCCCAGAACCTCAAACAACCTCTGCAGCAAAAAGAAGACACTGGTACCTGATGAGCGACTTCCATAGCAGTTGAAGTCCTGCAAAGGTGCCTCTTTTTCCTGCTTTTCTTCCCATGAGGTTCTCCTCTTGTCAGTCAACAATCTCCCTGAGGCCTCGGGCCACTGCTGATAAGGGATAGGAACTGACTCAGTTGTCTGCTCGGCATCTCTGAAACATCACCAGACTACAAGGGTTTGAGCTTGGGAGGTCCTGGGCCCAACATACGCCATGCGTCTCCAAGTGATGACTGTTCCTTTCTGGCCCCGGGACAGATTATAACAGCAGCACCACAGCAGTTCCGAGTGGACATCCTCCCAGTAGATGACGGCACCCCTACTATTGTCACCAACCTGGGGCTCCAATGGCTGGAGTACATGGATGGCAAGGTAAGGCCTGACCCACGTGCCCCCTGGGGCCAAGTCTTTATTCGTGACAGTGTCTTCTGAGTAGAACTCCAGTTCAGTTCGTGTTTATCACTCCCTAAGTGTGCTGAGTTTCCTAAAATTGCCAAGTTCTATGAGTTTCCTTAGGATTCTTGATTGGTTCTTGTGCAGGACAGATTTCCACAACCAAAACTACATAAACATTCCCAGTCCCAGACTATAATGCTCCTCTCTTGAGGGCCCTCACTCTGTTTTTTGAGAATTCTATCTTACTATTTCTCCATCACTAGGTGGTTGCTGTTGACTACATGATCAATTTTTTTCCAGAAAGTCATCAATACTCCAGCCCAAGGAAAGGGAAACACCGAGAGGCAGAGAGCAAGGAACTTCCTTTTAAGCAAGTGATACAGAAATTGGGCACATTTTTATTTTTTTACAAAATGGAGTACTACTCAGCCACATAGTATGAGAAACTAGTGACATTTATAGCTAAGTGTATACACATTGAGGCCATACTCATGTGAAATAAATAGGACACGTGTAAATACTGAACAGTTTCTTTGATGTGAAAAACTAAAAGTGTAAATAAGGATCAAAATGTATAATTGATATTGTGAAATAGAAAAAGTCTAGAAGGGTAGGGGAAGTGGGAGGAGTAGGGGAAAGGAAAGAAGGTAAAAGGAAAAATATGAGAAAAGGAAAAAAATGGAAACAAAGTCTTCGTAAATAGGGAAGGGTGGAGGTGGTGAAGAGAGGGCAGGGGAAGGGGAAAAAATAAGAACCAAGATACAACATGTAAAGGTACAAGATCCCAATGATGAATGTAACTATACTGTATACCTAAAATGTACCAATAAACTTAATGGAAAAAAAAAAGAAATTGGGCACATCTCTTGCATTCATTGTCTAGTGACAAGAAATTGGTCACATGGCCTCATGTGTGGCTGGGAAATAGTGTCTCTGGCTGAGCAGGCAAGCGGTCAAGGAGAAGAAGATGGATTTAAAAAAACTTAGTATCTGTCCTCAGTGGGAAAGATGCACCCATTTTTGTAGACAAAATTCCTCGAAGGAATTCTACTTTAGAAATTTTTTTCTCTATCTCCTCATTCTCAATTTGATCATTTTAAGATACATGCCATAATTTTCACCTAGTAGCATGTCAGGCACTAAATTTGCATCCCACCCAAGGACATACACAGTTCTTCATTTCAGCTTAGAACTGATTTCTCCATTGGTGGGTGGTGTCCCCCTAGGACATGGCTATTTCCATCTCCATGGTGCTGATCAGTTGGTGGTCTGTAGCTTTTCCGCTGAAGCTTCCCTCTAAGCTGCTCAGGTTTCATAAAATAAATGAAACAAAATTAGTACAATTTCTTCCTATGCCCTATTTGATTTTTTGATATTCAGAATGATTCTTTCCCCACCCATTTGGGTTTCCACCTCCCACACCTGCCCCACTGCACTAACTCTTAGTGATTCTCCAATGTCCTCTGCTTTACTGAATTCCAAAGTTAGCTCTCTGCCCTTGGCTTACTCAACCTATTGACATTTACTACTGTTGATCACCCCCTCACTTTTCTCTGAATTTTGCTCTTACTAAATATTTGAATGAATGAATGAATGAATGAATGAACAGATGAACAAAGTAAAGTTTAGCTCATATATTTGTGCAACATTAGGGTGCAGTGTATTTATCTGACTCAATTTTAAGCCTTGCAGGGGACTCCTGGAAACTAGGAAAGAGACATCTTCTCAGTATTGTGTCATTCTTTCAAAGTTCCAGCTTTCTTTCAAGGCCAAACTCAAATCACATGCCTCTTTCCTCACCTGCAGATGGAATTCATCTGTCCCTCTCCCCAAAACTCTGTAGCTCTCTTTTTATGTCTCTCTGATAGCTAATGCCACAGTGACCTTGCTCACAAGTCGTTCTTTCCCAATAAAGTGCAGACAGCTCGCAGGCAGAGGCTGGGAAGTTTCTACCCTCATTGCCTCTCCAGTCTTGACAGAGTTTTCTGCACAGTAAATGCACTCAGTAAATCACTATTGAACTGAATGAACTGAATTAAATCTGAGTCAGAGGGTCTTGTTCCTGCTTTAATTCCCACATCAGGAATTAAATTTAATGGGTTTCTATTCCAGGCAACCAACCTGATCACCAAGAAGGAACTGCTGACCATGGACCCAGACACAGATGACCCACGGCTGGTATATGAGATCACATCGGGCCCCAAGCACGGCCATGTGGAGAACAAGCTGCAACCAGGCCGTGCTGCTGCCTCGTTCACCCAGGGTAGGGACCCAGGAGGGCTTAGAAACAGGGAAACTTTCACTGTTGTTCTCCTTGCCCCTGCCATCGTACTCACAGTCACTTCCCACTAATTCTGCCCACATCACCTGTTTGCAAACAGACCTTTTTTTTAAATTTATATATTAATCGGTACATTTTCAGTATACAATACATTTACACTTATCATTGGGTGTTTGTACATGAACATGATGTATCTTAGTTCTTATTTTTTTCCCCATTACCTGTGCGCCCTTCACCCCCACCACTCTTCCCTATTTGCATAGACTTTGTTTCCATTTTTTTTTCCTCTAACATAATTTTTCCTTTCCTTTCTTCCCTTTCCCCTTCCCTTCCCGTAATGTTGAGCTGTCCACCTTGTCAATTTGACTTCCTTTTACTCTGAACTTTGGCAAAGACAAATTCATCTCTATCATACTTCCTACCTTTAGGTTTGGGCCAGGTTTTCTGGAGAGGAAACAACAAGCAGACTTTGTGAACAATCTGTGATCCCATGTGGTTTATATTTTGTTCTCTACAGATTATAATGTTTAAAAAAAAACCTTCAGCCCAGAGATTAAAGTCAACATGTACAGGTTGTACAACAGAAAGATTCTCCTCTTTGAATTACATAAAGCAGGCCATTCTGTACTTAATTTCTCATGTTTGTCACACTGTTCTAGTCTTCCTTTGAGTGTGGACCAGGTTGGGAGCACTTACTGCAACACTGCCTCTTAAAATAACTGCTCCATTTTTCCTTTTTTGTTTCCCAGTCCTCCATGATGTGTTCTCTCCCAGGACCTTTTTAGTTGTGCCTTGTGTATATAGGTTGTTTTAATCCAACTCCAGCTTCTCTTAATAGCACTTCCCTTCCAAAGAATCTTATGGAGAAGGAGTTAAGGCTGGGTATGAGGATACACACACATGGATGGGGTCAGAGACTTTCTCTGTCGATTCCCAAATTAGCCTTCAACATTCCACAGATGTCTGCTGAAGTGCTTTCTGTCAAGACCCTTGGATTCTTATTTTACAGTGTAGGCTGCCTTCTGTATATAAAGAACACAGATCTTCTGTTGCATGGTGGCAGAATTTTATTTTAAAACCTGGAAGAAACATTTCTTTTTAAGACTACTGCATTTTTTGTACTTGTGAAAATAAATTCTGCCTATAACCCATTAGAAGAATAAACTAAATGTGCTGGTGTTAGACTCCTGGAGGCTGTTTTTATATCTCCAGGTTAATTTGAAGTGAACTCACAGTGAGTTTTTGTTTTGTTTTGTTTCCCTCACAGAGGATGTGAACTTGGGGCTGATTCGTTATGTGTTGCATGAGGAGAAGATCCATGAGATGATGGATAGTTTTCAGTTTCTGGTGAAAGACAGTAAACCCAATGTGGTCAGTGGCAATGCCTTCCATATCCAGTGGTCCCTCATCAGCTTTAAATACACCAGGTACAAGTGTTTTTATGCTTTCATTCTTGAGAAGCAAATGAGACAAGGGGAGGAGATCAGGATGAAGCACCTTGGAGCAGCTTTAGTCAGCAGTTGATAGTGGTGATGATAACAATAATGAAAATAATAATTGCATGACATATTTATTGAGTACACTATATCCAAGGCACTGGCTGGGTACTTGACATGCAAGTCCATCATTTTATTTACTTGCAAGTATGCGATTATGAGACAAATTTTCTTCTTGACCCCACAGAGCAAAGCCATAGCAACAGAAGAAGATTAAGTAACTTGCCCATACACCTTCAGCATGTGTAATATTTTGCTCTTTGCTGATTTTTAGCCTCTTAGATGTATCTCCTCCAAAATTAAATAAATTCAGTAAAATTCATCCCTTTTCCTGAACAATGCTGTAACATTTAATGGAGTAACTCATATGAAAGCACTCAAAGCTGGCAATAAAATCTGACCTCTCAGGCATTTTGTCTAAAATCCTCACAGCCCTGGCACACAAACCCAGGTTCCACAGCTGTCCTCAGTGATAGGAGACAAAGCTCGTCTCATCCTCCTCTCTTGGCTTTTCCATACCTAATACTTATTCGGAGTTAAGAGCACAAGAGTTGGCCTCCTGCTTGACAAAAGCAATAAAAATCCATAAGCATAAACTCCATCCCTCCCATCTCTGCCCTGTTACTCCATTTGTCTAACTATGTCGCCCACCCCCAACTCATATTCCCTCTGCTGCTGTCTGTCCTCCCTCATGTACTTTCTGTAGGTCTGGTGCAGTCCTTGCCCACCTAAGTCATTACTACCCTTCTGAGCAGCTCTCTAACCTGAGAACCCACTGACCAGTTCTTATTACTCTGCCACACTAGGGAGAAATTGCAATTTTTCCATGTTCCGAGACCCGAGGCTCACAGCTCCCATGTACTGTTCCCCATCCATCTTCTGTGTGACTCTCAACTCTCTTCCAATTGGGCAGGTGAAATTCTGCATCCACACATCTCTGTCCACTTTTTGTGGCCATTCCAAATGAACACTCCCACATTTTAAACAGCTCCTTCAAGGAACCAAATTCCTCAGGCCTGAAATACCTGACAGCAATAACCGAAAAGGGGAGACAGGTGCTGTACAAGCAGCTGTGGTGCAGATTTTCAGAGACTGCCTTTCTTTGTGCTTCCAGCTACAACGTCAGTGAGAAGGCAGGGTCGGTCAGTGTGACTGTGCAGAGGACCGGGAACCTGAACCAGTACGCCATCGTGCTGTGTCGCACCGAGCAAGGCACTGCCAGCTCTAGCTCTGGCCCTGGGGTCAGCGTGCACCCTGGACAGCAGGACTACGTGGAGTATGCTGGCCAGGTGCATGGGATGGGGGCCTCCGATTCTGGGCTCCGGGAAAGCTCTAGCAAGGTCTGAGATGTGGCTGCAGGCAATTGTGGCATCTTTCGCCTCCTTTTTATAAGCTTCCTTCCCTGAGTAACTTTCCCGTGTTCCCTCCCATAGTGCTTGTTCTTCACAATCTCTCTCTCCACATTGAAGTGCTACTGCCACAGTTCATGTAGTCATCTAGCTTCTCGGTCTTTACACTTGACTTTATGACAAGTAGAGGTCTCCAGGGCATCCCATTCTGTGCTCAGCCACTGATGTCCTCTCCCCTCTTCTCCCTTCACCTTCCTCACTGAAGGCAAGGAAGAAGCAGGCAAGGAGACTCATTGGGAAGCTCTTGGACTAGGCTGGGTGAGCAATGATGAGGGTTTAGGCTTCCATTAGAAAGTGAAATTGGAGGAGGCAGATGGATTGAACAGGTTAGAATTGATAGGACTTAGAGTGGGCAGAAGGGGACATGAGGGATAGTGCCCCTTGCTAAGAAGGGACTTTGCCTTGGACATGTTGAGCATGAATTGCCTTAGAAACAACAGGCCGGACCACAAAAATTAATGGACAGCGAGTAAGGAGAGAAGTGAGGAGGCCAGGCCGGGGCGCAGATCAGTGGAGAGCGTGTGCTCAGTGTGCGAGAGTGAGGCCCTGGGCACCCAGAAGGGAACGGGAATAGTGAAAGTAGAGGAGAGAAAGGAGAAATAGCTGACTGCTTAAAGGTAAAGTACCCTATATTTGTCATCTTTTATGTAGGACACAGTGCTTGGCACTTAATAGTTATTTATTCAAAGTAATTTCATCATTTATTTGGTCATACAAATTTCTAGAAAAGAAAGTGGGCTGTGTCCTTTAATTCAGTTCAGGAATCAGCAGGACCAAGCTAAGGCAACTTATGTCCAATTTAAGTGAGAAATGAAGAAAGAACAGTTGAGCTAAAGAGCCTTCTAGCAAAAGGATTGGACAGTGCGTGTTCTTCTGTTTTTCAAGCAAAGACAGACAAAGGGCTGCTGATGTGCTCTAGATCTTAAATAGAGATCTGTTAAAAGATAATTTTTGTGGAGGTATTTTGAAATACGGAGCCTAATAAAAGCATAATTTGATTAACTGATTAGATACTGTATGTACTAATAATTTTCTGTTTGATTAAAGTTATATGTTTTTCAGATTTGTGTGGCCCTGAAGGTGTATGACTTATTTTTTTTCAACCCGTGTCAGATGTCTCAATTTACAAAAAGTGCAGCCCAATCCTTCCTGATACAAAATAATGTGTATTGTATCTGGCTAAATTCATTCATGTTATAGTTCTATAGCCCATTTTAATGCCAAAGGATTTAACTTTCCATGAATTTAAACTCCATTATTCAGTGCAATGCAATATAGTCCATTGTAATTATATAAGTAATACGGTCATGATAACAATAATATCTTACACTTTAATATTTTTAAATATTTTAGTACTTTTGTTATATATAACTTTTTAGTGCTCCCAATAAATGTAAAAAAGCAGGAGAGTTATTATTGTTATTTAGCTGGTGAGGAATCTGATGTGTGTAACACTTCATAGCTACCCATCTGGAAGTAAGGGCACCACAACTTGAGACTAGAATTTCATACTCCCAGTTCAGAGATCTTTCTGGCTAAACTTGCTTAAGTAGAAGGGAAATTGAGTCATCAAATTATGACTTTTGCCATCCCAGGTGAGTTGATAAAACAGGACATGAATAATTATGACATGTTTTTCTACAGTCATCAAATGGAAGGAGCTGTCTCTGCCCTTTGTGCCCCTATACTATAAATCAGCCCCAATATACATATGAAGAACAGGAAGAGGTGGCCAAGTGTCCCAGGCAACACAGTAGGGAGTTGGGAATAGAAGAACCAGCTATTTCAGTTAGTTCTCTGCCTGTTGTGCTCTTTTCCTATAGTGCTCTGGGAAAGCAGGGCGGGGGACACGGAGATACACTTTAACTCTTACTGTTTCCTTCGTGACAGGTGCAGTTTGATGAGCGAGAGGACACCAAATCCTGCACCATTGTCATCAATGATGATGATGTGTTTGAGAATGTTGAAAGTTTCACTGTGGAGCTCAGCATGCCAGCATATGCCCTGTTAGGGGAGTTCACCCAGGCGAAGGTCATTATCAATGACACTGAGGATGAACCCACTTTAGAGTTTGATAAGAAGACCTACCGGGTCAACGAGAGTGCTGGTTTTCTATTTGCACCTATTGAAAGAAAAGGTCTGTTGGTGCCAAAGGTGACAAGAAGCTATAATAATAGCTAACATTCATGAAGTCCCTTATATGTGCCAAGTGCTCTTGTATTATATTAACTCACCTTGTATATATATTTCATATTTATTGACTCAATCCACAGAACAACCCTAATGAATGATGATAGTGTCCAAAAGTGAGTACCGTCAGAAGACCTCTCATAGTTAGACCTCCATTATTCTGAAATTGGACTAGAAAACTGGTTATAGTTAGCCTTGCAAATTATTCATTAACTCGATGTTCTTAATCAATCACCCAATCCATAAAATATTTAGTAACGTTGGTCAAGGAGGGAAGTTATAGGGATAAGAACCTTAGTTCTTGGAAGACAGAAAATGTACTGAAAGATTTCCCTATGTCATATTTCCCTGTATCATATTTAGAGCTCAAGTGAGAAATAAGCTATGTGTGAGAAATAAAGGACAAATTCCTGAGAGATGGAAAGTCAAAACAAAGATACTGTAGATTTATTATTTTGTAATATTGAGACTTTAAAATTCATAGAAATAAAATCCCCATTCCAACCCACATGACTGTAAATGATGATGTCAGGTTTCTTTATTGAATCTGCTGACTGGGTACTAGTATAACAAACGCTGTAGATTACACAAACCCTGGGCAATACTACTTGGCGAACAAGCAAGCCCCATTGATTGCTGTGCGCCACCAAGCCAGGCCCAGGGCAGGTTGTCATCAGGGACATGGCAACACTAATAAGTAAAGTCATTTGTACAAAGGCAAGTTTTATTTTGTTTTGTCTTTCTTTTCTTAAACAAGCTTGTTTCTCTCAGGGAATTAAAGTGCAGAAGTTTATTCAGAAAGGCAGTGAACTGTACTTCTGGCACTCCCTTCAGGACATGATTACTTTATTCCTTAAAGTGCCAAGTGTGTCTCTTATCTTTCCACCCGCTGTGGTCTTCCAGGGTGGGCAATGAGTCTTGTGAATTAACAGAGCATGAAATTCACAGAAGAGGAAATCCATTTTAAGTTATTTAGGGGAAGTATCTGGGGTATATTAAATTCCTGAGTGGTTTATACCAGAGACTTAAAAGAAACTGTAGCTCAGGAAGGTTTCTTGTCAAGAGTTTGAAGAGACATACTAATAGAATGTGTCAGAAGGAACCACGCTTGCTAAGTTAGCAGAGATTCATAAATTCGAATTCAATGTCTTATTCACATGCTCTGCATTTCTTGCTGTTTGTTTTTCAGGAGATTCAAGCAGCATTGTATCTTCAGTTTGCTACACGGTCCCTAAATCAGCTATGGGAAGTAGCCTATATGCTCTAGAGTCAGGCTCTGATTTTAAATCGAGAGGGATGTCTGCTGAGAGTCGTGTGATATTCGGGCCTGGGGTCACCATGTCCACCTGTGATGTCATGCTTATTGATGACAGCGAGTATGAAGAGGAAGAGGAGTTTGAGATTGCCCTGGCTGATGCTTCTGACAATGCTCGAATTGGAAGGGTGGCGACAGCCAGGGTACTCATCAGTGGTCCCAATGATGCCTCCACTGTCTCCCTGGGCAACACGGCTTTCACTGTCAGTGAGGATGCAGGTAATGCGCAGCCTCTCTACAGATCCATTGTTCATCTCCCTGATCCCTTTCTTGAACAGTTTCCTTGTGTTTAAGAATATACCTAAGACAATGAAAATACCATTCCTCAGTGACACCATTATTGGACTGAGAAATTATTTATTGCCAGGCATCAAGACCAAGAATGGGAGGGATTAAAATACAGAGTTCCATCCACTTCTCTTAACCTGGTTCTTGATGGTATAGAGGGTTCAGACTTAGAATTGCATGGGCTGACCTTTGGAGTCCAAAGGGAAGACATGGTGCTTAGAATTTTGGGTTGTGAAAGAGAAGAATGTGATCTGTTGAGGATGTGGAGGTGAGTTATTTTAGTGTCATGCCAGCTACTGAAACAAGTAAGTTCCAATAAGTTCTTAACACAATGGAACTGTCTCATTTAGGCAATATCTTAAAGCAGTTGATGGGCAAATGTCTTCCATAAAGTGTGTGAGAGCCCAGACTCCTTCACTCTTGTGGCTCCCCCAGGGTCTTGAAGTCTCTGTAAACTGCTGACACAGAGGACACTAGCTATGCTGAGTATTTGTTGATCTAAGCCAGATCAAGGCCTTTCACCTCTTTGAAGGGATTCTAAAATATATAGGGAACTAATATTTTGGGTGCATACTGGATCTTAGGCACCATTCTTTGTGTTCCATTGTTTCTCACTGGATCTTCTGTGGAAGAGACGAAATTGCATAGAAGAACAAACGGAGACCCACCAGAGAGTTTAAATAAATGACTGAAGATTAAGCAGCTCACATAGTGACAGAGCTGGCTTAGAATCCTGTCCTCTTGCTACACCATGTTTCCCTCTCCATATTCCACATGCCCAGCCATGCCTGCATGTCACCTCCCAGCATCCAGGCTTCAAGAATGTGGTCATCAATGGTGTTTTCGTGTTGGCTTTTCTCTGACCTTGGTTGTGAAAATAGCTAAATATCTTTAAAACATTACAAAGTGTGTTGTCACAGTAGACCAGAAGATGAGCTTCATTCCTAAAATAAGCAATAAGCATATTGTATATGGTTTAAGTAATGATGTGTGCACCACTTGGATGAAATAGGAAAATCAACCCAGCTAAAACATTTAATTAGGAACATTCAGCTCCAGGCCCTGTAGTCTCCTAGCTGCTCACTGATTATTTTCCAGCTGAAGATCTCACCTCCAAGTTTCTGTGGAAATAGGCTTGAGTTTTTTTCTCAGTGGGCACCTCTCCCCTCCTGTGCATTGTTAAGATAGCTCTCCCAAAGCGCTGTCTCTCCAGGACCACCCACATGAGGCCCTCCTCTAGATTTCCTCTTGGACTCAGTGTCAGGGAAAAGAGGCCCAGTGACACCTCTCAGCCATCAGAGAGGTTAAGGAGCCTCCTTCAAGTTGGACCAGATAAACTGAGTGGGGTGAAGTTGCCACTATTGCAGTGAGAACAGTGCTGTCAAAATCCACTGATCTCCTAGCCATGCAAGTCTCTGCTATTCTTATGCAGGCACAGTGAAGATTCCAGTCATCCGCCATGGTACAGACCTTTCTACTTTCACATCTGTCTGGTGTGCAACTCGGCCCTCTGACCCAGCTTCTGCTACTCCAGGAGTTGACTATGTCCCCAGCTCTAGGAAGGTCGAATTTGGGCCCGGTGTCACTGAGCAGGTGAGCCTACAGCAGTCAAAGCAGCAGAGTCGTAATTCTGGATGCCTCTGATAGTGTGGTCTAGAGGTTGCTTTCCCAGCTCTCTGGAGGACTCTAAAATGCCCCTGCTGTTACTATCTTTACTTTAAAACATAAACCTACAAACGAGAACAAACTTAGTAGGGCATCTCTTTAAAACTCTCCAAGTGGCCTTTTTGGCATCAAATATCCAACAGTACAAATGTAGAATAGAAATTTCACTTGTTTTATGTAAATATTTAGAAACAAACTCCTAGAATATGTGATAAAGAAATTATCATTTTATGGATTTTAAAAACTTGCTTTAAGACCACCAAAGAAAGATAAGTTGCCACCTTTATCCTCGTCTCCCCAAAGCAAGTGAATGTTGGAAGTTTGGCCCTCTGTAAAGTTCGCTTTGATTTCTTCTCCAGTACTGCACCTTGACCATCTTGGATGACACTCAGTATCCAGTCATTGAAGGATTGGAGACATTTGTAGTTTTCCTCAGCTCAGCACAAGGGGCCGAACTGTCCAAACCCTCCCAGGCTGTCATTGCAATTAATGACACATTCCAAGATGGTAAGTGAGGCTGTCAGCTCACAGTTCAAAATCTAGTTCTATTTTTCTGTAATTTCTGTGCATGTGATGTTGTGACTCGTATTTTCCTTCAATAAATACATGTGTTTGTGCACATCCATGAACATGCATGTGTGGGGGCAGCCATTCATGGCAATGAAGTTCTGCCAGGAAGAAAGAGATATAAACATTGAAGTTCACTGACGTTCATTGGTTGGAAAATTAGACCCTTAAACAGAAAAACTGGAGTATATTATGACAAATGAGCTAGTGTTGCTAGTAATATGGAAGCAGAGGAAACTGAAGAGTATCTATGTGTGAGGTAATCCTAGATTCCATCAGAGAGGTGATATTACGCAAAATATTTAGGAGTGATAGGAGTTTAGCTAATGGTAAATAAAACTTTTATTTCAAATGCAGAGATATATACAAAACATAAAACATTGAAAGCTGCATATCTGGGAAACAATGGAATGCTTACTTTTGCTTTGAGCACAGAAGGCAATAAAGAATTGAAATTGGAAGACAGGTTGCAGTCAGGGCCTAGGGGACCTTATGTTCCAGCCAAAAAGCTTTGTAAGCAAAGGGGAGCTGTGGATGCTTCTAAGCAGGGGAGTGGTGTGAGCTTTGTTTTAGGAAACTAATATTGGCAGCACCAAAGATGAGATGCAGGAATGAATAGAGCCAGATATAGGAACAAAGTACCAGGCACTGCTGAAAATGTGACTTAAGCGACTGAGGATGAACAGGAATGGACAGTCACTTCTTGGGAATAGTGGATTGAAACTAGAATTTTCAGAACTTTAGAATACATTCCAACCAGAAGCGGGTAGAGAAGATTGAGCCACATTTCCCACCTGAGGCAAGAGGACTCTCAGCAGCAGTCCCAGCAGCTGGCCACAGACCCCATGATTCAACTCTTAGTAGCTAAATCCCAAGAGAAACAAGTAGCCCACCAGGATGATCTTTAATGTTTTTATTCAATCCCTAAGTAATTCATGTCATCTCTGTAGTAGTAAAAAATACAAATGGCAAAGAAATATTCTGTGATAATTAAGTCTTCTTGTACCTTTATCTCCTAATCTCTGATGTCAACTTACTGCAAATAACCATTTTACACTGGGGGGGGCGGTGTGCAGCTACATGTTCATGTGTGTGTCCTTCAGGAGAAAAAATGCATTCATATATATCTGTGCATATATTTATGTATGTGTATATGTAGGTGGACACACATGCATCTTACTGTGGAGCCAGGTTAACTGAGCCATAACTTACGAAAATGAAAGGTAACCCTTCTTCATGTAGAGTTCTCTGAGTTTTGAAAGATGCATACAGTGGTGTGCTCTTCACCATAATAAAGATGTTGAACAGTTACAACAACCTATAGATTCTCTAGTGCCTCTTTGGAGTCAAAGTCTCCCCAAACCCAAACCCTGGAAGCCATGTATCTGTTTTCTGTCTCTGAAGTTTCAACTTTTCTAGACTGTCACATAAATGGAATTGTGTATGTAACATGTACCATTTTGGTCTGATTTCTTTAGTATCAAAAATGGCATCTGAGAATCATTGATATTGTTGCACATGTGATCATTCATTCCTTTTGCTGCTGAGTAGTTTCCCCTGTGTGGATGTCACCTGTTGAATGATATTTGGGTTCTTTGAAGGTTTTGCCAGTGATGACTAGAGTACCTGTAACATTTCCATATGGGTTTTGTGTGATATGGTTAGTCATTTCACTTGAGGTAAGTATTTAACAAGTAGGGTTGCTTGATCATATATTAAGTGTATGTTTGGTATTGTCAGTTTTTTGTGATTTTTGAAAGATATTCTGGTAGGTGTATAATGATTTTCCCAATAAATACACTGAGATATTTTCATGTACTTTTGCCATCCATTTGTCATTTTTTGGTAAAGTATTATTCAAATACTTTCCTGTTTTTAATTGAGTTTTTTCCTCTGTTACTGCATTTTTTGTATATTCTAGACAAAGATTTGTGTGTTACAGATATTTTATCCTAGTCTGCTGCTTATCTTTTTGTTCCTTATAACAATGTTTTTCTTTTTTCTTTTTTGTACCGGGGATCAAAATCGGGTCCTTGTACTTGCAAGGCAGGCGGCAGAAACACTGAGCTAAATCCCCCTTAACAATGTTTTTCAAAGCACAGTAGTTTTTCATTTTGAAGTAGCCCACTTAATCAATTTTTCTATTAGCAATCACTTTTTGTGTTGTATCTAAGAAACCTTTGCTAATCCAAGTTACAAAGACTTTCTCTTTCCTTCCAGATATTTTACAGCTTTAAGTTTTACACTTCTGTTTGTTATTTACAACATGGTAACTTTTTAACCAGAAGTAAATCATAACAATATACTATTTTATATCATAGGAATTTATAGATTATCCATTAAACACTGTCTCATTTACTCAACATCCCACAGTTTTACTTTTGCTTGTATTTTTGTAGACAAGGAAACTGAGGAGGACAGGTGTTAGCATTTACTTAAAGTCTATGGAATATGCATGCATTCTAAGACTTTTGACTCTAAGTACGTTCTTTTTGCATTTTATTGGTGTGGTAGTATAAGCTATAGTCTACTTCTTTCCGTTGTAAAGGAAAACTATGAAAGAAATTAATTGCTCTTACTTTTTAAAAGAAAGGATAGTGACTTTCCCTTTGACAAAACAGAAAGTGAGTGAAGAGGTGGATGTCCCAAAATGTAAGCACAGTTTCACCACATCCTAGTTCTTTGGGTTTAGATTGAAAGTTACTAAGCTTCATATTGTTCACCTATAAATAATGAAAATACTTTACAAGATTGTTGTAAGGATTAAATTAAATAGTATATGTGAAAATACTATAATCTCCAGTACACATTAGATTTTATTGCATGTTAATTTCTTTTCTTCCTCACATATCTGTAATTTATGATGCTAAGCCATGCAATTTCGGGAACACATACAAACATTCCTCATTGCCCTCTGATCAACACAGAAGATGCTGCTTAACTTTTTCTCAGTATTTTATTAATAGGCATGGGGGTTGCAAACTTGGAAAATAAATATGCTAAACAAAATATTTCTCATCTTTTTGGATCTTTTTTGGGAGGCTACAATATATTTTCAGTCAAGAATTTACCCCAGGGAAAGAAATCCAGAAACCCATGGTAGTATTTGGTGCTTCATTCTTTCGGTGGTCTTTCTTCCAAATAATACTAAGTTTTATTGAGTCCATTTCCTGTGCATTTTAGGGTGGAAAGTTCTGACAGACATTACCCTAATCCTCACCACAGTTCTTCAATTTGTGACACTGAGGTTGAATAATTTGTATAAGGTTAAATGATGGGGAGGTAAAGGAATCAGTGTCAGACTCAGGTTTCTTCCATCTAAGTCCAATCTTTTGGTTTCCAGTCCAAGCATGCTGACTTTTCGTATTACAGCTTGACCCAGCCACTGCTCTCTCAATAGCAATGTTAACCATTACTCAAGATCCTTAGAAAGTGGGGTGGGGAAATAGCTCAGTGGTGCTGCCACCTGCCTCATAAGCGCCAGGACCTGAGTTCGATCCCCAGTACGAAAAAAAAGATTCTTAGAAAGTAAACTTGCAGCCTTCTGAAGTAAAGTTAGGTCCTTCCATGTTTTCCATGGGCCTGATTTCTGGCTATTAAATGATCTAAGTAGTTCATCTCGGAATGTTTTCCTGGTTTTCATCTCCCTCTTCTGCTCTCATACCTGCCATTAGACTCTTAACATTGGCATGAGTAACGCTAACTGAACAGGCCAGGCAAGCCTGCATAGCCACCACAGCACTATCCTGTGCATGTGACAGGGTGTCCCTACTCACCAACTCTGAAGAACGAGTGCTCTAACAGAGCGAGCCCAATTAAACAGCCTGATACTGAACCTCAAGCTTCTAGAAGAAGAAGACCAGGACAATCTCAGAGCTCATATAAGGGAGAAAATTATAAAGATCAGAACAGAAATCAATTCAATGGAGACTAAGAGAAAGATACAAAAAATTAATGAAGCAAAGAGTTGGTTCTTCGAAAGAATCAACAAAATTGACAAACCCTTAGCCAACCTTATCAGAAAAAGGAAAGAAAAGGCCCAAATCCATGCAATTAGGAAAGAAAAGGGTGAAATTACATCAGACCCAGCAGAAATACCAAGGATCATCAATACCTACTTCCACAACCTATACACCAATAAGATGGAAAACACACAAGAAATGGACAGATTCCGAGATACATATGAATTACCAAAGTTGAACGAAGACCTTAAAATTCTAAACAACCCAATATCCACCAATGAAATTGAAAATGTAATTAAAAACTTACCAACTAAGAAAAGCCCAGGTCCTGATGGCTTCACTTCTGAATTCTACAAGACATTTAGAGAGGAACTACTGCCAATAGTGTTTAAACTCTTCAGTGAAATTGAAAGAGAAGCAATACTCCCAAATTCATTCCTGGAAGCAAGCATCACCTTGATCCCCAAAGCAGAGAAAGACCCAACCGAAAAAGAGAACTATAGGCCAATCTCACTAATGAACATAGATGCAAAAATCCTTAATAAGATACTGGCAAATAGAATCCAGAAGATCATCAAGAAAATCATACACCCTGACCGAGTGGGATTCATCCCAGGGACACAGGGATGGTTCAACATACACAAATCAATCAATGTAATACACTCTATCAACAAAGCCAAGGACAAAAACCATATGATTATCTCCATAGATGCAGAAAAAGCATTTGACAAAATCCAACATGCATTTATGATAAAAACCCTACAAAAAATTGGAATAGATGGTCTCTACCTCAATCTGATAAAAGCCATCTATGAAAAATCAACAGCCAATATCATACTAAATGGTCAAAAGCTGAAATCCTTCACACAAAAATCAGGAACAAGACAAGGATGTACACTATCATCACTCTTGTTCAATGTAGTTTTTGAAACATTAGCCACAGCAATTAGACAAGAGAAAGAAATAAAAGGAATAAAGATAGGAAACGAAGAAGTCAAATTGTCATTATTTGCAGATGACATGATACTCTATATAGAAGACTCCAAGAACTCCACCAAAAGTCTTCTAGTCATAATAACCAAATTCAGTAGAGTAGCTGGATACAAGGTCAACACACAAAAATCAATAGCTTTCCTCTACATGAACAACAGACTCACTGAGAGAGAAATAGGCCAAACAATTCCTTTCACAGTAGCATCCAAAAAACTGAAATACCTAGGAATCAACCTAATGAAAAAAATCAAAGACCTCTTCTCTGAAAACTATGGCACTCTGAAAAGAGAGATTGAAGATGATATCAGAAAATGGACAGACATCCCCTGCTCCTGGGTAGCAAGGATCAACATAGTGAAAATGGCCATACTTCCAAAACTGCTATATAGATTTAATGCAATCCCAATTGAAATCCCAGCAGCATACTTCATGGACCTTGAGAAAACAATCCAAAAATTCATTTGGAACAAGAAGAGACCCAGAATAGCAAAAACAATTCTAGGTAACAGAGACATGGCAGGGGTTATCACAACCCCCAACTTGAACCTATACTACAAAGCTACTGTGATAATAACAGCATGGCACTGGCAAAGAAACAGACCTGAGGACCAGTGGAACAGATTAGAAGATGCAGGAACAACTCCAGACACACTCAGCCATCTCATCTTCGATAAAGGAGCCAAACAGCCTCACTGGAGGAAAGATAGCCTCTTTAATAAATGGTGCTGGAAAAATTGAGTTTCAATTTGCCAAAGATTAAAACTAGGCCTATATCTCTCACCGTGCACTAAACTAAAATCAAAATGGATTAAAGATCTAAATATTAAAACCAAAACACTGAACCAGTTGGAACAGAGGTTAGGTAGAACTCTTGAAGACATTGGTGTAGGAAAAGATGTTATGAACAAAACCTCAGTTGCCTGTGAACTAGCACAAACAATCAACAAGTGGGATCTCTTCTTATTAAAAGGCTTCTGCACAGCAAGAGAAACCACCAGCAGTGTGAAGAGACAACCCACAATGTGGGAAAAAATCTTCACCTGCTCTTCCTCAGACAAAGGTCTACTATCTCGAATTTATAAAGAACTTAAAAAAAATCAGACCTCCCAAATTTAAAGACTCAATCCAAAGATGGGCATCTGAAATGAACAGACATTTCTCAGACAAAGAAGTAAAAGCAGCAAGGAAACATATGAAAAAATGTTCAACATTAGTGGTCATTCGAGAGATGCAAATGAAAATGCTGAGATTCCACCTCTCTCCAGAAAGAATGGCTGCTATCAAGAAATTAACCAATAACAAATGCTGGCGGGCCTGTGGGGAAAGAGGAACCCTGCTCCACTGCTGGTGGGAGTGTAGACTGGTGCAACCATTGTGGAAATCAGTATGGCGATACCTCAAAGAACTAGGACTGGAAGTCCCATTTGACCCCGCTATTCCCCTGCTGGGTATCTTCCCCAAAGAATTAAAAGAATCATACCACAGTGATATATTCATCCATGTTCATAGCGGCATGATTTGTAATAGCTAAAACTTGGAAACAGCCCAACTGCCCATCAACTGGAGACTGGATAAAGAAAATGTGTTTTTTTAAATAAAATGGAGCACTACTCAGCCATCAAAAATGAGAAATTAGAGACATTTATAGCTAAATGGATGTACATTGAGGCGATACTCTTAAGTGAAATAAATAGGATCAACGTGTAAATACCGAATAGTTTCTCTAGTGTGAGAAACTGAAAGTGTAAATAAGGACTAAAAGGTATAATAGATAATGTGAAATAGGAAGAAAAGGGGCAAAGGGGAAGTGGGAGGGGTAGGGGAAAGGAAAGAAGAGAATGGGATTAGTATGAGAAAATGAAAAAATGTAAACAAAGTCTTTGTAAATAGGGAGGGATGGAGGGGTTGAAGGGAGGGCAGGGGAATGGGGAAAAAATAAGAACCAAGAGAGATTATGTAAAGGTGCAAATTTGCAATGATGAATGTCATTATACTGTATAACTAAAATGTACCAATAAAATTAATTTTAAAAAATAAAATAAAGAACTAGTGTTCTAAATGCCTGCCTTATCTGTTGTTGGGAGGAGCCCATCACATTCAAGGCATGAGCATGTATACCCACTTTGCCTGTCACAAAGGAGATTAGCAGCACTACAGTGTTTATAGAACATTTTCCAAGCCTAAAATTGATGCTCAATGAGTAGAGTAATGGAGAGCAGAGTCCCGCAGTCTCTTTCTGGAAGCAAGATTTAACACAAATCAAAAGGTAACTGTAAACCGTCTGTGAACATTGAAGGTTCCCAGGGGTGCTGGCAGCAAGCAGATCGTGCCCAGTGTGAGCCCAGGCACCTTTGAGGTTTTGTATTTATAGGTACTGCATCAGTGTGGAAAGAGAGAGGCTTTGCAGTCAGGGAATCCTCTCCCTGGGCCAGTGCTACCTCTTCCGGGAATTGTACTGCCCTATAGGATTGAGAAATGATGTTAATATATGTGAAAGCTCTCAACACAATGCTTGACCTATACCATAAACATGGAGTCCAGAAATCTGGCCCCATGCTCACCCTGTTGTTCTATATTCATTCATTCATTCATTCATTTTGTCTCCCTTTCCCCCTCCCTCTCCTCCTTCCCTCCCCCTTCCTCTCCCCCATCCTCCTCTCCCTCTCTCTGTCTCTCTCCCCCTTTCTCTGTTTGTCTCTCTCTCCCCCTCTCTCCCTGCAGTAAAAGGGTAGAAGTGAGGGTGAATATCTTGTTAAACAGAAGAAAACAGGTGTCTTTTATAGCTCAAGAGAAATTTGGGGTTGATTAATGCATGAGAAAACCTAAACATTACCACTTAAGCCCTGAACTTTCGCATCTGACTTAAACGTGCCAGACCAGCAAGCAAAACCAATCTAGAGCCTCAGAAGTCTGCAAAAAAAGAAGAGCTTCTTTGCTTGTTTTTTCTTTTTCCCTGGTAACAAGCTTCCTGCTGGTCCTCCCAGGCCAAGAGAGGTGCTGGGTGATGTCACCTTTTAGGAGTGCAGACCATTTTACTAGAGGATGGACTGCTATCTGGCTAATGTGCAGGCCTCTATACAGAAGTCATCATTTTCCTTTAAAAGCAGTGGTCTTTTAAGTGTGTCTTCGGACCTTTTCTTAAGCAATAACTAGTAACCAGTGGGTTTGGTTCAGAAGATGGAATGGCTTAATTTTTCCCAGAGCCCACAGTTCTGAACAGTGGTGGTGGCAGCCAGCAGAACTCCCTGCACTTGGAGAGCAAAGACCCTTCCTGTTCCTTCCTTTCAGGTTTAGAAAGCCACATCCAGAAGGTAGCCAGGAAATAGGTGATTACAGCTCTAGGGTTGCTTTCCTATGGCTCTAAAGACTAATTCCACCTCAGGAGGCTTTGATATATGTCTTTTTGCATTATTCGTGAAAAAATTCACAACCAGCAGTCAACGAAATGTTGGGCCTCAGGAAATGTCTTCATGCAGAGCATAACAGTAGGCACTGTAGGAAGTATAGAGAAAAAAAGAATGCTTCATATTGAGAGGCCTGAAGCTAGGGGACAAATATAAAACATAATATATTATTTCCTACTAAAATTTGAAAGTGCCTCCTATAATCCAGATACTGTATCAAGTGTAATGCATGAGTGTATTATCTCATAAAATCCAAACCTCTCAACAATTCTATGAGATACTAATATCTTCAATTTATATATGGAAAAAACCCAAGTTGAGAGAGCCTCAGCAATTTGCCCTATGCCTTCTATAGTTAATAAGTGATAGAGATGGAAATTCAGGCCTGTTTACTCCAAAGGCCCTGTTTTTAACTATGGTTTGGCTATGATACCTTCCTCAAGTCAAAGCCGTGCATTACAAAAGACGAGATAACCTGCAACCAGGGTCACAGACCAAGGGCCTGCTGGTGAAATTCAGCCTGTGGGTGTGTTTTGTTGGATCCAAATAGTCTTGACCTATGTGCAGATTCTCTTTACTCTTATTTGTTGCTATTTTTAAATTTGGTAGAAAAATTCCAAAAAAATATTCGGATCCTTGGTTTCATTTGGAGGTAAGACGTGGAAGCCAAAGGCATGGACCCCTGCAGCAGAGCTGCCCTTTTCTCTCTGTCGATGTCCCCCTCTCTCCTTTTCCTTCCCCAGCCCCAGAACAAAGGCAAGTGTCCATTTGTCATCAGACTTGCCCTGATGCCTTTCTGCCTGTGCCTCAGGAGGAAAGCAAAGCCTTTTGAGTACTCAGGTCACTGTCGAAGTTTTTCTTACATCTGTTCCATTTCTTCCCCTGTATGCTCTGCCTGCATTTAGGGTGGTGGCTGCAATTGTAAGCTAAGCAGACAGGTGAAAAGTTGATTTATTCTATTTTATTGGAATCATACTCAAAATGAGAGCAGTTTCCTGTCCTGGGAACAGTAACCACACCTTGAAATCCAGTTCACACCTGTGATTGGTCGGCCTGTGTTGGCCTTTAGGGGGCTCAGCTGTGGCCCCTGCACCCCTCTGTCTACCACTCACAATGCCTCTTTATCTCTCCATCCGCCTGCCCAGTGCCAAGCATGCAGTTTGCCAAGGATCTGCTCCTCATGAAGGAGAAGGAAGGTGTCCTGCACGTTCCTATCATCCGCAGTGGAGACTTGAGCTATGAGTCCTCAGTGAGGTGCTACACACAGAGCCACACCGCCCAGGTCATGCAGGACTTTGAGGAGAGGAGAAATGAAGACTCTTCAAGAATTACGTTTCTGAAAGGAGAGAAGGTAAGTGGACTTGTGGGGGCTGAAAGAGCGAATTCTCTTCTTCCTTGTCACCCTTTGTTTGTCCATAGTGAGTAAATTAAACACATCTTCTCGGTGTGGTGGCACACAGCTGCCATTCCACTACTCTGGGAGGCTGAGGCAGGAGGATAGTGCTTTGAACCCAACCTGGGCAACTTAGTGACTATCTTAATTACTTTTCTCATTGCTGAGGCAAAATACCTGACACCCAAAGTTAAGGAAGGAAAGGTTTATTTGGCTCACATTCGTAGAGGTTTCAGTCCATAGTTGGCTGGCTCCAAGGCAGGGTGGTATGGCAGAGGGGCATCACAGAGGAGAAACAGTTCATGGCAAAACAGAAGACAGCAAAAGCAAGCAAGTGACAAGTCCAAGTGACCAGCGACAAGCCTCTTTCTCCCCCTATCTAGGCTACCTGCCCTCACAGACCCAAGTGAGATATCTTTGAATATATATTCTTATGGGCAAAACCTGTCTCTTATCTATTGTCTTTTGCCATGGTCCACTTATTTGAACAAAAGCCTTCAATTTTGTCACAAATTTATCAAATTTTTTGTCATGATTAGTTGTTTTGAAGCTTAACATTTTGACTTTACCCATTATAGAGCCCTCCACATTTGTCCTCTGTTCAACTTTACTATTTAAAAAAAAATAATAGGTTTCTTCTTTGGGACTCTCATGAGTTTTACACAATCATGGCTCACAAAGACAGGCCCTACTTACATATTTTATTGGGATTTTACTGGTGGTGGCAGACGGAAGCATGTGTTTAAAAACACATAAAATAGTGTAGATAGTCTTCAGCTTCGTGTCTAAATGTTTATATTTGTTTTCAGTTTGAAAGACAATTCTCTGCCTATTAATAGATAGTTTTTAATTTATCAAAAATAGAAAGAAAATACAGACTAATAGTCTATGTGTTACCCACATGAAAATCTATTCTCATTCCTAAGCACAATTTGGAATCTCCATTTTGTTTGGCTTGCTACACATGTCTTTGAAGCTTGTCAATTACTAATAAGTCTTTTTAAAAAAAAAAAAAAAGAAACAGAACAGTCACTACTAAATTCATGCATTCCATAAAGAATTCTTATTGTAGCAAAGATGTTGTAGGAAAAAAGAGGATTCTTCAGGGACTTAAAAGCAGGATAACAAGCTACATATAAATATTCACTGCAAAGTCTGCTTACCATTTGAAACAACTCAGGATGCATGCGAGTAACATTTCTCTCTACCCACATATTCTTTAATAAAATAGGGTAATAGATTTAAAATCCTCCAACTAAAAATATCTCACTTCATATCACACGACTCTACTATTGAGGTTGATGTGTCTCTAAAACGTTGTGACTCCATCTTACCTTTTCTCAAAAATACAACCCTCAGTAGAAAATCCTGTTTGCAAAGCACTCAGTTTCTTGCCAGCAAATAGGGATTTGGGTTGTGTTGTCAGGCTTTTAGTCCACAGCAGTTTTTCAGATGAGATCCTACTTGGCAGCAGATATGAAAGTTCTTTACTATTAAAAGGTAACTCAAAGGCTTTCTCTGTTCCTTATAAGGTTATTCAATTTTTACAAAGCAAAAGAAATGTTCCTCAGCTGTCCAGGAGGTCTAGCGTATATTGAACCCCCATCATGAGAAGCCTACCTTTATAACATGTACAGATATGTTCTGTAACCCACATAACATGCGGGATTGCATGCAGGTGTTCTGCAGGTGATTTTTTAGTTGGTTATTTATTTTACTGATTTTGCTTTTCATAACTAATCATTAATAATTCAGAATGGTTTCAAATATTCTTTTAATTCAACTCGTCATTAACTGTTAGATTTTGTAATTTTTTTGGTTTTTTGAGACAAGGTCTCTCTATGTAGTTCAGGCTGGCCTGGAACTCACAGCAATCTTTTTGCCTTAGCCTTCTGAGTGTTGGGATTATAGGCATGCACCACCATCATGCATGACATAAACTGTTAAACATTATATTTTATGAATGGAACTATCTTGACCCTTCTGAATTTATGTTAACTCTTTGGTTGATACAAAGAGGAAAAATAACTTTCTAGGAGAACCAAGCAAATTATTGATCTCTTGCTTCAAAGAGTTGGTCTTATGCCATTGGCTCTAGGTGAAGAACTGCACTGTCTATGTCCATGATGACTCCATGTTTGAGCCTGAGGAGCAGTTCAGGGTCCACCTTGGCCACCCTCTTGGGAACCACTGGAGTGGAGCCAGAGTTGGAAAGAATAACATGGCCATCATCACCATATCCAATGATGAGGACGGTAACAGAAGAAATTGCCTTTGCTTACCCTTAGGTTGATGGAACATGAGCTGATATTTTATTAATAATATAATGATTACTATTTTGAAGATGAAAGTGTTATAAAAGTATTAATAATCTGTGAATATTTATAGAAGATGATTGTACCAGGTGATCACCTATGCATCACTCTAGTGAGTTCATAAGTATTTTAAATCTCATTATTCCCTACCACGTTATCAAGAGATGAAGAACAAGTATGGTTAAAAGCTAGAGCAGAAATGCTAAGATAGACAGAGAATAAAAACCACATAAGATATTACAGGTCAGGAGCAGGATTGGAAATACACTCAGAATCAGTTGAATACAATGAACTTATTTAAAACACTTCTACCTTCCTAGAAAAGTCTAATTTCTCAATTTTCTTCTAATTGATTTGACCTACTAACCTAAAAACAAAAACCTAAATTCCATAGTGAGATGTTAGCAAAGAGTGACCCAGGCATCAGAGGAAACTAAACCTGTTTCAACTGGAGACATCACTGTTTTAGTAAAATAAGGTATTTTAAAGAGTGAAAATCTAATAACATTATGAATAATAATTGGTTTCTATCAAATATTTATTGTACATCCTAAGTGTATTATCTTACTTCACTTAACCTGATGGCAATCATTTGCAGTAAGTGTAATTATCCCTATATTATAGGTGAAGAAACAGAGCTTCAGCAAAGTTATTTAATTTGCACTCTTAGTTACACAGCTATAAACAGCAAAACTGGATGGGAAACTTATTTTATCCTATTCTAGAATTTTAACTCTTAACTACCATGAGAACTGGTGAGACTCTGAGGTTCCTGAGAAAAATCGAGAACGTCTTGAAAATTGCATAAAATTTAAAAGTCAGCCTTGAAACTGAATAAGTACTTTATGCAAGTAGACAGATGCAAATCCCAAAGTGAGTCTCTCCCAGGCACCTAGAAGACCCAGTGATTGTGGTTCAGAAAGGTAATAAATCTACAGTGCTCCAGCAAGCTCCTGACATTTCTAAGAGCATTAGGTAAAAAAATTGACTTCTCCAATTGAGGCTTATGTTCTATAGTTAGGAAGACTTGATTTTCCAAGAGACAGAGAAAGGTAGGCATGAGAAATTTCTGCAGTGCTCTATAATATACTAAAAATTGAAATAAAATTTGTAGTTGTTCTCAATTTTACCACCTTTTTACCTCTCTCTCTACTACCACCCCATATCACCCTTCCTTGTGAGAATAGAAATTTTTTGGTAAAAACCAGCAAAAACATAATTAGTCATTTCCTGACAGTGACAGTAGTACTTCAAACCAGACTGCACTAGGAAAGTCTTGTGTTCCTAAGTTATCATTGTAGCCAGGTGCTCAACCATACTTAGCCAAATAATCTGTGAGAAATTAAGAAAAGCTGAGGGTCGAGGAGGTAGGAACCCTGGGAGTGGGCATCCAAAGACCAAAAAATAAAAGGTGGATTTGGTAAACTCAAGCACTATATAAATGAGATAAATTACAGACCTAAGAAATTCATAGCTCATAAATAAAAAGTTAATTCATATAATCAGCCAATAGATATTTATCAAGAACCTACTGGGTCTCAGTCCCTTGATAAATTATGCAGATTTTAAAACATTCATTGAACAGCAATGCCAAGATGGAAACAAGGACATCGTGTATTTCAAAGTTTCTCTAAATATCTCCCTCATTATATTGTTTTTAATAAGAAACATGAGAAATAAATCCTATAGGACCACAAATAAATTCCTTTTTCCAAAGCATTGCTTAAGAGTAAGTGCTGAGGGCCGAGGATTTAGCTCAGTGGTTCTGCCGCCTGCCCTACAAGCGCAAGGGCCCGAGTTCTATCCCTGGTACCAAAAAAAAAAGAGTAAATGCTGATTGGTTGTTATGACCACAAGCCATTTTGCCTGGGTGTTATTAACTAATACAAACAGTTCCCCCTTGCTGTTCCCCTTGTATGTTCACAGGACTGTGCATCCTTCATGTTGTTCACGCTTGCTCTTGTTTCCCTAACTGTATTTCCTCAGCCCCTACCATTGAGTTTGAAGAAGCTGCATACCAAGTGCGGGAGCCCGCGGGGCTGGATGCCATTGCAGTTCTGAACATCAAGGTGATCCGAAGAGGAGATCAGAATAGGACTTCCAAGGTCCGCTGTAGCACACGGGATGGGTCTGCCCAGTCTGGTGTGGATTATTACCCGAAGAGCCGAGTCTTGAAATTCAGTCCTGGTAATTGAATTCCAGTCCCAATCTGTGCCTTTTCTCAATAGAGAGCTTGATATCTTGTATTTGAAGAAAGGAGAAAGCAGAGAAACAAAGGAAGAAAACAGTAGTGCTAATAATATAAAATGTTTATTGAGCACATATTTGAGATGGTAGGTAACCTTTTTTAATTAGTGAAAATGACATGAAAAAAAAGTCCCTTACTTCAGAACATGTTGGGTATTTTTGTTTAAAAGGATTTTTTGTGACCCTATTGGTTTGGTTGAGTGATAAGAACACTTGGTTCAAAAACATATATACATCATTCAACAAACATTGATGCAAAGCACTGTGCCGGATTCTTTGGGCTCTACACATTGTGAGAGGCACAATCCTATGTTCGAGTGGTTTCACATCTACTAGGAAACAAGATACCCTATTACAGACTTTCCAAGAAAGGTTTACCCCAGAGAGAAATATAGAGACAAATTGAAGAAGAGAGAAAAATGTGAGTCAGGCCACAACCAACTGTTTCACTGTCTGATGTATGAATGTGATGGGGGGTAGGTAAGAATTGAATGTTTGCTAGGATTTATCACAGAACTTTCTGGAACAGTGAAATTCTGGTATAGATTTTGGGGCCATTTTTGATGTAACCAGCAGTGAGCAACAGTATTAGTACTTTATGGGAATGTCTTGGCAAGTGAATGGAAAAAGTAAGAAATGATGGAGGCTGGGCGTAGGGGTCCCCCTATATCTCTCATACCTCCCTGGAGCTTTACAGGGGGTTTCAGCTCCATCCCATGTGTGTTCAGTTGATAGAAAAGTAGAGCCCTTCTTTCATATCTGCAGGAGGACCTCTCTTTCCAGTGTCTTTACTTTTTCCTTTTCTGCATAAGAATCTAGGGGAAAGTTAGGTATACAAGCAACCTAGCTCATGTTCTTCCTGTAGGACAGGAAGAAGGGTACTTACCTACTAGCAGGGATGTTCACACCCTCAGAAAGTCATTGTACATCAAAGGAAGGGGGTTTCTAAGCCTTGTGCATTTCTTCTTCCAGCCACCAACCCTCCTCTTCACAGCCTTTGTGGACCCTGGCCTGCTTGAATAGCCTTGAGCTATTGCTTTGAAGGGTATGTGGGTGTATAGGCCTTCACAGCTACCGAGGAGCTCATGCATAACTATAAAGGGGAAAGAAAAATTAAGCAAAAAAACCTTGTAACCAAAAGAAAGTGTATTTTGGATCATAGATTTTTATTACTGCCAGCATCAGGCAGGAGCCATTAATCCTCATATGGTGTTGAATAGTAAGTCAGCAGTACTGAGCCTCTACCACAGGTAGAATTTGCTCTGTAAAACAGATTTCTCACTTGAGATATGGCAAAAATGATTAGCGGTCACTGCATTTATAGAAAACCTCTAAAAGGAAGGGAAATATTTTAAGATGACACGTCGGCAGTGCCAGTGTGCACACTCTTGAGTATGTCCCCTAATGATGCTTTGCTCTTGTTTTGTTCTGTCCTTGGCAAAGGTATGGACCATATATATTTTAAAGTCGAGATCCTGTCTAATGAAGACCGGGAATGGCACGAATCTTTCTCTCTAGTTCTTGGCCCTGATGACCCAGTGGAGGCAGTTCTTGGGGATGTGACCACTGCCACAGTGACAATTCTAGACCAGGAGGCAGCGGGGAGTCTCATCCTGCCAGCTCCCCCCATTGTGAGTTACCTGACCCAAAGTCTCAGTGAACAGTGGCTGGGAACTGGAGAGGAGTGGGACATACAGTGTGCTACTTCTTCATTGTTCTGACACAGTGGCTCTCAGCCAGGACAACCTTGCCCCCCACTTTCCCCCTTCTGAAGACAATTGGCAATGTCTGGAAACATTTCTAGTTGTCCCAAATGTCACATTATGATCATTTAGTGGGTAGAAGCCAGGGACACTGCTAAACCTTGCAATGCCCAGGACAGCCCCCAACAACAAAAAACTCAGTAGTGCCGCAGAGCAGAAGCCTTATTCTGAAATGAGAGTGAAACCAAACAGTGTTGATACCTTAGTCTAACAGAGACAAGAAGCACGATACAATTCTCTTCTCACTGCTTTGGTGAGACCTTGAAGAGTAGGGAAGTAAAACTACCCCATATCTATCCTCCTACATGTTTAGCACACAGAATTAAGGAAATACAGAACGCAGTCCCATAGTTCCCAGTTTGGGATAAACAGAATGAACATGCTGACTTTACATTTAGGGGGAAAATATCTGGAGACTACCAGGAGATACCTAACCTGTAACAGGGGGGACAGTCAGAACAAGCACCTAACCTCCTGTTACTAGTCTCTGCACTACTAAAAAAAAAAAGATAATTTTTAGATGTATCTCTTATTTGACCATAGAAGAAATATACTACCTTTATTTATTCCTATTTTGGAAAATGTGCTACTGCATAGCATTAAGAATTCCATGCAAGCTTAAACTAGCAACTGCTTCTCATGATCCAGCTTCAGTTCTAGTGGACAGGAAAATAAGTGACAGGGCTCTGATTCTCATGTGGGTTAATAAGCTAATAAAGCTCTGAACCCAGGCACTAGAAGGATTTGCCCCATGATAAAGAACTATAGTATCTTTTGGGTATGCCTGACAAGGAATTGTAAAACCTTCTGATAGTTTATTATAGTCCCTGGAAGTTAAGGGACTAGGAGGACTTGAGGGGCAGGAGCTTCATTTTCAATCCTCCTGATACCCAACCTGGCCTGAAACTGTTGTTCTTTCTCAGGTTGTCACTCTTGCTGACTATGACCATGTAGAAGAGGTTACCAAGGAAGGAGTCAAGAAAGCCCCATCTCCAGGTTACCCTCTGGTCTGTGTCACTCCCTGTGACCCACACTTCCCCAGGTTTGCCATCATGAAGGAGCATTGTGGTGAGGCTGGCATCAACCAGACATCTGTGCAGTTCAGCTGGGAGGTGGCCGCCCCCACTGATGGCAATGGTGCCCGGTCTCCCTTTGAGACTGTCACTGACAGCACACCATTTACCAGTGTCAACCACATGGTAGGTCTGGGGGCTGGGTGGGGCTGGGGAGGGAGAGAACAGGGCTTGTTCTTTGTTTCTCTGACTCTGTCAAAATACTTAAGGCCCATGTGTGCCATCTGGAGTAAAACAAATTAACAGGGACATACATAGTTTTTTAAAAAATTTATTATTATTATTATTATTATTATTATTATTATATAAGAAAAGGTAATATAATAGAAAGAGAACTAAGCTAGTAGTCAGAAAACCTTTTTACAGGTCCGTGATACTGCCTGTTTTTAACTACATGATGTTAAAGCTTACTTGACCATTCCATCACAATCTCCTGATCAAAAAAAAAAATACTCCTTTAGCTTAGCCCTGGACAGAGTCATTGACAAATGTGATCTCTAAAAGATAAAGTAAGTCCAAGATTTCAGGAAGGTACCAGTACGTGATTACTAAATCCTTTTCACATATTTTAAATTACTCAGTAAGTATTCAGATATAAACTCTTTAAGGGTATAGATTAAGATTTTACCACATTTTATATTCCAAAGTACTGGCATATTGATGGCCAATAGTAGAGACCAATTTTTAAATGAAACAATGAAATAGCTATTGGGTGATCAGCAATTTGCAAAGTCCCATGGGAGGACTGAAAAGAAGTTCCTAAATCATTTGCTACCCTTGAAGAGCTTGGAGACCAGAAAGCCGGAAGTAGTGATGTTTCCCAGCCTCAGAAGCCAGTCACTGCTGTGATCCTGCTCATGGCACACCTCTTCCGAAAGAGGCGTGAACACAGTTGGAATTCAGGCTCAGCATAGAATCTGGCATATAGTAATCATTCAATGATTTTTGACTGAAATTTGTTTGCAGACTTGTTTTGGAAGTCAGAGAGTTCTTTCAGACTGAATTTCTCTAGATTTTCCTATTCAACCTACAATTTGTTCTTATTGTGAGAAGTTGGATGAGATAAAAGCAGAGAAAAGCTGTTAGACAGAGACAGGAGGGAGACAGAGACAGAGCAGGGCCACTTCTACCCACTGACGTTGGTGGAGCTTATTCAGAAAGGCTACAAGATTCATTCTTTTGCAATATGACCCAGTTCAAATTTAAATCATTTTCTCTATTATTGACAAATTAAAATGCCAAGACTTAACGGCTTGTTGTTTCATAATTACCTAATTCTGTGTCCAACAAAACTATATTTGTTTACTTGAGCCAAATGTACATTTTTATGGGTCCCAAATATATGATTCTGTGACTAAAGTTTTTCTGCTTGCAGGGGTATTGGTGACCTGATACCTTCAACCCAGTTTCCTTTGCTTTAACTTTATTCAATGATTTATTCAGTACCATTATGTTATATTCATTTTTGTAAGATGCCTCAAATCCCTTCTGGACTAAGTCTACATATAAATAAATAAATAAATAAATAAATAAAGAGTTGGCAGCTAATTAAAAAAGTTTAATGGAAAAATATCCTTTAATTTTTAATGGACTCCAGTGAAAATTGTTTTCATGGGAAGAATTTATACATTTGTATGTTTGCTTTGTGGGAAGTCTAAGGCACACAGAACTACTAATTAATATTTCTTGTATACTTCCCTCTGTGTATGCATGCATAATCTGAGAAGTCTTGGCAATCTCCATTGCCTCCGCATAGATTGAGTTATTAAGCCCTCTTATTGCTTCTGTGTATCTGGAAATGTGAGAAATCTGTAGAAAGGCTGGCAGGTATCAGAGATCAAGTTCTCGGCTTCAAACCTGCATGTTACTATGACCCTTACAGAGTGGGGGAATCACCAGGAAAGAAAGAGAAATATGAACTCTTGGGGAGAAGCACCTCTCCTCTGGATCCAGGTATCATTACAATACTACCTGGATTGCTACACGTAGAAGCCAATACTATGGAACTGGGTTTACAGAAAGAAAAAGCTTTATTGGGTGGCTGACTGGTAAGGAGGCTAGGAGCTAAAAGCTCAAATCTGTGCCCCATCTTGGTCAGTACTGGGAAAATTGGGGAGAAGCTGCTTGTTGGTTGGATAGGGAGAAAAAAGCACATGTTTCTTTTTAGGGGACTTATATTCTGAGTGGAGATTCTGAGCTCGTAACATTATTGACCAGATGATAGCTTTTTCTGCTCATGTTCATTCTTGAAAAGC
Organism: Heterocephalus glaber; assembly: GCF_053883595.1. Classification (NCBI taxonomy): domain Eukaryota; kingdom Metazoa; phylum Chordata; class Mammalia; order Rodentia; family Bathyergidae; genus Heterocephalus; species Heterocephalus glaber. The sequence goes on from NW_028258303.1 coordinate 14,489,161, forward strand.
CAATCCCAAACTGTAAGAATCATTAATAAAAGGCCGGGAGGCTTTTACTGGAAGACAACTTAATTAAAGAATTTATATCCAGGCCTTAACCAGTTTCCCCCATGCACACAGCAACAGTGGCTTGGAGACCAACCAGTCCTGCTGGAAGTGCTGAAAAGCAGTTCAGCAGTCATTTTGCCAAACATAGTGTACAGAGAAAACTACTATAAACAGTCATCAGCCTTCTTTGGACCCTTGCTGCATGTCGATCTACTTGCTCATTTTCTATCTTACCCCTTTGGCTATAAGGATTCCCTAGTCCTCATTCCTGGATCACTGTGGAAAGTCAACGATTATGTAATGAATGAACAAACAGATGGATTTATCAGTGGGTGGGTGGGTGGATGGATGGATGAATGAATGGTTGACTTTTACAGATTACTTTACCAGCAGTTGACTGTGTCATATCACACTACAGATATAGTATAAGGACCTGTTTGTGTGACATGTGCAGGTATGAGGTGTTTTATTCTTCCCATAGGTCCTTGATAGCATTTACTTCAGCCGGCGATTTCATGTACGCTGCGTGGCAAAGGCTGTGGATAAGGTGGGGCATGTGGGAACCCCCTTAAGGAGCAACATCGTTACCATTGGGACAGACAGTGCTATCTGCCATACCCCAGTGGTGGCCGGGACATCTAGAGGCTTCCAGGCTCAATCCTTCATTGCAACCTTGAAATACCTGGACGTCAAGCACAAGGAGCATCCAAACAGGTCAGGCAGGTGGCTCCTTCCACCATGAGTTTTCTAGGTAGGGCAGATTAATGAGTGATGCTTCTCCAAAATAAAACACTGGTAATTAATGCTTTAGAAAAAAATTTTCTCCAAAGGTTGCTCAAGGCTCAACCTATCTATCTTCCTAACCTCATTTCCCTTACCTCACTCTTTTCCCCTGCTCATAGCATCTCTTCTAGCAATGTTTTCACCATCTTCTCCAGTTCAATTTAGAGGCTCCTCTGGTACCTTCGTTCCCCTTTCAGAGCATTACCTAGTTCATTCTGTCCATGATATGGATTGCAGAACCTTAAGGGCAGGGACTAGGATTATTTTACATCTTCTCCACAGAGTTCAGTACTTCTTGGTACCTAAGAGGCACGTACTGAATATCTGTAGAACAAATGAACAACAACCTCATCAAAGCTATAAGTTACTAGAGTTATATTTTCCTTTGCTGCCATGGTTTTGGAAGATAGATAATTGCATTTTTGCATAGCAAAAGAAAATTCATGCATTCCATACATATTCGTTGATCCTCATAGAATTTAAGTTTGTACCTTCAGAGGAGTGGGTTCAGAAAAATGGGTCTTTTAGCATAGAAACAAAAACTGGGTTTGAATGTGGGCCCAAGAATATACAAATAATTCTTTTTTTCCACCAAATTTATTTTTGTTACAGAACAATAACTCAAGTACCTAGGTCCTAACTGACCCTTTTCTAGGAAAAGAGCCATCTGCTTTCTTCCCGTGTTCTGGTTCCTCTTTAAAATGTGGCTCTTTACTTATGGAGACAAGCTAAGTAAACTCAAAACACACCCTCCATAAACATGCTGAAAATTTAAAAGTGCACAATGAAAACAAATGCAGCTCCTAAGTACAGTTCTTTTGTATTGCAGTCTTAACCAATATTTATGAAGCTCATATTTTATTTAGCATTGTATACTACATGCACTGTATAAACAAAAGAAATGAAAGAAATGGCCCTTGTCCTCATGGTGGGAGGCAAGATAAGCAGAGTCTTAAGACATACAAGAAACAACAACCAGTATAAATAAGTTACAGATACCCTGGTATGAAGGCGACCAAAGCACTGAGCAATGTAGACCCAGGGCTAGTGTGCTACAGGTTGCTGGCAATGAGGCCCAGATGTGAGGTGTTTATGGGACCTACAGGGATGTTTAGGTGGCTATTTGTAGTTGGGAAGACACAGTGTGAAGAGGGGGATATTGTCATTTCTAACATATTTGGCTGGTCGGAAAATTGCCCAAAGAGTTTAAGAAGTCAGTGTTATCTTTTTGACTCAAACAAATGCTTTAAAAACCTGAATGTGTCAACCATCCCAGCTTCCATAGATATTCACTGAGACAGAGCAGAGGACAGTGACTCTGCCAACCATTCAGCTTTTGCTTCTGAGGATACAACGCTTCCATTTAAAGCAAAAGGAAGCTTAAAAGTAATTTGTGGTTGTGATGTTATCTTTTCTTGCATAGGAAAAAAAAAATCTGTGATTTCTGATTGCTGTCATTCTTGAGTCTGGAGGATCTCAGGAAAAACAACACTGGTATCCATTTACACCTTCATGTTCAGATAGAAATCTTCCCTGCCAAGTTTCCGGGGAGAAAAGATTGCTGAGTTCATTGGTGAAAACAAATTTGTGATGAGAAAGAAATGCACCCTGGTGATGGTTACAGCATGCAGCCAAACACTTATTCCTGTTTTCTCTACCCTAGGATCCACATTTCAGTGCAGATCCCACACCAAGATGGAATGCTGCCCCTTATCTCCACTATGCCCCTGCACAACTTGCATTTTCTGTTATCTGAGTCCATCTACAGGCACCAGCACGTCTGCTCCAATCTTGTCACCACCCACAACCTGAGCGGCATCTCAGGTAAGGGATGAGTTTGGTCCTGGTTTTCCCACAGCAACCCTGTGCAGAGCCTGGGGTTGTGGTTAAGTGGAGAGACCTCTACGTTTCATGTATTGTGGTCCTCAGAATCTGCATATCAGTTTTTCCTTCTTAGCCAGCATCTAAACATAGGCAGCTCAGACAGTGAAGCCAATAGGAAAAAAACAAGGACTTTGGAACCAAAGTATTCAAATCCTTATTTCACTACCTATACAACTGGAAAAAAAGATAATTTGACCTGTCTGAGCCACTGCTTTCTTATAAGATGAGGACAACCATTGCTACTAATCAAGATGAGGATTCAATTCACTGACATGTTTCAAGCTCCCACCATGGTAGATTTTAGTTTCTTCCTTTCCCTGAAGAGAGCATTTTTGGATCTGTGCCCTAAAAGCCTATGATAGTAGTGCTTAACATGCAGGTGTTCAGTAGATTCTCTGGAAGTAGGAGCTGAAATAGAGTTTTGGAGTGTAAATGTTTTGAGGATCAATACTTATTAAAGGAAAGGAGAGGAAGCAGGATTGGGCAGCAGAGGGAGAAGTCAAACTGCATTGCAGTCAAAGTGAGAAACTCTGGTGAGATTTGTCCTGCTTCCAACCCAAACAGCCAAATCTTTGTAGGCCCCTGACTCAGTCACTGGATGCAGGCTGTCCCCACAAGGCACGACCTGGGCCTGAGCCACTCGACAGCAGATGCAGACCTGAAGGGCCTGGCAGCTGAGAGAGAGCATCTCTGCATTCACCACAGCAGACATTTTATGTTACAAAGAATCCTGTCCCTTTCCATTTACCTTAGCAAGTCTACAGTAAATGCGTATTTCCTCCCTTCACAACTGATAAATCATTTAACAGTGTTTTTGAAGATAGAAATGCATTCATATGCTCTTTCATATTCATTAGGCATCATTTTTGGAAGTGATGGTCTTTACACTGTAGAATTAGCTGAGTACCAATTATTCTTAACTCATTGAGCTACACATGAAAATTTAATTGGTTCACATATGCAGCTAGTAGAATAAACGTGCTGTGTGTAGAGAGTGGAACTTTGCACCTCTCCGTACTTGTAAAGAGTTCATTTCAACAAGGTCAATTGACTGGCTAGTCTTTGTGGGACAAAGGGCTGGTTGCCCTAGTGTCAAGCATTCTAAGAAATCCATTAATTCTTTTAAAATACTGTCATCACTTTTAGAACTATGAAAATTTTATTACTAATATTCTAAAATTACTAATATTCTAAAATTATATTTAGCTCTCTACTGCATAAAGTTCTTTAATTTAGAACAGTTCACTTACTTGGCAGCATTTGATCCAGTAATTTTTGCCTATAGCAGGTGAGATTTAGTCAAGCATCATTAGTGAGCTATGTACTCATTAAGACTTTTTTTTCTGAAGAGTTCAGGAACCTGAACTCTTAGGAAGAAAGAGGGGAGAGAGTCAGATATTGGTTTGTTGGCTTTCCACAAAAGCTGTTTTTAAAAATAATAATTCACCAATGATTGGTCCATACAGTAAGTTCATTTCTTCAGGACTGATTGTCATATACAGAGCCACACTCACCAGGTGCAGAGGCAAAGCTGCAGTGCATTTTCTTTCCAGGTTCTGTCATCTTTCTTCATGTTATCACTTGGTCAACACTTCTTCCATTGGAGTCCTCCACTGACACACAGCACAAGCATTTCTGCTATTCTCAAGCTCTTTCGACTTTCTGCCTATGTGTGGTGACCCATGGCCACTCTATCCTTAGTCTCAGTTGGATGGAAAGCTCTCTTGGTGTCCAAAGAATAGGTCCCTTCTCCCCACGCAGCTTGTAGGCATCCACACACTGAGTCATCATTCCTATTCCTTCCCTCCTGGGCAGAAGCAGGGTTCCTGGATGATGTGGTCTATGACAGCACTGCCCTGGGTCCTGGCTATGACCGTCCCTTCCAATTTGACCCCAGTGTTCGGGAGCTAAAAACCATCCAGCTCTACAAACACCTGAACCTGAAGAGCTGCGTGTGGACCTTTGACGCCTATTATGACATGACCGAGCTCATTGATGTGTGTGGGGGCTCTGTGACTGCAGACTTCCAGGTGGGTGCACTGCAGGCTCATCCCAGGGCTGTGCACAGGTGAGTGCCATCCCCAGCCCTGTTTCTTCCTGAAACTCTTTGCTTAACACTTTGCATCTAGAACTTGGCCAAGCAACTAAGGAAGCCTTCTTTATAAATTCCTCAAGGAAGATCTCTCAATATTGTGGCTAGAGAGAGCCCCTAGTGCCCTCTAAATCAAGTTAATGTGCAAAAAAATTACTGACTGACACAGACATTTATATAAAAATCTAATATTTACTTCTCTTGGTATACATGTTTTTCCTTTTGTGCACATTTTAAAAAGCTAAAAAGATTCAGATAGGCTGGTAGGTCATTGCCACATAGATGTGTTCTCTTCCTCACTTAGGGAAATGAATCAGAATAGCACCTGTGTGTACACCTGTCTTTGTAAAAAAGAGGAGAACACTGTTATCCTAAGCAAGAGATCATTGTTTAAAACACTTTGATTTCGTGTCCATTCTGAACTGACGGCCCCTGGAAAAATTGACACACACTTAGACTGAACTCTTCCATCCTCTCAGGAAGATTGATTCTAAAGTAAGCTCCATCCCATTTTGAGCACCTATCTGAGTAAGTCAAAAATTAGTTAGATGTTCTGTGTTTCAGTTTAGGTTTAACCTTACCAGAGGAGGGAACATGTAGAAGGACTTTATTTTGGGAAAGTATCTTTGTTTAAAATGTGTTGTTTTCTTCAGGACCACTCTCACTTCTTGTTTTTGTGTACACTGCTGCCCTCTGCTGAGGAGTTTAAAGCACTCTTAAATTTTGTTTCTGTTTCTGCAGTTACATAATCTGTGGTCACTGGAAAATGCAAAACTAAATGATTGTTCCTCCCCTGCCCCCTCAATAATCAATATTCTCTGTTCTCCATGATTTTGCTTCAATTACATGTTCGGATATTTTTGTTCAGAACATGCTTAAAAATCCCAAGGACAAAGGTTCCCTTTATGTATGTCCCGCTTTTTAAACCAATACAGAAAAATTATATACACAGAAGTATTTCATTGTTGCTTGTTTTTTTCTTTTTTTTATTGGTACATGTTTGTCAGACACAATGTTTCCATTCCTTGTGGATATTTGCTCCATGTACATAACACATTTCAGTTATATTTTCATCCCTTTCCCTTCTCTCCCTCATGCATCCCTCCATCTCTTTTTGTTTGTTTGTTTTTTTGGTTTTTGGTACCGGGGATCGAACTCGGGTCCTTGCGCTTGCGCAGCAGGCGGTGAAACCACTGACCTAAATCCCCGGCCCCTTCCTCGATCTCTTGATCCCCTTCCCATTTGAGAATAATCAATCTCCCCACTTCCTGTTATCTAACTTTTATTTTTCTCTTATTTTTATTTTGAATTTCTCATATAAGAGAAACAATACAATTGCGTGCCTGATTTATGTCATGTAATATTACGGTATCATAGTGCATCCATTTTCCTACAGATGATTCAAGTTTATCTTTCAACAAATGAGATCATACCAAATTAATAAGCTTCTGCACATCCAAAGAAACAACTAACTGAATGAAAAGAAAACCTGCAGAATGAGAAAAAAAAATTTCTAGCTATTCCTCAGGCAGAGGACTAATATCTAGAATATATAAAGAACTCAAAAATTTAGAGCCCTCTCCAATAAAAGACCCAATCAAAAACTGTTGCTTTGTTTCTTTAAAATAAGCAAAACTGCTAATAGGTTATAGAAAACAATAAAGAGGCTAGATCTTGTTCAAATCTTTGTCCATCAAATAGCGGACTTGACAAGATAGAACCTCTCTGAGCCTTATTGGAAGTTATGACTAATAAGCTGAACGCAGGTAAGTGCCCCTCAGTGTCTGGCATTTAATAGGTATGTGGTAAATATTTGTCAGGGTTTCTGTTCTTTTTAAAGATTAATAAGTAACGTTATGAGGGCTAAAGGAAAATAAACAATGAAAAGAAAAGTAATTTTGCTAATCAACTAGATGATTGTTGCAGATCTAATATCAACAATTGAGAGGTTGAGGCAGGTATATTTAGTAAAACCTATGTTATGGGGCAGACATGATGTGAGGTCCAGATAAAATTTGGAAGTTTTCTAAAGAAAATAGAGCAAGGCATGTCAAAAAGAGATGTTTAAATGAATATGGAAGTAGTAGTCCTTTGAAAAAATTAGCAGCAAATTCTAAATCACCAGCAATTTTTAATATGAAAAATACTTTAAGTCCTGGGTGTGGTGCATGCCTCTAAACTCTGCAACTTGGGAAGCTGGAATAAGAGGGTCACAAGTTCAAGGCCAGCCTGAATACCTTAGCAAGACCCTACCTCAAAAAAAAAAGTTTAGAAAAATTAAGTTTAAACGTGTATTTTTTTTTATCATCCTGAGGATTGTGCCAAGTTCTAAGTACTAAGTGCTAAGCAGGCACTCTACCCCTGAAGTACACCCCCAGTCATGATGTTTTAAGTCCTTAATTACCAGTAGAAACACCTTACAATGTACAGTCAAGCCAAAGAAAAACACAAGTCCCATAATATGTTATGATATTTAGCCAATGACAAAATAAAATTGTTTCAAATTTTAAAAGTTAGCTTTGTGTTATATTTATGTATATATTTAAAGAAGGGAATGCAAAAAGCATTTTTTAAAAATGAATAAAGTAACTCCCCCACTCACATACATATGTAGTCAGCCTCACCATGAAAGCTGCAACTAGCACAGTATTTTATCTTTCCATCTGCTTTTTGTTCATCGAGTACACCATAAATATTATTGACCCAAATTAACAGTAGTAATGGAACTCCCTGAGAAAGAAGCATTCTCTTGGAAATGCGATGTGCTGCTTTTTCAAAATCATTTCCAAAGTATCACGGGGGACTTGGTTAGTAATTACTGAATAGGTGAGCGGCTGAGTGAGTGAAAATTGGACGTGTAGTGGTGACCAGATGCCCCCGCATCCTGGCAGAAAGTCAGCATTTGTGTTTCTTTGGCAGGTGAGGGACTCTGCTCAGTCGTTCTTGACAGTGCACGTGCCGCTCTATGTGTCCTACATCTATGTGACTGCTCCCCGCGGCTGGGCCTCCCTGGAGCACCACACAGAGATGGAGTTCTCCTTCTTCTATGACACAGTGCTCTGGAGGACAGGTATGCCCTGGCATCCCCACTGCTCTGGCCCAACACATCAAGAAGTGGTGACTTTGAGCAGCAGCTGCCTTCCTGTTGTCCTGCGGAAGCCAGAGGAAGGCCAGCTCACATGTGGGAAAGTTCAGAGCTGTGGTTCCTGTGCAGGAGCACTGCCTCTGTCTGCTGATACTGGAAGGCAGACAGCTGAGGCAGCAGAGTAGAGGGTGGTCTGTAACCTTGAGGTTCAAGACAGTCCAGCAGTGACTCAGAGAGTGTGTGTGCTTTTGGAGTATGAGCATGCCCAGTGACTACTGTTGAAAATGGTGTGGTTCATCTTGTTTAAGAAGGAAAACAATCTCCAAATTATATACATGGAAATAGGAAAATATGCCAGGAACACTCAGCTTGATAGTTATGTCAAGTGGTCCGCTTTGTTCACTTGGCATAGTTGACTCTTCTGTTGAGTTTCAAAGGTAGAGATTTTTACAATGCTGATTTTTTTTTTCATTTGTTCAACAAACATTTATTGAACCCTGACTGGGACAATGCTAAATTTTTTAAATGATCATCTCTTCGGACTTGGCCCTGTTACTGTCCTCTTTTGAGGGGAGGTGAGTTTGAGGGAGCCCCTCAGCGGAGAGTGCACCCCTCCCTCCCATTCAGTGTCTTCCCTCACCAGCTTTCTCCCACTACTACCATGGAAGGTCTTCTAAACTCCCAGGTTCTCTCTTCCACTCACTCCAGTGGGCTTACTTGTTTTTGTTGATCTTTTGTTTGTTTTCCCATTTCCAGGGTCCTCTAGAACAATATGACCCCAAGCCCACTTCTCCTGACCTCCCTTCTGCCCCCACCCCTCCCTCTCCAGGAGTGAGACACTGTATCTGAGGCAGTTTCCTTCAGAGAGGACTTCATTTCTAGTAACTGAACCTATATCCTTTCTTCTGTTAAATGAACAAAGCTCAAGTCTTTTATTTGCTTTATATTTCTTATGGGAAAATAGCTTTGTGTATTCCTGCCTGGGTCAATAATTCCTTGAACTTTGGTCTTTTGTTTTGTTTCACTTGACTTTATTTTTCTCCTTTGATTACCCTTTATTTTTTATCATTCTGAACCCCTTGGGCATCATGGCTGCAACTTCCTTTATTGAAAGCAGTTTTCTCATCCCATTGCTTACCATATTACCATATTAGTATACCATACTGATACAACCCACCTCCCTATAAGCTTCCCTTTAATTCTCCATTGGTTTGAGCACTAAATGTAGCCATCAGGACTTACGGGTCTAGTAAATATGCAAAAGATTCCACACCTACCTCGCAAGCACAAAGTCCTGAGTTCAAACCCCCGTAACAAAAACATTTAAATATGCAAAGGAAAAGAAAATGCAGTATAAAGTACATGCCCTCCAACCACATGTTGGTGTAAAATGTAACAGTAAAAAGTTTCAGATCCGTTATTTCCAGAGATACAGGCTAAATCCTAGATCTGGACTAAGTGGTACCTACATGCATGAAGAGTCTATGTCAGGCACAATAGAACTATTAAAAATAAGTGGAATGAGCTGCCATGCTGTTTTAACTGGCAAGTGTCTCTATAGAGTGTATATTCATGTGAATATATACATTTTCTCTTAAATCACATTCACTTAAGTGTGCAGCTCTGTTCAGAGATGTCCCTGGAACAACTTCCTCATAGGCTGATATCCGGGGATGCCTTCTCTGTGCCTTAACTTGGGTGTTTTGTGTATGGTTGCCTGTCCAGGGATCCAGACAGACAGTGTGCTCTCAGCGAGGCTTCAGATAATAAGAATCTATATTCGAGAGGATGGCCGGCTTGTCGTTGAATTCAAGACCCATGCCAAATTCAGAGGTAATGTCAGTGTGATAAGAAACATTTAAACACACAGAGAAGCTGGGCTGGGGTTTTAGCTCAGTGGTTCTGGCGCCTGCCTCGCAAGTGCAAGGACCCGAGTTCGATCCCTGGTACCAAAAAAAAAAAAAAAAAACACAGAGAAGCTAAACAAATAGAACAACAAAACCTTAACTCAGCAGTTGGTAACATCTTGTTTTACAAAGTATGAAAACACATGCACACATGTATACCTGCGTTTTGGTCACATCATTTCAAAACAAGTTGTCCTCATGTCAAGCTAGCCTTCAGTAGACATCTCTAAGAATAAAGATATTTTCTCACACAATGGCAACATAATTTTCATATCCAACATAGTTGACACTGATTCAGTAATAACCAGTCCCTGTGTATATTTCCTCTATTAACCCTCAAATGTCTTTTCCACTTGTTTTTGTGTTTATTTTATCCATATGTATAAAAGGAAGGTGGATCCAATCAAACTTTACATATTTTTGTTGTTTTATCGTCTGCCTACTTTTATTTATCCACAGCAGTGTCACTTAAATTTTAAAGAGTGGAGGTGTCTAGGTAACATGCGATTTTTTTATCCAACAGTAGTATTTCTATTTATAAACTACCAATCTTTTCATGCCCAAGAAACATGTTGGCTGGAATTCAAAGCTACATAGAGTGAATTTTCATTGTTATGGAAAGGCCCCTGTTATTGTGTATAAGATGAGCATCAATTCCACAAGGCATATTCACACTGTTTCTACATACATTGTATGACCATCGTGGCCGGCACAGGTACAGTACAGGCTGGGGTGAGATGCCTTGCAGTCCTGAACAATGTGGAATACACTCAAAAGGGCAGCAGCGTGGAGCCACAGTTATTTGATAGAAGAACATAAGGCAGTTATTAGGCTTTATTGTACAAGTACAATAAAACTCACAAAGAAGTGCGTGTGTTTCCCTGTGAAACAGGACAGTTTGTGATGGAGCACCACACTCTCCCCGATGTGAAATCTTTCATACTGACTCCAGATCACCTAGGAGGGATTGAATTTGACCTGCAGCTATTGTGGAGTGCTCAGACATTTGATTCTCCATATCAACTCTGGAGAGCCACAAGCTCTTATAATAGGTAAATACAGTGATGGATGCTTCCAGGGGGGTGATCTGAAAGGTTTTCAATTTCTTTCCGAAGCGCGGGACATAGAAGTTTTTTCTTTGAAGTCTGACTTTCTGTTCTAAAAGATGCATGGGTAGATATGAGCTTCTAGCAAATAGAGAAGGAAACAAATTTAGCCCAGATAAATTTTTTTTTCTGCCTAATCAAATCTTATTTTTTTTATTTTATTGGTACACTTTAGGTATACAATTCATTTACATTTATCATTGGGTGTTTGTACCTGTACATGATTTATCTTGGTTCTTATTTTTTCCCCCATTATCTCTGTGCCCTTCACCCCCTCCACCCTTCCCTATTTACATAGATTTCATTTCCATTTTTTTTTCTTTTCTCATAGTTTTTCCTTTCCCTCTTTTCAATTTTTGACATACAAACCAGGAAGTGGTCATGCTTATTCCAAGGGAAATACCAGAAAGTACACACATCTCTTCCACCTGAACCCCTTAACTAGCGCTTGGTCACGTGGCACATCTACCTACAAGATGCTGGAAAATGTAAAATGTGTCCAACTGAAACCTGAGTAGGAAAAAGAAATTTCATTTCAATTACTGTGATGACTACAAAGTCTAAGATCACCAGTGGTTAGATTCAGATGCCACCCCTGATGTTTCAGTGACCAATAGGTAGGTAAGTAGTAGCAAGATTATTCCTCTCCCACACTCAGTGTACAGGTAAAAAAAGAAGTGGATGAATACAGTAGATTATCACATTTTAAAAAGGCAGTAATGGAAAAAAACCAATTAAAATTAGCATGCAAAGAATAAAGGAACAAGCAGAAATCTATCGTACATATTTTTCCCTATTTTATAGGTCATGAAAATTAAGAGCTATATTTAGCATGAGAATCTTGTTCCATTTTTATAATTAAGAATATCAGATTGTCTAGAGTCATTTTCAGAAAGAGTCTTTCCATTTTTGATCTTACATCAGGTGTTTTTATTGTATAGCAATTCCTTTGAAATCCACATGTTGTAGTCTTTTTTTTTAATTAAATTCTTTTATTCGTTACATTGTAGGTATACAACACAATTACATTTCTCATTGGGAATTGTACCTTTACATAATGCATCTTGGTTCTTATTTTTTCCCCATTCCTAGCCCTCCCTTCACGCCCTCCACCCTTCCCTATTTACAAAGACTTTATTTCCATTTTTTCCATTTCTCAGCATTTTTCCTTTCCCTTCTTTCCTTTCCCCTGCCCCTCCCACTACCCCTACCCCTTTGGACCTTTTCTTCCTATTTTACATTATCGATTATTCATTCTAATCATTGGTACATTTTAGATATACAACATAATGACATTCATCATTGGAAATTTGCACCTTTACATAGTCTCTCTTGGTTCTTATTTTTCACCCTTGCCCAGACATTTATAGCTAAGTGGATGCACATTGAGGCAATACTCTTAAGTGAAATAAATAGGACACACATGTGTAAATACCGAATAGTTTCTCTGCTGTGAGAAACTGAAAGTGTAAATAAGGACCACATGTTGTAGTCTTTAGACTGCTCTTCCTAGAGCCTCATGAGTTTATTCAGGTACTTTGTCCCGGTTTGTAGGCAAGGAGCTATCCTCCTTTAAGTCCCCTGTGGACTCCTCTTTGCTGGGTGAAGTTCACATCAGCATGTAGCACACAAGGCCTGGCCATCCGCTTAGCCTCGCCTCAAACCCACCTTCTAACACATTCTGTATCTCGCTGATCCTGAACGCACCAGCCTGTCTCTACCTCTGTGGCTTTGCTCTTCTCTCTGCCCTCCCTGCTCTTTTCCTCCTACAAAGCTCTATTTCCTGTAAGACCAACACAAATATTGTCCCCTCTGGGCCAACTTTCCTGATTCCTATGCAGTACTGCCAGCTCCCTGCTCCTGCTCCTACTCCCACTATCACACTACTTATTATCCTGTCATGGTCCATTTGCTGCTCCCAGTTTTTCACCAGGTTGTAAGCTTCCCCAGGGAAGAAGGCTTATCTAGTTCATCTTAAATGCCACTGCAGATTTTAGCACATGACAGGTCCTGAATAAACATCCTTTAGGAGCTTACCTTTGAGACAAGGAGATAAAAATACATAAATAAGTGGCAAAATGGACAGCACCACCTAGAATTCAATGCCAAGTACACCTTGAGGGGTACAGAGCATCAAGACCTTAGCTGTCAGGGAGCAGAGACCCCAGCAGAAGCTGGGGACCTGCACAGGCTTCCAAGGAGAGGAGGGGTGGCTTGTGCTCCATGTTGTGATAGGAGAAATGTTTAGTTTTTAGGAAGGCAGTGAGAAAACTACAGGATTAAAGTCTTGTATCTCAGCCATGTTTGACATCTGCAAAGTTAGAGAAGAAAATGACCTAAATAGTATTAAAGGATGGAGGAAAATAGGACTGAGGGCTTAGAAGACTATACAGTTTGTCCTTGGTTTATTTGTTCAACAAAATAAAGATTCCTGAATGTAGAATTTACAGTAAAATAAGAACACACAAAAACAGAAGCCATAATCAATAAGCAAAGTACAGTCTCTTGCCATATGATGACATTTCAGTTAACAATGGACTGGATATGGGCAGCAATGGTCTCATGAGGTTACACCATGTAGTGATATCCTTGCCATTGTAGTTGGTGTAAGTACACAACAATGAAATAGCCAAGGGTAAATATATTTGAAATATATTTTTCAAAACATGTGTGACACATGACCATATAATATATATCCAAAGATGATATGTGGTAGGGAATGATAAAGTATAGAGCAAGGTAAGGACCAGAAATGGGGGGACATTATGATTTTAATTAGAATACTCCCAGTGGGCCTCTGGAGCAAAGACTTGACGAGGAGAGGAAGTTGGCTGGGAAGGTATCTGGGGAACCAGGTTCCTGGCAAAGTTCTTAAGATAACAGCATTTCTGGAGGATCAGGGAATAAGAAGGAGGCCATAGTGGTTTGAGGGGAGAGAGCAAAGAAGGGGTGGTGGACAGTGAGGTTCCAGATCTCAGAAGGGAAACAGGATCACTGTGTGGGTCTGGAAAGCCAGGGGTTTCATGCTGGGTTTCACTCTGTTGCAAGGAGAGTTTCTGTAGGGATTGAGCAGAGGAGCAACATGAACTTCCTGTCCTTCTGAAAGCAAGGACCAAGCATGGATTGTTCTAATTAATGTTTCTATCATTAAGGGTTACTGTTTGAATTATAGGTGTCAACCTATAGGTCTCATTTCCTGTTGCTCCAAGCTTTGGAGGAAGACAAGGATCACAGAGGAAAACCGTGGATAAGAGTAGGAAGGAATTTAGAAATGTCCCCAAACGTTTGTGTGGTTTGTCTAAAGTAACATGACCACAGCAGTGGCAACCAAAGCCATTGTTTGGCTTCCTCCCAATTTCCAGCTTGTGTCATTCCATTAAAATGATCCAAGATGTGACATAAAAGTTTTTCCAGTACTTTTTCTACAAAGTCCTTACTGTCACTTTACTAATAACAGAAAAATACGAAACAGTGGTCAAAAAATGAACGCAGCAAATGTTATACATGTTTGCAGGTCACTCTCTATTATGATTAAGATTCACAGCCAAATGGGTTTCATTCTATGGATGTGGCTTCAGAAGCCCCATGAAGAATCTCCCCTAAGTTTCTGGATGCTTGGCTGCCTTCCGGGCAACCTGTTGAGTGGGGTGCAGCCTAAATACAAGTGTGGGAGAGGAAGTGGGCAAGTGCAAAGCCTCATACCTTCAGTGTCAGGACCCAGAGAGTCACCCAACTGGGAGGTGCCCAATGAGGAGTAACAGTGTCCTTCAGTCTCCTAAGGGAGAAGCACAGCATGTGGGAAGGGACCTAAAGCAGAGCACTGGTGAAGGGGTAAGGGGTGGGGCACTCCTTGGGGTGCTGCTCCCCTGGGGCTGGGGAGTGGAGCACTGGGGTGTCTACCACCTCCTCTATAGAATCCACACTCAGTACAGGCACAACCAGGCTCCTGGGTTTGAGAATCCATTGGACATGGTGTCCTTCAGCAAGAAACACCAGCCTCACTGTCAGACACCTCAAGTGCAATCTACAGGAAATAGCTGGGTCTGGTTTGTCACCAGCCCAGCCTTCAAGGTTGTCATAAACAGTGTGCCTTTCTCAGATTTCCACAGGAAAAGGACTTGAGCATGTGGAAGTGGGCTGTTTTCCTCTGGGTAAAACAGTATCAGCTGACTTGTACAGTGTGGGGACGCAGGGCACGCATGCCGGGGGAATGCGATCTCGTCCCATCTGTCCCCTGTGACCACAGTCTGCTCTCCTGTTACAGGAAGGACTACTCGGGGGAATACACCATCTACCTGATCCCGTGCACTGCGCAGCCCACCCAGTCCTGGACTGATCCTGGAGAGAAGCCCTTGGCCTGCACCGCCCATGCGCCAGAGAGGTAGGCAAGTTCAGTCAGGCCTTGGCATTGGCAGGTTCCTTAATGTGAATTATGGTGATCATTAAAGTTTGCCTTTCACCCCAAAAATCAGTACCCAGGGTGCTTTCACAGTCATTCACTGACATGCATAGAGTGGCAAAAAAGATCTAATCTTCTGGCACACATTGCCAGCTGCGATGGAGCAGGGCAGTGCTCACCCTCATGATTCAGGCCTCATCCCCCAGGCAAGCACTGTCTTCATGAGTCCACTGTGTAAAGTGGTCTTCAGCACAATGTCCAGTGGCTTCAGGGGTTCCTGAGCACAGGAAGACTGCATGGAGCTTGTGCTACTGGTCACCAGTTCCATGCTAATGAATCAACAATATCTGAAATAAGAGGTCTTTAAACAGGAACATACCTAAAACAAGGTTATGCATTGATCGATTGATGAAAATGTTGTGACCAGAAGCTCGTAGAAACCTAGCTGTGTATTTCTCCTAGGAGCAGTGATTCATTATCCACTAACTCAGCTTTGCAGAGACTTCACTGAGCCTAACCACTGAGAACAGTGAGAACCAGCTGTATATCAGCGCATACCCACCTCCCACCCGAGGCTGTGTGGTGTCACATGTTCAGTCATCTGATCAGTGTCCACTCAACTGTTTTTATGTGCTCAGCCTAGGCATTGGTATTGCAGCAGCAGATTAGAATCATGCATTAAAGGTAACCTGGGCTACCAGGCACTTTATAGGCCAAGGTCACCTTTCCCAGAGCTAAAGTAGAGTACAGACAAAACAATGCTCAGAGAAGATGCTGCAGACAGTTTCAAATAGAAGACTATTTGAAGTGTGACTTTTAAATTAAAAGCCTGGGAATTGGCCATTGGATTTGACAGTACTGAGGTCACTGGTGACTGAAGGGTCTTCCAGCCTGGTTGGAGGGGACTCACAGGAGAGAGAGGAGAAAGCAGAGCCTGCAGGGATAAGCAGTGCTTAAGGAGCTTTGCTAAGGGCCATCAGAGAAATGAGACAGGAACTGGAAACAGATGTGTTTTAGGTGGAAAATATTTCAGGACACTTGTATGCTGATAGAAATAATTTGATAGAGGGGCAATTTGATGGTTCAGGGGACAGAGGGAGCTTTCGCAGAGCAAAGTCCTTGGGTAGGATACTGGGACAGACCCTGTCACAAGGAGAGGGCTTGGGCCCTGGAGCAGTCACTTGCTGGAGGAGGAAGGCAGGTGGGGCCTGTGTACTCTTGGGAGGGGAGAGAAGAGAATTTGGAGAATGAGGAGAGGCTGGGTAAGCAGGTGTCTGATGAAATCTGGTTTCTCTATAATATAAAAAGCCAGGTGTCCGCTAAGAGTTAGGATGCTGCGGTTGGAGAAAAGAGGAAGAAGTAAGCAGTCGTTTTGGGGAGAGGACAGAAGTGAGTGTACCCAAGGGTGAAGGCAGTGCTGGGTTAGGCAGGGCTGGAGCCCAGCTGAATTTTAAATTGCCATATCACTGACATTAAATAACTGCACATATCTAAAGTATGTATTTGATAAATATTAACATATGCATGAAATACCACCACAGTCAAGATAATGAACACATCCATTTCCTCCACAAGTTTTCTCACCCTCTGATCACACCCTTCCCAGGCACTCACCACTGTGGGTGAGTTCGCATTTTCTAGGGCTTTATAGAAATGATGAGTTCTTTTTCTCTGGCTTGTTTCACATATGATGATTTGGATCCGTTAGAGTTACCATGTCAGTAGTTTGTTCCCATTGTTGCTGAGTTGTATTTCCTAGTGTAGAAATAATACAATTCATCAGTTTGTCAGTTGATGGACACTTGGGTTGTTTCCAGGTTTGAGCAACAGTGCATAAGCCACTAGGAACTTACTTACCTAAGTCTTACATGGACATGTTTTCTATTTTCTTATGTAAATATATAGGAATGGAATGGCTGATCCGTACAGGCTGCTTTCCTAAGTATTTATAAATGGGTAATTGTGTGTGATTCTCACCACGAGTGTGTAAGTGTTCCAGCTCTCTGCATCCTTCTGTGCTTGGAGAATTAATGGGGATAAACAAAGAGAGGAGTTGGTGGACAGTGAGGTGTTGGAAAATGAGACTGGGGTACTGGTACATAGTAGGAAGATGAGGAGGTGGTGGCTGCATTTGGGGGAGAGCAAACTCTTCGCAGGGGAGGAGTTGAGGAGCCAAGAGGTGAAGGTGTGGATGGTGTCCATGTGGATGAGGAGAGCGCCATGACTGATGGCAGGAACAATGCTAGAGAGCACCAAAGTCAGGGAGGCAAGGGGACTGGGAACACAGGAGTTGGCTGCAGTAAGAAAGAATGGGAGGCAAGTGATCTCATGAGGTATATCGCTAAGGAATTGTTAGCCGTTTATTAAATTTTTTTAATTATGGAAAGTATAAGATATTCAGACGATATAAAAGTGAATATATAAAATAAGCACATGATGTGTATTCACCACCTGCCTCAAGAAACAGAAACTTCTATGCTGAATGTGCTAGCACATGCCTACAATTCCAGCACTCCGGGAGGCTGAGGTGAGGGGTCACAAGTTCAAGGCCAACCTGGGCAACTTAGTGACTTAGCAAGATCCTACCTCAAAACAAAAATAAAAATAAAAATCTCAGTGTGAAAGCCTGGGGTTCTATCTCCAGTATTGCCAAAAAGAAGAAAGAAATTGAACATCCTAGTATTTTTTTTTTGGTACCAGGGATCAAACTCGGTTCCTTACACTTGCGCAGCAGGCTGCAAAACCACTGAGCTAAATCCCCGGGCCCCTAGTACTTTTTAAATACTCTCAATGTCTCCATCCAGTTGTTCTTTCTTTCTCCCCTCTAAGCTGACCATTAACTTGATATTTGTATTTATAACCCATGGTTTCAGTTTATGATTTTATTTGATGTTTATTTCTAATGGTTTTGTATGTTTTTGAATTCTGTATAAAAGTTTCATACTCTAAACTAGGCATGGTGCCACATACCTATAATCCCAGCACTTGGGAAAGTGAGGCAGAAGGATCACTATGAGTTTGAGGCCAGCCTGGGCTACAAGTGAGTTCAAGCCCAGTCTGAATGACACAGTGAGACCCTGTCTCAAAAAAAAAAAAAGTTTTATACTTTGTGAATTCTCTCTGCTGCTTTTTTTTCTTTAATTCAGTGGATCATTTTTGATTCCTTGTGTTGATTTATGTAGCTGTAGTTTATGGTTTAGTACATTTAAGTTATTCAGTGTAAGAATAGTCTACCGTTTATTTGAGCATTCTGTTTAGCTTATGAGTCCAGATTCTCTCTATTATAAGTAATATTATACATGTTACAATATGTATATAAATAATTTCTTGGTGCACATGTGTAAGAAGAGTTTCTCTAAGGTGGGTACTAGGGTGAAAAAGGACAGGAAAGACACAAACCCCATCTCCAGGCCCAGTGCTCTGAGTTTGAGGAGGCTGCTGCAGGAGGGTGTTGTTGAGGACACTGAGATTCTTGTCTTGTATCAAGGAGATCATTACTCATAGGTTCCCCGTTATTCCCAGGGTAACTTTCACCTAGGCCTCAGCTTGCTTTCAATCCTTTATAAGGTTCCCTAGCTGTACAATAGCACGACAGTGCACAAAAAATCCAGGCAGACACAGGAATGCAGACTTAACTGAAAAGAAGTTTGTCTCACGTTGTGACTTTTTTGTGAGGTCTGTCACACATTATGACATCATTGTTACTGATAATTTCAGGTTGAGCCAGGGATTTAGCTCAGTGCCACCATGCCTGTCTCACAAGCACAAGGTCCCGAGTTTGATCCCGGGGACAAAAAAAAAAGTGCAAAGTCCTAAATTCAATCCCTGGTACAAAAAAAAAAAATTTTTTTTTAAAAAGTAATCTCCACAGTCTATTATTTATTTCATTGTATCTTAGTGCCCTGCACTGTGGCGGATTCTGGCAATGTAAATATCAACAAGAAAAATCTTTTTCCCTGTGTTAGGTGAATTGGTTTTTAATGCAACTAATGGTGATATTGAAGCTCTTAAAGTGGGGTCAGCTCTGGCTTGTGTGGGCCCACAGTTCCTCCTACACCTGAACTCTCTCAAATCCACCCACTAGGAAACCTTCAACAGACGGCCAAGCCCATTAGGTGACCTTTGTTGGAAAAGCTGGAAATGATCACCTGTTCATTATTCTGTGACAGAGATGTGTCAGGAACTGGGATAGGGTCAGGTCTGTAATGGTGAGCAGACAGACAGGGACCGTGGACTCTGTAGTGAGTGAAGCAGACTTCAGTCTGATAGTGGGTCACACATTTAAATAAGATTTCCAGCCACAAGGGACGCTGTTTTTGAAAATGCAGAGGATAATGAGAACAGATGAGAAGGGATCTTAGCTTACCTGGAAGGTCAGATAAGGAGGGAAAGTGCTATAGTTATCTAGGGAAAGGATAGTCAGAAGAGGAGTGTTCTGAAGAATATTCAGCAAGGTCAGAGATGGAAAACCTTAAATTTGGTGTCACTGATCTCAGATTCACCCTTAGGGCCTCCAAGCAAAGTACATACAGGGTTCCGTAGGCCTCTCCATCACTCTTACCAGAAGCTTGTTCCATCTCTCCTGCCCTCACACTTGCTGATTACCTTGTGCCCTGATCCATGGAGGACACAGGAGAGACCTCACCCAAGCCCCGCCATGTGTCTCCCTCCGGTGCTCCTGCTTGGGCAGTGAGCACTCTGCACAGAACCCACTGCCCTCTTGTCAGATTTATAAAGAGCACCTCACAAGCTGCTCTTCCGCCTCTATGAATGGCTTTAGTCAGCCCCCAAACAAGTTGTAACTTCTTTCATCTTTCAAATAAAAAATCCTCACTTGACACTCCATTCCTCTCTCAACTCTAGTTTTTCTTCTTTCTTTTATTTTAATAAGCCTCTAAAGAGTCGTCTCTGTTCACAATTTCCAGTTTATCTCTGCCCATCATTTTCTTTTGCAGTACTAGAGACTGAACCCAGAGCCTTTGCACTGAGCTACATCCCCATTCCTCACCCGCTACCTTTAATTTTTTTTATTTTGAAACAGGGTCTCGCTAAGTTACAGAGTTGCCTAAGCTAAGCTCGAACTTCAGCCTCCCAGAGTGCTGAAATTACAGGCTCTGCCCATTCGCTTTTAAACCAATTCCAGTCAGGCTTCAGCTGATGTGCTTCAACCTAGCTTGCCCTTCTTGGGGTCAGCAACAACTGCATGTAACTAGATCCTAGGGCTGAGCCTCAGTTTCCTTTTCCAGCCCGGTGAGCCACTCAGCTGCAGGTTTCTCTCCCACCTCCTTGGCTCTTCCTCTGTTTGTTTGCAGGCTCCTTTTTTGCATAGTCTGAATTTGGAATGCCCTCTTCAGGCATCTAACTCTTCTCTATTACTGCTCACTTGCTTTGGTGATTTCCTAAGTCATCCATGCTTGAGGCTATAAGTGCAAGTGAGCCCCAGGCCCCCTTTGCAACTTGACCCTTGTACATCAAGGTGACTACTCAGCCCTTCAGATTTAGCGTGTTCAGAGTTAGCAGGTCTTTCTCCACCACACACCTTCCTATGCCAACCATCCAGGTCAGGGATCAGCAAGCTAGCTACAGTTCAGAGGACAACTCCTCACTGTCTGCTTCTGTAAATAAAGTTTTACTTTGGAATAAACCACACACATTGGGTTCAGTGTTGCCTGTGGTTGTTTTCATGCCACAGCAGAGCAGGAGAAATTCCTTCCCTCCTTCCTTCCTTTATTTTTATCACACATATTTAAGATGTAACAGCATGATGCTTTGCTATTCGTATAAAGAGTGAAACAATGACTATAATCAAGCAAATAAACATGTTTGTCCCCTCACCTAGTTACTTTTTTTGGTGATAAGAGCACTTGAAATCTTAAGTAAATTTCAGTATATAACACAAAATCATTAACTGTGGTTGTGATGCTTTACGAACCCATCCTATGTCACTGCCACTTTGCATCCTTTGGCTGACATCTCACTGTGTCCCTTTCTTGTCTGCCCTGGTTACCACTGTACTGTTTTTTGGGGTTTTTTAGTTTTTGTTTTTGTTTTTTTGTTTTTGTTTTTTTGCAGTGCCAGGGATTGAACTCAGGACCTTGCACTTGCCAGGCAGGTGTGGCGCCACTGAGCCACATCCCCAACCCTGTACTCTTTGTTTCTATGCATTTGTTTTAGATTCCATGTGTAAGGGTGACCATGCAGTGCTTTTCCATGTCTGGTTTATTTCACATAGATAATGTCCTCCAGATTCATCCATGTGGTGGCAAATTGCAGTGTCATCTTTTTAGTGTTGAATAGTCTTCCACTGTGTGTGTAGTGCATACCACATTTTTTATCCATTCATCCATTCAAGTGATGATGATCACTTCAGTTATTTCCACATCTTGGCCATTGTGAACAATGCAACAACAAGCATGGAGTGCAGATACTTCTTTGAGGTGCTGATTTCATCCCCTTGGATATATATATGGCCATGTGATAGTTCTATTTTTAATTTTTGAGGAGCCACCATACCGTTTTCGACAATGGCTGTACTAATCCATGACCACATTATTTAGGATTTCCACCTGAACCTCTCCCAAGCATTCCCCTTCTCTTCTGATTTTTGTCCTTATCACCTGTTACTTTCTAGCCTACTGTATTATTTTGAACTGTTTTTATTATCTCTTCATTAGAGCCTAACTCCCTATGGACATGTGTTTTTCTGTCTTGTCCACAGATGAATTCCCATTTAATAGCATAGTGTCCGTTGTGTAGCAAATGCTTACAGATTATTTGTGGAACAATGTTAAGTGAAATAAATCAGACACACAAACTTAAATATCACACGGTTTCTCTTATATGAGAAACCCAGAATATTAATAAAGAACAAAATAGAAGATAGATAGTAGGAAGGAGAGAGCTCTTTCTCAAATGGGAAGGGGATCCAGAGATGGAGGGAGGGAGAGGGGTGGAAAACAATTAAGATGTGTTATGTATATGTACTGACTCCATACAAGAAATGTACTATGTACTACAAACATGGACTAACAAATTTTTTTTTAAATTTTAAAAACTGAGTCATGAGGCCACAGAAATCATGGAATAGAGGGCCAGGGGTTTAGCTCAGCAGCGCCGCCACCTGCCTTACAAGTGCAACGTCCTGAGTTCGACCCCCAGTACCAAAAAAAAAAGAAATCATGGAATAGAGAGCCAATCAATAGACCAGAAGAAGCTCAGAAAGGGCAAATCCCAGCAGGAAGGAGAAAGATAGTATAGGAGATGAGGCTGGGAGAAATAGGCAAAAGGTTCCTAAGTCATGTAAAAAATGTTGGTCTTCACCCTCAGGGCTATGGGGAACTACTGAAAAATCTTAACCGAATCTGAATTTTTTAAAAATGACACTGGCTCACCAATCATATCGTATAGAAGAAATGAGAAGAGAAAGAGGGATCCCATCAGGACCAGCAAGGGGGCCCCCTCGTGTGTGGCTCCTCACTGGAATGGAAACAGGAGAAAAAAGATCAAATTTGTGAGGAAAGTGCATTGAGTTTGAGGTGCCACGGCTTTGAGTGATCAGTTGACAACAGATATGTGTTTCTGCCTCAGAAGAAAAATCTGGAGTAGAAAGTTAAACACGGCCTCCTTACCTTTGAGATGACACATGCACTCATTTATCAGAGGAAAAGAGTGGGGCCTGAGCCTTGAGGGGCCCTTAGCTGCCAGAGGAAGCAGAAATGGGACTGAGGAAGAGGGGAGGGGGCAGGAAGGGGCAGGGCAAGAGGGCATCTCCTAGCAATGTCCTGAAAAGTGTGACATAAAATAAGTATTGGTCAGGTTAGAAGAGTCAGACTCTTAGAGCATATGAAGTCCCCATGGCAAGGAGCCCTTTAGCAACCAAAGAGCAATTCTGGGTGCCCTCAGAAGGAAAGGGTGAAAAAGCTGAATACCAAAGTGTTCCGAGGACTCATTCAGTTGTTCCTGTTCTAAAAAGCAGATAAACCTTATAAAGGCAAAATACAGTCCCTTGCCCACATATATCTATTTGCTCTGTAGTCCAGCTTTAAACTCATTATGTGACCCAGGCTGGCCTCATACTCGTGATACTCCTGCCTCAGCCTCCTGAGTTCAGGGATTACATTACAGGTGGGGCCTATCATGCCCAGCTCTTGTTATTTAGTAAATATCTTGCGCTGACCACAAAGCTGTGTTCATAGTCAGTCCTGAGAAGGGCAGGGCAGGGAGGGCAGCTCATTGGCATGTGCAAGGCGAGCCTACTCTGAAACAGCCCTCATTCCTCTTGCATTAGATTCCTGATTCCCATCGCGTTTCAGCAGACCAACCGTCCTGTGCCCGTGGTGTACTCACTCAATACCGAGTTTCAGCTCTGCAACAACGAGAAGGTGTTCCTAATGGATCCCAACACATCCGATATGTCTCTGGCGGAAATGGATTACAAAGGGGCCTTTTCAAAGGGTGAGTTGCTTCCTCCACCTGCAGAAAGAGGCTCTGCCTGGCTGTGAGACCATCTCTGATCGGTCGCTAGACTGGCATCTCAGCTCCCCAGTGAAGGTTCCCCAGGGCAGATCCATGGGCCAAGGCTGAATCAAGGAATAGGCACATACTCTTCCTTCTTGTTATGAAATAGCACCACATTCCTGGTACCATAATGGTTGGCAGCATAGTACCATGTAAAACCAATGGTCTAGGTCAGTGGTGGTGAACCTATGTTACACCTGTCATTTATTCTTTTAAGACAAAAGATGTTAATGTATGAGCTGTTTCTTTTTTCTAAATTAAAACCTCAGTATTCATGTTTAATTGTTTTGTTGGTACTTTGCAATCAATAAGTGGATTTTGGGTTGCAGTTCGGGCACTTGTCTCTGAAAGGTTTGCCATCACTTTTCCAGGTGGTGAAAGGGTGGTGTTTCCAGTCTGGCTCTAACACAGTCTAATTAAGTTTCTTCATCTCTCAGTTCCTTCCTACTGCTCCCAGCCTCACAGGATGCTAGCCATATATACTTTCTCTGCTAAAAATGGTACCTTGGCCCCTTGCACCATTAAATGTGCTTCCTTGGGCTTTCCCAAAGGCTAGCTCTTCCCAACAAAGAGCTTGCCCTGGCTTCCCCAGACAGGCATTCATAGGCCTCTATGTTTTTCACTTTGGCAGAATGTTGTTCATTATATACAGTTCTCATCACATTTATAAATATTATATAATGTAGTGTATTGTTATTATGCATTTCTTTATGGCCTATCTCAACCACTAAGTTCCATGAGAAGAGAGACTGTGACCAGATATCAAATTTCCACACTGGCGTACCATCCCCAGGTGCTCAGTAAATAGTTGCTGAAGGAATAAATGAATTAATCAACTGTCTGTCTTTCTTCACTCAGGTATCCCTTCTGCCTTTTTGTTTAATCTTATACTGAGTCTCTTCTTTCATCTTAAAAACACACTCAAAGGGTTAGGAGATGTGGCTCAGTGGCAGAGCACACGTTTAGTGTGCATTGGATTTCATACCCTGCGAAACACACACACACACACACACACACACACACACACACACACACGCTTTTTTAAAGCACTTGCATACATTCAATTCTGCACACCACAGAAATAAGCCTTCCTTCAAGTCTGTCTTCGCCTCAAACTTCAGCTCAATTTATCCTCCTTTTCTGACAGTCTTCCTAAATGTGCAATAAGCATGCACTGTCTCATGACCCTTCTTCATGTCATTCTTTTATCCACTTGTTGGCTGCAAGCTGTATTCTGTCCCATTCTCTCTTGTCAGTGATCCCAAATCCATTAGTTGTGATGCTTTTTTCCTATTTGGTTTTTTTTGCATCAGGCACCATCTTGCCTGTCAACTCACTTCTCACTCTTCCTCTCTGCATCTTTGTCCTCTGCCTTTTCCATGTTGATGTCCCAGGGTCCCATGCTTGGCTCCTTCTGGTCTGAGTATCTCGGTGCTGCCTCTGGTCATCCCCAGGACTCAGATGATGGCTTTGCTCTGAACACCCTGTGCTCCTGCTACCTCGTAGCCATTCCATAAAGCATGGCCTTATCTCCGAACATCCCCGAGTTCTACATTTCCCATGTGGATCTGGAAAGACACCAGAGACATTTAGGAATGGACTTGGACTAGACCTAGCTCCTTCCAAACATCCTCTACCCCCTCTGCTGCCCCATGGCTGTATCACATGCTCTCAGGGCTGCAAACGCCTCAGGGCCACCCACTACCTTCCACATCCCCCATCCCCTCTGCCATTAAGATGAATGGAATCTGACCCCTAGACATTTCTTGAACTCATCTCTTGCCTCACAGCTGTATTTTAGGTACCTAACTCTCTCTAAAGCATTAAAATAGTCCCTGATCTGGTCGCTGTGACTCAAGTTTCTTTGTCTTTGTTCCATTCATTCTTCTGTGAAACCTGGTCATATTAATCTTACTCTCCTGCTTAAAAACTTGTAAGGATTCTTATTCCTTATACATCCATGCCTGGCCTCCCCAACACAATGAAGACTCCTGCTGCAGCCTCTGCACATCCTCCCCTCCAGTCACTCTGACTGACCCCAACACATACACACACACACACACACACACACACACACACACACAGAGGAAATGTTTTGGATGAGTATTTGGAGTCAGATGGATTTGTCCTCAAATCCTCCTTCCTCCCATCATTGGAACTCTGGAGATGTTCTTATAATGGGAATAATAATTGAGCCCATCTCTTCAGCTCTTTGGAGGATTAAATAAAACAGCATAGATGAAGAACTTGGTGCCACAATAGGCTAGGTATCCACACCAGGCCTCACACTCATCCTGCATTCGGTGTTTTGTACCTGGACTTTCCTTTGCCTCCCATGCTCTCTCCTGCCTCTTCCTCCCATCCCATACTGCTCAACTGTCATCTGTCCTAAACCCTGCCATACCTCTCCCCAGGCCAATTTCTGTGCTTTCTTTTGTGCCCATTTAACACACTGTACCTTCTTTCATTGTGGCAGGGGGCCATGTGATGTTGTGAGGGTTAATAATGTTAACATGAAGCCCAAGTACCTTGACTCTGAAGCCTGCCTCCACCACTTGCTAACTTTGTGATTTTCATCAAGTCACTAATCACTTCATGCCTCAGTTTCCTCATGTGTAAATTTGTTAATACTGTAAGAGTTACAGCAAGTTTGACATGTTAACTGTTTTTATCAATTACTTTGCTTTTATTTCTTTTCTCAACTCCATCTCACCTCTATATCCCCTATGCATAGCTGAGGGTGTGGCACTTCTTAAGTGCTTAAGTCCTGCTTATTGAAATAAAGAAGCAATAAGTGATAAATAAGTATTTTAGGGACATATGGAATCATAGACTATGCATACAAAGGTACTTTTGGCTCTAAGCAAGTGGGTTAAATCCTGTCTAGCCTTGGCAGTTCTTTTTCTTTGAAGTCTGACCTAACGAATGCCTTTCCGTATCTTCAGGTCAAATCCTTTATGGCCGAGTACTTTGGAATCCAGAACAAAACCTTAATTCTGCATACAAACTCCAGCTGGAGAAGGTCTACCTTTGTACTGGCAAGGATGGCTACGTGCCTTTCTTTGATCCTACAGGGACAATCTACAATGAAGGGCCACAGTATGGTTGCATTCAGCCCAACAAACACCTGAAGCACAGGTTCCTGCTGCTGGTGAGCTCCTGGCTGGTACTGGGCCCAGATGCCAGAGGGGACTTTCACAGCCCAATCCTGTTGAAAGAGCCCCACTCTTGGGGATTTTCTATATATATGTATGTTTGTATATATATATATATATATATATATATGTGTGTGTGTGTGTGTATATATATATATATATATTCTTTTTGCTCTCTGGTCAGCTAAATATTAGTGTAGTACACATTGCCAAATGTGATGGTTATGGTGGGTAAGAAGACCCACTGTGATTGATGCTCCAAGAACAGGAAACTCTAAGCCACTATTTCTCAAAGTGTGGTCTAGAGACCCCAAGTGTCCCTGACCCTCATCCAGGAGGTCTCAAGATCAAAGCTGCTTTCATGGAACTGTGAGACACTGCCTTTGCATGCCCGTCTTTTCATCAGTGGGGAGGCAGGGCTGTTTGATAGGATTTCAGATTTCACATTGATTTCATAGATTAAAATATCCACAATTATCTGAAAAAGCTATGAATGCCTTCCTCCCTTCCAGCTATGCAGCTGTGTGAGACCAGATTTTCGTCATATACTTTAGCTAAAGGAACATGTCATGACTGATTAAATCCAGAAGCAGTTAGGAGAATCCCAGTTTTGGGGGGTTTTTTTTGGTGATTTGAAAACTCATAAAACAATGCCAGCTCTCTTGGTAGGGAAGAGGGTGAACAGAGATATTTTCACTGAAAAAAAAACTTAACTTAGGTTAACATGTAATGAGTTTTTCATCATTATATTAGAATGAATTAATATAGAAGTATATTTTTAATCTTTCAGGTTTTATTTTTAACATAGTAAATATTGATAGATATAAACAACATAAACAAAAGCTCTTTAAGGTCCTGAGATCAAATGGCTTGCAAATTATTGGTCCAGGCCATCCCATTTCTGTGTTTGAGATCACAGCACCCACTGGAGCCCTTCTTAAAGAAGACAGTGGGTGCCCACAGGCAACAATGACTTAAGAAGGAGCCTTTATCCCCTGACCTATCCCAAAGCAGCCATGGAGACTGCTCTTCTCCTCCCAGTGACTGCACCTACCAATACAGTGGTTCTATCTCTCTAAATCTTGTTTGTCTTTTTGGAAATGCTAGGACCGCAGTCAGCCGGAGGTCACAGATAAATACTTCCATGATGTGCCTTTTGAGGCCCACTTTGCTTCTGAGTTGCCTGATTTCCACGTGGTCAGTAGCATGCCAGGAGTGGACGGATTTACTCTGAAAGTGGATGCTCTCTATAAGGTGAGTTTGGTGCAAAAAGCAGAAGCTTAGAACTAAGTCCACTTTAAATCTGGAGAAAAAAGGATTACATCATGTCTCAAGCAAAATCAAGTGTCTTTTTATATATAGCGTTCTCATTGGCAGGCCCTTTTTTATTGTTTTTAAGCTTATTATTCACCTAAGACTCTCACCATCTCTCCCCAATAGACCAAAGCAATGACAAAGTTCTTTCATTTGCATGTAATCCTTGCCTTTGTGTGCGCCAGGATTCCATACCATACTCTAATTTTTCCTAAATTCTGTTAAATTGCCTACCTTTTTGGCTCTATACTAAGGCACCTGATTTTCATCAGCATATGGAAAATATTGTACAAGATGACAAATATGCTACAGCAATTTAAAATGGCAAGACTTACTAGTATTAGACAAGCAAAAATACCCTAAGTTTTAGCAACAACCATGAACTTCCAAGATCAAATTTCACTTTTTTTTTCTGTCTCTAAGTACTATTCCATGACTTTGGCTTTCAGAACTATTATCACTCTTCAGAAGTTATTTTAAAGCCATGAAGCATTTCAATGGAGGCAAATGAGAGAGAGAGATAAAATACTTTATGACCTAATCTCTCAGAGGAGGATGCAAGTGTTGAGATTTGGCCAGTTTTTGTCAAGAATCTATGATACACAGAGCAGATATTCAGTGAATATTTGGTGAATGACTCCATTTTAGCTGAAGTTTATCAATAAATAACAAATTAGCATAACAAACAATTGAGCTCACTGGGAATAAATGTGACTAATATTATGTTACTGTTCTTAATAAAGACCAACAAATCCTAAGCATTCACTTATTTAAAGACACCATGAAAAATAAATTCTTAGGCTATTTCATGCATAGATAGGAAAGCAGAAAAGAATGTGAATCACCCCAATTTGGAAATAAAACAAGATGTCAACCATTGCTAATGCTTTTCTTGAAACTGTTTCTCCATTGAGGCATATGGTGGGATTGTCTTTGTTTTCTTTCTTGACGTGGTCTGTAGCAGCAACCACAGGTGCACTTTGTCTCCCTGTCTCCCTCCTCCTTCAGGTGGAAGCAGGACACCAGTGGTATCTCCAGGTGATCTACATCATTGGCCCTGACAGCATCTCTGGGCCCCGGGTCCAGCGCTCTCTCACAGCCCCTCTGAGACGCCATCAAAGGGACCTGGTAGACCCCAGTGGCCAGCTGACACTTGATGATTCCCTCATCTACGACAACGAAGGGGACCAAGTAAAAAATGGCACCAACATGAAGTCCCTGAATCTGGAGATGCAAGAGCCAATCATAGCTGCCTCTCTGTCCCAAACTGGCGCATCTGTTGGCAGTGCGTTGGCTGCTATCATGCTTCTACTTCTGGTATTTTTGGTGGCATGTTTCATCACCAGGAAATGCCAGAGACAGAGGAAGAAACAGCCCACAGAGGACATTCAGGGGGAATACCCTCTAAATACCAAGGTGGACATGCCCAAGAGGATCCCAGACAGGGTAGAGAAGAACGTGAACAGACAGTACTGCACTGTGCGGAATGTCAACATCCTGAGCGACACCGAGAGGGCCTATACGTTCAAAGGTGCTAAAGTAAAAAAAGTGAATCTGGAAGTCAGAGTCCAAAACAATTTACAAGATGGAACGGAAGTTTAAATGAGGAGACCCATGTGTTATTTTTTTCTAAAATCATTTTTATAAAATGGGGGGAAATACAGGTATTTTTATAATCTTGCATATAAAAAAGGGAAAACTAAAGCTTTTAGTGGCTGACAGCACACATCACATGCATCAACTCACAACTGAGCTACCTCATAAAACAAAGAACTACTGAGACCCCCAGAGTACTGGAGTAGATTTATTTCCATGGATCACTTTAATGGTTTCAGCAGCTCCAAAGAGCTCCTCTGTGAGGCTGATCTTAGAAAACAAGGATTTTAGTATTAGAACAGGTGTTGGACAATTAGGTTAGCAGATATAGTTCAGCGGACTGGAAATGGGTCATGGCAGATGTCCAAGAGAGTAAGTGGAATGCAGGGTTGTTTTCCTCTTACTCAGGCTGTTCCTGGACACCTACACAACAGAGTACAAATTGCAGATACCCAGATTCCATTAAAAATTCTCCTAATCAGCACAACAGAAACATTTGCACGTTGTTCCCACTTGATGGGCTATGTGCCATGGCCTCTAAGTCTTGCTTTTCTGGCTCCCTTTTCACCCAGGAATCTCAATGTGCTTTTTAGACTAGGGTACCTCCCTGCAAGCACATACAAAGGGGGAGGACTGAAAGCTGGGGGAGAAGGGGTTCACCCTGACGAAGGGTGTTGCTAACAGGGTCACTGCAGCATGGCCTCTGTCTGCCACATACCTAAAATAATTAACCTCAATTCTCTGCTGCCCCAGGATTTCCCCAGTCCAGTAATAGACAAGCCCAGGTTCTTTGATGGCTGTGGGTTCTTTAATTTGTTAGTGTTTCGGGAAAGTGATTCGTTTAATAAAGCAAGAGCTGACGGAGTGAAATCAAACATGACAGGTGCATACTGGTCCTCCTTGCTATACGGCACATCACAGGGAGGCACTGCCCTGGTGCGGTATTTGGGAGATTTCTCTTTGAGTGGGGAGGGGGTCTTTTCTGGTAGCTCACGCACTTATTTTTATCATACAAACACATGACAAGGCCATACATACATACATGGCTCTAAAATAATTTAGCATTCAAATATCCACTTATCTGCTCTGTGTGTGATGTACACACAGTTTGCCTTTGTTTCTTTTTCATTTCTGCCTTATTGGCAAAAACATATGCATGCATATCATGGTGTTTTGAACTGGAGGCACAATTCCATTAATCAGGAGTAAAAGATGTGTTCTCTTCCTGATGCGTGGTGCACCATCATCACTGGGCAAATAACAGCATTCGCACTGTGCAACATTTGTGTTAGAATGACTCAAGCTCTTTGAGAACATTTCAAGCTGGTCACACCTTGGTACTACAAGCTGGAAAGAATGAACCTGGAAAAGTTTCAGGCGTCTCCACCACACTCCATGCTCCTTGAGAGTAGGTGCTGTATGAAGGGAGAGAAGGCTTGTTCTGAAGCAGTGCTTGTATGTAACAGGCTCTCCAGAGTGTCTGTGGGGTGAACGGATGTATCATGCTATGGATGATAGAGTGATAGAGGAATGAATTTAGAAAGAGGAGGCAAAAGACTATGGTGGTGATATCACAAGCGCAAGTAGAGGAAATGAGTTACCTCTTTTATTTGAAGTACAAAATATCCTCTGATGGGGCAGAAAATCATCTCTTTACACAGGTATGACCCTAGCAGTGGTCCTCAGGAGTGAACAGAAAAGTTGTAATAATTTATTAGCAGGAGCTGGGCTGGGAATTTGTCCCCAGAAGAGGAGATTCAGAGGACAGTCTTATTTCACATTCTGGGATGAGTAAAGTGTTCAGGAGAAAATGGACTAGATGAGCCCAGAAATGCCTGGCTGGTCAGGTGCTACTTCAGACCAGCTAGGGCGGCTCCAGGCAGAGCTTCTCTGGGAGCCTCGGGACACTCAGAATTTGTTATCTCATGGCTGCAGTGCTGATTCCCTGGGCACCAAATCTCCCTAACAACCTAGAGGGTGAATGCTAATGCTGTCATCTGTAGAGCAACTTTCCTTTGGCTGCATTAATTACCACGAGTGCCAGAGTGCTTCCACATTAAAGCAGCACTTCCCCACTGGCTCCGGGGTTCTCCTCACATACCCGTTCCATTCCTGCTCAGTAGGACACAAACATGGGAGGAGGGCAGACAGGTGGCAGAAGGAGCCTTGCAAGGGAACGGTGACTGGGACCAGGGAGTGCTCCTACAGCACCTCATGCAGGTCTGAAATGACCAGGCCAACATCCAGTGAAGAGCTGGAGATGGTGAGCTACGTGTAAGAGGAAAGACCTTGCACTACTCCTGGCCCCCTTCCTTTCTGCTCTTCACCCACTGCATTTGCTTCACTGAATGCCAGTACTTCTAAAGCACACACTCCCTTGTGAAATAGAAAGTGTTAATGATGTGGAGCTGAGATTTACCCTTTCGATGTAAAATTGTTCATTTCTTTTATGTTTTATACTTCATTTTAGGGATCAGATTGTTTGATGTCAAATGTAGATTGTCTTTCAGTGGAAGCTCTGCTTTCAGATTCTCTAACTTGCTCACTAATAGTGTGTGTGTGCATGCATGTGTGTGTGTTACTGACTTTGGTATCATGCCTTCAGGTGAGAAGGACAAAAGCCCTCAGGGGTGCTACTTGCTATCATCCTCCGTCTGTGAAGGTTAAGAGAAATAATGGTTGGCACCATTTTTCTGCCTTGCTGCCTTTTTATTGTACCCAGGCCTCCTAGAAGATTCCTTCGGGTGCCTGTTGTGGGATGGGAAATAGGGTTGGAATGTGTTTGCACAGTCTTACGATATTCAGTCTCAGTCTCCTCCAGGAATTTGTTATTCTGGGATACTACACACCTGCACAGACTGAGTACACTTTTATGGTGCTGTCCACCTGATTTCTTGATCCTCAAATGATTTTTGTATTTCCAGTATGAATTTATGTGTTATGAATTTATGATTTCTCCACTAGCATATTCCACTAATAAATTTGTATTAATAAATGACAGTCTGGTTGTTTTTTGTTCATTTTGCTCTATTCTTTTGAGTTTATTCATCTCGTTAACTATGCATTCATTGCCACTGAAATGGCAAGAACATACTGAAATTTGAGGGAGTTTTTAAGAAGAAAACAACTCTAATGGTATTGAATCTAAAATGTATATTAACTGTGGTAAGAGAAAGATGCTGAGTAAATTGCAAACACTCAGATCATCATAGATTTTCTTTTATAATCTGTTGAAACCCCAAGGCAAAGAGGAATAATTTGGATTTCTATATGTTATACAATAGAGTGATTATTACCACTATATTTATTATCAAACCTTCTCAAGATACATGATATAGTGTCAGAATGGCTATGTCCTTTTTTGCATATCAAATTGTTAAGTGTCCATAACTTACCCAGGGGAAGATCAAAGCACCAAACAAGAGTTTATTGGCTTATGAAGGGAAAACAGCAGAGAGAGAATGGAACTGAGCCCAGACAGTCTTGGCATTCCGCAAGCCTGTGCATTTGTATTCCTTTATCCTAAGATAAAAATAAATAAACAGCAAGTGACAGGGATGAACTGAGCTCTGTTGGCATATTGGCAAACTCAGCAAGACTTGAGAAAGCATGTTTTCCCAAAATCTAGGGAAGAGACACCACAAATAAGCCCAGAAGTTCCTGAGAATCACAGGCTTAATATAATCTTCAAATCCTCAAAATTGCCTACTATTGTCCCCTGCCTAAAAGCAGACTCAGCCCTGGAGTGCATTTGTCTAGGTGCATGAAAAAAGCTTAACTATATCAGAACCAATCTATGCATCGTTAGGATTGTCTATAAAAGTGCTCCTAATACCTGAAATTTTGTGGCTATAGCATTTAGGAATCTTGGAGAATGAGTGACAGAAAAAGCATTTACATTTAGAATTTAAAATATCTCACAGAATAGGGTTTTGAAGAAAGGTACTGGGAGGGAAGGGAGACTATAGTTATTAGGTTTAACTACCTGAAATTGAGGGTTTTTAAGTTGTAAATAGTCTAACATCCATAGTTTTGTATGCTCCAGCCTAATACTGCATTTAGATACTATAATGTCTAGTAGAGATTCTATCCCCAAATGAGCCAGAGAGACTGTAACAAGAGCTCTTTAGAGTGATACATCAAGAGTAGCTAATATCAAATCACATACTGGGCACATTTGAAAGTTCATGTACACACTAGAATTTCAAATCCTTGAAGGTCTTTACAAGCCCAACTTGATGTTACTTAAAAATGGTCCTAAGCTCCTATAACCTAGATTGAAAGCTTCTCATGAAAAATTCTATCATTTGATACAATAGATCCATGCTATAAAAACTAGCAGAATTTTATCCTTAGGCTCATTTTGATTTAAAGCCATCAAGTTTCAAGAGTAGTCACAAACTGAAAAAAATCTTTTAGAATTATAATCTCTTAGGAAATTTCCATAAATGGTTAAAAGCCAGTTTCAAGATCCCCTAAGGAATGTTTCAAAATGAACCAGTCCTCCATACCAGGAGCTTCCGGTGTTGCATCTGCCCTGCTCTGTACTCGGGGAAACTGACAGACATCAACTGCTTCTCCAAGGCTCCCTTGTTCATGGCTTCTGGCTGTGATTGGCCAAGTTGGGGCCACTGCTGGGAGAGAGGCTGTGGAGGGTCAACCCCCTCTCCCCCTCCACCCTTGCTTGGTTCTGCCCAGGGCTGCACCCTTCCTAGCCTCAGGTCCTGCTGAGCAGCTATTCTTCCACAGCTACAGTTCTGACAGGTTCTGGTTAAACCCCTCCCCTCCCTCGTCCCTGCAAGTGAGGAGTTAGCAGTGATTTCATACTGCTCCCATTTCTTAGAGACCTCGTTATCCTTGCAGTGCTTTAACTCAGCCCTGCTCACACTTCTGTAAATAGTCCCTTCATTAAACTCTATTCAAATCCTTTGCCTATGCCATCCCTCTGCTGCCCAAACTTATACAGTCTTAAAGCTCAGTGCCCCTGGTTTCAGTTTTTAAAGTATAAGTCACAAACAATTAAACACTTGAACTCAAATCATGTCTCTACTTTAAATTGGTCCATAATTATAAAAAATGGTATGCTAATTAATGTTTAACAACTGGCTTTTGAAGTCAAGGGAGGTCTGATTTGTAGCACTAAACAGTTTTTTTCATTGTATATCTTCCCACTAGGCCCAAATTGAACCTTCCAGCATAATTTCACTGAATGCAGAGTTGCAAAGAAATGTGCAGTAGCACAACTTCGTATAGTATTTCCACCTCACAGATGCAATAGGTTTATATTACTTCAAGAGCAATAATAATAAAATTTAATGAAAATAATTAGAAAGTGATTAATTAGGAAGTGAGTATATATTACCTTTTTTTTTTTTAAACTTTGTTTTTAATTTAACTTATTCAATCCATCCATCCACCTTCTGTCTACCTACTGACTGATACAGAGTATTGCTATGTTGTCCAGGGTGGTCTCCAACTCCTGGGCTCCTCAGTCCCCCTAGTAGCTGGACTCAGATGCACACTATTGTGCCAGATTTCAGTTTAATTTAATTTTTAATAATGGCTATATTTAACAATTAGCTTATGAAATTCCTGCAGATTTTGTAATTGGCTTTTACATACTCCTATAAGCTAGTTCCACCATACCACTATAAGAGAAAATGCACAATTAACATCCACAGCCCCTTGGTCAGTTGGTTTCTCCCTCACGTTTTGCCATATATTTTAAATATAGCTCAATAACTTTGCTTTAAAATTTTATATTTGACTCTTAAATAGTTGTGTTGAGCACAGAAAAAGAGCGATAGAATTAGCATCCTATAAAACTATAAAATAGTTGCATGATTTCAAAATCATGAACATTTCATCAAAAACAATGTTTTCTGATTTTTTTCTGGATGACTAAAAACCTGGTTTCTAGGTTCCTAACATCATCACCTAACATTGCCTTCTGAGAGAACTGGTCCTTTTGGAGAAAATACTAATTTGGTTATATGCTATGGTGTGATTCTAGTCTAAGTAGCAGACAGTTGTGAGAACTAGAAATCTCCCAAAGCTATTAGAGTGTGCTTTATGTTAAAGTCGACATGTTGAAACCAAAGAGGTTAAACATTGCTTCTAAACAGTTTATTCCTCCATGTTAACACCACCTATTACTCATTTCCTTCTGGATATAAATCCAGCCCTACCACCTCCTAGTTGTATGGATGACGACCTGCAGAACTTGCTGAATCATTCTGCATCTGTCTCTGTATTTGCAAAATAGGGGCCACCACACCTAATTTACAGCTGGACTCAGCCTCATGGATGGTGCATTACTCAATGTGTGGCATAACTAAGTTCTCAGTAAATATTTCCCACCCACATCTATGCAATAGCCTATTGTAGCTGGGGTGTGGTGGTGGATGCCTGTAATTCCATCCCTGTGGGAGGCTGAGGCAGGATAATTGCAAATTAGAGCCCAGCCTGGACAACTTAGTGACTCAGCAAGACACTCTCTCAATAAAAAAAAAAGTGTTGGGGTTGGGAAAAATGGGGCTATAGCTCAATGCAAAGGCCCTAGTTTCAATCCCCAGCACCAGAGGGTAAAAAAGGTATATTGTAGTGACCTCTGAATGGGAGAAGAAAATGCAGAACAAGAACACTCATGTCTTCTCTCTTGGTGGAAAGCTCATCACTTCAGATTTGCACATGTGGCCTGGCCCTGGCATGCTCACTAAGCCAGTCTATCTCCTCACTTTCTCCATTGAAAGCCTCTTAAAACAGGTTCTCACATGTAAGAGTGCATGAGGATCACCTGATGGGCTTGTTTAAGCAGTAGACCTGGAGGAGGGTCTGAGAGAATTTGCATTTCTAACAAGTGTCCAGGTCCCAGTACACAGCTTTGAGGACCACTGCTTCAGACAGTCCAGCCCAAAGTGACTTCTATCGGCTAAAGAATCACCATGTTTCATCCCACTGAAAGACTAGAAACATAGTCTGACAATTAAATTTATAAACCAAAGAAGTTAAAAAATCTAAACAGCATTCATTAGTCCCACTCCTTTTCTTTACATTCATATTTTCACTAAACTTTTCTCAGAATAAGGGCAAGAGAATTAAGACAATCTGTATCATGATTAAGAAATATAGAGCACACTAATTTGAAATAGAAAAGAATGTAGGAATTCTTTTAAATGATCGTGTTCAGTACCAGTTTAATTGTAGTGCCTCCTCCCCAATTGTTCCCATCTTCATGTTCCTCTTCTGTTAAAGTCTTCAGTATTACAAGTCCTTTCCCCAGAATAATATATGAAAACATCATCCATCATGTATTTTGTAGCAGACTTCTTTAGAATCGTTTTTGGTGGTTTCCTGGCAATGTTGAGTGGTGGGTATGGAGATTCCTGATGTCTCTCCTACACATCCACAACTCCTCCCATTACAGCATCTTCTACCAGACTGGTGTGCTTTTTATAACTGATGAACCTGCTACATTAAAACATTTTCAAGTTTCTCACTATTAAGTGTGATTTTTTTTTCCAGTATCAGAGATCGAACTCAGGACCTTGTGCTTGTGAGGCAGGCCACTGAGCTAAATCCCCAGCTATTGTAATACTAACTGTAGATTTTTTGGTAAATATACTTGATCAAATTGAGGAATTCTTTCTACTTCTAGTTCACTGAGAGATTTTATCATGTATGAGTGTTGGACTTCATCTTTTTTTGCATCTATAGCTATGATCAAATGATTTATCTTTAGCTTATTTATGTGATGGAGTGCATTAATTGGTTTTTGAATGTTGAACCAGCCTGGTATATCTAGGATGCATTCTACTTTTAAGTGGGGAATAATTCTTTTTATACATTGTTAGATTTGATTTGTTAATATTTTGTCAATGATTTCTTGCATCTATATTCGTGAGAGATATTCTTCTGCAATTTTATTTTCTTGGAATATCTAGTTTGGGTTGGAAGGTAACACAGGCATCATGGGTTAGAAAATATTTCCTCTGCTTCTATCTTCTGAAAGAGATCATAGTGAATTTGGTATAACTTGTTTCTTAATATTTAGTAAAATCATTCAGTAAATTCATCTGGGCCTGGTGCTTTCTGTTTGGGAAATTTATTACTTATTGATTCAATTTGTTTTACTAAATGCAGGCCTACTCAGATTGCCCTATTTCTTCTTGTGTGACTTTTATGAGATTATTTCTTTCAAGAAATTGTTCAATTTCCTCTAAATTAGAAATTTATGAATATAGAGTTATTCATGATACTGCTTTATTAACTTGTGAATGGCTCTTATTACAAAATCAGTTGAATTCTTTCCTCTAGTCCCTTCCAGCATTGCGATAATTCATTTCATTTATATATATATACACATACATAAGCACATCCACATAAACACATTGCTGCTATTGTTATTTTGTTTATTGTTATTTTGCTATTTTTATTTACCTATTAGATAAAACAAAAATAAAAATGATATAAAATTTTTACCTTATTTTGTGGTTTCAGATTGGAATTTTAATCTCTCATTTTCATTCTCGCTAAAGAATTTCTTTAAGCATTTTTTACAAGGCAGGTCTACTCTTAGTGAAGTCCCTCATTTTTGTTTGTCTGAGAAATTCTAGGTTGCTGGGTTTTTCCCTCTGAATGTTAAATACTACACTCCACTCTCTTCTTGCTGGCATGGTTTTTGAGAAGACAACAATGATTCTTATCTTTGTTTCTCCAAAGGTGTTTCTATCTTCTGGATTCTTTCAGGTTTTCTTTTTCTTATCTTTGATTTTCCATAGCCTGAAAAGGATATGCCTAGTTATGGTTTTTCTAACACTTATTTGTTTGGTGTTTTCTGAGGTTCCAGGCCTTGTGATTTAATATCTGACATTAATTTGGGAAATTTTCACCACTGTTGTTTCAAATATTTCTTCTGTTCTTTTCTTCTCATTTTGAATTTCCTACTATATATGTTATGCTTTTTGCAATTGTCTCATAGTTCTTGAATGTCACTTTTTTTCCTCAATCTTTGTTTCTCTTTGCTTTTTATTTTTGCATTTTCTATTGTGCTATCCTCAAGCTCAGAAATTTTTTCCTTGCTATGTTTAGGCTACAAATAACCCCATAAAAACTTTCTTCATATATGTTAGTATTTTTTAAATCTCAAGCATTTCTTTTTAGGTATTTCTATTTTGAGCATTTCTTTCTAGTTATTTCCTAATATCTTCATCTCTCAGCTTGCATTGCCTATCTTTGCATACTCTCTACTCTATCCGTTACAGCCCTTTCCATCTTAATCATAGTTGCTGTAAACTCCTGATCTGATCATTCCAATACACCTGCCATATCTAAGTTCAATTCTGATGCTTACTCTTCACCCCCTCCCCAATTTTGGTATGCCTTGTAATTTTTTTATAACTGAACATAGTTTAGTAGGGAAAAGAAACTGTGGTAAGTCGCGTTTTAGTAATGCTTCAGCACTGGCTTCCTCAGGAGTTTGTGTTCATGGGTTTCTGCTCCATCATACCTCAAATTTCTACATTTGCGCATTGGTCTCACCAATTTGGGGGCAGTTGTTTGCTCCATGTCCTCACTTCCCTGAGAGATCTAAGAAGAGTTGATTTTTTTTCAGTTTGCTCAGTTATTTTTTATTCATTAAGTTTATTAGTACATTTTAGGTGTACATTATGATCACATTTATCATTGGGAATTTGTACCTGTACATGGTATATCTTGGTTCTAATTTTTTTCCCATTCCCCTTCCCTCCCCTCAACCCCTCCTCCCCTCCCTATTAACAAAAACTTTGTTTACATTTTTTTCTTTTCTCATTTTTTTACTTTCCCTTCCCCTGCCCCCCATAGTTCCCCTTCCCATTTGAACATTTTCTTTCTATTTCACATTATCTATTATACATTTTGGTCCTAATTTACACTTTCGGTTTCTCACACCAGAGTAACTCTTCAATATTTACACATGTGTGTACTATTTATTTCACTTAAGAGTTTGGTCTCAAGGAGCATCCATTTAGCTATAAATGTCTCTAGTTTATCTTTCATTATGGCTGAGTAGTACTCCATTTTATTTTTTTAAAAAACTCATATCGTCTTTATGCAATCACTGGTTGATGAGCATTCAGGCTGTTTCCAAGATTTAGCTATTACAAACTTTGCTGCTATAAATATGGGTGTACATATATCACTGTGGTATGATGCATTTCATTCTTTTGGGAAGATACCAAGAAGGGGAATAGCTGGATCAAATGTCACCTCTAGTTTTAGTTTTTTGAGGAATCTCCACATTGATTTCCACGGTGGTTGCACCAGTTTACATTCCCACCAACTGTGGAGAAGGATTCTTTTTTCCCCACATCCCCGCAACTTTTGTTATTGGTTGATTTCTTGATAGCAGCCATTCTTTCTGGAGTGAGATAGAATCTCAGCATTGTTTTCATTTGTATCTCATGAATGATCAGTGATGCTGTTTATACTTCTTTTTCTGAGAAATGTCTGTTCATTTCAGATGTCCATTTTTGGATTTGGTCTTTAAACTTGGGGAGGGTCTGATTTTTTTTTTAATTCTTTATATATTCTAGATAGTACTCCTTTGTCTGAGGAACAGCTCTTAAAAATTTTTTCCCACACTGTGGGTTGTCTCTTCACTCTCTTGGTGGTTTCTCTTGTTGTATTTTGCTCAGTTTTTTACTTGTTGTTAGGACACAATTATAATTTTGAGCTTTTTCCATGCTAGTTCAGAAACTATGATCATCATGTCATGCATTTTCTAAATTTTAATTTCAAACACATTTGTCTTGATCCAACGCAGATTATAAACTCATTGAGATCCAAACTATGTCTAATTACCAAACACTATGAATATAGTGTATTTATACTTAAAAGAAGAGTGGTTTTACCTAGATTACTGGCTAGTGCTTTTCCCAGTTGGCTGGGGGTTCTTTTGCTCAATTTGGGTAGAAATCACAAATTGTCAAAAAACATCTTTCTTGAAATTAGTAGTTCTAGGCTTTGTATGCTAGTGGCTCACAGTCCTTAGTGTTATAGCTCTGAACTTTGACAGCCAATGACACTTATATCTTACCATTATAGATCTTAATGTTATAGCTCACAGCAACCCCCACTGGCATCTCCTTAGCAGCCAAAGCCTAGAATCCTCTAGGTGGTTTTCTGGAAATCTTCCATCAGCTTTTGTTGGCTCTGTGGGGCTCTCTGCTGGTCATTGTAGGTCACTCTCCATCCCTCTT
Organism: Heterocephalus glaber; assembly: GCF_053883595.1. NCBI lineage: Eukaryota > Metazoa > Chordata > Mammalia > Rodentia > Bathyergidae > Heterocephalus > Heterocephalus glaber. Next base: position 14,530,278 of record NW_028258303.1, read on the forward strand.
GGCTCTTCACTATCCTGAGACTCTCTGGGGTTCTTCAGAGAGCTAGTGTTATCCTTAGTATTAACATGTTTTTAGTGCAACCTTCTTGTCTTAGGTACTTTTCTCACTGTGGAGACAAAAATACCTGGTACCCAAAGTAAAAGGAAGAAAGGTTTAATTTGGTTCACAGTTTGTGGAGGTTTCCATCCATAGTTGGCTGGCTCCAAGGCAGGGTGGCATGGCAGAGGGGCATCATAGAGGAGAAACAGTCCATGGCAGAGCAGGCAGAAGATAGAAGCAGCAAGCAGTGAACCTACCTTTCCCTTTTATCCTATCTATACTATAAGCCTTTTGGTTGGTGCCACCCACACTCAGGATGGGACTTCTGTCTTCAATAAATCCATTCAGCCACACCCAGAACTATGCTAATTCCAATCAATGGACTAATTTAGTGTCACACACCCTTAATCCCAGTATCACACACCCCAGATCCAGGCAGCTTTGAAAAACCCCACTTACGAGTGCATGAGGCTTTGGGGGGACATCTAGATACAAGCCATAACATCTCTCAACCCACTCTATCTGAGATAAAAATCATGAATAGGCAATAGAACCATTTGAGCAAGGATTTAATGGACCTGTACGGTAACACAGGAGGATAGTGCACCAGAGGAAGCCTTTCTGGACTGATCTGAGGCTTGGAGCAGTACCCAGCAGGGAAGACATTGTGGTTGTCATCTAAGCCTGCAGCTCCCATCAGGGATTCAGAAGGGAGAGCAGCAACTGCCAGAGATGGCCCTGAACCACTCTCAAGGCAGCAGGGGAAGGGCCATGAAGTCTGTCAGTGAGATCACTCCTATTCTGGGTATCAGAGGGAAAAGGGTGGGGTCAGGCCTTTTTTTTTTTTTAATCTCATTTTCTTCTTCCTCTCATTCTCCAGGGAACTCCTTTGGCCAACTCTGGCATTATGTTTAGATTTACAGGCAATCCATTCTAGTCATAAAGATAAGCTTCAGGGAGAGGCTGCCTATATTTGAAACTTTGAAATTGTAAAAATTAAAATGCAGTCATTTAGATTGCCTTTAATAAAAATTAAATCAAGCCAGGAGGTGTACAAAGGAAGTATCCCCACACACAAGTGTCTGATAGTAACTATTGCAAAGACTTTCAGAACCTCAGCTTTGCACAAACATCACAATCTTATAAAGATACTTCTGCAAGGACATGCACCTGGCAACTGTTTGTTCAACCTCAGGTGTCACCACCCTTGTTTTTAATCCTTGTGGTCAAGGATTGTTCCAATATACCTTACATCATCATCCTCATTATTGACTTTAGAAACTTCCCTTTGCTTTAACCTTTTCAAATATGCTCAGTTTACTATGGCATGTCTATTTCCATTGTAATGCTTATTCCCAAATAAATACCATTATTCTTTGAAGAATCTCTTTGATTGTTATTTAGGTTGACAAAGATCAACCAAATGACTTTTTGGCTATGTATATTGGGCCAGAGTTTTAATCACTCTGTGCAGTAAAGGACCTTCTTTATCTGGTTGGGGTGAAAATAATGTATGCAAAGCATTTAGAATACTGTTTGGCGTTCAATGGATGCTCTTTTAAAATGTTAGCTAATATTATCAATTATTTTATAGCTCTTAACACTAAAATAATATTTGATGGATTGTTTGTTGGTTGAGCTAGAAAGCTATTATTTCCATGTTAGTACTCTCCTGGGGTCTTGATACCTTAAATATTTCTACTTACCTTAGGCCTGAACATTGGATGTAGAGTCTTCTCTAGGTGTCTTTGTTCCATTTGACATGATACTAGCTCCCACGCCCCACCCTCACCCTGTGTACTGCTGAGATAGCCTTTTTTTTTTTTTTTTTTTAAGTACCAGAGACCAAACTCAGAACCTTGTGCTTTCGAGGCAGGCACAGCACCACTGAGCTACATCCCCAGCCCTGCTGAGATAGATTATTGCTCAGAGATTTTCCTCTCCCCCCTCACCTCTAAAGGCAGAGTATACTTCTCTACCTTTGAATTTGGTCTCAGACATGTTACCTTCTTTGACCAACAGAATGTTTACAGGCTTAATGCAACAAGGTCTTAAAATGTGCTGTGCATTTGAGTATGCCCTCTTTACTCTCCAATCACCAGGAGAAGCACTTCCTCTAAGTAGTTCTGTCTACCTCAGCCCCAGATGAACACAAAGAAGAAAGCCACTCCAGCCATCCTGCAGATAGGACAGAATAAATGGTTTATTTTAAGTCCTTGAGTTTTAGGTGGTTTCTTCTATAGCATTATGGAAGCAACAGCTAACTGATATAATTGCTCACCCTCTTAAAAATTTTTGCAACCTAGTCCCAAATGAAAAACTAATTTGAGTAACCTAAACTTCAAGTCTGTTTACATCTTTTCCAGTTAATCACTCCTGCTAGGCATTCAAGTGTTTTCTTACCCTTATTTTTTTCTTATTTCATTCTCAGATGATGATGCCATCAACTCATATATCTGTGAACAAGAAAATATATACAATAATGTGCATTGCCACATTATTTGTATTGAATATTGAATACAGAAGCCATATAATGTATATCAGCAGGAAAATAATTAATCAACCATGATATAGCCATAAAGTGGAATATCATACATTAAAACCTTGTATTGCTAGTAACTTGTTCTGCAAGTGTTCCACAAGACTAATACATGATGCTGAACATCACGTGATCACAACTGAGCCAATGGTTCCTCTCTCTCTCTCTCTCTCTCTCTCTCTCTCTGTCTTTCTCTCATCTCCCTCCCTTGCTCACTGGCTATCTCCCTTACTCTGGGATTGTGGGTGATCATCTCCCAACAGCAAGAGGTTCTGGAGATCTCCTCTGCAGAGGAGGAGGAGAAAAAAGGCAGAGGAATCCTTCACTTCAAATGAGATTAGAGAGATGTGGAAAATGTGAGAAACAGTGCAAAATTTTGTAGAAAATCACCACTAGAATAAGGCTGTAGCAGTGCTAGTGATGAATCTTAATGACAATACAATATCACATTTCTGTGCATTCCTCAAAAGGAGGAAAAAGCAAATGTCATTGGATAGGTTCCTTGTTAAAGTTGCTTGAAAAGAAAAGATTCCACTGAGCCAATAGATAGCAGTGATTCCATTAGTGATAGTGAAAGTCATTCTACACAATAACCCTTCTCTCTCTTATCTCCCTCATACCACCCAGGAAGATTTTCAAAGGTAAGTGCAGGTTAATTTGTTTATTTTTCTTTATATTTTGTGTTTTATTATTTTGGACTATATTGCTGTGTTGTAATCACTTTTACATGAATATTTAGGGGTTGTGGAAGGAATCATCTGAGTTTCCATTATTTATAATGGGTAAATTCACTTTGATATACAGATGCTTTGAATGACAAGCATGTTTCCAGAAAGAATTATCCTTGCAAACCAAGGTTTTACTGTATAGTAGTTAAAATTAATGAACAGTGTACCAACTACACTAAGAATTGAGCAGAAAGAACAAATGGCAGAATATACATCACAATGCCATTTATTTAAAGTGTTTTTAATTTTTATTTATTTACTTATTTTTTTAAACCTGCTTAACAGGATTATATTTTATGGATATATCAGTTGAAAGTAGTTTAACATCACATATAAGAATAATAATAAGTGCTAGTCTGTCTCTGGAGGAAGAGAAAAATGAGACACAAAAGACATACAAGGAAAATCAATTCTATCTGCCTTTAAAAACATCTTGAGAAACATTTAAAATGAATACAGCAGAGTGCTTAAGACTTTATATAACTGGGTTGTTGACACATAGATAACCAATATTACCACATGATTTTTCTTGTAGTATCTTTAAATTTTTACAATTAAACATAATTTTTTGTTGTTGTTGTTGGTACCGGGGATCATACTCAGGTCCTTGTGCTTGTGCAGCAGGCAGTGAAACCACTGACCTAAATTCCCAGCCCAAACATAATTAAATTTTAAAAATTTCTGGGCCAAGGATTTAGCTCAGTGATTCCACCACCTGCCTCACAAGCAGAAGGTCCCAAGTTCAATCCCTGGTACAAAGAGAGAGAGAGAGAGAGAGAGAGAGAGAGAGAGAGAGAGAGAGACCATGTGATATTTAAGCTTGTGTGTCTGATTTGTTTGACTTAAAGTTATGAATTCAAGGTGCATCTATTTTCCTACCAATGACTCAAGTTTTTCTTTGTGGCACAGTAATACTCCATTGTGTGTAAATACCACATTTTCTTTATTCATCTGTTGATGGATAATTATAGGCTATTTGTCATATGATGTCTTTAATTCTTGGGAAGATGCCAGAAGGAGAATACCTCTGTCAAATAGACTTTCTGGTTTTAGTTTATGTGGCTACACTAGTTTATAGTGTCATCAAGAATGTAGAACAATTGCTTTTCCCGCTCATCCTCACCAACATTTATTATTTGATTTCTTGATAATGGCCATTCTTTCTGGAGTAAAATAGGATCTCAGTGTTGTATTAATTTGCATTTCTCTAATGGCCAGTGATGTTGACCATTTCTTCATGTATTTATTGGTCATTTGTACTTCTTCTGTCAAGTGTTTATATTCATTTCACTTGTCCATTTTTGATTTGGTCTTTTATTGTGTGGAATTTAATATTTGTTAGTTCTTTATACATTTTAGATATGAGTTCTCTGAGGAATAGCTGGTGAAATTGTTTTCCTATTCTGTAGGTTGTCTTTTCATTCTGGTAGTTGTTTCTCTTCCTGTGTAGAAGGTTTTTAATTTGATACAATCCCATGTGTTGATTCATGTTGCTATTTCCTATGGAACCAGGGTTCTGCTCATAAAGTCCTTGTGACTGTGCTTATGATTCAAGAGTTTTAGCTATTTTATCTACCAGGGAGATAAATGTTTCTGTTTAACATTTAGTTCTTTCATCCATTTAGATTTTAGTTTAGTACTTGGTGAAAGATATGGGTGTAGATTCCATCTTTTGCATGTGAAGAGCCAGTTTTCCCAACACCATTTATTAAAGAGGCCTTCATCCAGTGTATGTTTTTGGCCCCTCTGTCAAAGATCAAATAATTCGATGTGGTTTGGGTTGTTTTTGCATCCTCTATTCTGTTCCACTGATCCTCATGACATTTTTTTGTACCAGTACCACGCTGGTGTTTGTTTTTTTTATCGCTCGAGTTTTGTAATACAACTTCAAGTCCAGAATTGTAATGCCTCCCACTTTAATCTCGTAACCTGGGATTGCTTTTGCTATTCTGGGCCTCTTCTGATTCCATATGAATTTTAGAATTGTTTCTCCAGTTCTGTGAAGAATGCTGTTGGTATTCTGATTGGGATTGTATTAAATCTGTATATCAGTTTTGAAAGTATGGCCATTGCCACTATATTAGTTCTGCCTATTCAGGAACAGTGGATATCATTCTGTTTTCTGATGTTTTCTTCAGTTTCCATTTACAGAGCACTATTGTTTTCATTGTAAAGGTCTTTCACTTCCTTAGTTAGGTTAATTCTTAAGTAGTTATTTGTTCTTGGAGCTTATTGTGAATGGTATCTTTTTCCTCATATCTTTCTTAGGGGGCTCAACATTAGTGTGCAGAACACTATTGACTTTTGTGTGTTGATTTTGTATCCTGCTACATTGCTGATTGTAGTTACAAATTCTAAGAGTTTTTTGGTGGATTTTTTTTGGGTCTTCTAAATGGAGGATCATGTCATCTGCAAATTATGAAAATTTCCCTTCTTCCTTTCCTATACATATCCCTTTTATTTATTTTCACTGCCTAATTGTTGTTCCTAATGTGTCTAATAATGTCTTGAACAAGCATGAAGAACAGGAGTGGACATCTTTGTCTTGTTCCTGATTTTGAAAATAAAGCTTTCAGATTTTTCCACATTTAATATGATGTTGGCAGTATAGGCTTTTAGTAGATTGAAATAAAGCTCTTCTATACTTGTTTTCTTCATAGTTTTTATCATGAATGGATGTTGGATTTGTCAAAGGCTTTTTCTATGTCTATTCAGATGATCATGTGATTTTTTGCCTTCCTTCTGTTTATGTGATGTATTGCGTTTACTGATTGTGTTGGTTAAACCATCCTTGCCTCTTTGGAATAAGTCCCACATCGTCATGATGTATGATATTTTTGATGATTCACTCCATTCTGTATTCCAGTATCTTGCTGAGCTTTTGTGCATCTACATTCATCATAGAGATCAGTCTTTAGTTCTGTTTTTTGGTTGGATCCTTTTCTGGTTTGGGAATCAGAGTAGTGCTAGCTTCCAGGGTTGACTTTGGGAGTATTCCTCCTTTTCAATTTTATTAAAGAGCTGGAAGAGTACTGGTATTAGTCCTTCCCTGAGGTTTTTATAGAATTCAGCACTGAACTCATTCAGACATGGGCTTTACTTGGCAGTTCTTTTTAAAACTACTGTCCTGTTTCAATTTCATTGCCTGTTACAGATTATTCAGGGTTTTAAAATGTTCTTGATTTAGTTTTGGTAATTCCTATGTATCTAGGAATTTATCCATTTCTTCTGAATTCTCTGATTTTTTGGTGCAAATGTTTGTGAGGCAGTTATTAATAATCCTTTGGATTTCAGCAGTGTCTGCTGGGGTTTCACCTTTTTCATTTTTAACTGCATTGATTTGGGTTATCTCTCTTTCACTCTCTCCCTCCCTCCATCTCTCTCCAATTTCCACTCTCTGTCAGATTAGCTAAGGGTCTGTCTATTTCGTATATTTTTTGAAGAACAACTCTTTCATTCATTGATTCTTTGTAATTGTTTTTTGATCTCAATTTCCTTGATTTCTGCCTTGATCTTTATAAATTTCTCTCCTTTGTATTATCTGTTTGGAGATTGTTCTTGTTTTTCTAGGGCCTTGAGGTGCAGCATTGTTAGGTTATTTATTTGAGCTCGCTCTGTTTTTGGGATATGGGAATACACAGGTATAAACTTCCCTTTTATACCGCTTTCCCTGTGTTCCACAAGTTCTGGTATGCTGTACCAGCCTTACTGTGTAGTTTTAAAAACTTATTTCTTCCTTAATTTCTTCTATAACCCTTTAAGAATGCATTTGCACAATTTCTGTGTTTTGTCACTGATTTCTAGTTTCACTGTTTGATCATAATATCCATGGTATAATTTCAATTCCATAACATTTACTTAAGCTTGGTTTATTGGACCGTATGTGATCTATTTTAGAGAAAGTCTAATGTGCTGCTAAGAAGAAAGTGTATTCTGCTGTTGGGTGGAACACTGTAAATATGAATTAAATCCATTTGCTTGAAGGTTTCATTCAACTATGTCTTTGTTGATTTTTTTGTCTAGTTGATCCACATATTTGTGACAGTGGTATACTGAGTTCTGCAACTATAATTGTGTTTTATGTTTATCTGGTCTTTTATGTCTAGTAGTGCTTGTTTTCTGAAGATAGGGGCACTGATGTTTGGTCACATTTGCTACTAGTTGTCATCTCGTCATCTTGCATTGTTGCCTTAACCAATACGTAGTGCGTTTATTTGCCTCTTTCAATCAGTTTTGGCTTCAAGTCCACTTTTTCTGAACATAGCATAGCCACACTTTTTTTTTTTGGCCAGGTTCCCATTGCATGGAATATTTTCCATCTTTGGATTTTTAGTCTATGAGTTTATTTTTGGGCTAAATGTTTTTCTTGTATATAGCATACCACTGAATTTTATTTCTTCATCCATTCAACCAATTTGTGTCTTTTGACTGAGGAATTGAGACCATTTGCATTGAGAGTTATTACTGATAGGTACTGACTTATTCCTGTCATTGCTTTATTTTCCTGTTGTTGATTCCCTATCTTTGCCTTCTACTTACTCATCCAAGCTGGTGTGTTTATCAGACCTTTTGTCATTTTTGGCTTCACTGCTTCTTTCTAGGATATCCTTGAGAATTTTCTGAAGTGCTGATTTGGTGGTCATCAATTTCTTTCTTTCTTCTTTTATTTTTTGAGATAGGGTTTCAATATGTACTTCAGGATGACCTTTAAGTCATTATTTATGGGTCTCAAACACGTGGAGATCCTCTTGCCTCAGCTTTTCAAGTGCTGGGATTATAGGATTGGTGGTCATAAAATTCTTTAGGTGCTCTTTATCATGGAAATATCTTATGTCTCCATCAATTCTGAAGGATAGTTTTGCAGGAAATACCATCCTGGCTTGGAATTGGTCCCTTTCAGAGCTTCAAATACTTCACTCCGTGCTCTCCTGGCCTTTTTAGCTTTGTGTAAAGAAGTCTGGTGCACATCTAAGGAGTTTACCTTTATAAGCGACTCCTTGCTTTATATAATGCCTTTTAAGACTGTTCTTGGATTGGACTTATGGGATTTTGACTACAATGTCTTCCGGAGAGGTTCTTTTCTGATCATGATTATTTGGAATTCAATATGTCTCACTTATCTGTATATTAAACTCTTCTGTTATTTGGAAAGTTTTCTACTATTATTTCAGTGAAGTTTTTTTTTTAAAAAAACTTATGCTTTTAATGCTGTCTTCTGATTTTTCATTAATTCCAAACTATCATAAAATCCCCTTTGCATCATCTAGGAACTGCTGGGTCAATTTTTCATGTTCTTTTTTTTCTGGAACCTGGGATCAAACTCAGGACCTTGTGCTTGCAAGGCAGGGGTGGCACCACTGAGCTAAATCCCCTGCCCTCATGTTCTCTTGTTTTTAAGGCACCTCTCATTAATTAGTCACCCTGACTTTGACTTCTGACACTGTCCTCACACTGATCACTTTTGCTCCAACATTTTCTAATTCTAATTTTTATTCTTTGGACCGGGAATCAAATCTAATTCTGATTTTTGATCTTCTGAATTTCTATTTGGAATTTTATACACTGCAACTCTTTTGTATGGTGATTATTCATGTTTTGCTCTGCTGGCTTTTGATTAGTGATTTCTGTAGACTTCCATATCATTTTATTTGGCCCAGTATCTGTTTATTTATACCACATCTAATGTAGCCTTGCCAAATGCCTTATTGATCTGTTTGGCTATCTTCTCTGATATCTAAATAATTTGGCTGTATGGACTCTGTTTTCTTCCCCTTTGATGCCCCATGGATCAGCTTTAGAAGAGTTGGGAATTTTTGGAGGAATTTTGTTGGCTGGTCCTCTCCTGTTTCTACTTTGTTTATGTGTTTGTTTGTTTGTTTTGAGGCTTAAGTATTGATTGTAGTGGAAAGTTTTGTTTGTAGTATGAAGACTTTTTAGTTGGTGTCTGCTTAGTAATGTTATCCTCTAGGAGTAGCTAACTATTGGCGTTGGTCTCTTTCTCAAGATCTAATCACCTCCCTTTACTTCAGATGAAAGATTGCAGCAAATTTGGCCCATGACCCAGTTCTCCAGGAATGGCCCACAGTATTATTAATGACCCTGAGACAAGCTGGATATTGGAATTCCAATAAAACTAATTAACAGAAACTGTGCAACATTCCTCAGTGAAAAATGGTTTATCTTCAAGCTTAACACCTTTTTCTGCTCAGTAAATTGAAAGGTTCGGGCTACGGGGATCTATGACATCACTCAGCCCCAACATTCCGAGTTGCTCTGTTCCCATGGTGCTGTGATCCAGTATTCCTCAACACTGAGGAGTCACTGGACAGGGACAGAGGCAGCTCACAGTCCTGTCTTGAACCTCCCGAGGTACAGTGTGAAGATGCCTGGCAAGGGCTGCTTGAAAAATGCTGACCTCCACGGAGGACAACTTTTGAAGCCGGGATGCATTCCCAAGGAGAAAGTTGGTGACCTTCACGGAAGAAGTTCAAAAATAGGTGGCAAGGGCCTCACACAGGAGGGGAATGCTTTGAAATTTGGAGGCTCCAGAAATATGCAGAGGGCCGTTATGACCAACTGGGTGGAGGAGAAGAACAAGCTTTATGTTCAAAGACTTGAGAAGAATTTAAATATCCGGCTCAGAGAGATTGACAGAGAAATGGGAGCTACAGATAAGTTTCTGGAGAAGCTTTATAAGACAACTGGTCATCTTCCTAAAATAAAATTCTGGTGAGACTGATGCCATTGCAGGTAAGTAGGTCATCTCAAAAGTACAGGTCACAAAACATCTACTACTATCCTGTTATTCAAACACGATACAGTTTTAGCAAATTCTCATGAAATGACTTGCAAAGCAAATGCAACCCATTTCGTGGAAGCCCTTGGAACTAGCTCGTATGGCTTTATCATTGGTTCATATACTCTACAATCAAACACATGTGGATTCAAATCAAATTGTGCTGGATAGTACTGTTTGATACTAGACAAATATCCTAGCACACACCTAACATTTATATACCATTGCTTAGATTAACCAAGTGTAAAATGAGAACAGTATTTAACTCAGAAAATTATGTCACATCTTCCTCTGATGTCACAAACAAATCTATTAGCACAACATGTAATACACTGTTCTCTAAACAAAGACTTAAGGAAAAAAAGGTTTGGGAATGTAGTTCAGTGTGAAGACTCTGGGTTCAATCCTCAGTACTGGGGAAAAAATGGTACCGACAGGTATGTTTCTATTGCTACTTCAACAACTCACACAAACTTAGTGGCTTCAACACACAATTCTTATCTTGTAAGTAGTTCCGTAGGTCAGAAGTCTGAAGGTCACATTCATGCTCAGGGTCATGACCAGAGTCTTGGGGGGCATCAGCAAAACACGAATCAGTGTAAAGGTGAAGGTCAAGTTCATGGACAAGGTTAAATTCTGGGTCAAGTGAGGCCAGAGTCAAGGTCAGTTGATCAAGATCAGAGCTAGTCAGTGTGAGGGCGAGTTTCAGGGTTACGGTCAAGTTCAATGTTAAATTCAAGCTCCTGTGATAGTCAGGGTCAGGGTGATGTTTCAGGCTGGCAAAGCACTGAGCGAGGCTGAGGCTACAGGTCAGGAAGTTTTCGATCAAGTACCAAGCTGAGGGTCAGAGATGGTAAAGCATAAAGTTCAAATGTCAGATGCAGGTTGAATCTCAGGTTCAGAATAAGTCTGAAGATCAAAATGAGGGTCAAATTTAAAGTTAGGGTGGGGTCAGGCTTAAGATCTCGGATGGCCTTCACTTGAAGGTCAGTGTACCCGGTGAATCAGTATCTGGATTGCCATTATCCTCACGTGAACTTCAGGCAAACAGGTCAGGCCCCAAGTCTACTTCCTCAACAGAGTCAGGCTGATGGTCCCATCACCTGTAAGCCTTCGGTTGAAAGTAACGGTGAAGGTCATCGTGAGCTTGAAGTGTCATTGTGACACTGAGATTCAATGTCAAGATCAAATTCAGGGTGTGCAAATGTGATCACTTTGGCTAGGGTTTATTTTTAGGATCCGTAAGATGGAGGTTCAGAGTCAATGTGAAGGTGACTGCTCAGCATCAGGTTAAAGCCATGATGGGAGCAAGGGCAGGACTTGGGCGTCAAGGGTGGGACCGAGACAAAGCTCGGGTCAGGTCAGTGTGAGGGTCAGGGTTAATCCAAGGTCAGACTGAGAAGAGCATAAGGGTGGGATCAAGGTCAAGTTCAGGGACATGGTGGGGATGGGTCAGGAGCTGGATCAGCCTCTTGGTCAAGGTCAGTTTCAAGTCCAGTTAATGATCAGGACAGGTCAGGGCCAGTAAGGAGGTCAGAATGTCACAGTGAGGATTAGAGTCCAGTTTCAAGTTCATTTTGAAGCTCAGAACAAGAAAAAATATGTACACTATATTCGGTATTGGGTATGGAACCCAGGGCCTTCACGTGGAGCTACACCCATTCCCAGCTCTTTTATATTTTGAAATGGGGTCTTGTTAGGTTGCTAAGTTGCCCAGTTTGGGTTGGACCTTGTGACCCTCCTGCATCAGCCTCCCAGAGTGATGAGATGACAGTGTGCGCCTCCATGTCCAGCCAGAAAACACATTTTGCATAGCAAGAGTCTTCTAGGAGGTTTCTAAGCACAATATCCATTTCTGTAGTAGCTACAGGGCGACTCAGGCTACACACTTCTTGAGCGGACCTTTCAAGGGGTTGGCCCATTTTATCTGCATTGTTGGTTGTATCAAATAAAGTCCAACTATGCCCTGATATTTTCAAATATCTGTGCAATCTGTAAAGATGACACGTCTGTCATCCTCAGAGGAGAAATCTGAGTCTTTTCTTCCTCCGCCTTGATGAGGCAGCTGGATGTCTGGCAGTTTTATAGCTCTCAGACATAGCTTTTGGTTTCACTTCTTTGTTCCAGTCTCATCTGTATTCTCTTGCTTTTGTCTGAATATCACACACTCCGTTTTCTCTTTTGAAATCCTGTTCATTTGTTTTTTGAGACAGGGTCTCGCTGTTCTGCTCATTGGACCTTCAACTGGACTCAAGGGATTTCCTGCCTCGGCCTCCCAAGAACTTGGAAGGACAGATGCACACCACCATGCCAAGTGCCAGACTTTTTTAATATTATCATACATCTCTCAGAAAGATTATAAACTAACCTCTAAGCACGGCTATAGCTGTAGCACAAGCACTGCTGTCTATCAGTACTAGCTCACATTCTGTTTTTCATTGCCGTTAATTTTAGAAGTGTTTTTCTTAGTTTTCAAATGCATAGGAATTTATGTTATGTTGTTACTGGTTTGTTGTTTAATTACTTATAATAAAAACGTACCTCCTATCATTTTGAGCCTTTGAAACTTGTTGACTCCTATTATGGCCAGTATATATGTGGTCAGTGTATTGTTTCACAGACCCGAGAAGAATATGCACTGCGCATTATCTGGTTCTGTGTTCTCTACTGGACAAGGATTCACAGCTGCCTAATCACATGAAATTACTCACTGACTAGGCCAAACTTGAGTCAAGCTTCTCTCCCTGCCTTAGGCCGCTGCACTTTGGCCCATGCTTAAGTGTAAACATGGGGTAGAAGGTAGGCCTGCTCCCTTAGGTCCCCATCCAAGAATCCGGAGACCAAGGAAATATTTCTGTAAGTCCATGGAGACTCCACTGTGTGCTCCCCACCGCTTGCCTCCCTCTCCCGGTGACTTTCTGCTGGCCCTGCTTGCCCCGCCCTCTAGGACAGGAACACCCTTCCCCATTTGATTTTGAGATCCTTGCAGATCCTGAGGTCAGAGTGCTCTCTGCACTGCAACGGTTATTTCTAACAGTCCCTCAACCCTAGATTGTTTTCTGGCAATACACAACCATTAGGTCAACCTGTTCATCTTCTGGGTGAAATGGCCTACCTTCTCAATTGTTTGGTCTTCTTGCCCACTCTTTCTTGCAGAGTTATTTTAAACCAACCACTTTGGAAGTGGGTTTATCTGAGTTTTAGTTATGTTGCTATTTATGGCAAAATGTAAAAGTTTATGTGCATAGAAATTAAAATTTTTTGTTAATGAAATGAATTCATTATTACAATTTAATTTGTGTACCCCTGAGTAATGGTCTCCTTCAAAATTTGTTTCATATCAAATAACTAAAACACATCATGTTATTTTTTATTCTTTTGCTCACAGATTTCTGGCATTTGCATTTTAGCTCCCCTTCCCCTTTTTTGCTTCTGGCAGTATAGGGCATGAACCCAGGCCCTTCACACTGACCTGTATCCCCAGCCTCGTTTTTTATTTTTGAGACAGGGTCTTGCTAAGTTGCCCAGCTTGGGCCCTAACTTGAAATCCACCTGCCTCAGCCTCCCATAGTAGTGGGATTACAGGTGTGTACCACTAGTCCTCACTCCAGATGCCTCTTTCGCAAATACAGTTTCATGTTTCTTTTTGATCACAACATTTGTTTCAGGAAGAATATGTGTTGTATAAATTTAAATTACTAAACTTTTAGCTGGGCATGGTGGCACCTTCCTGTAATTCCAGCTACTCAAGAGGCTGAGGCAGGAGGATTGCAAGTCTGAGGCCATCTTGGACAATTTAGCAATACTCCATCTAAAACCAAATCAAAATAAAAAAAGAAGCAAACTCTCCCAATATATCACTACTACTTTTTAGTTTAAAATTATCATTATACTATATGCTATATATTTATACCTGCTGTTATTTGTACATTTTTATTATTCCATTTTTTTCTTGAAATTTTGGGTGTTGATTTTTTTTTTTCAGTACTGAGTTTTGAACCCAGGGCCTCATGCAGGTTAGGCAAACACTCTATTAAGGAGCTACACCTTAGTCCTATTTTTACTTTTTTTATTTTTTCAAGACAGAATCTTACTAAGTTGCCCAGAATGGTCTTGAACTTGAGATCCTTCTGCCTCAGTCTTGAGTATCTGGGATTACAGGCATGTGTTACCATTCCTGCTGCTTAGTCTTTATCCACACAAGGAATACAAACATTATGTACTAATAAAAATACAATAAGGGCAACAACAGTAACTAGTCCTGGTTTTGAGGATTAAATGAGGGTTTAAATGTCAGGGTCCTATGGTGGAGAAGTAACTTGGGAGAAAATACTGAGCTGATACCTAAGATGGCAAAACAGACACATGGAGTAGTCACTGAATATACAAGAACAGTGTTCCAAGTTGAAGAACTCTCTTTTTAGATGATGTATCCCCATATCTGCCCCTCTCAAAAACTTGCAATGATTCCCGGTTAGCTGCTAAAGGATACTTCAGTGAAGGAAACGTCCCATTTCCAAGTCAGCCCTGCCCTCTCCTGTCCCAGAGGCTTTCCAGGTAGGTGAGCCATGGTGAGTCACCTGCCTTTCTAAGCTTCTGTTTCCTCTCCTGTAACATCTACTAGAAATAGCACTGCCCAGGGTTGCCTTGAAGATGAAAATGAAGAAAAGTTAATGTAATCAAACAATTACTTTATTGCCTGATACCAAATAACTTTCACATCCTTCAACATACAATTGCTCAGAATTTCCTCAATATTAAGTAGGGCTTTACTTTCCTGCTTTCTGGATTTTCTTTCGTTATTCCAAATGTCCTTCCACCTGTCTCCCCAGGTCTTCAGTTCTAATCCTTAGGCTAGCAAGTCAGTAGGCCGACCAGAGAGACTACTGAAATACCCCGGTCCCTGTTGTGCCCAGATCGCGAAGTCCCCAAAGACCACCAAGGAGCCGATTCCGATGTAAACACACGAGGGTCGTTTATTCAAGCTCGAGCAGGGGCACTCAACCGTCACCGACACCGCGGATCGGGATTGAGAGCCCCGAATTTCAAATCAGCAGGGTTTTTATTGTGGCTACAGCAAGGTTTGGGGATTTTCCATTTAGCAGTTACATGATTGGTTGATATTTAGCAAGCATGGGGTGTACATCGCGGGGGTTGAGGGGTGGCTACACGTAGATTTTATGGGAAAAAGGAACAATCAGCACATTGACAGAATGTTCTATAGATAATGGGCCCGGGAGCATCTGTTTTCTGGGCAGACAGAGGACTGAGTTAGGAGCTGCGTCTTTTTTTTTATCTGTTGTCCCACAGCAAGGACATTTTATCATTATTTTATGGGCACAAAGGAGACTGGGGAATAGTTGACTCCAGCGAAGTGGAATTTATGTCAAGGCCACTTTACTGTCTTATTCCAAAATGGAGTCAAACTTTAAAATGGAGTTTGTTAGGTCTCACATTCCCATTCTCTAGCTCTGCCTTTTACTTTTTGTGTGACGGCTGAACTTCCTTACCCTCTCAGGTCTCAGTTTCTCACTTATAAAATGGAGGTGACTACTCTACAGAAAGGCTGAGACATAGATGTAAATCCGAGCAGGTGCAAGGAGTTTAGAACAGTGCCCCGCACAAAGTAAGTACTAGATCCACTCGTGCTAAGTGTCTGCCCCTGCGTCAGGGATGACTTCCCCGGAGGTGAGCATTAATCTCTCCATCCGAGGTGCCTAGAAAAAGATAAACACTGCAGTCCATTTGAAGACACTAATACAGGGACCTAAGTAGAAGAGAATGGAAATGAGGAAGTGGATTTTGGTGGCGAGGGGCCCGAGTACTCGAGGCCAAGGGCCAGGGCCAGGGCCAGGGCCAGGGCGCCCCAGGGCCGGAGGGGGGGGGGGGGACGGCCGCACGGGGCGTGTCTCCGTGTGTCCCCTTCCGCCGGGCGTGCCCGGGCGCGAGGCGGGGCCGGGGCGGTGCAGTCGCCAACCGGGCGCAGAGCAGCAGTGCGGCGTCGCCTTCTCAGACGTGCTCGCTCAGGTAAGACCGGCCGCCTGCGTCCCGCCTGCGGGGCCGTGTTGCACCCACCAGCCTGCGCGGCGCGGTGAGGGCGCCAGGAAGGCGGGGTGTGTGGGGGGGGGTCTCAGTGGACTCGGATCGCTGTGCTTGAGAATCAGGGATACTGGGGCAAGGGAGCAGACGCGCGTGTGTACGCCCACCTGTCCCCGCTAGCTGGAGTCCTCACTTCACCACGCCCCGGGCGATCCACTTAGCCCTGGCAGCCTCTTCTTTTTTAAAGATCCTGGGGACGCAAAAGAGCAGGGAGTCAGAAGGATCCCCGGCGTCCCCGGTGGAATGGCTCGGAGCTCGGGGCTGCGGACCTGCGCCCATCATGCTGCGAGCGCGCTCTCCTCGCAAGGCTGCGCCTTCTCTGCGGCTTACTTTTTAGTGCGGAGTCGGGGTGAAGGGGATTAGGAGCCCACTGGGCGAGAAGACGGAGTTTGCTCTTCCCAGGAGAGACGCACCGTTTTATGTGATTGCACAGAGTAGTGCATTCTCTAGACATGAGTCAGGCCTCTGGCATTCGCGCCCGCAGGTGTGGATCCGGGGGGACGGCACCCGGAGTCCGGAAAGCGCGGTGGCCGCCGCCTGCAGGTTCCGGGACGCGGGGGCCTCTCTGCTGCTCCTGGGCAGCCGATTTCTGTTCAACACCCAAGGCTGTGCCCTTACGGAGAGCCAGACGCTTTTCCACCTCGATCAGCAACATCATTAAAACGGTAGCTAATTAAAACGTTACTTCGTGAAGATACTGCGTTGGATTTCATGAAGACACAAAACTTCAGACTGAGCAGAAAGGAAATTTTTAAAATGTGAAGAAAACCAGACCGTTGTTGCCAGAGCCATTTGCTTGTGTGAAGAAATCTGTTTAGAAAGAAGCAGGGAGGAGGAAGTAAAAGGAAATGTGTAGCCCCTGAAACGCTTTCAGGAAGGAAGTGTTTAAAGTTCTATTGTTTAGGGCGTTTGGCCTCCACTGTGGAGTGTTCTTAAAAGTTAAGTGATACGTCAGTAACGATTCTTAATATTTTAGAAATCATACTGAATCAAACAGAACTAGTATCAGTTTGGGCCAGGTATGTGCCGGGGACGGGGGGTGAGACCGAGGACCCGGGTTAAGTTCATGCCCTTGGAGTCTGGCTGACTCCTTAGTTCCGCTTCACCTTAGCACTGACTGTAGAGCTTTATCCAACCCCTCTGAGACCCTGCTCCTGCCTATGCAAATGGAGGTTTTATTAAAGACCGCCGACTGACTCACTGGATTATTTAAGGTTATGTTAAGTTAGTCATCTGACAATTTTTTTTAATACCTACTATGTATGCTACAGTAAAGAAATATAGCAAAAACACCGACCTTGCAGGTTGACCTTCTGGTACTTTTGTATATTAGCTGGCATTTAGTAGGAACTCAAGATATTGTCTGATATTACAGATGCATTAACTGAGGCTCAAAGAAATTGTGTCTATCTTGAAGAGCAAAAGCAGAACTAGGAGTCCCCTGTATCCACTGTGTACTGTAGAGCAGGAGAGCTGGAAGACCAGACTCTTAACTGGACAAGCCTAGTCTTTGGAGTGCATGGGAAACCCAGGCCTAAATATTCCAGGAACTGGGAGTATGATTTCCTTTTGAACTCTGCTCTGGGATTATTGTTAGATTTTTTTTAGAATATTTTGTTTCCAGGATGGGTGGGAGCAACTTGTGTTTCTAAATCAACCCTGGAGACAGGCCAGCAAGTTGGAATGCACTGGAGGGAGGCATGCTGTGTTCCCAAAGACCTGGCCCTTCACCTCTGCCCCCTCCAAGACCGGCTGGCTTCCTGCAGGAGCAAACAGGTCTGCTTGGAGCCCTGCAGAATGTGACTGAGGTTCACAGGAGGAGGAATCCAACTAAAAGCCAGCTAAAATCTGTGTTGATTTGCTGGGGGAGGAGCGGTTTTCTCTGCTCCTTTTTGCCCTGTGATGGCTGTGTGTCCTGACTGAAAGAAATTAGCAATATGGTAATCTGTAATCCCAGCACTCTGGGAGGCTGAGGCAGGAGAATCACAAGTTTAGGCTCAGCTTGAATTTAGTGACTAAGCAAGACCATGTTTCAAAATAAAAAATAAGAACAGGGTGGGGATGTAGCTCAGTACATAGACCCTGGGCTCAATTCCCAGGCAATAGCTCTACTGGATTTTTTTTTTTTTTTTAGACTGATATTGCTGTGTTGCCTAGGC
The DNA here is from genome assembly GCF_053883595.1 of Heterocephalus glaber. NCBI lineage: Eukaryota > Metazoa > Chordata > Mammalia > Rodentia > Bathyergidae > Heterocephalus > Heterocephalus glaber. The sequence continues at coordinate 14,548,638 of NW_028258303.1, forward strand.
TGGCCTTGAAGTCCTGGGGTCCACTGATCCTCCTGTCTCAGCCTTCTGAGTACCTGGGTCTATAAATTATAAGTGTACCCATCTCTCCTGGCTTCTGGGTTTTAAGTAAGTCAAAAATAGGGTGTTCAGGAAGCATATTCTAATAAGCCCTTAAGTATAGAGATTTTTTTTTCTTCCTTGTCATGGGGCCCTTACAGGTCTAGCATAGTTTTTTGTACATGCTAAGTGCCCAGTACATATTTGTTTTCTGGTGCCTGCCTTGCAAGCACAAGGTCCTGAGTTCAATCTCCGGTACCAAAAAAAAAAAAAGATTTAAACTATTTGTTTAGTAAATGGATTCCTGCTGTCAGAGACACATTCTTTTTCTGAGAAGGTATTTCTCTGAATATTGATTTCTGTTTTCTGGATTAAAGATTAAGAGTTGGCGCCAGGCATGGCCTGTACAGGTATAGAGACACAAACCTGTAATCCCAGCACTCAGTAGGCTGAGGCAGGAGGCTAACCTGGGCTACACAGTGAGTTCAAGACTAGCCTGAACTACATAGCAATACCTGTCTCAAAAAAACCCAAGACAAAAAAATGATAAAGAGCTGGACTGAAATGATTGTAAATCACAGATTTATACAAGTTAGTGTTGTTTTTTTTAAATAGGTCAGTGTCGCCTCAGGAAGGAAAAGGTGGGATATCATGGCTTCCGTCTGGGTAAGTAAAATCCAAGCCTTCACAGCACAGTGACTTATCAGAGTCAAATCAAAATCCAGAAAATCAAAATATCAAGCCAGGAGTGGTGGCGCACACCTGTAATCCCAGCACTCAGGAGGCTGAGGCAGGAGGATCACCATGAGTTGGAAGCCAGCCTGAACTACATAGTGAGACCCTGTCTCAAAAACAAAACAAAACAACAACAACAAAAAAAGAAAATCAAAGTATTATGAAAAACGTTTTGGAGGTTGATAAAAAGTTGATCTGAAAACATGTCAAAAAAAGCTAGCAAATGTGCAAAAGTAATAAAATATTTTAAAATGTGTAATAGAGTTACATAGTTAATTTGTGGTGATACCAAAGCAGAGAAGTCAAAAACAGAATAAGTTTAATATATGATTTATATCTATTATATGATGTTACTTGTATTAATTGGTAAAGATAACACTTCACATCAGCAAGGAAAAGATAGCTTTTTCAATAAATATACTTAGGAAAATTTTCAGCTGTTTGGGGAAAAGTAAATCTGTCTTCCTTTTCCCTTCTTACATTAAAATGTAAAATGCAGATGGGTAAAATATAGAAGTGAAGGAGATGTGATATAGTAGATAAAGTTGTAAAATAATCTGACAGTGGGAGAAAGTAATTACACAGTGACCCCAAACGAAAGCCTAAAAGAAAAACATTGATTTGTTTAATTACATATGACTTTACAATTATGACAGCAACCAGTTAGTAGCCTCAGAAGACAACCTACTGGTGAAAAATATTCGCAGTACATTAGACAAAAGACTTTATTCCTTTCACATACAAGTAACTTGAATAAATCAATTTAAAAACTGAACTTGATGGAAGATTTGCAAGACACCTAAATAGGACATGAAAAGAATTGCAAATATCCATTGAACATAGAGAAAAATGCTGCATTTCACTGAGAATAAAAGAAATGTAGATAACAGAATGAGAAGCCATTTTCTACCTCAGAAAGTAGAAAAAGTGAAAAATACATAGCATAACCACAGTGACGGAGGCCGTGGGCGAGACGGGCCCTCGTCCTCTCTTCATGGCAGAATAAATTCGGCATACTTTGGGGTGATATGTGGTCATTACCTTTCAGTGTTTACGTGCATTGTTGTTGAACCCAGTAGTTCCAGTTTTGAGGATATATCGTGTAGACTTAAATAAGTTTGAAAAAATACAGGTCTAAAGATAGTCATTTGTACTTGTTTGTAGTTTTAGCCTTTTTAATGTGATCATTAAAGGAATTGGGGGAAAATAGGGAGTCAGCTGTATATGTACTAATACAGAAAATACAGAATAGTACATACAGAGTGATTCTGGTTAAAAGGACAAGAATGTGCAATAAGACTATATTCCATGGAAACTTTTTAGAAAGGTAAAGATAGGGCACACGTACAGTGGACCGTTGACTTAAGAACTTCGTCAGTTCCCAAGAGTTGTTTGTAACTAAGTCAACACAGCTGAGATCTGGATGTTTACCTGGGTACGCTCTATAGATAACAAGAGGCAGATGAGTCTTCCATTAACCTAATTAACCCAAGTTGTTCGTATATCAGGCCGGTGGTAACTTAAGGGTCCGCTGTACTTTTCAGTGTATCACTTTCTGTGCTCTTGGATTTGCTTTTGAGACAAGTTCTTACGCGTAGTTCAGGCTAGCCTTGAGCTCTCTGTGTAGCCCAGGCTGGTCTCATACCCAGGGTGAAGCTCCTGCCTCAGCTTGCTGAGTAGTGGGATTATAGGTGGCTTTTTAAAACTATGACCAAGTATTTTAGAAGATTTTCGAGATGAGTCTCAGAGCTTTAAACTAAGGTGCTTGGCACTGCTGTCCTTTCTGGAGACTTTGGGGAGAATCCTCTTTCTAGCCCACTTAGGTTGTAGCTTTCAGTAAGCAAAGTGAGGTCTCTGCCTCCAGTGGGGCTGACTTATCTCCTAGTGGCCTCTGCTGGTCCTTTGCTTCTGGGTGCAGCATCTAGAACTAGCCAAAGGGCATCGAATCCTTCTCACTTGTGGAATCTCAACCTTTCCTTTTTGGGCATCCCTCTTCCACCTTCCCCTTCCTTTCCCAGCTGGAGACAGTTCCCTGCTTTTAGGTTTCCTGATCAGATTGGGCCCACCCAGATAAGGCAGGATAATCTCCTTGGATTATGCCGATCCCAGAGAGCAACTCAGAACTGCTATGAAGAACAAGATGGTAGTTCCTCAAAAAGCTAAAAGCAAAGCTACCATATGATTGAGCATCCTACTTCTGGGTACCAATCTAGGGTGTTGAAGAAATATTTGCACACCTGTCCTCATGGCTGTTCTTCACAGTAACCAAGAGGTAGAGGCAGCCCAGTGTTGGCCCACAGGTGAGTGGATAAACAATCTGCAGTCCATGTGCTCAGTAGAGGAGTATTCAGCCTTTGAAAGGAAGGGACTCTTGCCACAGGCATTCACGGATGAACCTGGAGCATATTATGCTAAGTGGAGCAAGCCTCTCATAGAAAGACAAATATTCTATGATTCCACTCATACAAGGTATCCAAAGGATCCCAGCTCGTAGAAACAGATGCCAGGGGCCAAGGGAGGAAAATTGTTTCAGTAGAGTAGAGTTTCAGTTCTGCAGAATGAAAAAGTTTGAGTGATCTCTTTCAGAACAATGTAAATGTTCTCATCACAACTGAATTGTACACTTACAAACATGGTTGATGTTCAACAAAAATTCAGGTTTCCTGTTGTAGGTACTCATGTCACAGAGTGCTGTCACAGAGCCCAGGCTGAGGCCCAATGCACTTAGAACCCAATACTGTGACACCAAGGTTTTGCAAAAATAAATCGCTTCACTGCACTGTTGACCAGCAAGGAAGTCAGGAGCTAAAGGGAGCTCAAATCTGCCTTCCCATTGGTTGATAGAAGGAGCATGGGTGGGAAGGGAGAGAGGAGAAGCTATGTGGTTGGATGGTGAGAAGAGGGGTGTTTGGGTCCTTTGCATAGGTATGAGCAGTTGTCATGTTTGTTTCAAGGGCAGGTACCACATTGTGTGAGGGGAATTGGGCTTATGTCACCAAAAGGTCATTGACTGGCTTCTTCTGTACATGTCCATTCTTGAGGAGTTTTTTCCCTCCTTGAGTGGATTCTGGAGGCTTTTCCTGAACTGATGCCTGAGTGTGCCCAGGCCTTAGCTGATTTCATTTCTTTCGTTCTTTTTCCCTCTTAGACAAAAAAGCACATAAGCACCCAAATGCACACAAGCCATCAAGTGTACCCATATCTGGAAGTCTGGAGATCAGTTTGAGCTTCTCAGTGTGTAGTTGATTTATTAGAATAATGTGATCAAGGGCAGCACAGTGGTGTTGTATGAGAAAGAAGGGCTAGTTTCTTAGGTCTTTTATATTCTATTTAGGGCTGTTGCAAAGCTACCATTGTTTCAGATAAATACTCTCAGTTGCATTGGTATTTTGTTTATTTTGAAGTTTTAAATGTCCCTGTTCAGGCATATGTCCTACCTCACTTCTTGATAAAAAGACCTGGGATTAAGCCATGCACCATCATGCATGGCTTTCATTTTATTCTAAAAACATATTCCTTTCTATATAATATCCCTGCAACTATTTTAGTAAAGGAGCTTCTGTGTATTTCCTGGACTTGATTTTATTTCAAATCAACAGCATGTCCTCCCCAGTGAAATGGCTGTCTTTGAGCTGTCTGAGACAGGGCCAGTCTTTAAATAGATTCTTTCTGACCACTTCTATTTTCAGTATTTTATAGTATTTTAAACACACATATACCATTAAGACATCTAGTGCTCTGTTTCTACTCCAGATGGGTGGTAGGATGGAATCCAGTTTGCACCCTTCCTGGAGTCACCATCAGATTCCACAGGTTCAGGAGCTCCGTCCTGTGGGACTCTGCTCCCACTTCCAATGCCAATCACAAGTCTTGGTTGCTACCCACACTTCTGACTGTCTGGCCATAAATGTGGGAGTGTCAGTTATACCCCCTCCAATTTAAAATTCACTAGCCTGATTGGAGAACTTGCTGAAAGAGCTGTACTTCTGTTTGGAGATTTATTACAAGGGGTACACACAGGGCAGGATCTGGAAGGGTCCTGCTAGGGTGTGTCCATGCCCTCATCCCATGGAGTCAGGGTGGGCCAGCCTTCCTGCCGATCTCCACCAACCAGGAAGCATCTCAGAGCCCCAGTGTGCAGAGTGTTAATCAAGGTTCCCTTATGTAGATGTAATTGATTCAATTGTTTATCGCATGGTTGAACTCAGTATCCAGCTCCTTTTCCTTCTCAGGTCAGCTGACCCAGTGTTCCAGCCCCCTAACTGTGTGCTTGGTCTTTCTGGTGACTGGCTAATATCCTGAAGCCTCCTAAGGGTCTTCCAGGACTCACCTCAGGAGCATAACAAAGACACTTCTCTATCTCCCAGGAAATCCCCAGGACTTTTAAAACTCTACCTAGACTAGGACAAAGACGAGATATATTCCTTATCATACCTCACATGTATAACTTGCATGAAAGCAGAGTTTCCAAAACAGCATATCCTTTTATTTTTATTAAAATTGTATTGACACTAATGGCACTAGTTACAAATGCTGATCAGAACCTCTGATTTTAGTTATAGCTTTAATACTGAGGGAACTGGGAAAATGAGTTCACGTTTTGTAATAAACACTGGCAAACAGAATCATTCAAAGACATGGGATTCATATAGAAAAACCTGAAAAGGAATCCTTACTAGGGGAGACATGGAAACCTAGTGACGTGAGGTGGAAACTTGCAGACAGGAAATGTTTGCTTGTGAAAGTGAGCTCATGAGGCCAGCTGGAGAGCAGCAGTGCCCCTTCCCTTTTCCCCTGGGAATCAGCTGGGCGAAGGAGGACACAGGAGGACACAGGGCTCTCATTTCTGCTGGTGACCAGAGGAGTGGCAGCCACAGCGGAGCTCTCAGGCAAGGTGTAGTGTCCTGAGATGAAAGCGTTTGGGGAAGGTAATGCCTTTCAAACTCTGTCCCGGGATGCCCTCAGCTTTGGATATTTGGGTGCTCTTCTTGGTCCTGGATTCACTGAGTGCGAGAGCCCTGTCCAGTGTCTCAGTTCTTACTCTGGCAGGGACAGCCCACTTCGCCTTTCTTTCCAGCAGTGATTGCTCTTCCTCAGCAGATTAAACATGTGGGGGGATACCTGTGTCCACACATCTGTGTCGAATTCCTCCTCTGGCCTCTCGTCCATCTACCAGCTCTCAGGAATGGACAATGCAGCTTTGACACTGTTTTCTCTGAAACAGACTTTCCCATTCCAAGCAAAACAGGCCTCTTTCCTGGATAGTCGCTCCTCCACATGGTTATGACCCCCCCTCCCACTTTGTGTGTATGTTAAGCCACCTTCCCGGAAGCATCTGTAGGGAACTGTTGGCGCACACACAGTTGGCCCTCCCTCTGCAGGAGGTCAGTAAAAACAGGTGAGGCCTGGGTTTCAAATCAGAACACCGGACCTTTGTTTGTGACATTGCCTGAAAGAAGTACCTAGCAAGAAGAGCGAGGCTTCTTGGGATGAATGGAATGAGCAGTCTTTGTTCTTTGCCACACCTGATCCAAGCCCAATCATGAAGGGGAGAGGGCCCTTCCTGTATATTTAATCATGGTAAAAGTGTAATTTCTGGATCACTAAAGAAACCTGTAAAGAGGCAATGAGAAAAGGAAAAGTTTGACTTTAGAGAACAAGGAATGTGAAGGGGAGAGGATATAATTTGATTCTCTTGGAAGTTGATTTTACTGGTGATTGCCCATGTAAACAGGCATTAGAGAGAGTAAAGAATGCATTTGTAGGATTTTGGTGTATGACATGGAGCTCTGACATGTCTGATAGTATCACTGGAGAATTAATCAAAGAAACAAGATGACCCCAGACAAGAAAATCTTTGTATTCACTTATTCATCTGACAGATATCTACTAAACATCTCCTGTGTGTCAGACACTTAGGCTCTGGAAAATAAACAGAGAAAGAATTAGAAAACATGGAGCCTGCATTTTATTAGACAATAAACAAAGGGTAGATGTATCAGAGATGAAGTCAGTTTAAACAAAACTTAAAATGAGAATGATGGGGCATGTTACTAGCTGCTCAAATCTGTGAGCAGAAGTTTGTGTGGCTGAGGGAGCGAGAGGGGAGAGTCTCTTGAGGAGGAGCAGACAGACAGAGGGACAGGGCAAAGCTGAGGCCAGTGAGTAGGGTATTTGTGAGCACCAAGAAAATCCACACCAGAGAGGGGAGGGGGCAAGAATAGAAGATTTGATGAGGTATCCCGATTCTTGTATATGATTCTTTAGGACCCTCCAAGGGCCACGGACAGTCCCAGTAATCTTCTCATGAGCTGTTTGCAGTTTTCTTCTCCAGGTACGCTCTACATTAGGAAGCACTCTTAAATCTGTAGCAGCTTGTTAGGATTATCACTTCCCAGACAAACTCAGCCCATAAGATATGCATTTTACTCTCATGTCATGTGCACTTTACCCTCATGACCCTGCCCTTGTATGCAGGAAATGTTTCTCTCAGAATGTCGCAAACAGTAGATGTCCCTTACCTCTTCCCTCGTGGGTAGGTTCCCATCCCCCAGGAATGAGGTGGATGGAGAGTGCGTGTTATCATTGCCATCCCCAAATCCTGTAACTTCAGGAGCATGGCCAGAGGCTTCTATTCCCCCAAATTTATATGTTAAAATCCTAGCTCCTGGGGTGGTGGGTTTGGAACATGGGACTTTTAGGGGTTGATTAGCTCATGGAACCAGAGCCCTAGGGAATGGGGTTACTGATCTTATAAAAGAGGCCAGAGACAGCTGATTAGTCCCTTCTGCCAGGGGAGGACACGGTGACCCAGAAAGTGCACCTTCACCAGACACCACATCTGCCAGTGCCTTGATTTTGGATTCTTTGGCCTCCAAAACAGTGAGAAATTCCTGGTGCTTATGTTACTCAGGCTGCGGTATTGTGTCATAGAAGCTGGACTAAGATTCTGGCCTCCATCTGGGCTTGGCCCTCTGTCCTCCAGCCAAAGACCGTTTAAGATGTGGGTATTGTCAGACTCCCACTTTAGTGGGCCAGGTTCCCTAGATCGTGGGTCTGTTGGACAAAAAGGTGTCTCCTCTAGAAGATGAAGTTAGAGCTAAGGATGTGGCCAGAGCAGCCACCTCAGTCTTCAGCTCTCTGTGGCTCTTAGCTAAGAGGAGAATTTATCAGGAATTCTAGACTCAGTTAAACCCTTGATGTGGATTGTGAAACAAAGGTATAATCCTTAGATACTGTTGTTAGATGACTCATAAAGAGATGAGTATAGACTATAACCTACTTCAAGCAATCATGAAAATTGTTCTGAGAAAGATTTTTATGTTGATTAAGTCTTTCTGGGAGCCCAGTGTTTCATGTTCAATCAAGAAAGTTGACTTCGCTGCCTTTGTCAGAGAAACCCCAAGTGCCTGAACAGACAAGAAGGAAGACAAAACAGAGTTATTGGTCACCATGGTGCCCTCTGGTCCATGAGGCACTACAGGCTCTGGGACATCTCCCAAATCTCCCATGATGTAGTGGTCACTTTGATTTCTGGACTTTTGATATTTGAAAGAAGCGATTTTATCAGGCCGACATATATTTAGTGAAGACCTTGGAAAAATCCCACACCTTGAGATAACATTGACTGGCATCTGTCTACCCTCAACAAGTTCAATTTTTTTTTGTATGGGGGCCCAAACTCAGGAGGACCTCGCGCTTTCGAGGCAGGCCGTAGAACCACTGAGCTAAACCCCAGCCCTTGATTGTTTTTTTAGACCCCTGTTTGGGAGGTAAGCACTGGGCTAGGAGCTGGACCTGTGCTGATGAATGAAAAAGACCGTCTCTCTGGAACTTTATGTCAGAAGAGGTAGACACACAGTAAGCAGGGAGAGTTATCACTGAATGCTGTGTGTCCTGACAGCAAAAGAGATGCTGCAGCTGAAGGAATTTCCTGAAGACAGAAGACCCACCCTGCCAAGGCCCAGGGTTCACAGAGTGAGAAACAAAGGTGAGAGATTAAGAAAGACAAAGATTAAATAAGGTATAGGTGGGACCAGGTGGGGCTCTAACTCCTTATGGGAGGAAAAGACCTCAGGCAAATGGCCAAGCATTTATCTATAGTGGTAGAGGTAAGGGAAGTGCAGGGGGAGGGAAAAGGGGCTGGTCTGTAACCAGAGCCAGGAGAGTAGCTAAGGTCTACAGGATGTCATGCTTGATGTTTCTCTGGCGAATGGGCGGGGTGGAAGGCAGTCCTCTTCTCAGCTAGGCCTTGCTCAGGCCAGCCCTTGCTCCGCTATGCCCTCTTGTTGCCTGTTCCCCTCCCACAGAGCCCTCTGCCTCATCCAGGGAGGAGGCAAGTTAGGTCTGGCCATAGGGATCTATAGTGCAGTACTCCCAGCATTACCCTGGGTGTGAGTGGCACCAACCAATAGGCTTGCAACCTGAATGGTATAAAGGAGAAACAAAGAAGCTTTGCCTCTGTTACTTCAGAGAGGCTCCAGTCTTCACCTTCACTTTGGATGATGTCATCTCCTGACTTCCAGCACAGACTGTTCAGCCTTTTATCAAAGACCCTTCGGCCTCCTCATAAGATTCACATGGGGCACTACAGTGAGCTCCAGGCCTTCCAGTGGATCCTTTGGCTCTCCAGCACACAGACAGCCCTTTTGCACTCTTCCACACCTGACTCTGCAGGCAGCAATTGTAAGCCTACCTTGTAAATATTTTTTTTTTCTGGTGCCAGGGATTGAACTCAGGACCTTACACTTTCGAGGCAGACATGGGTCCACTGTGCTAAATCCCATCCTTTCTTGTAAATCTGTATATATTTATATACCTTGCATTAAATCTGTTTCTCTAGTGAGCAACACCGTGATCTCTAGTGACTGACACAAGGGAAATAGGAACCAAGGCAGCAAATATAATATATAATATAACTTATTCAATGGATACCTGCCGGAGTTTTGGAGAACTGGAGAGGCAGAGGCTCCAGATGAGGGCGACAAAGAGTATCACCAGCCTGCCCAGGGCTATATGGACAGTGCCAGGAGTTTGGACTCTGTTGGTCCAAGAAAGGTGTTAATTAGGTGAGTGACATGATATGACCTCGATGTGTAGCAAGCAGGTCCTCAGCTGCTGTGTGGGAAGTGCTTGCAGATGGGCAACAACAGGCAGCAGAGAGAGGCCCCTGGGGATGCCCACATCCAGGAGAGGCCTGATGGTGATTTGGATGACCCTAAAGACAAAGCTGGGTGGGGAGCAGTGCACGTGAGATCTCTCTCTCCAGCAGGTCTCACAGGCCTTGCTGACTGATTGGATTTTGAGGGAAGGGAGGCGAAGAAGCAAAGAAGACACCCAGGGTTCTGGAGGCTGGCAGTGCTGTTTACAGGGATGAGGTGAGGAGGGAGCAGAGCACACTGAGGCTGAGCCCAGAGGCTACAGCCAGAAGGCTTGGGTTCCAGTCCTGCGGTGCCACAAACAAGATCTGTATCTGGGCACTTTCTCCACTTCCTGTGCCTCCATTTACCACTCTATAAAATGGCTCCAGCCAGACTTCTGCACTGTTCTTGTATATTCAGTGCCTACTCCATGTGTCTGTTTTGCTCTCTCATGTATCAGTTCAGTATTTCCACCCAAGTTACTTCTTCCACCATGGGACCCTGACGTTTACCTCCTCATTTATTCCTCAAGCCACAGCTACCTGTTGCTGTTACCTTTGTTGTATATATTTTTTTTGGTACTGGAGATCAAACTTGGGTCCTTGCACTTGCGCAGCAGGCAGCGAAACCACTGAGCTAAATCTCCATTCTGTTGTATTTTTTTTATTAGTACATGTTTGTAGTACATAATGTCTGCATTCCTTGTGTGCATACAATAAAGAATATGCAGCTGGCATGGTAGCACATACTTGCAGTCTCAGCTACTAAAAAGGCTGAGGCAGGAGGATCTCAAGTTTGAGGCTAACCTGAGGAAGTTAGTAAGATTTTATCTTAAGAAAAGAAACTAGGATGGGGGAGTGTAGCTCTGTGGTAGAGTGCTTGCCTAGCTTGCATAAGGTCCTGGGTTCAAAACTCAGTACTGAAAAAAAACCCTCACATTTAAAAAAATAAAATAAAATCACAAATAACAGTGCACAAATAGAAATGCACAAATTAACAGCAGGAACAAAATATAAGCATATAGTATAATGATTATTTTCTACTAAAAATAGTAATTTACTGGGAGTCTTGTATCTTTTCTGATTTTGATTTGCTTTGAGGTGGGGTATTGCTAAGTTATTCAAGATGGCCTCAAACTTGCAATCCTCCTGCCTCAGCCTCTTGAGTAGCTGGAATTACAGGAAGGTGCCACCATGCCCAGCTAAAAGTTTAGTAATTTAAATTTATACAACACATATTCTTCCTGAAACAAATGTTGTGATCAAAAAGAAACATGAAACTGTATTTGCGAAAGAGGCATCTGGAGTGAGGACTAGTGGTACACACCTGTAATCCCACTACTATGGGAGGCTGAGGCAGGTGGATTTCAAGTTAGGGCCCAAGCTGGGCAACTTAGCAAGACCCTGTCTCAAAAATAAAAAACGAGGCTGGGGATACAGGTCAGTGTGAAGGGCCTGGGTTCATGCCCTATACTGCCAGAAGCAAAAAAGGGGAAGGGGAGCTAAAATGCAAATGCCAGAAATCTGTGAGCAAAAGAATAAAAAATAACATGATGTGTTTTAGTTATTTGATATGAAACAAATTTTGAAGGAGACCATTACTCAGGGGTACACAAATTAAATTGTAATAATGAATTCATTTCATTAACAAAAAATTTTAATTTCTATGCACATAAACTTTTACATTTTGCCATAAATAGCAACATAACTAAAACTCAGATAAACCCACTTCCAAAGTGGTTGGTTTAAAATAACTCTGCAAGAAAGAGTGGGCAAGAAGACCAAACAATTGAGAAGGTAGGCCATTTCACCCAGAAGATGAACAGGTTGACCTAATGGTTGTGTATTGCCAGAAAACAATCTAGGGTTGAGGGACTGTTAGAAATAACCGTTGCAGTGCAGAGAGCACTCTGACCTCAGGATCTGCAAGGATCTCAAAATCAAATGGGGAAGGGTGTTCCTGTCCTAGAGGGCGGGGCAAGCAGGGCCAGCAGAAAGTCACCGGGAGAGGGAGGCAAGCGGTGGGGAGCACACAGTGGAGTCTCCATGGACTTACAGAAATATTTCCTTGGTCTCCGGATTCTTGGATGGGGACCTAAGGGAGCAGGCCTACCTTCTACCCCATGTTTACACTTAAGCATGGGCCAAAGTGCAGCGGCCTAAGGCAGGGAGAGAAGCTTGACTCAAGTTTGGCCTAGTCAGTGAGTAATTTCATGTGATTAGGCAGCTGTGAATCCTTGTCCAGTAGAGAACACAGAACCAGATAATGCGCAGTGCATATTCTTCTCGGGTCTGTGAAACAATACACTGACCACATATATACTGGCCATAATAGGAGTCAACAAGTTTCAAAGGCTCAAAATGATAGGAGGTACGTTTTTATTATAAGTAATTAAACAACAAACCAGTAACAACATAACATAAATTCCTATGCATTTGAAAACTAAGAAAAACACTTCTAAAATTAACGGCAATGAAAAACAGAATGTGAGCTAGTACTGATAGACAGCAGTGCTTGTGCTACAGCTATAGCCGTGCTTAGAGGTTAGTTTATAATCTTTCTGAGAGATGTATGATAATATTAAAAAAGTCTGGCACTTGGCATGGTGGTGTGCATCTGTCCTTCCAGGTTCTTGGGAGGCCGAGGCAGGAAATCCCTTGAGTCCAGTTGAAGGTCCAATGAGCAGAACAGCGAGACCCTGTCTCAAAAAACAAATGAACAGGATTTCAAAAGAGAAAACGGAGTGTGTGATATTCAGACAAAAGCAAGAGAATACAGATGAGACTGGAACAAAGAAGTGAAACCAAAAACTATGTCTGAGAGCTATAAAACTGCCAGACATCCAGCTGCCTCATCAAGGCGGAGGAAGAAAAGACTCAGATTTCTCCTCTGAGGATGACAAGACGTGTCATCTTTACAGATTGCACAGATATTTGAAAATATCAGGGCATAGTTGGACTTTATTTGATACAACCAACAATGCAGATAAAATGGGCCAACCCCTTGAAAGGTCCGCTCAAGAAGTGTGTAGCCTGAGTCGCCCTGTAGCTACTACAGAAATGGATATTGTGCTTAGAAACCTCCTAGAAGACTCTTGCTATGCAAAATGTGTTTTCTGGCTGGACATGGAGGCGCACACTGTCATCTCATCACTCTGGGAGGCTGATGCAGGAGGGTCACAAGGTCCAACCCAAACTGGGCAACTTAGCAACCTAACAAGACCCCATTTCAAAATATAAAAGAGCTGGGAATGGGTGTAGCTCCACGTGAAGGCCCTGGGTTCCATACCCAATACCGAATATAGTGTACATATTTTTTCTTGTTCTGAGCTTCAAAATGAACTTGAAACTGGACTCTAATCCTCACTGTGACATTCTGACCTCCTTACTGGCCCTGACCTGTCCTGATCATTAACTGGACTTGAAACTGACCTTGACCAAGAGGCTGATCCAGCTCCTGACCCATCCCCACCATGTCCCTGAACTTGACCTTGATCCCACCCTTATGCTCTTCTCAGTCTGACCTTGGATTAACCCTGACCCTCACACTGACCTGACCCGAGCTTTGTCTCGGTCCCACCCTTGACGCCCAAGTCCTGCCCTTGCTCCCATCATGGCTTTAACCTGATGCTGAGCAGTCACCTTCACATTGACTCTGAACCTCCATCTTACGGATCCTAAAAATAAACCCTAGCCAAAGTGATCACATTTGCACACCCTGAATTTGATCTTGACATTGAATCTCAGTGTCACAATGACACTTCAAGCTCACGATGACCTTCACCGTTACTTTCAACCGAAGGCTTACAGGTGATGGGACCATCAGCCTGACTCTGTTGAGGAAGTAGACTTGGGGCCTGACCTGTTTGCCTGAAGTTCACGTGAGGATAATGGCAATCCAGATACTGATTCACCGGGTACACTGACCTTCAAGTGAAGGCCATCTGAGATCTTAAGCCTGACCCCACCCTAACTTTAAATTTGACCCTCATTTTGATCTTCAGACTTATTCTGAACCTGAGATTCAACCTGCATCTGACATTTGAACTTTATGCTTTACCATCTCTGACCCTCAGCTTGGTACTTGATCGAAAACTTCCTGACCTGTAGCCTCAGCCTCGCTCAGTGCTTTGCCAGCCTGAAACATCACCCTGACCCTGACTATCACAGGAGCTTGAATTTAACATTGAACTTGACCGTAACCCTGAAACTCGCCCTCACACTGACTAGCTCTGATCTTGATCAACTGACCTTGACTCTGGCCTCACTTGACCCAGAATTTAACCTTGTCCATGAACTTGACCTTCACCTTTACACTGATTCGTGTTTTGCTGATGCCCCCCAAGACTCTGGTCATGACCCTGAGCATGAATGTGACCTTCAGACTTCTGACCTACGGAACTACTTACAAGATAAGAATTGTGTGTTGAAGCCACTAAGTTTGTGTGAGTTGTTGAAGTAGCAATAGAAACATACCTGTCGGTACCATTTTTTCCCCAGTACTGAGGATTGAACCCAGAGTCTTCACACTGAACTACATTCCCAAACCTTTTTTTCCTTAAGTCTTTGTTTAGAGAACAGTGTATTACATGTTGTGCTAATAGATTTGTTTGTGACATCAGAGGAAGATGTGACATAATTTTCTGAGTTAAATACTGTTCTCATTTTACACTTGGTTAATCTAAGCAATGGTATATAAATGTTAGGTGTGTGCTAGGATATTTGTCTAGTATCAAACAGTACTATCCAGCACAATTTGATTTGAATCCACATGTGTTTGATTGTAGAGTATATGAACCAATGATAAAGCCATACGAGCTAGTTCCAAGGGCTTCCACGAAATGGGTTGCATTTGCTTTGCAAGTCATTTCATGAGAATTTGCTAAAACTGTATCGTGTTTGAATAACAGGATAGTAGTAGATGTTTTGTGACCTGTACTTTTGAGATGACCTACTTACCTGCAATGGCATCAGTCTCACCAGAATTTTATTTTAGGAAGATGACCAGTTGTCTTATAAAGCTTCTCCAGAAACTTATCTGTAGCTCCCATTTCTCTGTCAATCTCTCTGAGCCGGATATTTAAATTCTTCTCAAGTCTTTGAACATAAAGCTTGTTCTTCTCCTCCACCCAGTTGGTCATAACGGCCCTCTGCATATTTCTGGAGCCTCCAAATTTCAAAGCATTCCCCTCCTGTGTGAGGCCCTTGCCACCTATTTTTGAACTTCTTCCGTGAAGGTCACCAACTTTCTCCTTGGGAATGCATCCCGGCTTCAAAAGTTGTCCTCCGTGGAGGTCAGCATTTTTCAAGCAGCCCTTGCCAGGCATCTTCACACTGTACCTCGGGAGGTTCAAGACAGGACTGTGAGCTGCCTCTGTCCCTGTCCAGTGACTCCTCAGTGTTGAGGAATACTGGATCACAGCACCATGGGAACAGAGCAACTCGGAATGTTGGGGCTGAGTGATGTCATAGATCCCCGTAGCCCGAACCTTTCAATTTACTGAGCAGAAAAAGGTGTTAAGCTTGAAGATAAACCATTTTTCACTGAGGAATGTTGCACAGTTTCTGTTAATTAGTTTTATTGGAATTCCAATATCCAGCTTGTCTCAGGGTCATTAATAATACTGTGGGCCATTCCTGGAGAACTGGGTCATGGGCCAAATTTGCTGCAATCTTTCATCTGAAGTAAAGGGAGGTGATTAGATCTTGAGAAAGAGACCAACGCCAATAGTTAGCTACTCCTAGAGGATAACATTACTAAGCAGACACCAACTAAAAAGTCTTCATACTACAAACAAAACTTTCCACTACAATCAATACTTAAGCCTCAAAACAAACAAACAAACACATAAACAAAGTAGAAACAGGAGAGGACCAGCCAACAAAATTCCTCCAAAAATTCCCAACTCTTCTAAAGCTGATCCATGGGGCATCAAAGGGGAAGAAAACAGAGTCCATACAGCCAAATTATTTAGATATCAGAGAAGATAGCCAAACAGATCAATAAGGCATTTGGCAAGGCTACATTAGATGTGGTATAAATAAACAGATACTGGGCCAAATAAAATGATATGGAAGTCTACAGAAATCACTAATCAAAAGCCAGCAGAGCAAAACATGAATAATCACCATACAAAAGAGTTGCAGTGTATAAAATTCCAAATAGAAATTCAGAAGATCAAAAATCAGAATTAGATTTGATTCCCGGTCCAAAGAATAAAAATTAGAATTAGAAAATGTTGGAGCAAAAGTGATCAGTGTGAGGACAGTGTCAGAAGTCAAAGTCAGGGTGACTAATTAATGAGAGGTGCCTTAAAAACAAGAGAACATGAGGGCAGGGGATTTAGCTCAGTGGTGCCACCCCTGCCTTGCAAGCACAAGGTCCTGAGTTTGATCCCAGGTTCCAGAAAAAAAAGAACATGAAAAATTGACCCAGCAGTTCCTAGATGATGCAAAGGGGATTTTATGATAGTTTGGAATTAATGAAAAATCAGAAGACAGCATTAAAAGCATAAGTTTTTTTAAAAAAAAAACTTCACTGAAATAATAGTAGAAAACTTTCCAAATAACAGAAGAGTTTAATATACAGATAAGTGAGACATATTGAATTCCAAATAATCATGATCAGAAAAGAACCTCTCCGGAAGACATTGTAGTCAAAATCCCATAAGTCCAATCCAAGAACAGTCTTAAAAGGCATTATATAAAGCAAGGAGTCGCTTATAAAGGTAAACTCCTTAGATGTGCACCAGACTTCTTTACACAAAGCTAAAAAGGCCAGGAGAGCACGGAGTGAAGTATTTGAAGCTCTGAAAGGGACCAATTCCAAGCCAGGATGGTATTTCCTGCAAAACTATCCTTCAGAATTGATGGAGACATAAGATATTTCCATGATAAAGAGCACCTAAAGAATTTTATGACCACCAATCCTATAATCCCAGCACTTGAAAAGCTGAGGCAAGAGGATCTCCACGTGTTTGAGACCCATAAATAATGACTTAAAGGTCATCCTGAAGTACATATTGAAACCCTATCTCAAAAAATAAAAGAAGAAAGAAAGAAATTGATGACCACCAAATCAGCACTTCAGAAAATTCTCAAGGATATCCTAGAAAGAAGCAGTGAAGCCAAAAATGACAAAAGGTCTGATAAACACACCAGCTTGGATGAGTAAGTAGAAGGCAAAGATAGGGAATCAACAACAGGAAAATAAAGCAATGACAGGAATAAGTCAGTACCTATCAGTAATAACTCTCAATGCAAATGGTCTCAATTCCTCAGTCAAAAGACACAAATTGGTTGAATGGATGAAGAAATAAAATTCAGTGGTATGCTATATACAAGAAAAACATTTAGCCCAAAAATAAACTCATAGACTAAAAATCCAAAGATGGAAAATATTCCATGCAATGGGAACCTGGCCAAAAAAAAAAAGTGTGGCTATGCTATGTTCAGAAAAAGTGGACTTGAAGCCAAAACTGATTGAAAGAGGCAAATAAACGCACTACGTATTGGTTAAGGCAACAATGCAAGATGACGAGATGACAACTAGTAGCAAATGTGACCAAACATCAGTGCCCCTATCTTCAGAAAACAAGCACTACTAGACATAAAAGACCAGATAAACATAAAACACAATTATAGTTGCAGAACTCAGTATACCACTGTCACAAATATGTGGATCAACTAGACAAAAAAATCAACAAAGACATAGTTGAATGAAACCTTCAAGCAAATGGATTTAATTCATATTTACAGTGTTCCACCCAACAGCAGAATACACTTTCTTCTTAGCAGCACATTAGACTTTCTCTAAAATAGATCACATACGGTCCAATAAACCAAGCTTAAGTAAATGTTATGGAATTGAAATTATACCATGGATATTATGATCAAACAGTGAAACTAGAAATCAGTGACAAAACACAGAAATTGTGCAAATGCATTCTTAAAGGGTTATAGAAGAAATTAAGGAAGAAATAAGTTTTTAAAACTACACAGTAAGGCTGGTACAGCATACCAGAACTTGTGGAACACAGGGAAAGCGGTATAAAAGGGAAGTTTATACCTGTGTATTCCCATATCCCAAAAACAGAGCGAGCTCAAATAAATAACCTAACAATGCTGCACCTCAAGGCCCTAGAAAAACAAGAACAATCTCCAAACAGATAATACAAAGGAGAGAAATTTATAAAGATCAAGGCAGAAATCAAGGAAATTGAGATCAAAAAACAATTACAAAGAATCAATGAATGAAAGAGTTGTTCTTCAAAAAATATACGAAATAGACAGACCCTTAGCTAATCTGACAGAGAGTGGAAATTGGAGAGAGATGGAGGGAGGGAGAGAGTGAAAGAGAGATAACCCAAATCAATGCAGTTAAAAATGAAAAAGGTGAAACCCCAGCAGACACTGCTGAAATCCAAAGGATTATTAATAACTGCCTCACAAACATTTGCACCAAAAAATCAGAGAATTCAGAAGAAATGGATAAATTCCTAGATACATAGGAATTACCAAAACTAAATCAAGAACATTTTAAAACCCTGAATAATCTGTAACAGGCAATGAAATTGAAACAGGACAGTAGTTTTAAAAAGAACTGCCAAGTAAAGCCCATGTCTGAATGAGTTCAGTGCTGAATTCTATAAAAACCTCAGGGAAGGACTAATACCAGTACTCTTCCAGCTCTTTAATAAAATTGAAAAGGAGGAATACTCCCAAAGTCAACCCTGGAAGCTAGCACTACTCTGATTCCCAAACCAGAAAAGGAGCCAACCAATAAAGAGAACTATAGAGTGATCTCTATGATGAATGTAGATGCACAAAAGCTCAACAAGATGCTGCAAAACAGAATGCAGTGAATCATCAAAAATATCACATCATGATCAAGTGGGCCTTTTCCCACTTGTGTTGGTTTAACCAATACAATCAGTAAATGTAATACATCACATAAAGGGAAGGGTAAAAATCACATGATCAACTTAATAGACATAGAAAAAGCCTTTGACAAAATCCAATGTCCATGATTAAAAACTCTGAAGAAAACAAGTATAGAAGGGCTTTATTTCAATCTACTAAAAGCCTATACTGCCGATAGCATATTAAATGGGGAAAATCTGACAGCTTTGTTTTCAAAATCAGGAACAAGACAAGGATGTCCGCTCCTGTTCTCCACTCTTGTTCAACACTGAACTAGAAACATTAGCAACAGCAATTAGACAATAAAAAGAAATAAGAGGGATATGTATAGGAAAAGGAAAAGTGAAATTATCATTATTTTCAGATGACATGATCCTCTATATAGAAGACCCCCCCAAAATCCACCAAAAGTTTCTTGGAATTAATAACCACATTCAGCAATGTAGCAGGATACAAAATCAACATGTAAAAGTCAATAGTGTTCTGTACATTAATGTTGAACCCACTGAGAAAGAAAAGTGGAAAAAGATGCCATTCACAATAAGCTCCAAGAAAAAGTAAATACTTAGGAATTAACCTAAGGATGTGAAAGACCTCTACAGTGAAAGCTACAGTACTCTGAAAATGGAAATTGAAGATGTCAGAAAATAGAAAGTTATCTTAGGGGAGAGCGCTCTTTCCTTCCTTCCTTCCTTCCTTCCTTCCTTCCTTCCTTTTTTTTTTTTTTTTTTTTGGTACCGGGGATCAAACTCTCAAACTCAGGACCCTGCACTTGTAAGGCAGAGGGCAGAACAACTGAGCTAAATCTCCAGCCCATGCTTTTCTTTCTTGTAATGTGCGTTTTATGAAACAGCACAGCTGCTTGTTTGTCCCCTCTTCCCGGTTCTGAGTCACAGACATTTTGCTTGTCCAGCCCCACCCTCCTTGTTCATCACATTCAAAACCATCACCAATTTAACACAGTGAAGCTGGAAAGTGTGAGTATTTCTAAGAGAGCACAGAACAGATGCCCAAAGTTTCTTCAGGCCTCCTAGGTGCACACCAAATTCACCCTGGTGTCAGCCCACTTCTGTCAGGCATCCTTCAGGGTGCTGTCCCCCTGCCCATGGAACATGTGCTTTCCTTCTTCTGCCCTCTGGCCTGTGAGGAGGAGCCTGAGACAAAGGCAGGAACTTGCAGTTTGCCATCACCCTTCACTATCCAGTGAGCACTGCCCACTATGACAGAGGCCCCTGTTTGCCCTTTCTCTGCTATCTCACATACTGTGTTCGCTTCCCTGGGATGCTGCAGTGAAGTTCCATGGACTGGATGGCTTCAGACATTAGAAATAGATTGTCTCTCAGTGCTGGAAGCTGGAAGTCCAAAGCCAAGGTCACTTTTCCTTCTGAAACGTGTAGGAGAGCCCTTCCTTGACTTCTGGTGGTTTGCTGGTAAGGGAAGTGATTGTAATCCCTACACGTTCGTAGTTGGAACTGACCCCTGTTTCAAAAACCAGATTAACGAGAAAAAAACTATGGGTTTCTTAATGTATCTAGTTCATGTATTCGTGGGAGACATGTAAAGAATGAGTAGTTCTCAAAGAGGTGGTTCGAATTCCAAAGATGCTTGTATAGCATTGTCATCAAAGAATAGTTAAGTTTTAGACAAGTGAGAAAATACAAGAAAAGAGGACTTGTATCTGTATAGGTGGCAGTTTGGGGGAGGGAAGGCAGGTAACTGGCAGGCAAAGGGTAGTTAGTCAAGCTTGCTAATTCAGATTCCTCTCCAGGCTACCATATCCTCAAGGGGGGCAGGTACCTTTTGTCTTTGTAAATGATGTCTTGCTTTTAGGCCACAGAGGGAGGACTGAGTGCCTCCCTGTGTCCACTTCTTGTCTTCAGCTCTGAATTCCTTCCTTTTGGGGAAGTGTACGCCTGTCTCCTGCACTTTGGTGTTCCTGGCTTGAGTTGCACGACTTTAGTCTTTACCTTTATTGTCACATCAGATTCCCCCTTCACACCTGTCTTTTCGGGACTGTCTTCTCATGAGAACACTAGTCACATTGGCTGAGCCCCCTGCCACCACCACTGTAGTATGTCCTCACCTCAGCCAGTCACATCTGTATGGCGTGTATACAAGGAAGCCCACATTCTGGTGCTAGGTTAGGACTTCAGTGTTTCCCTTTTGAGAGGTAACAATTCAATTCACAATGCCTGCCTCACTCCACTATGTTTCATTTTGGGGCCTCTTACAGTGAACTGCTTTTGGCTTTGAAGACTGCGTCTTACTGAAAGAGTTGAACATGGAGTACATTTTCAAGTTTTGATTCCTTTATTTTTGTAGTTGACTCCCATTTCCCCTTATATCATAAAGTTTCATGACCCAAAAGAGAGCTTTGACTATGAGCAGAAAAAGCAGATGGTCCTGGAGTTTTATCTGAGGGTTTGATTTGAAGCCTTAAATCCTGGATCTGGCCTTTACAGGGTTTTATGAAGAGATGAGGAATGATAAGGCTTTGCCTTCCCTTCATAGTGTCCCTGCAGCTGTTGCTGTTCTTGCTCTGAAGCAGTTGTCTTTAAATATGTTTTATGTCAACAGAATTGGCATCTTGTGTTTTTCTTTTATTCAATCTTCTTGAATATAAATATTTAATTTCTTACAAACCCAGTATACTTTGCATGAAGCAGTGAATACAGCACTATTTTTTTATACATCAAGGACAGATTGGCCTCTTGGGATAGGAGCAGACAGCTCCCAGGGCCATTTGGCCAGATCAGTGGCTTTCAGGTATGGTGTACGATTGGCTGACCTCTAAACAGTAGTTTTAGAAGATCAGGGAAAATTATATTGGCATGAAGAAGATGGTTTAAATGAGATGCAGCCTTGCCTAGTAATTAGGAGCCAGGATGGATGGGATAGACCATTAAGGGTGTGTGAACCTGGGCATGTGTCTTGTGCCTACCATGTCTGTTTATTATGAGGACTGAATGAGCTAAGGCAAGAAACACAGTTTTCTTAGCAAGGTTGTTGGCACATGCTACATCTCAGCGAATATTCTCTTAAGAGGATCTGTTCTGCTTTAGACATTCTTGCTTTATCTTTCCAGCTGGTTTTCAGCATCATTTTCCTGTTGGAGGCAACTGAAGATAAAGTTGGAGAAAGGAAAGCAACTAATATTTCTAAGGGATATGGAAGGAAATCTAATGAAACATGATTTTTTTTAAAAAAAGCTTTGACAAATATCCCTGTGATGTCATACACTGGCACTGACACTGTGTTAGGGTATCAGGGTTTCTGGAAACAAACTCGGTGGAGTACTGATTAGTAATTTAAATGGCAACCCACTTGCTGCAAAGAGAAAGCATTATTTGGTAGTGCAAAAGCCAGCATTCCTGAAACAGTGAGCTCAGCATTGAACTCTTCATCTTCCACGCCCATAAAAGAATCCCTGACTTGTTTGCTCATTTTGGCTTTGGTTTTCTAGGCAGCTGAGAGTGAACTGAAGCGGTGGACAGTGGTTCTTTTTGATTTTTATTTTATTTATTCATTTTTGGTGGCGCTGGGGATTGAACCTAGGGGTGCTCTACTGCTGAACTACACTCGGCCCTTTTAACTTTATTTTTGTTGAAACACGGTTTCATTAAGTTGTGCTTTTTATCCTCAAACTTGCCATCCTCCTGCCTCTGTCTCCTAAGTAGTTGGAATTACAGGTGTAGGCTACAGAGCCCCATGAAACACTGGTGTTTCATGCACATTAAAATCATTCCTAGGACTTGTGAGGACAGACTGTCAGTCTCAACCCCAGTGGTTCTGATTCAGGGAAAAGGAGGTGGGGCTTGAGAGTTTTCATTTCTACTATAATCCGAGTGATTCTGAGGGGTCTGACCCAGGAAGCACACTCTGAGAACCACTAGAGTAGCTAGCAGAAGTTACGTGATATGAGCACTTGGGCCTTTTAGTCAGAAGGAAGTGGGTTTAAATTCTGGAACTATCATTCTTAACATACTTCTATTCTGCAAGTAATAGACCTGAGATTGAGTTTGTTGTTGTTGTTTTTTTTTTCTTCAGTACTGCAGATTGAACCCCAGGGCCCTCGTCCACTGAACTATATCCCTAGCCCTTTATATAGCTTTTTGTTTGGTTTGAAACAGATCTTGCTAAATTGCCCAGGCAAGACTCTAATTTTGGATCCTCCTGCCTCAGCCTCCCACAGAGTTGGGCATGTTCCATTATGCTTGGCTGTGTTCCTTCTAATTTTACGTGAAAATAATAAAATCCACCTTATTACTGGGTATGGTGGCACATGCCTATAATTCCAGCACTGGGGAGGCTGGGGCAGGAGGATCACTGAAGGTTTGAGGCTAGCCTGGATGACGTAGTGAGTTCAAAGTCAACCTGAACTGCATGTCATGGGAAAAAAAAAAGATCCACTTTATTAAAGTCATTTTAAAAGTCAGTTAAGCTGTTTTTTTAGGTACTTTGTTTACTAACTGATTTGTACTACAAAAAAAGATTTCATTAATTTATTTTTTATTAAGTTTTTTTGCAAGTCATATAAGTATTTTTGAATATCTGGACAACCAAGTATTACATGAATAATGTAATACTGTCCATTTAAGTAACTAAAGCAGTTCTCAATGTTTCACTAGAACTCAGCCCAGTGATTCCCATGTCCTGGGCTGCTCTGTGTTAGAGCATTTGTCTAGCGTGCATTAGACCCTGGGTTTGCTCCTTGGCACTGTAAAATAAATAAAATAAAATAAAATAATTCCCCATGTCCTCTTTCAAGTTGGTGTGTTTGTGTGTGTGTGTAGTTTTATTTCTTTTAATTAAACAAGTATTACTCCCCATTTAATTCTTACTGAATAGAAGTTGCATCATGGATTTGGCATTTCATTCTCTAATTTTGCACATTGGAATTTTTGCATATTTTCATGCATAGATGGTAAAGAGCAATGAAAAGGTCACAGCTAGAATGCAAACCTTAAGATTTTGTAACTCATGAACTGTACATAGGATCCAACCACAGTTTTGTCTTCTTGTATCCAGAAACAATCGTGTAACTCTCTGGTATGAAGTCTCTTGGGGAGCTTCTTAAATAAGTAGAATCTATCTTTGGTCTCTAAGAATATGGTTCAGTGTTCTGTAGGATGGGGCTTGGTCCTGTGCATTTGAAAGCCTAAATGGTGCAGAGGTGATATTTCAGGAAGCATCAGGATGGGCCAGGAGCCTCCAGACTGCATTCACATTGGGATTTTGCTGCCTGACCTTGAGCCAGTTCTACAGCCTGTTTAACTCTTGATGCCATGTATGTTTCTCGAGTCCCTCTCGCATACCATGGCTGCTATGTTTGTCAGAGTTAACACACAAAACACAAACACTCCTGACAGCGGTTCTTCTGCACTGGAAGGGGGCTCAGTAAGAGAAACACATAAGCTCTTAGGGGACCGAGCTGAGATGAAGCCTGCTGGCTCTGTGAATCTATAAAATATGAAGCCCCGAGGAGAGAGAACTCACCAAAGATTGTGTTGGAGAAACTGATTTCTTACCAGTGTCTTCTGATTTATCATGTTCACAACTAATTTTTAACTTGTTTTAATTATTTACTTGTAGGATCAGAACTTTATTTCAGGTGCTTTAAAATTAACCAATACTTGACTATAGTGAAACAAATTGTTCAGTCTGATCTATTGAGTCAGCATATTATAAGCTTTTACTGTGCCACAACATTAATTTCCCTTTCACTTTAATGTAACAAGCTAATGTCCTTTCGTGAAAATATTAAACACTTAAGAAAAACCTAAATGAAGTCATATTTAATATAAGACAGCAGAGCCAATGAATAGTATTTGGTAACAGGATAGGAAAATCCTGTTTAAAAGGAAAATATAAACTATACAGATTTGTATTCAAAGCTACTCCATACAAGTACATGTTTAATTCTTCACGATGTCTTCCTGGGTATACTTCTGTATTCTCTTAAGCAGTTTTAGAATACATCAGTCTTCCAGTAATACGGTCTTTTCCAGACTGCTGATGTGTTTTGTGTTTCTAATTTATGTGCTCAAAATTAGTAGTGTGACATTTTTATTTCCATGCCATTCCTAAAAAGTTTTGATGTCAGTGGAGCTTTTAGAAGGGACTTTACCAGCTGCAATTGCACATTCATTAAACACAGCGTGAGAATAGATGATCCAAATAAGGTTTTCATTTATGAATCCTCGAGTGTAGGGTTCCCCAGGGACAGTGGTCAACATTAGTTCAAACATCTTAAAGTCTGTCTACCACCATTACTTCTGTGTGAGATGTCCTGAAGGACTCTGAATTATCACTTGAAAACAAAGAGGATGTGGAAAATTCGGCTTTCTCATTGTTTTTATGCAGATGCCACTTTAAAGCAAATACTGCACAGTGTCACCAGGACTGACATAATTCGTTGCTCTAGTGAAGTAATGTTTCATATGTGTAATTTGTTACATGAGAGGAAAAAGAGAGGTCTCATGATGTCATAGTGCCTGCAAGTTGAAGAAGGAGAGACTGTTAAACTGTGCCTGAAATGTAGGAAGGTGTGCAGATTAGATGTCTGTCTTTCCCATGTGCACATGAGAACATGAACATGTAATGTAAAGATATCATTTTGAACTAGTGGGACTTTCAAGTATTTCCTTCTAGGTTGGACACCGAGGAACAATAAAAGATTATCCAGGCTTTAGCCCATCAGTGGATGCTGAAGCAATCCATAAGGCAATCAAAGGAATTGGTGAGTATGTTTTACAATTAATTCTCTTCTTATTTTTAAGCAAATCAGGAAAGTTATGGTCTAAAAGTAGCCAGGTTCAGTTTGCCCAATTTGGTTTATTCCATTAGAGAAATTGTTGCATATTTTTTAAAAGTATAAAACAAGGAGGAAAAGCATAGGGAACTAAACAACCACCACCACTGCTGCTACCAGCAACAGTCATCATCAGTCATTACAGATGCAGTCCTTGTTGATTCTTCCTGGATTTCATTCCCGCTCCATTGCCTAAAGATGATCACTGTCCTAAATTAGGCTTTATTCCTGAGACTTTATTCCTGTGTAACTTCCAATGTCATGACTACGAATGTATGTACAAATTGTTTTGCATGCCCTCAACCAGTAAAAAATAGATTTGTACTGTATACGTTCTTCTTTATTTTTTTATCCCTTAACATAGTATATTTGAAATTTATCTATGTTGATATGTTTAGCTGTAGTTCATTAATTTTAACTGCATAGTAGTTAGTCTATTGCATACTATATCGTAAAATGGGAATATTGATGGAACATTAATATTGCCTACAATTCTTTTCTATTACAGTATAAAAATACTGTAACGAGTATTTCTGCTTTTGTTTCATTGTGCATATTGGCTTGCATTTCTCTAGAATATGACAAGAATTGGAATTTGCAGGTGGAAGGGAATGCTTATTTTCAAATTAATTAGAAATTTTGCCAAATTGCTCCCTGAATAAATACAGAAATTATCATTCCTTCCAGCAATGTATGAGCCTTCTGCTTGTTCCATGTTCCATGAATACTTGCTACAATAGTACTACTCAGTTTTTCTCCTTGACTGTGTCTATAATTGTATCTCATTCTATATATGTTTATTTCCTCCCTCTTCTTCTTCTTTTTTTTTTTTTGGTACCAGGGATCGAACTTGGGTCCTTGCACTTGCACAGCAGGCAGCGAAACTACTGAGCTAAATCCCCAGCCCTTCCTCCCTCTTCTTTATCGCCAGTTACGGGTGCAGTTAACCATTCTTGCTGGGTTATTTGTTCCCTTTTGTATATTACTTTATATAGTTTATCCATTTTTTGGTTGGGTTGTCTTCTTCGTGATGAGCAGAACTTTCAGCATAATTTCTCAACATAATCCTTGGGTTTTTAAAATTGCATGCCATAAAAATATCTTCTCCAAGTCTGTGGCTTTCTTTGAACATTGACTATAGTACTTTTGTTACATTAAGTTTTAAGTGTTAATAAGATTGAGTTAACCAGTGTTTTAACTAGGATTTATCTTTACATCTTTTTGTAATGAGATTATGAAAGGTGTTCTGAATTTTTCTCCAATGTTTAAAAATTTTATTTTTCACACTGTGAGCTTTAATTTACATGGAATTAGTATTATGTATAGTATTTAAAGATATCTAATTTTATTTAATTCCATGTGAGTACTTAATTGTTTCAACATAATTTACTGGAGAGCTCATCATTTCCACGCTGATTGATAATGCCCTTCTCTTTTCTGCCTCCCTGTTTTTCTGTCCTCTGCTATGTTCCATTTGTCTGTTTGCCTCTTCTTGTCCAAATACCACATTGTCACAGTTATTATAATTTTATAATGACCCTTGATATAGGGCCAAAAATTTTCTTGGCTCTGTTCTCTGTCAGTTTTAGGCTTAGCTTGTCAAATTCTGTGAAATACACCATTAGGACTTATGTCAAGTAATATTATCTTATTTTTACCTGATAGGGCTTTTTCCCATTGTTAAATGAAAGTTATTTGTTTATTTATATCTTTTCTACCCAGTGTTGAAAAGACTATTCCGTGAGGTTAGTGTCAAATCGAACAAATTGATCATCTTTAATTTCTATTGCCTATCTCTTTTGACATTATGATTTCAAAATTCTGCAGTTTCCCTTGCAGGCCACTTTGAGATCTTTTTTGTGATCACCATGGTGAAACCAGGTGTTGGGATGGCATTTGGCTTAGGACTGTCTGAATTGCAGTCTCCAGACCATGGGGTAGTTAGGTTAGCTGCTGATCTTGGGCATGTGCAAAAATAAGAGATGAGAAACTGCCAGACACACAGACTGCACACATCTGGGCAGTTAGGGATATTGGAACTCTGGGTGCAGAGGATACAGAGATGCAGAGAAGGAGTAGTAAATAAGAGCAGAAACATCAGGCACTGACTGGGATATGAGCTAAGGGTTCCAGTTTTATCCTGAAGGTAATGGAGAGATATCAGTATTTTGGCTAAGAGAATAACATGATCAGATTACATTTTTTTTTAAACTGACATAGGCGGGGTATGGTAGCACATGCCTGTGATCCCATCACTTGGGAGGCTGAAGCAGGAGGATCACAAGTTTGGGGCCAGTTTAGGCTCCCTAGTGAGTTCAAGACCAGCCTGAACTACACAATGAAATTCTGTCTCAGAAAAAAAAAAAAAAAAAGTTCTTAGACAGTAATGTACAAGATGAATGATGTGGGGGTCAAGTTAGCTATTAAAGTTATGTAGGCAGAACGTGGTAAAGGCACAGTAACAGAGAGTACTAATTTAAGAGAGGCAGGCAGTTGCCACAATGTGAGGAGGAAGGAAAAGGAAGGAGTCTAGGGGAGTTCCCAGGATTTTTGATTGGGTGACTATAGCCATCATATTCCCACTGATGAGAGAACATGGACTGACAGGTTGGAAAGGAAATATGATGGCTCCCACCTGGAGGATGTGAGTTTAAGACATGTGCATTTGTAAATGTCCAGTCGTACACTGACACAGAGGCCATCCAAGGTCAGGTTGGTGATCAGAGTCTCGGGGCATAATCAGGCATTGATCTAATCCTGTTAAGGAGGTAGAAAAATTCAAGACTGGAGGTAGAGGGCAGCAACTGCCCTTCGGAGGCCAGCAGATAGCTGAGCACAGATGGTCTTGCCCCTCGTGAATGTAGGCCCCTCTGCACAGACAGTGCAGGCAAGGTGTGCACATGTCACCTCAATACAGAGAAATGGAGCCTCAAGTTCTAATTGATCTTCACACCATCCCAGCCCTCCCTGCCTCAGGCTCCCAATCCAAATCCCTCAGCTCCCGACTCCACTGCAATCCTCTCCGGCAAGTGAGGTGGACACAACTCTCTGCACTGTCTTAATCTCATAATTACCAAAAAAATGATGGCCTTGTGGTTATTCTGAGGCAGGCCAGCCTTAGTCCTGGCCCAGTGTTACCCTGTGCTTACAAACAGGAGGTTAAGAATATGGATGTGAAATGTATAAGAGAGGTGCAGACCAGAGATAGAAATATGTATTCTGGGGTCAAAGATTTGTGTCTGAAGTCCTGCCGTACCACTGAGCAGCTATGTGACTTTGGCTTTTTGAGTGTTAATGTCTTCATTTCAGACAGCTTAGTCATAGCTACTGCACAGGGCCCTGTGACTGTCGGCTACGACAGGGGATGAAAGAGTGTCTGGTTCATGGTAGGTTCTTAATAATTGTCAGCTCCTGTTCTCTGCAGGAGAAAGGTTCGGTTGCCAAGTGTGGGGTTGAGAGCTCAGAAGCGGTGACAGTTACTGACCCTCGTTGCGTGAGGCAGAAGGTTCATGGAGCTCCTCTCTCTCATCTACAGATAGGAATGGACAGTGGTTGACAGTGGTTATTTTCTTCCCCTAAACTATCCAAATAAAGTTAAATTCTTTTTCCATAAGCCAGACAAAAAAATGTAAGGAGCTGGAAGTTAAAAAGTAAAATGTTTTACTCAGCAGTTGTTTCAAGCCATTGATCATTTTTCTTTGGTTAAAGATCGATACTGAGCATCTTGGGGTTAATGGTGAATAAAATAATTTCTGTTTCATTTAGGAACTGATGAAGAGGGGCTCATCAGTGTTCTAACTGAGAGGTCAAACGTGCAGCGGCAGCTGATCGTGAAGGAGTATCAAGCGGCCTATGAGAAGGTACTGCAGTGAACGCGACAGGCAGGAAAAAGGTAGCATCCTGTCACGAACCTGGGACCTGAGTCCTGGTTTCACCATTAACTGGCTAAATGGCCTTGGTGCCTCAATTTTGTCACCTGTGGAATGAAGGGGATTGTCTGAGACCAGTCATTCTAGCCAGGAGTCCCTTTGCTCCTTGCAGGACACATGGCCTAGGTGGAGACATAGTCATTACCACAGGTGGGATGGGCGTAATTCTGGTTTCCAGCGGGCAGAGGTCAAGCCTGCTGCCAGATGCCCCACAGTGCCAAGAGAGCCCCACCACACAGAAGCATCTGGCTAGCAATCCAACGGAACACAGCTTAGACGATCTTTGAGCTCTCTTCTGATTTAAAAATATTTACATAGTTGTAGGCTTGCTTCATTCAGCATATGAAAACTGAGTACCAGAGACTTATTTAAAAACAAGTAAGGCTTGGTTGTTGCTGTGCAGTTTATTTGTTCAATTCCTATTGGTTGAGTGCTGCCTATTTCGGGAGATCTCCTGGACATTGGGGATACAGCTATGTGCAGAGCAGGCCCTCCCATCTTCCATGAGCTCATGTTCTATTAGAAAAGTAATAAGTAAATAAGAGAAGTTCAGATGCTAGGAAGTACAATGAAAAAAATTAAAGTGGGTGCTGTAATAGAAGGTGACTGGTAACTAACTCCTTTGGGCAGGATGAAGAAATGCCAGTGAGCAGTTCCTGCCTTACTCTTAACTGAGACTTAGCAGGACAAAGACTGCCCTGCTTGGCCTGGAATGGGAAGAGCTTTTCAGGAAAAGAGAACACCAAACACAGAAACCTGCAGCAGACACGAGCTGGGAACACCAGGTTTTATTCTAAGGACAATAGGAAATTGGGAATTTGTTAGCAGAGGAATAATAGAATCCAGTTTTCATTTTTAAACGATGATGTTGGCTGCTGTGTATAACAGACTGTGGAAAGGAAAGGATGGGAGCAGAGACCAGGCAGGCCATTGTGTAAATTGAGGGCCATCCAAACCCAGCTAGGGTGTCACCTCCTGCAAACTCTCCTTTCTCAGAAGTACCTGTAGCAAATACTTAGCATATTGCACTGAAATTTTATCTTTGAATACTTCTGTTGTTCCTTCCCCATTGGTGCATAGTATCTTAGGAGTAAGGGTTGTAGCTAACTTACCTTTAAATGCCTAGTGTGGAGCAGGTCCTTGGAAGCATGTGCATCGGGCAAGGTGGGACATCCACAAGCAGGGAGCAGGAGTGGTCCTCTTGCCTTTCAGTCTTCCAGAATGTGGAAGGACAGAGGCAAAGGGTACCCACTTCTCACGGTGAGATAGAGTGAGAGTGTGTGCAGTAAGAGTCGATTGTGACGTCTTGCGTTGGGGATAGATGGTAGCGGAATTTTGCATTTAGAGAGGAAAGAGCCCAGTGACTGAAGCAGAGTAATAACATGGAGCTTGTCCCGTGTCTTGGTGGGATCACACTACTGGCGTGGCCCTGGTGGCATGGTAGTCAGTCTGTATCATTCTAGTAGTCTGGGACTCCCAGCTTCTGTGTCAGAGCTTCAGGGAAACACTATTCAGTGTCCAACATTCTACTCCTTTGAATGTTGGAAACAAATCATGTTACTTGCTTTTAGGCAGGGGAGAGGGACTATGCTTATGTAATGTAAGAAATCAGCACCAAAGGACGCTGTTGAGAAGTGATGTCCCTGCCTTGCCACACTGAGGGCTTCCCTTGCTCCTGTTACCAGGCAATAGTTTCTGATGCTTCCCAGTTCCAAGCTCTTACCGAACAAATGACACCCCATCACTGTCTTCCCTTCTCCTTTCTTTTTGGAACTGGTTAGAGCAGCAAGAAGCAAGGTACAGAAAGTAGAGCACCTGCTACTGATGCTAAGTATGAATTTTCTTCACTTTAGCCCAAGCATTGAGAACATTGAGGACCCAGGAAATGCATTGATTTTATTGTTATGAATTATTATTTTAATTGTGGGGTATAATGCAATAATTCAATACATGTGTATGCAACCTATAATGATCAAATCAGGGGAGTTAGAGGAATGCATTTTAACATTCAGTTCCTCATGATGGTGCCCATGCAGAGCACTCTGTTAGCTTTCTTCTAAAAATCCTTTATGAGACTGAGGATGTAGCACAGTGGTAGGGTGCTTGTCATCCTCAGCACCACACACATGCATAAATCCTCCAAAAAACAGAACATTTTGGAGGCAATCATAAAATGCAGATTAGTATCCATAGAAATATTTTCAGCCATTTCTGCTTCTTCCCTGTGGATGGCCATATTTTTGTCAAATTTCAATACTCTGTTCATCTTTCACTAGGTGACTTTAAAGGAAGAGAAAGGAAAAAAATTCAAAATTTCTTTCTTGGGTTTTATTTTAGGAGCTGAAAGATGACTTGAAAGGTGATCTCTCTGGCCACTTTCAACACCTCATGGTGGCTCTTGTGACTCCCCCAGCAGTGTTTGATGCGAAGCAGCTGAAGAAGTCCATGAAGGTATGAGCCCTGCACAAGCCAGGGATGCCCTGCGTTGGGCTCCATCATCAAAAACAGCAGCCTCTCTTCCAGTACACACTGGAGACATGGGGGCACCCGGAAGCTATCCTGGTCGGCTCTTCCTATGGTGAGATGACTCTGCAATAGGGGGCAGTTGTGAAGCCTTGAACCCAATGTTGTCTGGAAGAATTTGCTCACATCCTTCTTTTGTTTATTTTTTGACATGACCAAATTCTCAATTTTGATGTTGAAACTAAATGGCACTGTCATCAACCCCATTGCTTAAAGCCAAAAACCTTGCATTATCATCCAGGCATGGTGGTACACATCAGTAATCCCAGCACTTGGGAAGCTGAGGTAGGAGGATTGCCTTGAGTTTCACGCCAGCCTGGGCTACATAGTGAGTTCAAGGCCAGCCTGAACTGCATAAGAGACCCTGTCTCAACAAAACAAAAACCTTTTATTATCTTTGGACACTTGCTTTGCCTTCTCCTTCAGGGTTCATAGATCTAAAAAAAAAAGGGGGGGGTTCATAGATCTGAGAACAAGCCCATTAACTCTACTGCAGAATCCGCTGCAAATATATGCACTTCTCTCAAAACCCACTGCTGCCGTTCTGCTATGATCATGAGCATATCTTGACTAGACCATGACCCTTTGCCCTTTGCCCCCATTTCTGTGCATTTTTAATCCATTCTCCAGCAATAGCCAAAATTATCTGTGTAAAGTTATTTTTAACGTGAGAATTTGCCATTCATATGCACACATTTCCAGTGGCTCGAACACTTAAACCCAAACTCTTTGTGCCCTTTGTCACCCATCATAGTCTAACTCCTATCTCAAATTTTTAAAATTCTTTGTTTGCCAGGGTTCTGCAGACCAGCAGAATGAACAGGTGGGAGGTACATATTGAGATTTATTATAGAGAATTGGTTTACACAATCATGGGACGAGGTGAACAAGGCCGAGGTCTAAAGGATGGGCAGTCAGGAAGGGAAGGCTGGAGCTTAGTGCACTCTGAGGCCACTCCCCATGGACAGAATTTCTTCTTCAGGGAAGCCTCAGCTCCACTTTTAATTCCTTGCTCCAAGCTGAATCTGAGCCATCTAGAGTGTGGCATATCTAAGATCATCTCCCCTACTCAATGTCGATTGATACTGGACAAAGCACCTTCCCAGCAACACTTAGAATAGTGTTGGATGGAATAACTGGCACTCTAGTCTGGCCAAGCCCAGTTTATAGCACCGACTGTCACACCCCCACCCTTCCTTTTTTATTCAATGCTATAGCTACACTGGCCTCCTTGTCTGCTTCTTGAACATTCTAAGCTTATTCCTGTTGTGGGCTTCTTCTGCCTAATCCTCCCTCCATTGGGAGTGCTTCTCTTCCAGACACTTACTATTAATTTACTCAGCTTTATTTTTTGTTTTTTAAATTTTTATTTGCATTTATTTTTTGTTGAATTTTTTCCCAAGCCATAAGTTTTTGTTTTTTCACTTGCTTCCGGGATATCTTTCTTATCTATGCAACATATCTTTCTGGCTCAGAACAGTTTGTTCCCATTCAGTGAGGATCATCTATCTCTGTGTGGCCCAGGAGCTCACAGATGGATTAATCTGACCCTGGACTTGGTGAGATGCCCGTGTGTCACAGGTGCTCTGTTCACCCGGATATGCTCAGTGCACAGAGAATCTCCATCATAACCCTGAAGCGCAGCAGTATGCTGCATTTTTAAGCAGGTGCAACAAACAGCAATCTTGAGCCACCAGCCCTGTGTCCAGCTCCACTGCTTGGCCCCACCCAAGTCCACATTACAATGCCAGAATGGCTTCTTTAAAAGGAAATACTTCTGATTCTTTATAGCTTTATGGACGTACAGACCCTTGATGGCCTGGGCAGGCTCAGAGATGCTCTTAAAGTGAACATGAAGATTTCCTTCTCTTGATTTGCGTGGATTTTGTTGGATCTTCTGGATCCAACAAAGAGAGTAGAGAACCATTTTCACAATCACCTTGGAATACTAACAGAAAGAGCCACTTTTATTTTTTAATTGCATCTATTACCATATAAAATTGTCCTTTTCTTTCCTCTTTATTCTTTAAAAATTTTTTGCCTAGTTGTTTATCATTTTTCATTCAATTTATAAGGCAGACCTACATCATGACAAGAACCTCATCAGTCTTAATCTATATCTTCTGATCCTGGAGCAAAATCTGCCATGAAGTAGGTGTTCAACATATTTATTGATAGGAAAGAGAGGAAAGACAAAGGTCTAGATCTGAGGCATAAGCAATATGCCTTTCCCATAGGGATAAGAGTTATTTTCTTTTCTATGGAAGAGTTATGGGCATCAGAGAAGCACACAGCAGAATAGAATTGGGTGTACAACAGATACGTTGTGAAAAATACCTGTGAAGGATAAAGAAGAAACAGCCTGCAAAGGGGGTGCACCCACAAACTGCAATGCTGGTCTGATGCTTTGAAGGAGAGCAGGAAGGAAATGGCTCAGGTAGGAAGAGTGTCCATGATGTAGCTCTTGGAAACCCTCGAAAGCTGATGGCAGCTCCTGAGCAGATATTGCCCTTGGAGAGTCCTACAGTGTGCCCAGCTCCTGTACCATGCTGGGCCCAGACATTGGCTAGTTGAATCCTAGAGAGAGTATGACCTGTGTGAACTCAGTGGCAGATCCAAAGGTGAGGCAGTGGGAGGCCAGTGGCCAAGGACATTATCAGCAGCAGATGCACTTGAAGTTAGGTGTGAGCAGTGTACCTCTATGGCCACCACTTGGGAGGGCTTAGTAGCTGTAATAGTAAGGGTTAGATTCACCCAAAAGGAAGAGAAATTTCTCTTGTACATAAAAGAATGTAAGCAGTTCAGAAGTGAGTATGGTAGCACCCTTATTATCTGGGACCCTTCAATCTGGGTGCTCCTCTGCCTTCAGCCCATGACTTCCACTTGGTTAAAGATGGCAGTTCAAAGTCCAGCCATTTTACGTTTGTTCCAGCCAACTAAAAGGAATAAACAAAGAAGGTTTCACTTTTTCTCTTTGAATGACATTGTGAGTCCAAGCACATGATACTTGTGCATATATCCCATTGCTCAGAAGTTACATGGATAAGCTGTGCTGTATAGTGACCTTGCGCATATATCCCATTGCTCAGAAGTTACATGGTTAAGCTGTGCTGTACAATGATCTGAGAAATATACCCTTTATTTAAGATGGGTGCCAAGTTAAAAATTAGAGGACCTATTACTAAACCAGAAAGACAAAAGAGATATTGAGGGTAACTCAATATTGAGAATCCCTCCCAGAGAGGGACAGAATTAAGTCTCTCCTCATGTGCTTCACTGACCTTATTTCATCAAGTTCTATTGTAAGTGTCTTTCTCTGGAACCATACTGTGATTCAGTGACCTCATAATAAACAAGGTTGAAGGGTAGTAGTGTCCAAGCCAGCCAGGCCCAGGACACACATTTGCTGACTAATGCAATACCATGGTGCAGAGATGAACACACTCAGAGAAATACAGGGCCCTTTTTAAACACAGTTAAGTTTGACCGCTCTGTTGGATTATTCCTTTGGAATACCACTTCTAGCCTGTAACATCATAGGCTTTGTCCTTCAAACTCTTTCTTCCTAGAGTGTATTCAATTGATTTTTGCAATAGAGTAGGACATTTTCTTGAACATTTGATGTCAGTTTACTCCAGATGACTCATGTTATTTTAATACTGAAATATATGGGAAATTAGAAAAGGACTTCAGGGCCATATGAGATCTTACACTGATTTACTCAAAATGGCTCTTTTATCTGTGTGAAATATGATATTAAGAATGAAAGGCATGAAATTAAGTTTTTTAAGTGTTCTAAAAATTAGATTTCCTTTTCCTTTTTAGGGTACTGGAACAGATGAAGATGCTTTGATTGAACTCTTAACTACCAGGACAAGCAGGCAAATGAAGGAGGTCTCACAAGCCTATTACACAAGTAAGCCAATTTTCTGCTCACCCTTACCCCTGTCCACATGGGTATGAGCCAAATTGCTTTTCCTAGAATCACACCAATCTATACTCAAGCCATTTTGAGAAGGGAAGAGTTATAGACAGATATATTCTAAAACAGGCTGTGGATTTTCAGAGAGAATTACAATATGATTCAGGCTAGCAACTGCTGTATAACAATGGCTTAATATTTTGCATTTATAATATTACAGCTGCAGTGGATTTTGCTCTCAGCAATTGCTTAATTGAATCAACTGTTTTCGTCAATGTAAGAGACTCCTGTCATTGTATATTATTATTATCTATTTAAAACTACTCAGATTAGACTTATGATTTTTGGTGTGGGAAATTAGATGAACAATTTAGAGGACATGTTGAGCATATGAATTCAGTGTAATTAGCTGAAGTCCTAAAGTTGTGTTATCTATGTAAAAATTAGCAAGTCCATGCAATGCAAGTTTGACACTATGCAGTCACTTAGTGTGACTACACAGGTTAGGTTATAGTCCTCGCAAGACTGCCCTCTCTTTAGACATCAGCCCCCAAGCTCAGGTGTTCCCAGGCTACATGTACATCTGTTTAACCAACTGGCTACAAATCCAGGTGCTTACTGCTCTCTCAGGCCCAGGAGCTCACTAGAATGATGCACAGAACTCAAGAAAGTACTGTTCCTACAAGTATAGTCTTATTTTGAAGGATACAAATCAAGGCCAGCCAAAGAAAGAGACCCATAGGAAGAGATCTGGGAGGATCCAGAGTGAAGCGTTCGCCCTCCCAGAACACTGATGTGTAATTACCAACTTGCAAGCTCTCTTGATCATTGGTATCCATAGTTTTTATTGCCTAGGCACGAATGAATCATTGTCTGTATGATTGAACTCAGCCTACAGCTCAGTCTCTGTACCCAGAGGTTCAGCTGATATCTTGTGGCTCAAAGCCTCAATCCTCTAATCACATGGCTGGTCTTTCATATGTGACTTCCTTCTGTTCTGAGTCATCCTGTTAGCATAAATTTGGGGGATCACCATGAATAATAAAGACTCAAAATATTTGGGAAATTCCAAGGATTTAGAGGTCACCTCCCAAGAATCAGAGACGAAGAGCAGCTCAATTTTGTGTTATACAAGACCCCCCGTAGCCTCTTCCAAGTACCTTAAGGGAGCCTTGTTTTCTAACTTTGTGTCTCTGTGAGGTCGGTTGTGGATCCAGGAGGTTTGCACTGAGAGAGGCCCAAACAAAGGGTATCCTGAACCCCAGATGGGTATTAGAGAGATTACTTTGGAAAATTCTCACTAGAAGTTAAATAGCTTAATAAGCGACTATTTTGTTATTGATGTACTAATCAGAATGTAGTCAGAAAAAGCAGAAAAAGTACTAGATATGTTAACAGAGAGAGCTACTTAATAGAATTGTTTTAAACACTTTGTAGAGGAGTGAAAAAGCAAAAAGAAAACTCGACCTCCCCTCTTGGTGGAATGCAGCAGAAAATGGATGAATTTGGAGGAGATGAGAGATTTGCTTGATAAGGAGCACGAGTGGGTGCATTGTCAGTGTTTAAAATGCCTGGTTTAAAATACAGTGATAACTTCAGTTTTCGAACTCAGTTTGTTCCAAATTTATATTTGAGCTTTGAAGAGTTTGAGAACTTAACGTATTTTTTCCCATAAGAAATGTTGGAAAACCAAATAATTGGTTCTGAGGCCCAAAAATTATACTTGTAAATCAATTTTTCCAGGACTTTAACAAATTTCCCAATGATTTCTTTAAGTCTGTTGTGGTTCTCACAGTTTTTCTCTTAGCTTTATTGCTGGTATCACTAACTTTCTTTGGAGCCATGGTTACAATTTTATGCAAATAAAGTACAAAAAAAAAGCACAATGGTGAATATTTTTTGTTTTTGTTTTTGTTTTTGTTTGTTTCTTTGATTTTTTATTTTTTTTTAGACTTGGTTCTCCAGCTATGTACTCCTGGCTGGGCTTCATCTCACTGTAGTCCAGGCTGGCCTAGAACTTCTGGCAATCCTCCTGCCTCAGCCTCCCAGGGGCTGGGATTACAGGCACCCACTACCACATCCAGTGGTGAGGAATATTTTAACACACTAACACAAGCACTATATGTTGTCTGGGGCTGAATGGCACTTAGACTATAGCGTTGCCCCTTTGTGTCAGTGGCAAGATGCGAGGCATGACTCACTCTCAGCCCATAAGAACTTTTTCATGTTGGATTTTTGGTTCAACAGTGGAGCAAAGTTAGGAACACCAAGCATTTTTTTCTAACTTTGCTGTTGGAGTAGTGGAAGGTTCAAGCTTGGAGCTGTTCGACAACCAAGGTATCACTGTACTTCAGTTCAACAAGGTTTACACGTAAAAAGTAAGTTGTCAGAGCCAGGCACTGTATCGTGAGGTGGCTTTTAGTTCCTGGTGTCTCTTAGGAGCTTGCTGCTCCATGATTGGACCTGCCCAGAGATAGCTGCCCGGAGCCCAGCTTTTCCATATAACAGTCCCAGGATGTGCACACTGTGAGGATTGACATTCTTGTCTGTTTCATTCACTGTTGTATCCTCAATGCTCAGGACCATTGGGGAGTAAGTTCAAATATTTATTGAATGACTGTGTTCAAGGTTGAGGCTGAGGTCCTAAGAGCCAAATTACTAGTCTCAATTTCTATATGAGTTAATCTGTGTAAGGCCACAAGGAAAAGAACTGTTTTTAGGCTACCTTGATTGCTAGAGATTGTTGATATAGAAGAAGATCAAGAAGGATACAGCCTCCATTATGTGGAGTCGAGCTTTACAGCCATTCAGGACACAGTGCTGCCCCAGGGACCCAGTGGTCTTGTCCCTGCCTCAGCACGGGTTTGCTGCTCCCTGTGCTATCTTCTACCCTAGAGACTCTCTTCCTCTCAATGTTTGCTTCTAGTGTATGCACCTCCAAGAGACTTCCTTTTTCTTACCAAACCATCCAACTCTATTTTCTTTTCTTCTTTCTCTGCATAGCTCACTCCCTAAGAGAGAGAATTCACTGGCAGCCCCTCTCTAACAGAAAGCATTATTTTGAGCAAAGTTCTTCCACCAGGTCACTTCTTAGCTGTTGGTCACCTCTGCTCAGGTATCAACAGTCTTGTATTCAGCTTGGACAAGAGTGATGGTGTCATATAATGTGAAGTGGTGGCCCACGCCTGAGAAACCCATCAAAGGAGGTCGTCAACTTGGCCCTCATAAAGTGACCAGGCATCTTGTTTGGTGC
This sequence comes from Heterocephalus glaber, assembly GCF_053883595.1. Taxonomy (NCBI): domain Eukaryota; kingdom Metazoa; phylum Chordata; class Mammalia; order Rodentia; family Bathyergidae; genus Heterocephalus; species Heterocephalus glaber. The sequence continues at coordinate 14,587,908 of NW_028258303.1, forward strand.
ATCCAGTTCAAGGAGACAAAAGAACCTGAATAATAACGAGTTAAATCCTGAAATTTTTTCAGTATTCCATAGTTAACAGTATGTGAGAGAACACTGACTCAGGGATCAAGAACTCATTCTAGTTCAGGTATTTGCACTGTTAAAATATAGTTTTCTGTGCTCTGTTATACTTTAAAATGCATAAAAGTTATCAAATTAGATTGAAATCATTTCCATTTTAATAGTCTAATTTCCTGCAAAATCTCTGGGTGAAGGGAGGCCTGTGGAGGCTGCATGAGAAAATCTCATCGATACAATTCTGCAACTGCAAAATCCTTCCCCAAATCTTAAAAAAGCAGCAGCTTCAGTCTTCGACTTGATATTTGTAAATTGAAATATTTTCTAACTAGAGTGAAGGATAGATGCAACAATATTAGGAGTATTAGATACAATGATGCCTGCTAAATGGTATTAAAATGAATAACTTATAGATTTTGCTTGTATGAATTGCTTTGAAAAGTTGTAGAGTTCATAAAAAGGCTAAAATTGTGTTGAGGAAGTTTCTATTTCATGACGGCTCTTCCCGTTTGATAATCTCACATCACTTTCTATAGTTGTCTTTCATTGATTTAAAAGGATGAGCATTCCTATGGCTGACTTATATGGAGTTTTTGAGAATGACGCAGACACCAGTTGGTGTCACCTATATCCAGATACATAGTGGCCTCAGGAGATTCACTATCCCATTGATGGAGCAGAATAAAGATTTAAAACTGATAGGCAGGGGCTGGGGGTGTAGCCCAGAGGTAGAGCACTTGCTTAGAATGCACAATACCTTGGGTTCAATCCCCAGCAGTGCAAAATAAAATTGCCATGCAAAATGAGCTACAACTAGCCTGTATTAAAATATGTGAACACATAGTTGGCATTGATTAAGAGAAAATAGTGTATTTGGGGATGACTTTCTTATTTTTGAGCAACATCAAATAATCTAGGTGTATTTGTTAAGATTAAGGTTTGGTTTCGTAAGATAGGGAAATGACAGTGTCTTAACATAAGATAGAAGTTTGCTTGTGGTACGGTGTATGTAAAAAAGTCTGGAGATGGACAATTCTAAGACTCGTATGATAGCTCTTCAAAATGCTCAGGAACTTGGACCCTTTCCTGCTTCCTTTTTTGCCATTGCTAAGATGCAGTCCTTATCTTCATAGTACAGGATGGTGGCCCAAGTTCTGGACATCAACATGCATCCAAGGAGGTAGGATTGAAGAAGGAGTAAGCTGGCATGGCCCAGCCCTTTAAAGAGATTTCCCTGCAGAGTCACATGTGTCTGCCTACATTTCACAGCAAAGAACTTAGTCATGGAGCTGCACCTACCTAAGAGGAAAGCTGAGAATGAGGTTTTTAAGCTGTGTGCATTAGGTTTTGTTAAATACTAGAGCTCTGTTATTATGGAAGAAGGAGATAATGAAAATTGAAAGGCAAATGAACAGGTTGCCCTTCCTGTGTGTTCCCTAATTAGTGCCATTGTCAGATGAGATGAGCTATGATTTGATCCAGAAAGGCCTCCCTTTGATCCCTTCCCATTTCTTTGCATCTGCCACTGTGCATGCTGTAGCAATTGTTACATAGAGAATATTTCCTTCTCACAATGGTGGAGTGCCAGGAAGTTAAATAAAAAGGCAGATTTATTTTACCAGAGACTCATTATTTGCCAATATTGACGCTGACACTTTTCTCTGTTTTATAATATTTTTTCAGTTTGTCAGGGCTTAATTTCATTTTTATTTGGTTTCAGTGTATAAGAAGAGTCTTGGAGATGCCATTAGTTCTGAAACATCTGGTGACTTCCGGAAAGCTCTTTTGACTTTGGCAGATGTAAGGTTTTATTTTTTATCTTTTAATTCTCCAATAATCTGCATGCTCAGTAATAATTTCTAAGGAGTTTAAAAAAAAATCTGAGACAGTGAGATCGCAGTTTTCCTCGTGAAATGATTTGCTCTTGTTACATGTGCTTTGCCACTATCAGTGAAATGTTTAACCAAGTTCATAAAAGCATACAAACATACATAGTGAAGTAACAAAAAAATCTTGTCTAGGGTCAGTTTATGGATTAAAAGCATTTTGATTAGGTCTTACTATACATTAGAAAAGTATTCTGAGAAATCATCTGACATAAATTAATGGTTCATTTGCATTATAAATGTCTATTTTTAGAACATTTTTATTTTCTTCTAGACATCAAAGAATATTTCTTTTAAGTGAGAAATATGATACAAAAGAATTATTTTTCAGAGTGGGGTATTAAATTCAGAAATAAGTATCAGATTCAGGATTGGAAAAAAATATTGACTTGCAATTTCATCCTTGCCACCTTGGAAAAGCTGCCAAACCATCGATCACAGTGTGACCAAATGAGGTCACTGCAGGTTTTGTTTATTTAGAAGGTTCATGAATTTGCTAATAAAGGTGTAAGGCCAAGGATGAAGTGTTTGCACAGATATATGCTACAGAGAAATTGACGTAAGCCAAATCTCACCAGCATCTCAGCTGATGCACACCCCTCCAAATTTATGAGAATGCTGCAGGGATGGTCTCAGCTAGAATACTGAAACAGCACTTGTCAAAGTGAGGCATTATGCCACTATGAAATAATTTATCCTAATTATGGTACCAGTTTTAAATGCTGAAAACCTTCGGACGGTTGAACTCACAAACCCAAATTTATGAAGCATTGCTGTAAAAACATGCTCTCAGAGGTCTGTAGTCCCAAGTGTGCATCCATTAGTGTGGGTGTGAGTTCACATCCCCACAGGGTGCTGGACAGATTATGCTCTAGGACAGGATTTTAGACTCAAACAGAGTTGGACTATATGCTACTACAAGCTTTCTGTATCTACACAAGCTATTTTAAGTCTGAAAGCAATAGTTTTCTCATCTGTTCATTTAAAGTACTGATAGTACTAGTGCCTTAAGGTATAAATATGTGAAGTACTTAGCACATAGAAAGTGAACAATGCATGGTAGTGGTGGTTTATTATTCTTAAGGCTAATGATAATCAGCGCCTTTATTTATGGAGCACAGTGCACAAATGAAAGAATGAGAAGACAGTACTAATACCAGAAAGAAACCAGGCACAAGTCAGACAGGCATACAAGGAACTAATATTTGAAAATAGGAGCAAATTTATTTTTAAATATTATAACTGAATATTTTGTTCACCTATAATTTTAAGCATAAATCAACCCGGGGCCCGGGATTTAGCTCAGTGGTTCTGCCACCTGCCTCGCAAGCACAAGGACCCAAGTTCAATCCCCAGTACCAAAAAAAAAAGCATAAATCAAGCAGTCCTTTTTTACTTTTCTATCTTCCATCTTTCTAAAATGTGCTCAAGTATTTGTTCACAACCACATATGTACACATTAACTGCGGAGCATTCGAGACTGGGGTTGGTGGGGACTTCTGAGGGTTTTTATAAAGTGGACTTATTTTTAGAGCAGTTTTAGATTTACAGAGAAGTTGAACAGAAAATACAGTGGCACTTCAGTTCACAAACTTAATTTGTTTTACAATTTCAGAAAAGATGGCCACATTTGTGTTTGTGTGGGAAAGACGGCCATGGTCATGTTTGTCACCTGATGAGGAATTTGCAAACAAAAACAAAATTATGCCAAATGTTTTTGTGAACCCAAATTGTTTGCAAACAAAAGTCTTGGTGAACCAAGGTACCACTCTTAGATAGCTCTCCTTTGCCTCTCCTTCCATGTTTCTCCTATTACAGTTAGTCCTCGACTTATAAATGAGTTTTATCCTGGGAGAATATTCTAGAGAGTTGGATTCGTTTGTAATCCTACAAAGTGAGTCTTACACAGTACACCTGTGAATCTTATAATGTACACCTGTGAAAGTTTGGAACATGACTGCTCCTGAGTTGGGGACTTCTGTATTAATAACCTGCATTATGTGGCATATTTGTTACAGTTGCTGAGTGACTAGTGATACACTGTTATTAACTAAAGTCTGTAGTTGGCATAATAGTTCACTCTGTTGATTAGTTCTGTGGACTTTGAAAAATGTATGATGTTGTATATCTACCATCACAGTATGGGAAAGAATAATTTTTGCTTTAAAAATCCTCTGTGCTCTGCCAATTTATACATGCCTTCCCCTAACCCCTGCCCACCTCTGATCTTTTTATTATCTCCAGAATTTGACCTCTTCTAAAATATCCTGTATTTGGAATCCTATACTATGTACCTTTTTCATTCATTCCTTCACTTCATTATTTTCCTTTTAACTTTCCTCTACATCTTCATTGCTCTGCCAATCATATCTTGTTAGGACTGAACAATATCCTATTGTATGGAATATTTGTTTCATCAGTTGAAGGTCATCCTGGTTGCTACTAAATTGGAGAAATTGTGAATAAAATTTCTATTAAACATTCATGTGCAAGGTTTTGTGTGGACATGTTTCTAACTCAGGTAAACATTAAGGGGTGCCACTGCAGGATCATATTGGTAAGATACTTAGTAGTATAAGAAACTGTCAAACTGTCTTCCAGAGTGGCTGTTCCATTTTACATTTTCATGAGCAGTGAGCAGCGGAACTTCCGTTGTCCATATCCTCACCATTACTTGAGGTTGCCAGTATTTTGGATTTTAGGCATTCTAATACAGTAGATGCATGTTGTTATCTTATTGCTTTAATTTGCAATTCCCATATGACATATGATATGAAGCATCTTTTCATATACTTTCTTGCCATCTGTACATCTTCTCTGGTGAGGTCTCAGCAGAACTTTTGCTCATTTTTAAAATTGAATTGTTATCCTCTTATTGAACTGTAAGAATTCTTCATGTATTTTGGTTATAAATCCTTTATCAGATATGTTTGATAAGTATTTTATTAGTTTATGGCTTCATTTTTCATCTTCTTAACACCTTTGAGTTTTCAGAGAAGATGGAGGACTCAAATATTGTGTGATGTGCTACCAACTTCATGACTAGCCAGTGGTGGAGCTAGGGTTAGAAGCAAGAGTGCCTGACTCCCCTCTGCTTCATGGCTTCCACTGCAGAAAAACCACGGAGATGTCTTGCTAGTTAAGATACTCAGCATTAGACTCTTCTGCCCTTGAAGGACTGACCTTGTGTTTGTCATCCCAATGTAGGGTAGAAGAGATGAAAGTCTGAAAGTGGATGAACATCTGGCCAAAAAAGATGCTCAGGTCAGTAACAGAGCAAGTTAGAGGTCTCCTTTAACTATTCTTCCTCTTGACAGCCTTTGCATTTCTGTCATAAGGGAGCAAGATGGTAGGACCCAAGGCTGTTTTCTCTCCTGTTGAAAGCAGAAGCCTGGAGACCGGGTCAGCCCCACCCAGCCTCTGCCTTCCTTAGCAATGGCAATCATTCCCAGGCTCCTGCTTTTCCAGCCTCCGGATTTCTTGTCTGCTACAACTGAGAGGCCTAGATAATAGAGGATCTCACTGACCTTGAAAATAAACTAAAGCTTCCCACTCTTCTCATTCCACTCCCTCAAATAAGAGAAAGAAAGAATTGTGTCTATAATAACACATAAGTTTCCCTCCTTTGTCGGTAGATTCTCTATAATGCTGGCGAGAACAAATGGGGCACGGATGAAGATAAATTCACTGAGATCCTGTGCTTACGGAGCTTTCCTCAACTGAAACTAAGTATGGACTCATACTCAGTCCTTTTTGGTTTGTTTTTGCAGATTTGAGTGGGTCTGATATACAGAAATAAGGTTAAAATGATGTCTGTTTCATCTTTTTTAAAATAAACATTTGATAAAACAAAATGAGGAAGCCATGTTGTAACTCCTGGCAGTTCCAGCCCTGTTTAGCTCTCCCATAAAGACTGAGTAGTTCCCCTAGTAACAGGTAGTAGGCTGGGGGCAAGGAGAAGAGAAGAGGCACCCCTGGAGGGAGAGAGCAGGCAGGCCTGTTCTGGGCTGGAGGAGCCTGGCTGTTCTGCTTCCACCCCACTGTCTCACATGAACCACTTTCCAGAAAAGCCAGGCTTTGCGTGTAACTTTTTATTGATGTATTAATGCTGACCAGGGTTCAGCTCTTTCTGATACAAAGCCAAATGAGGTAATGGGGAAGACCAGTTCTTTTGATCAGACTATATGTATGTGGGACTGCTGGGCACCCACCCATTCCCTCAGGGGTCTTCCTAACTCCCTTTGCTGTAGCCACCATCTGACTGTGGCTCCTAGGTGCCACTTTAGACAACAACCACTGTGCATGCCTGGCCTTATGCTAAGCTGTGAAAAAGAGAGGAAACATAAGGATATCACTTTATTAATATCACTATGATTAATTCTGAAATGTCCTTCCTTAACTTTGGCCTTAATTGATTTAATAAAATAGTAGGAATATAGTTTCTTTTTAGTACCTTTGTTTGAAAAATAAAAATCATCTCACCACAGATTCCTCCCCAAAATTTCTTTCTTCAGAATTTACTTGAAAAAACTGTACTTGGCTTACAAAATATGCCTATGTACTTGGTAACATATGTACAGGTTTTGCTTGGGGCAAATACTGATCAAGAAATTCAAATCCCTTCTGGTACGTGTGAAGTGGGCCATCCTGCCTAAGGGAATGATTTACTCAGCACAAGGAAAACTTCATCATTAAGATTCCTTTGGCAAATAAAACATACTTGACTAATGACCACAGTATTATTTCCCAGGGGCTGCTCTCATTCTTAAAGTAGTCTACCTTACTAGATAAGTTATTTATCATATAACCTTTCAGGCTGTTTTTAAAGCTGCAGCCTAGAAAAAGCAGAGGGAGGTCATTGAAGAAAATGGGCTAGGAAGCTAGATTTTATTGTGCTCAAATTTTGATGATTTAAAAGGGGAGTTTTTAAGCTTGTGACTTGATCTGCTGCACATCAAATACAAAACCCTGAAATATATTCAAGCATGGGATGCTTTAAATGTTTTTGTGCTGATACTTTTTAGCATTTGATGAATACGGAAATATTAGCCAGAAGGACATTGAGGAGAGCATTAAAGGAGAATTATCTGGGCATTTTGAAGACTTACTGCTGGCCATAGGTAAGCTCTTGAGTGCTGGTTAACGGCGTTACTTTGCACTTCCTTTAACTCAGTGTCAAAGTGAGTTCCTTTCATGTAAAAATCCTGACTGGTCCATCTGTATACTCCTGACAGCCCTTAGCACAGTCCAGGGTACAGACAGTGGGCTGCACAAATATTGTTCAGGGATGCATGAAGGAGTTATCTATTTACCTCCTACTTTGCCTTTTAAATTTGTATTCAGCTTGTCACCATGTTTAGATTGTAGACTCCTTGAGAGCTGAAATATTGCATTTCCACTGACATTTTTATTGAGGCTTGTTGAAAACTGAGACCTAAGCCAGTTTGCTATTTCACTATATTTGGTTATTTCTGGAAGATGTCATTGGCCTCCCAAAGTGGAGCCAAGGTCAGAGTGAAGTGTCTCCTCCTTGTCCAAGTGAGCAGGGGTGTGCCAAACAGAAAATGTTTCAGGCTGAATCTTTTCCTGTAGACTCCTGCATTGACAAGTTAGACACGCAGTGGGGTCTTTTAGGCATCAGGAGAACACCTAGTAAGCAAGGTCCATTCGAAGGGATGAGACCCTATTAAAGGACTGGATTCTTGACTCCTCTAGTCAAGTGTCAGGCAATAAAATCTGTTAGTCCTGGTGCACACCCAGACTTGTCCAGAACCTTTAGCCATGGCTAGTTAGGGAGGCCCTTGGGCTCACTACAGGCTTCTTCTCCAGTGGTGCCAGGGTAGATTGCTTGGACTGCACACACTTGTCATTTCCCCAAGGAGAGGTCCCTTCTGATATCCATTATTGTGACTCATTGCACCTCTGGTAAGATGAAGATAGCCGGTGTCTTAGGGTAACTGCCTAGGGCTTGGGCCTGGGATTCATCCCACCTCTGAAGGCTGAGCTCCCTTTTAGGGTGTGTCATTTTATTTTTAAATAACTCACCATGTGCCAGTTGCTTTGCTTACTACTTTACAGGTATCAGCTCATTTAAGCTTCCTCCACATACATTATTTCACTTCTGATCCTCTCTCGAGTGCCAAGACCAGGGCTCTTTATCCAAATGCAGGCTCAGACAAACAAAAGAAAACAAACAAAAAACTTCTTGACTCTGATAAAATTACTAAAAGACAGGCCAAGAAAGAAAAGTCTTTTTCAATTTAAAACAAATGGAACTGAAGTCAGTTTCTCAGTATGAGTTCTGAGAATGTTCCAGTGGTGATGATGTGCCAGTTATTATTTTTTCCCATTTCCTATTTTTTATTAATCATGTCTTGCACTAGGAGCACAATCTCTCCTGTTATCTGAGAAATTATTTCTGATTTCATTTTTTCCAGATCCCCTTTTGTTGCCAGTTCAGTGGGTCCGGGTGGTTGAGTATCAGAGTGTTCCCATCTCATTTCCCTTTGGGGTTGTTGTAGGTGATCTGGAAGTCTGGTTTTGAGACTTATTTATGTGTTTTCTCATTTCGATTGGGGGGACGGGGGGATGCTTTTGGCGCCCGTGAGAATCACCTCCTCTGAGCTGGGAGAGGTGGGACAGGGGCCGGGAGCAGTGGGACAGAAGGTGGCCCAAAAGCCCTTTCCTCTGGGCTGGGAGCAGCGGAAGGGATGGTGGCCGGGAAGCCCCTTCCTCTAGACCAGGAGCAGTGAGATGGTGGCTCAGAAGCCCCTACCTCTGGGCCAGGAGCAGCTTGACCCAGTACCATGGCCTGGTGGTCTTGTGTCCGCTGCATCTTTGTAGTGTGGAACCAGGTGGCTGTACAGAGGAGCGGGGTAGGGGGTGTCCCCCAGTTCCTATTTTTAATCCTTAATTTTGTTGCTCTGCCTGTTCATGCTAAGCTGCAATATTTGAAAAACCTTATTGATATACAAACTCTTATTCACTGAGTGTTAGTCAGCTGTCTATCACTTTGACTAAATAACCTGAGTAATCAGCTCAGAAAAGGCAGTGGTTTGTAGTTTGACTCAGTGTTTCAGAGGTTTCAGTCCATGGTCTCTTGGCCCTGTTTCTGTGGGCTTGAGGCAGCTCATAGATCACAGAAGACGCTCATGATGGAGGGGCCTGTTCCCATAGCTGCTGGGAAGCAAAGAGCCAGTGTCCTGATGTCCCCTTCAAAGCCCCAGGTGACCTAACTTTCTCCAACTAGGCCCCACCCCTTCAAGGTTCCACCACCTCCCAACAGTACCATGGGGTGGGGACTAAGCTTTTTCTTTTTTTTCCCTTACTGGGGATTGAACCCAGGACCTGGTGTGTGCTAGATAATCACTGTGCCACTGAGCTGCATCCCCAGCCCTGGGACTAAGCATTTAACACATGAGGCTTTAGGAAACATTTCAGATCCCCTGAGCTAAGACGTATTCTTGGAACTATACACTGAATTGTGTTTAAATCTAGGCTATGATGTACATTATTTTATGGAGGTAAAAACGTCATATAGGGCTGGGGATTTAGCTCAGTGGTGCCACTGCCTGCCTCACAAGCACAAGGTCCTGATTTTGATCTCCAGTACAAAAAAAAAGTCATATGATAATTCAACTAATTTAAAATTGAAAATATTTCACACTTGGATTCTCTATTTCAATTTGCCATTGGAGTAAAACCATTTTATGAAGAAATCTTCATTGAAATAAACTCATATACAAAAAAACCCCATTCAAACTATACAATTAAGTACTTTTTAAATACATTTTGGAGCTTTGCAGTTATCACCGCAATCTGAGTTTAGGTCATTTTCATCAGCACCAGAAGAAATCTTGTACCCATTGGAGTCACTTCCCATTCCTGCCCACCTCCCAGACCTACCAATCTAATACAATGTGTCAACACATTGTTTTTTGCATGAACAACTGTCTTAGCTGTATCATCTTAGAATCCCACAGTAGGAATCTACTAGTTGTCAAGTAAAGCCAAATCTAGATTTAAAGAGAAGCTTCATGCAAAAAAACTGTTAAAAGAGGGAGAGCAGTTTGATCTCAGAAGTGTATGAGAGTCTCAAAAACCCAGCAGAAAAGTCTTCACTTTTGTAGGAAGGGGTAAGCAGACCTCAGCAGAAACTTTCAATGGACAGTTGAGTAGGCAGAGGGGCACAGTCACTGGGGGTTGAAAGGACACTATCTTGATGGGTCAGCTGAATTCTTGAGATAAGCTGATAAGGGGGCAGGATCTTCACTTTAGTGCTTGCTCTGAATTGGGAGCAAGCCTGAGTTTGAGGGCAGACTGAAAGAGAGAAGCTTGACTGAAGTTTGGTCAGGAAAATGAGGAAGGTAGGAAAGGGCTGTTGTAAAGTCCAGGCCACAGTAATTAACTCTGATGGACCCCCATGACCTTCTCCCTGTGGTGTTGGGTGCTAATACAAATTTTCTTACACTAGCATGCCCTGCCACTTCCCCACATTTCAGACAGGAATAAACCTGGTACTTAAGACCATAAGGCAGAGGGCAAGCTAAAGGGAGAGAAAGGATTATAAAAATAAAAGATTGTACCAAACTAGTTGAGAGAGGAAGATTGAAAAGCTTAATAGGCTGAAAGAGGTCATAATGATTCCTGATCAAATTATTAAGGCTTACTTAATATGAGCACGAAAAACTTTAGGTAATACCAAGTCAAATGGTCTGTTTCCTGTCACACGTTTGCGTCTGATCATTTTCATGGTTCTGGTTCCTTGAGTCACCTACACAAACCAGTCTTTTAGCTTCCCATAATCCCCAAGCCACTGTGAGCAAGCCAAGGCTTGCTCTTTTTCTGAGCTCCAAAATTCATTATAAAATGCACTACCTTTCACACATTCCTATTTGCAGATCAGATTTAAGGTTTATGAAAGTAATTGTGCTGTGGTCAGTAGGTTTCTTCCCAATAGATTTTCTATTTGGACTACTCTATTTTTAAAAACTAATTATTTACCCATATTTTATCCATTTTCTTTCTTCTGGTTTTATTTCTATTTCACTTGTTTCACAATAAAAATTTGAAAGATTATGGTATTTTCTAAATGACTGAATTAAGTTACAGGTACTGGTTTTAATGTAATTAAGCAGGCTATACATTCTAATCCAGTCATTTAAAAATCCTTCCGTGGGGACAGTTGGTTTGCAGTTGAGGACCAGCAGTTCTTCTTATCTAATGAGTTACTTAGAGCCACATCACTGCCTTCCTCAGGCCCAGGCTGTTCATCAGCAGCCAAAGATGTTAGCGCTGGGGATGGCGCACCCTCGGGAACCATCAGCTCAAGTGTAGGTGTTCGTGTGTTTGGGACTTAGGGATGAGTCACACCGTGGGGGTTTCTCTGGCAGGTAATTTTATTTTCCCCATGGCTAAAGATAATCACTGCACTGAAGTTCTGTGCAGATATGACATAAGGCATTGAAATTCAGGTTAAACAGCCTTTCTTTCATTCTAAATGGAAGCCAGTCATGGGGAGGGCGGAGAGTAGAGTAACAATCCGCAGAGTCTTTTTAAAAATTACTATAGATTAACTCAGTTTTACTAAATGAAGCTAATTATGATGCTTTTTGTAACAGTTCAGTGTGTGAGGAACACGCCTGCCTTTCTAGCTGGAAGACTGCGTCACGCTTTGAAGGTTGGTCTGGAAATTTCTTATGCATTCTCAGCATCCCTCAGGGAGAATATAAAAATATTGCTTAATGTTGATGGAATGTCGTCCTTCTTTTCCACTTTGGTGAGTTCCCTTTTGTAGCTAGCTTGCCCATTCATCTCAGAGATTGATGGTAAGTGTTCCAGTCAATCCAGAGAGGGCGACAGTGATATATGCACTGATTTCCCTCACTTCACTGCAAGCATGGGCAGTTGGATGCCACACCTCAGACTTAGCCCTTGAGAGCTGGTGGCCTCCTAGGCAGCCTCTCCGTGCTGAGTCCTCAGCCTTTACAGGCTCTTGTACCCTGTGCTTGCTTGCCTGTCTTCACTCCTAGCTGGTGGGCTCCATGAGCCACACCCTAGGTCAAGACCTGGCGCACAGGCGTTGCTTATTTCCGTTTCTTTACTAGACATTTCCTGTGGTTCCATGTGTCCAAGTGAACAACCCCTTTCCCTCCCTCAGCCCATAGCCAAGCCTGCCCTCCTGTGTTCAGTCATCTCATGGGCAGCCCCTGTAGCAACGCCTTGCCCAGCTTGCTGAGTTGTCCCGTTCCTCCCCCTCCAGATCTGTCTGTGCCTGACTCTGCCTCATTTGTTCAGGTCTCAACTCAATGGTTCCCTCCAGAAAGGGTCTCCCCGATTTTGTTCCATGTCATGTCACTTGGCTCCCTTTCATCATTCTCCATTCCATTCACCAGCTTTATTTTCTTCATAGTTCTTGTTAATATTTACTTAAGGCCGGGGATTTAGCCCAGTGGTTCCGCTGTCTGCCTGGCAAGCGTAAGGTCCCAAGTTTGATCCCCAGTACCAAAAAAAAAATTTACTTAAATAATTCATTGATTTACGCACTTTCTCCATCTAATAGAACACAAGCTCCATGAGGACAGAGTAGACTCTGTATAGTTCATTCACATCAGGCATATAGTAGCAAGTATTGCTGGATGGATGCATAGAGTCAGCATCCACCTACTACTCAGCTAGAAATCGTACACTGTCCTCATTCTTCATCGTCCTCCAATGATGCATCATTGTCAGCCCACCTGTATAAGCATCTCTCAAATCTTCCCCTTTTCCCGTTCTCACTGCCAGTGTTCTAGTTCAGCTCATCGTCATCTCTTTCCTCTAGGACTTTAGTCACTTTTGATGAATCCCAGAGACTTTCGTCCTATTCCCTTATCTTCATTCTCCTACCCAGTAATCTGCTCCTCGTATCATAGTCGCAGTGATCCTCTGAAACCACAGACATGACCTTATCTCCACATGCTCATGTTTAAAATATTCCTTTAGTTCTTCACATCTGGGATAAAGTTAGAATTTCATTTCATGGTTAAAAAGGGCTAGTCTTCAGATGTGTCTCTTGTGATCCCCCCTCATCATTTATGTTTCCTTGAATGTAGCATTCTTTCATGTCTAAAACCTTCACACACAAATATCCTCTATTGGAACATTCTTTTCTTTCTGTGAACCCTTTCCTTCCCCTAAGGTTTATTATTTACTTGCAGAGGAACCACTAAGATTCCCTTCAGTGTAAATGTGTCTTTCTTGGACATGGCTTTCCTAATCCTTAATCTTTCTTGGGCCCCAATAGATGCTTCCATGGTACCCAGTATTTCTTGTGTGTCAGACTACAGTATTTTGCAATGGCTTGTTTTCTTGCCTACAGAATTCTTGCTTACAGAATTGAAAGTTTATCAGGGATATCATGTCTCAATTCTTCAGCATTTAACATGGTGCTGGCACAGAGTAGGGGCTCAGCAAGTGTGTCTTTTATTATTCATTAAGTTTATTGGTACATTCTAGGAATACCGTATGATGACATTCATCATTGGAAATTTGTACCTTTACATGATGTATCTTGGTTCTTATTTTTTTCCCCATTCCCCTGCCCTCCCTCCAACCCCTTCACCCCTCCCTATTTACAAACTCCTTGTTTTTTCTCATTTTTATTCCTTTCCCTTCTTTCTTTTCCCCTATGCCTCCCACTTCCCCTTCCCATTGGACCTTTTCTTCCTATTTCACATTATCTATTATACATTTTGATCCTTATTTATACTTTCAGTTTCTCACACTAGAGAAACTATTTGGTATTTACACATGTGTATCCTATTTATTTCACTTGAGAGTATGGCCTTAATGTGCATCCATTTAGTTATAAATGTCTCTAGTTTCTCATTCTTTGTGCCTGAGTAGTACTCCATTTTATTTTTTAAAAAACCCACATCTTCTTTATTCAGTCTCCTGTTGATGGGCAATGGGGCTGTTTCCAAGTTTTAGCTATTATAAACTGTGCCACTATAAACATGGGTACACATATATCACTGTGGTATGGTTCTTTTAATTCTTTTGTTAAGATACCAAGAAGGGGAATAGCTGGCTCAAATGGGACCTCTAATCCTGGTTCTTTGAGGTATCATACTGATTTCCACAGTGGTTGCACCAGTCAGCCAACAGTGGAGAAGGGTTCCTTTTTCCCCACAACCCCACCAGCATTTGTTATTGGTTGATTTCTTGATAGCAGCCATTCTTTCTGGAATAAGGTCAAATCTCAGCATTGTTTTCATCTGCATCTCTCGAATGCCCAGTGATGTTGAACATTTTTTTGTATGTTTATTTGATGTTTCTACTTCTTTGTCTGAGAAATGTCTGTTCATTTCAGATGATAAATGAGTAATAATATTTGAGGGCAAAAAGATGAAGAATCACTGCAGTTGAATATTTTATGCACCATTGTTTATATCTTATAAATCTAGATCTATGCCTGTGTCATTTTGTGAGCAATGAGATTTACATTGTGAACACCTGCATTTGCTAACAGGGTGCTGGAACTGATGAGTTTACTCTAAACCGAATAATGGTTTCCAGATCAGAAATTGATCTTTTGGACATTCGATATGAGTTCAAGAAGCACTATGGCTATTCCCTATATTCAGCCATTAAAGTAAGTCTCTTTTAAAGATAGCAAAATATATTTTACCCTTCTTTATTCACCATCTTTCCCTTATATTCCTTAAAATGTATAGATATATAATTTAGAATTCTTTCTCCTTGTCAGTGTGTTTTCTGAGTTTTAAACAGTTACAGCAAAATGTTCCTTAAAGGTAGAATCTTTTCAGCTCTAAAATCCCAGGCATATTGTAGATATTCAACTTTTTTTTTTAGATTTACTGGCAATGAATTTTTCTTCTTTTGTGAAATGCATGAGCAATGTGTCTATTTTTCATATATTGTTTATATAGCGGTTTTATTTATTTCCATTTTTATGACAATGTAAGGAAATAAAAATACATTTTTAAATTTCTTTTATGTGGGCTGAGGATGCAGCTCAGTGGTAGAGCACTTGGCTAGCATGGGAAAGGCACTGGGTTTGATCCCCAGCACTGCAAATAATAATAATAATAAAATCAATAATAAACTTCCTCTTCATTATATAAAAGGATAGCATAGTTCTGCAGCTTTGGTTCTGTTCCTTTCAGTGTATAGGAAGCTCTCTCATTTTTAACAGCTGTCCATCATTGTGTTGTTTGTATATTTGTATCAAAGACCTCAATAGATATTTCCAGTTTCTTGCTATCATAAACAGTGCTGTCATGTGGATACACAGTTTCATAGGTGTGTCTGTGGGATAAATTCCCAGCTACATGATTGCTGAGACACCTATGATACATTTTTGATTTGGCTAAATATTATAATTTGACTTCCAATTATCTACTTGCATGAGGAAGGCCTGAGTCCTTGTTTCTCCACAGCCTTGGAACAGAGCTTTGTTTTTCAGCCCACAAACAATCCTTTTGTGTTTTTACAATCTGGCAGTTAAGGAAGTATATCTCAGGATAATTTTAGTGTACATTTTTTTGGTATGAATGAGACTGAAGAGATTTTCCTTTTTCGAGTGCTTCTCATCTTTCTTTTGCTGTGATTCTCTGTGTTCTTTGTGTATTATTCTCTTGGGTGTTTGTCTGAGACCTCATGTTACATAAGGTAGATAAGCCTGTTGTCTCATTGTAAATATTTTTCCTAGTTTGTTATTTCTCCTCTGCCTTGGCTGGAGGTTATTTCTCCCAGGCAGAAATTTTAAAGCTTATTCAACTGAATCTATCAATGTTTTATAGTTTCTTGGTTCTAAAAAATGGATGCCTTGTGTTTCTATCATTTTGAATGAAAATCTTCCTAAAATGTGTTGTACTCCTTCAATTCTGTTCTAAAGAATGAAACCAACGGTGGCTGTCAGATCTCAGCTGATATAATTATATAAACAGAAAGCCCAAAAAAGTTACAGATTATTAGAATTCATAAGGAAGTAAAACTGGCAAAAATTATACAAGAGGCTTCCACACCTTAAGCTCTTGGTTCAAAAGTCATAATACTGAGAGGAATATAGCAATTGGCAAATAAATGGGGGTTCAGGGGAAGCCCCAGACCTGCCTAACAGCCTTCCCTTGATTGCTTTTGCTGCCTCAACCCCCAGATGGCATATGAAAGTATCCAGAGAGTGGTAGTCAAGATGGGTCCTTGAAACAAATGGGAGCACTAAGTGGAAAGATGGGTCTAGTGAGGCTTTGCAGAGGTCCTGAGACAGCAAAGCTTCCTTACCTCTGCTTCCCTTCCATCCTATGGAGTGCTTTGAGAAAATGAGCATTGGAAACTGAAGATTCCTCAGGTCCATGCTGGGAGTTGGAGGAGGAGCCGGGACAAGAAGGGTGCAGTGGCCAGGAGTTCAGCAGGGAGATTTCACTCTGGAGTGTTGAGGGCCCAAAGGTGGGAGTAGAGTCTCGGTGTCCTGACACCGTGGGCCCAGCTGAGCCTGTTTGTGTACATGCACATCTGGTCTCTGGGTGGCTTCCCAGCCAGCCTCCCTCAACCACAAATGAAGCTGAGCTTCCTGTAGGCAAAAATGCCCAGCCTGGCCACCAGCCTGGCTTTAACCACGTTCCTGTGTCACTTGCAGCAGCTGAAATCTTCAGTCCTACCCACTCTGTGGGCTTCCTTATGATGGCCATCCTGTACCAGGCACAAATATTGGCCGGGGCTTATGGCTGCCATCTTGGAAACACTTCTGTCTTAGACTTGACAGATGGCTTATGAATGAATGCAAGAAAGAATTAACATTAATCAGTCGACTAGATTTATTCACTAAAATCCTCTTTGTTTTTAAACTAAACTCTTTGTTTTTGCACTAAACATTTGCAAAAAAAAGATGAACGAGTAACTTGAAGTCAGGAACATGTTCAAAAAAGCAACTGACTCTACCTGGGGCTTAGCACAGATTTTGTCAACTATTCATGCTCAATTCTATTTGAATTGATCCTGGCACATTACAATTATTTCAGTCATCGGGGAAGATTCAATAATGTTAACCAAATTGTACTTACTAAGGCAGAAACGTAGACTCATACATTTTATAACAATTGTCAATAACTAGGTTGATATACAAGGAGGACTTTGAGTTCACCTTCAGCAAGGCAGAAAATTAAATTAATGGTGGCTCTCTTCCCCATGGCCCGGGTAATTGAGACTTATTGTACTAGAAAACATTTAATCAGGGCCGGGGATTTAGCTCAGTGGTTTCGCCGCCTGCTGCACAAGCGCAAGGACCCGAGTTCGATCCCCAGTACCAAAAAAAAAAAAAAAAAAGAAAACATTTAATCTGTTTGTAGTTAGATAACAAGAAAAATTCATCACTGAAGTGGTCAGATTGTGATGTGAAATAACATAAATTCCTTTGTTTTTACCACCTAATGTACATTATTAGGTAATATTATATTTTCCCTACTGATGAGCAGGATATTTTCAGATGGCCAAGTTTCTGAAATTCAGACGATCAACAACAGGACCTTGATTCTTTCCCTTCCACCTACAGTTTAGATATTTCTCTGCTTAGTGACACCTGTCTCAGATGATGATTGATAGAGGGAAGGAGAGGAAGAATAGAGGTTAAAAACAATGTGTGTCTCTTTTTGCTTAATAAGATATTAATGAAAGATGTAGATGAGGTTACATTTTGAAAAATTTCCTTTGTCAGTAAATTATGTATCTATTTAGTAAGTAGGATTCTTTAAAAGAAGATGTCATAGCTACCGCAGTAAATTCATAGTTGTGGGCTGGAGACAGAGCTCAATGGAACAATGTTTGCCAAACATGCATGAGGCCCTGAGTTTGATTCCCACAAAACAAAACAAATTAGATGATAATTGAAACAACAAAATTAAATACTGCATTGTGAGGTAAAGAGGACAGAAATATAAGAATTAAGAAGAAGTTGGGGGTGAGATAAGGAATATTTCTTAAAGCAGCGGGTCTTTAGCCTAGCTTTCCAGTCAGGTCAGCAACATGAATTGAATGCTTTGTGCAGGCCAGGTGTTATGCTGGTCAATAGGATCCCAGAGATGTCAAAGATCCACACTCTGGAAACATTTGTCAAAAGGAAGGAGGAAAGTAGGCAATCTTGCTCTTGCTTAATTAGAGGATCTGCTTGGGGGAATGCTGAGAAATAAAATCCTAGTAACAAGCTGAGTTCAGTTAAAAAGAGCTTTGAGAGTACAGCTTTGTTCTAAAAGAGCATCGAACAGAATTTGTCAGATGGGAAAGGCATCTATGAGGAAATTATGATTCTGACTTAGAAAATGAGTAGATATTAACAAGCTGCAGATCAGGAGGTGGGGAACCAGTAGAACATTCCATCAAAAGGAATTGAAAATGGAAAAAGCTGGTGTTAGAGGAAACATAGTGAAAGTGAGGATGGAAGGACCAGACCATGCAGGACTTTTTGGCAATGTTTAAGGGTTTTTGATTTTAGCTTTAAAGTATGAAAACCTGCAGATAAGGTGGGTTTTGTTTTATGGGAGTGTGTGGAGTGTGTTTGTTTTTGCAGTGCTGGGGCTTGAATCCAGGGCCTCACATGCTAAGCAAGTGCTCCAGTGCTGAGCTATATCCACCACCCTTTTTGAATTTTATTTTGAGGCAGAGTCTTGTTGAGTTGCCCTGGTTGGCCTTGAATCCAGGTCCTCCTTCCTCGGCCTCCTGAGTAGCTGGGGTTATAGGTATGCTCGGTATGCATGACCACACCAGGATGCCACTGAAGTGTTTGAGCAATACAGTATCATGATCATTGACACAATCCCTATGACTGTGGAGAATGGATTGGACATAAGCCAGAAGAGATGTCATGAGTCAGGAGGCTGTGGCATCACAGTGGCATCCTCTGAGTTGGTGATCATGCAGAAAGAGGAAGGTCAAGGGCTCAAGAGATACTTAGGAGTTAAAACTGAAGGGACTTGGTGGGATATCCTGGTGAGGGGAACAAAGAAGAGCTGTCAGGGATAAAACCCAGGATTCTAGGTTGTGGATTTTCTGGTGTACACCACAACACCAGTGAGGGAGCTTTTTTAAATACAAAGCAAGGGCATTGTTGACTGCCAGCAGTTTGAAAGGACGTTACATATGGCAGAACAAGACTCATGAAAATCAATAAAAGAACCACTAAAATCTATGTATAATAGAAACATATCTGTTAAAGCCTGTTGTGTTTTACTATGAAAGCAATGCTTAATCTTTTCACTAAATGACCCTTTTTACTTACTTTACCAGAGCTACTTACTCTAACATTTACCCCAGCACCAGCTTCCCCAAAATAAAACTTAAGGGATAGGAAGTGTTCCTTGAGTAAAATAAATATGATGTGAGAATTTTATGTAATCCAGGTTAAAAGCCATGTTTTATCTCTGATGAAATGTTTTGCATAGCAAATGCACTATCTCTGTCCCTTAATCCTTAAGCTCACACAATGTCTTCTCTGAACCAAGACCTCTTTTTGTCTGGCCCAGGAAAAAGGAACCAATAGACACAGCCTGTGAGGATGTGGCCACCTCACAGCCTGGAGTTAAGGGGCAGGCTCTCTGGGCTTACTAACCTGTTAAATGGAGATACTGACTGTTCCTGTCCCATTGCATTGTGCATTTATTAGGGTTAAAGGAGTTAATACACAGTAATCTCTATTCTTTTTTGTACTGGAGATTCAACCCAGGGCCTCCTACATACCAAGAACCTTCTCTGGCCCTGAGCTATAACCCTCTAGCTGAGCAAATAAAAGTGTTTAATAAATACTATCTTTAAAAGTACAATTTTCTTTAAAAATTGTTAGAAACTAATATTATGTAATTGTTGCAACCTAAGTTTTGAAATCTAAATTGAAATTCAGTTGCAGTGCATGAGGGAGAATTTAAACCTTACACGTTGGAAGGAAGATGCTAGGCTAGAGCATGATTACCTGAGGTGTGGGTGCCTGGCAGAGATGCAGGTGCATTTTGCTGAGTGGTACAGTTTTAGGGGGCTGAGCCCAAGTGAATTCCCTAGTGCTGTGGGGTTTGATGAACTTATGGCCACTCATTATTTCTGCCTCCTTTGTTCTTCTCTGTTGGTCCTGTTCTTTGCAGTCAGATACTTCTGGAGACTATGAACATGCACTCTCAAAGATCTGTGGAGGAGAAGACTGAGTCAAGATGATCCTCACACGTCACCTGCTCCCACGAAGGACTTCTCCAACAGCTCTGCTTCCTTCTTTCTTACAGTATCTAAAGTACAAGCAAGTGGTGTAAAACAGCAACTTCTTTGCCGCACAGTAATTTTCTTTGTTCCACAGCAACAACAAAAACAAAAGTAATTACTTTAGAGCAACTCATCCATAATGTTCTAGATTATAAATGAAATTTTAAGTGGTATTAAGAATTTACAAATATTTCTGCTTCAGAAGTAACAATCTTTGTATAATTCTAAATCATGAAATATAAAGCAGGGTAATAAAAATGGTTACTTTGGGGCCAGAGATTTAGCTCAGTGGCACCGCGTCTGCCTCGCAAGTACAAGGTCCTGAGTTTGATCCACAGCACCAAAAAAAAAAAAAATGTTCCTCTTGTTACATATAATTTGTCTACTTGTTTTTAGAGTCTACTAAAATTGTGTGGATCCAATGATACAGTATCTTAACACACATACTTGCTGTAAAAACTGTTGCTGCTTTTAAAAATTTTTATCTACTTCTTTATTAATCACGCTCTTTAAAAAAAATTAAAATGCAAATGTACGTGACCCTGGCCTGCTTTTTCTACTTGTGATCAAACTATAGGAGGGGCATTGCTATTAATCTAACCATTTCCTGTCTGAACAGGTGATTCATGCTAAATATGTCTCTCTCAGAAATGGGTATTTAGGACAAATCAAGTGTTCTTTTCCCCTAAGTCTGCAAAATTATGCCTCTAAAAAAAATCCCTCATGTTATCTTTGAGTGGGACCTAATGAGAAGTACCTTGACTGACCTGAAATATATGAGATTAAAAAAAATTCCACTTGTAGTACTTAGTCTGGACTAATTAATGATGCATCCACCGATGAGTATGGCACCCCAGGATCCAAGCACGTTCTGCACACATGAGAATTTGGGGGAACCTTTATCTAAACCATAACCTAAGTCTAGGGCTTTTAGTCAATACAGTTTACTGGGAGGCTTTTCTGAGATCTTTCAGAAGGATGAAGAAGTTGTTTCTTGTTCTGGGATTTCCAAAGTGTATGAGGGAATAGAGCACAAGGGTTGAGTCCAACAAGCCTGCTTTTAACTCCCTGCCTTACCACTGATTAACTCTTGACTTTTGCAACCTCTAAGCCCAATGAAGCCCAAGTTTTCCCCACTCTAAAACAGTGACCAGCATAGTGCCCAGATTTGACACAGGATTCTGTAAAATTGGGTCAGGGATTTAGGTCAGTGGTTCCGCCGTGTGCCTCGCAAACGAAAGGTCCCAAGTTGGATCCCCGATACCAAAAAAAAAAGGATTCTGTAAAATTAAGATGATGCCTGTGAAGTGCTTAGAAGTAGTAAGAGTTCAAGTCCAGTTAGCTGTCGTTGTGACCAACATCAAAGTGACACTGACAGCATCACAATCCGTCAGCAGTTGTCAGCTCACCTACCACATACCAAGCCCAGGGTTTGTAAGTGTTAGGCTGCCACAGCAGAGGGGACTAAGACTCATTTCCTTTTGCCAAGGAGCTTAAAATCTGTTTAGAGAGACATATGAATAGATAATAGAATATATGTATATTGAATGCAGTCCAAGAAGTGACCTTGTGGACAGGAGGCAGGAACCCAGCCCTCTGAAGGCCACAGACTGGGCCAGTAGGAAGGGGGAAGGACCCACACCCAGGGAGGCACCTGTGAACTCACACAGCTGTGAAGTTGCCCGGTGCTGGCACAGCTTCGCCAAAAGCTTCAGGGTTGGAGCTCAGGGAAGGGGAGTGGTGACAGGAAGGGTCAAACACAGGTGTCCACCGCACTGCTGCATCATTTGCAAGTGAGGGAGAGTTGTGGGAAGAACATTCCAGGAGGCTTTCAATCCAGAAGTTTCTATTGATGAGGGAACATACTGGCCCATTTTACATTACCATAACAAAATACCCCCAAATGGGAAGTTTTATAAAGAAAAGAGATGAGCTAGGCATGATGATGCATGCCTTAATCCCAGCACCTGGGAGACTGAGGCAGGAGGATCGCTGTGAGTTCCTTCTCCCCTCCCTCTCTCCCTCTCTCCCTCTCTCCCTCTCTCTTATCTCCCTTCTCTCTTCCCTCTGGCTCCCAATCCCTTATGCTTCTCTCAGGTTATGATCCCCCTTAAATAAAGAGCTCTAAGAGCAGCCTATATCTCCCGTCAGTAAGGAAACAACCACAAACTAAGAAGAGGCTGTGTACTTTCCTACTTTCCCAGAGACATGTTCGTCACATTGTTGTGGAAAGCGGCAGCCACTCAGCCATTCTGAATGTCCATGCATGTGCTGTGTCTCCAAGTTCCTAGCCCAGGTCCTATGCATAGTAGGTACACAATAAATATTAATGGAAATGATTTGTGAGATGAGGAAGTAGAACTTCCCTGCCAGTTGTGCCAGGTTATTGTGAAAACCACGGGAAATGATGATTGGAGCCACCTCAAAAAGCATCAAATGTTATTAAAATGTGACATAGAATTAAAATATAGTAACTAAAATAATCGACTTTTGTTTTAAATGTGAAACATTGAACACATACTGTGTTCTGAATATGGTGCTAAGTATTTTAGATCTTATTCGCAGAATTGTATCATTTATTTGTCTTAAATACTGTTTTCTGAAGCACAGCTTGGTTATACCTGTCAATATCACCCCGTTTTACAGATGAAGAAACGAGGCTCCAGATGGTTAGACACAGCCCATGGGAGGGCTGCAGCAGGGAGCCCGAGGCCTAGGATGCACGTTTGTTGGACTTTACACTTGGCTGAGCCTGAGTGTGATGAAGGTGAAGGGAGCTGTGATCCATCCCAAGAGAGAGCTGCAAAAAGAAAGGCAACAGAGGTAATGAAAGCCAGGGAGAGCGCTCCATCCAGCGCCCTCATAGTCTTCCCTCAGACACTCAGGACCAGCTGGAGGCACTGAAAGTGTTTCTCATTGTTCTGATGGGACCGGGCTATCTTCATTGGCTGTTGCTAATGATCCTCCCAAAGAACTGCAGTACTTGTTTCAGGATTTAAATGCCTGAGAGGGTAGTACACAGTAAAGGGGTAGCACTGCAGGGGTTCTCACATCTGTGGCTTCAGGAAAGTTGCCTTTCAGGGACGCACATTCCTCAGCTTTAAAAGGAGGACAATAATAGCATCTTCGTAAGGTGATTTTATAACCAAACGAGAAAACATTTAGAAGGTGTTCTGCAGGGTGCATAGCACATACTATGTTAATATGTTAGCCTAAGTTGGGCACAGGGGAGAGTGCCTGTAGTCCCAGCTACTTGATTTCAATTAGGAAATTTTAATTATAAAATATTAGTTTAAGTTATAAAATGCCCTAATAAGATAGGTGCTGTTGTTACTCAAGATGGGAAGCAGGAAGATCACTGGATCCTAGGAGTTGGAGACCAGCCCAGGGCTACATAGTGAGACCCTGTCTCAGACTGAGAGAGAGGGAGGTATTAGCCCATATCATTATTACTATTGTATTGTTCAAGGGCCATGGTTTTATTCCCTCCAGTTTCCACAAGGTGGCAGGTCGACTTCAAGTGCACCCCGTGGCTTTGTCTCCAAATGGCAAAACCTTCTTTAGTTGCTTCAGAATAACTGGTCCTGATACGGATTGTTTGGAAATGTCTTCTGTGGAATGTTTGTCATGGGCCAGGCATCTTGTTGTTGCTATAAACTCCATCTCATCAGAACATACAGATCCCTTAACTCAGTCCTCTGGTCTCAGGATTCCCACAGGCTGTGTATTGACTCTGCCATGGGTCACCTGCCTATTCGAGCACATTCAAGTCAGCTGCTTAAGCCCTCACTTTAGTCCCGGAAGACAGCAAAGGAGAGAACCACAAGCTGGAAGGAATCCTGGGCCCCCCAGGATTGATTTGTACACCTCACTCTAGAGCAATGGGCCTCTAAGGATACACAAAAATAGCGAGTGAAGATACTGAAAAGAATATTCGCTAGGCTGTTTCTAAGGGCATTCTGAAGGAAATGTTTAAATAATGTAATTCCAACTTTTCTTTATATCTGCTCCTTTTTCCACATCAATTGTGTACATAATGATCACCTCCAATTTCCATAATTTTACTTTGTCTTTAATGCATTGGTTTTAGGGTCAGATCAAACTGAGCTCAAATCTTGGCTTCCCCCATTACGGCAGTGTGAGAAGCGATAAGTAGTTAACAAATACTTTGCCTCCTTAAAACTTCATTCTTTAGCTGATCATAATAGTACCTACCTAGCAGAATTATGACAATGAGATTAAGCACATAAAAAATTTAACTCAATAAAAATTAGTTACAAGTAATTATATTGGTATAGCCTTGCCCAGTGATTGGCAGATAGTATTCAATAAATACTTGAAGAATAAAAAAAAGTACTTCGAAGTAATAGTATCTCTAAGACTGGCCTTGGACATCTCTAGGGAATGACTCAATGAAATCAGTGTTTCAGTGTCAAATGTGTTTACCTCAAATTGGAAGACAGGTTCCCTAGGCTTATTTCCTTTCTGTACCTTAGTTTCCTTGTCGGTAAAGCCAGGATGGTGATAGCAATTTTTGGTGGAGAACAGCTGTGAGACTTCTATGCACGTGCAGGTGCCCAATCAGTGTTAGCCATTGTTCTCTTGCTCTGTTTGAAAGACGTACAATGGCTTCTACTCCTTCACTTGGGGAATTTTGTGATGTTGAAAAGCTCCCTTCTAGTCTGTAATTAGGAAAGAGGATCAAGCAGACCTCTTAGTAGTTTCCTGCCTATGAAGCCTTGTGTTTTATGAGGCATGGAAAGTATCCCAAATGTCTTTTCAGAGCCACCCCAACAAACTGACAGATTCAGATGCTGCCCACCCACTTCCGTATGTCTCCCATGGGACCTCGGGGGGCCCAAATGAGTGTTGGTTGCTTTGTGCTTAGGCTGTTTTCCTGGTGCTATGTTTCTTCCAGTTGGAACAAACTCAGCTTTTGCAGGCTTTATCCACCAGGATTGAGCCCTATTCTCAGAGGCTGCTTCAGAGTTGGTCTGTTTCCACTGATTCTACAAAGTCCAAAGTGAAGGAGAGGAGGAGTTCAGATGAGCAGGAGGGTTACCCAATAGGAGGAATCCTGAGTGGCTACTGTGAGAGACCATAAAAGGGAACCCCAAACTCCCAAACCGAAGACCCTAAGACAACCCATTCGACTCTACATGTCTTTAAACACAGCCATACATTAGAGAAAACTGGCTGTGAAGCCAACATGTATCCTCCTTTGACAACAGCTCTGTGAAACTGGACATGGCAATTAATAATAATGCAAGGTGACCTGCAGAGTCCCAGTGTTGCTCTGAAATAACAGATGTGACTTGCCTGTTGATGTAGTGCCAACCACCAGGCAAGATAAATTTGAAAAAGAACATTGAAATAAAGTCAGCTCCAACACCAAGGGGCATGGCACAGTAGGGCAGGAGATGGAGGAGAACAAAGGTTCCAGCCTGAATTCACACCTCCCTTATGAGAACTCCAGTGATCCACAGCAAACCCGCCTCCAATGCTGCCCCCCGCCCTGCCACCTACCTGACAGTGTAGAGATTTCCAATGTGGACAGTTTTAACTTCTTGTTTTGTGTTGTGTTGGACAGCCAAGTCCTCAAGGAAAAACCCAGATCAGACATAGTAAATTCTGTTTACACAGATGTTAACTGGTCACTTCATGCAAAATATTTTCTTTGGTTGCTACCACTCAAAACAAACCCTTTTATTCTTTGCACATTTATTTTGCGTGGTAACCACAGTCCAGGAACTATGCCACAGGATGGGGTTATAAAGATGAATTAAGCTGTACATTTCCTGGCTCTGAGGACTGGGGAAGGAGCAAAGACAGTTACTCAGCTAGTTAGCAAGGGCAGTGTGGGGGTGGTTCTGGTCGTGGTAGTAGAGGTGGAGGAGGGTAGATTTGGGGAGCAGGCAGACTTGGCTGCCCTACTCAGCTGCTGGTTGACCGCAGACAAAATTTTTACACTTGCAGAATTAAAAGGTAAGGTATTTGGAGGAACTGCTGATTACTAGGTGCTCCACTGCAGACTGTTAAAGAGTACCGTGATCAGTCTAAAGTCATCCTAGCTCAGGTTCAAATTTTGGCCTGAAGTTATTAGCTGTGTAATCTTGGGAAATTTATTTAAAACCTTTATGCCTTGCTGTCCTTCTCAGTAAACTTTGGAAGATAGTAATTAAACCAACCACCTAGGATTACAAAGATTAAATAGATCAATACACATAAATACTCAGAATGACCTAGTATACAGCAAGCACTATGTAAATGCCAGCTATTTATCACTAACTGTAGTAAAATGTGATATGACTGTAACAATGCTATTAAAACACTGTGGACTTGCCAGGGATTTAGCTCAATGGTTCCATCTCCTGCCCCGAAGGCACAAGGACCCAAGTTCCATCCCAGGTACAAAAAAAAAAATTTCAAAAAAACACTGTGGACTACTGTGCACCACTAAAATAGATAGAAGTAAAGGTTGAGGTAGAGATACAGATACACACATAACAGAGATGTTTCTGATACTTTGCTAAATGGGAGAAAAGTAAGTTGACAAAACAGTGGGAAAAATAAAACCAGAAAGATTTTTAAAATGTACACAACAATGGTAACTGATTATCTCTGGGTAGTAAGTTTATAGCTGATTTATTTTCTATGTTGTGTTTTTCTACATTTTAACAATTAAATGGCTTAATAATTTAAAAATAATTCATATGGAGTATAATAAAGTTGGGTTATTAAAAAGTACCTAGAACTCAGTTGAAGGGTTAATGAGCTATGCCAGGGATTGATTAACTGAGAATTTAACCTTTGATCTGGGTATTAAAGGAATTGATTAGTAGGGGATTTGAAGACACAAAGGTTAGTAGAAATGAGAATGAGCTACCAAAACCTGTCTTGATTATGAATTATTTGATCATATTGGAAAATCACACATCACAAAGGACATAGGTTAAATGAGCTGTTAATCTTGAATAAAAAGACCTTCCCTGGACACTGAACATCACGGAATCCATCCTTAATTTTTATTCATCTCCCCACCCCTCCCCTCCCCCTCTGTTTCTCTCTCCCCGCCTCTACCCCTTCTCCCTCTTCCTCCTCTCCCTCTCTTTCTCTCTCCTCTCTTTGTCTGATTTCAGAAATCTCATAGGATCTTGCCTGTGGAAGTCAGTACAAGCCAGGTTGTCTTCTTTGTGCCGGAGCTTACAGAGCACGTGCTAACTCTATTGCCTGTTGTCTAGGTGCTGGAGATAGTAAGAGAGCCATATAGTCCGCTGGATCAGGATTAGAGCCAAGATAAGATCTATCTCTCACTCAGAGTAGGTGGTGTAGAGCAACAGTCCTGTGGAAAGGGGCCTGCTCTTCTGGCTTCACGTGACTCTCCCCAGACCTCAGGACTCTAAGCAAGTACTAGAATATGCTACAGGTGGAGCAACAAGCCAAGGATCCTAATAGTCATTTCAGATCCTTTGTATAACCAGCCCACACCTTACCCTAAAGTCACTGGGAATCTAAATTACACAACAAGGACTGGAGAGTGTCTCCAATTTTTCCAGACACATTTCTGGAAAGGAGACTCAGAGGCAGGGAGAAGAGCACTTCCTTCCTCTGTCTACCTCCCATCTCTTTCTAAGCCCTCTGCTTTTATTCCTGGCTAACTTCAGCAATGTTGACAAGACAAAGAAAAGTCTTTGCACTGTTTAGTCTACTTTTAATTAGTTCAGTATGGAGACCTTTCCTGGCCACCAGGCAACAGGCTGTCTGTTCTTCATTTCCTCTTCTTTCTTCAGAGCATTGGATATGTAGTTTGGTTGGGCCAGGTGCTGCCAGAAACTTCCTGGGAGGTCCAGGGAGTCCCAGAATTCAGAATCCCCCCAGAGAAAGCCCCCACGGGGAACTCCACAGATTTTCCTGCTTATGCATCTGGGAACCGTACAGTTGTCCTGCTTCTCCTGGGCTGCTCTTGGCTTCCTCAATATGATGGTCCTGTCTTTCTCCAGGCACAGCCATCCCCCAACCTCTCCTTTACTAGGTATAAAAGAAATTCTCTAGGCTCTGGAGCTTTGGACAAATTGCTTAACCTGCTGATCTACCCTTTCATCCTGTGTCTAAGATGCGAGTAAAAAGTTACCTAACTCATATTGCCAGGAAGATAGAGGTAATAGGAAGGAAGGAATCCTTAGATGGGTCACAGAAAATATAGAGAATTAAGTGAAATAACAACAGCAGTGCCCCTAAAAAAATATCTGGAATATGGATAGTGAGCACTGATTATTACATCTATCTCCAATTTCCCATTCTCTTTTTAACTTTCTTTTTCTTTTGTAATGGGGATGGAACTCAGGACCTTGCTAGGCAGGTGCAGCGCCACTGAGCTACATCTCCGGTCCGTTCCCATTTTCTTTTGTCATATCAAGTACATGCATAAGATCCTCTTTGTTCCAAAGAATTTACTTACTTATTAATAATTATGAGAAAACCGAAAAAAAGGCTTCAAATTCTACGTAACCAAGAGGAACTTTCACAACTTAAATCATGCCACCTTTTTGACTTTCCTGCGGAGAGGGAGAAGTCCCTTCCTTTTGGACTTTGGCTTTATTACTGCGTAGTTTCTTACTGCAAGCAGAACTGCAGATGGTATTGACTGGCATCTTTCTGGGCCTCCTCTTGTCTTGATGGCAGTAGACACCATTTTCTTAACACTGCCCAGGAGCTATACATTCATGATCTCTCATTTCTACTTTACAGCCGAAAAGCAGGAAATGGCTAGCCCCATTTTCTAGGAAACCAAGGCTCCAAAAGGTTAAGATCACTCTAGATTAGAAGCCACAATACAAATGGAAATCTCTATCACTCCAAAATCTATAAAGCATTGAGAAAATGAGCAATTTATTGATCTCTTTGAGCATTTATTTCATCTGAAAAATTGATTAATAATCTCATTCAGCCCACCAACTTTTTTGGGGGGGTGGGATACTGAATATTGAACCCAGGACCTTCACAGTGAGTTACTTCCCCAGCTCCCTCAACCTTTTTTTTTGAGACAGGGTCTCACCAACTCACTTAGTTGCCCAAATTTTTGATCCTCCCCCCTTAGTCTCCCGGAGTGACGGAATTACAGGTGTGTGCTACATACCTAGCTCGGCCCACCAGTGTTAACTGAAGACCCACTGTGTGCTGAGGCTTATTCTGAAAGCTGCATGTACATGAGTAAAATTTCAGTCTTTTTTCATGGAACTTACAGTCTATTATACAGACAAGTGTGACAAATTACAATAAATGCCTGGGATTTGGCAGTTAGTATTAAATCTTCACAATAGTCCTCTGTCAAATGTGCTGTTTTCACATCACTATTTTGTACTGTTATTAAATGTCAAAAATAAGTCTAGGCTGAGAAAAAAACAATAATAGGTTCATTATAATTGGCCATAATTAGTTGATGGTTCCATATAATTAAAGTCAGTTTGAGAATTTGTCACATTCAAAAACTGACTCATGTCTCGTATCAGTGAATATTTGTGGTTCATTATTGTATTCTTAGCATCTAGCCCAGTACCTGGTATGTAATATGATTGATATATAATTATTGAATAAACTTAAGTACTTATTACTATACATACCAGGCATTACCTATTCTGAAAATTGCATTTTGCCTGATCTTTGTTTTTAATAATAGTATAAGGATAAAAACAGTAAAATTCTGGCCTAGTATGTTTTAGAAAATAGGATCAATGCAAACAGGATTAGGAAACAAAGGTTGAAATTAATCTTAGATGAGGAGTTTTTTTCTCCAAATTAACTCTCTTCTACTCTGATCTATCTCTTCTTACTCAGGACATTGCTAATAATGATGGTTGCCCCATGATTCCCAAGATTTTGACCTTGGATTTCTGCTGTACTAAAAAATTCGATGATTTTTTTCCCCTAATACTAGGGATTGAATCCAAGGGTCTCACCACTGAGCTATGTCCCTAGCTAAAATGCATTGATTTTTGAGTCTTAAAATCACAGTTCTAGAACTAACTGGTTAATTTTCATGAAATCTCTTAATTTAAATCTTTCAGTTTCTTCTTATATAAAACTGAGACAATGTCAATTTCTGTGGTGGGAAGTATTAAATGAAAATGGCGTCTCCAAGAGTACCTAGCACATTGAGTAAGAGGATGGGTAGCTAGAAACAAGGGTAGTACACATTATAATAAAGCTAGATGTATGGGAAGTATAGGTTGTCATTGGTGCTCCTCCATGTCCCCTTGACACTCAGTATTCCATATGTACTGGCTGTTTCTTATAAGTCCCTGTGACTGCTGTGGCCTCTATCTGGCTGTAAGGCCTGCACTGGCCCACACCCAGGACAGAATGGAAGTGCCAGAGAGTTACTGCCTGAAACAATTGCAGATGGGAGGCCATGGGTATCCACAGGCTTTTGCCTCTCAAGTGGAACAACTTTGGGGCATGATCTGTCTACACTGCTTCTCAGAGATCCCCAGGGAGACTAAGCCCAGTTACTCACAACACACCCTGCATTGACTTCCTCTCCTTTTTCACCTCACCTCTGCCCAGCCTCCCAGTGCTTCCTGGGGTTCCTGGATCCTGTTCTCAGTATCTGCTTCCAGGGGGACTCATCCAAAAGCAAGAAAGATTATTCTCAGCAGTCATTGTGAAGTATGAGGTGGAGCCTTGTGTGTAACTTTGTAAGGCTACTTAGGTGGCACAGCTTCAGGAAGAAAATGGACCCTTATGAGGGTAGAAATAATTTAGAAAGGAGTCTCTGTGTTGGTGTGCTGCGGAGTCACTGAGAGATTGAAAGGGAAAATGGGGAGGTAGGAGCCCATGTTGTGGCTACAATTACATAGCACTGAGTAGGAAATGAACCATGTCTTCAGATTTCTGCAGTTTCCTCCAAAATTGTAACTTGGAAACATGAGAGAAGAAAATGAATGAAGAAGAAGATGCAGAATAGGAGCAATTAAATAAAAAAAGGAGAAGGCTAAGAGCTCTTAACTGCCATGCAGAAGGCCCTGGGTTCAAACCCTAGCACTACAAAAAGAAAGAAATAAAAATAATAAAAGATAAAAAGAAAAGGAGATGATCTCATCTAATTATTATCTATTATGTTGCTACCTTATTACTACTTTATTTTCATGAGTTCTTTGAAAGTCAAGTGTAGGATGTGGGGACACATGAGTCTTGATTCTACTAAGCAAGACAGGAAGCAGTGAAGGCAAACAAAATTAGCAAAGGAAGTGGGTTTGATTGGGTGAAGGTATGAGGAGAGGTGTGAGGGAAGCTGGCAGCGGGTTTGCTGGTCGGAGGGAAGGAGTTGTCAGGCTGTGTCCCCAACGGAATCCTAAACCTCAGAAGTAGAGAGCCTGAGTGCAGCCACATGGAGGTGGCTCAGGCATGGAGGTCCATAGCCCAGGGAATGTCCCTGGGGTCAAGGAATCTGGAAGATTAATGTGTATGTTATAGTCAATAAAGATGATGACAGTGGGCAGGGCAGAGGTAAAGGGACGTGAGCCAGCTGCGGCAGGAACCTCAGAAAGTGGAAAAGGTCCTGTGAGTCACCGTGCTAGGGACAGCAGGAGGGTGAGGAAGCACAGTGGAGAGACACAGAGGCACAGAAAGCCAGCCACCTCAGCTGGCCCCCTCCCCTAAGGAAGGGGAGAAGATGAGACCTTGGTGCTGAAAACACCAGGAGAACTGTGATCTCACAGGACAGCTTGTTTCAGGCAAGGAGACAGAAGAGAGAAGAAAATGGATGTATGGGACTAGAGACCGTCATGGTTAGTTTCACATACCAACTTGGCTAGATCACAGTATCCAGATTGCTGTCAAACATACTACATGTTTCTATGGAAGTATTTTTTAGATGAGATTAACATTTAAACCACCAGACCTGAAATAAAGCAAACTATTTTCTGTAATGTGGTGTAATGTATCTTCATCTGATTCACTGGAGCCTTAACAAAGGAAGACTCCCACTCCACTGATGAAGGAGGAGTTAGACCAGCACACAGACCTAGTACTTAAACGCAGCACTGACTCTCCCCACACCCTGACCTGCCCCACTGCCCACCTCCACACTGAGCCAGTCCCTAAAATACACCTCCTCAGCCCTCCACCCTCGCTCCCTCCTCCTGCTGATGCTGTTTCCCTGACCAATATAGGATTTATACCCACAGATAGTAAAAAGTAAAGGGCAAAATGGAAAAAGTGAAAGAACAAGGCCAAGGCAAGCCTAACTGAACAGGGAATTTGAAAATGAGGAACAGATTTGAAGGATTCCTGAGGATAACGGCATAAACCTTTGTTCCAACAATTAGATTTAACTGCAGGAAACAGAAATCATTTTAATTATTTTAGTGTTTTGGATTTAACTCAAGGAATCGTACACTTATGGAACCTTAGGAAAAGCTGAGTTGCCAGACACAATTCCTAGAACAACACAGCAGATGGGCCTTCCAAGGGCTGCTCCCTTGCCTAGCCAAGATGGTAGGCACTCAGCTGCCTGACACCCAAAGTGTGAACTTCAAGGGCAAACTGCTTTAGCTGCAAGCCAGGGAGCTGACTCACCCAGTAGGGACAGAAGTGCAATACTGTTAGGTACCCATAAATATAGATTAATTTCTTTTAACCTCAGAAGAAAACATGACAGCTGGGCATAATGGTGCATGCCTGTAATACCAGCACTCGGGAGGTTGAGGCAGGATTACCATGAGTTTGAGGCCAGCCTGGGCTACATAGTGAGGTCAAGGCCAGCCTGCACTATATAGTGAGACTATCTCAGAAAGAAGGAAAGAAAGAAAGAAAGAAAGAAAGAAAGAAAGAAAGAAAGAAAGAAAGAAAGAAAACATGAACTTTTAGGTTGAATAAAATGTTTTGCTAGATAATGATAATGTGTTCATCTTTATCCCAACAGTCATAGAATATACTGTCATTTTTTTGGAGGAAGGAGTCCATCAAGGTTGAGTGCCTAGGGCCAGTGAATGTCATAGTGCAGCCCCCAATGCCCCTACTGCTGCCACCTGGTTAACTATCTTTGGATAGCCATGAGATAGAAATTGAACCCTGCACTGTACTGCAGGAAAATATTACAATGGACAAATGTTAGTGTCTGCCTCACTTCCTCTTCCTAACTCATGGATTGTCTCTGATTGCTGGAATGGCATCCTCACAAAGCCCTAGTGTGAGGAGCGTGGGAAGGGTGTTTCAAATTTCTGCTCTTGATGGAGGCTGATTAGATCCCCAGTGATCATCTCCCCCAAACACATCAGCTCAAACGACCATTCACACTCCAAACTACCTTCACAACGAGTTAGGAAACCAGCTGACAGCCCATAACACCTGCTTTTAGTACACATAACACAACAGAAAGGTGAGAAGACAAACTGAAAAAGGCATAAAGGAGTTACATGTGTCACCCTTCTCCAAGTCCAAGCAGCCTAGTGAGGAGAAAGACACCTCCTGTTTGGGGAAAGGAAAGAGGATGAAGTTCAGGCCTTCACTTTCAACTGAGTACCAGGTCAGCCACTGTGAAACCCAGTGCTGGGCAAAGCTCCAAGACCCCAACTATCAGACCAGTTTCCATCCACTGAAAAGCTAGCACTGCTTTAGCTCAGGTCGCTGACAGCCACTGCCTCTCCCAACCTTAGGCTACAGAAGGGAGAACAGGATTTCACCAGCTTGGGAGCAGCATATAAGGCTAGCACAGGACACAGTGACAGGTGATGTGACCCAGGAATTGATAGAAATGGAAGGACCCATACACAGGCCAGAGCCCCTGGATAGAGCCTCTAGACTGGCCCCAGCATTAGGCTGTGGAAGGGTGGGCGATACTTAAGATTCAGCTTGCTTTAGTTCAAGTCTCCTCTCAAGACTGTGTAGACCCCTGAGGTTGTGAAACTCAGGTATGACCTAGGTTAGAGACCACCAAGAGACTGTGTTGACTGCCCATCTGCCAACCTCAGGCAGCATGCTATCACTAGGCAACTGTTCACAGAGAGGGCTCTAGAAATATGTCTGGACCAGACAGAGACCTATGCCCCACAAGGATGGAGTGGTGTTTCTGTCTGCATCACTGCCAGCTGTGGTGTGGGCCCAGTACATCCCTGAGACTTTCCAGGACCTCATGACTATATAACTCAGCACAACCCAGTTTAGTGTCAGCCCAGGTGGTCAAGGAAGTGACTTCACCAGTGTTACCCTGTCCACAAGCAACATAGCATGGTGTAAGACCTGTGTAGTCAGCTTTCCCATTGCTGAGACACAATATCCAATGCCCACAACTTAAAAGAAAAAAATTTTCATTTGGCTCATAATTTCAGAGGATTCAGTCCATAGTCAGCTAGCTTCAAGGCAGAAACATGGTGGAAGGTCCTGGCAGAGAAAAGCTGTAGTTCATGGCCCCTGGAAAGCAGAGCAGAGAAACAGTAACAGAGAAGAAAGGGCGAGGGACCAGACATAGACCTCAAGGCTACACCTCCATGACTCATGCAGACACACCCAGAAGTGTACTCCACTCATACTTGAGTAGATCTCAAAGGCAATCAATATGACACTTTACCCTAACCCCCAAAGAACCCATTCTCTAGAGGTGTAACAAGATTGTAAACGCAAGACTTTGCACTGGAACTAAGTGGTGAACTGGTGAAAAAGAACACTGGGCAGGTCCTAAAGGCCCCATCCCCAAACATCTCTGATAACAGGGCCTCTGGAATAGCTCCAGTGGCAGAGGAAGACACACAGACCCCATCTGCTGGACTTCCATTCCAGTTAGCATCACCCGTGGCTGCCAGCAGCACTCTTGGGCCATGAGTCTACTTCAGCAATGAACATCTCATAGAAGTGTAGGCCTGGGTACTTCCCCAGTGCTTTGCAGGTTTTGGCAAGCTGTTGGCTCAGGGTATGACACAGCATGGTATCATAACTGACTATAGGTGTTCATATACGAATTTGGGGCTGCTCCATCCATAATGACTCTGCCTGAAACTGGGCAGAAGCCTGCAGTGCCTTACCACAGGCTAGTACTTGTGGACAAAGCACCTCTGTCTGCACTGGCCCCAGGGAGATGTTTATGGGGACAGCTACTCTTTCTAGGGACTTGTCTGTTTTTTCTGAAGTCTGAACAATACACCAACAGCATATCTGGGACAAGCCTGGGGTTGGATTGCCCTCTAGTACTGAAACAGGGACAACACACAAACAGCTGACCCCTAGCACCCCTGGACCTGATTTCCATCAGTGCTGATACAGCAGAAGTGACTACAAACTTGGGAAATAAGCATCTGCTTAAAACTTCTGGAAAGTTAGGCACAAAGCCAGATTAGGAAGACTGGAATACCTAATCTTTCAATGCCTAGATAACACCACATGTCAATAAGCATCAAGAACTTTCCAGAAACCATGACCTCACCTACCACTCAAAATAAGGAGCTAGAAACCAACCAGGTGGTAATTAGTATTCTCGGAGTATTTAAAACAGCAGTTAAGGAAACTGTATTCTGTTTTAAGAAAACACAGAGTACTCAAACTCTAACGGAGAAACCTAAAGAGATGGGCACAATTTAAAAAATCAAACAAATTCTCGAGCTGAAAAATCCACTCAGCAAAGTTTAAAATGTGATAAAAGACATCAATAGCAGGATAGATCAAACAAGACAGAATCAGTATGTTCGAAGACAGGCTATTTGGGAATACATAATAGGGGAGAAAATGGAATGAAGAGAAATGAAGAACTATTATAGGAACTTTGGGACAATATTAAAATAGCAAATATTTGGACTATTGAGGTTCAAAAGGACTTCAGAATATGAAAGCAATCTGTGGATTCAGTGCAATCCCTGTCTAATCACCAATGTCATTTTTCACAGAACTAGAAAAAACAATTCTAAAATTTATAGGGAACCACAAAACAAATACACTACAAAGCTGTAGTAATCTATTCAGGATGGTATTGACATAAAAACAGCATATGGACCAGCAGAACACAACAAATAGCAAGGCTAGAAGTAAACTCATGCATCTAGTCTTAAACAACAGAGACGCTAAGACCAAACATTGGATAAAGGACAGTGCTTTCGATAAATGATGCTGGGAAAATTATATATCCACATGTAGGAGAATGAAACTAGACTCCTATCTCTCACAAATACAAAATCAGCTCAAAATGACTCAGAGCAGTGATGACAAACCTATGGCACACATGGTGCAGCAGGCTGTTTGTATCATTGAAAGCTTTAAAAAGTTCGCCATAACTGGCTTAGACTGACATCTAAGACCTGAAACTACAAGAAGCAAACAAGGGAAATGTTTCAGGGTGTTGAATTAAAAAAGGTTGTTTTTGAAAAGACCTCAAAAGCACAGAAAGCATAGACAGACGGGACCACATCAAACTAAAAATCTGCACAGCAAAAGAAACTATCAACACAATGCAGAGAAAAATAAATGGGAGAAAATATTTGCAACCTGTATCTGACAAAGGTTTGATAACCAGAATACATAAGGGATACCCAAAACTCAACAGCAAAGTACAAGTAACCTGATTTAAAAATGAACAATGCATCTAAACAGAAATTCCTAAAGAGAAGACATTTTTAAAATGGCCAACAGGTATGTCAAAAATGCTCAGTGTCAACAATCAAGGAAGTGAAAAATCAAAACCACAATGTGGTATCATCTCACTCCAGTAAGAATGGCTATCATCATAAAAACTAAAGACAAGTGCTGGCAAGGAAGTGGAGAAAAGTGGACCTTTGCACACGGTTGGTAAGAACACATGGCCATTATGGAAAACCCTATGGAGGTTTCTCAAAAAATTTAAAAAATAGAACTGCTATTTGATCCAGCAATCCCATTCCTGGGTATATATACAAAGAAAATGAAATAATTATGTCAAAGAGATACCTGGACTCCCATGTTCATTACAGCACTACTCACAATGGCTAAGAAATCGAGACAACCCAAGTGTTCATCTATTGATGAATGGATAAAGAGTATGCAGTGCACATAAACAATGGAATGCTATTCAGCTATTAAAAGAAGAGAGAATGAAACCCTGTCATTGGCTCTAACATGGATGGAACTGGAGATCATGTTAAGTGAAATAACAATTTTATGCTTTGATGTATTCATTGAAAAAAGATTTCTAGTCTGTGAATTACTGGGAAACACACACAGGAAACAGGTTGGAATAGATGCTGAGTAACTGTCCCAACACAGCTGCTGTTTGTAGTTGTGGGGGATACAACAGGGCCTCACATGAGAGGACTGAAAGGGATGGAAGGCACTTGTATACAATAAGTTAGATTTTGTGGAAAGGAAAAGAAATACTGCTTTACTCTCAAAGGAACAACTCGGGCTTCTGGCCAGTAGTGACAGTGAGTGTCAGATCCTGATCCCATCCAAGTCAGAAAAGCTGCAATCAGCCTGAATGTGTATATTACTCCCGTCCAGTTTTAGAAGTAACAGACTGACAAATAATGGCAAGGGGCAATTCATATTCAAGTATACAGCAACTTTCAGCTTCCTTTGGTATTTTTCCTTCCCCCTAATCTCACCTCCTACTACCCTTTCCCCCCTGCTTACTGTGCTATGGCACCAAAGGATTCTTTTCTATTCAGAAGTCATGATAAACACATTCCCACCTCAGGGCCTTTGTATTTGCTATTCCTAAGCAGCAAATAGGCTAACTTAATTACCCCCTTTAGGTCTCTCTTCAAATGCCATATTATTTATAGCTACCCTATATGTAAAAGCAATATCACATACACCCTATCCCTCTTCCTGCTTTATTTTTTCGCATAAAATTTATCACCTTGAGTATGTTCCATCTTATGTGTTTATTTGCTCACTATGTACCCTCTGTTCTAGAAAATAAACTCTATGAAGACAGAATCTGAGTTTTTCACTACTGTATCCTCAGGATCTGTAGTAGTACCTGGTGCTCATTGTGTCCTCCAAAGTGTGTAAATGAATAAGTACATGATGAATATTAATAACTCTTTTTCTCCCAATTCAATTCATTTTAGCTGCTGGGATCACTTTCAAAGCTCTTTGAGATAGACTCTATGTGTTTAGGTCATGTCAATTCGGTTATGCACACTGAACTGAAATCATGAAGAATTCCATCTACAAGGGCTCTGCCTAATTAGTGTGAATGCAACAGCTCATTTGATACATGAAGAAAGACAGAAAGACAGGTGACTTGCTTACAGCCACACAGGGCCAAAGTTTAGCTTTCTTAATTCTGAGCCCAAGATGTTTTCTGCTCTATATCATACCCACTTGTATTGTGTGCATGTTTGCATGTGTATTTGTGTGTGTGTGTTCTTATTTTCCAGGAATATTTAAGAAAAAATTACTAACGTGGGCAATCCTGTCTTTTATTATTGATGAGCTTTTAAAATGAGATGGCCCTCCATCTTCACTCATACATGGTCCAAACATCATGATCTATGCAACTTCACATATAAAAAAATCTGGTTGATATCTGTTTTCTAATCACTTTCCTCTTTTAAAATATATAATCTATTGAGAACAACCAACACAATCTAATAACTTACCTAAATTCATATAAGCACCGGTGACAAAAAAAATCCAAATTACTATCATTCACTATGTTCTTGTCATCTGTTAGGGTTATGACTCCAATTAGGCAATGTTAGTTCCTGAAAAGCTGAGATATTCATCATTTTGGCAAAGGAAAAGTAATGAATTGCTAGATTCACTACCTAGGGCACAGATAAATTCATCATAGGAATATCAAAGGGTTCAAATTTTTAAATGAAAGTCTGAAAACATCTTATGCTGAAACCATTATTACCAAATAAATGATCCTATATAAGAAATTCTTCCCACCTTAAAAGAAGTCCTATAAGATTTTGTTTGTGCTCTTGTTTCTCTGAGGCTGGCAATCAGAAGAGTGAGCCATTACTTAGAGTTAACTTTTGTGCAGGTATGTTATTTCAAATAGATGGTACCTGGAAATGCTATTCTGAGATTACAAAGAATCATAGAAGGGACGAATTTCCAATGACATTTGACAGAGAGGAGGTGGCTATGGATTTAGATAGCTTGAGAGAATTTCAGCTGTGTTATGTCCATCTACAGCTTCAAACTTACCTTGCTTTGAATATGGTTTGAATGTGTCCCCAAGAGTTCAGGCGTTGTAGGCTTGGTACTTAGCTTCATGATGTTGGGAGGAAGTGTGGACCTTTAAGAGGTAGAGCCTAGTGGGAGGAGCTTAGTTCACTGGGGTTGTGACTCTAGGAAGGGATATAGGTAGTTTTCATGGAACCTTGTGTTTGCTAGAAAGCTGGTTGTTATAAAAGGGAACCTGACCCCTGAATCTCTCTCTGTCTTCCTGTCTGGCCTTGTGATCTCTTCCTGCCACTACCACTCCCACCACTATGCCAGAGATCCTCACCAGAGCCAAGCTGATACTGTCCTCCAGAACTATGAGCTATGTAAACCTCCTTTTAATCTATAAAATAACCAAGTTTAGGTATTTGGTATAACAATGAAAACCAAATGAACACAAAACTTCACTGTGGAAAATTCTGGAAGGTCTGCCAGCTGGCAGTGTCTGAGATCAGCAGTAGGGAGCAAATCTGCCTGTCCATGGGTGAAAGGAGGTGCTCACTTACCACTAAACACCAAAGGTAGTGTTTCCAACAAGGAGAGTGCAGCTAAGTCCTGGTGAAGCAACTCAAAGTTTAGTTTGTTTTATTGTCGTCAGTCTCATTGTTGTATCATATTAGTCAGCTTTCCTATTGTTGGACACAATACTTGACACTCACAACTTAAAGGAGGAAAGGTTTTCTTTAGTTCACAGTTTGAGGGAATTCAGTCCATGGCTGGCTGGCTCCAAAGCAGGAACATCATGGCGAAAAGATATGGTTGAACAAAGCTGCTCAGTTCATGGCAGCTGGGAAGCAGAGCAGGGGAACAGAGCCAGAGAGGAGCAGGAGCAAGGCAAGGAACTAGATACAGTACCCAAAGTCACACCCACATGACCTACCCAGACACTAATCTGCTAGATGTTTCTTAAACCAGATCTCAGGATTAACAGTCACAAAGAGGAAATTTCTTCACAAAAGATCTGTAACTTCACTTGTTTCTCCCCCTCTCAAGAAAATGTATGGGAATGCAGTTGAACACAGCATATTTAGTTAAGATCTTTTTATATGATAATGACAGAAAATCCTAATCACCCAAGAGAGGAGCATTTATTGGATTATTTAGCTGAAATTCCAGGGATAGTGTGGGCTTCGGGCACTGCAGGATTCAGGACTCAGAATGTACTCCTGGGTTTGGTTTTTCTTCTCTGAGATCTGCCTTTCACTGGCTGACTACAGCCTCAGGTTCCACATGGGAGCAGAGCAGACTGACTGCAGAAGTTCCAGCTTCAGATTGCCTTGGGTTATGGAGAGAAGGTCTGCTTCTGTCCTAGAACCCTTAGTAAAGATTTTACTGCATTGTAATGGCCCTTGTGGGCCATGTGTCACCCCTCAACTCAATCTACAGCCTGGGAATACTAGGCTCTCATTGGCCGGAGAGCCCTGGGTTGGGGAGGGAAAATCAGTAGAACCATTGGTACTGTCAAGGAGGATGGAGCCTCTCAATCTCTCTCTCTTTCTCTCTCTCTCTCTCTCTCTCTCTCTCTCTCTCTCTCTCTCTCTCTCTCCAAAATTGCCTTGTGTGGGTGAAATCACAAAAAAGCACTATATAAGGTAAGGCACATGATTTTATTAACTTATCATGGTTTTATTAACTTAGTCTCATACAGATAGTACATATTTTATTTCAATAAGGGATGGTGAGGCTAATTCACTCAATAATTTTTACTTCTAAGGGTTATGCAATTCTTCAATTTCTGACTGCCACATTGAGGCAAATGGGCCAGGTATGTAGCTCAGTGGTAGAGTGCTTATCTAGCATGCACGAGGCTCTGGGTTCAATTCCTTAGCACTGAAAGAAAAAATAATAATGGGGGCAATTTCTTTTTACTGGTTCTAACAATCAAGTCCAAAAGTTAACCAGATATTCATTTACAAAAAGGTAGTATAAGACAAGAAACTAAGGCAACCCATCCATAGATTGTCTTTCTTATTCATTCATTCTGTAGATATCTTTGAGTACCCACTCTGCAATCTCAACATTATTCTGAATTCATAGACCTTAGAGTCAAGACGGCATTTAGGTAGGAAACTAAGAATCACACAGATAAATAGAAAATCACAAACTGATGAGAGCTATGAGACTTGAATGGGGCTTGTATTTTGATTGAGAGAAGCCTCCTTGGTGTGTTGCAATATATAGTCCTCACACCCAAATGACAAGTAGAATTTGATGAGTAGACTTCTTCACAAGAGCACTGTAGTGATGGTGAGGCTGGTGAGTAGCAACCAGAAATGTTCAGAGTGCAACACAGTGCACATGTTCCATGCTAGACACATACTCCCACATCCTTGTCTCCATTCTGCACCTTCTCTCCTGTGAGGAACTCACCTCCTATAGACAGCTGCCAAGATGGACCACAGTACTCTTTCCTCCAGCTATGAAACTGGCTCAGGGATGATGAGCACCACTTCAAGTTAGCCAGCCAGAGGTTCTTTAGAATCTTTCTTTTAGAGCATCTGGAGACACTGAATCACCTATTTGCAGTCATTAAGGTGAGACTGTGTAATTGTGTGCGAGTCAGCCAACTGTATTGTTAGAAGAATAAGCACCGCTGGTCACTTACGTTAGCAAAATCTTTACTGATAGGATTGAATCAAAAGGAAGGCAGAGCTAAGACAGGCATGCCCAAAGATAGTTAAAATTCATTCCTTTGGGGATACTCCACACTATTTCTGGCCTCTGCCATGATAACCCAACAAAAAGCCTCAGAGAATAAGGTTTTGTCTCAAAATGAAATCATCTTAAAGCAGTGCCAAAGGCCTTATCCTCCCTTGAATATAATAGCATAAAAAACAAACCAAAAACTTTGCTAAAAGTAACTGAGGGAAAGAAGCCAAAAGACAAACAATAACTTGCTCTCAACTTGTAGAAACCGAGGGTAAGCCGACCCCTAGCTGGGTCGAGTTAGCCAGTGTTGATAACGCAACTGAAGGTGAAGGAGGTGGCACCGATTCATAAAGGCTTGCTGTACTGAGCTCCAAGATCTTGGCTGTCAGACAAGAAAGGGAACTTGTGACCAAAAGGGACACTCCAAAAAGAATTTCAATGAAGTACAACTTGAGCAAAAACAATAAGTTGCCCAGATTGCTTGGATCACAGACAGAGTGCTTGGCATGTGGAATGAATGTCATCAGCAGAGAACACAGCCTTGATTAGCTGTGGAGCCACTGCCCACGTGGTCCCCTTGGGCTGGCTTCCTGGTAAATTCTATTTGGGGAGTGCCAATCCACTCCCCCCGGTTAGCTGTTTTTTCCTCCTTTCAAACGATTCCCACAGAAATCTTTCCCACCCTAGACACCATGATAAATATTCTTTACTAAGATGTCATCATAGTTTGGCTTTG
Source organism: Heterocephalus glaber (assembly GCF_053883595.1). Taxonomy (NCBI): domain Eukaryota; kingdom Metazoa; phylum Chordata; class Mammalia; order Rodentia; family Bathyergidae; genus Heterocephalus; species Heterocephalus glaber. The sequence goes on from NW_028258303.1 coordinate 14,630,613, forward strand.
TAGAAAATTTTCCTTTGGGAGTGCACAGCAACATTGATGGTAGGAATGTAAAGTTGTTCAATCTTTGGAGAATTGTTTGGCATTTCTTCTTAACAATAAACATACATCTGCCCTATGACCCGACAGTTCCAATCTTAGATATTTACCCAAGATCAATGAAAATATATGTTCACACAAAGACTTTCACTAAGAATGTTCACAGCATCTTGATTCATAATAACCAAAACCTGGGAGCAACCTAAACGTCTATCAATAAGAGAATGGATAAACAAATTGTCATATAAGAAACACTTGTAATAAAAAGCAATTTGAAAAGGCAGGCTACTGGGTCAGGGATTTAGCTCAGTGGCACCGTGCCTGCCTTGCAAGTGCAAGGTCCTGAGTTTGATCCCCAGTACAAAAAAAAAATGCGTACTACTTATAAGCACAATGAGATAGATGAATCTCTAAAATATTGTAGAGAGTGAAAAAACCCCAGATGTACATGCAAAGCCATTCAGTACAATTTTTGGGGAGATGAAAGTGGTCTCTATCTTGTTTTGAGTGGTGGCTGTATGGCTGTATAACTATCTAACTAGACATTTGAGATGAATTCTTTCTCTTGAATATAAATTGTACCTCAATTTTTAAAAACTTTCCTTTATGAAGTCCTATTAGCATTCTTTTGCATATTCTTACACTTTAGGTGCTTGACAGTTTGCTTCTTGTCCCTTCTCATACCTCAGAATAGTTTATGAGGCAAAGGGCAGAAGAGTTTAAAGGCAAACACCAAATGGCAGACCCAAAATGGGCTATGCCACTGGGGAAAATGGATAGGTTTTAGGAACCAAGTACGTGGCAGGGGAGTTCAACTCTGGCTGTTTTTGCCAACAGCAAACACCTCTTGAGTGTGTCTGAGAAGGAGGTAAGTTGTAATACCAGCCGTTCTGGCTCCTAACATTTGTATAGACAGCTTAGCAGGAATCGCCCCTCTATGGTAATCTTGCATAGTCACACTCAATTGATCATTGTTTGGATCATTCCTTTTTCTGAATCCCTATTGCATTCTTGCCTGACCCATACAACTCAGCTTTTAATTTTTATGTATTCAATGCCTTATTAGGCCAGCAGTATAGCAGGATGGTTAAAAGCGTGGTCTGAGTTCAAATTCTATCTCTGTCACTTATCTGTCCACATTTGCAGAATGTACTTAAACTATAAGGTTCAGTAACCTTTTCTTCTAGATAGGCTGGCATCTGAAAGGGAAAGATTTAAAAGAGATGTACTATATTTGCCAACCTTATCCACCAGTTTTGCCCTCTTGGGGTAAAATGGGCTGTGGGGAAGGGAGAGACCAAAGCTATTGTGCCAATAGAAAGGAAGCATTAGGAGTGACGACAAAGCTCTTATATGACCTTTCACCATTTTCAAAGCTTTTTCACCTACACCATCTACTGTGAAACAGGCACTACCATCCTTCCTTCATCAATATGAAAAGTTAAGTTCAAAATCAATGTCTCAACAAAAACCTGGCAATGAGCAGCTGTGCTTTTCTGTGAGTGAGCATAAGTATTTTCAAAGACTTTTGTTAATCTCCAGTATGGGCAAATATTTTTTTTTTCGGTACTAGGGATCAAATTCAGGACCTTGGGCTTGCAAGGCAGGTGCAGTGCCACTGAGCTAAATCCCTGGCCATGGGAAAATATTTTTAACATTTGCTGAATATTTAAAGGTATAAAGAAAAACATACAAGTACTAAATATACATTTCAATGAATTTTTATAAATTAAACTTATGCATGTATTCACCAGCCACATCAAGAAGGAACACAGGGCTGGGGTGTAGCTCACTAGTAAAGTCCTCACCTAGCACATATAAGGCCTTGGGTTTGAACCCCAGTACTAAAAAGAAAAAAATGGAATACTTCTATCCTGTCCAAAATTAGCTGATCCCACCCTTCACTTCCACCCTCTTTTCTTTGGTCAGTAATCACCCTCAACAGTAGCTTTATCTTGACTCCTAACACTGAAATTCGTCCTGCCTGATTTTGAACAGTGCCTAATATAAATGGAATCATACAGAATTGTGCCCTGGTTCTATTATATCCATCACTTTTGCCAAGTTTTATTGTAGTGATTTTCTCATCCTCATTGCTATAGAGCCTTCTGCTGAGAGGGTGGACTATGGTGTGTCTGTCCAACATACAGGGGGTGGGCATCTGGGTAGTTTCCAGTTGAGGATTTCAGATTATTAACACAAATGTCATTTGGCGAGGAAATACATAATTTCTGGTCCAGAAAGTCCTAGGAGTAGCATTGCTATGTTTTGGTGCACTATGAAGATACAGATTGAGATGATATCATCAATCAGCTTTCTAAAGTTCAGTTTTACTCACTGTACTCTTTCTAACAGCTCCTCTGCTCCATATCCTTGCTAATACTTACTGTTGTTACTGGAATGCCAGAGTTGTGTTCCACAGTGATGAAGACTAGAACCATGGATGGAGGAGGCAGGTGCAAAGAAATTTATTTAAAAGATATAAGGGAGGGGATTCTGAGCAGTATACCATGAAGGCTCTTCTAGGAGTTTTTAAGGGATTTAGAAGGGAGTTCAGGCCTTTGTGTAAGCAATATAACCTCTATCCTATAGGAGACCGAATATTTTTTTAGGGTCCAGTCTATTAAGTATTCACACAGTGCCCATGCAGGGCCCATGTGCCAATGGCCTGCTTGATCATGCCCTGCGGAGGTCCCAGACAGCCAAAGAACAGCTGGCAGGTGTTTTTGTAAGACCTCTGGAGGGTCATGACTCAGCAGACTCAATTTTGGGCTTGCAGATTCCATTTAGAGGCTGCTGTCATTACTACCTAATAAAATCTTAACTCCTGTTTCACAAAAGTTGTAATATTATTATGTCTTTTTCATTTTAGCCATTCTACAGGGGCTGAGGTTCATTTCTTTGTTTTGGTTTTGTTTTTGACACAGGGACTCACTGTGCTCACAGTGTAGTCCAATCTGTCCTTGAACTCACGGTGTAGGCGAGGCTGGACCTGACCTGGTAGCAATCCTCCGCCTCAGACACCTGAGTGCTGGGATTATAGGAGGAAGGGAAGAGGGGGAAGTAAAAAGGATCCAGATGTGTGTATAGAGACCGAGTCCCCATACTGGATGTGTTTATTGTGTATTGCAAACATAAACTGACTTAAAAAAGGGGGAAAGATAAAACAGTATAGTGTTGAAAACAAAAAATTGAAACCTTAAGATTTTTGTGTGAGAAAGAATATCACAAAATGAAAATGGAAATTGCAAAGCAGAAGAAAAATAGGATATCTGGCAAAGGTTTAATATCCTAACTACATATAGCCTTTGCATAAGCCAATCATAGTGATACACATCAGTAATTCTAGCTACTCTGGAGGCTGAGGCAGGAGGATTGAAAGTTCAAAGCCAGCCTGGGCAACTTAGGGAGACTCTGTCTCAAAATTTAAAAATGAAACCAGGGCTAGGGATGTAGCTTTGTGATAAAGCACTTGCCAAGCATGCCCTGGCTTCAACCTCCAGTACCACTGAGTCCAAACGAAAAAAAAAAGAAAGCAAACTATTAGTTAAAAATTAAATAGCATAATGCTAATGATTACTTAAACTCATAAAAATGTTCTGATTTACTTTTCAACCAAATGAATGAAAATACAATTTTATACTTTATACTTTCCTATATTGTTCATGCATTTGTTTATTTTGCGAGGAATATTATTAGGTTTATCCTTTATAAAATTTTTATTTCTATTTTAGGAAAATAAAAGCACATATCACACAGTCTGTGAGGCACTGTTGGGGTCCAAAACCCTCTAGAGTTGAATGGCAGGCATCAGATAGTTTGGAGACAGCTGCATTTCTAGAAAAACCATTTATTATCCACTCAGCTTTTCACATACGTAATGTTCTGTTTCTGGCGTAAATCAGTGATATCCGGATCATGTCATCAGGACCTGGAAAATCTGGCTTCCCTCCCTCCGCTTTTTGTCCTGAGGAGACAGCAGGACCTAACAAATCAGACTCCCAGGGCTCACGCCAATGCACCCTGCTCCATCCAGATCCCAGCCAGGCCACACTCACTACATCTCACAGCGAAAGACACACCGCCATTAACCCAGCACCTCAAACACACCGAGCCCATCGCTCCTGCCACTGGCTGACACCGTTCACTGTATTTTTCGATCACTCTTGTTGAATAAATGAGGCTACTGACAAAATTCTCACACCTGGAACAAGCTTGGAGAACTACTTGACTCTGTACAGAGAAAATAGAGCAAAATGCATATTTTCATACTTTAAATGTGGCTACTTACCATGTATAGGACCTCCTATTGTGGAGTGTTTTTAATTTGTTGAAAAGATAAAACAGGTAATATCTTTTCTGACCTAGTCCAGTAAGATAAATGTCACCTGGGAATTTGCTGTTACTTTAAACATCTTCAGGGAACCAAGCAGAGAATGGGAGTAAAAGAGGGATGGCAGAGTATGATGTATGCATGCTGTCACTCAGAGTCAAACAAAATGGGTTCAAAAATTATCTTTAATTCTTTTACCTACCAGGAAAAACTTACTCTGGAAAACTACACAGAGAGATATATTTCCTGTTCCACCATAATTTGAAAATTAACTACACCTAATGTTTAGCTATAGAGCCCATTCAACTTTAACAAAATAAATACCCTAAAAATCTCAAATTGTCAAAAAATATATTTAAAGCCTCAAGTAACCCTGTTGAAATTGAACAGGAATGGGTAGGACATCGTAGGGGTGCCGAATTTTACATTGTAAAAGTACTATTACGTGCCTTCCAGATTTTGTTCTTTGTGGATGTATCTCCTATTAAAGTTAAATCAAATTTAAGCTTAAAAATCAAGATTTTAAAAATATTTAAATTGTAAAAGAAAAATTTTAGATGCACAGTAGACCAAGGGTTTTTTCTATTAATTTTAATAATAAATGTGTTTTCCTAATTATAAATACATTTGGCTGTCACTAGCTTAAAGAAAAATATGCATCAAAAGACTCTAATACTAAGTGAAATAAATCAGATGCAGAACGTTAAGTATCTCATGGTTTCTGTAATATGAGAGACCCAAAGAATATATAATTTAAAGAGCAAAATAAAAGACCAATGGTAGGAAACAGGAAGGTAGACTCTGTGGAGACAGAGAGGGGATCTGGGGAGTGGGGGAGAGAAGTGGACAGGGGAGAAGGGGGAGTAAAAATGATCAAGATATGACAGGTATATATTCCTATTCCTCAAGATGAATGCAATTATTATGTATCACCAGCATATACTGATAAAAATGTTAATAGCACATTAAAAAGAAGTAGATCAAAATCTACAAAAACAGGGCTGGAAGCATAACTCAGTGACAGTGTTTGCCCAACACGCAGGAGGCCCCGGGATCAGTTATTTAAAAAAAACCCTACAAAATAAAAGATGATCAGAACACAGGGAGACAGATCTTTTGCAAAGGGGTGGGGGGAGAAGGTCCAGAAATAGAAGGAGGAGTAAGGGGAGGGAAAGTAAAAAGAAGAAAATGTGCTAGGCACATGTACCAACTCCCTACAATGAATATAATCATTAAGTACTACAAACATATACTAATAAAAATTTAAAAAACATGTTCCCTATTCTTTGTACCTTGCCCCAGGCATCCAGGGCTTCAGACCCCCTCACCTTTGTTAGGCAGAACTATATAGCACACAAGGAAACAGCTGCTGATTTTCCCCTCTGACGATACTAATTTCCCAATCATTTGTAGTCATTACCAAGAGTAGATCACATAAATTATATTTATGAATTGGCTAGTTGCACTTTGTCTAATACTTGTTAAGGACACTTCAACTATAGAAGAAATAAATAAATGCCTGTCTAATTTTCCAAATGTTATCTCCAGGTATGTGAGCACATATTTTACTTAGAGGTTAGGTTTTATTTACTTTTACCAAAAAAAAAGAGGTTTATTGAAACAGACTTTACAAACCGGTTGTACAGAGCCAAGCATTTCAATAAGAAGCAAAGTGCTGAGTAACATGAAGTCAGTCTGTTGCTTGCCAAGAGCTAGAAGGCCTGGGTGGTTCCCAACCTTAAAGAAGCAGGAGAGTAAGAAAGCCCGTCTCCCAGAGAGAAGCTGGAATGGGATTACCAATACGGGGAATCTGACTGGGGAAGGTACACTATCTGCCATAACTATTGGTTACTCCCAAATCAGATGGACAAACTGCAGCTCTCAATTATTTTGCCTTTTTCTTCATGACAGGTTAACACATGACTAATGGCTTACCAATATTTCATGCACTGTAGGACAAAGATAATGCTCAGTCAGTCATGGGTCAAATAGGAAAAGCTGAAGAGATTTAAACAGGAAATGACTCTGCTACAAAGAATTCAGGAGTATTTGTGAACAGTCTAGGCACAAGTGCTGAGTCTTGGATGTCCTGGGAGTGCCAGGGGCTGCCGCCACTCAGATGAGTGAAATCTAGTCTGACCAAGACCCCCAGGGCTTTAAGACATGACTCGTCTGTCATTTGTCATACTAGTGTTGCAGGTTTTCCACCAGCTCAGCTCTTATTCAACATCTTGATGTCTTTTGCCCCGTTACTCAGGTTTGGCCAGATGTTCTAAGAACGAGGTACCAGGTATTTGGGCAATCTCATAGAGCTCACCACTGAAATATGCAGAGAAATCTGCAGCCAGACAGAGCAACCCAAGGAGGACTGGGGATGACTCAGAAATCCCTTATTTTGACCTTTGCTTAAAATTATCAATCAAAAATTTCAAAATGTGACTATAAAAGTACCTGCTCCCGGTGAAAAATTTGGAAACACAAGAATATATAGGGAAAAAATTGTCTGCCATGACAGATAATTATTGGGTATATTTCTTTTCATTTTATATTCTTTGCACACGAGAATATAAAATTGGGATTATATTGTATATATTTTAAGATGACTTTTTAATCTAATGTTATACTATAGTTATTTCCCATGTTATCAAGCATTGCTGTAAACATTGCTTTTAATAGCTATATAATATTTTATCTTATATGACAATTGATTCAACCTCTTCGCTTCTTGGGGCAGTTAGATTGTTTACAATTTTTTAAATTATAAATAACACTGTGATGAACATCCATACCTAGAAATATTTCACCCCAACTAAAATTGTTTCTCTAGGATTCATGCCAAAAAATGTAATTATGAGTCAAAGGGGACTCTCTAATCTTTAAAGTTATGAACAGATAAAGCACACCGTGTAAACAGCCTATTTGGGAGACTGAACATCCAAGTCTGTCTGAATCACTGTGGATGTGAGCCAGGGAGTCCACATCATTGCTCAGTAGCCTGTGTCCACACCCTCCACCTGCGGTCCCTCCAGCTTCTGTGTTCTGCCCAGGCCTCCACCCAGCCAGTGCTCACCTGTGCCTGCTCATCTTTTTCACCTGAGGGTTTTGAAGTTGTTGGGCCCAGTGGTTCCCTCTTTTTCTCAGGCATCCTGCCTTCAAGCGGTTTCAAGGAGCAGGTTCTGTGAGCCACGCAACTCAGCACTCTGTAGGCGAAGACCATGTTATATGGTTGTGTGGTCTGTGCACACCACCAGGACAGAAGCAGGGGAAACTGAGAACTGGGATAGGAGCTGAACATCCAGAGAGGGCACTGAGGGAATAGTCTCTGGGTTTGCAGTCTCTGAATTCCAACATTTTCCATTCTTTTTCAACCTTAAATAGGAACTGTCCCCAGATAACCTCGCTTCTCATTCCACTGGGAAAATTGAAGCAACTAGAAGAGACCTTCCACAAGCTCCCTCTGCAAATCTTACCCCCTGCCTGCTCCCTGCATGCATGTGTCTGCCTTCTATTCCCTCAACACAGCATTTATATCTCCAACCTAGACTTCTCCTGTATATCTGACTTGCTCTCCCATGTCCTACATGAAATCTCTATAGGATGTCTAATAATCATCTCAAATTTAGGATGTCTAGAACCAAACAGCTGATCTGTCCCAAGCCTATACTTCCTGCAGTCTTCTGCACATAAAGTAAAGGCAACACCACCCTTTTACTTTGTCATGCCAAAGAACTTGGAGTCCATTTTGACTCCTCTCTATCATATCCAAACCATCTGAAAATATTTGTATCATGTCTCACTGGATAATTGCAATAATCTCCCTTCTGATCTCATCGTTTTTCAGCCTATCTCACAATAGACTAACTAGAATGTTCCTGCTAAGACATAAGTAAGATTGTATCACTTCTTTGCTCCAACCCACAAAGGCTTCTCCTTCACTTACAACAAGATGAAGTCTTCATAATGGCCGCACAGGATCTGCCCCTCCCCATCGCTGTACTCATCTCTGTGGTTATCTCTCTTTGGCCACACTGTTGTAGCCATCTTGCTGTTCTGTGCAACACTTTGGATCTATGTACATCCCATGACCTCTGCTCTTCCAGATTTCTCCATGGCTCATATTTCTGTGAGAACCTTCTGACCACCATATTTTATTACAAACTTCTGCCCCAACCCTCCGTATCTCTACCTCATTTTTCTCCATTATTCTTATTACTCACCAAGAGGCCATGTTTACTTGGGTTATTGTTAATCTCTCTTATTAATAGAGAGGATTTTTTATTTGTGAAGTTATTGCTCTGTCCTCAGCACCTAGATGCTGAAGTTGATCAATAGATACTAAGTTGTGGTTAGATAGGAGAAAGACATGCTGGTGTTCCACTGCATGGCAGAGTTGACCATAGCTGCTGCTTCAAACATCCTTGCTGAACATAAGAATGAGTGCTGGCAAGGATGTACAGAAAAGGGATTCCTTTGGTGGTGGGAATGAAAATTAGTATAGTTGCTATGAACAACTGTACCAGAGTTCTCAAAAACTTAGAAACAAAACTATCATATGACCCAGAAATCTTACTACTAGATACTGACCCAAAGGAAATCAATACATCAAAGAGTCATCTGCACACCCATGATTATTGCAGTGCTATTCAAATAGCCAAGAAATGGAAACAAAGTGCCCATCAACTGATTAATGGATAAAGACCATATGGTATATTTATACAATTTAATACTATTCAGCCACTAAAAAGAATAAAATCTCGACATTGGTAACAACATGCATAAAGCTGGAGGGAATTATGAAAGTTAAGCACAATAAGCCAGGCACAGAAGGACAAATAAACATGATCTCACTAAAAGAGATGATATCATAAAATTTGAAAATAGAGTAGTATTTACCAGAGGCAGGAAAGGGCAGTGGGGAGGAAGAAGGTTGATTAATAAATGCTAAGTTGTGGTTAAATAGGAGAAAGAAATGCCGATATTCCACTGCATGGTAGCCTTGAGTATAGATAGCAATGATGTACTGCATATTTTCAAAAAGCTAGAAGAGAGGATTTGGAATGTTTTCACATAAATGAATGACACATGTTTCCATAGATAGATTTAACCTGACTTGAACATTACACAATGTATACTTGTGTTGAAATATCAGATGATAACCCACTAACATGTACAATTTTATGTATCATTTAAATAAATAACTACTTGCTGAATAAGGTGTATACAGTCAAACTATGAAGAAACAGAAGGAAGGACTTTTGGGTCAGGATCATAAGAAAATTATAGGTATCAAAATGTTTCCATTAAATATTCTAATTCCTGTTATAGAACTTGGGCCAAAAGTACACCAAAGAACAGGAATTATTGCAGGTCAAATAAAGCAGTCCAAGTGTTTCCTATATCTTCTTAGGTAGTTTTTAAAATTTTACATGTATACTTAAGCACACTAAAATATTTTTGAAAATATTATAGACTACTTTTCAGGGCTTCTGCTTACAAAATGTGCAGAAGGTTCTGAAGATAGAGCTGATATTGTAGGGGAAGAAATCAAATTAATATGAAATGGAGTGACTTTTGTATTGCACTTCACAACATCTCATTTAAATATTCAACAAGAACATTGCTTCTCTGGCTAAGATTGTGTGTAAATATTCAAAAACTCTGAAAGTCAAAGTATTATCCCAGTTATAAATATATTAAAATTAAGGCTCAGCAGGAATAATTAATTTCCCCCAAGTTGCACAGCTAGTAAACAGCAGGCTTAGAATTTCACCTACCAGCTTACTGAACTAGTGTAGGACCTAGATTCCACTTCATGTCTTGACAAATTAGATGACTTAGGAGAAAGCTTTTAATACTTATCTCAGCAATCTGCATACAATGTTCATTCATTTTACCTCCATCCTTTAGACTGAATCAAAGTGATGTTTCAGGTTTTTCTGATGTTTGCTCATTTCTCAGTTCTTTCAGAGGAAAGCAAATGCTCTGAATGTTAGGGTTGTTCTCTAGTTCAAGCTTTTATTGTTTTCAAAACACAAGCACCACAGCACAGAGCCTCCTGAAGCATTTTCCCAAGTGAAACAAATACTCCAGCCATGTGAGGGTGTGGGACTCCCCCCTGGCTGGCTGTGTGAAGGACTTTGTTTAAGGGAATCTTGTGTTGCCAGCACAGTCACTTGTCAAAGATAATAGCTGTTAGCACAGCATTACTATGTGAGGACTGGGACAGCTGCCAGCAAAAGCAACCCCTTCTGTGGTATGTGCAGAGTCGTGCTTCGGGGGCATCAGCTGAAGTTCACAACTGATGACCATCTAATGCTGTCTTTCACTGACCAGATACCCAAAGGGACATCTCAGCACATTGGAGAATGAATTTCTGGGAAGAGACAACATCAATAACAGAAAAGGAATTAAAATAGGAGTGGGGAAAACCTAATTTTGATTCCACTGTTGTGACTGATGCTTCCGTTTTCCTTATTCATTCACTTGCCCTGCCCCCCATCAGAAGAGCTAACAAGTATTTATCAGATGCCAACTTGTATTCAAGGCATTGAAGCAGATGATATGGCCATTTCACAATTCTGCTTCATGTGTGTGCAGGGACTAATAGTCCCATCTACCTCAAAGTGATGTAATAAGGATGAAATCTCAGTTTCTACTTTGATAGAAATGGAAAGAATTATGTTTGTCTCACTTACTTCACAGACCTATTATGAGTGAGAATCACGGACTTGAAGTATTATATAAATATGCAGAAAAAGATGATTTGATCAAGATGGAATTTACACTATTATTGGATGTTTGTTGGAGAAATAGCGAGAAGAATAGGTCTGGGGACTTATGAAATATGGGGCTATTTTGCTACTTTTTGTTTGTTAACAAAAACAAGATTTCTAAGGGTAAAAATGGAAGTTATTTTCAATAACTGTCTTTATAGTTTTTAGGAAAAAATCAACAGCTAATAACCAAACCTGTGGTTTTCAAACTATATTCTTGTATTACACTGATTATCACTTGTTTTCAGTGTTAGGTTCTGAAATCCAGTAATAAGGATGGAGAAGTTTATTGCTAACATAACAGTTGGGATTAGGTTTTGCTGAACATAAATATCAACGATTAATCCCTAACACAAGCTACAAGTTCAAGTTTTTGTTTTTGTTTCTCAGATAGAAGGAATCTGGAGAGATGTAATGTAGCTAAGAGCACTGCGTGATGTCATATGGGGTCAGGCTATCTTTGTTCCCATTTTCTTAACCTGCAGCTTTTATTCTTAGGACCAACTCAGGTTAGTATCACATCTGCCTTATGGGGCAAATGTTGAAAAAACAAAAGGACTCACTCCCAGCTGAGCAGAATCCATTTCAGGAGTCCTGGCTAGGAGTTGTACTTTCATATCTTTGACAGAAACTAGTGAAGTGACCTCACTTGGCCACAAGGGAAGCTGGGAACTAGAGATGTGGTCTCAAGCAACACTGCACCAGCTAAAGCTCAGGATTCTGTTAAAAAGGAAGGGGAGAATGGGTATGGAGACAGGCAACTAGCTGTCACTTCCAGACAACACATTGAGAAAAAAGGAGTTCATGGATACAACGTCTTCAAGCATAAGTTTTTAAATATTTTTTTTACATATTCCTTTGGTTGTAAAAATATTACTGGGCTAGGGGTGTAGCTCAGTGGTAGAGCCCTTGCCTAGCATGTAAGAGGCCCTGGGTCCAATCCCTAGCACCACTAAATAAATAAATAAAATTACCTTTCTCCAATAACCATTTTTAATAATAGCATACAATAGTATCTAGTATCTCAACTGTTTAAAAAATAATTTAACTACTTATATTTTGTTTTATTCTATAAAGAGTAACATGATATTCAGGTGTTTTATCACATGAGTATATTTGAACACCATGGATTCAACTCAAGTTACAGAACAGGCATCTAGTCTAAACACACACTCTGTACAGAACTAAACTATCAGCTACCCAATCATCCAATGTCGTTAGCCCAGACACACTTCTCACAATGCATATTGACTTCAATGTCAGCATCAAATAAGGGACTGCTGAATTTTTCTCACCAAAAAGAACATCCTTCCATTGTGGCCACAGCATGTGCATCTTCTTCATCTGACCTAGAACCCCTCATGATATGATTGAGCATTGAGGGAAATCCTCTCGTGTTTTGTATTAACCTCATCCCCTTGAGTATTATGGGGTCCTTTCTGAGCATTTAGAATTTACCTCCTTAAGACCTTAGATAACTCCGAGAAAATTTGCGGAAGGGGCTCATTCCCCAACTCAAGGAACACAGCAAACCAATTGAGGTATGAAAGAGCAGTGGGACATCTAAAGCTGTCTTGGCTATTTGGGAAGTGTCATCAGTATGTCACAATGCCATGATGGCAGCCAAGTGAGAAACATAAATGTTAGGCTCTGAAGCAAAATTCTTGTTTCTGTAGAAATGACATCTCAGTCAGGTACAGTGGTGCACACCTATAATCCCAGCACTGAGGGAGGCTGAGGCCAGATGATTGCAAGTTTAAGTTCTACCTGGATAACTTCATAAGACTGGGTCTCAAAATAAAAAATTTCAAAAGGGCTGCAGATGTAGCTCATGGTAGAGCACCCTGGGTTCCATCTCCAGTAGCAGAAAGGAGGTCTACATCTAGATTGGGATGTAGCTCAGGTGGTAGAGCACTTGTTCAGCATGTGTGAGCCTCTGGGCTCAATCCCCAGCACAGAAAAGACAAACAAAAAGTATATCTAAGTAATATAACCTTATATTCAACCAAAATAGGTCTTACTGGAAAACACAATTTGTGGATAAAATAAAATCTGGAATAATTTAAAATGTGTATTATGTGACCTTAGACAAATCATTTAACCACACAAAATTGTTGTTAGTTTAACAGCAATACTTAGATTGTTGACACACCGATCCCACCACCAAAATATTTATTAAATGTAAGAAAATTAACTTACTTGTCATCCCTCATCCAGTGAACAGATTTTGTCGTCTTGCTAAGATGATTTCACTAAGACTGACTTGGAGGCTGGAAGTTCACTCACCCTCATGAGGAAGGTGAGTGCTGTCATTTATAGCCCACCTGGCTTCAATGTTCTACCATTCTGGGCCTTGTCAGCTCTAGATTCCTTTTTACTTCCTTTACTTAATTCTTAGTGTTTTGCTCCCCACTCTCACTTTCTTTAAAGATTAGCAAAGGAAAATAATGATTCTGGTGCATGGCACAAATATAAGCAGAAGTGAATTCACGTATGTTCAGCAAAACAATACAGAGTGATCAAACGGCATGATACGTTGGGAGCCCAGATGGAAGGGTGGTCTTAAATTATAGGATCTGGAGTGGAAGGTGGTAAATTCACGTCCAAAGACTATTCTGCCCTAGTCTCTTGACCGTTTAATCTCAGGATTAAGTTATATTACCCCAAAAGTATTGTGGATGATGTACTAAACATTACCTGTTACTATTAACCAATACCCCTATGAGATAGGCTTTATATACCAACAACAGAATTCTCCCAAATTTGAAGTTTCATTTATTTTAAGAAATATTTGTTCTCATGCAATTCTAGTACAATTGAATATTTTCAGAATGATCATAATAGGATGAAACCTATTCTGGGTCATTTTAATAGGGAAATTGAGACTTTGTTATCTATTTTTAAATGCTTATTTAATCCATAATTCATTTTGGGTCCCTCGCTGTTTTGAGTCCTCTTTGAGTGTTTTAGCTTTGTGGCTTTGGAGCTTTGTGCTCTTCCCAATTTATAGCTCGGTTTCATCCGTACTTCTGTTTCCTGGTTTCTCACTGTCTGGGCTGCTTGGTTGGCAACTTTAACTCCTTCCTCTTCCTCTTTAGAGGATGTCATCAACATTTCCAGTAGGGATGGGCAATACCACCAGCTTCTCTGGCTATACAGCTTTTCCTTTTCTTTTTTTAAACCTCCTTTGAGCCTTCATAAGCTTCCTGTAATGACTATGTATCTGTTTCAGCTATTTCAGTGTTCCTGTGGCTTTTGATTTGATCTGGATCCACATTTTCTAGCCAAAACCATCTCAAACAAGTAGTTTGAGGTTTTTGCTGGAAGGTAATTTGAATTTGTTTACATGGCCACCAACTCCCAATTTAGATGTTCGGAGATTTCTGGAATGGGGTGCGACCTTCCCTCATTACCTTTCTCTTAATGTCATAAACTGGGTTATTAAATAGGGATTGGATTATTTTGTTTATGAGCTAATCCTGCTTTATACAATTCTAAGTAATTACTGCTGAATCAGGAGAAGTAAGGAAGTCATTTCAGCAGAGCTGAGGAAGAGTTCAAGTCAACCATAGTTATGGATTTAGCGACCTAATTTTATAGCCTACATCAATCAGAGCAGTCCCACACACACATATACATGTGCATACATACACACAAAAGCACATGAATGTTTTACTGAGGTCTTCTGGCATTTTTTTTCTATAAGGAAACTGAAAATACTAAGTGAATGTAAACAAAATAACTTGGTTGCCATAGCAGAGGAAGAATGATCTCTTCTGCTGCTCCTGTTCTCTACCCCTCATCTTCTCATCATCTTCTTGTTATCATTGTTTTGGTGGAGGACAAAAACATCCTAAATATTTCTTAAGCTGCTGTCAAATTATTGGGCTCTGCATTGTGCATTCACTTGTTCAACAAATATTTTTTGAGTACCTACTACTGTCCAGGTGCTCATGTTGGAGCTAGGTACAAAATAGATCAGATGCCTGTCATCTGGCTCTTGTATTTGGGTAGCTGGTCATCTTTCAGAGTCAGACAGTCTTCTCCTTTGAAAAAAACCAAGTGAGGTTCCAGATACCCAGAGGAGAACATGAGATCGGAGCAGGCTGGTTCATCACATGCCTGGTCTCATGGTTTCCTATCAGAGAAAATGCAATACAGAGAGCATGTTGCTCACCCTTCCTTCCTGTTTCTGCCACTCACATCTCAGAGCAACACTTCAGGAGCTGAAGCTCTCGTTTCCCACCAAGACACAACTTTCACTTTGTATCTTCTTATTCTTAGTGAGAGGCTCCTCTTAGCTAACAATATTTGTACCCTGGTAACCACAGTCAACTTTCATCTCTGATCTTGGCTTGATTTTCTCCATGATGCAGGAAAGCTCCTCAGAGACATCTTCAGTTGTGCTGCAGTATCAATATTTGGACAGCCTGAGACATTTACTGGAAAGTGTCACCTGTTAAAAGCTACTACGAAGTTCTTAAATGAGTTTACATTTTAGTCATTTTTAAAAATTCTTTTGATTTACATGGTAAAGAACAGAAATAAGTCAAGTACTTGCTACTCACGTAATCCATTCATTTGCCACATGTAATTATGTCTTTGTAGGCTCCATATAGACATAAAGCACTCTTCAAGTCTTTTTCATAGAATCCGGTTTGTTTGGAGTAAGGGTTTAAGAATGTGTTTGGCTTTTGTTTATAGGGAATTGTGTTTCTACATATCCTGTATTTTCTGAGCTCTCTCACTGTTGTTGTTTTCAACTAGCAGAAATTGGAAAATAAAGATTGTGTGGGTATAAAATGAATGCTTGTAATGTTTGTCATTTTTTATACTCTTTTTCTGTGGCTCTTGACTTTTCTAAGATGACTTCACCTAAAAGCAGCCAAAGTCAACCCAGAACAGGTCCTACAAACAAGTGACAAGAAGCATGATAGCCCATAATGAATGCAATCTGGGATGTCTCTGGCATTTTGAGTGAATAAAAAATAAAAAGCTAATTCTGAGCACAAAGGAAGTGAGTAAAGCTTCTTGCCACTAAGAGAATTGAGAGAAAACTTTTGGAAGGCAGCAACATTCCATGCAGCTGGCCTGTGCCCTCCTTAGATTGCTAACAACACCCTATGGGTGGAGAGCCTGGCCCTAAGCAAGTGGCTCATACTCAGTTCTCTATCTGGGCAGGAGTTGGGCAGAGGTGGAAAATGGCGTCTGAGAGATTGCCTGGGTTCAAGTCCTGCCTCTACCATTCATTTCCTTTGTGCTTTCTTAATACACTAAAGCACTGAATAACAGCACTTGCCTCATAGAATTTTTAAAAGGTTTAAATGAGATAATCCCCATAAAGCACACTGCTTAGTTGATATGTAGTAATAAATGTGATGCTACTATTGTGGTGTGCTGGTGGTGTTGATGATGATGACGATGACAACGACGATGATGATAAGTATCCAAGGGAGGACCAGGCTGGAAGTACCTTAGTGGTTCATTAGGCTGTTGGAGGTCAGGAGTCTGAAATGTGAACAGGGCAGCAAGTTTCAGAGAGCAGTTAAGAACTTCTGGGAAGGTTGGTAGAGACTATTAAGAAGGACATTTGGCTATACTTGGAAAGCCAGGAGGAGTAAGGATGCCCTTTTTCTTCCTGTTGGAACAAAGACATCACCTGATATGAATCCAACTAGACAAAAGCCTGTCCACAGCAGAAAAGATGCTGAGCCTAACTAGCATGGTTAAGGCAAAAGGAAGTAAGGTTTTTTGATGTTCTGTTTGTTTACCTGATTTGGAATATTCTTCAAAAGAAACTTTATAGTTTTTCACCCTGCTAATATTTGACTTCTATAATGGAAGAAAAAAATGGTACTCTAGTAATCTTGTATAAAGCCATACACATATATAATGAAGCCGGAGACCCTGTGAAGGCCAATAAAAATGACAGATCTCATCCCACCAGAGAATAAAAAGAATACGTTCCTTCTACATATGTTATAGTTATATAAGCTATAAAGTGTATTACTACAAAATGATCTATTTATTTAAAAATCCCACTACATGTATTTGGTATAATAAAAAAACTAGTGATTGGAAAATGTTAAATTTCCAAGAGTCGGGAAATAGTTCTTTAGTTCCTGTCATATGCAAGGCATTATTACACAGTAACAGAATAGGCCAGTCTGTGGCTTTACACATAGAATTAACACTACCTTGGCAGTGTGTAACTGAGTTTTTCAACCTTCATGGAAAATAATAATCCAGAATCTCTTCTGGGCCTACTATAATATATATTCATACATTCATAGGTTTTAAGACCTGGAAGGACTCTTAGAAGATAATGACAATCAGTGCCTTAGGCTACTTAATGCCCCAAGGAGATTTTGAAACTTTAAATTATTTTTAAAACATAAAACAAATTATTTAGTCAAATATATTATTGCTCACTGAATCCCTACCTATTATAAAAATACACTCATCCTAGCAATGTCAATTTTAGGAACTAAAATAAAAATTGTGATAACACAGTGACTTATTCAAGGTGAATGGCATGAATCATTCATTTGAGTGAGAGGACATCAGTTAGGTATCCAAAGAAAGAAGGCCCAGCCTTTGACCTGGTTCATTATTTCTGTTCCCAGATCAAAAATATTTTCTGAATTCTGCCCAGGTCCTCTTGGGGTAAACCAATGTTAAAAATGAAAGAAGTGGCGACATGTTTTTGCTAGGTGTGGGCTCCTGGGGAAAATTTTATGATATTTCCACTGGGTTGCTATGGAGGCAACCAGCAAGCTCAGCTAATAAATCTGGGCTGACATTGCTGTGGGATAGTACAACAGCAGCAATCAGTAGACATCTGAGTGTTGGACTTGGAGCAGAGGAAAAGTAAAATAGGAAGATCACAACAGAATTTGCCAAATCAAAACTCCCAAGGTCCACATAGGAAAAGTATGGCTTTCAAACTGCTGGAGATATTTACAAACACCCTGAGCAAGCTATGCTTTCCAATGCTCCCCTCCATCTGGAGAGATCCCAGGGAGAGCAATTAACCTGCACAATGTGGCCTGGGCACAAGGGCAGAATAGTTAAAATTACTTTGGGATTTAGCTGAGCTTTGAAATAACTGAAAGATTGGGTTCTAGTGCTCAGGGGATTTCTAGAGTTGTCAGATCCTCACTGTGGAACTTGTGAAAATGATGCGATCAATTAGGAAGGATTAAATAACTATCTGCCTTAATTTTGTTTAAATGGGCAATGAAGTGACAATGACCATCATTGTTTGCCATTCTCTCCTGAGGCTCTGGACAGAATTTTTTTTTTCCTGTTCAGAGCTTCCTGCTTGGTGTTTGTCTAAGCAGAGAGGGAAGCTATCTTTCAAACTCTGAGACAACACACTGCAAGCTAAGGCTTTTCTACACTTTGTTTAATTTTTCTGAAATGTCCTTTTTTCCAGAAATGATTTATTGATGACCTAGCATGTTTTTCATCTTACCAAACACTCCCCTGGGGACACAGTTAAAACACCACTTAGCTGTAATTCTCCTGGGTGGGGAAGTGGCCATGGTGGCAAGGAAACCAAAGCCCAGATTTGAGCAACTGTGGGCTGTTGACTTTATGCTAGCCTTTCATAAAAGGAACCCTCAAAACACCGAGGGCCTTCAGAAAAGAGTGTGCATTTCACCAGAGCCTGGCTGCCCTTGCCCTTGCCTTTCTTCAGGCTAGAATGGTCCTAACCAGCAGCAATGTCTTTGTGTCACAATGCAGAAAGTTGGCGAGTTCACATGGGGATAATGCTGAAGTATAACTTCTGAGTGGGGGAGGGAGTCACAAAGAGAAGCAAAGCTGTACATAATGACTATTAGTTCTCTCTTATGATGTTTATTCCACCAGAGGTCAATCATTGTGCATTGTCTTGGAGTGAATACAGCATATTAGTTTTGGAAAAAAATTGAGATTTCTTTTGGTGGTAAAGTATACAGAAAATAGAGACTCTCTGTACTTGATTCCTTTGCATTTATTTAAATACCTCCAAAGGCATTCTTCTATGTGAAGGAAAATACATACTAGGTCTCCAAAGATGAAACTGTCTTCATAGTGGAAATGTTCAATATCAAATCAACTAGAGCTATGAGGATATGTTACCAATGTTTTAAAAAAAACTCTTGTACGCAGTGAACTTTGTTGACTGCCCATTCCACAAAATATCTTCTCCCTTGTTGCTGATAAAATCTCGATTTTGCCTTCCTCTCACCTCACCATTTGCCTGAGAGTGGCTGTTTCAGGTCTGCACAAGAGTCTGATGGGTCTGGAAAGACTTGGGGATGGGCATGTGGTTCAGTTCAGACCAGTAGGATGTAAGCAGAAGATTGCTAGAGGATCTTAGAAGTTATCTTTTGCCATTCAGAGAAGCACGGGAATCCAGTCACTCCTCAAGTGAGAAGTAAGTAAGTACTGAGTCTCAGTTGCTCTGCCAGTCACTGGATTTCCACAAGCCATCCTATATCCACCTGAGGAACAAAATGGAGCCCAGCACTGTGGATCTTGTGATATAACCGCAGGTTCTTGTGGCACAATTGAGCCAATGGATCAGTCAATACATTTCCTCCTTGTTTCAACCATTCAAATCAGCTGTGCTACCAGCAGTTGAAGGCATTCATTCAATCCAGAGTGATTCTACCTGCCAGTCTTCATTCTACACGTCTCTTAGCTTGGTTTCTCCTTCTTTTCCTCTCTTCATGTATGAACCCAGCCTTTGCTCTGACTCACGCTGTCCACACTCGGACACTGCCCTCTTGATCTCCCTGCCTCTTCACAGTCCTCTCTCTTGCTCTTTTTCCTAGCAGTTGTACCCATAGGTACAACTATGATCATATCCAAGAAGAAGACACTACTATGCACAACTCATTTAGGTGGACTCTTCTCCTTTGCCCCCTTCATACTTTAGGCATCAACACTCCTCACGGCTAACAGCTCCCTCCACTGCACCACCACATACAAGAAGGTCTTGTGGGGCCTCCACCCAAAACCTATATTTTAACTGAAACATCTTGGGTGAAAATGCCTCAACCTAGTGGTTTTCAAGCTTTTATTTAAACCATGACCCACACGAAGTATCAACACTCAGTAGCACATAACAGATATTCACACGGAAGCAAAAGATTCATGAAGCATACCTTTACTGTGATACATTTTGATGTTCTCTGTTCTATTCTATTTCATTTTTTAAAAAATGTTTGTCTCTTCACCAAATTGATTTCACGGATGGTGGAGATCACCAAAAGTGCTTCCTTAACCCGTAGCAGAAACTCTGATAGAGATGTGATAAACTTACAAGGAAACCTTTGAGGGTAATTTTTAGGTCTTAAACCCAAATAAAACGGTACTAACACAAATCAAAAAGGGGTTCTGTCTGTGTGAGTTTAAGTATATTTTTTTCTAAGAAAATGAGGAGTGAGAGTGTATGAATGCTGACACCTGAAATGGTCATAGTAATTTGAAGAGATCTTTCTAAAGTGACAAATGTGTTTAAGAAACACTGTCATGTGGCCAGGTGCAGTGCCATATGCCTGTAATCCCAGATACTCAGGAGGCTGAGACAGGAAGGTCACAATTTCAAGCCCAACCTTGGCATGACCCTGTCTACACTTGATCTTAGCCAAAAGGCCAAGAAGCAATGGCATGACCCTGTCTTTAAGAGGGAATGTTGTTCAGCACTCCCTGGGTTCAATCCCCAGTAACACAAAGAAGGAAAGGGGGAAGAGGGAGAGAGAGACACAAGGGAGAGGGAGGGGTGAGAGGGGTAGGAGAAGGAGAGGGGAAAGGAGAGGAGAGGGAGAGGGAGAAGAAGGGGGAAGGAGAGAAAGGAGAAGAAGGGAAGAAAAAGAAAGACCATCATGGTTATTTCTGAAAAGTAGAGATCTTTCCAGGGCCAATTTATTGATTACATTTTTATGTTCAACTTTTTAACAGCTACTAAATACATTTGCTTGATCATTCATTTGGTAGCTACACAGCTTCTTTAAGAGCTGGAACTAGTAGGATTATCTGTAAGTACCATTTTTTTTCCTTTGGACTGTGGTCAAAATGTGCTGGCTTTCCTGTTGATAACCAGTTCCTATCAGCTATAGCCACTCCTTCAGCCCACACCATACAAATGCCATGTACATAAATTCCACAGAATGCTGGGGGATCACACAGTATCTAGAAAAGCTCCTACACAAACTGTAAATTACTGGACAAAATATCATTATTGTGCATTTATAAATTAATGAAACTCTCTTGTCTAACAAATCACTCATGAATTTTGAATCTGGAATGAATTTAAATATTTCCATTAATGGTACTGAGTCCTATGAATTTTTTTCTACAACTCTAATACTCACATACACACACATTCACATATATACATACACATTTATGCATTTGATGTTTAAGCCTAAATACAATACAATGTCGGATGGTTGATTATCTACAAGCCCTTTGTTTCCCTTGTAAGAAACATTAAGGACTAGCCAGGTGTGGTGGCACATGCCTGTAATCCCAGCCCTCAGAAGGCTGAGACAGGAGAATCACCACAAGTTCATGACCAGCCTGGGCAGCACAGTGAGTTCAAGTCCAGGCTGAACTACATAGTGAGACCTTGTCTCAAACAACAAGAACAAAATAATAATAAGAAGAAGAAATATTAGAAAATAGCTTTCTTTTATTTATAGCTATATTTATAATGTGATATAACCAGAATTACTGGGAGCTATGTTAAATGATGTAATAAAGCTTTTGTAGTTAAAACATGGGTTTTGGAGAGTGAGATTCCAAATGTTTTACCTTTTACCAGCTCTATAAACTTAAGTGAGTTTCTTAGCCTCCTACAGCATGACGTTCTTCATCTGTGAGAGTCACCCCACAAAAATCTTACAGCATTGAGTTTATCTCTACCTATTAAATTAATTTCATGATTCACTAATGGGCCATGACCATCAAAACCACAACCTTAGCTCACAGCAGAAATTCCAATGTTAAGAACGTGGACATATAACAAGCCTGTAGAGTGTGAGTGTGTGTGTGTGTGTGTGTGTGTGTGTGTGTAGGGTTGGATGCTTGTCTCTTTTCTTGCTAAAGAAACTTCCTTAAAAATAAATATACTGCAAAATAATGACAGGAAGCTTCACAAAATCATAAAAGGATGTCAGGAAGTACAGGATATGAGGTTATTTTCATTTCCTTTGGTGTTTTTCTTATTAATCATATATATTTATAACTTTAAGAGGTGGAAAATTCACTGTTCCTTTTCCTCAAGATCCAGTTTATAATAATAAAAAAGTGACAAGAAGAACCAACATAATGCTTTCTGTGCAATGCTTTGTAGCAATGTTGAGATCTCTGGTCCTGCTATTTGACCATCTGAGTAGAACACTCCTCATCCATTCTCATTCATTTATAAAAATTGCTACCTTTTCAGACATTTCTGACCAATATGAAAAGAGTGTAAAAGTAAAGTACCTTCAAATCGCAACAGATATAGAAAGATTTTTTAAAATTCTGATTATTACCTCATTTCCAGAAGATAGCTTGCAAACACAGGGAACTAGGCAAATTTTTAAAAATACTCAAAACTGAAAACCCACTTCCCCCTTTCAGAATTGAGGCTACAAAAATACCAGTACCACGACTGCCTTCGCAGTCATGTGAATGAAGGATGTTCTGTTTTTCCATATGCACAGGAAAGCGAGCATATTGCCTGCAGGTTTTTCTCTATGAAATGGGGATCTGCATCCTGTGGGTGCTGACAGAGAAGCACACTTCCTCTCCAACATTGCAAACAAATTTCTACAGTTCCTATTTGGCTAGAAGCCAAAATAAACAAACCAAAAAAATTTGTTTTGCAGTCCTTTGCTTTGTGGAGCAGATAGATGCGTCAGGTTGTGGGTGGGCTTTTCTTTATTACTATACTTCACTTACTAATACCTTTGACTCAAAGACCAAAGTGCAGTTTATCTTTTAAACGTTTACAATCTGAGTCAAGCAGTTCATAAGGTCATAATGTGGCTCCCACCAAGGAGCAGGGAGTTGCTTCATCTTAAAAGCACACTCTCCTCTCCTAAATAAAATTCCCTAGGAAAATATTTATGGCAGACACATGTTGTTTTCATCTGTCCAGCATCCCTTCCTTTGGTAAACTACTACTCCCTTTTCCATGTGGTTTTAGTGGGGGATGCCAATCATTGTGCCCCTAATCCATTCATACAGGAAGAATAGGGCACAGGTCTGTCTAATTCTAACATTCTCTCCCTGAGATTAAAATACTGATGTGGAGGTAGATATGCTTTCTTCCTTTGGGATGCTCATCTAGGGCAGGAATCCCAGAGCTCCTAGCTTCCATTTTCCTCACACATGAAGAGGTGGAGGAGGCCCAGCTGCAAGAGAAGGAAAGGCAGAAACAGAAGAGCAATAACAGAGGAGAAGGGAACACAAGGGAGAAAAGGACAGGGTAAAGAGGAAGAAGAGAAGGGGGAGTAGTAAAGCGATTTAATCTAACCTCAGTGGAACCATGATTGAAGCCAGCTGATTGCTGAACTTCTTGGATACTTGTGTCAAAGGACAAAATTACAACTGAGTTTAACAACTTAATTGGCTTTATTTGCTATTCTAGAGTTGGGCAACACTCCATTCCACAAAATAGAATAAGTGTTCCCATGGGCTGAGCAGAAGAGTTCAGTTCTATCGACAGAGAAAAGCTGAAGGAAAGAGAAACAAAAGAACAAAAGCATACAGGTCAGCTTCTTTCCTTATAAAGTGGGCACAGGGAGACATAATAGTAGGAAAACAACTGATTAGTTAACATCAGATTACTTTGGGTTACTTTTTGTCTGAAGTGAGCCTGTTTGGGAAATATGGTTGTCTTCGCTCTTATCTTCACCTCTCAGGTCAGGTAAACAGCTGAATTTCAGCTTGGTGGCATGGAACTTTTGCATTAATAACTCCATTTTGATTTTTAACCATGGGTTTTGGGGCTTAGTGCAGGAACTTACTCCAAAACAATGACCTCTTGTATTTTTCTGAAATGCTTGAGTCAACCAATTTCTATCTCTGAGCTAGTTTGAATGAGAGGTCTGCAGACCAGAGAGGTCTAAGCAGCTGTGTATTCATTCATCAATAAACATTTATTGTGTGGCTACTGTATGCTACGCACTAAAAGTCTTTGCTCTTAATAAAGGAAAAAAGTTCTGAGATGTCCTAAATTTAATGACAAAGACCAGAGGATGGGACAGATAAGAGAAGTTAATCAATTATCAGCTGTGGAGGAAACCAATAAAAAGGCTGGCAATGTTGAAACCTTGACTTAAAAATCCCACCTCAGCAGACCACAAGGGTCACTCTGCCCTGTTTACACACACACTGTCAGCACGGTTAACCCCAACCAGTGCAGAAGCAAGTATTACTACTCCTGCTCTTCTACCCCAAAACTTTTCCTACTCCACATTATCCTGCCCCTCCAATCAATAGCCACTGTAGGCTATAGAGCTTTGGTTCCATAAAGTTTAGAGAAATGCTCTTAACTCTGACCTGGTGGACATTTTCCAATTGCTACCTAGCCCTGCTGCTGGGTGCTATGCAAACTTGTCCCAGGGCATGGTCCTGCTTTTTCTTGGCTAGTATCTGTAATGGCTCAGTAAACCCTTTTATTTCAGTCATTCCTTTGGTTTCAGACGTTTGATTTAATATTTTCATCAAGTTTATAGCCTGGTTGGGGAAATAAATATGATATACATGCACTCAATTTAAACTTACATGTATGAAATTGTTTATGTCATGGAGGAAGAGAATAGGGTATTGAGAAATAATGTTAGAGGGGAATGAGAGATCTGGGTTTACAATGTCAATAGAGCAATACTACAGCAAAGGGAGGGCAAAGCTGTGGCTTGGGAGCACAGGTCTATGGTGTTAACCAGAGCTCCTGAGACAGATCACTGAAATACAAAGGTTTAGTAAGCTATTACAAGTGTTAGGCAGAAAGTAAGGACTGATAAGGACTAGTCTTGGGGTAAATTCTTCCAGGCCCCAGCAGCAAGCCTAGGGAGCAGTTAGAAAATGTCCCTAGGTAGCGGGGAAAACTTTGAGATAGGACAGTCCGAATGGGGAAGCAGTAGTTTGGACAGGTTCAGGCCACGTAGGAAGTTATAAAAAGATTTTGAGTTAAGGTTTCAGCATACATTCAAAAATGTAAAGTGGCCTTTTGTTCTTTTTGGCCTTATACCTTGTTACTGATTAAGCTCCTCCCATCTCTTCTACCTTCCATTCTCCCACCGTTTGTAAACAAATTTAGGTCATCTCAGAACTTTTCTCTTATGAAACAACATAAGAGATGTGCCATTGCAGTGGAAAAAGAGAAAACATGTGTGATCAGGAAAGCAGGATTCCCATCCCAGCTCCATCCAGAATGGCAGAAATTTTCCTCAACAGCAAAGAGGTAATTTTCCTAGAAACCAGTGTTCAGGCTGCCTGTCACTTGAAGGAACCAAGACTTGGGGGGACAGGAGTTGGTAGAAAGAAATTAAGTTTATTCAAAGCCATTCCTGAGGAAAATAGAGGGGCTAGCTCCCTGAAGCTCTATCTTGGGGGGATCAGAGGCACAGAGGGCTTTGTGCGGAGGGAAAGGGAGGTCCACAGGGAACAGAAAAGCTATACAGTGGGCAAGGCCCTTGCCCTCCAGGGTGAGTTTCTTAGTTTTCATCTCGGGCCAGAACACTGTAATGAACTTTGACCTTCTGCAAGCCCTTGCAGCTAATTAAAAACCCAAGGAAGGGGTTCTCTTCAGCAACAGGATTAGGGAAGGGTGCAAGGCAAAAGAAAGGAGAAAAGGACAGTTTCAAAGGAGCCTCTGTTACAGTAATGCCTGTCTTTAAACATTTCTCAAGGGCTGTAATGAAAATCAAATGATAAATATGTTTGATGCACATGTGAAGAGTTACCAGTGTACATGGGGTAGAAAGACACCAGGACAACTTGCTGGGCCCAGTTAGAAGCCTGGGCCTTGTCCTGTGTTGAATCCAGAGACACTGAAGAGGCCAACTCGGGGAGGAAACCAGGAGAGAGCTTACAGCCCTAACATGACAATGAGAGCACTGTTTGCATATATAAAGGACATGCAACACACACTGTTTCACTTGTTGTGTCCTTTGATGTGCTGCTAGGTACATTTTAGCTGAGACAACAGCTCTCGATGTTTAATATTGTAACAATTTTTAAACCACTTAAGGTATTTTTACTTTTCATTTCCCGTATGACTTTTGTGACCCCCTTACAAAACCTTTTAGACCATTTTTAAAAGAAAATAGAGAAGGAGACACCACCATTTCTCTAACTTTTGAAAATCTAGGTTTGAAAATAATGCTCTAATATTGTGACAAATTCAAATCATGCAGAAAGGTATAAAGCAACAAGTCCTCCCCATCCTCCTTGGCTCTCCTTGCCTAGAGATAATAAATCTTAGCAGTGTACTCTGAATTCTTCCACAGCTTTCTTTGTGTGCATATTGGAGCCAGTTTTGAAAGGTGAGTGGTAGTTATCCGAGCAGCAGTCACCAAACAGAAGGGTGGTTTCCACCAGTGCAGGAACAGCCTGAGTGTGTACTGTCATGGATGTGACTAGTTTCTAGTATACATGTGGACAGTCCTCTCTAAATTCAGTATAATTTGGCCTGAAATCACTTTGATCATTGGGAAAAATATTTCACAGTATTTTGAAGAACTTTCTCTCCTCCTCTAAACAGGCATCCTAGTTATCCGGTAGCTTCTTTTAGAAATGGCTTGCCAATTTCAGGTCCTTCTTCTCACAACAAATAAGTGAACAAGACAACCAAAAGCAATGCCAAAGTTTATTGTTTTTTTGAAAGTGAGGGGTGACAGAGTAACTGGTTCTGCAGAGTAAACTTGGGCCAAACAAAAGAAAGGAAAAAATAAAAGTACACCTGGGCTGGGAGACACAAGGTAGGGTACCGTGAAGGGACACAATAGCTAGGTCTTCATAGCAACTGCATCCTTCTATGTGATCCACACCTTGAAGGAACCTGCAACAACTTTATGTACGGGGTCCTGAGAGGCGCTGTGTAGATTGTGGAATCCTGCCAGACCTCTCTTCCCAGCCAGGCTAAACGGTGCTCTATATCCGATCTCACTAGGATTATGTGTGTTGGGGAAAATGGGACAGAAGTGTGAATTTGTTTCTTGGGCCACAAGCTGCTCTCTGACACTGGTCGCTGCCCTCTACCAGTGAGTTAACTGACCTCTGGCTGGCTTAGTGTCTCTCTCCACTGCCCACAGGGATTAGCAAATGGGCTCAAAGATGAGATGGGAACCCCAGCTGGGCTGCAGAGTTGGTGCTTGACTGTCATCACAGAAAAGAATTTCAGGACATGGGTCAGTAAGAGGCATAGACAACTTTGATTAGGCAGAGTGACAGAAGTACAGGCTCAGAGGAAATAGAGTGCAGGCCCTCAAAAGAGAGGTGCCCTGTGGTGTGGGGTAGAGGATGTGGATGAGGTAATGGAGGTGTCCTTTCAGATCGCTCATTGGAGATGTCTTGTCTGAAAACAATCTTTGAACACTCTTCAAAGGCTCTGTGTCTTCATCTTAAGGTGAGGCTTCTACCCTTTACCTTATCAATGAGGTTAACTTATGGACTTAACAGCATCTTTAAGGGATCTGAGTATAATGGATCTGAAAAATAAAATAAAATAAAAGTCTAATGAGGGAAAATATGGAGTACAAATATGGACACCTTGGGTAACTTTTTGTCCTGAAGTTGGCAGTCTTCTTAAAAGTACAATTTCTAAATTACAGTTTTTCTTGTTTCCTTCCCACCTAGCTTTTTTTCTTTCGTCATTGTTTCTCACAGGCAGGCTATGCCCCATCCCCAGCAGCATGTTCTCGGCCCCTCTTTTTTCTGTCTCATAGCATCAGCCTTAACCGGGAAGAGTTCACATTCTGGCCTTTTGTTTAGTTCCTTCATAGTTCCCCTTTTAAGACAGAGGTATTAAAACTCTAGTCTTTCAGCCAGGCAAGAGGGTGCAGTGGAGGAGGGAAAGGACAGAACGATAAGGCTAGAGGGGCTGAGCCGGTTTCGAGGTTATTCTGATGAGTTTGCTTTTATATAGGCCTTGCAGGGAGGGGGTCGAGGAAGGTTTTAAACAGAGAAATAGCAGAATTCGATCTTCATTTGCAAAGAAACCTGATACCAGCAGGCAGAATGGGTTGGAGAGGGGAGTGTTGTTAGAAGCAGTGATTCCAATACAGATTAGAAGACCAACTGTGGCAAGAGTTCAGGAAAGATGCTGTCAGCCCAGAATCTTAATTCTTCTTGGATCTGAGAGAGAAATCCATTTTGGGAACATAGGCCAATGTACCACTGTAAAGGAAGAGAAGTCCTGAGACATGCATTTCCAGCCTTCCTTGCAGCTGGCATCAGGACTTAGTGAGATAATCATTCTGGCACTGCTGGTGGCAGGAATAGTGATTCTCCACAAGCTTGGTTTGGGGCCAGCAGTAGTGGCAGAACACCCGTGGTAAGACATCCAGGGCTGCTGATGTCTTTAATGCAGGGGTTCAATATGGTTTATTTGGCTGTGGTTCTGGGTGCCTCATCTCCCATTGTTCCTGCCCATTTCCCAAGCTCAAATCTGCAGATCTCAGCAATTTTCATTCCATCTTTAAAATAATCCTCTGAGGAAGTAAAACAGGTATTATTATTCTCATTAAGGGAGGGAATGAAGCTGAAATATGAAATGACTTGCTGAAGATTAAAAGCTTGTAAGTGGCATACCCAAAATTGGACCCAAGTCTTTGCAGTAGGTCTCAATACTTCTTGCAGTATCACTTGCTTTTCAAGCTCCATACCTTATAACACATGGGACATATGGCAAAGAGAAGGGAGGTGCTAGAAGCTGTAGTTTACTCCCGGCCCAGGTTTCTACAGTTATGTAGAAATCTTATTAAAGGAGTGAAGTTATTTGGGGCTGTGGGCACAGCTCAGTGGTAGAGAGGTAAGATTCCCAGAACCATGTACATGGAAAACAAGAGTTATTCAACATGACATATAATAGAGTAAAATGAAAAACCTAGATACAATTGAAAATTCAAATAAATTGTACCTTTGTATCAAGAGATGAGCATCTATATTCCCCCCAGGAATAAAAAATCATTCTTTTCTATAGTGTTTACTTTGGTAGAAAAGAATGAGAAGTACTAAAATGAACTAGCCTGTCCTTAGGCTGATGTTATGATTTGCTAAATGGCCTCATTTAATTTAGTAAACATCATGTTTAATCCCCACATATCTGATCTATGACTACATATGTAAAAACCTTTTCCATGTATAGTCTTAAAGCCCAAGTCCAAACCATCTTACTAAATGTATAGAAAAATTTATTTGACTAAAGATTGGTAGAGACACAGATGCTGACTAATACCACTAAAGACACATGAAACATTTTATTATATATCTACTGAAAAACAGATAAAATGTAAGATCTTTCCCTAATTTGCATATTGCACTGAAATGATTATTGTGTCATCTGCTGAAAATTATGTGCAATGATTTCATAGTAAGGAAGCAAATTCTTGATTCAATGAAAGGGTAAGGTAATGTATCATAATCATTCTAAATTATAGTTATTAAAATTCTATAAATGCAAAACATTTCAATTCTATAGCTTGGGGAATGAGTTCATTCCAAGCAGCACTGACCAAATAGTATTATTTTCAGAATGTTGCTTACAACTGACCATAAAATAAATGTTTCTCTAGATTTCTGTGATGTGTGCTTATTTACTTTTTCTTCCATTCATTCAGGCACTATGCTAGGTCTTGAGGCAGAAATAAAAACCACAGTGTCATGTAAGTAAGAAATTATAATATGATGTGATGTATAATAATAGAAATCCATAGAAGCCAACTCACAGGGGTCAAAAAATAAACTCTGCTTAGAGGCTTCACTGAGAAGTGGATTCTTATACTGGGTTGTCATTTGGAGATGCTGAATTGACCCAGTGCGTTGCATAGAAGGCAAGTGCTCTTCCATAAAGCAATGCTTGTAGCTCTCTCATACTTGACCTTGAAGGATGAATCTGAGAATAACAGAGGATAGCATGTGGGAAGAGGAGAGAGGGTAGTATTTGAGATGAAGGGAGATACACATGCAAAGATAAAGAGACATAAATTAGCTTAATGAATTCAAAGAATTGTAAGTATTTTGCATTTATGAGACCTAACATTGAAAAGCCTCTGTGGGAGATGAAGTTAGGCTGATAGGGGACAG
Organism: Heterocephalus glaber; assembly: GCF_053883595.1. Lineage (NCBI taxonomy): Eukaryota > Metazoa > Chordata > Mammalia > Rodentia > Bathyergidae > Heterocephalus > Heterocephalus glaber. Next base: position 14,661,051 of record NW_028258303.1, read on the forward strand.
ATCATGCAGGACATTAAATAACTTGTATATGGGCTTGATTTAACAGACATGAAGAAAACAATAAAAAGTTTTAGACAAGAGCATAGCAAAACAATATTTATCCTTTGGAAAAATGACTCTGCAGCATACCTTGAAGAGGAAAGAGAAAAATGCAGAGAGTCCTGGTGACAAGTAACCATGACATATATAAATAGAGGTGAATAGATGAGAAAATATGTGAGAAATATCTGGAGAATGGAACTGCGGAAGTGGATAATGAATTGCATATAAAGGGTAAGGTGAGGACTTAGACAACTGGGTAACTACCAAGCCAAGAAACAGAATAGGAAATACAGGAAGAACAGATGTGCTTCAAATTGAAAATCAGCTCATTTTCAGCAAGCTGATGTTGAGGTGATTGTGCATTATGTGAGTGTAGCCGCAGTAGCAGTGGGCGACATGGACAGGTCAGGGCTGGCTCTACTACTACTTTAAGTCAATTGTTTACACAAGTAGTCATGACAGCTATGGGAGTGAATGAGATTGCCTAATAGGAATAGGGCAATTTGGCCAAATAGTGTATATGGGATGGCAGAAGGGAAGATGGACAGGGAGACAGAGACTTGGCTTCCAAGGCTGGCTCTCTTGGAAGTCACTGCATAATGTCAGGCAAGTCATTCTATGATTCCGTCCCTTCTTTTCTTTACCTGTGAAAAGAGGCTCTTGGTTGGAGTCAAAGTGCTTTAGCACTCTGTGATTCTTTACCCAGTTCTCCAAATCTCATGATTTCCATCTGTCCCTGATGGTCTCTGATGAAGCTGCCAGCAAAACCTGAAACAACTGGAAAGTAGGCATCAAGAGAAAAATTTGGCCTAGAAATAACTACAAACCTTATAATTTTCTCCTGAATAATGGAAACCTGATTTTTAAAAAATATTTTTACTGTAATTCGGAAGCAGTTATCATAGGCTATTATGAAAATGTAAGGCTTTTATTGAAAGGAAATTATATTTGGTCACAAATATTTGGATTTTGAATTGAATGATCTTTTGAGTCCAAGCTTTTTTGGAAAATAACTATATAAGGTTGTTCCATTTAAAAGCCACCCACTTATACTGCTTCATGCAGTAGAGGTTATATAATAGATCTATAGTACTTTTCCCTTCTGGACAATTATGACTGCCTACAAGTAACAGAGGAATGGACGGTATTTATTGCAATTATATTCCATTAATATTGTAGGTCCTCATTATGGAAGCAGTTCAGATGATTGTGCGGGAAGACCTTACTGGTGGATGGGCTCATGGGTGCTGAGCTAGCCCCCAAAAAGATACAAGAAAAGCTTTTTCTGTGGGTTTCTAAAAATGTGAAGCCTAGTGGGCTGTTAGCACCAAAGAAACGTAGATTGTGGTTTAGTTGACAAACTAAAGATCTGAGAAAGATTTGTACTAGCTGTGTTGCAGTACCTCAATGGGGCTGTTTTTGTGAATTTATTTTGTAGTTTTGATGGAGCTATAGCCCATCGATTCCCTTATACTTAGCCTCTAAATGATAATTGGTCTCTGAATGTCAAGAGGCACATCTTACTGTGAGGAGCCCTGAACCCACCATGGCTTACAGCAATCATGGCATCTAAAACCTCAGTACTGAGAGCTTTGCATTGTAAAGAGAAACCTGGGGCAAAAGAATAGGATTTGTTAAACTTACTCAGAGTTTGAGAAAATGTTTGAAAATCAAGAGAAAAGTATATAAGTATGGTGGCCCACACTTGTAGTGTCAGCTACTCAGGGAGACTGAGGGAGGAGAATCACAAATGTGAGTCTCCCCTGAACAATTTAATGAGGCTCTGTTTCAAAATAAAATAAAATTGTAAAAGGGGCTGTGGATGTAGCTCAGTGGTAGAATACTTGCCTAGTATATGTGAACCCCTGGGTTCAATCCTGGTACCACAAAAGGGAGAGGTGTAAAGGATAAGAAGTGAATAAACTGAAATTCAAGATAAACAAACAACAACCAGTGAAAAAGATAGAAGAGAACACAAAGCAACAAGAAATGATAGACTATTTAGGAATAAACATAACAAAGAATGTACATTACCCACATAAAGAAAACTTTAAAACATGACTACAAGATGTGAAAGAAGACTGGGCAAAGGAAAGACTTCTATATTCTAAAGAGCTCCAAGATTCATTATTAAATTAAATAAGAAGCACCAGGGATTTAGCTCAGTGGTTCTGCCACCTGTCTGGCGAGTGCAAGGTCCCAAGTTCGATTCCTGGTACCAAAATAAATAAATAAATAAATAAATAAATAAATAAATAAATAAATAAATAAATATTAAATAAGAGACAGAAGTATGTAAAGTATTCTACTCTTTGAACAAAAAAAGAGGAGAAAAGAAGAATCTATATTTGTATTTATTTGTGTATAAAGAAACTCTGAAGGGTTAGGGATGTAGATTAGTGGTGGAGCACTTGTCCAGCAGGCATGAGGCACTGGGTTCAATCCCTAGCCTTGCAAAAGGATAACAAAAGAAATTCTGAAAATATACATAAGACATTTCATATGCACTGAAATGCATATGCAGACGAGAAATGAGAATGGGCCAGGCATGTTAATGCAGGCACTCCTCCCAGCATTTTGGGAGGCAGAGGCAGGAGAATTGCAAGTTCAAGGTCAGCAGGGGCCACTTAGCAAGACCTTGTCTCAAAGTAAAATACAAAAAAAGGCTAGAGATATACTTCAGTAGTAAGACACCCCTGAGTTTCATGCCCAGTATCACAAAATAAATAAAATAAAAATAATGAAAGAAAAAAGAAAAGAAGGAAAAAAGAGATGAGAATAGAGAGGATTTCATATCCTTTATTGTTTGACATTTGAGCTATCTCACATTCTGTGCCATAGTTGTGCTATAATTTGTTTTAATCTGACTCCTATTAATATGTAGGTCATGTCCAGTCATTTGCTGGTATAGTCAATTCTGCAATTAATTGTGTAAATGACTACTGTGATGGTTGATCTTGTTTGTCAACTTACCTGCAATGAGAGGTGCCTAGGAAGTTGGAAAAGCATGCTTTGGAATGTGTCTAGGAGGGTGGTTCAAGAGAGGACTGGTAAGTGGGTCAGCAAACTGTGTGGGGAAGACCCACCCAAAACGTGGGTGATGCCATCCACTAGGCTAGCGGCCCAGAAGAGCAAAAAATGGAAGAGGGAGATGCTCACATCACACCCACACTGGATGGCTCTTTTGAGTGGGCATGTATTTTTGCTGCTGTCATCACTCGTGGACATCAGACTCCATATTCTTCAGCCTTTGAATGCAGATGCAGACCGGCAAGTCTCCAGGTAGCTTTCAGGCCTTCAGCCTTGGGCTGGGCTGCACTTTGTTTTGAGGCTTCCAGGTCTTGGACTGGGCAGCTACCAGATTCTCTGTTTCTCCAGCCTGCAGAAGGCCACCATAGGACCATCCAGCCTCTGACCATAAAAGCCAGTCTGATAAAAAAAAACCTCTCTCTCTCTCTCTCCATATATATTTTTTGATCAATCCTAATACATTACCTTTTCAGAAAGCTGAATTTTAAAGCAAACAAAATTTTCAACCAAAATAATCCAGAAATAAAAAGCAAACATTTTCAAATGAAAGCCTTGAATTCTCAAGTATAAATACTAATGGTCAAAATGCAAGGATACAGAGCTGTTGTGTAGCTCAGTGGTAGAGCATTTTATTTTACTAGCATGCCTGAGGCCCTGTGTTCAATCCCCAGCACTGCAAAATTAATAATAATAATAATAATACAAAATATAAGTAGTGAAGTTCTAAAAAGTGAACAGTTAAAAATGAAATAAGGGCTGGAGATTTAGCTCAGTGGTTTCGGTGCCTGCTGTGCAAGTGCAAGGTCCCAAGTTCAAACCCTGGTATAAATAAATAAATAAAATAAAAAGTGAACAGTTAGACAACCTCACTCTCCTTTCCTTCTCCTCTCCGATTCCCACACCTCCATCTAAATGCATGCTTCTCTTGCTTATGATGTCAGGTTCTCTGACTTAAGGATATATAAGGAAGCATCCTTGTGTCATACCTAGCTTGGAAAACCTGTCCGGCAAAACCATGCCAAATGATTTCATCCATGCAAGTCAGCACAGGGCTCAAAATTTGTCCTAGTTAATCAGCTGTCATTATTCCCACAGTGTCTCTTGCCACAGTAGGTTACTTTGCCAGACTGGTAGGTGGGGTGAAGTAAGTTATCAGACATTTTATTGAACATTCTTGCTATGATATTAACTTGCATTTGTTCTCTCTATAGTTCCACCTACCTACATTTTAAGCAGCTTGAGCTCAATCTTTGCTCTCTTGTCTCAGAGGTAGTTTTTAGCTAAGCAGAAAGCAAGAGCTTTCTGAAAGATGTTGCAATGATTTGTAAATACCTCAACTTACAGGGGGGATTGTGACTTCTGTACCCATCTTTCTGGGCACTAAGTAAACATTCTTGATTTCTATGGGATCAGAGGAAGAGGAAACTCTAATGACAGATTCAATTTCTATCACCTAGTGAGACACAATGGGACCAGGATAAATTGTAAAGAAAGCAATAGTGATGAGAATAATGATAATTTCACACATACATTTATGTAAATAACAACAAAAAAAGGCCAAAGTGATATTTCTTGCATGTCAGTTTGTCATAAATTGATCGCCTTCCACATGGGCATCAGTGACCTTCTCCTCCTAACCTGATGAGTCATTGTAAAAGAAATACATGGTAAAAGCAATCACAGTAAGACATGCTTTCTGACAAGCAGTTGCCAAATCACCTTGGACCTGGGAACTCAACTGTGGACATTTGGCCACTGGCAATGAATATGGGCCACAGCTGATGAGGCTAAAGGTAATATGACTTATAATAAGTCACAGAATCTCTGAAATTTGCAGTGCAGGTAGCTGGATATGGATTCCTTCCAAATCTCACTTAATTGGATAATGCCTATATTTCAAATGTCCAGTGTGAGTCTTTCTCTGTAAATGTAGTCAGTCCCACTAAAATTCTAATCTTTGTCAGGTGCCCCATATTTCCAAATTTTTATCCCATGATGTACATTCTTTTGACTTGCTTTTCACTTTGTTGTTACTGACATTAATTAGACCACTTAATTGTGTTGTCTCTTTATCCCTGGTTCTGAATTCTTCCCTTTTTCCCTCTCTCCTCTCTTAGGGTTTTTCCTCTTCTGCTATTACAAGGATCATGCTGGTCTCCTCATCAGCTGGCTGTCCCCTCTCTCCAGAGGAATCAAAATGATGACAGCCTACGAATGGCAGGAGAACCTGGGCTCAGACGAACAAGCTGTTGCCTAATAGAGAGATAGATTCCCTAACTTTGTATCAATAAATGTAATTCATCAGCTTATCTCTCTCAAACTCAGTCTAAGGAAGTCATTTTTCAATGGTAACCACTTTCCAGCTGGAACTTTTATGGGTGTTATCAAAACAGATGAGATTGATAGAGGCTTTTTGAACTCTTCCCAGAGAATTATCTTTATAAAGTTATAGTTTTCTCTATGTTCTGGTCATATTGCTAATATTAACAAGAAGTCTCTGTAAGGTGTTTGAGGTTTCAAAGATAAAAAGGTTTCATAAATGGAGTGAATCCATTTGGGAAAATAGTAAGCAAACACAGGAATATTACTTATATTATGGAGCTGCCATATCTACTACCTGTGGACTTGCTCTAAATGACAGTGCAGCTAAGCCCAGTGAATCATATTTTTTTCAACATGATTTCTCCTAAATGAAATTGATAGGTAATTTGTCCTCATCCCCAGGTGTGTGTTTAGGTCCTAAGCACAGCAGCCTTGCCACAAAGCTGAGAAAGCTAATACTATGGGACTCCTCTCTTGCTTGAGCCCAGCCAAAGTTCCAGACTGCCAATTTTGTATTTGGTAATGCCTTATTAATTTTCTTAAAGAAGACTTTCCAAATTCCATAAGCTTCATTATTTACAAAATTTGAATCTGTAATTGATGAACATAACACAGATTTCCACTTCTAACTTTTAGTTATGTCCAGCATTTTACTGGAAAATGAACAAGTACATTAGTGTTATCATTAAAAACATAACTCATTTCATTTACTTCTCTGGCTTTTTAGTTTTTTTACTTTAAGTTAGCCACTTGGAAACTTTTTTATATAACTCCCTTTCTATCGAGGGCTATTTGGCAATAGTTTTTAAAACTATCAATGTATGTTCATAGTTATAAGATGCCATATCTACAAAACTATTAAATAGCCAAAGACTGGAACCATACCAAAAGCTTGTCAATAAAAGACTGATTAAGCAAGTTATGCTACATCCATAGGAAGGGTGGACAGCTGTTAAAAAATGATATGGAAAGGCTGGAGTCCCAGGCCACTAGCAACACCGTGTCACTCATCTAAGATTCACATCGTGTGAGTGAGCCTGAGAGGTCCGACTGCCGTAGTGGAGCTTGGCTGTGATTCTTCCTAAGTGACCCATGGCTAAAGCTAGCGCCTTGACACTGGGTAACCAAACAAGTCGCCAGGAGTGATACTTAGGCAGTTTCTAGCAGTTGTTACTACAAAAACCTGTTTCTGGAGAAATGAGCCCCCACCCCTACCCCGCCGGCCTACAATCGCTATTAGCCTGCTTTGTGCGCTGTCTGGGATCCGTGTTCCCCGGCTGGGAGCCGGAGCCCCCGTACAAAGCGGTCTCACCGCGCCACTCGCCTCTCCCGCAAGCCTTTGCTTCTTGGTTTCCCAACTTCATGCCGTCTTGGCCGCAGCAGGATGATTGCCTTGCATTTGATCACCTACCTCTTCACGGAGCTCAACTGTAACCAAGTGCAGAAGGTTGATCAGTATCTCTATCACATACGTCTCTCTGATGAGACCCTTCTGAACATTTCTAAGCGGTTCTGCAAGGAGATGGAAAAAGGGCTTGGAGCTACCACGCATCCCACTGCTTCTGTGAAAATGCTGCCCATCTTTTTGAGGTCCAACCCAGATGGGACAGAACATGGAGAGTTCCTTGCCCTGGACCTCAGCGGGACCAATTTCTGTGTGCTCTGGGTAAAAGTAACACACAATGGACTCCAGAAGGTTGAGATTGAGAATCAGATCTACACCATCCTGGAGGACATCATGTGAGGCAGCAGCACTCAGCTGTTTGACCCCATTGCTGAATGCCTGGCCAACTTCATGGACAAGCTACAAACCAAAGACAAGAAGCTGGTACCTGACTGCGATGTTTGCTTCCTCTGCTCTGAGGATGGCAATGGCAAAGGGGCAGACATGGTGACTGTAGTGGCTTATTGCCTGGCTGACCAACACCGAGCTCGCCAGAAGACCCTTGAGCCTCTTAAGCTGAGCCGTGAGCAGCTGCTGGAGGTCAAGAGAAGGATGAAGGTTGAAATGGAGCAAGGTCTAAGCAAGGAGACATACACCATTGCCCCTGTGAAGACGCTGCCCACCTATGTATGTGCCACTCCCGATGGCACAGAGAAAAGGAACTTCCTGGCTTTGGACCTTGGAGGAACAAATTTCCAGATCCTGCTGGTTCATGTGTGGAATGGGAAGCAGCAAGGAGTGGAGATGCATAACAAGATCTACTTCATCCCACAGGAGGTCATGCATGGCACTGCGGGGGAGCTCTTTGACCACATTGTCCAGTGCATCGCTGACTTTCTGAAGTACATGGGGATGAAGGGCATGTCTCTGCCTCTGGGTTTCACCTTCTCCTTCCCATGCCTGCAGAACAGCCTGGATGAGAGCATTTTCCTCCAGTGGACAAAAGGCTTCAAGTCTGTGAGGGTGAGGATGTGGTCACTCTGCTGAAGGAAGTGATCCACCAGTGAGAGGAGTTTGACCTGGATGTAGTTGGGGTGGTGAACTACACAGTAGGAACTATGATGACCTGTGGCTATGAAGACCCTCACTGTGAAGTTGGTCTCATTGTTGGCATGGGCAGCAATGCCTGCTACATGGAGGAGATGCATAACATGGAGCTGGTGGACGGAGAAGAGGGGTGAATGTGTGTCAACATGGAGTGGGGGCTCTTCAGGGACCATGGATGTTTAGATGACTTCTGCACAGAATTTGATGTGGCTGTGGATGAGCTCTCCCTGAACCCTGGTAAACAGAGGTTTGAGAGAATGATCAGTGGAATGTACTTGGGCGAGATTGTCCACAACATCCTCATTGATTTCACCAAACATGGGCTGAGCAGCTCAAGACAAGGGGAATCTTTGAAACCAAGTTCCTGTCTCAGATTGAGAGCAACTGCCTAGCCCTACTGCAGGTCTGTGCCATCCTGCACCACTTGGAGCTCTAAAGCACCTGTGACAACAGCATCATTGTCAATGAGGTGTGCACTGTGGTGGCGCGGCGGGCAGCCCAGCTCTGTGGCATAGGCATGGCTGCCATGGTGGACAAGATTCGAGTAAACCATGGGCTGGACACCCTGAAAGTGACAGTGGGTGTGGACAGGACCCTCTACAAGCTACATCCTCACTTTGCCAAAGTCATGCATGAGACAGTGAAGGACTTGACCCCAAAATGTAGTGTCCTTTCTGGAGTCTGAGGATGGCAGCAGGAAGGGGGCTGCTCTCATCACTGCCATGGCCTGCTGCATCTGTGAGGCTGGACAGCGATAGAACCCCCCCTGAGATTGGAAGGGTCATCTCTGCTTCCCCTTTCCCTGTTTAAATTATAAGGTGTCATCCCCTGTGTCAGAGACAGACACCTTGGCTTTTCTTTGGCAGAGAGGACCTCAGCAGACTAGATTTTGTCTCTGAATATGTTCACTGTAGAGTTTGGTACCTTTTCTGAGGTACAGAGTAAGGATTTGTTCAAAATGGTCACAACCATTCCCATTGGTTCACTTTTTAAAATGTGATTCCCTGGCCAAATTCCATATCCCTGTACAATCCTACAAGATGGAAGCAGTCCTAAAGATGGGGTTGCCTCAACTTGGAGCTGAACATGACATTTCTAGGTGGAGAGCATCCCCTTGCATGAACATTGATGCTGATTCTCCAGTTAGAGGACTCAGAGGTTTCCACTAATGATGCAAGCCTGATCCTCCTGCAAGCAGACTTGGAAGGGCGGAGAGGTGGCAAGTGGAAGGAAATCTCATGGGTGTCCATGGGCATCCTTTCTTTGACATGTTTATGAATGTTGCCCTGTGGATTCCAGCATTTACTATTTTGGAATCAAGGAATCCCAAGTCTGGGCAGTGAAACTAAAGCCAGGAGTTGACACATCCCATGAGTGGGTTCATCTCTGCATCTCACTATGGGTGCATCGATCATCTGTGAGCAATGAACCTGGGGAAAGGTGAATCTTTGAGTTTATTTTTTTTTAATTTCCTGTAAAAGTGGAAATACTGTATTTTAATTTATATGTGAAACTTACTTAGTTCATGAAGTAGGTCTACTCTTCATTATGTGATTGATTGTATGTAATGTATTTATATATGTTAATTTGTTATAGATAGATAGATAGATAGACAAAGTATCATCAGACTTGGCCTCAAGTCTTAATAGAGCAATTTAGTTTACAATGGAAGGTAAAGATATTGACTAAGATATACCTCATTTGCCTGCAGGAAGAGAAGGGTAGCCTCTTTGGTGTGAGTGAATGGCAAAGCAACAGCTTTCTGCCTCCTCTTCCCTCCCATGCAGTCTTGAAAATGCGTGGAAGGCAGGAATGAAGACTAAATCTTATGACAGTCAATAGTATTTTAAAGCTGACAAGATAAAAGAAGCCACCAAAATTTTAAAAATTCTAATTGTCAACATCAAACCAAAATGAAGTAATGAACCAAACAAAACCTCAGGGAGAACATTATTGGTGTGTTTGTGCCCTCCCAGAAAATTTCACCTTGAGTTTGTCTTGAAAATGTTTTACAAGAAATGTGCTTCCCTGGTCTGAGCTGGCATTGGTCTATGGCCCTGTTTTGTTTTTTATACATATTTATTTCATGGCAGAGAATAGAATGGCATAAAACCCACCAGACAACTTTCCAAGAATGCAATTGAATCTGAATCTGAAAACCCACTTCTGCCCTAACATAAAAACAACCATAGACATTAAGCTTGGATACAGTATGTTACTAGGAATGGCCTTGTAACACTATTAAATAAGATATAAGGATCAAAACAGAAAAATGGACAGACTCACACTTAGTGGCACCCAATTTTTGCATATTTTCAAACTTAGGATGAGAACAGTGCCCAGTTATCATTTTTGAACAAGATGGGGTATGAATAAGTGAAAATGGCCCAGATCCTCCTGGAAAAGGAAAAGGGAAGGGGACAAATCCTCACTTATTACAGTCCGACTTTGCCTGTCCAGCGAAGCTTCTATGCTGCCCCCATCTGCAGTTATTATCTAAAATGTGGGTGCCTTCAACTACAATGAAAAGTCAAAAGCCACCTATAGAGCTGTACCCAGGAGGAGGCTCCCGGCTGCCATTCCACTGCTCCCAGAACAGAGGAGGTAAGCCAATCCCAGCTCCCAGAAGGAGGCTCCCTGGCTGCCAACCACCGCTCCAAGGGCAGAGGAGGTGAGCCAATCCCAGTGCCCAGGAAGAGGCTCCCGGGCCTCCACTCCACTGCTCCCAGGGCAGAGGAGGTGAGCCACACGGGTGCCAGCAGCACCCTCCCACTCCCCGTGGAAATGAGAAGACACATAAACAAGCCTCAAAAACAGACTTCCAGATCACCTACAGCAACCTCAAAGGGAAACGAGATGGAACAATCTGATACTCAACCACCTGGACTACCTGAACTGGCAACAAAAGGGGATATGGAAAAACTGAAATCAGAAATAATTTCTCAGATAACAGCAGAGAGTGTGCCCGTAGTGTAAGACATGGTTAATAAATCTAGAGAGGACACAGATAAAAAATAGGGGAGATGAGGAACATGATGGAACCCCAACATAGGAAACAAATGGAATCCAAAACCAGATACAAACAGATTTCCAGGAGATTAAAAACTCCATTGAAAGTCTACATAGCAGGATGAACCAATGTGAGGACAGAATTTCAGATATAGAAGATAAGATTGCAATTAGACCAGGAAAAGAAAAATTGCTTTAAAATTATAAGGGACCACAAGACATCAATCCAGCAGCTGCTAGACGATGCAAAGAAGAATAATATAAGACTGATTGGAGTCAATGAAGAAACAGGACAGGGCAGATGACATAAAGAAAAACTGTTCACAGAAGTGATGGCAGAAAACTTCCCAAGCAGGGGAAAAGAATTTGACATACAGATAAATGAGGCATACAGGACTCCAACTAGCCTTGATCAAAAAAAATCTACACATAAGGATATAATAGTTAGGATTCCAGAAACCCAACAGAAGAACAAAATTCTGTAAGCAGTGAGAGAAAAAAAACAAACCACATACAAAGGAAAGCCCATCAGAATCACAGCAGACTTCTGAGTGCAAACCCTCAAGGCAAGAAAAGCTTGGAGTGACAACTTTCAATCCCTAAAGGAAAACAGCTTCCAACCCAGATTGATGTACCCTGCAAAACTATCTTTCAAAATTGATGGAAAAATAAGATACTTCCATGATAAAGAGCACCTTAGGAACTTCATGAATACCAAACCAGCACTCCTAAAAATTTTAGACAATACCCAAGAAAAGACAATGAGGATCACAACCCCAGGAAGCCCACCAGAATGAATCTATTGGGTGTGACAAATTAAACGCAAAGGGGGAGAATCCAACAAAAAGAATAAAGTCATGACAAGGCTTTTAAAACTGTTAACTTCATCTCCCTAATGAGTATATAATTCAATCTTGTTATTGTACTGATTAGTATTTTTCTGATTCTAGTGTTGCACACCTTTCCTTGTGCTGTACTGGCTATTTATCATCTTCTTGTGTTTACTTTTTAATTGGGTTTTCTATTAATGAGCTGTAAGAGTTCTTATATATTCTGGTCATAGGTTATATGCATTGTAAATATGGTCTGTTTAAGGACTACTTTTCATTTTAATGATGTCATTTAAAGTTCTAAATTTTGATGGAATCTCATTAATCAATTTTTTCCTTTTATACATCATGTTTTTGTATCCTAGGAAGTTCTTGCCTACCCTAAGTTCATAAAAATTTTCCTTATAATTTCTTCTTAAAGTTTTATAGTTTTTGTCTTGCATATTTAGGTTCATAGATCCTTTCAAGTTATTTTTATGTATGGAAATAAAGGGTTGAGGTTAATTTTTTATATACGGATACCAGGTATTCCAGAGCCATTTGCTGAAAACACTATCTTTTCCTCTGCTCTTGAATTGAGTTTACATTCTACAAAATGTTAATGTTAAATAATCTTTCAAAACTCAGTGGACCATATATGAGTGGTTCTATTTCTAGATTCTTTGTTTTATTCCAATGACCTATATGTCTTTCCTTATACCAACACTGCCTTGATCACTGTAGCTTTAGAGGAAGTCTTAAAATTAGGTACTAAACGTCTTTCAACAATGTTTTTTTCTCTTTTTCTTTTTACTTTTCAAGGTTCTTTGTGCTCCTACATAACTTTTAAATTTCAATATCCAATTCTTCATTTATAGCAAGCATACATAGACCTGAATTTTTATATATACCTTGTGTTTTCTAATCCTGCTAAATTCAAATACAAGTTCTAGGGGCTCCTAGAGATTTCTTAGTATTTTCTTCGTCAATGATCATTTCATCTACATATAAAGATTTTACTTCTACCTTGCCAATCCTATCCTAATTGTGTCATTTTACTGCAAGACTATTTTGGTTTGGGCCTATGTTTCAAAGTTTAATGGACAGATGAAGAGTAGGCATATCTGCCCTTGTTCCCCAGCTTAGGGAGAAAGCATTGTATCTTCTCCATCCATGTAAGGCATTTTTGTTGGAAGTATGGAGTACATGTCTTTGATCTGTTGAGAAAGTTCTGTTCTACTTCTAGTCTCCTGATAGCTTTTACCATGAACAGCTGTAGAATTTAGTTCAATACTTTTTCTCCAACTACTGACTGGATCATATGGCTTTTTCCTTTCTTCTGTTAAAATGATGACTTTTGGGGGTGGATCTTCCAATGCTGAACCAACACTGCCATCCCTATATTAAAACCACTATCTACATACTGCCAGATCCAACTTCTAATAATTCATTCTGTTAAACAAATTTCTATCTATGTTCATACTTTTTTCTTCTATTATCTTTATCCAGTTTTAGGATTAGCACAATGTTGAGTTCCTAAAATGAGGGGAGAAGTGTTCCTTCTTTTTTCTGCTTTAAATGTTTGATATAATTTATCAGTTAAAATGTATACCAGCCTGTTGTTGTCATATAGGTAGGTTTTCAAGCTAGGAATATACTTTCTTTAATAGGTGCTATTCAAATTTTATATTTCCTCGAGTTAATTTCATTAATTTGTCTTCCAATGTACTTCTTAGAAGATGTCAAATTTATTTCAAAAAAGATTTTTGTAATATGTTTTCTATATCCTTTTAAATTCTGTAAAATCTGTGATAATGTCTCCTAGATCTTGATATTGTAATTCTAAAAATGTATAATTGATATTGTGTAATAGGAAGTAAAGGTCTAAAGGAGCAGGGGAAGCGGGAGGGGTAAGGGAAAGGAAAGAAGGGAAAAGAAAAATTATAAGAAAAGGAAAAAAATGGAAACAAAGTCTTTGAAAATAGGGAAGTGTGGAGGGGGTGAAGGGAGGGCAGGGGAAGGGGAAAAAATTAAGAACCAAGTTACTCATGTAATGGTACAAGATCCTAATGATGAATGTAACTGTATTTTATACCTAAAATGTACCAATAAACTTAATGGGAAAAAAAGCCACCTATGGACTTGTCAATCACTAAAGGATATCCATGAAATATAGATGAATTTTAACTTAATTTTATTATAGTACTTTAAAATTACATGTCTTAAATGTGTAATGTCTGTGTGGCTATTAAAGATATGTTGTTGGTTTCTAAGCCAGAACTCTTGACAATACATGTTGACTGCAATCCCCTGGTTGCTGCTGTTCTGCATGGTGTAATTAGGGTGTGTCTCATTCTTTCCCTGGAGTGTGCCGAACGTGGATCAGTCAAACCCTTGAGCACTCAGTTTGGTGAAGATGTTGTGACTATAATACAATAAAGAACTAGTTGTATTAACTATGTGATGTTAAATATCATTAATAAATTTTAACTTTTTTCAAAAAAATGATACGGAAATATTTCAAAGACAAGTTGTTAAGTATACAATGGTATATATAATGCACTATCAGTACTGTGAAGTGTTGGGGAAATAATTGCTTCTAAGTAACTCTGAAAGAATGTACAAAAAATAATAAAAGACATTATGTGTGGTAGGATGACCCTTCAGGAGTGGGTGAATGCTATGTATATAAATAATTGTGTGTGTTTTAAATATCAACCCATAGGAAATGTATTGCCTACTAAAAAGGTGAAATTAAGAAAGAAACAGGAGCCAGGTGCGGTGGCACATGCCTGTCATCCCAGCTCTGGGGAGGCTGAGGCAAAAGAACCACTGTGAGTTGGAGGCCAGCCTGGGCTGCATGTTGAGTTCAAGGCCAGCCTGAAAGAAGAAGAGGAAGAAGAAGAAGAAGAAGAAGAAGAAGAAGAAGAAGAAGAAGAAGAAGAAGAAGAAGAAGAAGAAGAAGAAGAAGAAGAAGAAGCAGCAGCAGCAGCAGCAGCAGCAGCAGCGGAGGAAGAGGAGGAAGAAGAGGAAGAGGAAGAAGAGGGAAGAGGAGGAAGAAGAGGAAGAGGAGGAGGAAGAGGAGGGAAAGAAGAACAAGAGAAAGAAAGAAGGAGGGAAGGAAGGAAGAGAAAGAGAGAGAGAGAAAGAAAGCAGACAAGACTGGATGCTCTTCTCTCACCTCAAGGAATCTGTATTCTTTTGCCTCTCAAATTGTACTGAACATTATAAAGACATCATGAAGCTTTCTTTTTTTTTTTTTTTTTTGGTACAGGTGATCAAACTTGGGTCCTTGTGCTTTTGAGGCAGGCTGCAGAACCGCTGAGCTAAATCCCCAGCCCCCATTATGAACCTTTCTCAATGGTGAAAGTTTTTCCATTCTTTGAGCTCCCGTGACAGGCGCAGGTAGCCACCTCTGTGAGGACACATGACCCTTCTCCATGTGCAGTCATTAGTTATATGGATCGTTTTCAAGGCCATTCTTGATTTGCCTTCAGCCTTTCTTGCTTTCACCTCTGCATGACCTTTACACCATACTTCGCCCAGTTCTTGAACAGGTTTCATTCCCACCCACAGAAAAGCCTTCCCTAACCCCCTGGGAAATTACCTTGCTGTTCTTTTCCATCCCTGTACATTCCTTTTCAAAATGTGTACCTTACTTCTTACCTGTAATGTCTGTCTTCTGTGCTGAGTCCTGACAAGAACTCCACTCTGGCTAGCACTGCATTTGAATTGTTAACTTCCCCGTCCCTTGTGCTGGATACTGTGCCTACCAGGGATTAGCAAATGCTTTGTTGACTAAAGTGCATGTCTTCCCTCCCTTACGTGAAGGCCTTACAGTCAAGATATGTCATTCTTAACAGCTCATAAAATATGAAGGACAATATTTTACACTTGATAAAAGATACAGATTCAAACATGACTTCTGCCACCAACTTTGAGATCTTACCCTTTAAGCCTCTCTGGGCTTCAGAGGCCTCATCTACAATAAGTTTTTCATTCGCAACATCATTCAGTATTTATTAGGTGCTTGCCATGTCCCATTTTTCTAGGAACAGTGGATTTGGTAGAATGCAAGACAGAAAAGGTCCTGCTGTCTGAAGCAAACGATCTAATTAGGGAAGGAACTGGAGGCGGGACATGGTAAATACAAAAGCAAAAAATTCAGTGATAAAAGCTAAAATAGAGCAACAAGGTAGCTAATTAAGAGGGGTCAGAGCAGGCCTCTCTAAGGAGGTAACATCTGAACTGAATTTTTGAGTAAATTAAATGAGGTAGCATTTATGACTATATTAGAATCATGTCCAGTATAAAACAAATGTCAAAAATAATAGCTGTTAGTGTTAATAAAAACTTGTCCAAAGAATGTATTGGAAATATATTTCAAAAATCTAGAAGAAAGTATATTGAAGGTTTCTACCATAAAGAAATGATGATGGGAGGGGAAGAGGACTTTAAAAATGTGTTTTATACATGTACCAACTCCCCACAATAAATGTAATCATTATGTATTACAAACATGTAGTAATAAAAATAAAAAAGGAAATAGTGAATGAGGAGATTGATGCATTTAACCTGGTTTAAACATTACACTGTGTATATATATATACATATATATATATATGCATCAAAGTATCATGTTACCCCAATAATGTGTAAATATTTTTAATTTTTATGTGTTAGTTTAGAAATAAATATAATTTATTTCTGGGAATATAGATCAGTGGTAGAGCACTTTCCTAGTATACATGGGGCCCTGGGTTTGATACCCAGCACCACAAAAAAGAAAAAAAAGTCAATTTAAATTAAAAATGAATGAACTGAAAGTATATGAAAATATAAACAGTTTATCTTTCATATATAAAATGCTTCAATTACAACATCTCCATGCATTTATATAGTGATAAAATCATACATATCCATTTGGGTCTTATTTAAGTCAATAAACTGAATCTCTTTCATTTATTCTGAAATCATTAATGATCTTCTTAAGTTTATACTGAGATTTAATTTTTCACAGCATCTGTTCATCACTGTACAGAGAAGAAAACATGGAAACACATACATCAGTTGTTTGTAAGTGGATTGATTCAGTATTCTCTGAGGTTCCCATTAACCCATGAGTTCTTCCATGTTTGTTACATCTAGTTGATGGGGGAATGGTTAGGAATAAGGATCTGAGAGGGAGGGAAGGAGACTAAGGATGTCTCAACACAATCCATGCCAGAACTATGAGGAAACCACTGACAATGCACACCTTCTTATTAGTAAACTCTTCCTGGTAGTAAAATCACTGGAGTTTAGAGACACCATATATCAAACACTGAGTTATGAACTGCCTCTGTTCTGGGAAATTCTCATTTAATCCCTAAAACATGTATGAGTCAGTAGTTGTGTTAGATTGGATTCCCAGAAGCCGACCCCTAGAAATGGAGGAGGGGAGTAGAAAAGTCAGTAATAAGATATCCAGGTGAAGTCCGCAGTGAATTGGATGCTCCAGGAAATTTCTGGGGTATAAATTACTCATTAAAGTCCCCCCTTTAAGTCGGGGTGTTGGCCTTTCATACTCCTGTACCAGTCACTCTTTGGCTATGGCTCTAGGAGCCCAAGGGCGTTTGCCCAAAGAGAACTACAGGCTTGGGTTTCTCATGCAAATGGTACAGGGGATACAAGCATAATAAATGAGACCTAGGGATCCGGGTGGAGCAAGCTAAGTACTCATACCCCTCATTTGCATAAGGGGAGCTCTTATGCTCAGGTTAAGGGCTTTGCTAAATGTCCCTATTTAAGGGTTCATGTTCAGATTCACACCCAGACAGGTTTGACTTCACAGCTCATGATCATCTCCTGTACCAAAGGTACTCCCTTTCCTACCACAGCCATCTATATAGTAACACACTGTGTATATTACATAGATATTCTTAGTTCACTTTCTAAGGAAGAAGACCCTAAAGGGAAATGTAGTGAAACATTATATTTGGCAATCTGTAGAAGAGCAATGTCTAACAGAAATGCAATGGGAGCCACATATGTAATTTAAAATTTACTAGTGGTCACAATAAAAATGTGAAAGAATTAAGAGAAAATAATTTTAATAGTATATTTTATTTAAACCAAATATACCCAAATATTATTATTTTGACATGCAATCAATATAAAAAGTTACTGGGATAATTCTTCATGCTTTTTATATGATCTTTTTGTGGCTTTTACGCTGACAGCATGTCTCAATTTAGTTGTGAAATACTTATGTGAATTAAGAATTCATAAAATTTACATCTGAAAAAGTTGATTCACAGAGCCAAGTTGATCCAAGCATACTTAGAAGTTTTCCATACTGAATCAAGTATCATTTTGCTAAACTTAAATCAATTAAATTCAATATCAAAAAATCAGTCTCTTAGTCACACTAGCCACATTTCATTTGCTCAATGGTTTCATGTTGATAGTGGTTCCTACACTGAACAAAATGGAAAATTTGCCTTTTGCGAAGGCATGGGATGTAACTGTATACCATCAGGAATCAAGTCACCATTGAATAAATACTGTGTGCCACATGAAGGGACAGGAACAGTTCACTACAAGGGCTTCACAGGTCGAAGTACTCAGAATGAAAATTGGCTGTGTTCATAACTTTGGACCAGAGCCACCCAGGAAGAAGGTAGGATTTGGCTTTTGCTTGATCTTTGCTAAACTGCTTACATGAAATACTTTTGTGGGGGGGGATGTGAATGTTTTTTTTTAAATTAAATTCTTTTATTGGTACATTTTAGGTATACAACACAATTACATTTCTCTTTGGGAATTGTACCTGTACATAATGCATCTTGGTTCTTATTTTTTCCCCATTCCTAGCCCTCCCTTCACCCCCTCCACCCTTCCCTATTTACAAAGACCTTATTTCCATTTTTTCCATTTCTCAGCATTTTTCCTTTCCCTTCTTTCCTTTCCCCTGCCCCCTCCCACTACCCCTACCCCTTTGGACCTTTTCTTCCTATTTTGCATTATCAATTATTCATTCTAATCATTGGTACATTTTAGGTATACAATATAATGACATTCATCATTGGAAATTTGCACCTTTACATAGTCTCTCTTGGTTCTTATTTTTCACCCTTGCCCAGCCCTCCCTTCAACCCCTCCAGTCCTCACTATTTACAAAGGTTTTGTTCCTATTTTTCCATTTTCTCATATTAATCCCATTCCCTTCTATCCTTTCCCCATCCCTCCCACTTCCTTCTCCTTTGCCCCTTTTCTTCCTATTTCACATTACCTATTATACATTTAGTTCTTATTTACACTTTCAGTTTCTCACACCAGAGAAACTGTTCGGTATTTATTCATGTGAGTCCTATTTATTTCACTTAAGAGTATTGCCTCAATGTGCATCCACTTAGCTATAAATGCCTCTAATTTCTCATTTTTTATGGCTGAGTAGTACTCCATTTTGTAAAAAAACCACATTTTCTTTATCCAGTCTCCAGTTGATGGGCATTTGGGCTGTTTCCAAGTTTTAGCTATTACAAACTGTGCTGCTATGAACATGGGTGCACATACATCACTGTGGTATGATTCTTTTAATTCTTTGGGGAAGATCCCCAGCAGAGGAATAGCGGGTTCAAATGGGACTTCCAGTCCAAATCTTTGAGGTATCTCCATACTGATTTCCACAGTACTTGCACCAGTCTACACTCCTACCAGCAGTGGAGCAGGGTTCTTCTTTCCCCACAGCCTTGCCAGCATTTGTTATTGGTTGATTTCATGATAGCAGCCATGCTTTCTGGAGCAAAGTGGAATCTCAGCATTGTTTTCATTTGCATCTCTCAAATGACCAGTGATGATGAACATTTTTTCATATATTTATTTGCTATTTCTACTTCTTTGTCTGAGAAATGTCTGTTCATTTCAGATGCCCATTTTTGGATTGGGTCTTTAAATTTGAGAGGTCTGATCTTTTTAAGTTCTTTATAGATTGGAGATAGTAGACCTTTGTCTGAGGAAGAGCAGGTGAAGATTTTTTCCCACATTGTGGGTTGTCTCTTCACACTGCTGGTGGTTTCTCTTGCTGTGCAGAAGCCTTTTAATAAGAAGAGATCCCACTTGTGTATTGTTTGTGCTAGTTCATGGGCAACTGAGGTTTGTTCATAAAACCTTTTCCTACACCGATGTCTTCAAGGGTTCTACCTAACCTCTGTTCCAACTGGTTTAGAGTTTCTATTTGAATATTTAGGTCTTTAATCCATTTTGATTTTAGTTTAGTGCATGGTGAGAGATACAGGTCTAGTTTTAATCTTTGGCAAGTTGAAACCCAATTTTTCCAGCACCATTTATGAAAGAGGCTATCTTTCCTCCAGTGAGGGTGTTTGGCTCCTTTATCGAAGATGAGATGGCTGAGGGTGTCTGGCATTGTTTCTGCATCTTCTAATCTGTTCCACTGGTCCTCAGGTCTGTTTCTTTGCTAGTACCATGTTGTTTTTATCACAGTAGCTTTGTAGTAGAGTTGCAGGTTGGGGATTGTGATACCCCCTGCCATGTCTCTGTTACCTAGAATTGCTTTTGCTATTCTGGGTCTCTTCTTGCTCCAAATGAATTTTTGGATTGTTTTCTCAAGGTCCATGAAGTATACTGCTGGGATCTCAATTGGAATTGCATTAAATCTATATGGCAGTTTTGGAAGTATGGCCATTTTCACTCTATTAATTCTTCCTACCCAGGAACAGGGGATGTTTGTCCATTTTCTGATATCATCTTCAGTCTCTCTTTTCAGAGTGCCATAGTTTTCAGAGAAGAGGTCTTTGATTTCTTTCATTAGGTTGATTCCTAGGCATTTCAGTTTTTTGGATGCTATTGTGAAAGGAATTATTTGCCCTATTTCTCTCTCAGTGAGTCTGTCATTGGTGTAGAGGAAAGCTATTGATTTTTGTGTGTTGACCTTGTAACCAGCTACTTGACTGAATTTGGTTATTATGTCTAGAAGACTTTTGGTGGAGTTCTTGGGGTCTTCTATATAGAGTATCATGTCATCTGCAAATAATGACAATTTGACTTCTTCATTACCTATCTTTATTCCTTTTAATGAAATACTTGATTTCTGTCTCAGCCGTACATACTGGAGATGCAGTTACTGAAGCATTTGGCGATCTTCTGAGAATTCCACAACAAATCCAAGAGGGCTGAGAAGAGGCTATCTGACCCCATAACCTCACTTGTACATGTCCATTGATGCTGGAAGCTCAACAAGACACTAGAACGTGAAAGCAATAGGAAACTCTGGACTACCTTTAAATGTATGTACAGGTTTATGCCCAAAGGAAGGGAGCCATCTCCAAGAGGCATGCACAAAAATGTTCATGAAGCTCTATTACTAATTGTCAAAAACTGGAAACTAGCCAAACACAGAACAGTAACATAGGCTAGGAGTATAGCTTAGTAATAAAGGGCTTGCCTAGCATATGTGAGGCCCTGGTTTCATTCCAACACCACTAAAATGAAAGAAAGAAAAAAACCTCACACAGAATAAAATGGTTTAATAGTGGAATTTTTCA
This sequence comes from Heterocephalus glaber, assembly GCF_053883595.1. Lineage (NCBI taxonomy): Eukaryota > Metazoa > Chordata > Mammalia > Rodentia > Bathyergidae > Heterocephalus > Heterocephalus glaber. The sequence goes on from NW_028258303.1 coordinate 14,682,299, forward strand.
AAATATTCACACATTGAAATACACCAGTGAGAATAAAAACCTATAGGTATATCTAACAATATGGGTGAATCCCACAATTATACCAAAGAGGGTAGATACAAAAAAAGAAAAATGTAGGATTCTACATGTATAAAGTTCAAAAACAGGCAAAATTAATTTTTTTTCTCACGCTGTAGCCAGGCTGGCTTTGAATTCAAAATCCTCCTGCCTTGGTCCCTTGAGCACTAGGATTATAGGTGTGTACTACCATGCCTGGTTTAATCTTTTTATTTCAGAAGTCAAGGTAGTCACTAACTTCACAAGGAATATGGGGTATTGATTAGAAAACCACATAAAAGGAACTACTAGTTTACTGGTAAAGTCTTATTTCTTAATACAGATATGTCACTTAAAAATACTGATTGTTCATACATTTTTCTGTCTGTGAGTCATACTCTTAAAAATATGCATTTAAGCAATAAATGTGCTCATGCATTCATTTCATTGAAGATCAAGAGTTCTGTTTACTCTTTTTATTTTTTTTTTTTTTGGTACTGGGGACTGAACTCTGGTCCTTGCGCTTGCAGGACAGGCGGCAGCACCACTGAGCTAAATCCCTGGCCCAAGTTCTATTTATTCTACAACTTTAGAGACAAGCTAAGTCAAGGTAAGTCAAAGTTGTGCCTCCACTCATGGTAGGCAAGCTCCCTATCACTGAGCTACAGTCCCAGCCCAAGAACTATAATTTACTTGTAATATCCTGCACTGTGGTTGCAAAACACAGGGTTTAAGGCTACATATGCTTGGTAATGGATTGAATCCACTGAGGACTTTTTGACCCTTGTCATTCGGCAATGCTGAAAACAATCAAAAGAGAACTATTGTAACCGGCTAGCCTGCTTCTAAAAAGTGGCTCCCCAACTAAACTTTACGGGGTTTGGGGTTGCTTGCCTCTCCCTTGGGAGTTAGATGGCAGGTTCTTCTTGACTGGAACAAAGAATTGAACAAAATGAGCAAAAAGCAGTGGCCAAGAATATTTGAGAAAGTAAAAGTGAAGAGTGAGAGAGAAACTGGCTCTGCAGACTGAATTTGGGCCCAGTAAAAGAGGAAAAAGCAGGATAAAAGAACACCCTGGAGAATAGCAAGAGCTTATTGTGGCACCTCTCCTTTATGCTGTCCAAATCTCAAGGAAACCCATGAGAACTACATCTGGGTCCTAAGAGGCAGCGCTGGGATCCCAGGCCTTGAGCTGATGTCACGTCTAGGCCATCCTACTGAAAACCTGCTGGAGTTCTCAGAGGTCCATGTTTAGAGTTGTGGGAACAGTTCTCCCTATGTGTCTGGGATCTTTTAGTCAACAAGTCGTGCCTGTTTCGCCAGCTACCTTAGCCAGGCCCTACTATCCTATCTCTCTACTGTACCAGGCATGGTGGTTGCTTAATCTACCCAGGCTAGCCTGCTATCTCCATGGCTGAGTCACCTATGCTCCAGCCTTTACTCTGGTTGACATTTCCTCTATGTACTCAAACAGGCTCTTGAAATTCTCTCTCCTTCCTGCCTCTTCAGTCCTTTCCCCTCTCTATTAACATTGAAATATGCTGTCATTTTCCCTATAAAAAAAAAAAGACTTAGATGGGGATGTGGCTCAGTGGGAGAGCACTTGCCTAACCTGTATAAGGTACTAGGTTCAATCCCGCAACACCACCACCATCAAAAAAAGAAAGAAGACTTTAAAAATCAACAAAAAAATCAGGGGACATAGCTCAGTGGCAGAGCATTTATCTAGTATTCTGTCCTCAGTACCCACCCTAAAAAAAAAAGAATGAAAGAAAAAGAAAAGAAATCAACAAAAATGTTTCAAACCTACATCACCCTCAAGCTACTACCCCATTTTTGGTTTCCCTTTATAACAAAAGCTTTTGAATCAATTGTCTACACACAGTCTCTGCTTCTAATTCTTTTTCCCATACTTTGTTGAACTACTTTAGGTTTTTGTCCCCAACTTTTCATAGAAATAAATCTTGTCACAGTTTGCCAATGATTTGGAACATTTTCCGACTTTTGAATTGTAAGAAATAAACTTCTATTATATTAAGCCATTGTATTTTGTTGTGTTTTTTTAAAAAAAAAAACAAACAGAAATTTGCCCTAACTTAAGTAATAGAGCTAATAACTTCCACATTCACATCTTTAGTTTATGCACAGTATGATCGAAAATTACAGTGAATGTTTAAAAAAATTTTTAGACAGGAAGACACAATGCCATTAATTCACCTCAAAATACTCCTGCTCACTTTAAACACACTTACCTCATCTTTCTTTTCTTTTATTTTCTTAGATTCTTTTATTGGTACATTTTAGGTATACAATACGTTTACATTTATCATTGGGTACTTGTACCTATACATGATGTATCTTAGATCGTATTTGTTCCCCATTTCTTGTCCCCCCTTCACCCCCTCCACCCTTCTCTATTTACAAAGACTTTGTTTCCATTTTTTCCTTTTCTTATAATTTTTCCTTTCCCTTCTTTCCTTTCCCCTTTTCCTCCCACTTCCCCTACCTCTTTAGACCTTTTCTTCCTATTTCACGTTATCAATTATTCATTTTAATCATTATTTACACTTTCAGTTTCTCATACCAGAGAAAACTATGTGGTATTTACACACATGTGTCCTATTTATTTCACTTAAGAGTATGGCCTCAATATGCATCTATTTAGCTATAAATGTCTCTAGTTTCTCATTCTTTATGGCCAAGTAGTACTCCATTTTATTAAAAAAAAAAACCCACATCTTCTTTATTCAGTTTCCAGTTGATGGGCACTTGGGCTGTTTCCAAGCTTTCACTATTACAAACTGTGCTGCTATAAACATGAGTGCACATATATCGTTGTGGTATGGCTCTTTTAATTCTTTTGGGAATATACCCAGCAATACCTCATCTTTCTTATCACTTTCTGAAGCAGTTCTGGAAGTCGTTTCATGAGTGACTTCGGTTGCACTGTCATGGGTATCTCAATGTCCTGAACTAATTCAAAATAGTGACATTTCTTGGCCATTTTGACATTGGAGAAGAGCCAGAAGTTACATGGTACCATATCCAATGAATAAGGTAGATGAGGACACACCATAATATTTTTCACAAACCTGTCTTTCCGTGGGATGGCACTCAGCAGCAACATTCACCATTTTTTTTTACCACACCAGGCAAAGACATTCATGAAATACGACTTCCAGAACTGCTCCAGAAAGTGACAAGAACAATAAGTGTGTTCCAAGCTAGCAGAAGTATTTTGAGGTGGGGCATCAAAGAGAATGTATATTTTACTCTAATACATTTTTAACATTTCAAACATTCACCATGTTTTTGATCATCCCTTGTATAACTCCCCTGCAATTTACAGTTGTATATCCAACTGTCAACTCTGCAACCAATAGAACACATCATAAGAATCTCAAACTTAACATAACTAAATTTTCCATCTCCATCTCTAAATAGTATCCATCTGTCAGAAAATAGCACTTCTTTGTTACTCCAACCCAACTCTGGAGTCATCCCTGATATGGCTCCCTCTCTCATATCCTAACCCCGTCCACCAGAAAAGGGTATGAGCATCTCCTGCAGGATTATTGCAATAGCTTCCAGCTGATCTTCCTGCTTGACCCTTGGCCCTGCCGCGGTCATTTTCAACACAGGAGTTGGAATAATCTCAAGAACATGGTCACTGCAAGTCACTGTTCTGTAGAAAACCTCCCTCAGAGGCTTCTCAGCACCTTCACACTGAGATCCAGAGCCCTTATCTTGACTGCAACACTAAATGGCTTGTTCTCTTACCTGTTCAACCCCATGCTTGCACACCCCTGCCCTCTCTCTCCTCCAGCCACTCCAGCCTCCTAGCTCCTCCTCAGACACCTCTGCCTATCCAGCCCCAGCCTGTGAACTAGCTTCTTCTTCTACCCAGAAGTCTCTTCCACTCAATCTCATGCTTATTCGGTGTCTCATTTAATTTTAAACTCTTTTTTTTGCTTTTAAATCACTCTTTTATTGATCTAAGAAATATGTTCCTTGCAGCAGACACTGTGGTGGGGACATGAAGATGAAATGGCCTCTGCCCTCAAGAAAATGCTCTGAATGCAGACAGGGCTTTGTGGGAGGCTTCCTGGAAGACAAGCTCCTCTGAGGACAGCAGAGGAGTGGGTGAGAGGAGAGGAAGAGGGGATAAGCAAGGGCCTTTGGAGGAGAGAGCAGATGTGTGTAGATATGAGAGCAGATGACTGCTGCATCAGCCTTATCTGTCCTCAGAGCCTGTTATGTGCTTTTCCATAAGCACTGGGGACAGCTCCGGGAACTGCAGGGCTCGGGGCAAGAAGAGAACCACTATTAGATTGCCCACTAGCACAGTGCAGAAGAAAGCCATGAGTAGGTGAGAGACAGAAAACTGCAGAGCATTGCCAGTGATAAGATGGGACATCAGACAAGCAGTAAGAATGAGGAGCCCATTAAGAAGACAAAGAGTCAGGCACTGTGGTGCATACCTGTCATCCTAGCTACTCAGGAGGCTGAGGCAGGGGGATAAAAAATTTGAGGCCAGCTGAGGCAACTCAGTGAGACCTTGTCTCAAAAATAAATGATAAAATAGCACCAGGCATGGGGGCACATGCCTGTGATTCCAGCACTCAAGAGGCTGAGGCAGGGGCACTGGACTACGTAGTGAGTTCAAGGCCAGCTTGAACTACATAGAGAGATTCTGTCAAAAGAAAGAAAGAAAGAAAGAAAGAAAGAAAGAAAGAAAGAAAGAAAGAAAGAAAGAAAGAAAGAAAGAAAGAATAGAGGGAGAGAGGGAGGAAAGAAAGAAGGAAGGAAAGAAAGAAAACAGGTAAAAATGAGAGAGATGGCTCAAGATATAAGCAGAATCTAGGAACAAAGATCCCTTGGAAAAACCAGGCTTTGAGATACCAGTAGCCACTGGGGTCTATTACACGGACAGCCCCACTAAGCTGTGCTTCCTGGTACTCAGCCCTTGTGAAGCCTCCCCCTTGAATCTGTAACATGCTTTAACCCAGTGATTCTTAACTCAGGGAGACACCCTCACTCACCCCATGGAACATTTCACAATATTTGGAGACAGTTTTGTCAAAAATGAAGACTGAGATGGGAGAGTGCCACTGGCATCCCTACTTGACAGGTGGGTAGAGGTCAAGGATGTTGCTAAGCATTTTACAATGCATAGCACAGGCCCAGAGAATTATCTGGCCCATAATGTCAAAAATGTTGAGGTTGAAAAGCCAACAGAATATAACCTAAGCCTTAAGATCCATGCCTTAAGAAGGAAAAGGCTTTAGGAAGACCTAAAACCTTCTACTCTTGGAAATTGGAGATTCACAGAGACCACAAGAGAGGCAACATGGGAAGGGGCTCAGAAAAGCTAAATGGAGGTGAGCTGATTCCATAGCCAAAAGAACCAAGGTCTTAGATGTACAATCCCAAGGAAGCTCTTCCAGCCAGCCCCAACCATTTGAGCCATCTCTGCTGAGGTGCCTGGCATATGAGGCAAGAAGCTATCATAGACATTCCAGCCACGACAGACATCACACAGAGCAGAGACAAATTCTCCTCACTAAGCCCTGCTCAAACTGCAGACTCCTGAGCATAAAAATAAACTGCTGATTTAGGCGCTAAGTTTTGGGATGGTTTTCACATGCCAATAGATAGATGAAGCAATACCCAACAAAATAGGCAGTGTCCTAAGCAGATCCTAACTACAACCCTATGAAATAAGATTTGTTCTTTTCAGCTATGAGAAAATAAGCCACAGTAGGACAGAGAAGTTAAGTACCAACTGTGGATGTAAAATAACAGCTCTGGACTGAAGGAAATAAGAAAATAGTTTATTCTGAGCCAAAGTTAAGTGACCATGGCCCAGGACACAGATACAAGTTATCCTAAATGACACATTCCGCTGTGGGGGAGGTTACATGAACTTTTACAGTCAAAGAACAAAAGAAAGTCATAAATCAATATATTTACCAATTACATTGATGGGAACTTTCAGTAGGCAGGCTACAGCTAGATGGGGAAATCTCATCTATAGGTTTTAGATATGACAGCATTCTTATTTTTAAGGTTGGTGGAGGCTCCTAGTCTGCTAAGCTTACTGATACAATCTAAGAGATTTATCTAGTAGTCATGAGATGTTAGGTCAGATACAGTAGTTACTAATAAATGACTATTAAAAGGAACTAAAAAAGACCCAAGATAACTTTGGCTCTTGATCAACGTTCAATGTTTCCACAAAATGTTCCCATTAGCCAAGGTCAAACAGTCTGTAGGCTCTCCAATACACATATGGCTTCTTCAGAGATCTTCAGTTCATACCTCCCAAGATTAACACAACTATAAAATAGTAGAGTTGAGCTTTGACACCAAAGGCCACATCCAAACATTCACTCCATACAGCCTCTCCATTCATTCATCTGCCAAATATGTATGGAGAACCTCCCATGTACCAGGTACTGTTCCATGCTCATGAGATTCAGCAGGGACCAAAACCAACAAAAATTTCTGATGTCATAAAACTTACTTCTGGTGAGGTCTGAGAAGCCACAGAAGTGTACCACCTAGTATCAAGACTCCACCCACTCACTGGTGTGGTGGACGATGGATGCTTGTTTGGTTGCCAAGCACCTTTTCTACCATGTCTGTTTCCATTGGGAAATTATCCACCCTATTTGATAGATTTTGTGAAGAATGCTACTCAGTGTGATCAGCTCTCCCCTAGCCAAGTGAGGCCAAATACTCCTACCCTGGGATTTGAATCTTCAGAAAAATAGCAAAAAGACTGAAAGTGGTTGGAGCTCTGTCATTCCAGAAATGGCTTTGAGAAGAGACTATTGAGAAGTTCCTGCTCTCCAGGCTCCCACCTCTGTCCTGTTTCCTACCCATGTGTGAGCCTTGCTCTGTAAATTTCTTGTTGACTCTGTGAGCCATCTGATATCTCCCTAGTAAAGTTCTGTGCTGATCTAGGCAGAGACTGTTTCTGATACTTGTGATGAAAGGACTCTAACTCCAGATCCGGAGTTCAGGAGAAGGTCTCTGGATCTAGGGACAAGAATGGTAAGAATAAAGTAGATCGTAATCGTGTTCCCGATAAACTTCATTAACTTCATTTTCAGTTCCTTGATTTGGACAACTGATAGTTTTTCAAATTGTTAAACAAGAACAATTTCAACCATCCTTTTCCCTTTCTGCATAAAAATTCTGAAGCCAACACTAGCAACAATGACTGAGACAACAGTCACCGTGACAATAAAAGACAACACTGAAAGCAAGGACTGAGACCACATACAACACTGACGGCAGAGACTGAGACATAACAGCACAAGTTAATGAAACTGGATAAAACAAAGCTATGTAGAAACCCAACCATCAGGACTGAATCTGAGCTCAGACCAGGCCAGCAGGACATACCAAAGAAAAGGCAGATTCCAAGGACTTCCTGAATCAAAATCTTTGTGGCTGGGGCCAGGAATTTTAAATTTCATACATTTACCAATGATTTTGAGGCTCACTAAAGTTGGGTAACCATGCTGTTCATTGCTGAGAGCCCCTTGGAAGGGTGTTTGTCTAAGTTTAATATACAGACATATGAGCTTACTGAGATGCAGACTGATTTAGAAGGCAGTGGGTGGAGCTTGTGGTTCTGCATTTCTAACAAGTTCCCAAATGGAGACTCTAGGTGGGTCATGAAGTCAGGGCAAGACTAAACCGGAGTTAGAGGGCGGGGACCCAGGAGAGAAGCTGTGAAGTTGACAGAGCTTGATGCTCATTCTTGGCAAACAGGATGAAATCTCAGAGGCTGCAAAACCAACTAAGCTTGTTAACCACCACAGAGTCACCATCCATCTGGCTTAAAGGGCAAAGCCTCTAAAGCAGCCCTAAGATGCAATCCATTCACTAAATCCTCAAATAGCTCCTCTGCCTGACCCAATCCCTCTGATTCCTTGTTCAGCAATACAAGATGAAACAAAACCTAAAGGTGATTCTTAAGTTCAATATAATATAATTGGGTGTTTTGTTCTTAATTAGAGCTCAAAACACTCTTTGGTAGGCCATTGACTCTGTGTAGATAATAACATTTAGTGTCTAATAAAATTACATCCCATAATGAAAACAGAAGTGACTAAAAAGCTGACATAGGGGCTGGGCATATTGCTGAGTGGTATAGCACTTACCTAGCACACAGGAGGTCCTGGGTCCAAGCCCCAGCACTGCAAAAAAATGAAAATAAAAAAACTGACATAGACAGTTTCCAAATAGTGTGGATAACAGAATCAAATTATTCTGAAGAGCTTGTGAATATTTAACTACTAGATACAGCTCTTTCCTTTCTAGTCGTTGGTGTGTTCAATGGCAATTACTGTTCAGGTATTGTGCTTAGCACTGGCATATATAGAGATAGTGCATGGCCCTAGAGGCCTGGCCAACTCACTTGGAAATTGACCCCTGCATATAGTTTAGTGAAAATCATAGAATCCATTCCATTGTTGGAATTATTTGTTTAATGAAAGACTATATGCAAAGCCCAGAAATGAAGGCAGAGTTCCAAATGGTAGGGAATAAATATCAGGTGGTCTGAACTGCAGTCGAAATGTGAATCATCCTAAAAACGGATGTGGTCTTTTGAAAAGTAATTTCCATGTCAGACTGCAATGTATGCTGCTCTGCATAGTGTAGCTATTGAATAGCTACCATAATGGCTATCTGTTAAGGCAAATTTTTATTGAGTTGATATTTTTATAAGTGTTGACAGCACTTGTAGGGTTAAGAGGAAGAAGCTGGGAGAGACTTGTGCCCCAGAGCCTTATACCCCTCCACACACAGCAGTGTATCTAACCAAAAGTTTGGGAAATTGTCTTTTTTATACTAGAATATTTCTAAAATCACAATACAATATCCAAGGCAGATGAGTGGTATTAAAAGGATGTGTTAAGCATCCATTGTAAATTCTTTGTGATGAGCTAAGCTTTTTAAAGAAACTCCTAGAAGAGATTGTGGAAGACAGTAGTGGAGAGTGAGGGCAAAGAGGAAAGTAAGGCAGTCATGGGAAGGTGACAGTGTAGGATGGGTGGAGAGGAGGTACAGGTAAGCAGGGTGGTAGAGGACGAGAGGTGCAGAAATGGGCATTGAGACCTTGAAAGATTAGAGAAAAAGTCAAAGCACCCAAAGCAGTGCCACCTTCTTGAAGAGACCTTACCAGGCCAAAGTACCCAATACAACCACCAAAATATCGTTCTCCATCCATTTACACTGCTGTTTTCTTCTTCATGATACTTGTTACTACATGACCTGATTTTATGTTATAAATATATATTTGTTCATTAATTAGAGTGTAAGGCTATGATACCAGGAACCTGGTGTTGTTCGTTGAGATTTCCTCAAACCTAGATTGGTACATAGTAAGTGCACTGCAAAATATTTGTTGAATGAATTAATGAATGAGATCAATGAGAAGATCTGAAGAGGGGAAAAAGACAATGATAGTATGTGTCTTGAATAGAGGCATGATGAACAAAAATAAGAAAAACACAACAAATGCAAATAAAATTGTTTATTGCATGGCACATATTCATACTCCCAGCACTCTGGGAGGCTGAGGTACAAGGGTCACAAGTTCAAGCCCAGTTTGGGGGATCCTATCTCAAAACAAAAAATTAAAAGGGCTGGGGATGTAGCTTATTGTGAATGCCCTGGGTGCCACATTCAAAAAAATCATTGCATGCCTTAACTTTTAAGAAGATATGTACTGTGGCTTGAATATGGTTTGTCCCCACCAAGGCTCATTTGAGGCTTGGTTACCAATGTGGCAGTGTTGAGAGGTGTTGGGGCTGATAAGGAATGATTATGTTGTTAAGAGGGATTAATGTCATTATCAGGAGCCTGGATTAGCTCTCTTAGGGATGGGTTAGTCATGCAAGATTAGGTTGTTATAAATACAGTTCAAGTCTGGGAATGTAGCTTTTCAGTAGAGTGCATGCATAACATGCACAAAGCTTTGGGTTTGATCCCAGCAACACAAAAAGGAAGAAGAAATGAGAAATGGCCTGACAGCTCACTTCTTACCCTGCAGGACTACCTATGCACTTTTTGCTTTCTGTCAAGACTTGAAGCCACAAGAGACATCCACCAGTGGGTGTCTTGTCACCCAGTCTTGAACTTCCCAGCCTCCAGAACTGTGAGCAAAAGCAAACTCTTTTATAAGCTGCCCAGTCTCAGGTATTCTGTTATAGCAATAAAAAAACCAACTAAGACAATGTACAAGGCTAGATAAGTTTAAAATCCAGTCTAACCAACTTAGAAACATTATAAAGTATTTGTGAACATGAGGTTAAAAAAATGGAAAAGGGTCTGAGGATATAGCTCATTGGTAGACCTTTTGCCTTGCATGCACTGGACCCTGGTTTCAATCTCCAGCACTTTAAATGATAAAATAAAATAGAATAATTTTTAGGAGAAAAACTGGACTGGTCCTTTTTTCTGGATAAAAGGATCAGCAGAAAAGGCCTTGGTCAAGTTTCCTTGTGCCAGAGACTCCTTGGACCCTCAGAGTAGACACTAGAGAGAGGATCAAAAGTCCCTGGGGAGGTATTCAAGCAAAGAAGGAGAAAATGGGCAAATGAGCTTTATAAATCAGTAACTAGTCAAAAAAGAGAACTTGACTAACCACCCCTCCCGCTGCCCCCTGGTCACCTCAGACAGTGTCTCATTGTTCAGATGATATTTGTGTGAGACAAGACAAAGCCTCGGTTGTGAATCTGTGGTCGTGCACCTCCTAATATTTATTTTACCAGATGCCTTGGTGCTGGCAGGAATGATGCAGAGAGGGCTGCTTTGGGGAAAGGACAAAGGGTCAACTTGTGACTCCATCAAGAAGAGAATACTCTGAGGCATCTTCTTTATCAGCGATCTGTACTTAATTTGTCCTTGGCTTGCATGTTCTGATTGCCCATTATTAATCATCTTCAGACTGCGAGTACAGACACAGAGTAGAAGGTTTCTTTCCTAAAAACTAAATTCAAACATAAGCTAGTCTCCAACTGATGGTCATCTCTGAAAAGTGAAAGGAGAAAATGAAAGACACACTATTTTATAAAGTCTAAACAAATGGCGAAATTCACTTGTTTGCCTTTTTTTGTTCCATTTGGTATTTTAAAAAATGTTATTAAATAAGAAAGTGGTGGATTATTGGTAATGCCTATGTTTATATTCTTCTTCACATTTGATTTTGTTGTTGTTGTCATTGTTGTTGGTTTTGTGGCACTGGGGACTAAACCCAGGGCCTCTGCACTGAGTTACACTCATAACATTCTTTATATTATATTTTGAGAGAGTCTCGTTAAATTGCTCAGGCTGAACTCAAACTTATGATCCTCCTGCCTCAGCTTCCCAGAGTGCTGGGATTATAGGTATATATCATCATGCCCAGTTTGTTTGGCAATGCTGAGATCTAACCCAGGACCTTGCACATGCTAGGCAAGCACTCTACCATAGAACTACTCCACCTCAGCCTTTGACTTTTAAATATACGTATATTTTTTTAAGAAAATCAAGTTATACAGAAAAATCATATTTTGTAAAAAAAAGTTAGCCATTAGGTTAAAAGCTGATTATTGTGGGTTGAAAATATAACAAAGCATGTTTCTTTTCCTACCTTTAATAAATGTAAAACTTTGCTTAAAAAAAAAAAAGATGGACAGGAGAATCAGGGTAACTTAGTGAGATTGTCTCAAAATGAAAAAATAAAAAGAAGTGGGGTTGTAACTCAGTGGCTGAGCACCCTTGAGTTTAATCTTCAGTACCACAAGGGGCAAAATAGAGGCATAGTTTTACTAGAATCTCTTGGCTTTTGACTGTCCTGGCTGGCTACCCCAAATAATGTTACTGGGTAGCTCCTTCTAGAAATTGGCTTGTCAAATGAATGTTACCGGGTTTTGCGGTGTTCACATCTCCTTCTGAGTTGGTTTACAGGTTCTTCTCATCCCAAAGAAGTGCACAAAATGAGTGAAAAATGGTAGCAAAGTTTGAAAAAGTAAAAAACTTTGAAAAAGTGAAAATGAAGTGAGGAACAAACTGGCTCTGCAGAGCGAGCTTGAGCCTAGTAAAAGAGGAAAAAATATGATAAAAGCACACACTGGAGGATGCAGGGCAGGCTTTCCTGAGAAAAGCCAGGATAGCAAGCTCTTCGTGGTGTCTGTGTTCTTTTATGGTGTCCAAATCTCAAGGAATCCCACGAGAACGTCTACATCCGGGTCCTGAGAGGTGGTGCTGTGATCCCATCCAGTCTAGGCCATCCTATTGGAAACCTAATGGAGTTCTCAGGAGAAGTCCACGTGCAGGGATTTGGGAACTGTTCTGTGGCTGTGTTCTGGAATCTTACAATTAATAGATCATGCTGATGTCCTCATCCAGCTTTACTACACCCTACTTTCCTGTCTCAATATTCTATCTATTGATTTCCAGCTCCTTTTACTCAACATTGCATCATCTGTGAGATTGTTCCATCTTGTTGTGTATATTAGTAATTCACTCTTTTATTGTGGTATAGTATTCTATTGTATCAATGTTCCAAAGTTATTTATCCATTCTCCCATTGATAGATTTTGGGATTGTTTCCAGTTTGGAGTTATTATGAATAGTGTTACAATAAATATCCTTTTTCATGTCTTTTAAAGAACAAATTCTTTCATTTCTCTTGGATGTGTACCTACTCTCTTTAGGCTGGAGTGTAGGTGTGTGTTTGGAATTCATAGATATTGCCAAACAGTTCTCTAAAGTGGTTCTGCCAATTTACACTCCCACTAGCAATGCATACAAGTTCCGGATGCTCCTCATCCTTGCCAACTTTGGTTTCCTAGTGGGTGTGCAATGGTATCTCATTGTGGTTTTAATTTGCATTTCTCTGATGACTAAAGATGTTGAGTTCCTTTTAATATGTTTGCTGGCCATTTAGATGTTTTCTTTGGTGAAGGGCTTAAGTCTTTTGCTTATGTTTTCAACGAAGCAGCTTGTCTTTTTCAGTGAATTGTAGGAGCTCTTAACATATTCTTATTGTGAATCCTTTATCAGATATATATAATTGAGAATTACTTCTCACAGTCTGTGGCTTTTCTTTTTATTCTGTTAATGGTGTCTTTTAAAACCAAATCCTTTTCAAAAATAAATGTATTTTATATAACAAATGTAAAATACAGAGCTTATCTAATTAACTTAGCAACATGTACGATGTAATAACATTTATATGAATAGCTTCAAATAAAATCTATTTTAAATGAAACCTATTTCAATAACCATTTTGTTAACCCAAGCATACATTTCAATGTTCATCCCAAGTTAATTATATGAAAACACTGTATCCTGAGTACAAAGATCTCCTGGAGCCTTCTTGACCTCAAGGAATTCTTCAGACTCTATGAGACTGACAGCAACAAATTGCAATACTGTAATGAGACACATGATAATTCAGGAGCACACATCTGCATGAGCTCAGGCTGGATTGAATGCAGTATGAGGGTCAAGCAGAAGCCCAAGAGGAAGAGGAGTAATTTCACCAAGTGACATTTGCCTAGACCTCTGAATGAAGAGAAAGGGCCTGACAGGCCTAGAAGGCATTCTGGTCTCCCTAAAGCACCAATTTTCAATAGGTGCTTCAAGCACCTGGTACCACACTACCCTAGGGCACTTGTGAAAACTGCAAATTACTGCCTCTGACCACAGACTTCTTAATTCAAATCTTTGGGCATAGGTCTTGATGTTCTGCCCTTTAAACATGGCCCCTTGGGTTTTGTTTTGTTTTGGTCTCTTTTATACCTTTGAAATAGAATGTAGAGAAACAAATATTATATGACCCAAGAAATTGTGCCTACCATCAGTGTATGAGAATTTCCTTGTATTTCATCCCAAAGAGTGGGTTAAATCCAGATAGGCATAAGGCCATTAAAGATGTTGTTAAAGGGAAAACATTTTTTAAATCAAGATGAGAGATCTTGATAAATGCTGTTCCTCCTACTTCTTAACTGTTAAAGCCTTCAAGGGGATCTATGTGATTATTTGATGGTGTTTCAGCCATCTCTTGACTAAAAGTCAAAGGAAAAAATAGTATTTTTTATTTCTGCTCTAGAACAGGGATCAGAAAACATTCTAGAAAGGCTTGTTAAGTAAAATTACAGGAGGCCATTGGTTTGGACTGAACCCTTGGACTAGGCCTACGAGATTAAATCAAAATGAAGTCGCTCATGCCACCAAGCTCAAACCAAGTTGCTTATCTGACCATTTGAGAAAGCAGGGTGGAGGATGGGTAGCCAAACCCCTAATCAGGCCAGTTTTAACCAGTATGCTAAAGGAATCCCCTCTGCTTTAACCTTTACAAGGAGAAGAACTTTGAAATAAATAATCTACTTTTTGTTCTCTTTTTCCTTCCCCTACCACTCCCAGTACTAGTGATGAAACCCACATCCTCATATATGCCAGAAAAGAAGGAGGCACTCTACTACCGAGCTGTACACCTCTGGTCATTATTTATTTTTTTCTTTCTTTTTCCATATGTTATTCAATTAGTGTTTTGGGTTACATAGATTAGAGGGTTTCAGTTTGGTAGAGCCATACATGTGCCTAACATACTGCAACCATTTTCACCTTATCATCACCCCTTTACCTTGCCCTTCCTCCCAGTTGTTTTGTTTTGTTTTGTTTTGAGATGGTCTCACTAAGTTGCCCAGGCTGGTGTCAAACTTGCGATCCTACTATCTCAGCCTCCCAAGTACCTGGGATTTCAAGTATGTGCCACCATGTCTGGCTTCATTTTGCTAACCCAAACTCCTCTACTTGGTTCATTGGAACACTGATTTTATATTATAGAATAAATTATTACCAGACTCAAATAAAAGCCAATTAAGTCTTTAAGCTAAACTTGTTGTGATACTGTTTTTTGACATTCCAGAGAGTAAATACTTTGGGCTCTGCAGTATGCACAGTCTCTGGGACCCCTATCCAAATCTGCCTTCATAGCAGGAAGCAGAAAGCAGCCATGGAAAAAATATATATGAGTGAGTATATAAACATTATTTGCAAAATTAGGCTTACCAGAGTTGACCCATGTAAAGTAGTAATTTGCCCACCTTGGTTCAGATAATTTCACTTAGTCTAATAAGAAACTTAAAATGCAAGTTTAACTTCAAGAAGTTTCATTCGTAGTAGCAACTCCTTCCCAAAAACATGTTTACTGGCTTCAGCTTGAAACAAATATAAATCTGAAACAAACTGTGAAGAAAAAAACCCAATAAATCTAGACTGTGATATATTCTATAAGATAATTGCCTGTTACATTTAAAAGAAAATGTGATGACAAATGGAAGGGGGGCTTAGGCAAGAGTAAAAGAAATTTAAGCCTGTCATGGTGGCACATGTCTGCAATCCTAGCACTCAGGAGGCTAAGGCAAGAGGATCACCACAAGTTCAAGGCCAGCCTGGACTACGCAGTGAGTTTAAGGCCAGCCTAAACTACATAGCAAGATCTTGTCTCAAAAAACAAAAGCAAAAAAATGTTTTTAAGACTTTACAACCCAATATAATACATGAAGCTTGTTTGGGTCCTATATCAATAAAAGGGGAAAAGTCCATTTGGAAAAATATATATGGAATATTTAGGGAAACTTGAACATGAACTACATATTAAATGATTTAGCAATGTTTTATTTTTTAGGCCTTATAATGGCACTGCAGTTGTAGAAAGAGTGACTTTGTCCTTAGAAACACATGCTTGTATTTAGGGCTAAAATGGTATGCAAATGGTTCAATAAAAAACAGAATGAGAGACAGTAAGACATAATCGTAATAATTATGAAGTCCAGGTAATGAGTATACTAGTTTTCATGTACTATTACTTCAATTTCTGTGGCTTTGATTTTAAAAATAAAACAGGAAATTAATATTATAGAGCTCAATTTACAGTATACTTTTTTCCTTTTTTATTCACAAAAGTTTTTATTAGTATATGTCTACAGTATATACTGATTACATTTATCATGGGAGTTGGTGCATGTACATAACACATCTTAATTCTTTTTACATCCCTTCTCCCTCCCATACCTCCCCCTTTTCTCCATCTCATTCATCCTCCCATTTGAAAAAGATCTCCCTACTTCCTATTATTTATTTTTTACTTTGCTCTTCATTTGTATTTTGGGTTTCTCATATAAAAGAAATATGGGATATATAGAAGAGGACTGGCCCACTTTAAAAGTTAGAATCTATTATAAAGTAATGGAAATCTTCAGAGAATTCTCCAGTTTAGCTACAAATGTGCCATTTATAACTTTAGGCTCCTGGTTCCTCTATCTAGGTCCCCCACCCCCACCCCCGCAACCACCACACTCCTTTTCTCTTTTTCCTCTGAGTTGCTGGAAGGAGGAAAAAATTCACATTCTGCAAGAGTACACTATATGATCTGTCATAAAATTGCTGTTTGTGGCCATGCTCAGAGCTCTGCCCCACATCCTTTCCTGCTGGCATAGGTACTGTTGAAGCAGGACTTAGAGAAAAACAAGTTTTTCCCAGCCTTGGGCAGTCCTCCTCCCATCTCTGGTCACTTCTCCCTCCCACATAGCTGTAAATCCTTGTTCTGGTACAGATAAAATTGCCAACTATGTCCTGAAAACAAAGTTTATGTCATATTGATCTCACAAGATTCACAAGGCTCTGTCTTCTTTTAAATCTAAATTACAAAACTGTCTGCCCTTGTCCCATTTGTGTAAGCTCACTTGCTATGTCACTAGAAAGACCAACCCCTTCAACCAAGTGTATAAAACTAGACTCTTTCCTTTGTTCTGGGCTCAACCCTTTGGACACAAGTCCAGCTGTAGCTGCCAGTTCACCTAATGAAATCCTCCTCTTTCCCAGTCGTCTCTCAAGTCTCTTCAGTTCTGCAGCACTGTCCTTATCTAGAACCTCTTCCCTTCTGTGGGATATGGGAAGTTGATCAGAAGGAGGTGATAAAGGCAGAAGTGCCAAAGTAGACAGAGTCATCTGTTCACACAGGAGCCTCTTTTATCTTCTTCCCCTCAGGTCACTTCCAGAGTGTAACCCTACTTATTACTCTGCCTTACCATTTCCTTCCCTTTCCCCTTCGCAGTTACAGAGCCTCAAGCAGAAAATTCCTTAAAGGGAGATGGAGTGGTTGCAAAGGGCTGAACTTAAACTTTATGAAACCCAGAACTCATTTAGGCTGTTCTATAAATGTACCCTGGAGGGGGGGAGAATACACACACACACACACACACACACACACACATATATATGAAGGGAAACACTGGTAAGTTGAACACAGACTTGGTAATAAGGACCACAAAGGAATCACACATCAAAAAGGCCTGAACTTTGGAATTAGGTGGACCTGGGTTTGGACCTCTGCTCTGCCACCACGATCTCAGACATGTTACTTAACATCTCTGAAACTCACACAGTTTTCTTAACTTTAAAATGGAACCAACAATACCTTTTTCTTGCTGGAGTGAAACGTCACAGTATAATTTTCCTTTTTGGCTGAGAGTCTTCTAGACATCTGAACATGGATCTGGGATCACTGCTGAGCTCAGCCTAAAGTGACCATTTGTATTCAATAGGAATGACTGAAAAACCAGCCAAAATAAGGGAAAGGGGAAGTTGGATAGATTTCCCAAGGGCAAAGTGCAAATCCTTCTTTGAAGTCTTTATGATTTAAATCTGTCTAGTTAGTATCAGTATTTCTCAAACTTTCCTGGGAAGGACAATCACCTGGGGCCCTTGTTAAAATGCAGACTTTGATTCCTGAGGCCTAATGGGGCTATGGATGCTGCTCTGCAGAGAAGCAAGGCCTAGCTTTGTGTTCTGGAACCCAAGGTACTCCAGCCCCAGAGCCTGAAGGATTTCCAGACTTATCTCATTTAATCTAGCTTCAGTCTCCTGCTGGGCAGCAACCTGCTTAACACCCCATTTTTAGTTTGCATCCTATTAAATGTGATTCCTTTCATCATGTTTTGATGAAGTAAAACTTCTAATTCAAAAGGAACTAACAACAGCTGCCAGCAGAAGCATCACTAAAGACTACATGAAGAATAAATAAAGCCACAGGCTTCCTGAAGGAATGAATATTGCTGTGGAAAGTCAGGAAATAGAGGCTAGGAAACAAGGCTCCTTGGACTCCACATCAACCTCCTGCCCTGAAGGTAAGCAGGACACCTGCAGTCTCCCTCATAAAAGAGAAAAAGGGGACTCAAAGAAGCAAAGAGCACTTTGGATCTGAACTGTGCCTTTCCATTCCTTTCCTTCTCCAGCCTCCAGGTTAGGACAGAAACTACAAGTCTTAAGTCTCCATCAGGTCAGAGTGATTATGGAGACCAAAGGTTACCTGGAGGTAACAATAGAACAGTTTACCAAGTATCAGGCCATGTTCTTAGACACCCCCAGGGTTATTGTAAAAACTTACACTCCTCTTAATCCTGCCTCTCTGGTTCCTACAGGCCCAGAAGTTAGCCACTCTTGAACAAGTGATCTCCCAGATGTATTCAAGGAGGTAGGACATCAGTGACCTTCCTTTCCAAGATCCTAAAGAGATGTGGTTCACTGATGAAAGTAGCTTTGTCCAAGAAGGACATTAAAAGGCAGGTTATGTAGCTGTCACAACAGGTCATTGAGGCCAACTTCCTCCAGGGCCCTCTGATCAAAAACTCAAGCTCATAGCTCTTACTCAGGCATTTATATTAGGAAAAGGCAAGAGGCTATATAGCTATACAAACTCCAAATATGCCTTTCTGGTGCTATGTGCCCGTGCAGCAATCTGTAAAGAAGGAGTTTCCTCACTAATAAGCAATCATCTATAAAATACAAGCAAGAAAATCTACAACTCTTAGAGATAGTCTACCTTCCCCAGCAAATTGCTGATATTTATTGTAAGGGATCTCAAAGAGACATGTTGAAAATCTCATTGGGAACACTGCCTGCCCTGCAAGTGCAAGGACCTGAATTCGATCCCCGGTACCAAAAAAAAAAAAAAATCTCCTTGGGAAACCAGAAGGCTGACAGGCAGTTCAGTGGTTACTAATTCTTTTCTTATTGCCTTCCAATAGTTTTTCTCTACAACCCAGCCAGTGAGCTACAATACCACAAGGTATTTGGAAAGCATGAAATCCCCAGGAGGTAGAGTCTCCCTATGACTATAGAAGACAGAGACATCCACACCCTCAGAACCTCATAAAGAATTATGGGCATATATGTCTCTCAGGGGGAAATGAGACGGAAAGGTAGGGCATAGCTAAAACTGGCTGGGAAAGTGTGACAAGATCCCAGAACACATATGCAGGACAGTTCACAAAGCCCTGTAGATGGACTTCTTGTGAAAACTTGAGCAGGTTTTCCATAGGTTGATCTAGACCTGACATCAGTTTGAGAAGTGAGAAATCCAAAAAGGACAGTCCACATTGAGTTTTTGCCACTGTGTTCCCCCTCAAACAGTGACCCACCCTCATGCTGTAGGGTGTACTACTTTTCCTACTTTTACTTGGCCCAAAGTCACTCTGCAGAGCCCATTTCTTCTCCCACCTTTAATAAAACATTTGCACATGTCTTGACCAATTCTTTGCTCAGGACAGAAAGAACCTTGAAAACACCTCCAGAAGAAGACTCCAACACCCCAAAAACTTGTAAAGCAACTACATGGTGCCTGAGTTAAATCACTTGTTATCCCATTACATAAAAACTATTACACAAAAAGAGACATCTACCACATTATATTATTTCTGAAGCCTTATAGGGCTGGGTTAGCACCTTTAAAAACCCTAAGCATGGAGCTTCTATTTCTACTGAGTCTAGGCCATCCCTACCTCTTGTCTTATGTATAGTTATATATGGTTTGTTGGAGATCAAACCCTTTTTGAATGAACAAAAAAAGTTGCTTTTTGAGATTATAGTCAAAGCAATGTTTCATAGAGGCTAGAAATGTAGACTTTGGGGTAAGATGTAGGTGGAGAACCACAGCTCCACTAATTACATACTCTTGGACAAGTTAGCATTTCTGAGACTCAGGTTTCTCGTCTATAAAATATATCTCCTTCTCAGGTTTCAATCAGGAGAAAAACAGTTAACACTTAGAGGGCTTATGTTTTGTTTTGTTTTGGGTTGCTGGGTTGTTGATTGCTGTACCACTGGGCTACATTCTCAGCCTTAGTTAATGTTTATGTAGTGCTTGCAGTATGCAGAGCTGTGCTTGAAACATTTCACATATATATCAAATCTTTAATTTTTATACATTTGTGCTTTTATTTTTTTGAATTTTTATTTTTATTAGTACATGTTTGGAGCACATAATTATATTCCTTGTAGGGAGTTGGTACATGGACATGTCACGTCTCAATTCTTTTTCATCCCCTTCTCCTTCCTTCTTTCTCCCCGCTTTCATCTTTTGGTCCCCTCCCATTTGAGAAAGATCTATCCCTCTGTTTCCTATTATCTGTCTTTTATTTTGCTCTTTATTAATATTTTGAGTTTCTCATTTAAGAGAAACCAGGCAATATTTAAGCTTGTGTGTCTGATCTATTTCACTTAACATTATGGTCTCAAGGTGCATCCATTTTCCTACCAATGACTCCAGTTTATCCTTGTTTATGGCAGAGTAAACTGTTTAACCATCAAAATGAGTTAGGTGCTCATTTCAAAACTGAGAGAGCTGAGGGGCAGGGACATTGAATAACTTCCCTAAAGTCACACAGCTGGGACGTGATTTCTGTGTATACAGACAGTCTAGATTTAGAATTCATGTTCTTTACCACCATGGAATATGGATAATGCTTATGAAGTAAAGTATTACTTATCATAGAGCTTGAATGCTTTAATAGAAATTAAAATGTTAATGAATTGCATTTGATAATTTTTTGTTTTCATTCTCAACAAGCAGTCTGTGTAGAAACACTCAAATCAGGGACTCACAGGCTCTTTCTCCTTTGTTCTTCCATCATGTTGGCATTGCCTTCTCCCACCTGGTCTGGGGTAGCACATCCTTATGTTCTCTCTCCAGTCTGCAAGAGGGGTGAATGGGACGGGTGTGTCCCTGTGTGTCCCTCCAAAGTCACCCATCTGACTGCAGCTCACTTCTTATTAGCTTGTGTATAGTCAAATCCTCACATCCAATCGCAAAATTAAAAAATACAGTTTTTATTCTGGGAGTGAGAAAATACAGCAAATGGGGTCAAATGTTTAAAACTTGGAGAATCTATGTAAAGGATATATGTATGCTATTCATATTAGTCTTGCAGTTTTTCTGTGTTTAAAGTAAAAAGTTTTTAAAGGTCTATTCATAACTGGAAAAAAAGGAACAGTACCTACTGTTTAGTGATAGCTTAAATGTCAGGCACTGTGCCATGACTTGTGGCAAAACTTGCTGTTTCCCCAGTATCTGTTCTTCTTTTCTTCTCAAAGTAATAGAACATGAACTTGAGGAGTGGGGATGAATCCTGGATTTGTTTTATGGTTTTGTTTAAGCTTCTTGGTGCACAGCCATTCATATATGATGTTCTGTATGTGTGTGTGGGGGGTCGTGCTGGGGATTGAACCAGTACCTTCCACATGGTAGGCAATTACTCTACCACTGAGCTATAGCCCCAGCCCTATATATGTTTTATGGTTGCTTTTGTGCTATGAAAACAGTTAAATAGTTGCCAGCAAGTCTAACTGGTCCATAAAGCAGAAAGTATTTTCTGTCAGCCCCTTAACAGAAAAAGTTCAGTGATCCAAAAGGCCTGAACTGATAGGCCTGAAAGTATTTATGAGGATTACACACAGACACACACGCGCATCTTTTCGGGAACATTTATGTCATACCCCTAAATACTTAAGTGTTTGTCTCAAAGAACAAGGATATACCTTGTATAACCATGATGGCAATCCTCAAATTGAGGAAGTTTTAATACTTTTATCCAACCTACAATCTACATTCTATTTTGTCAATTATCTCAGTAATGTTTTAAAGCATTTTTTCCCCACCAATACAAGATTCCATCTGGGATCACATATTGCATTTTTTTACTTTATGGTGAAGTTTTTTTCATGTATTTCTTCATTAGCCCTTTATCTCTGATATATATTGATATATTGCATCCTCTCTCTCTCCTTCTCTCTTCCTATTCCTCTCTTTTTCTCTCTTCCCTCCCTCCATTCTTCCCTTTCTCTCTCTCTTTCTTTTGCCATACGAGGGATTGAATATAGGGCCTCCTATGAGCTAAGAAAGTATTCTGCCATGGAGCTACATCCCCAGCCCATTCATTTCTTGTAACTTGTCATTTGAACTTTGAATTTGCTTATAATAGGTTAGTGAAAATTATTAATATTTTTTCATATTGATTTTTGAGTCATACAAAGAAGCTCTTTCCTACAATAAAGTTAAACTTGAATTCACCCATATTTTCCTCTAGTACTTGTATATGTTTCCTTTTTTACATTTTGATCCTTGATTCATTTGGAGTTTATTGAATTTGTTGTTTTGTTTTTGAGACAAGATCTATAACTCAAGCATGATCCTCCTGCCTCAGCTCCCTAGTGCTGAAATTATAGGTATGTACCACCATGGTCCATAAAGTCTAATTTTAAATATTTTTTTAGCTAAGCACGTATGCACACACCCATAATCCCAGCACTCTGGGAGGCTGAAGCAGGAGAATCTCAAGTTTGAACCCAGCCTGGAGAAGTTACTGACTTAGCCAAACCCTGTATCAAAATAAAGAATAAAAAAAGGGCTAGGACTGTAGCTCATGAGAAGGCCCCTAA
Source organism: Heterocephalus glaber (assembly GCF_053883595.1). NCBI lineage: Eukaryota > Metazoa > Chordata > Mammalia > Rodentia > Bathyergidae > Heterocephalus > Heterocephalus glaber. The sequence goes on from NW_028258303.1 coordinate 14,705,123, forward strand.
TTCAACCCGGAGTACCCCCCCACACACACATTTTTTTTCATTTGTGCCCTCTGTAAATGGGCATTAAAAGAGATATAATAAAGTTTTTTGTGTGTATGTGAAAAATACTGATTTTTGCATTTTGCACATTAATTTTGTATCCTGCTCCCTTACTGAATTATTTTTGTTACAGTTCGGATCTGCAATGTCCCCCAAAGTTCATGTGTTGAAGCCTTGGTCCCCAGTGCAGCCATGTTCAGAGCTGGGGCTTTGGGAAACAATTGGATTGTGAGTCTAATGGCATCATGAGGAAGAGGTCAGAGGTTAGAGGGTGGGGCTCTGCTGGAGGATGCAGGTCACTGGATGTGCATCTTTGAAGGATATGTTCTGCTTTGAACCCATCCTCTGTCTGCCACCAGGTAAGCTGCATTGCTCCACAACATGCTCCCTGCCATGACATCCGCCTTCCCATGGGCCAGAAGTGATGGAACCAGGTGACCATGCACAGATATCTCTGAAACTGTGAGTCAGAAGAAACCTTCCTCCTTTGTTTGTTTGTTTGTTTGTTTTAGCACTGGGGACTGAATCAAGGGACTTCGCACTGAGCTGCATCTCTAGCCCTTTTATTTTAAATTTTGAAACAGGGTCTCACTAACTCACAAAATTGCCCAGTCTGTTCTTGAACTTGGGATCCTCCTGCCTCAGTCTCCCAAAGTGCTGGGATTATAAGTGTGTGCCACCATGCCTGGCTTCCTTTATCTCAGGTATTGTGTCATAGTGATGGAAAACTAACATAATTTTATTATTGTCTAAGTTTTACAGTCAAGTATCTAGGGCATCACTGTCCAATGTAATGTAGTCTTATATGTAGCTTTAAATTTTCTAATAGCTAAATTTTTAAAAGTTACCTTAATACGGACTGAGTATCCCATATCTAAAATACTTGGGACTAGGACCATTTCTGATTTCAGTTTTGCAGATTTGGAATATTTGCATGTACACAAGGAGCTATCTTGTCTAGTCTAAACACAAATTAATTTTGTGGACCTTATACAATATTTTATACAATATTTTAAAATAATTTTGGGCACAAAGTTGATTTACATAGAAACATCAGTGATGTCAGTACTCTAAAAGTTTTGGACTTTCAACCACTTTGGATTTTGGGATTTTGGATTAGCTTCCTAGGTTACCTGGCCCCAAATCACCTACACCCAAGTCCCTGCTGCAGGCCCTTTTCCAAAGGAGATTCCAACAAAGACAATCTACCAAGTCTGGGGGATGGTAAATTTGAAGTGTTAGTGCTTATAGAAAAATAAGCTGGAAATATCTGGAAGGTTCTTGAAATACTGTTCTGGAGCTTGAATGAAAGGTGAGACCTAGAGACATACTTTAAAATTTATTCCTTATTAAATTAGATAAGGAGAAAACTAGTTCAAAACTGTAGCAATTCTGTGGTTATGTAAGATTATATTATTATCTTTGCATATATGAAACTTACTCTTTAAAGTTCAGAAAAAATGCTGAGCATGGTGGCATACACCTGTCATCCCAGCTACTTGGGAGGGAGAAGCAGGAGGATCACTTGAACCCAGGAGATTGAGGCCAGCCTGGGACACATAGCCAGATTCCATCTCAAAAAGAAAAAAGGTTCAGAAAATAATACATGTATATGCATATACAGAGAGAGAGAGAGAGAGAGAGAGAGAGAGAGAGAGAATGGACAAAGTAAATAGGGTAAAAGTTAAACAATAATAAACTCTAGAGAAAGAGTACATTGGATATTTTTGTACTACTCATGCAACTTTTCTGTAAGTATAAAATTACTACAAATTTTAAAATAAACTAAAAATTTCTTAAAAATGATTAAAGACTTATTTTCAAAAACACCAAACTTGGCACGCCCTAGCAAGGTCCTGAGTCGCGCAGAAGACACCGAATCACCCCGCTGCAGACAGGCAGGTCTGCCCATGCCCTACCAAGGTCCTGAGTTGCACAGAACACACTGAATCAGCCCGCTGCAGTCAGGCAGGTCTGTGCACCACCTACCGAGGTCCTGAGTCATGCAGAAGACACTGAATCACCCTGCTGCAGACAGGCAGCCACCTGGTTCCACACTACAAAGACGCAGAGGACACCAGACCACCAGACCAAGGTACTGAGTCCCGCTGTTCCCGGCCCAGAGGTAGGGGCTTCTGAGCTGCCGTCCCACTGCTCCTGGTCCAGAGGAAGGGGCTTCCCAGTCACCATCCCCCCCTGCTGCTCCCAGCACAGAGGAAAGGGCTTTTGGGCCACCTTCTGTCCCACTGCTCCTGGCCCAGAGGAAGGGGCTTCCAGGCCACCACCCCTCCCACTGCTCCTGGCCCAGAGGAAGGGGCTTCCAGGCCACCATCCCTCCCACCGCTCCCGGCCCAGAGGGAGGGGCTTCTGAGCCACCATCCCACTGCTCCTGGTCCAGAGGAAGGGGCTTCCTGGACACATCCCACCCGCTGCTCCCAGCCCTCAGGAAAGGGCTTTTGGGTCACCATCCCTACTGCTGCTCCTGGACCCTGTCCCACCTCACCCAGCTCAGAGGAGGTAATCCGTGCAGGTGCTAACAGCCCCCCGCCCCAGTCGAAATGAGAAAACACTTAAATAAGTCTCAAAACCAGACTTCCAGATCACCTACAGCAACCCTAAAGGGAAATGAGATGGAACTCTCTGCTACTCAACCACCTGGGCCCACTGAACTGGCAACAAAAGGGGATCTGGAAAAAATGAAATCAGAAATAATTTCTCAGATAACAGGAGAAATTGTGCCCCTAGTGCAAGACATGATTAATAAATCTAGAGAGGAGCTCAGGAACATGATGGAATCCCAACAGAAGAAACAAATGGAATCCATAAAACAGATGCAAATAGATTTCCAGGACATGAAAAACTCCATTGAAAGTCTACACAGCAGAATGAGCCAATGTGAGGACAGAATTTCAGATATAGAAGATAAGATTGCAATTAGTGACCAGGAAAAGAAAAATTGCTTCAAAATTAAAAGGGAACATGAGAAATCAATCCAGCAGCTACTAGATGATGCAAAGAAGAATAACATAAGACTGATTGGGCTCAGTGAAGAAACAGGAGAGAGTGGAGATGACATAAAAAAATCTCTTCACAGAAATAATGGCAGAAAACTTCCCAAGCACGGGAAAAGAGCTTGACATACAGATAAGTGAGGCATATAGGGCTCCAAATAGCCTTGATCAAAAAAAAATCTACACATAGGCATATAATTGTTAAGATTCCAGAAACACAACAGAAGAACAAAGTTCTCCAAGCAGTCAGAGAAAAGAAACAAATCACATACAAAGGAAAGCCCATCAGAATCACAGCAGACTTCTCAACACAAACCATCAAGGCAAGAAGATCTTGGAGTGACATATTCCAAGCCCTGAAAGAAAACAGCCTCCAACCAAGATTGATGTACCCTGCAAAACTATCTTTCAAAATGAATGGAGAAATAAGATACTTTCATGACAAAGGGCACCTTAGGAACTTCGTGAATACCAAACCAGCACTCCAAAGAATTTTACACAATATCCTAGGAACAGACATTGAGGATCACAACCCCAGGAAGCAAAGCAGAATGAACCCATCTGGCATGACAAGAAATTAAATGTAAAGGGGGAGAACCCAACAAAAAGAAAAAGTCATGGCAATGACAAGTCAATACGTTTCAGTTATAACCATCAATGTTAATGGTCTCAATTCATCAATCAAAAGAAATAGACTGGCAGAATGGGTCAAGAAGCAAAATCCAACAATATGCTGCATACAAGAAACACACTTCATTCAAAAGGAAACTCATAGATTGAAAGTTAAAGGGTGGAAAACAATACTCCATGTAACAGGAACCCAATAAAAGCAGGAGTAGCTATCCTCTTGGCAGATCAAGTAGATTTCAAACCAACACTGATTAAGAGAGATGAAGAAGGACACTACATCCTTGTAAAGGGAAGAATCCAAGAGGAAGAGATGACAATCATAAACATCTATGCACCAAACACTAGTGCACCCAACTATATAAAACAAATACTAACTGACAGGAAAAGTCATATATGCACTAATACAATTATAGTGGGGGATCTCAACACCCCACTGTCACAAATAGGTAGATCAACTAGACTAAAATTAAGTAATGAAATACTAGAACTCAATTAAACTCTTGAACAAATGAACTTAACAGATGTTTACAGAGTCTTCCACCCCACAAAATCAGAATACACATTCTTCTCAGCTGCACATGGGTCATTCTCAAAAATAGACCACATACTCACACATAGAACATGTTTAAGTAAGTGCAAAGGAATTGAAGTTATCCCCTGTATATTATCAGACCATAGTGCGATGAAATTGGAGATCCATAGCAAAAGAAACTGGAAAAATTTCATAAGCACGTGGAAATTGAGCAACACACTTCTGAATAACCAATGGGTCACAGAAGAAATCAAAGAAGAAATCAGACAGTTCCTTCAATTAAATAACAATGATAATACAACGTATCGGAATCTATGGGACACAATAAGAGCAGTCTTACGAGGGAAATTCATAGCAGTGAATACACAGATTAGGAAAACAGAATGAGCCCAATTAAACAACCTGATGCTGAACCTCAAGCTTCTAGAAAAAGAAGAACAGGACAACCCCAGAGCTCATACAAGGGAGTGAATTAGAAAGATCAGAGGAGAAATCAATGCAATGAAGACTAAGAGAACGATACAAAAAATCAATGAAGCCAAGAGTTGGTTCTTTGAAAGAATCAACAAAATTGACAAACCTTTAGCCAACCTTGTCAGAAAAAGGAAAGAAAAGGGCCAAATCCATGCAATTAGGAATGAAAAGGGTGAAATTACAACAGACCCAGCAGAAATCCAGAGGATCATCAATACCTACTTTCAGAACCTATACGCCAATAAGATGGACAACACAGAAGAAATGGACAGATTCCTAGATACATACGAATTACCAAAGTTGAATAAAGAAGACCTAAAAATTCTGAACAATCCAATATCAATCAATGAAATTGAAAATGTAATTAAAAACTTATCAACTAAGAAAAACTCGGGCCCTGATGGCTTCACTGGTGAACTCTAGAAGACATTTAGGGAGGAACTGCTGCCACTACTGTTTAAACTCTTCAATGAAATTGAAAGGGAAGCAATATTCCCAAATTCATTCCTGGAAGCAAGCATCACCTTGATACCCAAAGCAGAGAAAGTCCCAACCGAAAAAGAGAACTATAGGCCAATCTCACTAATGAACATAGATGCAAAAATCCTTAATAATATAATGGCAAACAGAATTCAGAAGATCATCAAGAAGGTCATACACCCTGATCAAGTGGGATTCATCCCAGGGATGCAAGGATGGTTCAACATACACAAGTCAATCAATGTAACACACTACATCAATAGAACCAAGGACAAAAACCATATGATTATCTCCATAGATGCAGAAAAAGCATTTGACAAAATCCAACATACATTTATGATAAAAACCCTACAAAAATTGGAATAGATGGTCTCTACCTCAAACTGATAGAAGCCATCTATGAAAAACCAACAGCCAGTATCATACTAAATGGTCACAAACTGAAATCCTTCACACTAAAATCAGGAACAAGACAAGGATGTCCACTATCACCACTCTTGTTCAATATAGTTCTGGAAACATTAGCCATGGCAATTAGACAAGAGAAAGAAATAAAAGGAATAAAGATAGGTAATGAAGAAGTCAAATTGTCATTATTTGCAGATGACATGATACTCTATATAGAAGACCCCAAGAACTCCACCAAAAGTCTTCTAGACTTAATAACCAAATTCAGTCAAGTAACTGGTTACAAGGTCAACACACAAAAATCAATAGCTTTCCTCTACACCAATGACAGACTCACTGAGAGAGAAATAGGGCAAATAATTCCTTTCACAATAGCATCCAAAAAACTGAAATGCCTAGGAATCAACCTAATGAAAGAAATCAAAGACCTCTTCTCTGAAAACTATGGCACTCTGAAAAGAGAGATTGAAGATGATATCAGAAAATGGACAGACATCCCCTGCTCCTGGGTAGGAAGGATTAATATAGTGAAAATGGCCATACTACCAAAGCTGCTATATAGATTAAATGCAATTCCAATTGAGATCCCAGCAGCATACTTCATAGACCTTGAGAAAACAATCCAAAAATTCATTTGGAACAAGAAGAGACCCAGAATAGCAAAAGCAATTCTAGGTAACAGAGATATGGCAGGGGGTATCACAATCCCCAACCTGCAACTCTACTACAAAGCTACTGTGATAAAAACAGCATGGTACTGGCAAAGAAACAGACCTGAGGACCAGTGGAACAGATTAGAAGATGCAGAAACAATGCCAGACACCCTCAGCCATCTCATCTTCGATAAAGGAGCCAAACACCCTCACTGGAGGAAAGATAGCCTCTTTAATAAATGGTGCTGGAAAAATTGGGTTTCAACTTGCCAAAGATTAAAACTAGACCTGTATCTCTCACCATGCACTAAACTAAAATCAAAATGGATTAAAGATCAAAATATTCAAATAGAAACTCTGAACCAGTTAGAACAGAGGTTAGGTAGAACTCTTGAAGACATCGGTGTAGGAAAAGATTTTATGAACAAAACCTCAGTTGCCCATGAACTAGCACAAACAATCAACAAGTGGGATCTCTTCTTATTAAAAGGCTTCTGCACAGCAAGAGAAACCACCAGCAGTGTGAAGAGACAACCCACAATGTGGGAAAAAATCTTCACCTGCTCTTCCTCAGATAAAGGTCTTCTATCTCGAATCTATAAAGAACTTAAAAAGATCAGACCTCCCAAATTTAAAGACCCAATCCAAAAATGGGCATCTGAAATGAACAGACATTTCTCAGACAAAGAAGTAGAAATAGCAAATAAATATATGAAAAAATGTTCAACATCACTGGTCATTTGAGAGATGCAATTGAAAGCAACACTGAGATTCCACTTCACTCCAGAAAGAATGGCTGCTATCATGAAATCAACCAATAACAAATGCTGGCAGGGCTGTGGGGAAAGAAGAACCCTGCTCCACTGCTGGTAGGAGTGTAGACTGGTGCAAGCACTGTGGAAATCAGTATGGAGATACCTCAAAGAACTAGGACTGGAAGTCCCATTTGACCCCACTACTCCACTGCTGGGGATCCTCCCCAAAGAATTAAGAGAATCATACCACAGTGATATATGGGTGCCCATGTTCATAGCAGCGCAGTTTGTAATAGCTAAAACTTGGAAACAGCCCAAATGCCCATCAACTGGAGACTGGATAAAGAAAATGTGGTTTTTTTATAAAATGGAGTGCTACTCAGCCATAAAAAATGAGAAATTAGAGACATTTATAGCTAAGTGGATGCACATTGAGGCGATACTCTTAAGTGAAATAAATAGGACACACATGTGTAAATACTGAACAGTTTCTCTGGTGTGAGAAACTGAAAGTGTAAATAAGGACTAAATGTATAATAGGTCATGTGAAATAGGAAGAAAAGTGGGAAAGGGGAAGGAAGTGGGAGGGCTAGGGGAAAGGATAGAGGGGAATGGGATTAATATGAGAAAATGGAAAAATAGGAACAAAATCTTTGTAAATAGTGAGGACTGGAGGGGTTGAAGGGAGGGCTGGGCAAGGGTGAAAAACAAGAACCAAGAGAAACTATGTAAAGGTGCAAATTTCCAATGATGAATGTCATTATACTGTAGACCTAAAATGTACCAATGATTAGAATGAATAATTGATAATGCAAAATAGGAAGAAAAGGTCCAAAGGGGTAGGGGTAGTGGGAGGGGCAGGGGAAAGGAAAGAAGGGAAAGGAAAAATGCTGAGAAATGGAAAAAATGGAAATAAAGTCTTTGTAAATAGGGAAGGGTGGAGGGGGTGAAGGGAGGGCTAGGAATGGGGAAAAAATAAGAACCAAGATGCATTATGTACAGGTACAATTCCCAATGAGAAATGTAATTGTGTTGTATACCTACAATGTACCAGTAAAAAAATTTAATACAAAAAACAAAAACAAAAAATCCCACCAAACTTCAATTACTTAGCTTCAGAATCCATAGCCTTTATTTTATTGCCACCAATTTATTTTTTAAAAATTCCTGAAAGTCTGACAAGTGAATGTTGCTGAAGCTCCGTGTTTGGAGTCATTAAGAGAAACTCTGGTTCCTCTGAAGTGAATACCAACAGTCACACTTTCTCTCTGTTGAAGACAAGGGCAGTGCCGCCATCACCCTTAAGAGATCAGTGGGCTTTTTCTTTACCTTAATGGCCGGGCTTGGGGAAGCCCTGGAAATTCATGAGAGAATGGTAACACAGTTGCAGTGTCACGTTCAAATGTCACGCACTCATATAATAGCTTCCCTGGGTTTCTTGGAAACTTTGGTCAGGAAATACCCTGCTGAGTTGGTGAGGAAAGACTAACAGAGACGGTGCAGAGAGTCTGTCAGTGAGTGATGGAGCAAATGCCTGTGGACACCTCCACTGCACTGAGGCTGGAAGAACTTCTTCACCTTACAGTAAAACCCGGGGATGGAAGAGCTGCATATTGGGGGTATGGCCACAGTGCTCACTGGATCTAAACGCTCCCCTGTAGCTTCTTCCTTCTCTCACAATACCTGTTCTGTCACATTTTGTCACATTCAAGCTGGTCACAGGGCTTGAAATGTCACTCTTAATCTATCTCCTCATACAAGCAATGAGACTCACTGTATTGTCATTTTTCATGGAAAAAAAAAATAGCAAGAACTACAATGTCAATTAATAGGGAAATTGTTAGTTCATCGAAATTCTAAGTATCACGAAAAAGAATACATTGAGTCAGGTGTGGAGGCCTCATGTTTGAAACCCGAGCACTCTGGGAGGCTGAGGCAGGAGGACTGCAAGTTAGAGCCTAATCTGGGAGACTTAGAAACTTAGTAGGACCTTGCCTTAAAATTTAAAAAAAGGAAAAAAGAAAAAAAGGAGACTAGGGATGTAGCTCAGTGTGAAGGCTCTGGGTTCAATTCTTTGAAGAAAAAAATAGTCAGATCTATATATACTTATTTGGATAACAAGATTTATAAAATATTGTTAGATTTAAAAAAGGAATTGTGGAAGAATTTACATTGGGTCTGGGAGTGTATCTCAGTGGTATAGCACTTGCCAAGCATGCAGTCATTCTGAATTTTGTATTAAAAATATGAGAAATTTATTTACATTTGTTAATAAAGCCTAGAAAAATAAATTCCAAATAATTCCAAACTGTTAACATGGTTTCCCTTAAGGAAGACAGTAGAAAGAAGTATTCCCACTCCTTTTGTTTCCAAGTGGGATAGAGTTTCCATTACATTCTGACCTTGGAGTTGCGCAGGCAATATGATGGGGGATGCTTATTCTCTCTAACTCTTACCATCAGCAAGGGCTAGGCACTAGAGGAAAGCTGCTTGAGGGTGACGGAATGGCTGATCAGATTGGTAGGTTTGTAGAAGTGAATAGGTACAACTCAAGATGGGCATGGTGGCTCATGCCTATAATCTCAGTACTCAGGAGTCTAAGGCTGAAGGATCTTAAGTTCCTGGCCAGCCTAGGCTCCCTAGTGAGTTCAAGTCCAGCCTGGACTACATAGCAAAACCTTGTCTCCAAAAACAAACAAACTATCAAACAAAAAGAGGTATAGCTCAATAACATTTTCTCTCCCTCTAGACCCTAACAGAAACCATGCTTTTGTTCTTCCACTCCACCTTTGTGGGAGCAGGCCCTCCTGGGAAGGCAGCCCATATTCTACATAGCTCCAGCAATAACAAAACCAATGTTTTGATCTCTGCATGCCTGTTTCTTTCATTGGTTCCGAACTTGCATGAATAACAAGAGTATTATTCATTGGAAGTCCTCAAGTGTGAATGAAAATAACATTTTTTAAATTTTTTGTTTCTGTATTATTTTATAATAATTTTCATTTATTTCTTATAAAGATCTGGATAGATATGTCTAGCTGTAGAGATATGAAGTCATAAAAACTGTGTCCTTACAGTTTTCATCTAATATTAGTATTCCTCCAGTCTCCTTTATTTCTACTGTCCTTTAGACTTCACCTGTAAACAAGCTGTCTTCTAAGACTAGAAGGGGATCTTGCCTTGACCTACTCTCTGCTCTTTCGGTCACTGATACTGCCTTATTCCACAGATTCTTTTCCCCTTTCTGATTTAATCCTTCTAGTGTGGCTTCTCTCAAGGAGACAAATGCCTCTCTATTCTAATATATCATTCCTAGTGTGTTTTGGGAAATAGCTTTCCCTGTTTTTCCAGTGCCCCCTCCAATACCCCACAGTCCTTTTTCTTTGGTAACAGCCTAAGAATGGCCTTCCAGTCATTTATAGAATGTTTCCTCCATTTTCTACAGCACTGCCTGCAAATATATAAAGGAAACATTATTTCTTCTCAAATCTGTTTTTCTCCAGGCAAAGTATTCCCTGTTTTTTTCAACTATGCATCATATGACATGGTTTTGATTCTGATATTTTGACCACTCTTCTCTGCATGGGCCTCAGTTTGTCTATAAACCTAAAGAGTGACTCCAGAGTGGAATACAGTTCCCTGTGTGTGATCTGATCAGTGCTAAACAGAGAGGGTGACTAAGGATGGTGCACTCTTACCAGAGTAGTAAGAGTGGTATACTCTCACCAGCTACATGTATTGGTGAGCAGCTATAACAAAATACCATAAACCAGATGACTTTCAAACAACAGAAATGTATTTCTCACAGTTCTGTAGGCTGAGAAGTACAAATTAAGGGGTCAATTCAGTGTCTGGTAAGGGCCCATTTTCTCATAGATGGCAAATTCTTGTTATGTACTCACATGGTGGCATCCATGAACAAAAGAAGTTCCTTGAACTTCTTTCTTTCTAGATTTTGAGTCTAAAATATCCCCTTCCAAAGTCTCACATGTTCAGAGACAGGTCCTGGTTGGAAGGGGTGGGTCAGTGGTAGCATAACTTGGAAGGGTGTTTCCTTGTTCCCAGCCACCCCCTTCTCTCTCTGCATCCAGGCTGCCATAAGTTGAGCAGCTTTCCTCTGCCAGGCCCTTATGGCGTGCTATTTCTGCCTTGGAACCAATTTACCATGGACTGAACCCACTGAAACTGTGAACCCAATAAACCTTTAAATTGTAGGTGGAGGGGATGTTGTCCCAGTGATGGGAAATCTAATAACACAGGTACAAATCCCACTCATGATGGTTCTGCCCTCATGACCTAATCACTTTCCAAAGACCCCTGCCTTCTAAAATCATCACTTTGAAGGTTGGCATTTCAACATGTGAAGTTTGGGGGAAACATGAACACTGAGACCATAGCAGTGATGATGTCAAAAAGTCTACTCATATTGGGCTTACTGTGATATAAAGCACATAAATCTCTTTCATCCATGAAATTGGTTAAAAAAATTCATTTATCTTAACATATAAACATCTCAAGTCACTTCCACACCAAATTATAAAAGCCCCCAAGCCCGCATCTCCTCACAACCTAGTAGCCTTCCTTCTTTCTTTTCCCCAGTACTGGGGATTGAACCTACAAAACTCTGAACTACATCTCCAATCCTTTCTTCTTATTTGTTTTTTTTTTTTAATTTGAGACAGGGTCTTGCTAAGTTGCCTGGGCTGGCTGGAAACTTGTGATCCTCTTGCCTTAGCCTCCCAAGTAGTTAGGACGACAGGCATGTACTACCATGCCCAGCTGACACCCTCCCTTCTTTACCCTCTATTCACTTCTTAAACCAGGTGACTCTTAAATATTCTGATGTGGGTAATTGAAGTTACTCTTGCAAATAATTTAATAAGAAAAACTCAGTCGCTGCCTTTCAGGAGGAATCTTGACCTCAATAATGAATATGACATTGATAGCCTTTGTCTCTTTCTTGTCTTCGTGACACTGTTGCCTCTACCTCTTGTACCATTTCTCAGGCCTTCCCCTTCCATTCTAAACAGTTTCTTTGGGGGCTATCTCACCAAAATCTGACTCCATCATCATCCATCTTGTTTGAAAGGCGTCAATGTTTCTGGAAGGTATTAGTTCTCAATCCAGTTGCATATTACAATCATCTGCAAAGCTTTAAAAAATATCTAAGTACAGTCTAAGTCTAATGAATCAAAATTACTAGTTGTAGGTTTTTTTTAAAAAAAAAGCATCAGAGGGCTGGGGGTATAGCTCAGTGGTACCTACTTCACATGTGTTTACCATGTGCAAGGCCTTAGGTTTGATTTCAGAATCCAAAACAAAATAAAACAAAACACACTAGAGAGAGCCCCTGCTTTTCATTTCCAGTCTCATCTCTCTTGCTCCCCTAGGGATCTAGCCTTATTAAATCAGGGTGGGGGGATCCCAATGCTTGCTGTTTACTTTGTTTCGATTATACACTACCAGTTAAGTGCCAAATCTTGTGCGCAACTCTAGGTTTACACCTCCGACTTCACCCTATTTGTTTCTTTTTTCCCCTTTATTGTGTAAGGAGTGATAAGGAGTCAGGTTTTAGCTTGCCTCAAGTTGGTAGAGCTGCAGGTACACCCAAATCAGGGACCAGAAGAGTAGAGTGGGTTGGGTGTAGATATGCACAGAGAGCGTGGCATGTTCAAGCCTTCATACACACACACACACACACACACACACACACACACACACATACTCTGAACAAAATGCTGGTTCCTCTTCAAATACCTCAGATTGGGAACAAAAATGGGAAAAGAGCATTTGGGAAAGACATAAAAGCTTTAGGAGGATTGCTTATAATTATAGAACCAAGAAAAAGAATGATGGAGTAGGGAGGAAGGATTGTGGGAGAGAAGTGCTTACTTTTTGTCAGAGGACCTAGGAATACTGGGGCAAAAGAGTGGGGGTGACGTGGGGGCGAGATCATAGGACTCTCACAGCTGTTGAAGGGAGGGGGATGTGGCCTGATTGGCTGTCTCCAGGCTGTAATACCAAAGCTTGATTTGAATTAGAATTGATGTCAAGGTCTTTGGTTTGTTGTTTGTGGTTACTTTCTTTCCAGTGTTGAGTATTTCGTGCTCTTCTGGTTGTTTCGAAGGTTGCTGTCTTGTGATCTCATTTGCAAATTATCTTTGTGTCTTAAAATCACGAGTAACATTGGTTGCCTATGCAACACTACTATCCTATTTCCCCCATAAATAAGTCCTCTTCAGTACAGCCACATGCTTTAAAGAACCCTGACTCCATACTCACCTTTGGATCATGATGGGTCTGTGGTTAGAACACTCTGAGTTATTTCCACTGTTACTGGTTGAGGGTGTGCATATAATACAACTAGCCCAAATCAAACTGGTTAGGGCTAGGATTTTTCTTCTTCTGGACATAAAGATGAACATTTGTAGCCCAATAAGCACTGGCAACCATGTTTTAGCTAAGAGAAAAACAGAGTTAAACCATTCTGGAGGACAACAAAGCCAGAGATAAAAATATTCTGAATCTCTGAGTCATTCATTCGGCCAAACTTGGATTGTACCCTACTTCTGGATTCCTTGTTATATGAAATAATAACTTACTCAATAACAGGGAGAAAGGGTTTTTGTTGTTAGTCAAGAGCATCTTACCATCCATTTAGATGTAAGTTGAAAAGATTAAAGGCCCTTATCTCCTAAATTCTTCAGCCTTCTTGAGTCTTGGCTTCTATCCATCATTTGTTGTAGAACTGTACATTCACATGATGCTGCTGTTTAATTCATAGACCTTCCAAGAGAGTGAGGGAGGGCTACTACAAGAAACTTTTCCCATTATTAAGGCTTAGAAAAAATGTGGAAATTGATTTTGACTTATCTAATACACCGAGCAATTGAGTTGTAAGGTTTCAAAAATCATTACATTATTATATTATTGCATTATAAACATATGCTTCTGAGATTCCTCCTCTAGTGGAATCCCAGAACAGCAGGACTATCCAGTGGGGGGGTGTGTGTGGGTGAGCCAGTGTGTAAATATTTACTGTCATTGGCTGCAACAACAGCAACAACAAAAAGCCATACTTGAATATGTCACTCTTGATTTGCAGTTCTAGAGTCTTTTCTTGTTCTTCAGACAAAAGCAGAAATAGTTTTTGAGGCTGCAACTGTGCTATACCTTAGGTCCTGGAAGTTTTATAGAGCAGCAGTGAAAAAAGAAATATTTCCTGAAGACCTCACAATTGAAAAAAATTATTATTTTTCTGTCTTCAATGGGATGGTTTTTCAGATATTGGAATTAGAAAGTTTTTTATGATAATACAGAAAAAGACAGCCAATTTGGTTTGTAATTTATTGTCTTTACTGTAATCTTGGTAACACAAATCACTTTTAAGGTGGTTTTCAAAGCTAGCAAAAAAACTTTAATAGGAACTACAAAAAACTACAAACTGGTAAAAATGAAATAAAATTTAGGAAAGTTTAAATGACCCAAGAAGGGAATATATAAATTAGAGTTATATCACAGTTCAGATTTAGTACATAAAGAATTATATACTTTAAATTGTTTATGCATTTTTGAATTATAAGATCAAATATTTTAAAGTCTTCAAATTGAAATATTAGAAATACATTCAGAAACTATGGGTTATGTACTCACTACTTTTCCCTCTGCACAGCAAGAGGATTCTGCGTTAGATTAAGCTGCTCCCCACTTTTCCACATAAATTAAACTTCCCCAAATTACCATCCAATTAACACTAGTTTCTTTAGAGCACCATCACGGTCCGAAATGCTCTTATCTGTTTGCTGTCTAATTTCACTAGAAAGTAAGCCCCCCAAGAGCAGCAACCTGATCTCACTGATAAGCACTTGCATCCCCAGGAAATCACCCAGAACACCTAATCCCCAGCGAATGTTTGTTGCATATGTATATGGATGAATAAAGAAAGGAATTTCATTTAAAATGTATTTTAATTTTTTGGGGGGTACCAGGGATTGAACTCTGGACCTTGCACTTGCGAGGCAGGCGGTGGAACCACTGAGCTAAATCCCCAGCAAAATATATTTTAATTTAAGAGAAAAGAATAGATTCTATGTAATAAATTTGAACAAATTCAATTGATTAGGAACATTTTCACTGAGAACTATTAACATACAGATTCTTCCTTGATACAAAAATATTTAGGGTATAATTGGATTATTTTAAACTTTTCTGGATTTAAATTTAAATGTTCCCGGGGTTGAAAGATGTTTGCCTATTAAGAAGTAAAATGTTGGGCCAGGGATTTAGCTCAGTGGTTCTGGGGCCTGGCTCACAAGTGCAAGGTCCTGAGTTCAATCCCTCATACCAAAAAAAAAAAGAAGTAAAATATTATCTCAAGGATACTATTAGAGACCTTTTTTCAGATGGTGTCTTTTGTTCCCAGGCTTGCCTTGAACTTTCACTCCTCCCACCTCTCAGTCTCCCAAGTTATCTGTGATTACATTCATGCACCACCATGCTCAGTATGACTAGAGACTTTTGATCCAGCTTGAGATCTAGGACAGTAACCACTGAAATAAATTTTCTTTTCTTTTTCTTTTTTTTGGTACCAGGGATCAAACTTGGGTCTTTGCGCTTGCTTGAGGAGCAGCGAAATCAATTTTCACTGTTTGGGTTACCTAACTACCCTTTCTCATGGTGCCACTGAAAATCTCTTATGATTGTGAATCTTCCTATGTGAGACGGACAAAAAGTGGCAGAGCTAAGAACTGAAACTTTAGATGTCAAACTTCAAAGCTTGCTTTTGATTTTGTTTTCTAAGGTGGAGTCTTACTATGTTGCCCAGAATGGCCTCCAATTCCTGGACTCAGTTGATCTTCCTGCTTCAGCCTTTGAATTAGCTGGCACAACAGGCACATGTTGTAGCTCCTAGCTCAAATCTCGATTTTTTCTGATATAAGTTCCTTCCAATACATCAAAGTTTGATGACATTTGAAGCTAAAAAAAAAAAAAAATTAAAAAAAACCAGTAAGATGGGGAGAGGAAGATGTTTAGAATGTTTTGGGGCAAAAATGCCTGGCATTTACAAAATCTCCTTCACATGGTCACCTTAACATGTTTGTGGTTGATAAAAAATGTGAAGGTCAGGGCTGGGGGAGTAGCTCAGTGGTAGAATGTTTGCCTAGTGTGTTCAAAACCCTGGATTTGATCCCCAGGACCATCAAAAAGAAGTGAAGTTCACATTAATAAGAGGCCAGATGTCACCAGACAGATGTCAACATCAGCGAATACTTGTGAATATCAACATGACATTCCATATAGAGAGGGCAAACTGTCTCTATCATGATCACCATCAAACAATGCAGAGAGCCTCATGGATGACACCGCAAATGTGCTATACTGAAGAATTATTAACCCAAGGATTGATAAACTTGATGCTCAGAATGTCATACCTCTTGAGTTAACCAAGATTAACTGGAAAGCTCAAATGTGTATTAGCATACAACAAGCAAAATTTGAATATTTGTCAAGGAAACAACTCTATTCAATTTCCATGCTTTGGAAACCAAATGTGTTATTAGTAAGGATTTATACAAGGTGCAAAACGTGGTAAAAACATTGAACTAGTAACCATGTCTATTAAAATTAAATACCACATGCTTTCTCTCTCACCTTGAACTGTTACATTAATATTTGCTTTCCTCTGTGAAATTCTTACTGAAAGTAATATAAATGAAAATAAAAATGTCTTGAATTATAGGAGAATCTTAAAATGTCCATGAACCCTTGGGGAAAGCTTGGAAATATAGTATTTGAAACATGCAAGCATTTTAGAAACTAAGTCCATTAATGTTCATTTTAAACCTTTCCCAACACAAATCAACTTATGGTTACTGATTTATTTTTTTCAATGTAAATGAGAAAAGAACTTCAGTTGCAGCCACACAGACCAAATTTTGAGATTTTCATAAATGTTGACAAGTTCTTCAATAAAGCCTAAGTTTTCTTTGGACTTCTGGCAGGACTGATAATGTAGATAACTTTGTGTCAATGCACAATGTTTCTGGTTAACTTTATAGCCAAAGCTAAGATTATCCCTTTCTTAGTGATTATTAAGACTTCCTGCAATACAATCTGCTTTACCACCTGTTGTTGAAAATACTTTCTTTCACAGTTGCTAGAAGACGATTCTGTTTACATTTTGATTTCACATAACTTCTGTAATCTTTTATTAGAAGGAAATCAATTCTGCAGCTGGATTATAGAAACCATTTGATACAATTCTAAATAACTTTATCAGTAATGTTTGAAGGGAAGGCTATGTAACTCAAGAGAAGGAAATAGAAAATGAAGTTTCTAGTCTGCCAATGATGAAAAGCCATATTTATCCCAGATCTTCCAAGATCTTGGCTGTAGTTATAGAAGGGAGCCAGGTGTTTTTGGTCACAATAGTGTAATTTCTCTTCTGTTCTAGCAACGTAAGTCATAAGGCTAGGGAGCAAATAGTCTGCTAATCTGTAGGACTAACAATCTGAATGACAAAACTCTTTATGGAAACTGACTCAACGTCTGTGGTCAGGGAAATGGGTCGTTTCCTGGATTTAAACACACACTTGCTGTGGCAGCATCTTTTATAAAAACAACACTCAAAAGAAGTATGTAGTAACCTTGTTGTTATACTTGCTGCTTTTGTTTTTGTTTTTTAGTGCTGAGGATCAAGCCTAGGACTTCATATGTGCTAAGTAAATGCTCTAATTCTTTAGTTATGGAAAAATATTTATGTTGGTTGAAAAAATGGAAAGAGATACAGAGTAGATCCCATCTTAGAATCTATACCAATTAAAAGAAACAGAGAAATTAAAATCATGCCTACAGCTGAGGGTGCAGCTCAGTAGTAGAACCAGTACTTAGCAGGCATGAATCCTTGGGTTCATCCCCAGCACGTACAACCCAAAGAAAGCCATGGGTATGCCCACATTATTACAAACACTCATTTAACTCTGTGAATTCAGCCAGCAAAATAAATTCCATGACAATCAATAAAAGCCTCTTTATTTTTTTTCAGTCACGTAAGATAAACATGTGATTAATTGAAGATTAATCAATCAAATCAAATAATATTTGTGTTGCAAAAGGGAAGAGGACCAAGAGATGAGGGAAAGGGTTGGGAAGGAGGGGAAGGGGATAAAACTAAAATTAAGATGTGTTATGTGCATGTATGAGCTCCCCATAAGGAATGTAATCATTATGTACTGAAAACATTTCTAATAAAAATAAAAATTAAAAAAAATAGTATTTGCTATTTTATTCCAATCACAGAAATTGGAGATTGTTTTCATATTTTCCCAATTTTCCATCATGAAAAGAACAAAACAGAATGATCTATGAATCCATGTTTCAATTATCATCATCATTGCTTTTCTTTTTCCTGTTTTAGTTTTTGAGACAGAGTCTCACCATGTAGTTCAGGTTGACCTTGAACTCACTATATAGCCCAGGCTGGCCTCAAACTCACAATGATCCTCCTGCCTCAGCCTCCCAAGTGCCATCATTGTATGTCTTTTGGACTTTTATATACATACTTTATATACACATATATATTTAAATAAAACAAAACTAAGATTATTTGTAGTTTGTTTTCCCCCTCAATATTGTGCATGTTTAGTTCCCTTTATTACACTACATTTAATCTCCTATAATTAATATATACATAATTTCCAATGTTGTGTTGGAAGTAAAACTGTAATAAATGTCTTTGCAAATAAATTTGTACATCCACTTTAGATTATTTCATTAGGGATATATTTGTCTCGGGTTTCTGGATTATTATTAAGGCTTTTGAAACATCTAGCCATTCAATTTTTTAAAAATATAGTAATATGCTCACAAATAGTGATTAAAAGCCTAGATTGCTCATATATTACCTAGCTAATGCTGGATATGCTCAGCCAAGTGATTTCATGTATCGGTCCAGCATGATCTAATGAAGGCAAAAGGTAGACATTTCCTTTTAAATGGTCCAGAGATTTCCGAGAAGTTTCCTTTGTGTTTCCATATTATGTTAACCAAAACCAGGTCTTTAAAGCAGAGACAGAGGAACTAAATTTGACATAATTTTGGCCACCATAATCTATAACTTCCTTTTGTGACATATTTATTCCTTGTATTTTCATCTTAGCTCTGGGGCTTTTACTCACTCATTAAATTACAAAATTCAAATCAGCAGTAAAAGCAAAGGGTTGGAACATAGTACATGGAAGGATTGCTTTATTCATACACATTCAATGTTTTATTACAGTGTATTCCTCTATTTATCCATGAGAGTAAAAAGCTGTAATTTGTTCAGTCTTTTGTGATCCATAACAAAATTAGTATCTTTAAAACAAACAAAAACAAATCAGTTTTCTTAGAAAATTCCAAAGGAATTATGCTCTATCACACATGTCAACAAATGTTTTCTATAAAGGGCCAGATAGTAAATATTTCAGGCCCTGCAGTCTACATGTCTAGCAAAATTATTCAGCTCTTCCCTTGCAGCAGAAAAATAGTAATAGAAAATATGGAAGCAAATGGGTATGGCAGTGTTCAAAAAAAACTTTACTTACAAAATCAGGCACCTGACAGAATTGGACCTGAAAGATATTGTTTGTCAACCCCTCCTCTATCATACAGTTTGATTATACAAAAAAAAATACCCCAAGAAATGTTTGTGTCTTAGTAACTTCTCTCATTGCTGAGACAAAATACCCACCATTCAAAGTTAAAGGAGGAAAGATTTAGTTTGGCTCACAGTTGTAGAGGTTTTAGTCCATAGTCAGGTGGCTCCAAGACAGGGTGGCATGGCAGAGGGGCACTGCAGAGGAGAAACAGTCTATAGCAAGCAGACAGGAAGCAGTAAAGCAGTAAGCAGCAGAAGCAGCAGTCAAGTAACAGAGCAGCTTCTTTCTGTCCCTTTATATTTCATCCAGGCTACCCACCTTTTGGGTCATGCCACCCACACCCAGGGCAAGGCACCTTAATCCCAACATCACACTCTTAATCCCAGCATCATACATCCTAATCCAGCCACTTTCAAAACTCCCTACCTATGACCCCATGAGACTTTGAGGAGACATCTAAATACAAGCCATAACAGCTGGTGTAATTATCTTCTGGAAGTGACATCATTATTGACATAACACACAATCATTAGGGTATGATTTCTATTAAAGAGCTCTTGAAGGAGAGTGATCACACATGATGCCATAGATCTTCCGAGGAAATCATGTCTTTTGCAGAAGGGACATAAGAGGGAAGAGTCTGTGAGTTAGAAGTCCAGAGGAAAATAATTTAAATGTTGAGGCACTGATGGGCTGCTGATATAGCTAAGTGGTAGACTGCTTGCTTAGCATGCTCAAAGTCCTGGGTTCAATCCACAGAACTGCAGAGAAAAACAAAAAAAAGTACATATTAAAAGTTGAAGCACTGAATTTGGAGAAAAGAGAATTAATTAAGGAAATAGCCTGGGGCTAATTACTTGAAAGCTAACCTGGGACAGAAGAAGACTAGAATTGAAAAGGCTCTCTTTGCTTCACTCAAATAAGATTTAGCATTGAAATGTTTTTACACAAGTACTCCAAAACTTACAAATCTTCAAAGATAAGAACAAAGACATGCAAAGACAAAGGTGATGAGCAACAAGGGCAAGCAAGACAGTGCAGCACAGTCATGCTCATCTTAATCCTCATGTTACTATCATTGGCAGGTGTTTGCACTTTGTTGCTTATTGGAGTACTTATTTTGGACAGTTTTTCAAATGTTAGCCATTGTGGCTAGTAAGTGCAGAATAGCAAATGCAGGGGGTAAAAATACTTGAATGTGCTTGCAGGAGGCATAGTACAGCCAGTATGGAAATCATGGATGTTCCTCAACAAACTGAAAATAGAGATATTGTTTGATCCAGCTATACCATTCCTTGGAATATCCCTGGAAGGATTAGAGTAGGCATGTCTCACCCTCAGCCATGGGCTACAAGCAGCCCTGGACAGCTAGAAATGATAACTTTTAACATTATGTGATTTTCAGTGAGATAGTTTTTGTTTTGGTACTTCTATACATTAATTATACAATATGTTATATGCAACCCAAGATAATTCTTCACTCAGTGCCACCCAGGAAAGCCAAAAGTTTAAACACTCATGCTATAGAGACACTTACATATCTGTGTTTATTGTGGCCCAATTCACAATAACTAAGCCATAGAATCAGCATAGATGCCTATCGAAAGAAGAATGGCCATTAGAAGAAGAATCAGCCATAAAGAAGAATGAAATCATGTCATTTGCAGAAACATGGATGGAATTGAAGATCATCGGGTTAAAAAAAATAAACCAGACTCAGACAGACAAATGTCACATGTGTTTTCTCATAGGTGGATGAGAGAGAGAAAGAAAGAAAAGGAAGAAGAAGAAGAAGAAGAAGAAGAAGAAGAAGAAGAAGAAGAAGAAGAAGAAGAAGAAGAAGAAGAAGAAGAAGAGGAGGAGGAGGAGGAGGAGGAGGAGGAGGAGAGAAAGGAAGGGAAGGGAAAGGAAGAGACGAGAAGAGAAGAGAAGAGAAGAGAAGAGAAGAGAAGAGAAGAGAAGAGAAGAGAAGAGAAGGAGGAAGAGGAAGAAAGGGCAAGGGTAGAAATGATCAAAGTATGTTACATGCACATACAAATCTGCCAAAAAAAGAAGCCCATTAATCTGTATAATTATCACTCACTTTAAAAAAGATGGAAGAGAAATGGAAAATCAAAATCAGCAGACTTCTTTTATAAAGCAACTTTACACAGATATCTTGTATGTATTTCTGCACTGTCACTGGTTTTCTGAGTAAAAAAACTTATGGTGAATCTCTCCAAAATTTCAGAAGAGCTTTGCATCCTTTTCCTTCAAGACCCAGACCTTTTCAATAGAGTTTTGGTCTGTGTGGCAGATTAACGATGGCCACAGATTCCTTAGTACTCTCACTGACAGAGGAATTCTGTGCTCCCTCAGATTCTCTGCCTAGTAGAAGACAATAAAAGCGAAGTTATGACAGATTCTGGACCCAAGGCTTAAGACAACAACCATTTCCACTTCTCTCAAATAAAATTTGTCCTTGGACCTTTGAGGCCTGTGCTACCTTGTGAGAAGTCTAACTGCCCCCCTGGAGAGGGCACATCAATAGGCCATGAGCTACAATGAAGGAGGTAGCCTGGCTTCACCCAATATTATAGCCATTCCATCCAGTTATCTGGTATGTATGTGAAAGACCAGCCTAGTTACCAGCACACTGAGGAGAAGAATCACCCAGCTAAACCCTTCTCAAATTCCTAACTTACAAAATCATGAGGTATGATGAAAGGTTTGTTGTTTTAATCTACTGAATTCCAGTGTCTCTTATAATATAACAATAGGTAATTTGAACAGCATACATGATGAACAGCAGGAAGTATTTTACCTGCATTCTAGAGCAAATAATTACTTTGTATTTCTCCTTTTTAATTTTTGTTTGCTTTCCATAAAATATAAATCCTCATTATTTGTCACTCTGTGAGTGTAGTTGTCTGAAAGTCATATTTCACTTCCTGAACAGTGAACTTTACCAAAAAAATTTCTAGATTCTTTTGAATCATGATAGCCAATTAAAATCTACCACAGAACCAGTGTGAGCTGGCAGGCAGATCTTAAAAGCAATAAAAAGAAAGAAAGAAAGAAAGAAAAGAAAAGAAAAAAAGAAAGAGAAAGAAAGAAAGAAAAGAGAGAGAAAGAAAGAAGAAAGAAAGAAAGAGAAAGAAAGAAAAGAAAGAAAAAAGAAAGAAAGAATAAGTCAGAAGTGATGACACAGAGCTGTAATCGTACCTCCTTGGGAGGCTGAGGTAGAATTCCAAGTTCAAGGCCAGCTTTGACATTAGTGAGATGCTGTTTCAAAATAAAGGGCTGAGGATGTGGAGACCAGTGGTAAAACTGCACTTGCCTAGCATATGTGGGACCCTGAATTTAATCCTCAGGACCATCAAGAAAAAGTAGACAATAGATCAAAGAGCTGAAATAAATGATAACCAAATTCAATTTAATTTCCCTTCTTCAATGATGTCTACTCCTAGGTTTCAACATCCCAAGCCATCTCTAATGGATTCAAGCAAACACAAATTTCTGCATAGAATCTCAAAAAACTTTTTACTGTCATTCATATTAGGTTAAAAAATATATGGTAGGTCAAATAGGAATTGGGGAAAGGGGTAAATAGTACTTTCCATGCTTATACAAACTCCTCAGAATGCAGACTGATTGCCCTAAGAATAAGTAATACTCATTTATATGTTTTCTTGGCATTTTCTTCTGGTATTCTCATGTATGTAATGTCATAGCCAAATTCTATTCTTTTAGTTCAGGGCCAAGAAGTTTATCGAATCTCTATAAATGTCTTATTTATGCTCTCATAAGATATACTAGTTAAAACACAGGATTGTTTTTTAGGGGACTGGGGATTGAATTCCTAGACAAACACTCTACCACCACGCTATATCCTTAGCATTTTAAAAAAATTTACCTTGCAACTCACTGAGTTGCTCAGGCTGATCTAGAACTTGTCATCCTCCTGGCTCAGCCTCCCTAGTAGCTGGGATTACAGGTGCGTGCTACCATACCTGGCTAAAAAAATTTTTTTTAAATAAAGGAAAAGAGTTTATGGTGCTGGTATTCTTTCTTTCTTTCTTTCTTTTTTTTTTTTTTTGGTACTGGGGATTGAACTCAGGACCCTGCACTTGTGAGGCAGGCGGTAGCACCACTGAGCTAAATCCCCAGCCTTTTTCTATAAAAATTACTTTCTAACATAGCTTGGTATGATGCTGTATTTCTCAAAAAGAGTTCCGCAGGATTAGAGCCCTCAAGATAGTAATATGGGTTAATTGAATTAAAAGGTATCTTTGCAATAACTTTAGGAAAATTTACAAAAAACATTGTTAAACACATTTCCTTTCCAGAATTAACTCAGAACCCTGAATGTGTTAAACTCTAGGGACCCACTGTATGCAGAATCTTGATTTACTGGCATCATTTTTGGACCAGCATTTTGTGGGATGAGGGTGGACTAAAACACACTCTAGGAAGTACCAACAGAGTGGAAAGAACATGTCTGGAACATGGAGCCAAAGGTCTTTGTTATAATTCTAATCTATCATTTACTGCATGCAAGTCACTATTAATGTCAATCTCATCTCGTGCAAAATAAAGATAATAATTCATGAATAAATTGCTACCACACAGAGTTTTTATGAAAATAAATGAGAAAACTTGGATAAAAATTACTAATTCATGCCTCGCATATGCCAGGTTCTTTTGTCTGAAAACTAAAGAAATGATGGTCTTTGTAAACAATACCTTTACTTTTTTAAAGGTCCTGTTAAGAGGCTCAAATGCTTATGAATTCAAGGGCTGATTTCTTACTGATTGCTTAACCTCTCCCCTGGTTGGATCAGTCTGGGTCTAGTTCACTAAAAGTGACCTCCCACAGCCCACAGCACACTCTACCAATAGCCACAGTACATGCTGTACTGTATACTAAACTGAAGGTCAATTTGGTTTTGTCGTTAAACTCATCTTACAGTTGGGCAAGTAAGTGGGGATTTTAAAGTCAATTTCTTAAGAAAATATTAGATAATTAAATACTAAAGCAGATAGCTAATATCAGAAACTCAGGACAAGGTTCCTTCATCTTCCTGACTCTTTGTTTCCTCACTTATACACAAAGTAATAACCAACTCCTAATAATATTATAATGATAAAATTTGATATTATGTATGGAAAGTACATTGCAGAGTATAGGATATATAGTATTAAATAGTATAGTGAATAATACATCGTTAATAATCCATTCTTTTGACTAGCATCAAGAGATTTTTTTCATAGAATTACAAAATATTAAAACTAAATTTATTATAGATCACACAGTCCACTTCTCTCCTTTTCTAGAATTAAAAAAACAAAAAAACCTCAGAGAGATGAAGGAAATTGGCCAAGGCCATACAGTGGCTATGCTAGGCAGGATAGAACATCTTTCTCTAACTCTTCAAATAAGGAAAACAGATTTGTCTTGTATGACCTTGTGGGGTTAAGTCACTGAGCACTGAGGGAAACCACGTGAAGAAGTCTAATCCTCTTAGTGTGCCACTTTCCCCTGTGTATGTACTGAAGCTGGCTTTAGAGAGAAGAAGCAGGCCCTAGGCATCATCTTCACAGTCTTGGTTTTATGCAGTGGAAACTAATCATATGCATCATGGCTTCACCACGTGGTTGACGCATGCCCTGCATGAGGTCCAGACCTGTGCCAGTGCCAACTATGGAATTTGTGTTTTATTGGAACTCAGGAGCCACAGTCTCATTGGAAGAAAAAACTTAAAGTCGTAATTTCTTAGTACTTTTCATAAGACTATGAAAATGTCAAGTATCCACATCAAAGAATAGGTTTTGAAGATTATAAGGGGGCTAAATTCTTTTAACCCAGTTGGCATTGTCCTGGGGTATATATAGAAGATTGGCTGGACTCTGCTGTGTGGTTAACCACAATTTTAGAATTTGAAATTTTTGGTTATCTGTACTGTCGTCCTTTTGATTTCTGTGGGTAATTGAAAATGGACTATAATTATGAAAAATAACAACCTCAAGACGAACTTATTGAGCATTGCTCTTTAAATACAATATGAATTGAGATGTTTTCCTACTAGACAGCTCAAGTAATGTTTGCTCATGACTTAAGAATGTGCTAGCCATCGCAATACCCAGCACAAAAAAAAAAAAAAAGTTTCCTCTTATAAACAATCTTAGTGAGACAGGACTGACTTTAGCAACAAAAGAGAAGTGAGAGGTGATTTGAGGAAGTAACATAAAGCTCAGTAAAGGCTGGGATATTTCTGTGGAAGCTACTAAAAGGGGGAACTCCAAAATAGGCCTCACATTTGCACAGATCTCCACCTTAGTTTGCATATTTTGTGATTTCAGGGTATGTTCTGATTAAAATAGCAAATATACTTAGTGTAAATGGTTCATGAAGCTAGGGGCAAAATGAGCACACCCTGCTACAGTACACATGTTAATAACAAAGCTAATATTACCAGAGTGTTCACCATGGCAGGCACTGTACTACAAATGTTTCATATGAGTTAACTCATTTAATCCTCATAACAAGCCTGTGAGGTATGTACTATTCTTAACTCCATTTTCAGAAAACTGAAGTTCATAGAGTGAAGACTTTCCACAGCCAATAAGTGTTCTAACCTCAGATTTGAATCAAAGTCCTCTGGCCTATACCCATCACTATGGCACTATGGTGTGCCGTATGCATCCTGTCTATCACTCCTTGACACATGTGACATGCAGTCCATGTGTTTTGTTGGTCCAGCTACCATTGTTCCTGGAGAAGTTCAGCAAACTTTGGGGAAGGCCAAACTTTGGGGGAGGATATGTCTCATTCATGGTAATCCTTGGAGGAAACCTGCTTAAAAATAATTTCTTTTTGCATCAGGATCATGACGGGTCAAAGATCTACTGAAGATGAGATAATTCTTTATTTGATGCAATAGGCTTTAATCAAAAGAGGCATCAACATAAGCATAACCTAGGAAACCTTCCAATCCTGATTTCATTTACAATAATACATAATGTTAAGTGTGGCTTTTAGGTTCTACTGAGGAAATCTTTCCTAGTCACAGCCTATCTATGACAGGTCTTAATACCCTAAACTAAGGAAGGATGGTACAGGGTCACCCATCTACATGAATAAAGCAGGTGGACACTCAGGATGTTGACAAGGACAATTTGTTTTCCCTCAGTCTCCAAATGGTTAGAAATTCTCACCACTTCTATCGCTCAGTTGAATAAAGCTTCCTACATTAAAATATAAACATGTTTTTGAAAAGATGGATATATTAAGTGTTTAGTATTCAGGATAGACCAGGGAGTCATAATTTTTTAAAAAAAGAATAAGTTTCAAGAGAATGAAAGCATTGGTAGGTAAATTTTGATGGAAAATGAAAATTAGAAAGGTCACTTCAGTGGGTCTCCAGGCCACGGTTTGTCCAGGATGAAGTTTTCATTAACTTGTGGTGAGAAATAAATGACAAAGACAATATAATAAATTTTTAATTAAAATGGTAAATTCTCAGACAAGCCCCAAAGGAAATATATATATAAATTCTAAGATCATGCCCACCTTGAATGGTACCATGTTATCTCTTTCATTAGATTATTGTCTCAGTAGATGGAGATTGTATTTTTTTCCTTAATGTCTTTACTTGGAAAAACCAAAAGTTAGCAACCTATTATTAATCTTTAATGTGTACATGCACATGTGCTATGTGCCTTATGTTTGATATTATATTTAATATTCACAATAACTAGATGAGGAATCTCAGGCCTAGAGGATAATTAACTGATCCAGTTATATATCTATTAAGTGGCAAAACTATGATTTGTGCCCTTTAATCCTACCTGTGGGGACAGGGATATTAGGGACTTTGTGAGAGAGATCAGTGATAAAAGCAGAAAGAGAAATGTTAGAGCAACTGAAGTATAGAACATAAATGTCACCTCCTTAAGTTTATCAAAGACTCTAGAATTTTGCTTGTAAAAATATTTTCCCTTATAGTCAGCATTTAAAAGTTAACATCATAAAATCCTGGAAAGCTAAGGGCAAAAAATGTCTTTAAGTTCATTCTTCTTCTTTTTAATAAATGAGAAAACTTAGAGGTAGTGTCTGACTTAAAATTCTACAGTTGCATATCACAGCACTTAAAAAGAAATGTTTATTTAAAGCAAAAGACATAACATAGGTAAATGTAGGAAAAGAAAATAGCAAAGGAAAACAGCCTGATCAGATCAGCTAAATAACTACATGTGATAAACTACAGTCCAGTCAACTCAGCTGCCCATGACAAAAGGATAATTATAACTACTTCGCAAAACAATTTCAATGCAGTGTTTTGTACTTAGTAAACATTCAGATAAAAGTCAACTATTAAAAGAATGAATGAATCCCTAATTTTGTAATACTCATCATAACATGAGTAACATATATACTTTATTGTTCTAGAAAGAAGCAGTTGAAGACTTGTGAAAATACTTAACCATGAAGTAACTCTTATGAGGCTACACTTTGATTGACAGAATGTTTGTGAGTAAATGGATGTGAAATGAAAATATGCTAATAAAGACATAATACATATAGTGATGAAGACTTAAGCATTAGCACCTTTCATTTGACATTTTTCCACCTCTCAACTTTTGAAAACATTTTCTATTACTGAGCCTTACTGTTACCAGGGAGTCCAACTAAGTCCACAATTATACTTCCTCCACGGAGTGAAGGGGAGTTCTTATCAGGATCAACCATCTTGGCAGAAATTCTCTTTTACTTGCTCAGGACCACACATCCAAGAACTAGAATACAGGCTGAAGGATATGCTCAGCATTTCCAAGTCCTGGTGTACCCTGATTGGAATCTCCTGTTGACTAAAATGACAATGGGTGAACAGTAATTACATTACTTTTTGGAAGGTTGGGAGAACAGAAATAGAATGATATTTTGTGGCCTTAGCTTTAAGCTTGAGGAAATCTCATTGTTGACTCAGAGCTCTAAGCCAAAGAGCTGAAAGTGTGCATCTAATGCTTCTGAAAGTCAGGTATTGAAGGGGTTGTGGGAACCTTCTACCTCACAGATGAAGAAACAACCTGTGAAAATGGGAGCGCAGGAGTTCCACTGAAGAATTTCCCACCTTGGCTTAAGTTTGGCAGAGAAACATCATGACTTTGGATGTAAGGATGCAAAGACAGGTAATTTTCAAGATGCCTTCTCTGTAATTAGAGATCTACAGTAAATCATGCCCAATTTCCCTCATCCTTAGTGGAAAGTTAATTGTTCTGAGGACAATGCCTGAACCAATTGCTGACTTTCATAACCCATTTCACTCATCAGTTTGAGTCCACAAGGCCTACAAAAGGTGAAACTAAGATTCAAGCCTTCCTTTACTTTCTTTTTTTAGTACTGGAGATTGAACCCAAGCTCTT
The DNA here is from genome assembly GCF_053883595.1 of Heterocephalus glaber. NCBI lineage: Eukaryota > Metazoa > Chordata > Mammalia > Rodentia > Bathyergidae > Heterocephalus > Heterocephalus glaber. The sequence goes on from NW_028258303.1 coordinate 14,734,148, forward strand.
GTACCTGCTAAACATGCATTCTACAACTGGGCTACACCTCCCGGCATCTTTTATTTTCATTCTATACAGACCAGACCTGCCCATTTATTTAATGTGTCTGGTTCTCCACCAAGCAATACTATTGCTTGCAGAAATTCTAGTTCTTCTGAATCTCTGAAGGAGGAAGATGCCACTGCAATGGAGGTTTCCTGGAGCTCTGTGGAGAAGTGACCAAGGAGAGCCACAGCTTGCACACATAGCTCCCATTGTGGTCTATGTGGGGCAGCAGCCCTTTCAGGAGTCCCTGGAAGTGTCTCACACAGATTTTGAACTTTGCTTTCTGGACACTGACGGACCCTCTGGCTTCCTTTTATCAGCAAAATGTATTAAGCACCTAATTTATGGCACTAGAAAGGACAGGATCTCTCACAGTTTGAGGGTCATGTCACAGAGGTCTTAGGATTGCTGGAGGTAACCAGCATCGAGTACAGGATTATGGAATTCCTCCCTTAAGCCCAATTTCCATGCTTATTTGGAATCATCATTCATTTTATCAGATTTTCTTTCTCCTGAAAATTTGTAGGGCAAAATCTGACTAGATAATCTCATGATGGAGCTACCCAACACTGTTGGGCTGTTGGTTAATCCATAAAAAGTATATTTTAAATAAAGAAAAATCAAAGATCCTGCCTTAATTTTCTTTTAGGCCTCCAATGCATTGCACAGTGCTTAGTCTATAGTGAGCATTTCAGACACGTTTATTGCATTGAAAAGAAAGAATTCCTATGGTGAGGAGGATTTTACCTTGGGCTTTGTTTGACTGGATGCAATTATTGGCTTGATATTTTTTCATTTGAAATGTTTCTTGAGCCAGTGAATAGTAATACTGAACAGCAATGGAATAACAATTGATATATCTTACTTTTAAGCTGAAAATTTGCCTACTCAGGTAGAACTTTTCAGTCATCCAGTCTACTGAGTATTCACTGTGGGAACATTTCATCTTTTGTTGAAGTATTCATCAAGAGTGCTGATTTGAAATGATTCTAAAACTGCTTCTATAATTTTTACCATGGCTCTTAACTTCACTATGTGTAAGAGCTATATTATAATTGCCTATTCTCCAGGAATATCTGTGAAAAGGTATATAAGCTACCAGCTAGATATTAATAACACACATAATTTATCACTACTCTCAATGTCAAAGATTCAGTATACAAGTGTATTGAAATCAGTTGTATACTGCAAGCAGTAAAGTACTGGTTTTTAAAAATGATATATTTAAGGGCTGGGGATTTAGCTCAGTGGCACTGCCACTTGCCTCACAAGTGCAAGGTCCTGAGTTCCATCCCAGGTACCACACACACACAAAAGATATATGTAAACATATTCAGATTTAAGGTTATCACAATAATATTGATTATTACTCACTTTTTAAAGTTGATTTTTCTGAGTAGGACACAATGAGATGGATTTTAGATGGGTGTCAATAATTACACATAGCACAAAAAGGCTCCTTTGTCCACCTATAGGATTACGTAACGTGAATGTTGTCAGTCACACGTTTCACAATAGAGGAAAACCTTTCAAATTCCTGAACTGTCTTTGTCCTTTACTGTAAATTATAAATCCCTTTGGAAAATGTACATTAAAACATGGCACAGTATGATGATTCACTTAGAAATAAGGGAATGGTTTCACTTATCACATTACTTAATAACACATCTGACCACTTACATTCTCTAATCCCTTTCTCTGACTTTTTTTCCCCTATAACACTTATCTCCATCTGATAGTCTAAATATTTTAATTTTCACTTTATATCTTCCTTGAGAATAGAAACACTCAATGAGGTAGGAATATTTGTTTTCTTTCCTACTGTTTCCCAAACCTCTAAAGTAGTGCATGACATATAAAACACATGCAATAAATATTTTTAAATAAATTAATAAATAGTATAGAAAGATTTGTTCTACTGAACAATTATTATGAAGAAACTCAAGTAATTTCTTTCTATTAGACTGTCAGTTGTTTTTATTTAATGAAATTTAGATGATGAATGAAGCAAAAACTTCAAACAATACAAAACACATTGGTCCAAAAGTGAAATAGAACAGTGGTACAAAAGAGATCTAATGTCATGGTTCTGTTCTCACTTTTCAAATTAGAGACAAATATAGTTTTCAAGTGCTTGAATAACAAAGATTCCAAATGCTTCTGAAGAAAAGGAACTCTTTTCTTTAAAAAAAACAAACACTAGACATCAATTATCAGATTAGATAGAAATATTCCTGAATAATAGGTTTGTAATTTTACTAGAGTAATAAGATAATTCTTCTGAACTGGAATATTAAGAAAAAGCTGAAAGTAAGTTGGACATTTTTAATTAGTGGTCAGAAGAAATGATTATAAAAGTTCCACTTTATTTCACTAAAAGTAAAACCAAAATGTTAATGCTTAACATAGATCAATTCGTGCAATATATTTGTTTTTTGCTGTTTGTTTATTTAATTAACTTATTTTGGTGTGGAGGATGAAATGCAAGGCCTCACATATAATGTTCATTTATTTTTAATTGGGCTTTTTTCAAGATTATTATTGGTTCATATGCAATTATAATAAATAATACAGAAAGAGTCCACATATCCTTTACGTAGTTTCTTCCAATATAATGACATCTTGCAAAACTATAGCACAATATCACAGTCAGGATATTGACATCAACACAGTCAATGTATAGAATATTCCCATCACCACAGGAGTCTCTCACATTGCCCTTTTGCAGTCACATCTATTTCCTTTCTGTCACCAATCCCTTCTCAGCTCCTGGGAACCACTAATACCTTCTTCATGTCTACAATGTTGTTATTTCAACAATGCTATATAAATGAAATCATACAGTATGTAAGCTTTAGGGATTGCCTTTTTGTCACTTATCATAACCCTCTGAAGATTCATAATGGTTGTTGAGGTTTCTTTCCTTTTTATTAAACATTATTCCATAGGATGGCTGTACTACAGCTTGATGAACTATTAAAAGACCTCTGGCTGTTTTAGTTTTGCCTATTACAAATAAAGCCATACAGTCATAGCTTGTTACTCAATTGCTTTGAAATGAATCAGATTTTGTCCAGTAGTCATCCTGGGCTTGGCACCTGTACAAGCTAGACCCTGTCTGTGTTGACTGCCTCGCCCTTGCTACCCTTTTCAGCTGAAACAATTCGTCTGGTTATCGTCTTTTTTTGGTACTTGTTGGACCTTCTAGAAGCACTTAATGATTGTCGGTAGCAATACTACATAATTTTAGGGAAAAATCATTTGGTTAGCCTAGTTCTCCTGCCTACAGCCCAGCTATGGAATTCCGAGACATAATTCCATTTTGGCCTCCGGTCACAACTGAGACCTTAATGATCTGTGATGCTGTGATTCTCCAGGACAAGAAACATCCTGGGAGCTGAAAACATCCTGGGAGGAACAAACATCTACTCAGTTCCTCATTGTTCTTGGATTGTTACATCTTGTTTATGTAGGATGTACTGAATTCTCTGCAAGTCATTTGTTACATTTGTTTCTCCCGATGTACTGAATACAAGGTGCGGTAAACTGGGGGCTTTCATCTTTGCTGCCCAGAGAAGCACTGATCAGACCCAAAGCTCAGCTTCTTCTCCGTATCATTTTTCTACCTTTCCTGTAATTCGCCTTGTGCTGCCGTGGCTGGAAGGAGACTAGGATTTAACTGCAGAGGTTCTAGTAATGTCCCCTTTCCCTGTTCCCTACAAATCATGAGTGTTTAGGTACCACTATTTAAATGTTCATATACAGTTTTCTGTATAAACTTAAACCTGCATTTCTTTGGGATAAATGTTCAGGATTGTAATTGCTGAGTTGTAGGTCTATTCCATGTTTAGTTTTTTAAGAAACTGCCAAATTGTTTTCCAGAGTTACTATATCATTTTGCTCCTACCAGCAGTGTATGAATGATCCCTTTTCTCTGCATTGTTGCTAACATTTGGTCACTTAAAAAAAAATTTGTGCTGTTCTGATAGGTGTATTGATAATGACTTTATTGTTTAAATGTGTACTTTCCTGATGGCTAATGATGTTGAACATTTTTTCATGTGCATTTTAAAATTCAGTGAAATGTGTTCATGCATTTTGGCCATTTTCCTATTGGATGGTTAGGGTTTTTTTAGTATTGAATTTTAAGTTATTTATTATTATGTTTTGGATCTACAGTGTCCTCCAAAAGCTCATGTGTTGAAGGCTGGGTCCCCAGTGTTCAGAGGTGTGGGGCCTTTGGGAAGTGACTGGATCCATGAAAACTCTAACCTCACCAATGGATTAATCCATTGATGATTTGGTAGCTTGATGGGCTCCTGGGAGGTGAAGACTTTAGGAGGTGGGGTCTAATCAGAGGTGTGACCTTGAAGGGAATATTTTCTCTCTGGATCCCTCTCTCCCTTTTCTTATGTTCCTGGATGTTAGGAAGTTGGAAGCTTCACCATGTACTCCCTGCCATGATTTTCTGCATGACCATGGACTGAAACCATGAGCCAAAATAAGCTCTTCTTTTAAATTGTTTCTCTCAGGTATTTTGTCACAGCAATAGAAGGCTGATCAACATATCTTTGTTTCCTAGATGCTAGTTCTTTGTCACATACATGGTTTGCAAACATTTCCCTCCAGAATAGAGCTGGTCTTTTCATAGTCTTCACAAGGCTTTTAATTTTGATGAAATACTGCTTATCAATTTTTCCATGATTGTCCTTTTGGTGTTAAGTCAAAGAACTTTTCTTGCCTAGCTTTATATCTCAAATATCTCTTCCTGTCTTTTTATAAAAGTTTTATAGTTTAAGCTTTACATTGGAATCTATGATCCATTTTAAATTAGTTTTTGTATGTGGTATGAGACTTTCCTGAATATCCCTTTACTCTCTTTTGTTTATAATATAAATGTTGTAAATTCTTATCTAGAACCATATCAGAAAGCATTATAATTTTTCCTTCAACTATCAATCTTTATAAAAACTCCAGAGGAGAAGGAAACTATATTGTATTTACTAACTTTGTTCTTTTGATGTTCAGAGGTTCCTTTATCACTTCTTTTCTTTTTAGAAACTTCATTTAGCCTTTCTACTAGAGTAGGTTTTTAGTAACAAGTTCTCATTTTCCTTCATTATTTCTTCAAGTCTTTCTTGATGAAGAACCTGTAAACTTCCCATATGGTTTTGTATTTCCATAGGTCCTTGAATCTCTTTTAGCTTTTGTTTGCTTGTTTATTTATTTTTTGTTCAAATGGAATAATTTCTATCATTTTGTCTTCAAGTTCACTGAGTTTTTCCTCTGACTTCCAATATTGAGCCCATTCACTGAGCTTTACATTTTGGTTGTTGCAATTTTTCAGTTTTCTAAACTGAATAATTGGTCCATTTTCATATTTTCTATTTAATTTCTATTATTTAAAATGTCTGAAATCCTCTTTATTTCCTTTGGTTTCAAGTGTGTTTATAATTGTTCACTGAAGCTTTTTTTAAAAACTCATGCCTGCTTTAAAATCTGTTAGATCATTATAATGTGTCATCTCAGCATTGGCATGTATTGATTGCCTTTTAAAAATCTGAGTCTCTGGTTCATTCATTTCATTGAGGTCCATTAATTATTGAGCTTCTGAAAGAACAACAGTAGTATGAAATCTTCCTGGTTGTTAGTATGATAAGTGATTTTTGATGAAACTTGAATTTGGTTTCAGTGCTGGAGATGGAACCTAGGGTCTCATACTTGTTAATGCAAGCACCATAACACTGAGCTATTCCTTCATCCTGCCCCTTTAAGCAAACTTTTTTTTGCAGTGCTGGTGATCAACCAAGGGCCTCATATATGTTAGGCAAGTACTATACCACTGAACAATATCCCCAGCCCTGGAACTTAAATATTTCTGCTTGATGAGATTCTTGATCTTATTTAAGCCTTCTGTTTGGACTGATTTTCTCTGATACCACCCGGACAGAAACAGAGTGGGCATGACTTCCTTACAGACAAGTGGAAGTAGCTGCCACTTTTCCTCCTTGGCTTCTATTATCCTCTGATGATAGTAGAATCCTCACTGCTGCTGGCAGGGATAGTAGGAGTTCCATCTGCAACGTAGTCACCATTGGCATCATAGTGCCTGAACTCCTTACTGTTGAGTGGTAGTAAAAGTCTTGACTTTCCAACTAGACTTCCTCTAATACTCAGTAGAAAGGGGAAGGGATTGGAAGTCAGGTTCCCCATGTGGTATCCATTGATCCTCTAGGGCAGTAGTGGTAAACATATGGCACGTATGTTATTTGTTTTCCTTTTAAGACAAAAGATGTTGATGTGTGAGTTGCTGCTCCTAAAGTAAAACGTCAGTATTAGGGTCTAATTGCAATGTTCTCACTTGGCAAAAAATAAGTGGGTTTTGGGTTTTAGTTTGGGCATTCATCCCTAAAAGCTTTGCTATCTCTGCTATAACGGGATGGGGTCACTCATTGCATGCCAACAGGGATGAAAGGCCTGGTCTCTACTTGACCTCCTCTGATAGCACCTTGGGGATTGGGGCACATCATCATAGTCTGGCAAGGGTGGGAATCCTGACTCTCTACTCAGCATTTCTTGGCAGGCCTGTGTGTAGAGTGGCCCAGGTTTTGTGTGTAGCATTTGATTAAAATAGAGCAAAGGGCTAGCATGTCTTTTGTCTGAACTTTTAGCTAGAAAGAATAAAGCTGGAGTTTTTTTGTCTTGCACATTGCCATCATAGGTTGCTTGCTTCTTCAGCTTCAAATGTAGGGTATAAGAGAAAAAAAAAAGGAACTAACTACCATCTTCCTTTGGTCCCAAGGTTTCTAGTTTATTTTCCTTCTCTCCACTTTTCAGTCTACTTATGTTTGTCTTACATAAATGTCCAGGAAGAAATAAGAAAATTAGAATTGAGAAAAGCGTCTCTTCTTTGCCTTCCTGGATGTAGTAGCTCATGTAATATTGTTTTGTCCATAAAAATGTCAAACAAGTTGATAGTCATTATTGAGCCTTCTGAAAGAACAATAGCGAGACTTGTGTTGTCCAGTATGGTAGAGCCAATAGTCATATGGGAGTATTTCAATATAAATTAATTAAAATTGAAAAATATCTATTCCTCAGTGGCACTAGCAAACTTTTTGCAAGTTCCATATAGCTACATGTACCTAGTGACTACTGTGCCTCACTTTGCAGGTACAGAACATTTTGCATCTTAGTGTTTTGGGCAAAGTTAATCTAGACACTGAAAAAATTGTTTCATGTTATCATTAAATATTGATTATTTTTTTAAAGTGGAAATTTTAAAAAGGAAATAAAAATATAAAACAGGTAGATAAATAAATGTCCCCATTTAATGGTAGGAATAGGAAGGACATGGATTTATTCACCAGAGCACATCTGCAAACTGGATACCAACCTCACTATAATGCCATGGATGAGATTTTTAGTGTTTCTAGCCTGCCTGAGTTTATCCCTAAGCCCACTCGTTTTCCTATGGGTCCATGCAACTTGGAACAGAAAAACCTAACTGATGTGGCAGCTGAGAGTAGTGGATATTTATTCTGGCATTGTGTGTCATCTTACATTCTGATGTCATCTGATTTTAGCAAATTTTAGACATGTTCATTCAATCTCATTTTATTGAAAGAGGATTCATCCATTTTATAGAACTCAGTTTCTTGTTTTCAAAAAATAAGCTGAGGTGATGTAGAGGCAACTTTAGCAAAAGAGTACCATTTCAGAACATCAAAGCCCTAATATAAATAAAATATATGCAAATAAAATGAGAGATGGCTCAAAAACCATAAAGATTTTAGAGCTGGAATTTCTTATAATTTAACTTATTCAATGACAATATATGAACTACATATTATTATAGGTCAACCTTTGGCTTCATTATTTAGTGTAAGAGGAAGGAAAAACCTTGAGCCCTTTCTTCCACATTTTGTGCTCTTCCTATGTATACCACATGGGCATCAAAAGGTCTTTTCTAGCCATACCAAACACGTTGGACCCCTTACTACTTGAAAACATATGCTGCCTTCATGATTAACTTGTGGTGTTTTCTCCATATTAATTGATTCCACATGTATTTTTCAAGCACTTCAATGAACAGGAACTTCTAGGCACCAAAGCATGTACAACCTTGAACAAAACAAAGATATCTGTTGCAACACTTATATTTTAGTAGGGGAAGACAGACAATAAGTATGAGAACTGCAAACTATGTTAAAAGATGAGAGCTGTGGAAAAACAGGTTAAAGAGGTTCAGATGGGAGGTATAGGTCAGATGAAGCCACTCTTGTAGAACCTATCATCAGCATCTGTTGAAATTTCACCTTTTCTCCAGTAACCATCTCCAATGCCAACTCATCCACAAACCCCTGCTCAATATTTTAAAATTAACCTCTCCTACCATGCTCCTATAGCATTTCCTATTTCTGTTACAGCACTTTGGATTCTGCCTTGTGTGAGAGGTGAGTGCATCTGTCTCTTTACAGAGCATAACTCCATAATAAAGAGAATGTGCTTTAGTAATCATTTTATCCCTTGCAGTGTCACACTTGGTGGCTGGCTTAATAACTATTAGTTGAATAATGACTTCTAAATTGAACACGAATTGAAAAAGTGCTGGACTGTTTATAAAAGATAATCCTGGAAAAAAAAAAGAAAGATAATCCTGGTATTATGATTCAAAAATGTAAACTCAGTATGTAGATAATGGGTGCAAATACTTTGTTGGAGAAAGTCTTTTTTTTGCACTTGCTGAATTTCTAGGTTTTTCTTTTGTCTTTCTCCCTCCCTTTCTCTCTCTGTCTCTTTCCAGCACTGGGGCTTGAACCCAGGGATTTCACACTGAGTTACATGTCCAGCTTTTTATTTTTTATTTAGAGATAGGGTCTTGCTAAGTTGCTAAGTTGCCAATTGGATCCTTTGCCTCAGTCTCCCAGAGGGCTGGGATCACAGGCATGCATTACCACACCTGGCTTCCAGTTTTATTTTTTTACCTTTTTGTCTTTTAAACACATATCAACATGCCCAATAAATCAAGCAAAATAATGGCATCATCAAGAGCTAAACTTTCTCTTCAGAGCAGAAATGCATTATTCATACAATCTACTAAATTAACAGTTATTCATTAGAAGTAGGCAATTTAACACTATTGCTTTTATATAGTTATCATTATGCTTTTATCTGAGAAAAGGTGATTTATATGAAATTGTCATTCTTTATTGTTCTTTGTCAATGAATAAAAACCACAGAAATCATCAAGCTATATTCATTGTCATTTCTTTCACAAAATATATTGCTTCACATGCCCTGCCAGTAAAAATTTTTGGTTAAGAAATTGTATTTTTTACAACATAATAGCATACTACCTTGAAAGTGCTATTATATACAATATTTACTATACTCATGACTACTGAATAAAATGTAGCTATGAAACTGATTTTGATTATACATTCTATAGACATTCTAATGGATAGGTATGATAGAAGACTTTCCCTAAACAAGTATTTAAATTTTGCATCTTATTTCTTTTTGAATGATCGATTTTAGAATTTAAAAATATAATTAGTGCATAAACTGGGATGTGTTTAAACATTTTTAGTAATTCAGGAGATAGAATTGGTTGAATTAGTGATTAGTATTACTTTTTTGAATGGAGATGTAACAACACAAAATATTAATAAACGTTCTGCTAGAATTGCTAACAATGAATTCTTTTTCTTTTTTGTTTTTTTGAGACAAGGTCTTCATAAGTAGTCTGTGCTAGCTTTGAACTCACTGGGTGCCCCAGACTGGCCTTGGACTCAGGATCTTACTGCCATGGTTGGGATTAGAGGTAGGCACCACTGCACTTGCCTTGGATTCTTCTGATGAAGATTTCTTTTTTGCTTCTTTTTCTTTTGTTTTGATGGGGTCTTGCTATGTTGCCTAGGCTGGTCTCCAACCCCTGGGCTCAAGCAATCCTTCTGCATCATCTTCCCAAGCAACTAGGACGATAGGTATACACCACCTTGCCCAGCTCCTAGAAGAAAAATTTAAAATGAATTTTTAAAATAAGGAAATGTGTTTTTACTCTTAACGTTTCTATTAAACAGAAACAGTCATGTTTGTCTTAGAAGTACTTATTTTATCCCAAATGCATATATACTATATTTTTCAATTAGTTTTATCAGTGATGTACAGGGAATTGCTGTATTCAGTTAGAAGGAATTAAGTTGCTAATGTCAGTGTTGTAGTCACGGTTTGCAAGGCAATAGATTTAATATAGGAGACATAATTTATAGGATTATTTTATAATAGTGCCCAAAGAGTCAAATGCAGAGGAGTGCAAGAGATTAGCCACACACTAGATATCCAAAGAATCCAGCCAAGGGCCTAGATCCCACAGCAATGTTCCACACAAGTCCACCTGAAGGGCTAGAGTCCAAGGCAGTGTCCTCCATGAGTCCAGCCAGTGGCCTACAGCCCACGGCAATGTCTCATGCTTGTCCATATCGAGGATCTGCACCCCGAAGGCCCAGAGGCCAATGGTGGAAGCCAGAAAACCTGTGCCGGTGGGGTGAAGGATTTGTGCCACTAGGCTGAGGGATCTACGTTGGAGCCAGGAAATGATGCTCATGGTGAAGATGAGAGCTCTCCTGGAGAATAGCAGCCATTCGCAGCGACAGTGAGGCCCCAAGCTCCTCTCAGCTAGAACAGCCAAGTTCACACCAGGAAAACCAACTGCAGCAAAGCTTCTTCTAGAAAATCAACAGCCCGGTCTTCCCCTCCAGTTCTCTTTTTATGCCACTGCCAACAATCCTCAGGTTGATCTTCCACACCCAGACCATGCTAATTCAGCTGGTCAAATGGACCAAGTTGACCATTAGTTAATCCACCACAGTCAGTAATCTCATTATAAGAGACACATTTTGTTTTTGTTTCTGTTTTTGTTTTTTGAAGTACTGGGGATTGAACCCAGCATCTCTGCACTGAGCAATATCCCTAGCTACCCCCCTCTTTTTAAGACAAAGTCTCATTAAATCTCCCAGGTTGAGCTCGATTTGTGATCTTCTGCCTCAGCCTCCCAGAGTTTGAGATTACAAGTTTGAGCCACCATCATTATTATTATATAAAGCTTAGTACATGAATCATGAGTTTCAAAGGTAAGAGTGATGAGTGGAAAAGAGAATATGTTGCTTAGAGGCAAAAGTTAACAGAACAAAAGTTTTAAAAAGTACAAGATAAACGTGAACACAAGAAATCATGTGTGTACTTCTGAGTTCAATGTATGACAAAGATTATGATCGTGTCTTACTCCTATTTTCCCACTGTGACTAATTCAGTGCTGTGTATGTTTGTATATGCATATAGGTCTTCAATAAATGGCTATTTAATTAATTAGCTACATAGGGCAAATTAACTAAAGTTACTCTTTGTTCTTGAGTATATGAGTGCTATTGAAACAAGTGATAAATTTAACAAAAAATAAAAATTATATGAAATTACTTGGGATCATTTTTGTTTGACTTAATATTTTAAAGTTTTGATCACCTATTTGTTGTTACATTATTATAAAAAAGTTCAAAGTTTTCTATTCTTTTACTACTAAGTTACAGAACCTGTCTGGAGAGTTCAAAGCTTGTAGGCTACAAAGTCTCTAGACAGTTAATCCAACAGAGGAACTCAATGGAGACTATTCATTTGCATAAAAAATGAGACGAATTTTAACAAAACATTAACAGTACATAAATTTCTTTTGGCTATAGAATTTTTTTCATTTCCAAATTAAAGTTACTCAGGAGTGCAAATTCCCCTTGCATCCCCTGGATGTTCTGACATGCTCTTAGTTTATCAGTAAACATAGGGCGGGTGTTGTCATGGTAAGTAGAAAAATATTACTATCTGTGTAAGTAGGCCCACTGCTGTCAGCAGATAAAAAGAGAACAGAAACAAGGTGTAGTGTTGAAGTGTGAAAAACTAAGAGTTTTTAAAAAAGCATACTTATCCTTTAAAAAGTGATTACTTTGAATATTATTTTTAGAGCCACATGCAAATATAATTGAAGAAATTCAACAAAAAGCAATTTGTAAGTAGTATAAAAAGTGAGAACATGAATATAATTTCCATTTTAGCTTAAAATATGAACTGCGATAGAATCTGATCTTCATCAGGACAAAAAGAAATGACAAAAATCACTTGTGTTTTCCTTCAATTCTTTTATTGGTACATTTTAGGTATGCAATACATTTACACTTATCATTGGGTGCTTGTACCTGTACATGATGTATCTTGGTTCTTATTTTTTTCCCCATTACCTGTGCACCCTTCACCCCCTCCACCCCTCCCCATTTACATAGACTTCATTTCTATTTTTTTTCTTTTCTCATAATTTTTCCTTTCCCTTCTTTCCTTTCCCCTTCCCCTCCCACCACCCCTACCCCTTCAGACCTTTTCTTCCTATTTCAAATTATCAATTATTTGTTTTAATCATTTGAACTCTTATTTACACTTTCAGTTTCTCACACTAGAGAAACTATTCAGTATTTACACATGTGTGTCCTATGTATTTCACTTAAGAGTATGGCCTTGATATGCATCCATTTAGCTATAAATGTCTGTAGTTTCTCATTCTTTATGGGTAAGTAGTACTCCGTTTTATAAAAAAAAAAACCCACGTTTTCTTTATCCAGTTTCTGTTGATGGGGACTTGGGCAAAAATCACTTTTAAAAAATATTCAGTTACACTTGATAAAGTTTGTTTTTGAGGAAGATCTAAAATAGGAACTTCTTTTGTATCTTTAAATACCAGTACAAATTTACCTTTACTTATCTAGGCTTTGATCAATTGTAACTTGATCCCCTTTAAGTATTTGTATTTAGTTCCTTGCTATTCCCTGTGAATCCAAAGTACAAAAAAGAAAAAAAGAAAATTTCAAAATGTTAACTCAAGGGCTGAGGGTATGCCCAGTGCTAGAGCACTTGCCTAGCATGTATGAGGTCCTGGATTTGATCACCAACACAATAAAAAATAGGTTAATTCAAAGAAGCATATATTTTTATCTAGTACTTCGATTTAATAAAATATTTAACACTGTAATTGTCTAGTCTTGGATTTATATGCAATGGAATTTCTTAAAAATGAAAACCATACCCTGTGTATTTTGATTGACAGTTAAAACTTCTGCATGCTGACCAATTAAAGAACATAATATGACAGGCTTTGCATATAGACAAAAATGCTATGGTAATTCTGAGAAATGATGTAATATTAAGCTTGGAAGACAGGGAAAAATTCCCAGAGGAGGTAAGTTTAAATGCTATGTATGCCAGAGGGAAAGATATTATTCAGGGTCAGGAAAAGCAAGAACAAAAGGGGTCAAAAGGGTGAGATATTTTAGTCAGTGAAAAGTTAATCAGTTTCCTAAAACAGATTTGTGGATTTTGAGCTATGGAGACCAAGTTTTCAATATATCCCCAGGTTTTCTTTCAGATTTACTTCAAGTTTCAGAGTTTCTCTCCACCCCTTTCATTTTTTGCAGTAGTAGAGATCAAACTGAAGGCCTTACACATGCTAGGCAAATGCTCTACCACTGAGCTGTATCCTAGCCCTCTCTTATCTTTTATTTTTGTTGATGATATTAGTTATAATAATCTCTTGGTCAGGCTGTCCTGATTTTACGCCTTTGTTTATGTTTTCACACCAGAATCAGAACTTCCTTTCTTATAGTTCTGACCAGTTTCCCATTTCTTAGTTTGTGTCAGCTACTTTCATATTTTTCTCCTCAGACTGTCCAGGTTTAAGTTGGTGAATGTATTATAGACAGATGAGTTAGGTAGAAATATTATAGGCAATCAGGTAGAATAGGTCCTTGAGAGGGTCAGGACAAAGGTGAAACATACCACAGAGGTGACCGGAGACACATTGGCTGAAAACCAGGCTTCAAGATAAAGACAAGATGACCTGACCTACATACTTCTTCAAAGAACAAACACTGGGCCTAATGAAGTCTAGATAGACATCAACCAACCCAGTGGCTGACCAGAGACCTCTGGACCCACCACTTCCTAGGAGAATCTTTGTTCTTTTCATCCATGCTTGTTACCTGATTTATTTCCCAACTAGAGTACCATTACTAAGTGACTATACTTGTAACTTATTGGCTGTCCATGGCTGTGGCCCACATTTTACCCACGTGGGTTTCACCCTATAAAACTCTTTGTAAAGTGGGGTCCCCAGGCTACCCACTAGGGATACCTCCTACCCCTCGGGAGCTTTCTTATCAATAAATATCTTCCTACTCTTAACCTCCATTGTTCCTGGCACTCGTTCTTTAATCTCTAGAGAACAAGAACTTGGTGTATCATACAGTCAACAGGTTGGGAGATATAATATTTCATATTTCATCTCCAGTATTATTTCCTATGACAAGTGAACTTCAGTTACACAAAGGTTTATGAAACACTTACCAGGGGACAGGAAAACAGAGACGGAATGGCCATGGTTCTTACTCTCCAGAGACTTTCAGACAGGCTACAGGCTTCTTCCTATCCCAAATCTGTCTATATTGTCCTAAACTACAATTGCAGTTTAAAATCTACCAAAATAGAAAAAAACCCATGATAAATGCTGATGTGTTACCTTTCTGTCACTGTGACAAAATACCCGAGTGAAATCAACTTAGAGGAGGAAAAATTATTCTAGCTCAGTTTCAGTGGCTCTATTGTTTTGGGGCCTGTGGTGAAGCAGAACATTATGGCAGGGAATGCCTAGTGGAGGAGGTTACTCACCTCAGGGCAGCCAGGAAGCTGAGTGAGGAGGAGGGGGTGATCCCCTTCAAGGACACATCCCCCATAACCTCACTTCCTTCCACTGGGCCCCACTTTATTAAGGTTGCACCACCTCCTAATAGCAACACAAGCTGGTGAACAATCCTTTAATACATGGCTTTTGGGGAACACTTATGATTCAAACTAGCTAGTCTCGCTAGTTACTCTCAGCTACTTGGAAAATAGTCAGATCACAAGTTTGAGGCCAATCTGGGCACCTTAACAAGAGCCTGTCTCAAAATAAAAGAGAAAAATAAAAAAAGACTATGCAGTCAATCCCCAGTATAGCCAAAACAAACAGATAAACAGAATCAAACTGTAATAAGGCTAAAATTCTAAAATTCATATAAAATAAGAATGAATAATGATGAAAGGGTAGCACAGTAGAGTAGCTGAAGTCCTAGCTCTTTCTCTTCAAGTATAGCTTTGAACAAGGTGATATAGAAAAAGATAAAGGAACCTATGATGTTTCTCAATTACATACTATGTGTCCAGCTCTATGATTGATATTTATTTTATATTATTTAATACCCAGACTACTTCAAAAAACAAAGCAAAACCACCACTGAAAATAAACAGATTTTTTCTGTTTTAAAGATATCCAAAACTCAGGTGCAGACAGGCCAAGCTTGGAGTCTCAGATAGGAGCCTGGTCTCAGCACCCCCAGTTCTACCACTTACTAGATTTTTGGCTCCGTCATCATTCATTCACTCACCCCCATATGTCAAGCTTGTTCCTTGGCACTGGGTTTTAAGGAAATAGTATGGGGTGCTTCCTTTCCTTAATAAAGCTCTGACAATACAGTAGAGGAAGAGAGGCACATGAGGAAACCTTTGTAATTAGGCAGTGGGTTCTGGAGGTCTGTAAAGTGTGGTGTGAGCTACCGGTGAGAACCTAGTCCATTCTAACCCGGGGTGGCCAGATGACAGCGGTCAGGAAAGCTTCCACAGGGAGCTGGCCCTGGACTTCCACTTAGTCACCAGTCATTCCAATGAGTGAGAAAGACGACATTCTAACCTGAGTGAGTGAGCACTGGGGACTGAAACAGCCTGGTCAGAATGAAAGTGGTTTGGATTCGTCTGCAGTGAGAGCTGGAAGGTGGAGGCGATGCCCATATCCTTCACTAGAAGATCAAAAAGGCGACATATCCAGAATGCTAAGCAGAATGCCCCAGACATACTACGTGCTCAGTAAATGCTTCTCTTCCAGTTTTTCTCCATAATGCCTCTGAAATTCCATAATTTAAAAAATATTTTTGGTTCTGAGTATTGAACCCAGGGCTTCACTCATGCTTATTGTATGCTATACCACTGGGCCACCTCCCCCTCACCGATCCTCCATGATTGTCATATCTTATAGGTACAGTACTGTATAGATTCACACACCGACACACATTGTACACATGCTCTCAATAGTCTCTTACGGTTGGCAGCAGTCTGTGTAAAACAAGAATTTTGATAAATGACTGAGGGAAAAGATGAATTTAGCCCCAATCCTTCCTTCTTGTGTCCCCTCCAGTAAATTAAATAGATTCTGTATGTGTATATGTGTCATGGGTGTGTACAGATTCAGCACAAAATTCAAAATTCAGAAATTTCCCATGGGAATTGCTCATTTGCTCCCAACCAGAAGTGGTGCTTTTCCATCTCCAGAACTTTCTAAGATCACAACTTCAACAATACTGCCAGAAGGTGATTTGGAACTCATTCTTTGTGTACAGAGGTTATAGTCAATTCCATTTCTCCTTCCATCTGCCTCCATCTCTTTATATGGTTCTGTGCATACTTGTGTTTCTTTCACAAGTGGAAACTCAGAAGCCTTGACTTACCTTATTCAACTTATTCAGTCCTTTTGAGCTGCTCCCACAGACCATAGTGCTTTACCCAAAGTAGATATGTGATAAATATTTGTTAAATTAAGAAAAATCTGGCTAATTAGAAATTAAACATAATCACCGGGTGTGAGGGTGCACACCTGTAATCCCAGCACTCAGGAGGCGGAGGCAGGAGGATCACCATGAATTTGAGGCCAGCCTGGGCTACATAATGAGTTCAAGGCCAGTCTGAACTACATGGCGAGACAATGTCTCAAAAAATAAAACAACAAAACAACAAACAAACAAACAAATTAAACACAATCACATTACAGTAGGATTCCCTGAGCTGTGGCAACCCACTTGTGGGTGAGTGGCTAGACAACACAGGAAGGTACATTATCACTGCAGACTGTAGCCATCATGTTATTTATTGCATGTTTTCAAAGAGTCTGTAAAGTTTTTTGGTCAAGAGCATAAGTCTTAAAGCTATGCTACCTAATTTTAAGCCTTGTTACAAGTCATCAGACCCTAGGCATATGACATAATCGCTCTGTATATCAATATTCTTATCTTCAAGGAGAAGTAATAAAAATTCTATCTTATAGGGTTATCATGAAGAATTCTTGAGTTAATATATGAAAGACTTTAGAATAGCACTGGCATTTAACAAATTCCAAACAAGAATTAGTTGTAATTTTACACTCTTGTTAAAGTTGTGTAGAAATGTAACAGGGAGTAAGGTATTAGCTTGGCCACAGGAAGGAAACAAAAGGTTAGCAAGAAAAATGAGGGCAGGAACACACGATTGCAATCTCACTCTAGGACAAATACTTCTCTAGGCAGGAAGTTATCCCTGTCATGAAGTATAAGGACAAGGTGCTAAATACCTAGCAGCAAAATCTCTCCTACCACCCCCACCTACCCCATTCAGCTGGAGTCAAAGTGCCTCTCTTAGTGGTGAAGCTGCCTACCTCTTAAAGGGATGGTCAATTTGTAGGAAAAATTCTATCACAGAAATGTATTTCATGTCAAATGAATCATTTTTCCTATTAAGAGTATTTGTGGGCCAGCACTCGGAGAGACTGAGGCAGGAGGACCAAGTTTGAGCCCAGTCTGGGCAACTTAGGGAGACCCTATCTCAGAAAGAAAGGAAGGAAGGAAGGAAGGAAGAAGAGGGGAGGGAAGGGGAGGGTGACGGGGTAGGTATGTAGCTTAGTGTAAAGGGTTCAATCTCCCGTACTGCAAAGAATGAAAAAAAATGTGAGCATTTTTGTCTTTTAAATTTTACTATCAGATTGATTTTTGAAAAGGAGTACATATATACATGGATATATTCTTTTCTCCCTCCCATTCTGTGGTACTAGGAATGGAACCCAGGGCCTTAGCACTGAGCAGCATCCCCAGCCATTTTTATTTTTTGAGACAGTGTCTTGTTATTTGTCCAGACCAGCCTCAAACTTGTGATCCTCCTGAGGAAAAAAAAAATTTAGAATTTTAGATTTTAGAATCTTTTGAAAAGCAAAGATATGAAGTATGAAGTAATAATGTTAGGCAGGAAAAGTAATTATTATTAATAATAAAAATAGTGATAGAAGGCGTACCACCAAAGGAAAATAGTGACTTCTGAGAAAAAATGATTCCTCAAGTATTGACAGAGATGACTTATAAGGGCAATTGCAGCAATGGAACAAACCTTTTGGGATAGGCACATTTTGTTTGATCCTTTGTCGCCTTTCATACACCACATATTGTCTTTGAGAGCAACTCTGATACAAAATAGATGAGGATCACAGTGACAAGAAGGGTTATAGTTTTCCCACAGAAGACAAAAATAACAATTCTTCCTTCCCTCTTGGTCAAAACCCTTCCTGAGAAAGACTCTCAGAGTCCCTTAGTTAGCTACAATGATCTGTTGGCTTTATCAGAGTAGTGTAATGTGAAACCACACAAAGTGAAGCAATCTATTTTTTTAAAAGTCTCTCTGGTGGCTATTTTCCAACTATTTTTATGCCAGTACAGCTTCAAGCATTTGAAAGATTGAGATATCTGTAAAAAACTGAGATATAATTTTAATTTCTTTTCCCTTTATTAAACTACTCTCTGTATTTTGAATGAAAGTTGCCTCAATGCCAGTGCTGAAGATGGTCAGAATCTATGTCATGTTCACATTTTTTCCACAGATTCCATTTTCCACCAGTAAGTCAAATTAAGTGTTTTTCCAAAGCCATGGTATAACAATGAGTGCAAAACTAAAAGACATAGATTCTGGGTTGGTGAACAAGGTGAAGTGCTAGCAGAGCGGTGTGCCCAGACAGAGCATGGAAGCTCCAGGCATGCCCTCAGCCCCATGCCTTGCCCTACGGCTCTCTTCCATATGGCTCTTCCTTAGTTATAGCTCTATAATAAACTGGCAAATTGGTCATGGCCTTGGATTTTTACACAGTTAACAATCTCCCCATCATTTCTGATGATCAGAATGATCTTCCAATGTGGAAGTATCAAACCAAAACTGAAAGAGCGCCCTGAAAGATTCAGCTACTCAGTTGGTTCACCTCTGGCCATCATTACTAGGAGGTGGGAAAAGAACATGCAGAGAATGGGATGTGGGCATTTGGAGAAAATTGCTCAGCCAACAACAACAGAAAGGTAGAATTAAGCACTTGAAATCTGGACTGTAACTGAGAGAAACAGTGGGTACTTCACCACTGCAATGCCCAAGGCTGCTCTCTCCATGAAGACCCACACACATGCTGAGGATTTTCCTAGATATGGGCCTTTTGAAACATTTACTTTTTCAGCATCAACAATGAAGCTATATCTTTATATTCACCAAAATTTCTGATTCAGAACCATGACACCCAAACACTTTTTTTTTTTTTGGCTGCTTTTATTTTTTTAAAGAGGTGTCTCTGTTTTATTCAGGCTAGCTTTGACACATGGACTGCAGCGATTTTCCTCCCTTAGCCTCCCACACCATTGGCCTGGCCTTTTCGCCTTCAAATTCAAACCATGGTGATTAGTACACCTGGAGTAAATGTCCTGTGATGGAACTGGATTAAGTAATCTTTACACTATATGCTAAGGAAGACCAGGAAAACTCCACCCTCCCATAAATATTAGAAAAAAAAATTCACTTATTGTAAATAAGTGTGCTATTATGGTGACACATCAAAGTTGTAGGACAAAAATGGATAGAACCTTTGTAAGTCATAAACATAAACTTAAAAATCTAACACTAAATAGGAAATACATGTTGATATACAGGTTTGTTTTGGGGCTTAGGATTTGACTTTTGTATTTCTATCTCTTTCAGATCAAAAGAGAGCATTTAAGTTTGTTCTATAGACTAGTACGTTACAGGTTTTACTGAAGAATAATATATGTGACACATACATATATTTCAAAATCTTAAATGCCCTTTTTTTTTTTTTTTTGGTTTTGATACAGTGTCTTGCTATGTAGTTCAGGCTGGCCTTGAGCTCACTAGGTATATAGCCCAGGCTGGTCTTGAACTCTCAGCGATCCTCCTGCCTCAGCCTTCTGAGTGCTGGGATTACAGGCATTTGCCACCAATTCTAGTTTAAGTGACATTTTTAAAGAGATAGGGGTCTCACTAAGCTGCTGGCCCCAAATTCCTGGGCTCAAGTGAACCTCCTGCCTCAGCCTCCTGAATAGCTGACACTTACAGGCATATATGCCTGTCCCTTCAGCTCAATAACAATACTGAATAATAATAATAATAAAAGAACTCCATGATTCAGTAAAATAAAAGTTATTAAAAGAATACTTAATTTATTTCATTTATTTTTGAGACACAGTCTCTGTTGCCCAGGCCAGCTTGGAATTTGTGATCCTCCTGCATCAGCCTTCCAAGTAGCCATAATTACAGGTGGGTGACACTGTGCCCAGCTATTTTAACCAAGAAATTTTATGTGTGAGATCAATAAATTAACATATGCCTATAGTATTTTCTGAAAAAAATCTGAAAGCCTAGAATTCTCAGCATGTTTTTCCTACTGATTACAATCTGTTCTCAGGTCTCAATTTGTGCCTACAGATTGGTTTAAGGGTTATTCATTCCAAACTCACCAACATACTAGGAGGATACAATCTCTGCCTGTAGACATCTGACAGTAGATATCAACACTGTTTGATAGTAAAAGTGTTGGTAAATATTTGGCATTCTTGTTACTAATATAATGACTTTGCATTCTTAACTAGTATAATGTTATTGCCCGTTAAAGAATATTGTGCAGTTACCTTTCTGTGAGGATATTCAAATTTCATTACATGTTCAGTGACAAATCATAAAACACATTGGTTGGTTTCATCTATAGTTGTTCAGTGGGGGCCTTTAGCTTCAAAATCAGAAGACAGGTTATGTGGAGTCAAGGAAGTGATTTTCCTTAAAACAGTTGTGGTAGTACATTGACTCACAATGCATTACGGATTTTATTCTTGTATTGTGATCAGATGCAGTTTTGTTAGGCTGAAACTTTGTGCAGTTTTGAATTGCACGGAATGACATTTCTCCATTATCTTGCTTGAAAAATATAACATAGGAATGAGACTCCACAGTGAATCCCCACAATAAGGAAAATGGTCACGTTATTTCTAAATGGAAATCCCCAACTGCCACATCCCATCAATCATCTGACATATAATCTGACTTCCATTGAGCTGGAATGTGCTTTAAAGGTCAGGTCTCTGGATAAAGAATTTTAGTTTAGTGGGTTACACAGCAGAAATGCCTAAATCTGGAGCACTGTTTTAGCGTTGACAGAAATAGCTTCTCTTCAAATAGCAGAGAAGAAAGAATGAAAGATTTTAAGCTTAAAGTCTTTTGGAAAAGCACATTTTCAAACGATTCTCCCTGTATCTCATTAAAACGTTGAAGAAATGGGGGTGGAGACAGAACTACATTAAGCTATTTTAACAGAAAGTGTACCCTAGAGTACTAGACATTATTTATTTTATATTTCTAAAAAAACTGGGAAAAGCCACATTAGGAAAAAAAGAATTCAAGAGTTTGGTCTTTTTCAAGAACTTGGACCCGGTGGGCACAGTGGGCCTGCTTTCCTTTGTGGAAAAGTAGGTTAGAGCACTGCACCCCAGGCTCTACAATTTGTCCTTCCCACCACTCCCAACTCCTCTACCCGTATTTATTTTGCCTGCCTCCTCCTATGGGAAAGACACATCTGCGGTTTAGTAAATTGATGCAGCTGGGCCCTCTTTTTTTTTTTTTTTTTAAACAAATCTTTTCGTTAAAGGATGAAGGGGCACCAACGGCTGCTTTTGCTTCCATAAACAGTCCTAAATTTGTCTTCAGCGAGCTGACCCTAACCTACTTTTTCCAGAATGGCCAAAAAGACGGAACGAAGAATCATGCGCCGGCCCTGGCCACCGCGCGCCGGATGGGTGACCTTGGGCGAGTCCGCCGACTCCCAGCCGAGGCGGTGGCCAGTTCGCGAAGCCCCGGGGAGTCGAGCAGCGCGCTCCACTAAAGTCCTAAAGATTTAAAAAGCCGCACCCGCTCCCTGGCACAGGAGTCGCCACGCCGGGTAGCCGCCGCACTCGCGCCGCTCGGGTGTGCGGGCGGAGGGAAGGTTCGGAGGCTCAGGGCTGGGGAACCGCCGGGGACTGCAACGAGAAGTTCCTCAGACCGGCAAAGTTGCCGCCGCACTTTGACACTCTGGCTCCCAGCCGAGGGGACGGGCTGGCCGCTTGGCCAGAGCGGAAACCGGTCCCGGGCCATCTCCCTGCCCGGGGCTGGGCACTACAGAACAGCAGTCACTCCCGGCGGCGAGAAGCGCTCCAGGACCCGAACCCCGCGATCCTAAACCCCACCCGGGCTGGACCCGCGCCTCCCCACGTGACAAGGCCGGAAGCGTCACTTCCGCTGGCAGCGGCGCCTGCGCGGGGCGCCTGGGCTCGGAAGCGGCTGGCAGCAGCGCTGCGCTGCCAACAGCCGCGAGTGGCGAACGGTGCGGACTGGCTGCGGCTCTGAGGGTGTGGAGTCCGCGCGGCCCGACCTGGCGCCGCGCTTGGTCCTCCGGGGGGTTCCCAGAGGCGGCGGGGCGCTGTGGGAGGTGCCGAGTTCGCCCCCGCCCTGGGCCCGCCCCGGGCCCGCCCCTTCCCGCCTCCCCGCCTCCCCGCCTCCCCCCCGCCCTGGGCCGGCAGCTGCGGCGCGGCAGCGAGCGGACGAGGTAGCGGGAGGCGGTATGTGAGGCTGGGCTGGGCTCGGCCTTGCGCGGCGGCCGCGGCACTCAGAGGCGCTCGCGCAGGCGGCGAAGGGCAAGGGCGGCCACGCCTCGCGGACGCCGAGCCGGGACGCGCGCTCCCCGCGTCCCCAGCTCGCCCGCGGGACCATGAAGAAGTTCTCGCGGATGCCCAAGTCCGAGGGCGGTGGCAGCGGCGCGGCGGGCGCTGGGGCCGGCGGGGCGGGGATTGGCGGCGGCGGCGGCAGCTCGTCCTTCGGGGTCCGGGTGTTCGCGGTCGGCCGCTACCAGGTCACCCTGGAGGAGTCACTGGCAGAAGGTGAGGCGCGGGGCGGCGGGGGCGTGGCGGGCTCTGGTCCCCGCGCTCGCGACTCACCTTCCCTTTCTGCGGGGCTTGAAAGGAGGGAGCTCAGGCTTTCGCTCTCCAGCCGGCTCTCTTAGGATGACTCGAGCTCATTTCCTTCTGTTCTGCGCGAGGAAGTAAATAGAAAACGTTTTAGCTAGTGATGGGTGTCTTGATAGAGACTGTGACTCACGGGAGCGTCCGATCGAGGCAGGGTCGAGGCTAGGCTTTGCCAGCGGTGGCTCAGACGGGTGAATTGAGTTGGCCTCTTCATGAAGACCCTGCAGCCCTGGTGTCTCCCGTTTGCTTCTGCTCAGTCATCAGTTTAAAAACATCTGTATAGCGAGTGTGCGTGTGCGTGTTGATACTTTGGCCCAAATTCGGTTAATAGGTTGCTTTGGCGGGCAGGTAAACTTAAAGCCCATTTGTCTTTGTTATTTAGAATCTTTGTTGGACAAAGCACTTACTAGTCATGTTCTCCCAGTGTGTTTCTTTGGTGCTGTGTACTCTTTAAAAGGTGTTAATAAGTCGGTAACTTTCACTTGCAAGGTATTGTGATGGATCCTGCATTATCTTGTAACTGGTTAAGACGAAAGGTAAAAGTCTAGTTGCAAAAAAAGTTTATTCCATGTTATTGAAAAAGATGCTAGACTTTGGTTTTGTGTTTCTTGTGTAATTGGTTTATAGAAAATACTTCTCTTTATTTCGTGCCTCACTGACCTTTGAACTTTCAATTGTGAAGTATTATAAATACTTTAAAAATTAATAAGAAATAATCCCTGTTGATTTATGATCCTTTTAAGTTATAAGGTTAAGAGAATATAAATAAAAGAGAGTAGTTTTAGTTCTCTTACTGGAGTTAGACATTGATGTGGTTTGAAAACAAGACTGAGAGTCCATATATATTTTTTGAAATGCAGTAAACACTAGTAAATTGGTGCAAGAGAAGAATTTGTCAATAAAGAATTTGTCAATAAAATATTCTAAAGAGAAATAAATCTGTAGTCATTCTGGAGTGGATGTCCTTTTTTGGTAAGCCATTGCCCATAATAATAAGCCTCGCTGAATCTTGGAACAGGTGAGAGGAGTAGCCTTAGCTTCTCAAAATAATGAGCGTATGGCTATTGGTTTTGATAGACTGGTTTTAATAGATGGACTATGCTGTAAAATTTCTCAGCTCTTTATTACATATCTTCCCAGGTGTTGGTTTGAATTGCAGTGTGGTTTTTAAGAACATATGACTGTGAACTCCATTTTTGAGTTGTTTTAGTATTTATTTGAAATGTAGCTTGCGTAGTGTTACACTCATATCCTTACTAAATCCTGGCTAATATTTTTTTTAGTACAGAGAAAATATTGACATTTTGCACACTAGATTATGAATCTGTAACTTTTATCACTGCTCTAAAAATGTCCTGTCCCATTTTCAGTTAAAAAATATGTAATTTTGAAGAATAAAAACAAAGATGGATTTCAAAAGGAGAATCCTCATTAAACCATAAAGACAAAAACTTTTCAAATACTCATGTCACTTTTAGGGTGTTCCACTGACTTTTGCCATAAATCTGCCTTTTTTTTTTTTTTTTTTTAAAAAAGGAGTGATCAAGTGTGCTCAGAGAAGGAAAAAATTAAAGAGAACTTTTGAAAAATGGAACTTCTTAACTCCTGGGACCAAGCTTTATGTTTTTCCTAGAAGAGAGCCAAGGCCTGTGCTTTGTTCCTTTGTGCATTTCTTCTCTCTAGCACATACAACTGAAATTATCTATATTCAGTTTACTTTTTGGTCCTAATGGGTTTGTTTTTACTTCAAATGCTTAATATCCCCTCTCCCTTTAATGTGCAAGCTACACAAAATGGCAAGTGCAAGGCTGATTCACGTTTAGTGTGATGAAATCAGTTAATTGACAGGTTTGTCTGTCAGTTGGGACAGGTGCTTTTGGACAAAAGGATTAGAGAACCTAAATATGGGGAGAGGTGTAACATTGAATGGAAAATATACTAGAAGCTCAGACAGACCAAAAAACAAACAGTATATTTTGCATTTTTTGCTTTGGGTCAATATGTAGGGCGGGACTTAGTTGATGATGTTCCCTGAGATGTTTTTGTCAGGATACTGCAGACATAGGAATCTTATAATAATTGCTCCAGTGTCTTTTCAATAAATCAGTTCCTATCTGTCTTAATCTGTCTCTGTATAATCACTTATGTTTCAAGTCACCATAAACACTGAGTTAGTGAATATGGAATCATTGCTTTTAGGGGAAATGACAGGTTAGGTTCCTGGAAGGGGTTGTTCACAACATTTTTGTGAACTGATTGATATACAATTTAGTTTTATGTGTGTTTCTATTTAATGACACTTTAAGATATATTATTGAATCATTAATATTGAAATTATGGCCTGTAACACTATAACTCATACCTAAATGAACATTATCTAATATGTATTTTCTCTGTAAGGAATAGCAAAGACTTGGACTAAGGAACGGTAAAGAGGACTTCAGCACTGTGTTTGGGGGCTGTTTTATACAGTGAAATCACCAATAAAATGCACAAAAATGAGAAAAACAGCACTAAACTGATTATGAAAAGGACCCAATATGAGAGCTAAAATAAGAACATGCAAGTCAGGAGACCAATGTTCTTCACTTTTGTGCATATCTGCAGGGGGCCATGAAAGTGCCATGAATGATGGTTTGGCGAATTTAAATAAATTTTATTTAGATAGGCAGATTTGCAAGTAAGAAATCTCCAAATAGTGAGGATCAACTATGGTTACTTTTTTTTTTTGTGGTACCGAGCATCAAATTTAGGACCCTGTGGCTTGAAAGGCAGGCAGAACCACTGCCGCAACTTGTTACTTTTAAAAAACATTTTCCTGGGTAAACTTATTTTGAATAATTAAACTGTTGGAGTAGTTTCCTTTCTGAAATACATACTTTGTATCATATTGTCCTTTTAGTCAGGCATTTCTACTTTATGTTTGAAAATACTGACAACTTTTGTTTTTTTAGTTTCAATTGCAGAACTGATACCATCCTGAAACATTTTCATGTTTTCTTCTCAATTGGTTTGGTTTCAGGAGGCTAAGTTAAGCAAATTCCATCTCTTTGGCTCTAGGAGTGAGGTAGAGATGTAAGTCAGTTTTTGCTTGAAACAGTATCAAATAGTCAAGCAAATATAATTCCTTGTAATCTTTAAGGTTTCTTTTCTTTTTCTTTCAATACTGCTGACTGAACTTAGGGGTGCTCTCCCACAGAGCTACATTATTTTTTGAGACAAAGTCTTGCCAGGTTGTCTAAGCTGGCTTTGAACTTTCAATCTTTTTGCCTCATCCTGGGAAGTAGGTGGGATTACAGTCATTTGGCCCAACAGCTTTCAGATTTTTATTAAAACAGTAGGACTGGCTGTTGTTCATATGCATCACCATAAGAAAACCTTTGGTGCTAATCTAAGGAATTTCATATCGATGATTGGAAGAAGTTCTTGATGAGGGGACGTTTTAAAAAGTGTTCTTTACATGAAATAGACTTTAACAGGGAATGTCAAGACTAGGAGACCAGTGACAATTTGTTGGGATAATACAGACATGAGGTTATGGGGACTGGTTAAGATATGGTACTGTGAAAAGGATGGGGTAAGACCTAGTTGATCTGGGCATGGGGTTAATTGGTCCCATCAGTAATTGGGGCAGGATTTTACGACTGAGTTCTATACAAGTAGCTCAGTATTCTGGAGCTTTGTGTACCATGTTGAGGAATTCAAGTTTTATCTGAAATGCAGTGGTAAGATATGGAAAGACTTGGGGCAGTGACATGTTCTGATTTATATTTTTATACAATCATGCTTGCTGAGTATAAAATAGAGAGGTTTACAAATTAGGTGGTAAAGTGATGACAGTAGGAATGGAGATGAAATGTTATAATGCATGCTTGTGAAGGTCTTGTGGTGGATTGGACAAGGACTGTGTAGTAGGAAGTGTCAAGAATGACTTGCTTATGCAACTCTTGGATGAAAGTATCACTTAGTAAGATAAATAATGATCAGATTTAGGGAAAAGTGTTGGGAGCCCAGTGGTTCAGACATACCAGTTGGGAAGGAAATGTCAAGTGGGAAGTTGAGCATATGGCCTTAAGTTTAGCAGTGGAATTTTGGGCTTAGAGTTTGGACTCAATTAATGAGCATCTGGATATTATTTAAAGCCTAAGGAGAGGATGAATGTAGGGAAGCAGTGCAGAATAAGGTGTTCACTGTAGGACTCCTGTAGAGCATTGGTTTCAAGCAGTAATGTTCATTTAAAGCAGGGCTGGAAGACCAAGAAAGAAAGAAGTACCAGAGTGTTGTGAGAATATGATGTTTGGAAATTTGAATCTATTTCGAAAAGGGGAGGTAGTGAACACTTGTGTTATTGGAAAGTCATCTTGATCAATTTTTTTTGAACTGGCATTCACGTTAATGCATGGTTAGCCCTTAACTTACCTGTTAAATTTTACCCCTAGTTACTTAGTAGGTGAATACTTACTGCACTAGACTCTGTGCTTTATTCCCGGTTATTTTGTAACTGTATCTTGTACTTGTCTATTACTCTGCTTTTGCCTGAGTAATCTGCTCCCTAACTACTTGTAATAATCACTTCCTCCTTTCTGAGAACACTTGTAGCTATTTGCTCTTCCCCCTCTTATAGCATTTAATCTTTTGTCTTGATATATAATTATGTAAGCACTTAGAAACACTAAGTTAATTAGTATTCTTCTCTCACCTCCCCTAGTAGACAGTAAACTTGCTGAGGGTAGAAACACTCTTTTAATTGGTTTGTATTCAAATACTTCTCAAAGGAAATGGTATTTGTCTTAAAAAACAAAACATTTTTTAACCATATGATGTTCTTCAATAGAATTTAGACCTAATTTTTAAAATGAAAAATACCATCAGAATCTACTGGACCATCAGAAGTCTTCTATTTAGTAGACCAGGGTGCCCTGAGTTTTCCAATTTTGGTGAAAATAAACAGCAGCCAAGGCAAAGTGTCATTTCTGTTAGCCTTCTTGAAACAGTAAAGAAAGAATAATCTGGGTGGTATCCCCTTGTCATTTTATTCTATTGGTGTTATATTTTCTTTATACTACGTAGGTAGATGAGGTAAAAAAGAAAAGTAGTATTACATGCAGTTGTGAAATTATTTTACATTCAGCCATTGATTTTGACAGCTCTTTTGTGCAGAGAGCTTTCTGAGGGCCAGAACTAGTAGTTGGTTCTGTATTACTTCTGTAGCCGTGGTTCCTGTCCTGTAGTACATATCTACTAATTAATTTTTTGTTGTTGTTGAATTAAAGTCTTAGGAAACAATGTTTGTCTTTTGAAGCATGAAGTTAGTATATAAGGATTAAAGAAGGAAATGTGTGACAGAACCTAATAGTAGTGCATGCCAAATTGGTGAACTTAGATTCAAATCTGGTTATAAGCTTGCAGTGAAATCTGATTCTGAAATCATAGTAACTTGCTTTTAGATTAAGTATTACATTATCTTGAGTAGGTATCACATGTTTATAGAAAATCTAAACTTTTCATTAGACAATTATATGATAACTGAGCCATATGTAGTTTTCATGTATCAGCTATATACAATTTTTTCTTTTTGGTACCAGGAATCGAACTTGGGACCTTGCACTTAAGTGCAAGACAGGCGGCGGAACCACTGAGCTAAATCCCCAGCTCAGTTATATAGAAGTTTGACTTTCATGGTAGCATATCCTTTCAAATAAAATGAAAGTAGTTTACGGAAGACTCCACACAGAATATTATTTACTCATGCTTTCCTTTTGGGTTATGTTATTATAGGTGGGATAGCTCCTAGTATGTAATTTCCATTGTCCATTGAGGTACTTTCTCTATAGATGGCAGCTTTATTCAAGAGCAAGCTATTATTAACACTGAAACCATTATTCCCAATTTCCAGTATTTCAGAAATCTTAATGGAAGTTAAGCATTTATCTCCAATAAAGGTATTGAGGTGCACAATATAACATTTCTTTGCTTTTACTTGTGGT
This sequence comes from Heterocephalus glaber, assembly GCF_053883595.1. NCBI lineage: Eukaryota > Metazoa > Chordata > Mammalia > Rodentia > Bathyergidae > Heterocephalus > Heterocephalus glaber. The sequence goes on from NW_028258303.1 coordinate 14,763,408, forward strand.
CAGCTGTTATGGTGAATACTGACAGTCTTATGCTAAGCAGATGTCTTTGTTTATTTTAAAAATAAAAAAAATATTTATTAGCATCTTCCATCTTGAAGTTTGCAGGAGGGAAAAATGGAAATGTTTCTTGATGTTGTTAATATTTGGTAACATATAAGAAGGTAGGATTGATGCCTCACATTGATTCTGGGTCTTCTGTAATGCTCTTTACAAATCTTTCTAATATTTTGGCTTTCTTTCTCCATTTTCTACCTATTTCTTGTGAAAACTTGAAGTAGATCATCTATCTTTATTAGCATATATTTGATAGCTCTCAAAATGATAAAAGCCTTGACTTGGAATTCCAAAATTAAGTTTTGCACAGTGATTTCAAAGTTGCTATAATTTTTTACAAGATATCTGAACGTGAAGTGTTATTTCCATGGGATTAGGACTTTATTTTATCATGTTTTAAAATATTTTTTAATTTTTAATTTTTTTTCCATTTAGTTTATTGGTGCATTTTAGATATACAATACAGTTACATTCATCATTAGGATCTTGTACCTTTACATGATGTATCTTGGTTCTTATTTTTTTCCCTTTCCCTGCCCTCCCTTCACCCCCTCCATCCTTCCCTATTTACAAAGACTTTGTTTCCATATTTTTCGTTTTCTCATATTTTTTCTTTTCCCTTCTTTCCTTTCCCCTACCCCTCCCACTTCTCCTATTCCTTTAAACATTTTCTTCCTATTTCACGATATCAGTTATACATTTTGATTCTTATTTACACTTTTAGTTTTTCACACCAGAGAAACTATTCAGTATTTACACATGTGTCCTATTTATTTCACTGAAGAGTATAGCTGCAGTGTACATCCACTTAGCTACAAATGTCTCCAGTTTTTCATTCTTTATGGCTGAGTAGTACTCCATTTTGTTGAAATAAAACACATCTTCTTTATGCAGTCTCCAGTTGATGGGCAATTGGGCTGTTTTCAAGTTTTAGCTATTACAAGCTGTGCTGCTATAAACACAGGTGCGTATGTATCACTGTGGTATGATACTTTTAATTCTTTTGGGAAGATACCCCGTAGAGGAATAGCTGGGTCAAATGGGACTTCCAGTCCTAGTGAGGTATCTCCATATTGTAAATTTTTAACTTTTTGGCTTGAATTTGCTGAACCATTCAATTACCCACAAGCCTGCTATTTTTAGGGAATTAAGTTGGGAGGTTGACTGGTTAATGACTGAGTTATTTTAAGTTTTTTTTTTTGGTAGTGGAGACCAAACTTGCGACCTTGTGCTTGCAAGGCAGGCACTGGAACCACTGAGCTAAATCCTCGGCCCATGACTGAGCTTTTTTTTTTTTTTTTTTTTGATACAGGGGATGGAACTCGGGACCTTGCCCTTGCGAGGCAGGCAGCAGAACCACTTAAATCCCTGGCCCAACTGAGCTATTTTAAATAGTTGGGCACTTAGTTAATTTGGGGATTTTCTGTCTATGTGGATGAGATCAGTCAGCACATGTCTGCTAAGATTTTCAAAGATCTCTGCAGGGAAGTAGCTGTAGGGCCTTTCCCATAAAGAGACTTTGTTTTGCGAATTTCGGTTTATCCTAGGCTTGTAGAATGCCGGTAACATTAAGGCATAGTTTGGGGATACTGTGTAGTCTGTAGAGATACATTTTGCAGTGGGTATTGTTTTAAAATAGAAATGATTGTTGTTGCTGTTTTGCCTATTTTAATGCTTTCTGTCTGAAGGTGCCTTTTTGGAGGCAACTCCTAGTGCAGGGGGTTGCAAGGGAAGGTGGGACTCTAGTCAGTTCAGCTGCTCATCCCAGTTCTACCTTTGACTGGCATTGTGATCCTTTGACCTCATTTTCCTCAAGGAAAAAAAAATGAAGTGGATAAAAATGAATTTGTTAACATAGTTTTACATCTGATGATTTTGTTATATAATTTTTATTGCTTCTTCTGATAAGAAAGGATCATGGGAAAGTGAAAGGCAGCAGTGAAGAGTTTTAGAATTAAGACCATAATGAAAAGATTGTGTTTCATCTTCATACATTTGTGTTTACAATAGATTTGCAGTTTATGTTTTATCCCATTGTAAAATTATTCCATAATCATTGGGAAAAAAGTATTTTCTAAAAAACTGCCTTATGTGATACCCATTGAGATCAAGGGATTGAAGTGCAAATAAATTTGTGTAGCATTTCAGAAATCTGTTTGGCTTCAAAAAATGTGTCACCTTGCTTACATATTCTATCTTAATTTTTTTGGCATTGATCATTTATATATATATTGGCCATGTGATCATAATGTGTATATTTCGCAGCATATCAGAAAGTAAAAGACCTTGTTTTTTAAGTTTTTCTTGAAAAGAATATATGAGGAAGAGTTATGACGATGCTTTATCTGAATGATTTAATGGATACCATATCAGAAGACTTTGGTGCTTTTGTTTCAAGGGCTGTCAGCCCTAGTTTGGGTCCTTAATACTTCTCACTTGGAGAATTACGTTAATGGACAGACTGTCCAGGCTCTTGCCTTGCCAAACCAATTTTTGTGTTTTTCCTGTTTTATTCTTCCTGGTGTGGACTTTTGGTCATGTCACTACTTTGTTTGTATAATTAAGTGAAGTGCAAACCCATTCTGGGATTCAAGGCCCTCATGTGTCCCAGTTCACACATACTCCCTTTAATCAATCTCTGAGTCTCTTCTTCCCCTCCTCCTCTTCCTCTTTCCTTTCCTCTTCCCTTCATCTTCCCTCTTCCTCCTCCTCCATCCTCCTTTCTCCTTCTTCCTCCTTCCCTCTCTCCTCTTTTTTACCCTCCTCTCCTTCCCCCATCCTCCCTGCCTTCTTTTTTCGATTCTTTCCCTCCTCCCCTCCATTCTCTCTACTTCCCTCATCTCTCCCTCCTTTTCTTCTTCTATTCCCCCTTCCTTTTTCTCTTCTTTTCCTCCCTCTCCTTTCTCTCTTTTAATGAAACTATCTACAACCAAATGACTATTTGTAATAACTGTAACTGTCCCTCCCTCCCTTTTCTCTCTCTTCTTTCTCCTCTCCTCTCTCTTGTCTGTATCTATATCCATATCTATATCTGCATAAATACTGTGATCGATATTTCCCATCCTTCTTTCTTGCTTTCTTTCTGCTATGGTCTCAATATTTATAATCCCCCCTTCATAGATTGACATTCCTGTCCTATGATCATAGTATTAGGAGGTGGAGCCTTTGGGAGGTGATTGGTCAGGAGAATAAGAACCCCCAGGAATGGGATTTTTGCCTTAGTAAAAGATAGCCCGGAGAGACCTGGTCCCTCTTCTACCATGTGGAGTTAGAGTAAGAAGAGGTCTTTGAAGAAGTGGGCCTTCACCAGATACTAAATCTGCCAGCATCTTGGTGTTGGACTTTGTACCCTCCAGAACTGTGAGAAATAAATTTTTTGTTTATATACCACACAATGTGTGGTGTTTTGTTACAATACAACACACTAAGACATTTTTACTGTTCTTATTTTTTTAGCTTATATTGTTAAATTTGCTTAGATTGTCTCCCTCTTTTGAAATTGGGTCTTGTAAGAAACAATTAAAAACACAGTTACTTTCTTTCAGTCTTTCTTAATGAAACTATATCTACACCTAAATGAGTACGATTAATACATTCCTGTGACTATTTGTAACAGTTATTACTCTTCTTACAGCTGATATTTTACACAGCTTTGTTCTATTCCACTCAAATGGAAAGTTTATTTTAAAGTTGGGCCCCTTCAGGATTTGGTTTGTAATCATCTTTTATCTTTTGCAGTGCTGTGCTTATGGTAGGTATTCAATACATTTGTAAGAGATTAAGTGTTATGATTTATATCTAGATTTCTCCTAAAACCTCATGCACTCATAGGTGGGGCTTTCAGAGGTGACTGAATTGTAGGGGGTCTAATAGCTGACTTGCTTGCTGTTAGGAGGTGGGGTCTGATCAGAAGAGGTGGGTGGCCTGAAAATGTTTATCTTCCTCCCCAGCAATTCTACTCACTCTCTGCTTCCTGGGTGCAATGACACGAGCAGCTTCTCCTCTGCCATGCCCGTCTGATATGCCTTCCTGTTCTACAGCCAGCCAACTCTGGACTGAAACATAAGCCAAAGTAAATCACTCCTCATTTCAGTTGTGAGTGTCAGGTATTTTGTCACAGTGACGAAGAGAGTTACTAAGATGTTGAGTTTTGGAATTAAGAAGTGGACAGAGGGGCCATTAAAAATTACTCTAAGTTTGGTGTTATGGCACATTCCTGTAATTCCAGCCTGTTTGGGAAGCTGAGGCAGGAAGCTGAGTCTGGCCTGAGCAATTTAGTGAGACCTTTTCTTCTCAAAAAGAAAATGTAGCTCAATGTGATGCCCTAAATTTGACCTTCAGTAACACACACACAGACGCAGATACATATATACACACTCATACTGCAAAACACTTGGATAGCAATAATTTTTGACATATCCAAATGTCCAATTGATGTTTGCCCCTGTTTTTTTTTTTTTTTTTTTTTGCTGAGTATTGAACCTAGGGTGTTACAAATATTAAGCACAGTACCACTGAACTACTCCTGCACCTGTAGCCTCCCCCCTTTTTATTCCCATTTACGGAAACTAAGGAGATAAGAGTTACTTGATAATAATGTAGGTGCAGTATTATCTAGTTGGGTGAAAAAACGTTACCAGATTTATTTTTGTATTTCTGGCTTGTTTTATTTCTGTTATGATAGTATATGTAGTTCATCTCTTTTTTATAGGTACTGCATTGAACTTACTAGGTATGGGCCTCTGGGTGAGAGAGGAGCTGGGTAGATCTAAAGTATGTACTTGGGAAAACTGATCCTAAAAATACTTTGGGAGTGGTCTACTGCATATGGTTCAAGACTTAATGGGATGATGGGTGTTTAATAGGGTGAGGGATTAAGGGGCACTCATCACCTTAAGGTTCTACGGGGAAGAAAACACATGAACATTAATTTTGGGGACTCCTCTAACTGGTCTGTATGATACTTCTTTCTTTCTTTCTTTTTTTTTTTTTGATGGTACTGGGGATCAAACTCACGACCTTGTGCTTTCAAGGAAGGCACGACACCACTGAGCTAAATCCCCCTATCCCTGACACTTATTATTTAGGTAATGATATATTGGGTTTGTTTTTAAGTTAGGAAATTTGTAAACCTGGCACAAAGGTCTCAGGGTAGCAAACCAAGTCTTAATATGTAGTTTTCTTAATAGCTAATCATCAGCACCTTGACATTTTTCTCTCCCATTCTTTGGTTCTCTGAAACAAAATGTTTCCACATACCACTTCCCTTGCCTAAATATGGTATTAATTTTCCTTAATTTTTGATGGTTGGGTCATTATTAGGGATGGCTAGAGGTCTTTACATACCTAACTATACTCTTTTCCGTGAGATTGTCAGTGGTCTGGATTTTATTCATTCTGGAATCATTACTACTAAATATTAGATATTAGTGCTAAAATGACTTAAAATAGTGAAATATTTTACTTACTGAATCTTTTCAGGACTATTTTTCTAGAAATGGGATTATGCATCACTGGCCATGACCCACATTTTCATTTTCTGACCCACATCATGGAATCTCCTACTGAATGTTAATGGTCTGTTTTTGTATGGAAAAACAACTGATGCTGTGGACTCGTAACGAGACATGTGCTTTGAGTATTTTTTCAGAAGTAGGGTGTATATATGCTCAGTGGTGCATAAGGTTTTGATGGTGTTTTCTTTCTTTTTAAAAATTTCTTTTTATTTAAATCTTTGAGACAAGGTCTCACTATGTAGTTTAGGCTGTCATTGAATTCACTATGTAGCCAGGCTGGCCTCAAACTTGAGGCGATCCTCCTGCTTCAGTCTCCCAAGTGCAGGGACTGTAGGTGTGCACCACCATGCCCAGCTTTTTGATGGTGTTTTCTATGCCCAATTACAGAAGTTTGTGAGGTAGTTAACTGTGTGTGCAGGAATATGGGTATCTCAAAGTTTTTTTTGTTTTTTTGTTTTTGTATATTTGGTGGTCCAAAATTAGACTTGGACTAGGTCTTTAGTTTTACTAGCAAAACATTGTTGACTCATCCAAACAGCCCAATTGAAATCCTAATGAATAATTAGTAGTCCTAGTAAATCGCCAAATGTTTGGTAATTTTTCCATCTTTTAGCAAAATATTGTTTATATAATACTAAGGAGAAACTTTAAGAATCTCTACTCAAATTGATAGTTGTTTTTATTTTTAACCCAGTGAAGGTAGTGTTACCAATTTTAATTAATTAATCAGTTTTTTGGTTTTTTTGACGCAGAGTGTCACTCTGTGGTTCAAGTTGACCTTGAATTCACTATGTATCACAGGCTGGCCTTGAACTTGCAGTGATCCTCCTGCCTCAGCCTACTAAGTGCTAGGATTATAGGTGTGTACCACCACATATGGCTTGATTTTATTTTTTTAAACCCCACTGAAGTAAGAACTTTAGAAATACTGCAAATAAGTCCATGGGTTTTGTCTTTTTAAGTGTATGTTTGCATGTGTTTTTGCCTAAGAAAAGGGAATGTTGAAAGTGAGTTTGTAAGGCCTGTATGAATCCTTAGTGTTCAAAGTTAGATGTTACTGTAACGTCCATACATTTCTGGCATGAGAACCTATTTACAGATTCAAGTTTCATATCTGTTCTTGCCTCTAGAATAGTAGCTGTTTTTCTTGATAGATGCTACAGATACCTAAAACTAAAGCTGTGGTGGACCATTATAGAAAGTTGGTCTTTGCAAGACTAAATATGAGAGCAGGGGTGGTGGTGGGTGGTATACAAAAACCCAAGTTAAGGATAAGAACTTAGCCTCCTTCAGAAGATATTTTAAATACTCTGTTGAATGGTATTCAACTAGCAGTCTTTCTTTTAAAATGCTACTGCTTGCTTCATTAAACTAGTTGTTATCCAATTTTATTCCCTTCATTTAACTATGGAAAGGTGGAATAAGGAATGAACAGAGTCACACTTTTAGTGTTGGTTGTAGAAAGTAGAATTTAAGATCTTATGACAAGCCTTCTAAAAAATTTAGCGACTTTAATTGGCTCCTGTGCACATAAAAGCATTCACTTTTGACTGAGATGACTTGGAGGAGGCTTTAGGGATCAGGGGACTTTTTTATAATTTAGAGGCCGCTGGAGTACTAATGGGTGCCTGAGGAGTTAGAGGTGGGAGAGTTATTGCCAAACACTTTTGCCTGAGTTTGAAAGTTAAAGCTTTTTGCTTTTTCTGAAGACCATTTGATCATGTGCTGCACCTTTTGAGTTAAGATAACAAGATTAATTTTAAAAGTTTAAAATCCCAGCTCTTTGAATTAAGTCTTATTGACTCAGTCTAGAGAGGTCCAGTCTTAAATGAAGTATTCGTGAACTGTAAAGTAGGGCCGGGGATTTAGCTCAGTGGTTTCGCTGTCTGCTGCGCAAGTGCAGGGACCCGAGTTCGATACCCTGTACCAAAAAAAACAAACCCCCACAATTTGTCTATGGCCATACCACCCTGAACACGCCCGATCTCGTCTATAAAGTAAATAGAATAAAATTGCATTACTTTAGCTTCTTCACTTGAATCTACCACTGCAAATCTACCATTTCACTTCAGGATGAAGGAAAGGCCAAAGAGGAGAAATAGCAGAATTCTTATCCCATTCTTTTTTCTGTTCCTACTTCGAGATTATAGAACTTTGAGGCTTGAAATCTGATGTGTTGTAATATCACATACATTTTTGTATTTTATTTAATATGTTTGTGCTATATGTGTTCAAAGAAAATAATAAAGTTCTTTCAAATTTCTTTTATTAGATCACAACAATGGTTTTTTTTTTTTTTTTTTTTTGGTACCAGGGATTGAACTCGGGTCCTTAGCTTGCGAGGCAGGCGGTGGAACCACTGAACTAAATCCCCTGCCCAATAAATGCATTTTATTTAAACCTGGAATACTGAACTTCCAAGTCCTTGCAGTGAAATAAATTCTTTGGCACCATAAAACAATTTCCTTAAAATAACATGACAGAGCCAGTGTGTGATGCATGCCTGTAGTCCCTCCTGTTCTGCAGGTTAAGGCAGGAGGATCACTTGAGTCCAGGAGTTGGAGACCTACCTGAGGAACATAGCAAAACCCATCTTTAAAAAAGACATTTTTGGCATATTTTTATACATGTGTAAGTAAAAAGTTAGAATAATGCATTATCTATAATTTAATGACATTAAGAGATAATTCTAATTTTTTAGGATATAGAATTATTACTATCATTATCAAGAAACATTTGTCTAGTGGTTGTATTTTTCTAAATTAAAAAAAATTTTTTTTTTGTTCTAGAGATGGAACCCAGGGCCTCACATACATGCAAGGCATGTACTCTGTCACTGTGCTACATCTCAAGTTCTTTTTTATTTTATTTTGAGACAGAGTCTTGCTGAGTTGTCCAGCCTTGCCTTGAAATCACCATCCAACTTGCAGTCCTTCTACCCCAGCCTCTTCAGCTTCCCAAGTAGCTGGAATTATAGGTGTGTGCTGCCATGCCTCGTCATATTTGTGTGTGTGTGTTTGTGTGTGTGTGTGTGTGTGTGTGTGTGTGTGTACTGGAGTTTGTACCAGGAGTGTTGAGGTTACATGCCTGGCCCTTTTATTTTTTCATTTTGAGACAGCATCATCAAGTTGCTCAGGGTGGCCTGAAATTTGCAGACCAACTCACCATCCTCCTACCTCAGCCTCCCCAGTATTGTGACTCAGCCTCTCTGTTAACTGTGATTACAGAGGTGTGCCATTGCACCTGACAAGAGAGCCTTTTTCTTAAAAAAAAAAAAAAAAAAAAAAAAAAGCACAAGTGTAACACCCTCCCCCATCTACCGCTGATATCTTTCTCTCCTTTACTTCCAACTTTAGAGACTTTCTTGGTCAGCTTTTCCCTCCTTTTTCTGTCAGTTGATCTGATTTTCTCCTTAAACTCTTTACTTGTTAAATAATGGCTTCTATTTCTCCATTTTTATTTGTGCCGTAGTATTTATTATCTTCAATTCCTGTTAGCATTATAAGCCTATTTCTCTTACTTTAGAGACAAACATAAATAAATTTGTTCTATGTTCTTTTCTGCCCTTTCAAAAATTGACTTCAGAAAGAATGGGGTTCAGTAATAGTTCTTAGGTGCAGTCTATGAACCTCAGGCAGGATTTCCTAAGACCCTTTAAGAGGGTCTTATACCTATATGCCAATAAGATGGAAAACACACAAGAAATGGACAGATTCCTAGATACATATGAATTACCAAGTTGAACAAAGAAGACCTAAAAATTGTAAAGACCCAATATCAATAAATGAAATTAAAAATGTAATTAAAAACTTACCAACTAAGAAAAGCCCTGGCCTGGATGTCTTCATTGCTGAATTCTACAAGACATTTAGAGAAGAACTACTGCCACTACTGTTTAAACTCTTCAATGAAATTTCAAAGGGAAGCAGTATTCCCAGATTGATTCCTGGAAGCATCACCTTGATCCCCAAAGCAGAGAAAGACCCAACCGAAAAAGAGAACTATAGGTCAATCTCACTAATGAACATAGATGCAAAAATCCTTAATAAGATACTGGCAAATAGAATGTAGAAGATCATCAAGAAGATCATACACCCTGATCAAGTGGGATTCATCCCAGAGATGCAGGGATGGTTCAACATATGCAAATCAATCAATGTAATACACTATATCAATAGAGCCAAGGACAAAAACCATATGATTACCTCAATAGATGCAGAAAAAGCATTTGACCAAATCCAACATGCATTTATGATAAAAACCCTACAAAAAATTGGAATAGATGGTCTCTACCTCAATTTGATAAAAGCCATCTATGAAAAACCAACAGCCGGTGTCATACTAAATGGTCAGAAATTGAAATCCTTCACACTAAAATCAGGAACAAGACAAGGATGTCCACTATCACCACTCTTGTTCAATATAGTTCTGGAAACATTAGCCATGACAATTAGCCAAGAGAAAAAAATAAAAGGAATAAAGATAGGAAATGAAGTCAAATTGTCATTATTTGCAGATGACCTGATACTCTATATAGAAGACCCCAAGAACTCCACCAAAAGTCTTCTAGACTTAATAACCAAATTGAGTAAAGTAGCTGGATACAAGGTCAACACAAAAATCAATAGCTTTCCTCTACACGAATAACAGACTCGCTGAGAGAGAAACAGCAAACAATTCCTTTCACAATAGCATCCAAAAAACTGAAATACCTAGGAATCGACCTAACGAAAGAAATCAAAGACCTCTGCTCTGAAAACTATAGCACTCTGAAAAGAGAGATTGAAGGTGATATCAGAAAATGGACAGACATCCCTTGCTCCTGGGTAGGAAGGATCAATATAGTGAAGATGGCCATACTTCCAAAACTGCTGTATAGATTCAATGCAATTCCAATTGAGATCCCAGCAGCATACTTCATGGACCTTGAGAAAACAATCCAAAAATTCATTTGGAACAAGAAGATGCCCAGAATAGCAAAAGCAACTCTAGGTAACAGAGACATGGCAGGGGGTATCACAATCCCCAACTTGAAACTATACTACAAAGCCACTGTGATGAAAACATCATGGTACTGGCAAAGAAACAGACTTGAGGACCAGTGGAACAGATTAGAAGATGCAGAAACAACCCCAGACACACTCAGCCATCTCATCTTTGATACAGGAGCCAAACACCCTCACTGGAGGAAAGGTAGCCTCTTTAATAGGTGCTGGAAAAATTGGGTTTCAACTTGTCAAAGATTAAAACTAGTCCTATATCTCTCACCATGCACTAAACTAAAATCTAAATGGATTAAAGATCTAAATATTAAAATAGAAATGCTGAACTGGCTGGAATAGAGATTAGGTAGAACTCTTGAAGACATTGGTGTAGGAAAAGATTTTATGAATAAAACCTCAGCTGCCTGTGAACTAGCACAAACAACAAGTGGGATCTCTTCTTATTAAAAAGCTTTCTGCACAGCAAGAGAAACCACCAGCAGTGTGAAGAGACAACCCACAATGTGGGAAAAAAATCTTCACCTGCTGTTTCTCAGACAAAGGTCTCCTATCTTGAATCTATAAAGAACTTTAAAAAATCAGACCTCCCAAATTTAAAGACCCATTCCAAAAATGGGCATTTGAAATGAATAGACATTTCTCACACAAAGAAGTAGAAATGGCAAATAAACATATGAAAAAATGTTCAACATCATTGGTCATTCGAGAGATGCAAATGAAAACAATGCTGAGATTCCACCTCCAAAAAGAATGGCTGCTATCATGAAATCAACCAATAACAAATGCTGGTGGGGCTGTGGAGAAAGAGGAACACTGCTCCACTGTTGGTGGGAGTGTAGACTGGTGCAACCATTGTGGAAATCAGTATGGAGATACCTCCAAGAACTAGGACTGGAAGTCCCATTTGACGCAGCTATTCCCCTGCTGGGTATCTTCCCCAAAGAATTAAAAGAATCATACTACAGTGATGTATGTGCACCCATGTTCATAACAGCACAATTTGTAATAGCTGAAACTTGAAAACCGTCCAGTTTCCCATCAACTGGAGACTGGATAAAGAAAATGTTTTTTTTGTTTTTTTTTTTTTCAATAAAATGGAGTACTACTCAGACATAAAAAATGACAAATTAGAGACGTTTATAGCTAAATGGATGCACATTGAGGCGATACTCTTAAGTGAAATAAACAGGACACACGTGTAAATACCAAATAGTTTCTCTGGTGTGAGGAACTGAAACTGTAAATAAGAACCAAAAGGTATAATAGATAATGTGAAATAGGAGGAAAAAGGGGCCGAAGGGGAAGTGGGAGGGGTAGGGGAAAGGAAAGAAGGGAATGGAATTAATATGAGAAAATGGAGAAATGCAAAGTCTTTGTAAATAGGGAGGGATGGAGGGGTTGAAGGGAGGGCAGGGGAAGGGGGAAAAATAAGAACCAAGAGAGATTATGTAAAGGTGCAAGTTTCCAATGATGAATGTCATTATATTGTATACCTAAAATGTACCAGTGATTAGAATGAATAATTAATAATGCAAAATAGGGGGAAAATGTCCAAAGGAGTAGGGGAAGTGGGAGGATGGGAAAGGAAAGAAGGGATGGAAAAAATATGAGAAAAGGAAAAAGTGGAAACAAAGTCTCTCTAAATAGTGAAGTGTGGAGGGCGTGAAGGGAGGGCTGGGAATAGGGAAAAAAATAACCAAGATGCATCATGTAAAGGTATAAGTTCCCAATGAGAAATGTAAATGTATTGTATACCTAAAATATACCAATAAAAGAATTAAGACAAAAGAAAAAAAAGAGGGTCTTATATTTATGTCAGATAAAAGTTATTTTCATAATAATACTAAGAGTTGCCATTTGTACTGCTTAACACAAATCAAGACAGTTGTACTGTGTAAACTGTTCAAGTAGTGACTGTATTCTCTACTATGATGTACATTTAGTTATTTTTTTTAAAAGGCCATTTGATAAAGCAATAAAATATTTCTTTAATCTTGGCCCTGCATAAATTTTAAGTTTGATGAAATTAGATACTATATAAAATTTACTGTCTTAACCATTTTTAAGTGTATCGTTCAGAGGCATTAAGTACATGGACAGTATTGTACAACAAACATCACTGTCCAACTTCAGAAATTTATCATCTTAAACTTCATACTTGTTAAAAATAATGACTTCCATTTCTCCTTTTCCCTATCACCTGATAACCACTGGTCTACTCTGGTTTCTATGAATTGGGCTATTCTTCGTACCTCATAGAAGTACAAACAGTGTTTGCCCTTATATTGTCTGATTTATTTAGCATACTGTCTTCAAGGTTTGTCCTTGTTGTAGTTTGCATCAAAATTTTATTCTTTTCTAAGACTTAGTGTTCATTATACATATGTATCACATTTTGCCTATCTATTCATCTGTTTATGGACCTTTGGGTTGCTCTACCCTTTGGCTGTTGTCAATAATCCTGCTGCAAACACAAATGTACAAATGTATGTTTGAACCCCTGTGTTCATTTCTTTTTTTAAATATACTCAGAAGTAGAAGTACTGGACATAGGATAATTCTGTTTCTTTTATTTTACTTTATTTTTTGAGGAACTGTTTTTCACAGCAGCTGTACCATTTTACATTCCTAGTAGCAATTCAATGGGTTCCAGTTTCTCCACATCCTTGTCTCACAAGTACCTGGTTATTTTATTTGTTCTTGTTTTTGTTTTTTAATTACAGTGATTCTTAGGGACATGAAGAGGTATCTCATGGTTCTGATGGGTGTTTCCTAATGATTAGTGATTTTGAGCATCATTTCATTTGGTTATTCGCCATTTATAAGTGTATTGTAATATAAGAAATGGAAGTATACATAAAGCACTTTTGCTGCATAATAAAGTGTGATGAATAATTGAAGAGAAGCAGTTGGAATTGTATTTCATGGGATATTTTTATTTGAAATAATGGCTGATAAACTGTGATTATTCATTTAATCTTTGGTATTTGGCAGATATTTTGTCAAATGATAAAGTACAGGTGTTATTAATGTCAGAATTTGAACTTTTAAAGGACAGTTGTAATCTGGGCATAGTGGTACCTGTAATTCCAGCTACTCAAGAGACTGAGGGCAGGAGGATGGAAAGTTCACGGATCCAGAATTGATTTCAAAATGTTGACTTTCTATGGAGGAACTTAGCAAGACTTCATTTCAAAATATAAAAAGGACTAGGGACTAGGGATATAGCTCCTCTGAGTTCAGTCCCAGTTTCCACCACCACTCTCCCACACAAAATGGGTAATTATAATTTTGGAAAACTTGTGTTTGCCATTGTGCACATGACAGCCTCCCGTTACTCTAAAGACATTTCTGAAAAGATATGTAATAATAAGAAATGTGATTTAAAAATTGTGTAATGGAAAATCTGCATAACTCAGTGAACTAATATTTTTTCAGTATTACAAGGTACAAGAATGACCCGTGAGTATTAATTGTAACAATGCCAAAAATTCAGTGATGTGATTTTAAATACTGTACTACAACTAGCTTTAAGAAACTACTAAATTTCATGTTTTGCTATGGTAGCAAAGAAGAGTGTTGTCAGTGGTTAACCAAAAACTATATAAATTTTCACTTTTCATTTACATATCTGTGTGAGGTGGATTTTCTTCATAGTGCTTCATTATAAACCATTTGCAATATACTGCAAAACAATATATTGCAGATTTATTGTAGAAGTGTAAGAATTCAGCAAATTTCTACTAAGCCAGATGTTAACTTTGTAAAAGTATGAAAACCAGTGCCACCCTTCTCTCTGAAGTTTTGTTTTGGAAAAAATATGTATTTTTCATTAAAACATTGCGTTGACACATAAGGACTTTTTAAAATTTTAAATGAATCAATAAAGATAATTAAATTTTCAATTTTTATTTTAATATAGTAAATATGGATTGATATAGCCCATGTGAACAAAACTCTGTAGGGTCTTCAATAATTTTTTTTAGTGCTGGGGATTGAACCCAAGGTCTTGTTCATGATAGGTAAGCATTCTACACTGAGCTACACTCCATGCCCTGGGGTCGTCAGTAATTTTTAAGAATATAAAGGACTTGAGACTATGGTCTACACTGATTGCATGATCTAGCAAAACTGTCTAGTAGCCATGTGTTGCTATGTTGAGCACTTAAAATTTGGCTAGTCTCTTGAGGTGTACAATGCATATAAAATACAGGAATTCAAAGCCTTAATATGAAGAAAAGAATGTAAAAGATGCACATTTACTTTGGAGGATTGAACTTGGACCTTCTCACATGCTAAGCACGCTGTCTAACACTGAGCCGCATCCCAGTCCCTAATAATCTTTATAATTCTGGTTACATGTTGAAATGACTATCTGTACAAGGTATGATAGAAAACTATAGTGAATGTTTACAGTAAAATTTCTTACAGTAAAAGACACATTGCTGTTACCCTCACATCAAACACATCCACCATTTTTGCCACTTTCTGGAAGTCCTCTTTCATGTCTTTAGTTGCACTCTTGTGGCTGCTTTGATATCCTGAATTGATTTAAAATGTTAACTTTTTATGGTCATTTTGACTTTAGGGAAGAGCTAGAAGTCATACAATGTCAGATCTCATGACTAAGGTAAATGAGGAGACACTAAAGTTTTTACAAGCTTGTCTTTCTGTTAGATGGCACTTGGCAGCAGTTTAACTATGTTTTTGATCCTACCTTGTAAAGACACAGAAGAGTCCAGAACTGATTCAGAAAGTGGGAAAAATGATGGCATAAGTGTATTCAAAGCAAAGGGGATTAGTGGCAATGTATCTAGTACTGTAAAATAAATTTTAAAAGATTTAAACATTCATGTATTTTGATTACTACTTGCATTTTGGGTATTATGGGTCAACTACTTGTATTTTGGATATCGTGGGTCAAAGAAAATGTATTAAAATTGATTTTTACTTTTAACCTTTTCAATGTAGCTGCTAGAAAATTTAAAATTATATATGTGGCTCACATTATTTTGGAAATATATGTACATTTTTAGTCTATAATATATACTTTGTTTGAACTCTATACTTGGCAATAGGGTTCATAGACATACTTTTTTTTGGGAGAGGCCTTATAGTTTTCATCATTTTCTCAAACAGGTACACTGCTGTAAAATTTGTAGATTCCTTGGCTGAACTGCTTGTAGTTACTTAGGTACTGTTACTAGATTGGATGTTGGGACATATGTACTCATATGGGTGAAATCTGTGTTGCTGGGTTGGATGGGATTGTAGTGAGATGTGGTCTTGGTTTTTCAAATAGAAACTTGAATGAAGGTTTCCATAGAAATGTATTTTTTTTTTTCCTTAAAGTTTCTTGGTACGTTTTAAGTATGCAATACAGTTACATTCATCATGGGATCTTGTACCTTTACATGATGTATCTTGGTTCTTATTTTTTCCCCATTCCCCTGCCCTCTCTTCACCCCCTCCACCCTTCCCTATTTACAATGACTTTGTTTCATAGAAATGTTTTATAGAGCAGTGATGGTGAACCTTTTAGAGCTTTCAATGCTACACATAGCCTGCTGCAGCATGTGTGCCATAGGTTCGCCACCACTGTTAAACAGAGAGAAGTTAGGTATTAATAGCACTATTAATACTGAACTGCAGGTTGGCCTAAAAATTTAATTATCACATATAAGATTGTTTTTGTGGGAGTGGGAAAGTACTCTGAATGCCAGAAATACACTTACAGTAAGCTGTGAGAACTCAGTGTACTACTAAATTGAGAATTTCATGCATTTTATGTTGGGAATTTGATCAAATGAGTGAATTTAACTTGAGCATTCATAGAGTTTGAAAGGTTTTGAAGTTGTAAACAATTTTAAGATAAAGCTATGTTATACTTGTTTACTGTTATCCTTAATTATAAGTGGCATTATATGAATAAGTCACCGAATTGGAGTTTATGTGAATTTAAATGTTTCATGTTTAGTTTGAGTAGGTTCATGATGCTGTGTGGATGTAATAGATTCTTGACTTATGTGGTCAGTTTTTATGAGGAAAGGTTTCCTAAAACAGTGACCTTTCAGGGCCTCTTTTAAGTAAAAACATTACATTGAGGTTATTATAAACGTGATTTTATTACAACCTTTTATACTTTAGTGGGTTTCCTATAGAGTTCACAGTGTACCATAGTAACTTACTTTTCTTTCTATCCCAAATAGACTGTAAACTCAAACATATGAAGTCATCCTTAAAATGTGTTCTAGAGGCTAGCATACTTACAAAAATGTGTTTAAATAGTGAATATAGGAAGAACTATACAGTTGATTAGTTAATTGCTGTGTAGGTGAGATGACGGAGTATGGTAATTTGGGTGGAGGAGCATTAAAGACAATTGGAGAAAGCAGGGGGTGGGTTGTAGAGTTGCATAGTACTTGGTGGTGTTTAGGGAAATCTGGAGGAGTACTTGAAGGTGTTAGTTTTTTATACTTAGTAGTTGTAAAGCTTAAATGAATACCAAGGAGAGATTTGTGTAATGCCAAGTTTAGGATGTAAAAAAGATGAAATTAGCAATAATTAGTCAAGTAATTTAGTTAGTAATTAGTAATTTAGTCAAGTAAGAACACTAAAAATTGAGGGTTTTAGGGTCAGATGTTCTGGTCAGAGGAAGTTGTGAAATGGATAATTGAGACCTATACTCAGAATTTGGATTTACAAATGTAAGAAAGGGAGAGGAAGTAGTATTAGTAGAGAGCTAAATATATAGTGTTTTTATAGCTTTGGAAGGAAAAAGGGGATTGTTGTGGTTTGGATCTTAAGTGTCCCCTCAGAGGACCGTATGGTCACCAGATTACGGCATTGTTGAGAAGTGTTGAATCTTTAAGTAGCGGAACCTAGTGGGAGAAAGTTAAGTCCATGCCTTTGAAGAGATATTGGGACCCCAGTCTCCCTCTCCCTCTCCCTAGGGGGCCATCATGAGTTAAGTAGACCTTCTCTGCCATGTGCTCGCCACCACAATGTAGCCTTGCCAAAGGACCCCAGGCCAGGTTACTGTGGGTAGAAACCTTTGAAAGCATAAGCCAATGTACGCCTTTCCTCCTTCAGTGTATACTTTCCCACCTTTCCTGAGTTGAGTTTCTCAGATATTTTATCACAGTGATGGGAGGGTGACTAACGTAAACATTAATACCTAAATCTGATTATTTCTCTGCAGGAGAGAAAATGCAGATAAAAGAAGGGGAAAGTTGTGTCTCAGAATTGCGGAAAGTCAAGAGCTAAGCTAGTAGCTCCATTCCATTCATTCTATGAATGAGAGCTGTGAGGAGAAGCCCTAGAGACTGATGATACACATGGAAATTCAAGAGGACTCCCCCCTTCAATAGCTAGTCTGTTTTATATATATTAATTTTTTAAAAAATGTAATGGGGGAGGGATTTAGCTCAGTGGTTCCAGCACCTGCCTTGCAAGTGCAAGGTCCCGAGTTTGATCCTCAGAACCACAAAAAAATTAAATAAATAAATGGTAGGGTTGATTAAATCCTAATAAGTAAAATAAAATAAAATGTAATGTGGGGACTTGTAGTACAACTCGGTGGTTCTCGAAATCTAATAAGTATGTAAACCTCTGGGACGTTATTAAACTGCAACTCCTGATATAGTACATCTAGTTGGAGCTGAGGTTCTGCTTTTTCAGCAAGCTCTCAGCTGATGACAATGCTGCTGTTGGCACAGAGGTCAGTTCTCCTGTAGTCATTCTCCTAGGAGGACCTCCCCCACCCCACCGCTGCCAAAGCCTCAAAGTAGTTCATTAGGAATCTTTGCTTTGTTAATGGCCTTCAGGTGGATCCTTAGTGGATAACAGAACTAATGAAAGGTTCTTAAATTTCATGTTGGATGCATTTATGGAATAGATTCCTGGATTTAAATTCCAGAAGCTTAATTCTAGGTCCAGTGAACTTCAGGTTTAATAAGTACTCCATATAATTCTGCACTGTTTGGATTTGATTGGCATTACATGAAAACTTCATATTAACCTGAGGGAATTTTCATATTGCCAGTAAGTATCGAGTGTCCCTTTCTAGGAGCATAGTGTAGTTCTCCATTTTTATTAAAATTGTTTTTCTGCCAGTGATGTATTCTTCAGTTAGGTCCTGCAACTTCATAAGCTTAGTTGTGTAACTTTTGTAGCGTAAGATAGATGCTTTATCACTTAAGCTTTATCACCTAGGAATCAAACATAAAAGGACAGACCATGCTAAGGAAGGTCTTGAAATCTATTATATTGCTTATGAATTAGTTTTCTGAAAATGCGATGTTAGGTTGGTAAAGAAAAAAATTCAAATCATAAAATGTGAGGATTATAAGAAACCAGACAAGTTGTTGGTTTAGAAAAGGAAAAGGGGCCAGGTGACTGCTAGGTGACTGTCAGAAATCTGAGCCAAGTGTTTCAGTCTCCCTTTATTGCATGGATCTTTTATGGGCAAAACGACAGTCTATTAAGTAATTTTTACAATATGGGCAGAATTTTAGAAATACTTACAGAATCTCACCAAGGGAGAAACTAACTGCCTTTTATTTCTTTCTTCCTTTAGGTAGCATGAAAATAAATTATTTCACTCTGAAAACACTTTGTTCTTAGAAAAACTATGAACATATTCTTTCATAGGTGCGATTTTCTTACAGTAGTATCCTAGCATGTCACTTCAGATGGGCAATATTCTTTTTCTTTTTGCGGGGGGGGCTCTTGCTAGATAGTCCATGCCAGCCTTGAATTTATAATCCTTCTGCCTCAGCCTTCTGACTACTGGGATTATAGGTATGTACCACCGAGCCTCTCTCAGATGATAATATTGTTTAGGATAGTCACAGTGGATTCACTTAAACTGAGTATGTGGTACACATCTGTAACCCCAGCACTTGGGAGGCTGAGGCAGAGGATTGGGAGTTCTGGGCCAACCTGTTCTAGCTACATAGGGAATTCAAGCCTACTCTGGACTACGCAGCAAGATCCTGTCTCAAAAAATAAAAGTCAAAACAAAATAAAACAAAACCCCCCAAAACAGTGAATTTTCTTACTCAAGAGTTTGATTGTATTCATCCTTAACCACTAAGTGCACAAAACTACCATTATGGTCTTTTGGGTAAAATATAGTTTAACGTAAACCTACACATCATAAAGATCCTCAGATTGAATACTCTAAAATCTAGATAATCAGTGCTTTTAAGACAAGATACCTCTTTATGGCACTTACTCTTTCTAAAGTTTTATTTTTTTAAATTTATTATTTTTGTGATGCTGGGAATTGACCCCAGAGCCTTGTGCATGCTGGGTAAGCAGCCTACCACCAAGGTACATTCTTGCCTTTATAGAGTATGCTGACACAGATAACAATATCAACAATAATATCAAGATTTTTATATTGGCACATTTTGATAGAAACTTCTAATTGTCTAAAGAACTTTGTCTTCCATTGAGAATTTAATGTGCTTTGCAGTTCTGAAATAGGCAGGTTAATAGTGCTATTCTCATTTATACAGAGGGGAGGAGTCTGGTGCCAACAAATGTCAAGTACCTTAGAAACAATTTACAAGACAATTTAAATTAAGGGATGAATATATATAGGGGCAGAAATTTGAAAAAGTTTTCTTTATTGCATATGCCAATAAAGATACTAAAAATAAGTTTTTAGGGGATATTATATATTTTTTGAAAATCTGATGAAAGTATGTACGTCCTTTCCATGGCTCAGTTTGCACATAAATCCTGCATATGATTTGAGTCCCCAGTTTATGTATATTACTGTTGCATTATGCTCTTTGATTTCATATAATGTTCACAATTAAAAATAGTATTTTAGTAAGTAAGAATTTTTCATAGTGGGTATAGGTATTTAAAAATCTGTGAAAATATTGGGAAGTGAAAGTATAGAGAGTTTACATTTCTAACATATAAATACTGTTTTCACTGGTGGAGAGTCTAGTGCTGTGTATGTGTGTGTTGAAAGAGTTTTATGTTCAAGTTTTATCTCAGACTGACTTTAAATTGGAAGTATATAAAGTGTCTGTAAGGCTGTATCTAGACTTATCTCTTAAATATCAGAACAGTTTGATTAGATCTTCCCTGCTTATACTCTTTGTTCACACTGGTGTGCCACAAATGGGTTACAGGTATTCAAGGTGATTTTTCCCTCTCAGCCCACAAAGTGGCCTGTTCAGGATTAGAGGTTCTTGCCTGTTGACTCGGGCTGAAAGCAGGCTTCTTTCTTTTAGCCAGTGGGCTGGCCTACTAGTTTGAAAGCAACAATAATACTGGATGGTTTTCCATTAGTAGGCTAACTGCAAATGAGTCAGTAGAATAGTAAGTGCAGGGAATGGTGAAAGTTGATGGGAAGGATATACTCTGTGGGACAAGGCTAATTAAACAGATTTGAGCTCTTTTTTAAAGGGAGGAATTACACAAACTGCTCTTTCAGTTTGAAAATCTTATGTTTAGGAATATCAAAGTAAATCTATTTGAAACATTGTAAAGTGTGCTTTTCTTTGGGTCTAAAAGAATGTGTAAATATGTATCTGTTTTCTGAGCTAAGGATTTTGATATCAAGGCTTGAAGTAAGGGATAGTGCCTTTCTCCTGATATTTTGGCTGGGAGCTGATGCTTTCCTCAGTACTGTATCCGTTCCTCCCTCTTCTAAAGTAATTACAGCAGGCTCTCTGTTTACTTGGCATAGTTGAGATTATTAAACAAAGTGCATGCCTTAGCATTGACATGTTAGGGCTGGTATAATGATGAAAGGATATAGTACCAGAAGGAGTTAACATATCCTATATAGTACATAAATATTTTTTATGACTTTAAAAGTTTCTCCTTATTTACATTGGGTGATGTGAAATTACCATGCATCCTAGCCATCTCAAATTTGTATATGTTCAGTAGTACAAATTTTAGGGGTTTTTGTTTGCAAAGCTTAAGCTGTCATGTATAATTTTTTAAATAATTTTAATTATACTTTAATGTACTAGATACTGGAATGTAGTTACATAAAAGTAGTTTAATATCAAGTTGTCTTAATTTCCAGTTATTCTAAAAATGGGTTTTGGAACCGTGGGTTCTTCTATAAACACATATTAATATTTTTAATTGGAATGATTTAAATGACACTGTATCAAAACTTTTAAATATAGCTGTTTTTAATCTAATAAAAATATAATTACCAGTTGGGTGTGGTGGCACATGCCTGTTATCCCAGCATTTCGGAGGCTGAAGCAGGATGGTTGCATGAGTTTGAAGCCAGCCTGGTCTATATAGTGAGCTCATGGCCAGCCTGAACTACAAAGTGAGACCTCTCAAAAAAACAAACGAAACAAAAATTTTTATTACAATTTAAGCATTTAAAATAAATTATAAGGTCCACTCATGTTAATGAACTTTTGACCAAATTGCCTTGTTTATATATAAGATATATCTAAATGTAATAAATACTAAAATTGTATTTAATGTAAAGGAGTTTTTGAGGATAAATACTTTTTAAAATTTAGGAAATATTTTGATGTATTTCAAAACTTTTTTTCAAAGATTTTCTTTATTTTTGAATAGTTGTATGAAATATTTTAAGGAGTTAGCACATTCCATAATCAAAATGCTCAATGAACTTGTCTCTCTTTTCCTGGTATTAGTTTTACCTGTTTACTCCTTCCCTGTTTATTCTCATGTATTTCTCTAGATGATGGATCTGTTCTGAAATACAAATACCCAAATCTCTGTCTCTGTAGTTCAGGTTTCCTTGCCTCTGTTGTAGACATGATATCAAACTACTGAAAATAGTTTTTGCTTTGCTGGGGATGGATCCCAGGGACTTCATGCTAGGCAGGTGCTCTAGCACTAGGGCCATATCCTCAGCACTTGAAAATATTTTTTAAACTACACGTCTCACTACATTATGTCTCTTGGTTGAAAGGCAGAACCACTCCTAAGCACCCAAGCAAAAACCTGGGAATGCATCTGCCATCTCATTTCTATGAAGTACTTTTATTATCTGTTGGCTGGACTACCAGAGTAGCTTTGTGTAAGTGTATACATGTGTGTGTGTGTTAATGTCATAGTAATAAATACATTTTTCATTATAAAATAGTATATGGCAGAAGTTCTTTTTCTGCCTTCATGTATCCTGTTGACACTTTTTCTCCAACAGTGAAATAGTTTTCTATTTTGTGTCCTGATTCTGCCTTTGACTCATTAATATCTTTAAAGAACTCTCTCCCTGTCCCCCCCCCCCCCCACCCTTCGTACTGGGAATTGAACTCAGGGCCTCACACTTGCCAGGCAGGCACTTTGCCTGACCCGAATTTTCTTTTTCTTTTCTTGCTTTATTTAGAAGTGCTTATGGTTCTCATTCCTCCATTTCATTTCTTATTCTCTATTAATTCAAAGTTATATACTCCCCATGAGGTTAACATAAGGTTAAAATTAATATCTCTGTGCTGCACACATACAAGAACTTTGGAATGCTCTAATTCATCACCATGTTCTCCTCCTGAGAGAGTATAATGTTCTTTTCTTTTTTTTTTTTTTTTTGGTACTGGGGATCGAACTTGGGACCTTGAGCTTACAAGGCAGGCAGTGGAACCACTGAGCTAAATCCCCAGCCCGAGTATAATATTCTTATGACTTAAGATATTATTGCTCAGCGTTTTATATCTGCTTTTACATTTCTTTAATCTACAGATAAGATATTAATGTTGCTTTACAAGTCAGTGTTCATCTTTTTTGGATATTAAAGCATTTCTTACGTGATCTTCCATTTAGGTTTAGTTGCTTTTACTCCGAAACGCCTTTAGTAAACATCATTTTTTGTTACCTTGAGAAATTTTTATTTTATCTTCATTCTAGAGTTTTGTTGGATATAGAATTCTAGGCAGATACTTATTTTTTAGCATTTTGAACATACTGTTTTACTGTATAATAAATATTATTATTTCCCTTTGGTGTTGAGAAGTTGATAGTCATTCTAATGGCCTTTATGGATAACTTGCCTTTTCTTACTGGTGCCTTTGATGTATTTCCTTTGTGCTCTGTAGTTTCACTATGATGTATAAGTGAGGTTTTCTATTTTTTATTCTATTTTAGAATTACTTGGTTTTCTTAATCCAATGATATCTTTCATCAGTTTTGGGGAAAGTTCTTAACCATTATTCTAATAGTGGCCCTTCCCAATTTTCTTAGGTGATAGATGTGTATTGAATCTTATCCTACCTTCCATGTCTCATGATCCCCTTTTTATTAATGTGACACATTTTTGATGTATATTAGTACTCTGCTGCATTAAGATATATTTTCAGTTATCTCTTATTTGCTTATTTGTCTACTGAATTTCTGATTTTTTAGTTACAGTTTTCATATTAGGAATTCAATTTAAATGGTTAAATTGACCCTTTTTTTTCTTGTCAATTTTGATAGCCTTTTAATCTTTTATACTATCAGTTTCTTATTTAATATAATTATTTCATAATTGTAATATTTATAATGTTTTCATGTCTCATTTTGTAGTTGGTTCCTTGTTCATGGTGGTTAGTTTCTTGAATGGGCAGTGATTTCTTCTTTGAGATAATCATGTAATTAAAAAAAATTCTATTTATGTTTTATTACATTGAATTGCATTGCTGGAGAAATCTCACTGGACTTTGGTATGGAATTTTTTTTGTTTTAAAATACATTTGTTGAATCCCTTTTGCTAGTATTTTGTTGATTTTCACATCTCTACTCATAAGGGATATTGTCTGTACTGTGTTTTCTATTCTTGTGATTTTTTTTTTTTTTTTTTTTTTTTTGCTTTTATAGAATGTGTGAGGGAGTGTTGCTTCCTATTCTTTTGGAAGTTTT
Source organism: Heterocephalus glaber (assembly GCF_053883595.1). NCBI lineage: Eukaryota > Metazoa > Chordata > Mammalia > Rodentia > Bathyergidae > Heterocephalus > Heterocephalus glaber. The sequence goes on from NW_028258303.1 coordinate 14,787,844, forward strand.
TGAAGAATTGGTGGTAATTTGTGTTTAAGCTTTTGATAAATTTTCTGGTGAAGCTGTCTAGGCTTGGACCTTTGTTGGGAATTTTTCATTTCTAACTAAATCTCTTATTTGTAATCAGTTTATAAGTTTTTTCCTGGTCAGTTTAGCACGTGGTTTGCTTGTTTTGTATTTTTCTATTCTATATTTTACTTGTTTCCATTGAAATTGTTATTCTCTTCCTTCTGCTTGTTTGGGTATATTTGTTGGTTTTTCCTAGTTTGTAATATTAGATGTTAATGTTAGATGTTGGCATTTTCTGTTCAGTAAGCTACCATTTTCATATACCCCCTTAGTTCTTTAGACATGGCTCCCGTTAGTTCTTTGAATGTATTTTTAAATGACCCATTTGATCTCGAGTTTTGTCACAGAGTTTTTATTTTTTTTTCCTGTATATTGGCCATGCTTAACTGTCTCATTGCATGTTTCATAATTATTACTGAAAATTGCACATTTTAAATCATGTGGCACCTTTGGAAATCACATTCTTCTACCTCTCGAGATTTTTGGTTGCTGCCACTGTTTGTTACCTTTCCTGTGTTGCTTCTGTAAAGTCTGAAATTTTTTCTTTGGGTTACCACTGAAGTCTTTGCTCAGTGAGGTTAGTGGTCAGCTAATGATTGGACAGAGATTTCCTTCAACACTTCAGATCTGTAAGTCTTTTGACTTTTGCTTAGGGGTGTGTGTGTGTGTGTGTGTGTGTGTGTGTGTGTGTGTGTATGATGGATTGAATTTCCTGTGCAATTTATAATTCTAGCTTAGCCTTTGTCTCCTATTTCTTCAGAGTTTCAAAGTCATCCAAAATGGAGAGATGAGGGCCTTCTTAGCTCTTTCTGGGTGTACACTGTGTTGTATGTGTGTGAGTGGCCTTTAGATTCCTTTAGAATATTTTAGAGCCCTCTAACTCCCCCCCCCCCCCCATAGGCACTTTATTCCCATTGTGTCTATGAAGTTTTTTGTTCACCCTCTTCAACTGGTGTCCCTGCCCCCAACAACTGCAATGTTGTCCATTGCTGTTTACTGTTTTCAACAAATGCTGTGGTGATAGAGCTTTTTTGCACAGAGTTAATAAGTTCTGAGTCAAGTCGGAAGACATCTGAGAAGGGAGCTTTTTCAGGTAGTTACCTAATAGGATAGATCTACTAGTGATAAGCCTTGGGCTCTTTGGTAAGCTTTAAACTTGATTTTTTTTCCCTCTGGTGGCTACTAGGCATGTAGTTTTCATAGTGGCTGTGTTGTGGGTTTATATCTTTTCAAGAGAGGAGATGGGGATAAAGCAAGTTCAGATGCCACAGAGCTTGCTGTTCTTAGTGAGATTTAGCCAATTTTCTTGAGTAAAAACTTGTTGCAAGCCTTTGAATAATTTCCAGAGTTGTGAGAAGTTGATTTTGACAATTTTTGCTAGTATTCTCACTGCTTTTATGGAGGAGCACATTTCTTGGGTATTTTTTCCATTCAAGAAACATTCCACCTCTAATATTTTTGTACCTGACCCCACCACTCCTCCTCAAGCTTTACTTTCTTTTTTTATTAATTTTTGGTACCGGGGATCGAACTCGGGACCTTGCACTTGCGAGGCAGGTGGTGGAACCACTGAGCTAAATCCCTGGGTTTACTTTAATTCTTTAAAACTACTACATATTCTCCCTAGATTCAGTTCATGTATCACTTTTTCAGTGATACCTTTCTGGTTTCCCTGAATATATTATACTTTTTATTTCCATATAACTATGATATTTCATTTGCTTATTGTGATGGGTAAGGTGAATTGTGTCAACTTAAGTCACTTGGAAACTGCCAAGGGGGATGGGAAAGCACACATCAGAGTGTGTCTGGGTATGTCATGGAAGCATGACCTTGGGTATTCTATATGGTCCTTGGCCCCTTCCTCTGCTGTGCTTCCTGGCCTCCTATCCTGAGTGCTGGGATTGCAGGTGTGCGCCACCATGTGTGACTCAAGGATTATTTTACTTGATTTCTGTTTAGGACCCTCTTAACTGAATGTGATAGGAACCCATCTTGCATTAGTTTACCAAAAAAGGAATTTTGTTAGCTGAAAAACAAATATACTGTACTGAATCCATCTGTGCCTGAAGCCACCTGAGATGACTGTATATTGTTTCTTAAATGTTTACAGTTAGAGTAGCATTTTTATCAGCCTTTTTAATGCCTACACAAAATGCCACCGTGCATCTACCTAATTATTTGCATGTTGCTAGAACTAAAAGTTTCTATGTTTTTGCTCTGGTTTTGATGTGGTTTCTCCTGTAAGGGTTTGTGGGCTGGAAGCTTAGTCCCCAGTGATGAGGTATTAAAAGGTTGTGGAACCTTTTAGGAGGTAGGGCTCCTACTTCCTAAAGCTGAAGGAATTAGCTTATGAGGGTACATCCTTGGGAGTGACTAATGTGGAATGAGTTACTTTAGAGAGTGAGTTGTTATAAAAAGGCCAGGCGTGACCCTTGAATCTCTTGGTTTATTGTCCTGCCAAGTGATCTCTCCTTCTTGGTATATGCCTCTGCCATAACGGAGTCTGCCAGTGTGCTGTGTTGTGATCTAGCCAAAGTGGCTCTTACCATAGCCAAGCTGAAGCTGGCACATGCTGTTGGACCTTCAAAACTGTCAGCTAAATAAACCTTTTCTTTACGTATTTCCAGCCTCACATATTTTGTTACAACAATAGAAAAGAGACTCATACACTCTTAGTATAGAATGTTAATATTAAAATGTCAAGTGAAAGAATATGAATGTTTTCTAGGCTCTTTATATATATATTATTCTCAAGATATGATTTTGGTTGAAAGGTTTAATTTGTACATCGAAAGGATATAAAAAGTTTTTTAGTTTAAAACATTGCTGTTAACACATATAATAGCATTTTACTGTTAAATTATGGTTTTTTAAATGGGAAAAATTGTGAGGATATGGGAATAAAACAGTTTCCCTCCAACTGGCTAACAATATCATACCCTTCTTTGATCTTTGAACTTTATAAATGGTATATTCTATTTCTAATTGGGTGTCCATTGGCATCTCTAACTTAACATGTCCAGAACTCTGCTCTTGATATTCTGCTCCATACCTTCTCTGTTGTCTGTGAAGAACTGTTAAGAGTTTGAAATTCTATCCTGCTAACAAGTTAGCCTGTCATAGTTTCATAGATGCTGGCAGAAGGCATGAAGCAAAGGGATTTATTATCCACAGCAATAGTTATAGCCAGATTATCAGCAGTTGTTCCATTTCCCAGAGACTCAGTTCTCATAGGGCAAGGGGAAAAGGCCAAGAGATCTAGCATGTGGTGTGGGTTGTGTTATGTGAAAGGAACCCTAAGTTTTGGTAACTAGAATCTCATAATTGGTAGTAAGGTTGCCCATTGTCTTTTATTATTCAGGCATATCTTGAAGATACTGCAGGTTTAGTTCAGATCACCACAGTAGAGTGAGTTACACAAACTTTTGGGTTTTTTAGTGTATATGAAAGTTATGTTTATACTACATTGTAGTATATTAAGTATGCTGTAGCCTTGTGTCTTAAAAATCCTCCACAACCTGTACATATCTTAGTTAAAAAATACTAGATATCATCGGAGCTAATGGAAAATTGTTGCTGATGGAATTGATCAACAAAGTGTTGCCACAGACCTTGAATTTGTGACAAACTCGGTATCTGTGAGGCACAGTCAAGTAAAGTACAGTAAAATGGGATATTGTTTTTATTGGGAAGTGAACAAACCTATCTTTTGCTCTCAAGTGATACTGTGTGTCATCCAAAGCTGTTTACTATGCAGATAATATTGAAAAGCTGGTTCAAAACAAAGACAGTCCTTTTGCTTTGCAAGACACGCAGAATTCTAAGAGACTTAGGTTAAATGTCACAGTCATCTCCATTTCAATTAATGACAACTCCTTACTCCTAGTTCCTTAGTCAAAGACCTTTGAAGTCATTTTTGACTTTTTTCTCATATCTCAGATCCCTGTTAAGAAATCCTTTTCGTTCCATCTTTAAAATATACCTAAAATTCTTTGATTTCTTAATAATTCCCACTGCTCTGGTCAAAACCACTATCATCTTTCAACAAATTTATTGCAGTAGCCTACTAACTTTTCCCCACATCTGACCTTTCTTGTCTTCACTCTGTTCTCCACACAGTGGTCATATTAAAATAACTGAGCCTAAGCATGTCATTCCTTTGTTCAGGATGCTCCTCTGATTTCTCATCCTTTTTCATAATAAGACCCTGAATGGTCTGGCTCCCTTTTAACTCTCTGACCTCTTGTCCTACTTTATTCCACCTTGTTCATTCTGCTCCAGGCTTTCTGGTTCCTTTGTTGTTTCTTAGACACATTTTTAACCACACATTGGTTTTAGGGCCTTCACATTTTCTGTTCTCTCTTCCTGGAATGTACTTGTCTCAACATTTATGTGGCTCATACTCTCACTTTCTTCCCTTCTTTACTCAAAGACACCTCACATGTTTTCCCCCATGTGCTTAGATTAAATATTTCAGCCTCCCCTGGTGTAGTTTTCCAGTGCACTATCCCTCTCCACTTTAATTTTTTTTTCTTCTAAGGACTTATCACTGTGTTCTATATAGTATAAATTTTACTTCCTTATCTTCAATCACTCTAGAATGTAAGCTCACAAGGATATTTCTCTGATTTGCTTCTAGTTTTGTTCCTTCTACCTGGATTAGTGCTTGGTACGTTATGAGCATTTAATGTATATTTGTTGAATGAATGAATGAATGATATTTCTTTGTCTTAAAATGGGTACTCTGGCAGTGTAATTTATTTATGCCCTTTCTAGTTTTATTCTCTCCATCTTGCTTGAGCTTTCCCTACTTTACCATCCTTTTCAGTTATCATCTACCCTTCAAGTTCTGCTTCCTTTATTTTTTAAATAAAAGTCATCTTAAAAATTTTTTGAGGGGACTGCTAATGGAGCCAAATGAATTACTTCATTTTAATTTTAGGGGGCAATTATTCAAAAAGATAAATAATAACCTATATTTGAAGTAATAATAATAATTGGCAAATTTAAAGTATTTTTCTGAAATGGAATCAAAAGAATATAGTCTGTCATAATTTTTTTTCATGTATTTATTTGCTATTTCTACTTCTTTTTTTTCCCCATTAACTTTATTGGTACATTTTAGGTATAAAATACAGTTATATTTATCATTGGGATCTTGTACCATTACATGAGTCTCTTGGTTCTTATTTTTTTCCCCTTCCCTTGCCCTCCCCTCACCCCTTCCACCCTTCCCTATTTGCAAAGACCTTGTTTCCATTTTTCTATCTATGTTCATACTTTTTTTTCCTATTATCATTATCCAGTTTTAGGATTAGCACAATGTTGAGTTCCTAAAATGAGGGGAGAAGTGTTCCTTCTTTTTTCTGCTTTAATTGTTTGATATAATTTATCAGTTAAAATGTTTATGAGCCTGCTGTTGTCATATAGGTAGGTTTTCAAGCTAGGAATATACTTTCTTTAATAGGTGCTATTCAAATTTTATATTTCCTCCAGAGTTAGTTTCATTAATTTGTCTTCCAAGTTACTTCTTAGAAGTTGTCAAATTTATTTCAAAAAAGATTTTTGTAATATGCTTTCTACATCCTTTTAAATTCTGTAACATCTGTGGTAATGTCTCCTAGATCTTAATATTGTAATTTAAAAAATGTATAACTGATATTGTGTAACAGGAAGAAAAGGTCTAAAAGAGCAGGGGAATTGAGAGGGGTAGGGGAAGGGAAAAAAGGGAAAGGAAAAAATAATGAGAAGAGGAAAAAATAGTCTGTCATAATTAAAGATGATTTACATGATAAATGAAATTCTGTTTTCAGAATTTGTGTAGTATATGGGAAATTTAGGAAACATTAAGGGAATGAGGGATCAGAGATTAAATGCTTTTATTATCACACTTTTTAAAAGCACTGCATAATCTAAATTAAACATGGTTTGGGCCTGCAGGCCTTCTTTTATACATAAGAATACTGCCTATAGAGGTTCTGTTAAGAAGAAAAGTTTGGAAAGGCTGTTGTTCTCTCTTGATTAATCCAGTTTCCTTTTGTTCTTCCTTAGTTATTTTATTGTCAGATCCTATTTGTAATTATACAGTACTAGATTTTTCTTCTGGCATATTGTTAACAAGGCTTGGTATGAGCTGTAAAAATCATTAGAACATGAGATTTGTAGGAGAGAAAAAACTTTTTGGCTCCATCTTATTAACTTCTGTTGTTAGACTGTTTACCTTCAGTGTTTAGTTTTCCATTGTTTAGTTTTGCCAGTGTTTAGTTTTCCCCTCATCTGTAAAATGGGAATAACAAGATAAATAAGGATAAACGCTACATGATGTTAAAAGAGTTAAATAATATAGCATAATGTTTCTTTACCAGTCTTTCTCTGCTCAATCAAATGTACTCATTCTTCCCTTGCCTTGTGTTAGGTAGTGCTTACTGGTAGAATAACTTTTCATAGAGTTCAAATTAGTAATCACTTTTAAAAGAAACTTTTGGATTCATTCACTTAACCTAAAGCAGTAGAGCTCTGATGTGTCATGGGTCAGTGATCTTTGGATAGGAAGAACTTTCCTCTGGCTCAAATCAAACTGGCACATAAGTGCCTGTTCCACTTACTGTGAAGATAGTTTTCAAATCACATTGGTTTCCTTAGCAGTGGTTGAAGCTAAGAGTTGCTGACAGCTTGATATTTTGTGTTTTACTCATGATATACAATGCAGATAAAAAGACCATGTGTAATTTTATCCTTTCTTCCCTTCTCTCTTCTTCTTCTTCTTAGGAAAACAAACTTAATAGGTATAAACACCACTAAAAGCCCAGTCTTTCATAAACATGCTGTGTTTGTGTGCGTTGGGTTGTTGGAGCTGTAGGTCTCTAGGATACTGTAAACATTCTCTGTGGCAAGAGACTTAAGTGCCTTTGGGGGAAGTTTACTGTGGATAATCAGCAGCTGTGTCTTTCTTATGAAATAATAATTCTCAGTTTCGATGGTAAGGTTGGATAGCCATAAAGGAAACACCTGGGGAAAAACATACAGTATTTCATGTTCTTTGCTTCCACTTTATTATCAAAAATTTCACAGTATACAGAAAAGTTCAAAGAAGTGTACAATGAATAACCACATGCCCATCATCTAGATACATCTAATAACATTTTACTATGTTTCCTCTATACATGCTTCCAATGTGTGTGTAATCTTGAATGAATGGATTAGAAGGATTGTTCATTTTCTTAGATGGTACAGAGATACTATAGTTATATAGGATAATATATGCATGCTTAAGATGTTTATGTTTAATACCCATTATTAATGAGTAAAGTGACACATCTATAAGTTACTTTCAGATAGTTCACTACATTTTAGGTTTACAATATGATGACAGTCATTGGGAGTTTGTACTTTTACATAAAATGTACCAATAAATGTACTGAATTTTAAAAAGGCAAAGTTTTTTGAAATATGACACTAACAGTTCACTACAAACAAGAAACATGTTATAGTTGTTTCTTTTGTACTAGAATCTAATCAGATTATGCAGTGCATTGATGGTAATTGTCTTTAACATCTAATGACATTAGATTTAAATTGCTTTAAAGATTCACAATTTATTTTTTATTTTTATTTTTATTTTTGGTACTGGGGATCCAACTGGGGACCTTGAGCTTGTGAGGCAGGTTGGGGCACCACTGAGCTAAATCCCCATCTCAATTGATTTTTGATAGCATACATTTTAATGCCTAAATAAAATGAACCCATAACTGTTCTTTTGGATAGGTAAGATGTATTCCAATAATAATTCTTTGACACCAGTTAGGTGCCATAAATTCCATCCAGTTCTGATACTAATCACCCACAGTTAGTACAGATCTCACAGGTTAAGTGGCTCAGACACACAAGATTCTTCCTCTGTTGCCCCAGCAGGATGTCCCAGCACCACTATCCTAACTACAAATTTGGGCTTTCTTTTACCCCCCTTTAGGCTTGATAATTTGTTAGAATGACTTACAGAACTTAGAAAAGTGCTACACTTAAAATTATCATTTTATTGTAAAAGGTACAAGGTCTGGAAGGTTCCAAAGTACAGTAGCTTCTGTCCCCATGGAGTCAAGGTACACCACTCAGGTAGCCTATCAATATGTTTACCAGCCAGGAAGCTCTCTGAACCTCCATACTTGGGAGTTTTTATTGAGGCTTTCCTATATGTTGCTTAAATTATTGATCATGTGATTGAACTCAGTCTGTACTTCCTCTCCCATGTCCAGAGGTTGAGGGGATTGGCCTGGAAATTGTGTCCTGCTAATCTAACCTTTAGTTGGTTTTTCTGGTGACCAGCTCTCATTCTGAAGCTTTGCTGAACTCTCTGGTGAATCAGTTCATAGGGTAACACTGATATGTCTCTCAGGGAATTCCAGATGTTTTTGGAAAATTGTCAGGAACTGTAAACAAAAGATCAGATCTGTATTTTTAATTTTATTTTCTCATACTGGTGTTTGAAACCAGGGCTTGTGTGTGCAAGACAGGTGTTCTACCACTGAGCTACATCCCCAGCTCTTTTTATTATATTTTGAGACAGGGTCTTATTAAGTTGCCCAGGCTGGCATTAAACTTGTGATCCTCCTGCTTCACCCTTCCAAGTAGCTGGGATTATAGGTGTATACCATGTATTTTCTTATATTATGATAATAGTTACATTTATGGTTTTTTTTGGAAGCAAAACATTTATTGGTACATTTTAGAGATATGCATAATGATAACATTCATCTTAGGGAATTTGTACCTTTACATGATATATCTTGCTTCTTTTTTTTTCGCATTCCCTTCCCCTCCTTCAATCCCCTTCCTCTCCTTATTTATAAAAGCTGTGTTTCCATTTTTTCCTTCTATTCTCTTTTTGTCTTTGCGCCCGCCGCCCTGTTCCCCTTCTCATTTGAACATTGTTTTCCATTACCTAATATCTGTTATGCAGTTTGGTCCTTATTTTCATTTTCGGTTTTTCACATCAGAGAAACATTGTGGTATTTAAACATGTGTCTGATTTATCTCACTTAAGTGTATGGTCTCAGGGTGGATCCATTTAGCTAGAAATGTCTCAAGCCTATCCTTTAATATGGCACAGTAGTACTCCATTTTATTTTTAAAAAAATCTCCACATCTTTATCCATTCATCAGTTGATAGGCACTTGGGCTGTTTCCAGGATTTAGCTATTACAGGCTGTTGGTGCTATAAACATGGGTGTGCATATATTGCTGTGGTATGATATTTTCAATTCTTTCAGGAAGATACCAGAAGGGGAATATCTGGGTTGAATGGAACTTCTAGTTTTAGTTTTTTGAGGAATCTCCACACTGATTTCCACAGTTGTTGCACCAGTCTATGCTCCCACCAAAAGTGGAGAGTGGTTCCTTTTTCCCCACTACAGTAATAGTTTTTAAACATAATATGCCATTTAGGACATTTCTACCCTAAACTGTACAGTGGAGGTGTTCATTTAGACATTATTTTCAATGGTTCCAGTGAAAGCTATTCTGTTCAACACCGAATTAAACCCTAAAAGTGAGGTACGTTAAACAAAAAGCTATTATTTTTTAACCTTCATGTTAAAATAACCTCGAATTTCCAAATCTTTAAAATGAGCTATTATTTTATAAAATTGATTTTAGATTTGAAGTATCCAGTGTGGTGGATACTTCTTACATGATTGGGCATATTTAAACAGTAAGTATAATCTTAGGTATTACTGTATTTATATTACCTTGTTTATCTGTGTATTTCTGTTCTTCATAGTCTTTAGAATGTGTATTCTAAATCCCATCTTTTAAGGTGAAGCAATATTAGTAGCAGCATAATAATAGTGGTAAAAATTACAACACGTACCCTTTATGAAATGGGTGGATACACACATAATTGCATTTCTTCTTTTTTTTGCGGAACTGGGCATCAAACTCTGGATCTTTCATGCTTATGAGCTTTGTGGTATGTGCTGGATATTTACTTGGTGAACCTTTTGCATATGGAAACTCATATACTTTAAGTTTGGGGTAGGTGCTGTATCTTTGATATATTTTTCTCCATCACTTTTCTTTTCTCTTTCGAGAACTTCTGTTGTAATACTGTCTCTGCTGGATTGGCCTGTTAGTACTTCTATCCTAATACTGTTTTGTCCTCTGGAAGATTTCTGGAAGATTGCCTTATTTTTATTTTATAACTTTTCTGTTGAAATTTCTCCATTTGATTTCTTAATTATAATTTTAAGTCATTATTCAGTCTCCAAATAGCACCTTTTTAGGACCTTGTTCTTATTTAATGACTTCAGTACCTTTTTCTCCAACTCTGAGAATATAAGTCCTTTGGCTTCCAATACCTTTTCACAGTTCTATTTTTCTGCTTTTGATTTTTTTTCCCATCTCTTGTCAGGTTAGGCTTTTGGTGAATATTTGATCATTTTGTTTGTTTTGTTGTTGTTGTTTTGGTGCTGGAGATCGAACTCAGGACCTTGTGCTTGCAAGGGAGGCACAGTGCTACTAAGCTAAATTCCTGGCCCCTATTTTCTGTCTGTTTTTAAAGAGTGATGTTTAAGAGTGATGATTGGAAGTGCTTTGGATGTGTCACAAGTTTTTTGATTTGGGGCTTCACTTTAGTTTGGTGAGTCAGAAAGTACTTTTTCATTGTGTGACTTATATTTCAGTATCTGTCTTTTTTCCTGTTCAGTTTTCTGGAAGAGAAATTCTCTATAATTTGGCTATATGGCTCTTTGTTCTTGTAGTTGAACTATCGACTTGGGTTGAAATGGGCATTTTCTTTCAGTATGCAGATTTTTACTTAATTCTTTGGTTTTTAGGACTTATATTTATCTTTCCCTCCCCCATCTTCATTTCCCCAAATAATAACTATTATGTCATACACACACACACACACACACACACACACACACACACACACTCTCCTGGTTTAACTAGTCCTGTTCATAAGTATTAACATGACTGTGTGGAATGAAGTAGGGAATCTAGAGGTTCGACTGCTTTTATGAAGACCTTGAGTTAGTCTTCCTATTTTGCCATTGCCACTCTTGCTCCTCTAACTCTTGGTGTCTCTAGATTTATGCCACTAGACTGGGCTTCCTTCGTGTGCACCCTTCCTCCTTATTTGCCCCAATCAGCTCTTTAGCGTGGGTTTTCTCTGTACTGTCTGTTCATATGTGTCTGTGAGGTTTTCGTCTTCTGGAATTTTGTTAAAATCCCTTTTCTGTTCCATTCTTTTTGATCTTGTGGGTTTGTGATTTAACTAACTCCCTGTGCCCATCTCTTACTGGGAATTGAACCCAGGGATTGCTTAGCTATATCTCTAGATCTTCTTATTTTGTAAATGTTGAGACAGAGTCTCCTTAAGCTGCCCAGGCTGACCTTGAATTTTTGATCCTCCTGCCTCAGCCCCTTGAGTAGCTAGGATCACAGCTATATGCCACCATGCCCATCTCCTCTTCCTCCTCCCCCTCCCTTGGGCCCTCCCTGTCCTCCCCATCATTGTATGGGAGGCACAGAGGTAAATGATAATGCTGCAGCCACCATATCTTAATGAGAAATCTGTTGATTTAGAGTGACATCTTTTTATATACTGCGATTTACTTTGTAGTGGTTTCAGTGCTGAGATTCTTAACAGTTACATCCCTTTTCTCTTTGATTTATCTTTTAAGGTGATGAGCAGTTTTCTTGTTCATTTGAAGGATTTTTTATCATTTCTTTAGAAAACCAGTGTAACACACAATGGTGTGTAAAGAAAAAGTAACATTCCTCCTTCTTGTTACATTATGTGAGCCTAAGGAAGCTTGACTATGTGCACTCTCTTACTCTTTTTTTATATCTTAGACATACTATACATGTGCATTTTGGTTGGTAAGAGACACTATCCATAGACCAAAAGAAACAAATAATAGATTAGGAGAACACCCTCCTACCAATTGAAAGAGAAAGATAACCCTATTAAATTGGCAAAATTTAAATTACCATAATAATCTTTGATGAGGGTAAAAGCTGGCTCTTAACATTGCTGGCAGAAGTTGCTGTAACCATTCAGGATGTGATAGAGCAGTATCATAGTTAAAGTATGCATTTCCTCTTACCTTGGGAATCTGTTGGACAGAAAGAGTAGCACCAGACCTTAAAAAATGTTTGTGCGAAGGTTTTTAATGCAACATTATTGGCCATAACTTTGGAAATGATTTAAATTTTGATATATACATGGTATGGAGTAGTATATAAGTATTAAAAAGGAGTTAAATCATCTGGATCGGCAGGATATGTGTTATAATTTTTATGTATGATTCTACATTGGATAAACAATGGAGGTAAAGGAGTATGAACCCCACCAAGGTGTGTCTAGTTTTTAAAAAGTAGACATTTTTATAAACATCTGGTGGAGATCTGTATAAACTTACCTTAACAAAGACACTTCTTTTTAATCTGATTACCTTTTATGTGAATGGAGGGAAAATGGGGGAAAGTTCAGTTAGGTGTACTGTGGAATTGTTTTACATGTGAGCCACAAGCTAGCAGAGGCTGAGAATCATTGGTTGTTCTTTATAGAATATATGCCTACTAATGGGAAAGAACTCCTTTATTGAGTTGTAGAATTTACGGGTTGCAGAAGATACCAGTCATTTTCCTTTTCATATTTACTTTTATAAATTTTTAAAAAATACATATATTTTCCACCCTGTCAAATCAATAGCTGTCACTAGTTTTTTTATTTTCATAAGATTTTGGAGAATATTTGGAATGTTTCATAATTTCCTCATCATTTAGAATTATAAATTTACTGTTGATATAGCAACTGTGCCTTTTTAGTATTGAATTGGACATAGGAATATATAATAAATAGAATGTGTGATTATTGCTAGTAATCTTGATTTAAGTACGAAATGAGTTGAGAACAGAAATATGATCAGCATTTTAGGTACGTATGACGGGACTGGGTGGGTGATGAAATCAGGTTGTCATGAAAGACTTCTATGAGAAAAAATAAGTGCTAAAGAACTTGGTAGATAAGAATTGGTAGCAAACAAATCATATACTCTTTTTCTGATTCCTCTAGTGACTCAACTAGTTACTTCCCACTAAATGCATTCTTCAGAAATTTTAGTTACAATCAGAAAATTATGGAAAATATAGTACTTGGGGGAAATACAAATAAATCCCTCTACTTTATTCTCAAAACTGGCACTGTATACAGTGTTTAAGTTCAAATCATAACTTAGTGTTGTTGAACGCATGTTCTCTTTTCAAAAAAACTTAACATTTTGCCAGATCTGTCTAAATTAGGAATAATAGAATCAGATAACTTTTAGTTGAGGGTTGATTTTTTTTTTTTTTTTTTTTTTTGGTACTGAGGATCGAACTCGGGTCCTTGCGCTTGCGAGGCGGGCAGCGGAACCACTGAGCTAAATCCCCAGCCCCTGAGGGATGATTTTTATGATAAAAACCCAGTTAATACTGTTTCCCCATTTTCCGAATTCACGGGGATAAAATCACATTGTTCTGTAGATAGGTAAAAACAAATATGTATACATATAAGATTCATGTTTTCTCCAGGAACTTTTTCTCTTTTTCTTGGCCGCATAACTTAATTATGCATCAGGACCACTTAGGTAAACCCTTGTTCTCCCCTCCAGTTAATAAACAATTTAAAACACACAGAAGAAGAATAGTATAACAAGTAGGGGAAATTTTAATAATAGATATACTCAGACAGGGTCAGAACTTGGAACCTGTTCAGGTTACATTGACACATATACACCAGGCACCTGGCAGTTCTAATGATAGCTGTGTTAGGTAGGGTACATGACATTATTGTCCTAGGGGAATAACCCAGCTCTAGATAAAACAAATGCTGTTTAAATGATTTATCTTGATCTGTATTTGTATCAGCTCTTTATTGAAATATAATCTTTTTAGCCCTTAATCAGTAGTGTAAGTGGCAGTTCATTTGTAGGTCTTTGACTTTTTGGTTTGTTAATACTATTTGCATATGAAATCAGTGCTATGAACTTCTTTTAAAATGAAGCCCTGCATTGTTAGAGCTTTTATCTAAATTACCTTTTCCAAATATTATCATCTTAGATCTTCTGTAACTGCCTTGTGAGATAGTTGATTTGATTTCCTCTGTTGTATAGATGGAAATCCAGTTTTACAAAATAGGAATTTGCATTTTTTTTTGGTTGCTGCAATGATGTGGAAAATCTGGAATGAATATGTAGTGATTCTGGAGAATCCTAGGAGTTATTTTTCCCCTTTAAAAAAAAAAATCCTCACTAGTTTTCTTTTGCTTTGTATTGAACTGGAGTACAGGTGACTTAATGCTCAGGTTGCTGCTGTGTGAGGATTATAAGTTAATTAAAGTTATACACCATTTAAAAATTATAAGGTATAGAATATGCCAAGATGAGCTTTGAAAACTTCAGGTGGAAATGTTTTTTTAGATGTGACAGAAGTGATTGTTTTTTAAATACCTATCTAGCTGTGATACTTCAGATAAGGTGCTCTCTCAGGTTCAGTTAACAGAATATCCAAATATAGGGCTTAAATAATGGACATATTTACATGTGTGAGTTCTGGAGGGAGGGTGCCTGTTCATCAGCTCAACTCTCAGTGTTCTGGATCATTTTCTTTCTGCTCAGCATATCTTTAGATTGGCTGCAGTATGTCTGAGCATCAAAAAATTCTTACACAACAAAATCCAGAAGCAGGAAGGAAGAAAAAGGTCTTAGTTGTTCCATCTTTTTTTCTAGGTGGAAAATCTTTACCTGCAGTCCCAGTAGACTTCACCTTTTGTCACAGTAGCCAGAACTAGTCATGTACTCAGTTGTAAATCTGTTAATGTAAGGGGAAATGAGATTCCCAAGATTGGCTCAGCACAATGCTGATTCATCTCCTTGATCTGAGGGAGAAATCTAGCCATTGGAGCTCAGTGATGTCTCATATTAAATAAGCGTTTTTGTCCTCAGAGAAGGGAGAATCAGAAGGGTAGGTAATGTAATAATATTTTTTATGTACTATATAACAAGTAATTCCTGTACAAAAAGTGAAATTTTAGTATATTGGCCTTTACAGGGAAGCATACTCATTTGAGAAATGTGTTATCCTGTAAGTTCTACTTTGTGATTGACCCAGGAAGCCAGTGTTTGGCTTTCAACTGATTAGCTGCTTTCTGTACTTTTGTCTGAATACAGTCCTTGTTTATTTTCCTCTGATATTAAGCTCCAGATTATGATATTACACGATTTTGATAATAGTTTTATTATTTTTAATTAATTTGTACTTGTTCTAGGTGGATTCTCCACAGTTTTCCTCGTGAGAACTCATGGTGGAATCCGATGTGCATTGAAGCGAATGTATGTCAATAACATGCCAGACCTCAACATTTGTAAAAGGGAAATTACAATTATGGTAAGTGAAGAGTAATATTTTTAGGCAAATTGCGTATTGGCTTATACACATTTAGAAAACCTTTGAAGTTTGTTAAACTGGAAAATTGTCTGGAAATATGTACTTCATTTCTTCTTTTTTTTTTTTTGGTACTGGGGATCGAACTCGGGTCCTTGCGCTTGTGCAGCAGGCAGCAAAACCACTGAGCTAAATCCCCAGCCCCGTACTTCATTTCTTATAGCCATACTTAACGTGAAGTACCGCCCCATTGTTTCCCTCCTCTTTCTGCCTTCCCTATTGTAGGGTCAACAGGCAACAGGCAAGCTACTATTCTTTTTTTGTGTGTGTGTGGTACTGGAGATTGAACCCAAAGGACCTTTGTTCAGTGTTATAACCCAAACTTATTTTGAGACAGGATCTCACTAAGTTACTAAATGTCCAGGCTGAGCTCCAACTTGTGTTTCTTCTGCCTGAGTCTCTGAAATTGCTGGGATTATGGGCATGTACCACCATGCCAGGATTCTTTTTCTTTTCTTGGAGGCATTCTAATTATCGAATATTTTAAGGATAGAAAAACATAAAGAATTATCTAATAAATATCAAGTTTATCCATCATGCACCTTAAGAAATAAAACCTGACAGGTATTGTTGAAACCTTCTCTGTATTCTTCCCCAACTGTTGGCCTGTACTGTACTGTTTCCTCATCCAAAAAGAAACTACTGTCCTGAATTTGGTGTTTACCATTCCCGTGTGTATTTTATGGATTCACAGTATGTATTCAGACTCACAAAAAAAAGTTGTTTTACTCTTCATTTTAAAAATCATACTGTAAGGTTTTTCTTGTAAACTCTGTAATTTATGGTGAGGTGTTTTTAAGCAAGGGAAAATTTAAATATTATGAAAAGTAAAATATAATGGTCATTAAAGACTTTAGTGACTCTGAGTTAATAAACAGTTAAAATAACTTATAAAATAAAAAATTTCATATTAGTGTTGTTTGTTCTTAGTCCTCTGGATGACTTGTTCTTACTTTTCCTTATTTTCCATTGTGGATCAATTGCTTTTTATTTTTTGGTACTAGGGATCAAACTTGCGCTTGTGAGGCAGGCGGTGGCACCATTGAGCTAAATCCCCGGCCCCTCAATTGCTTTTATATAACACACACACACACAAACACACACACACACACACAGAGTTTTTGTCTTATTGAGGTAAAATTCGTATAAAACTTTTAATGTGAACAATTCAGTAGTATGTTTGCAGTGCTGTACAACCACCACCTCTATCTAGTTCCAAAACTTTTTCTTATAAACGGAGTTGTACAATGTACGATCTGTGCTTTCATGTAGCATGATTTTTGAGGTGAAGCTACACTTCTCTTACGTACTAGAGTATATAAGTATGCTGTTCTTTTTAAATGTGTGAATAATATTTCATTGTGAATATTCTGATTTTTAGCTATGTGATGAACATTTGGGCTATTTCTGTTTTGGCTATTGTGTGAATAATGCTACTATGAATGTGTGTACCTGCGTTTGTTTGAGTACCTGGTTTAGTTCTTTGGGTATATACCTAGGAGTGCAATTGGTAGATCCTGTGGGGATATTATGTTTAACTTTCTGAGGAACTACCGAACCTTTTCACAGTAACTAGTGCATTTTATTTTCTTGCCCGTAATATATTTTTCCTCATATTTGCCAGTACTGACTGTGAATGTCAGCAGACCTACTTATCCAACTACTGACAGTAATTTTTTACTTTGTATCAGCTTCTTTAGCAACATGACTTTTGTTTGAAGATAAATACATTTAAACAATATGACTTTTCAGAATTTGTCTTTTATTGTCCTTGTTAGGTAGGTTAGAGGTGATTAGGCTTTTGGGCTTTTAAAGGTAATATATTAGCCAAAGTGGTGAAAAAGATTTCCCCCAACATAATGGTGAAGCTTACATAAGTTCTCTAACTGGATCTCAGTGTATATTGTGCCATAATTCTTCCTTTCAAAACAATTTGTGTAATTAATTTTGAGGCGTGTGAAATATAGTCAGCCTCAGTAGCACCCAAATTCTATGCTTTTGAACAAGATATTTTAGGAGGAGAGTAGCTGTTTACAGTGATGGTCTTCCAAGTATTTTTGATGACCCAGCTCCCACTATGTATTACTTATTTATAAGCTCTTCACGTGTTCAGTGATCATTAACCCTTATCTCAAATTGCATAGCACAGTTATATTTAGATTTATTAATGATAGTGATTGTAAATTCATTAAAAATAGATAGTATTCAATTTCCAAGTAGATCTGCTTAGATTTTTTTCCCTTGCTGTGCTGTGCTGTGCTGTGCTGTGCTGTGCTCTGCTCTGCTGAGGAATTGAACCCAGGGCCTTGAGAATACTAGGCAAGCACTCTACCATTGAGTTATATCCCAGCCCTTTAATTTTTTATATTGAGACAGGGTCTTTTTAAGTTGCCTAGGCTGGCCTCAAACCTATGATCCTCTTGCTTCAGCATCCTGAATTACCTGAGGTTACAGGTGTGCACCACTGAACCCAACCTAGCCCTATTTGTAAACTTCTATCTAGGAACAAAAATTTCAGGTTTGCCACTTATTTCCTTGCACTCTTATTATTGATGTTATATATGGTTTTCTTTCACAAATTTTTTTTAGCACTAGTTGATTTTTAGGTAAAAAGTACATGTATCCATAAATCCATGAAATGGCTACAAAAAATTACAATATATTTCAGGGAAAAAATAAGAGTAAAATTGTTACTTCATTAATATTAGTTCTTAATTCCTTTTAAGATACATATAACCAGTACTTGGGATGCTGAGGCAGGAAGATTACCATGAGTTCGAGGCCAGCTTGGATTACATAGTGAATTCAAGGCCAGCCTGAACTACATAGCGAGACTCGTCTCAAAAAACCCAAACAGGGCTGGGAATATAGTTCAGTGGTGCTGCTCCTGCCTTGTAAATGCAAGGTCCAGAGTTTGATTCCTGGTACCAAAAAGGAACAAAACAAAATAAAACCCCAAATGATACAAGTAAATATAAAAGTTTTAGTATTTTATTTTTGAGTGTTAGAACCGTCTAACTACATTTGCTTTGGAAGACTTTTGAGTGAACCATTTTCCCAGTTAAATTTAAAAACATATTTTTTGATTAGAAAGCTCACCGAAAAATGTTAAAAAATAAGACAGTAACATTCATATGCAGATAAACTTTTTATTGAAACCATTGAAGCCTTTGACTAGTTGAAATATGTCAGATTCCGTATTCATGCCTAATTCTTTTAAAAATACATTAATTTAGGTTTCAAATTGTTGCTACTGATTTAGGTTTAAAATATATATTTTTCAGTTAAAAAATTTTATTTCTTTTTTTACAGAAAGAGCTATCTGGTCACAAAAACATCGTGGGTTATTTAGACTGTGCTGTTAATTCAATTAGTGATAATGTATGGGAAGTGCTTATTTTAATGGAATATTGTCGAGGTAAGTACCTGTCTGTAATTGTATTATACTAAAATACTTTCTCTTAAAATAGGTTACAAAGTGTTTTGGTTTCTCCTAGGGCAGCTGTTAGCCTTATTTTGGGCGATTATTACTACAGTTTCAGTTAATTAGGAATAGTGTTTAAAAGTTATTTAAAACCTAGACATAGTGGCTACTATAATGATATGAGCATGTAAATGGAAAATTAACACAGTACTGTTAGGTTGAAAACAGGAAATCTAAACAGGTAAGTTACATTTCTTGCTTTCTCTATAGTTACGAATTTTTTGGTTTTGTTTTGGTGATGCTGGATGTCTGCTTTGCCACTGAGCTACATTCCCATTCTGTATTCGATTCTTGTATAATCTCACTGAGAAGACCTTGATATGTCAATATTAGTGTTTTAAGAATTTTCAGGCAGTATATCATTTTATTATAAATTATTCAATTTTACAAATTCAGAGGGTACACTTTGATCTATAATCTTAATAAACTTGTGTTATGTAGTCTTTTGAGATTCATTTGTAAATATCACAAGAGAGAAAACCACATTTGATTTAGATCTAATGTGATATTTGAAGAAAAGTATTTACTTGTATGGCATGGTTATATATCATAAAAGTCATCTCTGACTCTAAAAACTTCATGTGTCAGAAGGGGACAATGAACCAATTTTCTACAAACTTATTTATTTTAAAAATCAGGCTGTGTTTGACAAGTTGGATTTTAGGGAGCTCTGGTTTATATTTAGATTCTCACAAGTCAATTTTGATAATTAGTTACAATTCCAGGAATTCTTGCAGTTTCCTGAGGTTAGAGGAAGATATGACAGTGGTGATAGTGGTAGAGAAAATATCATATCATTCATACCAATCTTGTTAGGAGGAAAGGGTGAAGAAAAATGTCAATCTTATAATGTTTATTGTGATGTATTCATAGCTTATTTCCATATATAATATTGAAAGATAAATATTTCTTTTTATAGCTCATCCTCTCTATTACAAAGCACTACAGTTATTTTTAGGAGAGAGATATTTTTTTTTCCTCTATCATTTTCCTAAAATTGAGCATATATGGTGTTATTAATTGGATTAGTGTTCACTAATAGTTCTTGACTTCTTGTAACTTTTTTAATTAAAAAATTAAAAAAACTGATACATACAAAAATTGTACATATTAGTGGGGTTCTATGTAATGTTTGATACGTATTGTGTAATCACATTTCACGTATCTGTTTTCTCAGACATTCATTAGTTTTTTCAGGTGAAAACATCCAAATCCTTTTAGCTCTTTGAAATATACAGTACATGCAGTAGTTGCCATCTATAGTCACCCTACTGTGGAGTAGCATGCCACCACCTCGTCCTTCTATTTAACTGCAGCTCATTATACATTAATCATTCTTACCTCCCCTTCCCCATATTCTTTCCAGCCTCTAGTTAACCACCATTTGGGTCTCAACTTCCATGAGATCAACTTTTTTAGATTTCACGTGAGTTAGATCATCTGGTACTGTCTTTCTATGGCTGGCCTATTTCACTTAACATAATGATCTCCAGTTCTCCCTCCATGTTGTGACAAATGATGATATTCCATTATTTTTATGTGGCTGAATGGTATTCCATTGTGTACATATGCCACATTTTCTTCATTCATCAGTTGATGGACACTTGCGTTTTTCCCAAGACTTGGCTGTTGTGAATAGTGGTACAGTAAACATAGAGACACATGTCTCTTTGACGTGACTGATTTTATTTATTTTGAATCTGTACCTAGGAATGGGATTGCAGGATGATGTGGTAGTTTTATTTATTTTTATTTTTTTTATGTCTTTGTGGTGGGATTTAAATCCAAGCATGGCTGAGCTTCAGTAGCCTTTTCATTCATTCATCCATCCATCCATCCATCCATTCAGTGGTACAGGTGATATTTGGGCATTCTATCACTGAGCTATATCCACAAGCCCTTATTTTGAGACAGGGTCTCTGAATTGCCCAGGCTGGCCATAAACTTGTCATCTTCCTGCTTCAGCCTCCCAAATATCTGGGATTTTTTAGTATGTGCCACCATGTCTGGCTGGTAGCTCTATTTTAATTTTTGAAAAACCTCCATTGGCCATAATAAGGTATATTCCCACCAACAGTGAGAAAGTTTTCCTTTTTCTCCACGTCCTCACCGACACTTGTCCTTTTTGTCCTTTTGATGATAGCCTTACTAGAGTGCAGTGATAATCTCATTGTAAGTTTGATTTGCATTTTAGTCATGTTGAACATATTTTCATATACCTATTGCCCATTTGCCTGTCTTCTTTTGAAAAATGTCTATTTAGATCTATTACCCATTTTAAAATTAGGTTACTCTTTTGTTTGTTTAGTATTGAGTTTTTGGAGTTCTTTATGTATTCTGAATATTAACTCCTTGTCAGATGTATAATTTGTAAATCTTTTCTCCCATCCTATATGTCACTTCACTCTTTCGATTGTTTCTTTTATTCTTCAGAAGTGTTTCTAGCTTGAGGTGTCTTGTTTGTTTATGTTGGCTCTTTTTTTCCCATGCTTTTGAGTTCTCTTCCAAGAAATCCTTGCCTGTTCAAATGCCTGGAAGCATTTTCCTATGTTTTAGTACTTTCCTATGTTCAGTACTTTCATTGTTTCAGGTTTAACATTTTAGTCTTTAATCCATTCTGAACTGATTTTTATAAGTAGTGAGAGGGGTTGAGTTTCATTCTGGCTATGAATACCCAAGGATGAATTTATGTCTAGGTTGTCTATTCTATTTTATTGGTCTCTGTGTGTATTTTTATTGGCAATTTACCATGCTGTTTTGATTCTATAGCTTTGCAGTATATTTTGAAGTCAGATTCTGTCAATGCCTTCTGGCTCATTCCGTTTACTCAAGATCGCTCTGGCTATTTAGCTTTTGCTGTTGTTGTTCCATAAAAATTTTACAATTTTTTTGTAGTTCTTTTAAGTATGACATTGATATTTTGATAGGGATTGAATCAAGTCCATAGATTGCTTTGGGTAGAAAGGACATTTTAACAGTATTGATCCTTCTAGTCTAGGAATATGGGATATCTACTTTTTTTGTGTCCTTTTCAGTTTCTTTCATCCATATTTTATAGTTTTTATCCTAGCGATTCTTTTACCTCTTTGGTTAAATTTATTTCTAGGTGTTTTATTATTTTTTTTCATACCTATTCTAAATAATATTGCTTTCTGTATTTCTGTTACAGATAGTTCCCTATGTATAGCAACACTACTGACTTTTATATTCTGCAACTTTACTGGATTCATGTATTTTAATAGTTTTTTTGTTGGAATCTTGGGAATTTTCTATATATAAGATCATTTCATGTGCAGACAGTGACAGTTTGCTTTCCTCTGTTCCAATTTGTATTCCCTTTATTTCTCTTGCCTGATTACTCTGGCTAAGACTTATGTACACTACCGTGTAGCTTAACCTCAGAAACATCATGCTACATGAAACACACACACACATATATAAATGTTCTTATATATGTATTATATGTTGTGTATAGGTATAGAGAGTGTGAATACGTGCATGTTGTATGTGTGTGTGTGTTTTAAGGTACATTAGTTTTAATTATGTGGGGATAAAATTGTACAGAAAATAGAATGTGTTGTGTAGCTAGTATATCCTTTCATACTTTCAGGAATCCGATGTTTACATCTTCTGTAAAGTGTGTACACCTTATGTCTCTGTCAATTCACGACTTGAAGTGTTCCAAACAAGGGAATAGAGGATGTTGCTTGCTACCTGGTAATTTGCTTCTCAGCCTTCTGAGTTTACCTAAGCAAGTTATCCCTAAGTTTTCTGAAAGGCAAGGATTCATAGGTTAAATTTAGTGGGTTTTTTTTTCTTTTTTTCTTTCAAATTCTAAGGAAGAAATATTTTAGAATCTCTTTAGAAATAAAAGGAACAAGTATGTGTGTACCTTCTTACAGGTTCTAAAATAGCAGGTTTAGATCAATGTTAATAATCTTCTCAGGTCAGTGGTGTATGTGTGGCTATTTGATTCTAGTAAATTCCTCTGGCCTGTTTTTCTTTTCTGTTCTTGTTTTTTTGAGACAGAGTCTCACTTTGTAATTTAGGTTGGCCTTGAACTCAATGATCCTGCTGCCTCAGCCTCTCAAGTGCTGGCATTACAGGGATGCAAAACCATGCCTGGCTCTGGCCTGTTATTTCTTACCTGGTTGGTAGCATTAGTATTTTATCACTTCTCTCTACTTTCATACTTTGATTTCTCTATCCCATAATCAAGGGGATCTTTTAAAAGATAAGGTCAGAAATTTCTTTTGGGTCTCTTCTCAGAATAAAATACAATACATGGCTAATCCCTTTCTACCTTATCAGTTTCATCTCACCTCATTTTCTCTGTTTTCTAGATCATATCAGCATTGGCTTTTTAAAAATTATACATAGTCATCAAACTCTTTCCCAAAACAGAGGTGTTTGTACATACTGCTATCACTAGTGTAGCATGCTTCCAAAGTTCTGCCTTATTAATTCCTAATTATCTTTCAGTCTCAACATAAATAATACTTATAAAGTCAAGCTTGATCTGTTATCTTTTCCTATCCACTCTTCCTCACCAATTTAATTCATATTTTCTATATTAAGGTGTCTTGACAGTTATTATAATTATGATTATGTATTTGTATGATTGTTCTTACCTTTAAACTGTAAAATGAAAATAGAAACCTTATTTTGTTTACTTCTGTTTACCCAATAAATAGTACAGTGTTGAATAACTGTTGCTTTACATCTAACATGCCATCAATTGTAAGAAAGAAATGAAATGTCAGAAATTTAAAAATGGCCAATATTGAGCTGGTCATGGTGGCACATGCCTGTAATCTCAGCACTTTGGAGGCTGAGGCAGGAGGATCACTGTGGCTTTGACCCTGGGCTACATAGTACAAGGCCAGCCTGATGTAAAATGTTTATCTTGAATCACTGTAAAGCCTCTTTACATGAGAATTGTGAAAAAGCCAATTTCTTATAACCTGAGACCATGAAGCATTTTTTAAATGTTTTTTGTTTGTGGGAGACTTCATTTATTAAAAATATATCCTTTCAAAAATACTTTTTGTTTAGCTGGGCAGGTAGTGAATCAGATGAATAAGAAGCTGCAGACAGGTTTTACAGAACCAGAAGTGCTACAAATATTCTGTGATACCTGTGAAGCTGTTGCAAGGTTGCATCAGTGTAAGACTCCAATCATTCACCGGGATCTGAAGGTAAGGACTTTACAATACTTATGAATAGAGTCATCTGTTGTGGACTTTGGAATTAAAAAGTTCTTGGCTGCCCTTAGCTAAAGTAGCTTTTCCCTCTTTCGTACTGGGGATTGAACCCAGGCCCTTGTGTTTGCTAGCCAAGCGCTCTATTATGGAGATACATCCTTGGCCCTAAACGAGGTATGATTACTAGCATTGAGATTCATTTTTCTGTCTCCTTCTGGATTTCCTGAGGTAATGTTCTGATCCAACTATAGATGTGAACTTGTTTGATCCTTAGGATTTTTACCATGGTATAGAGATGGATTTGGTGGCCTTATTGTGCATCTCTGCTTTGTGTAGTAAGCTTCTTTAAAAGGTTTCATTTGAACAAAAATGTGAATGTCAGTGAAACATGTTGAGTGTCCCTCCACATTATTCTTTACAGTGTAGCATTCTTCCTATTCTTGAGTCTTTATTAAGCAATCAGGGTATTCTCAAGAGATACTGAAAGAAAGTATAAATGAGTCTCTTTTCCATTTATAATTTACCACAGTTTTCTGTGATTTACTCTACTTTGATAGTAGTTATTTTACACTCACTTCATTTTACCATCTTATGGGCTCTTAACCTTTATATTTGGTACCTAATGTTACAATGGAGAAAATCCTCAAAGGAAATTGAATGTTCTCGGTATCATTGTTAGAGATACCATTTAGGAATATAAGTATCTGCTTTCATGTCCACAAACACAAAGATTTGGAAAAAAAAAAAAAATCGCTCTTCCTGGGTTGGAGGTATGGCTCAGTGGTAGCATGCTTGTTAAGGTGTATAAGGCCTTGGATTTGATCCTCAGCATTGCAAAAGAGAGGAAAAAAATAGCAAAAAGAAAAAAATGAAAAGCAAAAATCAAACCATTCTTCCCGAAGTGCTTTTTCATTAGTTTGTTTTGTTTTATTTTTTTAAGATCAGTCTTGTTACGTACTTTGCACTGGCCTTGAACTCACTGTGTGGCCAGGCTGGCCTCAGACTCGCAGCAGCCCTCTTGCTTTAGTCTCCCCAGTCCTGAGATTACAGGAGTGCGCCACCATGCCTGCCTTCTGACATGCTTCATACTCCATAAATATCCCACAGTTACCCTCTCCCCACATCCAAGTCTGCTCAGACTTACCCCTCAGTGTGTTCACTGAGACCACGTTATTTTAAATTCAAATCTTAACGTTCCTACTGCATATCTGTTCTTTCATGAATAATTAGCAAAAATGTTGTATAATTTGCTTATGTATGATGCCTGTAGTTTATTGTCTGCCTGTTTCTATTAGAATATAAATTCCACAAGGGAAGGGATTTTATTTTTTTCCTTGTTTAGTGCTATATCCAAGCAGTTAGAACAGTGCCAGGTATATAGCAGAGTCTCATTAACTGTTTAATGAATGAATGAATGAGTCCTACTGATTATACAAAAGTTTATGAAAGGTGATTATAAAATGTTCTTTAAAAAGAAGGTATCTCTTAATATGTGGTTTGTTACTCATGAAAGCATCCTCCAAGGAGAAACCTATAGTAATAGATAAGTCAAGGCAGTATTGAAATACGTGACTTCAGACTTCTGTCCTTTAATTTGGGTAAATAGTATAGCTCATCTCAATTCTTTGGAATATGTAATTTTTATATTTCCTCTGATAATTTGCTATGATTTTCTTGTTCTGTTTGTTACAGGTCATTAACTTTTTGCATACAAAGTTGATATTTTCAGCTAAGTCTCCTTGATTTAAAATTCAGAAGAGACATTAAAATGCATAGTTTCTTGTAATCTGTATTTCATATGCTTCATTCTTTTTACATTGTAAATTTATGCAAATATACATTTGTCTTAAGTAGATTTCTTGTATGAATCTTTATTTTGTATGAATCTTTTAAAAAGTTGACTAAAATGAAATATAGAAACAAAATGATAAACTAATGTATAAAGGAAGATTATAAAGAAACTTTAATATGAGAATTTTGACAGAATGGAAAGAAATGAATTATTCATCCAAACTGTTTCATAAAAATAAAAGATAAGTGAAAATCTTTTATGGGTGCTTACTGTATTCTAGACAGTGTTCCAAACACATATTTTAACACATTTAATTTTCATAAGAATCCCATAAGCTAGATATTATCTTTCCCATTTTAGTGATAAGAAAACTTCTGAGCTACAAGGGTGGTTAGACAAATTATCCAAGATTACACATGCTTCTAAGTAGCAAACTGGGCTACTTAACCATAGTCTAGAGTTCAAAAAACTGTCAACATAATTCGTTTATTTTAGCTACTGTAATTTTGAACTCTAAGTTAAGACATAGTCATATTTTTCTATTTCAATGTAGTGTTTTAAATAAAAGTGATACTATGAACGTCCCTAATCAGAAAATCTAAAGTTTAAAATGTGCTAAAATCCGAAATTTTTTTAGTGCTGACATGATGCCACAAGCTGAAAATTCTACACTTGGCCATGTATAACATTTCAAGGCACAGCGTAGGTGCACTATAATTATTGAATAAAAATCATTAGACTATATGTATAAAGCATAAATGAAACATAAATGAATTTTGTTCTTAGACCTGAGTTCTTCTGTAAGATATCTCATTGTGCATTTATATGCAATACTCTAAAAGAGAAATCTAAGACCTGAGATACCTCTGGCCCAGACATTTTGGATAAGGGATACTAACCTATAGGAATTACTCAGAGGTGATTGTTTTTTTTGTTTTTTAAAACTACTTGTTTGTCTATAGGTAAGCTTGAAGTATGAGAAAAGAAAATCGAGAAATAGTAAAAGAAAGGAGCTTAATTCTGTCTGCTAGTCATTCTACTTCATAAAGGCAGTTCTAGAGAAGATTCAGGGTTTTTCGATCACTGCATAAATTATCCTGGGGTGGGAGAAGCAACTTTGTCATTTTAGAGATGGAGTGGACATAGTAAAGTATATTTTTGCTTCATTTTGTTCTTATTATTTGGGATACCCCGTGTTTATAAATACATATACATATATATTAATGCTCAGAGTCTCCAGTATAAAAAGATTGAAAAAGGTTATTTTCGCCTTGAAAATACTAATTATTGATTTTTTTCTCTTCTTAAGGTAGAAAATATTTTGTTAAATGACAGTGGAAATTATGTACTTTGTGACTTTGGCAGTGCCACTAATAAATTTCTTAATCCTCAAAAAGATGGAGTTAATGTAGTAGAAGAAGAAATTAAAAAGTAAGTATCTTTATTTCATCATGTTTCATGGAAATTTTGGTTGAGTCTGTGACCAGCTATGTTAATACAGTACAAATTGTAGATACTCCATTTATAAATTTCTTTAGAATGTTTCTGTGCCATGATTGATTAATTTATGTCTGAATAGACAGTAGGAGATGTATTTTATAATGCAGAGTTTACATATACATCGTTAACAAATTTGTGAAGAAACCTATAAAATAAGCTGTAGTGATTAGCTAAATCATTTACAGAGAACTTTAAGTGATTATTGAGTTCAGCTGAATGTCTTTGTTTTTAATACTATTCCATTTGTACTTTTAAAGAAAAAAATTAAGATATTTGAAATCATGTGCTTCTTATGTAATGTTGAAGATTGACTTATATGCATTGAATACTATATAAAAAACCAAAATGTTAAGACTGTATCAATTCACTATTACTTTGTAATGGTATATTGGGAAGCTTTCTGGTGGAATATATCATGTATGCTTTATGTTTTCTTAATCCTGTACTTTTTATGGTTGCTAGAGTTCCTTTGAAGATCTTTTTCTAAATTTACTGTTTTTTAGTTCTAGAAAATGAAGTTACTTGTCTTAGATTACCTTAATAAAATGACACAATAGTATAGCAATTTTTAAGTAGTTGCCTTTTCTAAATTGCCTTTAATCACTTGCTCACAAATTCTTAAGATGACCTAGAACAGTGGTAGCGAACTTACGGCACACGTGCCGCAACAGGTGGCTTGTATCACTGATGTCTCTAAAAGGTTTGCCATTACTGCC
Organism: Heterocephalus glaber; assembly: GCF_053883595.1. Classification (NCBI taxonomy): domain Eukaryota; kingdom Metazoa; phylum Chordata; class Mammalia; order Rodentia; family Bathyergidae; genus Heterocephalus; species Heterocephalus glaber. The sequence goes on from NW_028258303.1 coordinate 14,816,089, forward strand.
CTAGAAGCTATTGTTTGTACTGCAATATTTATAAATAGTTCAAGTGGTGCTAATATTGTATAATATAGTGCATTTCTAGATTACATATTACTACTCAGAAATCTTAGCCTGTCATGATTGTTAGACTCCATAAAATCAAATACCTTGGTAAATATATAAATGTCCTAAAGAACACAAGAATATCAAAATATTGAATGGACTCTTTGGATATGTATGTATCCTTATAATTAAAATTTTTTCTTATTGGTTGAGATTTTTAGTGGCTGGTATGGAATTTCAGCAAGTATCTATCTTGCTAGGCATTTTATTTCTTGCTATTGTATTTTGAAGTATAATTAAGATTCAATTGAATTTTGCTGATGATTGAAATTTTGTGATGAATAGGAGCTCATTTTGGAGTTTTTGTCCTCTGTGGTTCAGTTGAGGAGCTAACCATTTATTCATTAACAAGCATTCATTCAGAGCCAGCACTATTCTTGGTACTTTTAATACAGTAGTGAACAAAAATCTTGCTGTTAGGCAGTTACTGCGTAGTTGTGTCATTCAGACTGACTCACCAGTGTGTTAATTTGGAAAAAGATAGTACCATGTTGAATTTTGAGATACTTCTTGTAAAATAATATGTATAAACACTCTGAATGAATCTTCATTATATCCATCCATACTCTGATAATTTCTGCAACAAGATGGAGCGCTGCTTCATTAAAACGTTCTGTTCATAATGGATTTGAGGTTTTTGTATTAGTAAACTTTTATTTACAGTGCATAATTCCAAATAGCTTATGGTAGCAGTTAGTGTTAGAGGTAATCTTATGTAATGTTATAGGTAGAATTATAACTAGATTACTTTTTTAAAAAGTTATAAAAAATCAGTGATTTACTACTGTGTAAGGAATTGTATTAGCATTTATAAGAACAAACTCCTTTGTAAGCATACAAACTTTTAGGGAAGGTAGGCATTTTACTTGAAATAGATTAAAATATTTTGATAAGGTGATTATAGTCAAATTGAATTATTGTATATAAATGGAAGAAAAATTCCAATACCTTGTCATTATTTAAGGTTTATAATAATAAAGAAAATTAAATTTTATATATTGAAGATGCTATTACACTTTTTAAATAAAAATTCCTATAGATAGTACTTTGTATTGTTTAAATCCTGATGTGTTTTCTATGAGCTTTTAAAATAGTATTGTTGGGCTGGGGATTTAGCTCAGTGGTGCTGTGCCTGCCTGGCAAGGGCAAGGTCCTGAGTTTGATCCCTGGTACCAAAAAAAAAAGTGTTTATGTAGTGTTATTGGACCTAAAAGTTTTTTTAAGTATTATTTATAGAGAAACAATATACATATTTGCTGTAAAATTTTATTGGTTGTTAAATATCCCCACTCCATTTCACTCATTTACTGCCAGGTATACAACTCTGTCATACAGAGCTCCTGAAATGATCAACCTTTATGGAGGGAAAGCCATCACCACCAAAGCCGATATCTGGGTAAGGCCAAGAAAGGTTGAAATTTACCTAGCCAAATTAAATATGTGCATTCAGTTGACTTGTTTCCTCCCTGCTTCCCAAAAGGCATTTCTTGATAACAAGATGGTGATGTACAGGGCTGTTTCTTACTCCGGAAAAGAAAAATACTATAATGGTTTTTCTTCTGAATCCTGAAATGGAAAGCTTATATATTAATGAGCAAAGAACTTCCATGTAATGTACTGTTTATTCTAGTGGTTTTTAGGGTTTAGATTATATATCAGGGTTTCCTTATTTTTTTTTGTTTGATTGATCACAATTCAGAAAAGCTGGACATCTAGATATTCTTCTTAAGTACTTACAGGACAATTTTCTGGCCTATTTTAGCTTTTTTTTAACAATGGAAACTGACAGGAGCAAACAATAAGTCTAAATATACTTGTCACTACTATATATTGAAGTTCTTAGCAAATACCTATATTTGGATTTAAGGTAGATCTTGTTTCTTTATAGACCTTTATGTTAGAATCTCAACATCTCTAGAAATTTTTTCATAAGTCAGTTTTTTATTGCATTGAATAAACTTATCAGGAAACTAAGTTTTTAATTTAAAAAATTTTTAGTTTTAGGATACTCTATTTAAAATGTGAAATATTTACCACTAGTGAGTATATTAGGGATAGAGGAATAAAATTCTTTGAAGTAGTTCTAAGCTTTACAAGAAACATCAAATTTTATTTTTAAAACATAGTGTTCAGAAAGTAGTCAAGCACAATGTGGGAAACCAAATGAGTGTCTTCTTGGCATTTTTTTCTTATGGGCTCCTCCTCAGTGTAGTTGGAGTGCCAAACAAAATCTTGAGAAATAAATTTTCTTACAAAGTAATAAAAAAACTTTAATATAGTTTTGTCTGTTTACATATGCACACATTTTCACTGGTGATTCTTACAGTAGTAGAATTTTAAACAGTATTTGTAATTGAAACAAATCACAAGTACATTTGATTTAGTTTATCCGCCCCCCAGATTGGGGATCGAACTCAGGACCTTGCACTTGCAAGACAGGTGAGGTGCCTCTGAGCTAAATCCCCAGCCCTGATTTAGTTAATTTTGACACTGCACCAGCTTATATAATTCAGATCCGATTTGCTTTCCTCACCATTAATACTTGACTTACTCGATGGCTTATAGTAAAGTTGAGGGTTATGTATAATGTAGAAATGATACTGAATTAGGTCATAATTTAAAAAATGAAAGTATGAGAAGAAGTGACTGGTGGAGGTCTTTTCTGGCATAATTTTATGGTGATTAAATCCATATTGCCTGAAAAAACATTTCGACAACACACAAACAACAGACATCATAGCTCCACTCCTGTTTTGAAGCCATCATGGATTGATTTAAATAGAAATTCTCTTGATTGAAGCACATTATCTGATATCTTAACATAAAGGAGGGAATCTTTTCTTTGTTTTTTGAATAAGACTTAGTACATATGCAAATAAATACTCAAACATACAAAGAAACAACCAAAATAATTAGAAAACAAAATCCATGACTATATGCTTGAAAGAGAATTTTAATTTTCATGATGACCATCTTTATGCTTGCCTTGCTTAATGATAGCTCAGGTGAAACTGACATGTGCTGCAGTTTAGTTAGGAATTCAAGAATCCAGAAAAAATATTTAATTAAAATTGCTCAAGAATTATATTTTTGATCCTGCTTCAAGAGCATTCTGATTTGCAGAATCAAAATATTCAGGTTAAATTATTCATTTAGCAGTTTGAATTTTGGAAAAAAGTTTTTTCCCTGGAAATTTCCATTGTAGTTTACTTTTATCCTGGGATCTAGGATGCTGATTTTATTAGAGAATTCAGTAAAAAGTCCTTTATGTTATCTGAGATGATGATGGCCTTCAGGTTACTTGTTCTCTCCTGCTTTTTGTATAATTCTTACTATATCAGTGGATGAAGAAGGAAATGCCTTTGGTATGAAACAAGACACTTTGTTGTGTTCTTGCTATGCAAAACACAATATTTAAATTCACATTTTTAAAGTATATTGGCATTGCTAAAATTATCTGGAAAACTTTACAACATTTACTCTGATATAGGAGAACTTACTAGAGATTTGATTAGCATAATAAAACTGGCTAACCTGCAGCTCTCCTCTGGGTGTCATCTGGACAATGGAAAGAAAGATGTAATTTAATGTAAATATTATACCCTGAGTAATATTATTTTTAATGCTGTTAGAGCTTTGTGCTTACTTTGTATGACACATGCTAATTTTATACCAAATACACCTTTTTCTTGTGGAAGAAATATTTTTTTTCCTCCAAAAGGAATTAGCCGTATCTAATTAATTGTAGTTACTTATGATTTAGAGCAGTTTAGTCACTTGGTCACAAATGTGTTACAAAAACATAGAAATGTAAATGAAAATATGTCTTTTCCATAATTAGACATAGTTTAAATAATACTTTGTGAAAAGATTGATGTAATATAGAAATATTTGGATTTTTAAAATATAACATTCAGTTTTTTATTTTGAGCAACTTTTATGTTTTGTAGTTGACTGCCCACTCTGATGATATTCACGCTTCTGTTTTACAGGCCCTAGGATGTTTACTGTATAAACTTTGTTTCTTCGCTCTTCCTTTTGGTGAGAGTCAAGTTGCTATCTGTGATGGCAGCTTCACTATCCCGGACAATTCTCGGTACTCCCATAACATACATTGCCTAATAAGTAAGTGCTTGGAAGGTAGTGTACTTTTAGGGCCTGCTATTCACACTGCCTTACTTACCCTACTCTTTTAATTTCATTTAGAATTATGTTTGTATGACTTTAATAGGATCAAAAGCAGCCTAGTTACTGATTACTACAAGAATATTTTTAAGTCTCTAGATAAGATTTAGTAACACAGCAGAGATGATATAGTTAAGGCAGCTGGAATTCTGGGAATGGGAACACTTACAGCATATAACATTTAATTATTTAGTTTTTGTACTTTTGAAATCAAATATGCAGAGGTGTTGCTTCTTTGGATCACAACATTGCTAATCTTAGATTATGCTTGTCTTGCCAGCCTTTTAAATATCTATATTTTACTAAGTCACAGATAAATAGAAGGCCCAAAAGGTTTGATATCAGAAGGGATAGAATGACAGACCCTGCATTTCAAAAGATGACTAGTTTTCCTCTCATCTCCTTTAAGATTTTTCCTTCCATTTTGATAATGTAATTTTTGATAATGTAAATTTATGTTTACATTTAATTAAAGTTTGAAAAAAGACGTTTTCAGAGGAGGAGGAGAACTGTCAGGTACTAAAATATACAGTATTAGGTAGCTACTTTACTTACACCCCTGAGCACTGAATTAAGCTGTATTTAGCATTCCTACTTTGTTTTCTGCATTTTAAGAACCTCTATTATATCCTCTAGCTCAGTGGCAAAGAAAAAGAAGGTCAACTTAAATATGTTTAATGTTTGCATGGTAAAGATAGCGGTTCAATTTAGTGGGAAGAATGGATGGAAAGAGAAAAATTTCTTAGCTGTTTGCGGACAAAAAATACAGCTGGATCTCTACTTTATTCTTTATGTTCAAGTTTCATATAAATAAAAACTTTAAATGTATAAAAATAAAACATAAACATATTTGAAGAAAGTAAGGTTAAATTTATAAGAATACAATGTGGAATCCATAAACTAAATAGTCCTAGGAACTATAAAAGATTACTCCATTAACAGTATAAAAGATGAACTCATGAACACTAGCATAAAGTCAGATGATAAATTGGAAATAATATTCATTTGATAAATGAGTACCTGTTATAATTTATGCGGCTTGTGCAACTCAAGAAGAGTAAACACAAAAAAAGTTCAAAAGTAAAAAGTATAAAAAAGAATCTAGTTTGACTTTGCAAACTTATTTAAAGTCCATTTACTTCTGTAATGTTGATTTCCTCATACATGTTAGAAACATGCCATTTTAACACAAAGATTACTTGTGTTAAACTGTGTGTCATGTGGAATGTTTTTCCTAGGCAAGAGGAACCACAATAATTGGGAGGAGAAGGTGGTATAACTTTCACAGGAAAGGAAATAGGCAAAGCTTGGCCACTTCACTGCCTTCAGGAACACATTTAACTCTATATGAGAACACTAAGTAGGAATGCTTGTACTTGGGTTTTCTCTGCTGGAGCTCTACTTCCCTTTATGTGGCTGTATACGTATGAATGGCCACCTGCTCTATTAGCCTGGGGACTTTACTTTTATCTTCACCCATTGAACACCTGCCAAAACTGATGTGCTTTATATCCTTGAGGCAGCCTCCTCCTAGTTGAGCTACCTGCCTGTACAGTCCAAGTTATTTGCCAAGCACCAGTTAATGTTTATTTTGTCAGTCCTCTGTGATAGAGTTACATTCTTTTTATATGGGCCACTCCATGAGTCTTCTATTTTCCCCATGAGTCTTTTACTTTTAGTATGCCATTATGCAGAATATAAAATTTTTAAAAAGTGTATTTGAATAAACATTAGACCCTTAACCCTCTCTCTTATTTATTTGCTTTTCCATTTTATTGACAAAATTTGGGACATCAAAAGCATGAAAAATACTATTAAATGGAATTCTCAAAGAATAGATAGAGGAACTTAATTTTTGTTTGCACTGGCGAGTTGAATTTTAACCCTTTTTTTGCAGGGTTTGAGTTTTGTAAGTTATTGTAGCTATACACACTATTTTGCTGTAGAGTAATGTTTTAGTAGTAATTAAACTTCAGATTTTATTGAAGTTCTTGCAATGTCTTAGTTTCTCCAGATGTTCTCATTGAAAATTATTGTATGAGAAACTGGGTAGTTTATACACTTATATGTAATTTAGTTAGTAAATACTGTCTTGGGTTAGACCACTTTCCCTCCTGTGTGTGGGTGTTTGTATAATGGGAAAGCAGGCAAGATAAATACTAATTTTAGACACTCAATGAACTTTAGTTAATTAATGCTTTACAATGCACCAAATACTCTTTTATTTGTCAGTAAATGTGCAGATTTATTTTATGTCATTCCTGGTATAAATTTGTGCCTCAAATGAAAAGTGAATAAAATAAAAATACTCAGGCCAGGTGTGGGTGCATGCTTGTAACCTCAACAGGAGAATCCTAAGTCTGAGCTGAGCACAAGTCATTCAGAAACTAGCAAAATCCTGTCTCAGAATAAAACATTCTTAAAGGGCCGGGATATAGCTCAGTGTGAAAACCTTGGGCTCAATTCCTACTACTGCTACTGTTAAGGAAAAAAACAGCATTCAAGTCAATCTGAAATTATAACATCCATAAATTTTATCTTCTGTCAAAGTGTTTTATATTTTATAGATGTTACTTTGAAATGTCTTGAGTAGTAAAAGTTTAATAAAGTAGGAATTTTTAAAACCGAGCATATTTATCTGATGTAATGTGTTCTAAAAAAAATTTGGATACTTTGCAGTGCTATTCTTTGTCCTGTGTGTTTATGCTATATAGTTAGTGATTTACATTGCTTTTTTTTTTCATATTTTTTACATTGCTTTTAAATAAATTGTATATTCAGAAAACCAAGAATATTATCTAGCTCTATTCAGTTATTGAATGTAAAACTTTCTATCACCAAATGCCTATTCGTGCAATATAATTGTTCCCACACATTTTGATAAAACACAAAAAGACACCTCGTTTTAGTACTAACAGTAATACTGTCTGGCAACAGTTATACATCCACTTTATATCACTCACAATTTTTGAAAATAGCCATGACAAATCTTTGTTGTGATTGTATGGTTTGTGGTTATCAAATTATTCAAATATGATTTTTAATTATCACTAATCCAGATAAAGCCATTGTTATTAGTATCTGTTGTCCATAATGCTCAGTTTAACTATTACTTTTATTTCTCTTTCCTGCAGACTTTTTCATTTACTTTTTTTGGGGGGGAGTACTAGGAATGAAACTCAGGACTTTGCACTTGCCAAGCAGGTTCGGTCAGTTCCACTGAGCTAAATCCCTAGCCCCCAGACTTTTTTCTGAAAAAGTAGCAGAGTCAGTTATTTAGAATTTTCCTCTTCGCTTTTGTTGGTTTTCCCTGTAGACAAGTAAGGAGGTTGCCATGGGGGGTTAGGAAAGAAGCACTTTCCATTTCTGTATCCAGGAGTTGAAAAAAGTTTATAAAACATTTAGCAAAGAATAAGAATTATAACTAAGGGGATTACTGAATAATTATGAAGAGTGAGCCTCCTATAAATTCTTCTGTTGCAAGGTACTTGAGGAGATTAAGGGAAAATAAGGCCTGTAGAGCCAAACAGCCTTGGTTTATTTTCATCTCTCTCTCTCTCTCACTTATTTGACATGGAATGTTGGGTGCCTTCATTTATCTCAGTCTCCCTCTGGGCATATTAAAAGTACCTACCTCTTAAGAGTTATTGTTAGAATTAAATGTGTTATGAAAAATGTTTCTTAAAATGTGTAAGTGCTAAGTAAGAGATAGCATTTAATACTACCTTCATCACTACTGTGACACCTGCCACTACAACAGCTACTAGTAGCATTGTTGTAATTCTTCCTGAGCTAACCTGATTTCTGATAACCTGTGTGAAGGGCAGAGCATCTGCTGTTAGATAGTCAAAGAATCTGCAGAGATTCTTTGGATGCTTTGAAGCAGAACTTGCTGGTCATGATGCATGAACCAAAAGTTTACTATAAATTATCAAAGATCCCAGGACATGTTAAAATGCAACTAAGATTATTTTTTACCTCTTTTTCTTTGCTCACCTATTGCGGTTAGATTTATTTTAATACCTGTCTTGTGGGGAACCAGGAATTACTTGCTTGTTTGAATATACTTAAATTTGTTATAGTGTTAAAATATACACAGTACAATACAATTTTTGTACTGCTACCCAGCTTCAATGATTATTAACTTAAGGCAATCATATTTCATCTACACCCTCACCCATTCTCTTCTCTGTTATAATTTTTGGAAAAGAATCCTCAAGACATTTAAATTTACCTTTGAAAATAAAGATGTGCACTGAGCTACATCCTAGCCCCTCCCCCCTCTTAAAATTTTTTGAGACTTAAGTTTCAGACAGGGACTTACTAAGTTGCTAAATTGCCCATACTGGGCTCAAACTTGTGATCCTTCTGCTTTAGCTTCCTTTATACTACTGTACCTGGCCAAAGTACCTTTCATTTAAATTTGTTGAGCTATTGAAGTAGAGATGCTAGTTTCATTTTCATGTAGGTTCAGGCATAGATCCATTGTATCTTGTAACTTGAATGGTAATATTGGCTTAGGTCCTTGATGAAAAGGTAGTGTAACTTGGTGACTGCTGCTCCTTTAGTTGCTGTTTTTGTTGGAATGTGCTGGATTGTTGTACTTCCCTATGCAGTATTAGTATAAACATAATTCATCTGTCTTATATAAGTGTTTCTTAATCAGATATGTGTGATAACAGTAGGAAGTATTGTGGTTTACTCATATATGACTTATCAACGCTGAGACTTTTATGTTTTCAGGTTGTAGTAGTTTTTGTGTCAATAGGAAGATTTATACAAGATGAGCAGAGAAATACCCTTTCATTTCTGTGTGGCTAAATTTTTGAGAAGTTGATTTTATATTTGTAGTAAAATCAGAGTTAGTGGTAATGGTCTTGTGTGATTCATGTGATGATCATTTTAAACAAGGATGTCTTCTAGGTTCTCCTTTTTTGTTTTTGTTTTTAAATGTAAGCACTTAATATCACTTGGGTGAACTGACTACATGTATTCCTTAATCATCTCCTTCAAACGTATATTTCTTATAGATTATATGGTTTAATTATTGTGAAGTAGGAGTTAATAAAACATTAGACCTGAGATTTAATTATTTTGAGTGAAAATAGCATTGGACAAACTACTCAGACTGAAGTCGTCATTCTTTATAAATACACCCTGGTATTTAGCTGGACTAAAACTGATACCTGTGCATTTTAGGTTACACCATTAAGTAATCCAGGCTTACATTTTGCAACTTATTCTCTTAAAGAGTTCAAGAAATTATTTTATTTAAATTAATTGCTTAATACTGCCATATTGGTGCTTCTTTTGAAAGGGCTAGAATACTCAAAAATATTCAGATATAAAACTGTAGCCATTCTGTACTTGTAGGTTTCAGGAATGATAATTAATCTTTTCATACTTTGATTTTAGAAGCAAATCAGAGATCAACACAGAAGAGGAACCCATTAGATAAAACTGTCTACTTTTGTATAGGTTGAGCGTCCCTAATTTGAAAATCCAAAATATGAAAAGTTCCAAAATCTGATACTTTGATCTGATACACTTGACCTTAGCCAAAAGGCTGAGAAGCGATTCCAAAATCTGAAACTTTGAGTGTTTATCTTGGAAAAATTCTGCTCCTAACCTCGTGTGATCAATTGCAGTCAAAATGCAGAAGCAGTAAAAGTATTATATAAAATTCCCTTTAGGATATGTGTATAAGGGATATATGAAAGACAAATAAATTTTGTGTTTAGATTTGGTTCCAATCCCCAAAGATAACCCATAGTGTATAAGTAAATACATACTCCAGAATCCCCAAATTTACAAAATCAGAAACACTGGTCCCAAGCAGTCCAGAGAAGCACAACCTGTACTGATAGAGCAATCACAAAATGAAATTTAGATATTCAACCACGTAAGCCTGTTATTCCATACCCAATCCCCTAAATTTACCTGCAGTCAGTCATAGGTACTGCTGTAAAATTGTAGACTTCCTCTACAGAGCAGGTCACTTGCAAAAATGATTTAGTAGAGAACATGTATGTTCTGAGAATAACCTGTATTGAAAGGATGTGCATATAGGCCCTTAATTCTTTTTCCTAGTCTAACAATTAGACAAATCATTATTTTCTCATGGGAAAGAATATGTTATTATAGTAGGGAGAAGACAGTACCCTGTTAGCACAATGGTTTCAGCCTTTTTTGACTGTGGTCCAGAGTAAAAAATATTTTAAATTATGACCTGATATATTTGTCAGCTTTCCTGTTACTGGAACACAATACCAGACACCCACAGTTTAAAAGAAGAAAGGTTTAATTTAGCTCATGGTTCAGGAGATTCAGTCCATGGTCAGCAGGGTTCAAGGCAGAAACATTATGGCAAAAGGGCTTGGTGGAGCAAAGCTGCTCAGTTCATGGCTGCCAGGAAGCAGAGCAGGAGAGCAGCACCAGAGAAGGAACCATATATAGTACCCAAGTCCACACCTCTATGATCTACCTGGGCACACCCAGAAATTTGTTTCACCAATCTCAGTCAGGTTGACACAATCAAAATTAACGTGTTACCACTGCCTTGAATCACCAGTGGTACATACATGATTGTTCTATTGAGTGGCTTGTGCCACTGATGGTACAGATGGATCTAGTCACTTTTATTGGTCTTTTTACTAATAAAATTAATGGACCAAATCTGGTTGGTGCTTGAATTTGAATAATCACTACTCAAATATAAATATTAATACAATTCATACCACCTAAAATTATTATAATTATTGCACTAAATTAAAAGAAATTTATATTTGTGAATTTCTTTAAAACATTTTATACATAAAGGTGGCTGATTTGTGCAGAGTGCATAAAATATAAATGTGTTTGGCTTTTTTTGTTGCGGCCACAGTGGCACCCATTTTTTCAATTTTTTTTTTCATTAGTATAGCAAAAGATGGTTTATTGGGGCAAAAAGATGGAAAAGAAAGAGGATACATTGTTACCATGAGTTGGTAGGGGGTTTCAGAGCTGAAAGCTGCTTTCAGATAAGTTTTGAAAACATTTTCTATATCACACGCATTTCTTGTCAGTCTTAAACTTTTATAAAGTTATAAAGTTTTATAAAGTACAGTGGTACCTTGGTTCATGAACTTAATTCATTCCACCATTCTGGGGAAGATGGTCCTGTTTGTGTTTGTTCCCGATGCGGAGTTTATGAACAGAAGCAAAATTTTGCCAAATGCTTCTGTTTATGAACCAAATTGTTCACAAACAAAAGCATTTGTGAACTGAGGCATTACTGTAACTTGTGTCTATGGCATTTCTTCACAGGTTAATGGTTTATTAATAATTAATTCTCTAAATTTTAACGTTGAAATCTTACATGTACCCATTGCTTGTGTGTATAATATGGACTTACAACTGCTGTACCACAAATTAGATGTATTATAATGTTTTTATATCATTTTAATGTTCTCCTTAAAGAACTGTAATATGATGACACATTATAGACATCTAGTCTGCTAAATCAATGTCTTTCTTTGCATTATTGTAATCAGAGACACCCAGAAGCAGTGCAAGTCACCCAGTGGGACAGTCATGAACCACTGATGGTTCAAGCCACCTGATGGGACAGTCAATTCAAATTAGAGATGCCTGGCAGCAAGACTTAATGGATTAGAGCTCCATTGTGAATGTTTAAACTCACATCCCACCACTTGTCAGTTTGACACCCAAACATATCTCCTTAAATCATACTTATTCTCCAGATAAATACAAGGTCATAATTCTGCCTAACTTGATACAATTTGCATACCGCTAAAACATCTCTTCTTCAAAGTCTCAACAGTTCCAGCATTTTTTAAAAGTCCAAGTCTCTTCTGAGACTCAAGGCAAATTCTTAGTTGTAAACCTCTGTAAAAATAAGAATTGTACATAATCCCAAGATACAGTGGGATAGGAGAAGCATATCCATTGCAAAGGAAGGAATACTGTGATAGAAAATACCAAAGCAAGACCATAGCCTAGGAAGGCAAACATTATGTCTTGCAGTTCCATATTTGGCATCCCCGGCACGTGTTGGTAAAATGTGGGTTCCAGTGGGGTTTTGCAGGCTTACCCCTATAGCTTTGCTCTATTATAGCCACACAGCATCTCTATTGGGCTGGCTCCATTCACTCTTGGACCGTAGCTTTTCTAAGCAGACATTCCAGATTCCTGGCATCTCCATCTTCTTGGGGTCTCCACTGCATCTTTGGTTTAATTCTCATCACTTCATGGGCTGCCCTCCTGGGGGTTCCTTGTCTGGCCTTCCAAGCTTCCTTTGAAATCTGGGTGCAAGCCTTCCTGACTCCACAACTCTTGCATTCTGTGTGATAAAACCAGTATTATGTGGACAGTACCACAGTTCCTTGCTAGCTGAAGCAGGTGGGCCCCCTTGGACCATGGCTGTAGTGGGCTCTGGGTGCCTGGATGGCTGAGCACAGTGAATTCTTGGGGATCCAATTCCTAAGGAGGCCCTTCTCAGGCATCCCAGGGGTTGTCCTCAAGTGAAAGGTTTATACTTTTGAACCTTGACCTGAACTGGAGATGGGGTCCTGCTGGTTTCTGAGGTGTGCTCAAAGCATCTTCTTATCCCTGTATGGAGAACTTGGTTTCATTTAATGTCACTAATCTCTTCAGTATCCATGCCTCCTTTGGCAACAACTTTATTAAAGTTTCCTCTGGACCAAAATGTAAATATTTCAAAATTTTTTGCTCTGCCTTTTGCTTCCCATATTTACTATACATTTGGGTGAAAGCAGTCAGCACTAACCATGCCACAGCCTGAATGTTGGGCCATCTTGAAATTCCCCAGCCAGACTAGTTCACTGCCCTTGATTTCAGTCTCCCACAAGGTCTCAGGTTATGTCATGTACAAAATATACACAAATTATTTGTCTGAGTGAAATGCATATGGCCTCTGGTCCAACTGGCCATAGAGTCCTTGTTTCAAAGTGAAACCTCCTGAGCCTGTCTGCATTTCTATCAGCATTGTGGTCTGAGCTTTGGCCAGCAAGGATCTACTTTCAGTATTTTAAGGCCTCTCTAGCCCACATCTCCAAACTTTTCCAAACTTCTCCTGCAAATCATTTCCAAAAGTGTCTAGGGCCAGGGATTTAGCTCAGTGGTTTCGCCACCTGCTGTGCAAGTACAAGGACCCAAGTTCGATCCCTGGTACCAAAAAAAAAAACCCCCAAAACAAAAAAAAGTGTCTAAACTACACAGTCAGGTACATGGCCAGCAACAGCCCCATTCCTGGTACCAATTTTCTGTATTACTTAGCTTTCTTGTCACTGGGACACAATACCTAACACCTTCAACTTAAAGGAGTTTAATTTAACTTATGGTCATTCCCTTGGTCAGCTGGCTTCAAGGCAGAAACATCATGGTGGAAGGCATGGCTGAGCAAAGCTGCTCAATTCATGGCAGCTGGAAAGTAGAGCAAGGAAACAATGATAGAACAGAAAGGGGCCAGGAACTTTATATAGCACCCAAGGTCATGCCTCCATGACCCACCTGGACACACCCAGCACTGTGCTTTACCAGTCCCCAGTGCCACTCCAAGCCAATCAGGACACAGTCAAGCTTAACTATCATACCTGATACATGTGCTCACATACACATGTACATGTATGAACTGAAACCAAAACTTTGAAATTTCATGAAATGTTGCTTATATTTGCCACATTAATGCACTCTAATATTTTCTACCTTAATTCTTTAAATACTAGATATGACCTTTTAAATTGATTTTATATTGCATAAATGGGGTCAATACTATAAGACAAGCTAAACTGGCTCCAACATATATTCCCACATGGAAATGTGAGCCAGGGCTAGTGGAGGTCCTATCGTTTTCTTATAACAAATTCTTCCTCCAGCCTAACTACCTGATAATTAAAGGATGTGGTATTGTGCTTAATATGAGAGAGAATTACTTGTATGAATGTTAGTTAGAACAAAAAAAAAAAATCTCAAATTTGTTTCTGTCCCTTCAATGCTTCTCAATTCTGATGAAAGAAAAGAACAAAACCCATTTAGGATTGCTGGAAGGATCATATTGTTTCTCTCTAGATACTTAAAGTTTTCATGGATTGAGCCAGGCACTCCAGAGAGGTGCATTCTTATACCACACTATTTTATATCCTTTATAGTTTCTTTGTGTGAACTGCATTTTAGTGATACAACACTAGTCCACATGGGAGAAAGGTGTGAGAGGAAGTCCTATACCACTTACTGCAGTTCCTTCAAGATGGTGTTCACTCTGTGTGAGCCATCTTTCCAAAGACTAGGGAGTTTGCTCTTTGCCCTCGGCTCATATCAGGAACACTTTTTATGTAGCACCTGTTTTTTTGTGTGTGTGAGGGAGGGACTCTCTGATTCATGTAATGGATCATGTTGCCCTATTTATATTGACAGCTAGAAAGTGGAGAGCTAAATTTTGGGCCTATATTTAGAACCAAATCATACACACTTCCTTTATTGCCCTTATTATTTTGTCTGCTCCAGCCCTCAGTGAATTACTTTTCTGTGAGTCCTAATTTTCTCATTTATTAAAAAAAAATCTTCCAGTTTTATAGCAGTTCATGTCTTTATAGGAACAAATATATACAATTAGCTGCCATTGAACTTAAATTTTAAAAGCCAAATAAACTTATTTGTTCCAATAGAAAAATAAGATCATAATTTTGTGAATTTTACATTTCTTGTTATTGGACTGGTTTTAAAAAATGTATGAGTAAGCACTGTTAAAAGGTATTTAAATTTATTTTTATAAAATTAAATTTTATACACTTGTTGCTCTTAAAACATTTAATATTTTGGTATCAAAATAAAATATGATTTATTTTGGGGGTAGATGAACCTTATAGATCCATGAAATCTTTTTGGTTAAATATAAACTAATAAATATTTGGATTAAAATGTTTTTAGTTATTTCAATCTAACAGTGGTGTTAAAACTTAAAGAATAAATTTTATAAATATTATGTTAACATTTTAAATATATAAAATAATATTATATGCAGAGCTTTTGTACTTTTTAAACTTAATTCAGAATTTTCCAAATAAATTTTCAAAGTTTTGTGCTCTATATTACTCACCACAGAGCTGTGTTTTCAGCTGACCTAAGCTTATTATCTCATTAGAGATGTGTTACACTTCCATGTTCATAAATTAAATGTGGAGGAAGATTTAATTAATTTTGATTTATAATTTTATCTTAGCTATTTATGTACTTAGATCTCTATACATGTTATTAGCAAATTTCAAAATATCCAATACTGTTTTACATTTTAAATAGTTTAAAAACAATTTAAGCATTATGAGAATTTAGAATTCATGAAGCAGAATTAGTCATGGAGATGTCTTTACAAAATTCAAATTTTTCAGTTATAAAATTAAAATATAAATGTCAACCTTATAAAATTTTTAAATTAAAAATCACCCAATCACCGTGCACTAAACTAAGATTGAAGTGGATTAAAGATCTAAATAGTAAGACAGAAACATTAAATTTGCTGCAAGATAAGTTAGGTAGAACTCTTGAAGACACTGGCATAGGAAAAGACTTTATGAACAAAACCTCAGTAGCACGGGAACTAGCAGCAAGAATCAACACCTGGGATCTCATCTTATTAAAAAGCTTCTGCACTGCAAGAGAAATCAACAGCTAAGAGACAGCCTACAATGTGGGAAAAAATTTTCAGCAGCTGTACCTCAGACAAAGGACTACTATCTAGAATATATAAAGAACTGAAAAAAGTCAGACCCTCCCAAATTCAAAGACTCAGTTCAAAAATGGGCATCTGAAGTGAACAGACATCTCTCAGAAAAAGAAGTAAAAGCAGCAAATAAATATATGAACAAATGTTCAACATCACTGGTTATTCGAGAGATGCAGATGAAAACAACACTGAGATTCTACCTCTCTTCAGAAAGAATGGCTGTTATAAAGAAGTCATCCAGTAACAAATGCTGGCAGGGGTGTGGGGAGAAAGGAACCCTTCTCCACTGTTGGTGGGAGTGCAGACTGGTGCAACCACTGTGGAAATCAGTATGGAGATACCTCAAAGAACTAGGCTTAGAGGTCCTATTTGACCCAGCTATCCCCCTGCTGGGGATCTTCCCAAAAGAATTAAAAGAATCCTACCACAGTGATATATGTGCACCCATGTTTATAGTGACACAGTTTATAATAGCTAAAGCTTGGAAACAACCTAAGTGCCCATCAACTGGAGACTGGATAAAGAAGATGTGGGTTTTTAATAAAATGGAGTACTCCTCAGCCATAAAGAACGAGAAACTAGAGACATTTAAAGCTAAATGGATGCGTATTGAGGTCATCCTCTTAAGTGAAATAAATAGGACACACGTGTAAATACCTAATAGTTTCTCTAGTGTGAGAATCTTAAAGTGTAAGGATTAAAATGATTAAAATGAAATAATGGATAATTTGAAATAAGAAGAAAAGGTTCAAAGAGGTAGGGGGGTGGCAGGAGGGCAAGAGGAGAGATCAGGTTACAGGCTGGAATCTGGAAAGAATCCATATATAGATTGTGTTTAAAACTATAGGAAGAGGGCCCGAGGATTTAGCTCAGTGGTTTCGCCTCCTGCTGCGCAAGCGCAAGGACCTGAGGTCAAGCCCCGGTACCTAAAACAACAAAAACAAAAAAATAGTAGGAAGAGATGTAGATAGGGACTAGGCTGGAGCTCATCAGTGGGTTGGGAAGGAAGAGTCACTGAGATCAAAGGAGAGAAGGGTATGTTTCCAGAAGCAGCACATACAACTATGTATAGTGCACAGTACTTGATAGTGTAATAAATGACTGTTACTGTTTTAGGTATTTAATATGCTGTGCTTTTCATCCTTTAGAGCATAATCCTACTTATATAAAAGAGTTTTCTGTGAAACAGTGTGCTGCTATGCCAGTGGTAGCCTCATGTATCTCGTGTTTAACTGCGTATTTGGATAATATCAAGGGGCCATCACAGATGATTGACGTATACCTTCTCAGTTTGCACTTAGAAGTTGGCATTCTGTGTGATACTTTGCGATACACATGGATGAAATTGCTTAATAACGTATTTCTCAGATTATATTTCCATCACTTGTCACATGACTATTGAAATTTAAATTAAAAAAAAATTTGGCCTATGTAGAGTCTACTAATTAGATTTTTTTCTCTAGACCACTATTTGTTTAATATTAGTTTTGAAAGTCTTTCTAAAACAAATCACATCTTCTGATGTCTGGTTAATGCTTGAGAGGTTTTTTTAAAATTATATGGAAAAATGCTAAAGTACTTTTCAGTTTTGCTTTGGTTGAGTTCTATTATATTTGAATATTATTATAGTTTTTTCCCTTGCATTGCTTTTCTTTGAATAATTTTAATTTTTGTATATGTGTGTGTTTAGTGAATGATAATAAAGTTACACATTAATAAAAAAAATCACCCAAGAAATAGACAAATGGTCATGGTCATTTTGGTTAGAAAAAGATCTCAGGTATTTCAAGTAGTATTGTAAAGGTGATGTTCATAATACAACCGTGCTTAAGTTTTTGAACATATTACAGATAAACACTGAAAAATACAAAACTATAGTGAAGTTGTTAGTATGGGAAAAAAGAATATTTTTGGAAACCTATAGTAGCAGTCTTGTACTACTTTGGTAAATAGATTATAATATGCACAATTTAGCCTTTATTTGATTCAGGATCATTTCAAAATAGAAGTATTTTAGATAGCAGAATTACTTCAAATGGAATTATTTTGAAGGCTCTCTCACTATGATCCTGGAACTTATTTTGAATAATTCCCCAGAGTTTACTAAATTGACTATTTGTTTTGTGTTGCTAAATTTATGCTTTGCTTGAGTCACCTTCTTAGTTACTTTTCTTGTTGCTGAGACAAAATACCCAACACCCACAAATTAAGGGAGGAAAGGTTTATTTAGCTCACAGTTTGTAGATGTTTCAGTCTATAATCATATGGTTCCAAGGTAGGGTGGCATGGCAGACAGGCATCATAGGGGAGAAACAGTTTATGGCATGCAGAAGGTAGCAAAGCAAGGGGCAAGACAAACCTCTTTCTATCCCTTATATTGTATACAGGCTACTGGGATTAGGGTGGTGCCAAACCAATCAGTATACTGATTTAATAATCACCCACCCTTAATCCCACCACCCTTAATCCTAGCATTGCACCATGAATCAGTGAAACTCTAGATTCAGCCACCTCTGAAAAAGCCCCACCTATGACTGCATAGGCTTTGGGGAGATATCTAGACACAAGCCATAACACTTACGAGAATAGTCAAATGTATGCCATTCATACTGCAGGTACAGAACAGTTCGGTGACTAATCTGCCATTTAGTTTGGCATAATATAGTAATTTCTGTACTTTATATAAACATTAACAAAGTTTGCTAGAGTCATTGATCTTAGAATGAAACAGAAAAATATTTTTATCCTTTATAAATTGGTATCTATAATCAATGTCTTAACATTGTGATCTATTCTTACAGGATTCATGCTTGAACCAGACCCAGAGCATAGACCTGATATATTTCAAGTATCCTATTTTGCATTTAAATTTGCCAAAAGGGATTGTCCAGTTTCCAACATCAGTGTAAGTAGTATTTTAAAGAGGGTATGAATTTAAAATCCGTTTTATCATGTACATGTGTATAGACTCTGAGAGTTAATTTTTTATGACAAGTGGTCTGATAGTACAGTTGTGATTGTATTTTTGGTATAAAGCCACATTTCCCAAACTGTGTTTTGAGGTGCCCTGGAGAGCAGACTGCAGGGTCACTCCAGGATATGCTCCATTTAAGAGCAAAACACAATGATACAGACACAGTCTAACACAGACTACTCTTACTAAGTTTTAGGTCTATTTAATAAACAAGACTGGTTTGTTTTGTTTTGTCTTGTGTAGAGGTGTGGTGAAAAATTGCTGACAGACACTAAGCACTTGTTAAATGAGAAAATTTGGGGGCCTTTAGTGTACAAAGGAGAGATGATGTAAATAGAAAGACCTCAGTTAATTTTATCTTTAGAGTGACTGATTTTGTGTATTTTGGGAGGTTAGTTAATGGTCCCCCCTCCCCGTAAGACTAAGTAATTGTAAAGATTACAACTAATTACAACCCAGTGCCTAGTTCATGAAAGGAGCTCATATAGAAATAGCTAATAATATTCAAAGGCTTTGAATTGTTTGCTATTTACAGATTACATCAACTACTTCAGATGAACTGGTTGTTAGAATCATCAGTGATTTTAAGCCATTCTCAACTTTATTCTGGTCATTAGGTCATTCTGTCCTAACTTGTTCTTATTTTTTCCTTTTATGTATGACTTGACCCACTACTTATTAAAAGTATATAATGAGCCTTTCCTTTTTGGTTTTACCCAATTTAATATTTTCCTTGTTGGAGGCTGAAATTATTCAGTTCTAACATTCTACTAATGAAAATAGCATTATTGCCATTTAACTTGATCTTTTAGCCTTCTACTTAACTAATACTTATTGATTGCCTACCCTGAGTCAAACATTGGGTATAAACAACTGAGCAAAGCCTACCGTCCCCACTTTCTGAAAATTATTTGTGGTACTATATTTAGAAACTGTATCCCTACCCTTGGAGTTAACTTCTTTTTCTGAAGTGCAAAACAGTCATTGATTTATAAGTGTAATATAATGTTTCTTTTTACCTAAATTTTATGCATCCCTGATTTGGATATAATGATGTTTTGTGTATTTTCCAAAGATTTTTGGGGGACATGAATATGAAAGTGATGTGTATGACATCTAGTGATATTTATAGGCTAGATCTTGTAGACATATGTGAATAATTTTTAGGTTTCTGATGGGAAAATAATGGTATCTCAAAGGTAGTATTTTTTAGGTTCAATAGTATGTCCATAGTTTTATAAACCTTTTTGCACTTAAAGCTAAAATGAAGTTTTGCTTTTTTCTTCCAAGAATTCTTTGATTCCTTCAGCTCTGCCTGAACCAATGACTGCTAGTGAAGCAGCTGCTAGGAAAAGCCAAATGAAAGCCAGGTAGGCAAAGCTTTGATAAAATTGAAAAGGCATTTTTAAAAAAGTTGTACAATAGGTTTTGTTTTAATCCTAGCAAATGTCATTGATTAAATGTCATCTTCACCCATTAAAAAAATGTATATTACTTATTGCCTGTTGCATAGTTTAGATAACAAGTGTCTTAGTTCCTTTTCTCCATGCTGAGACAAAATACCCAACACCAAAGTTAAAAGAGGAAAGATTTATTTGACTCACAGTTTGTAGAGGTTTCAGTTCATAGTTGGCTGGCTCCAACACAGGGTAGCTTGACAGAGGGGCATCGCAGAGAAGTGGTTCATGGCAAGCAGAAGGCAGCAAAGCAGCAAAGTAATAAGCAGCAAGCTATGACAGGATAGTCTCTTATATTTGACAGCTATGACAGCATCTGTCTCTTATATTTTATTCAGGCTATGGGGTAACACTCAAACCAAGGGTGGGGAACCCTTAATCAGTCCCACATCACATCCTTAATTCCATAATCATGCACTCTAGATCCAGCCACCTGTGAAAAGCCTCACCTTTCACCACATGAGGGATTGGGGGGACATCTAGACACAAGCCATAACAGCAAGTATGAAATAGGCTTTAAAAAATATTAGATACAAGATTTTTATCTAATATAAAAGTTTGAAATATATTGTGAGAACCGGGCATGGTGGCACACACTTGTAATCCCAGCACTTTGGAGGCTGAGGCAAGAGGATTGCCACAAGTTTGAGGCCAGCCTGGGGTACATAGCAAGGCCAGCCTGAACCTGTGTAGTGAGACCCTGTCTTAGAAAGAAAGAAAGAGAGAAAAAGAGAGAGAAAGGAAGAAAGAAAGGTGTTAAGACCTGAATCTTTTAATGACTTTCTGTATTTATTTTTTTGAACTTAAAAATTAATAAACAGGACCATTTGTTAGATTATCAGACAAGTGCAGTATTGCATTTGGGGAGATTTCTTGGTTACAGCTTCTTTTTATATTATATCTTATGCTAATTATTTTGACATACAGAAAGATATTTGTCATATGCATTTTATATGCAAGATACAGATACTGGAATTGCACAGAGAAAGAAGTAGTTATTTCCAGGGAGTTTTCAGTTGTAACTGTAAATGATTACTACCTGATACATAGTGGGCTACTCTGAGAGTGTGAAGGAAAAGACTGGGAGGAAGGAAAACAAGAGGATGAAAGGAGTACTTTCTCTAGGAGTTGCAGAATTCTTTCTTGAAGGATGGGTCCTTAGTTCCCTGGAGGGGTTGGAATGACTAAAGCAGGTAGGCAGTTTAGGCAAGAATGGTCCTGGTAATACTACAGGACTAGAGCATAAGGGGACATACTCATAGTGGTGGGGGAGGAAGCTGGAATATAGGTAATATCAGTCATGAGCAACCCTGTTTGTATGGCATGCTGAGAAATGAGGACTTTGTCCTTTAGGCCATTGACTCTTCAACCTTCAGTCAAATCTGTTGAGACTTGGTTATGAGATGTGTTAGAAATGATCTTTACTCATAAATTGTTAAAGTATCATTTGTGATTTACTTTTAAATAATCTAATATCACTAAAAATATCTTCATTCACTTGAATTTCAAAGTGCTGTTTTGAGGAAGAGGTGGAATAAAGTTACATCTAATCTGCAAGAATCTAACACGACCACAATTCTGTCTTATCTGTGATAGAGCTTTGATTATCAGCCACTGTTGTTATTGAGTGGTAATTATGAATTATTTTAAGAAGTTAGTTGAATTTTATTGTTACTTGTTTTTAATTGTTGAGCAAAAAACCTTTAAGAAGGTAGTTGCACGTTAAAAAATGAGTCAACTGAACAAGGATGATTTGAGTATCTTTTCAATGTGACACAAGTTGTAGTTATACAGTCATAAAGGAAATAAAACCATTTGGATTTGCAGTGCTTGTTTTAAACATTCATATATATGTATGTGTCAAAACAACATGGTGGTCCATTAATGTGTACAGTTTTTCTGATTTTAATGACTTAAATTTGCAGAACTTATTTACAGTACATTAAATCTGTGCCTTATGTATATTAAAATATGAAGTTCATTGGTGCTGATTGCTCATTCAGATAAATTTACTCTATTAAAGTCACTAAAGAACTTGAAAAAATCTAAATGTGTACAAAGCTTAATATTAAAAATTAGTTTTTTCATGTAAATGCCATATTTTAAGGAGAGAATCTTTACAGAGTTTCATTATTCAGCAAGCTGGAATGGATGTTTTTTTTTTTTTAATTCTTTTATTGGTACATTTTAGGTATACAACACAATTACATTTCTCACTGGGAATTGTACCTTTACATGATGCATCTTGGTTCTTATTTCTTCCCCATTCCTAGCCCTCCCTTCACCCCCTCCACCCTTCCCTATTTACAAAGACTTTATTTCCATTTTTTCCATTTCTCAGCATTTTTCCTTTTCCTTCTTTCCTTTTCCCTGCCCCTCCCACTACCCCTACCCCTTTGGACCTTTTCTTCCTATTTTGCATTATCGATTATTCATTCTAATCATTGGTACATTTTAGATATACAATATAATGATATTCATCATTGGAAATTTGCACCTTTACATAGTTTCTCTTGGTTCCCATCTTTCACACTTGCCCAGTCCTCCCTTCAACCACTCCATTCCTCCCTATTTACAAAGATTTTGTTCCTATTCTTCCATTTTCTCACATTAGTTCCATTCCCTTCTTTCCTTTCCCCTACCCCTCCCACCTCCTTCCCCTTTGCCCCTTTAAATCCTATTTCACATTAGCTATCATACATTTTAGTCCCCATTTACACTTTGAGTTTCTCACACCAGAGAAACTATTCAGTATTTATACATGTTTGTCCTATTTCACTTAGGAGTATTGCCTCAATGTGCATCCATTTAGCTATAAATGTCTCTAATTTCTCATTTTTTATGGCTGAGTAGTACTCCATTTTATAAAAAAACCACATTTTCTTTATACAGTCTCCAGTTGATGGGCATTTGGGCTGTTGCCAAGTTTTAGCTATCACAAACTGTGCTGCTATGAACATGGGTGCACATATATCACTGTGGTATGATTCTTTTAATTCTTTGGGGAAGATCCCCAGCAGTGGAATAGCGGGGTCAAATGGGACTTCCAGTCCTAGTTCTTTGAGGTATCTCCATACTGATTTCCACAGTGCTTGCACCAGTCTACACTCCCATCAGCAGTGGAGCAGGGTTCCTCTTTCCCCACAGCCCCGCCAGCATTTGATATTGGTTGATTTCATGATAGCAGCCATTCTTTCTGGAGTGAGGTGGAATCTCAGCATTGTTTTCATTTGCATCTCTCGAATGACCAGTGACGTTGAACATTTTTTCATGTATTTATTTGCTATTTCTACTTCTTTGTCTGAGAAATGTCTATTCATTTCAGATGCCCATGTAATGGGTGTTTTAATCCATCTGCCCTGCCTTCAGTCTGTGGGAACCTGCTTTACTTCTCAAAAACCTAAACTTGGCTTGTGGTTTCAACATTGTTAAACATGTGAAAGTTATCTGACATATGTGCTTGAAAGATGGAAATGTTGAGAACTGGCAGAAGGAAACACTGAAGGATTTTAAGGAGGAGAGGAGTCTGAGTGTTTAGGAAGATTATTCAGGTGATAGGAGGAAAGCACAGAAAATGGCACTAGGAAGGTTGTGAGGATGAAGGTGAGGCAGTGCAGCAATGTTGATGCAGTAATTATTGTCTTCAGTACAGTTTTTGCTTCTCTTTGCCTAATCTGTCCAGATATTTTTCCCATCCCTTCCTTCATAGAGAATGCTTAGTCTTTTTTTTCAGTCTAATGAAATAATATTCATTTAAAAATTTTACTCTCTAGTGCCTACCTGAAGCCTTTTCTAGCCAAATTAAGGATAGAATTACTTCTTCATGAAACTCTTGGCAGCACTAGCTTGGCTCTGAATATTTTACTCTTACATTTTGATATATTTTCACCAACACGTGCCCTGTCTTCTTATATATCCTGTAAATTCTCTGAGGATAGAATGTTGTACAGTGAACATCAGAAATGTAGAATAAGTATTAATACATTGTTAAATAAATTAGATATTAGATTGAACAAGGTCTTCCTGACTTATAACATGCTTTTTAGAAGATTCCTCTTTGATCATGCATGTTGTGTATCTCTAAAGAGCAGTGTAGATCAGGAACTTAGAAAGGTGAAATTCAGCCTATACAGCGTACTTAAGAAAGAATGGAGAGCTAAAAGAAAGGTTGTATACAATATTTCTTCCAAATTACTTGAGGTTAGGGAGTGTATACCATTGATTTTAGTGCCACACTCCATAATGTGAATTCATACTAAAGTGAGCTATGATTGTTTATATGTATAAATGATCTTTTATTGCCTTAGCTCAATTTTCATGTTTTGTTCAATATCTACCTATCCCATTTAAAAGATGTTATTTTTAGAAGACAACACACTTTCTATTCCCATGATATATTTCTGTTTTTCTGAAATCTTTTGATTTAATTTTGTCTTTCCTGTTGGAAAGATAGTTGTTAACTGGGCTCCCTCTTGTGGTGCATATAGATAGTGGGAAAGAGTTTTACATGGATGCAGTTATAGATAGGGTTTTCTCTAAATACAGCGGCTGTAAGCTTGATAAATTATATGTAAGTATTAAATCACTTGAATATATGGTGAGATAATTTAGTAAAGAAATTTTATGACAAACCCTCCTAGAAAGTGAAAAATTGACCCAATTGAAAAGTATTTGAGTCTTTATACTGAATTTATATAAAGAAAAATTGATAATTGATATTTTAAAATATGTAAATTAGAGAGTCCAAGTTAGAGGAGGTTATTTCTTCTTGCTTCGCTTCAAAGAGTTCATTTTCAGCTTTTTTTCTGAAACCCTATGAGAAGGTTTTTGTTTCCTTTCAATCTCATCTCATTTCCTTAAAGGTAGTCGTTAGGACTATACTGTTTCTGCCACCTTCTATAGCAGACTATACATGGTAGCATACTGTTTTAAGGAAAATGGTTAATTTTATTTTTTTACTTTCCAATCATCATTAAACATGTACTATTTGAGAGAGATTTAGGAGGAAGCCAAGAGAACAATGTGATCGTCTGTAATAATTAAATGCATGTGTTGAAATATTTTACAGAAAAAAGTAAATTAGAAATAATCCCAATATTTGGAATGAAATGCGTTCTTCTGTTGTAGAATAACAGATACCATTGGACCAACGGAAACCTCAATTGCACCAAGACAAAGACCAAAGGCCAACTCTACTACTGGCACTCCTAGTATGTTGACTATTCAAAGTTCAGCAACACCTGTGAAAGTCCCTGATCCTGGTGAATTTGGTAACCACAGACCAAAAGGTAGTGTAACCTGGTCTCTTCTTTGTCAGTGTAAATAAACCCATTATGGTTTGATTTCCTACAGGTATAAATCAACAGCAAACTCTATATTGAAAGCAGGTAACATAATGTTTCAAGAAGCTTTCTGCTGATGTCTAAGAAACCTGGCTGTTTTTCTAAAGGTAAAGAAAGGGAAGTTATTGGCAGGGTAAAAGCATGATATAAAAAGCTCACAATTTGCTTTGGTTCTGTAAATATAAACTTATTTCTAGCGTCATCAACTAGTAGGGTTGAGGTAGGTAATGATAAAGTTCAAGAGTATAGACAACTCTGTGTGGTACTGTAAATAAGGTAGTTGAAACTCTAACCTTATAAAGTTGTATCTTTGTACTGAATCGAAAGCTTGGCAAAAGAATCATGTGGACATTACAATTTAAAAACTGGTCTCATTTGAGTTTTAGAAAAAATATTTTTCTAATCTAAAATATAAGAATTATGGTATGGAGTGATACTTTGAAATTTTGTTTTCAGCCAGGGATGGTGGTGGTGCATACCTTTAATCCCAGCTACTTAGGGGACACTGAGGCTGGAGGATTATGAGTTTGAGGTCAGCTCACCCCAGGGCAACTTTGTGAGTCCCTGTCTCAAAATAAGAAAGGCCTGAAGATGTAGTTCAGTGGTGGAATGTTTGCCAAACATGAATGAGGCTCTGGGTTCAATTCCCAGTGCTACAAATGGGAGGAAAATTCCCCTGAGGAAACAGTCCTGATTTTAGAGTGTAAACCTTATCTCTTAAGGGTCTGGGGTATAATGTGAAGATTCACCTCAAAGAAACCCTGATTTGTACTTTATTTCATGACAAATCTGCCCTTTTAATGTTAAAATGTTTTCATTTAAGATACTATAATGGTGAAGAGCCTGTTCTTTGAAGCTCTTGAATCTGCTTTGAGTATTTCTCTCATTTTTTTAGCAACATATCTTTAAAAGATTCTAGCACCTATTTTATGGGATTGTTGGGAGGATTAAGTAACTGCTTAATACAGCACCTGATACAAAATATGTGATTATTGAGTGATTATTGTTTTAGTCAGGTTTCTATCAATATAACAAAATATCTGAGGGAATTAATTAGAGCAAAGGTTTATTTTGGCTTACAGTTTTTGAAATATCAGTCCATGATTGGGTGTACCAATTGCTTTTAGGCCTCTGTTGTTAGTGCTGGATAGCAATGCAGGGACCACGTGGTGGAACAAATTGTTTACTTCATGGCTAGGAAGCAAAAGAGGAAGAAGCTGGGGTCCCACAATCCCCTTCAAGGGCTCAGCCCCAATGACCTAAGGACCTTCCACTAAGCCTCATCTCTTAAAGTTGTACTACCTCCCAGTGGTGCCACCATGGGGACTAATCTTTCAACACATAGATCCCTGGGTTGTGAAACATCTGAACTATTCATAAATTATATTTGAATAAAGGTAAGTCACTGGGCGAGAAAACAGAAATTACACTGTATTAGATGTTATATTTCCTTTTTTTGATATTATATACTTTTTATTTTTTAGCTAATTTTAAAAGTTTATTTGTAGACTTTTTTTTTTTTGTACTGGGGATCGAGGCAGGCGGCAGAACCACTGAGCTAAATCCCTGGCCCCTATAGAATTTTTTAAAAATGAAATTTATAGAGCTTGTAAGTAAATATCCATTTAGGAGATCGTGTTAATAGATTCACTACAGTAAGCATTTAATGAACATTTTTAATATAAAAGTCTCTTTACATCTCCAACAGATAAGTATTATTCTATCTTTCAGGGTCTGTGGCTAGAAAATAGCCATGTAAACCATTAATATGCAAGACAGAATGAAGTAATGAATTGAGTGAAATTGTTAGATGAAGGAACAAGGAAGAGATTTGAACTAAACTTTAAAGAACAAGAATGTGAATACTTGGAAATGCCATTAGACATTTAGAGAATTGTTTCAGTGAAAGTACTCATAATAATACATAATAGAGTTGAGATTTGTAGGTCAAACTGATAGGGCTGGTGTGTTTATAGAGAGATGAAGCATAAAACAAAGTGTTTCTAGGACTTTTTCAGAGTTGCAGATGACAAAATTAAGTTTCCTAGGCACTTAAAATTATAGTAAATTCTTTAGATTGTGCATATGGAAGGTTTTCATTTATAAATTAGTAATATAAATGTGCTAGTTAAATAATTATTGATATCTAGCCACTTTGCTGAAATTATTAATACATTAATAGAAGTTTTTGGAAACCTATCTCAGGAGCCTTGAGACCTGGAAATGGCCCTGAAAGTTTACTGGGCCAGGGGCCCCCGCCTCAGCAGCCGCTGCAGCAGCACAGAGTCCTCCAGCAGCTCCAACAGGGAGACTGGAGATTACAGCAGCTTCATTCACAGCATCACCATCCTCACCAGCAGCAACAGCAGCACCAGTTACTTCAGGACGCTTACTTGCAGCAGGTAAACCCCCTGTTGCTTTGGACATGAGGTAGTGCTTTAAAATTCATACATCAGTAGAATATCACTGAATTCTTTTTGTAGTATGGGCACTGTCTTAGTTAACTTTTTTCTCATTGCTGAGACAAAATATGTGACACCCAAAGTTAAAGGGAGAAAGGTTTATTTACCTCAACAGTTTGTAGAGGTTTCAGTTCATAGTTGGCTGGCTCCAAGGCAGGGTGACATGGCAGAGGGGCATCACAAAACAGGCAGGCAGAAGGCAGCAAGCAGCAAATGCCCAACAGTGACAAGTGACCCTCTTTCTGTCTCTCATATTTTATTCAGGCTACCCACCCTTAAACAGGAAGCATTCACACCCTTAATCCTGGCCCTGAACCATGAATCCATCCCGGCATCATATCCTTGATCCCAGCATACATACCTTAGATCCAGCCACCTCTAAAAAGCCCCATCTATGATCTCATGAGGCTTTGAGCAGGACATCTAGACACAGGCATAACATTCTGCCCCTGTCCCCCCAAACACTCATGCACATCTCTTTATGCAAAAGGTCTATCTCTAAGAATTTTCAAAGTCCTAACATTTTCAGCATTGCTGAAAAGTCCCAAGTCCAAAGTCTCCTCTGAGATTTAAGGCAGACTCTTAGCTGTGAGCCCCTGTACAAATGGAAAGTTAAACACTTACAATATACATAGGATAAACATTTCTATTCCCAAAGGTACAAAGAGGGGGATAGAAAGGAATGGGACCAAAGCAAGACCAAAATTCAGCAGGGCAAACATTAAATCCTATAGTTTTTGTGGTTTTTTTGGTATCAGAGATCGAACTTGGGACCTTGCGCTAGCAAGGCAGGTGGTGGAACCACTAAGCCGAATCCTATAGTTTCATGTCCAACATCCCTGGAAATATGTGGCAAGTTGTGAACTCCAAAGAGTTTGGGTTGCTCTACCCCTGTAGCACTTCAGGTGGTTTTAGTGCCTATGGCTTCTCTCTGGCTGGCTTTGGTCACTCTTTGCAGCTTTCCTCAGATGATCTATGCTCCTGACTTCTCCAACCTTCTGGGGTCTCCACTGCACCTTTGGCTTCACAGGCACAGCTTCACACACTGCCCTCTCAGGGGCACACTGCCTCACCTCCCAGGCCTTCTCAAATCTGGGTGGAAGCCTTCCTGTTCTCACAACTCTTGCATTCTGCATGCACCTAAAACCAGCACCACATGGATGATGCCAAGGTCTAGATGTCTCCCCAAAGCCTCATGTCATAGGTGAGGCTTTTTCAGAGATGGGTGGATCTAGAGCATGATGCTGAGATTAAGGTTGTGTGGTTACTAAATTGGTCTACTGAATGGTTTGGCATAGTTCTGTGTGTAAGTGCTATCTGCCCTAAGGGTAGCCTATGTAAAATATAAAAGGACAGAAAGAAGCTGCTATTGCCCCTTGTTGCTCCCTTGCTGCCTTCTACCTGCTATGAACTGTTTCTCTTCTGTGATGTCCCTCTGCCATGTCACCCCCTTGGAGCCAGCCAGCTATGAACTGAAACCCCTACGAACTCTGAGGCTTATAAACCTTTCCTCCTTTAACTTGGGGTATTAGGTGCAATGAGAAAAGTAATTTTAAGATATGCACCTTGAACTGAAGATTCAAAGCAAGCATTTCACCTGTTTCCCGAATAGAAAACAGTATGTAGTTAGTTTACACTTGAGATACTTAAGGATACTTAGTTAAACTGAGTTGCATCATGGCCTTAGGAAGTACAGAATATACATCTAGTCATTTGGTAATGCTATTGTGGGAAAATGATATTAGTCTTTTCAAAGTAACATTGTCTTATATTTTTTTCTTTGTCCTTTTTTTCTGAGTGGATTGGCATGAGTGCAAAAAGAGATATTTAAAGTTGGAAGGGCAAAAAATAAGCTTAACTCTTTTCTGTCCTTTGCTTCATCAGAATCTACAGATTTCTAGTTTCACTAAAATATTTTGAGTTGAACTACTGTTAACACCATCATTTTCATTTCCTGTAATATTTTTGAGCCAGTTGTATGCATGATACTTCTCAGGGGATGTCACCCTGTAATTTTGCTTGATATAGCTAGAGTGGAAGGGGTAAGGAAATGGTGCATGATCGGATGGCCAAAAGACACTACTGAAGGTGAAACAGAGGAAAGTGGGATTTATTGTAATGGGTCCTGGCGCGAAGTTGCTTCAGTGGCCTTTATCCTCTAGGAAGAGATGATGAAAGTGTTTAGCATCAACTTTCTTCCAGATGTCCTTAAACTGCTTTGAATATGGTTTTAGTTAAATCTGTTATGTTTCATTGACAATAAAACAATTCTGATAACAATATATAACTTATAGTTACTTACGTACTATAGCTACTTTCTATGTTATTGCCCTGGTAAAATCAGTACTTAGAAAAAGGGATTTTGGCATAGAAAGGCATGAGTAATATTTTTTTTGGTCTTTTCTCATTATAGTACCAGCAGGAAGTGCAGCAGCAACAGATACTTCAGCAACAGTTTTTAATGCATTCAGTATATCAGCCGCAACTTCCTGCATCACAGTATCCTACAGTGGTAAGTGTTGTATAATTTCTAGAGATTTCTCTCTGGGTATGTATTATAATTTTGCAATTCACAGTATAAATGGTGTTATATAGAATTTAACAATTCAAAATAAGTTCAAGTTAGTGAATTGACATGTATTTTATTGAAGACAGCCATATATTCTCAAGAAGCCTTTAATTATACTGACCTGTGGTACCTGAAAATGGCATATTGGAATTGACTGGTACCATGCTTCTTTTATAAGGAAAATGATTTGGCCTGTGTCCCTTTTATTCAGTAAATACCTGTTGAGTAAAATGAAATTGAAAGGAAAAGTATATGTGCTTTAGATACCTGTGCCTCAGGACCTTTTTTGTAGTAACTAGCATACTAGTGATTTTAAGTATTTTCTTGCTTTTTCTAAAATACTTAACATGTTCATGATAGGGCCATAATTCATATTTCCCTGCTTGGCAGCCTGAACCACAAGTGGTACATGACTGTCCCATGTGTAACTGTACTACTTGTATTACCAATGGTGCAAGGTGTCTGATGGGACAGTCATGCATGTATCATTGGTGGTACATGCTGCCCTGTGGGACAGTCATGCCTATACCACCCATGTTCAAGCCAGTGGGAATGTGAGAAAGGAGGATCTTTTAAAAACATGGCCAAGGGAGCCTAGCTTTACGACCTTTTAAATAGATACAATTCATCCTGCTATGTAGTTTTCTAGTTAATGGAGCTGCTCCTTCAAATATACATTGTGTTTTAGATTTCTAGTTTGCCACCAGTTTGAAAAGGAAGAACTATGGAAAATATTTGTGAAACAGAATGCTTCAGTGAGTCAAGGGTTCATCCAGGTGATGGTGTTTGTTGTTTCAGATGCAGCAGTATCAGCAGGCTTTCTTGCAGCAGCAGATGCTAGCTCAGCATCAGCAGTCTCGACAACAGGCATCACCTGAATATCTTACCTCCCCTCAAGAGTTCTCACCAGCCTTAGTTTCTTATACTTCATCACTTCCAGCTCAAGTTGGAACCATAATGGACTCCTCATATAATGCCGATAGGCAAGTATTTTTCCTGTCAGTGCAAAGCAAATTATTGTGGAAGTGGATGTTATTTGTTGAGTGGAGAAGAGGTCATGTTCTTGAGTTTTTCCCCTTTCTGCTCTTTGTTCTGAGAGCCCTGAAAGTGCTTGAAAATAGTTTTGGGATTAGAGATGGGCTTCTGTCAGATGGAGTTAGATTTGGGCCATGGCAATATGTAAGTTCTGTTTATAAGCAAATATGTGTACTTCTAGGTATTAGTGTTTTTCTTTCTGTACTCTAACCTGAAATAATTGGTTAAACATTCTGTTCTTTGTTCATATATACTGAGGAAGCTTAGAATAAGGGATTAAATGGACATCTTCTTTTCCATTCTAAGACAGTGAGAGTGGCAGTGAGAGTAAGCTGCCAATGGAAAAGTGCATTTAAAAGAATGAGTCAAGTCTTGCGAACTTGAGATATTTCTTTGAACATGAAGATTCTCCCACCACTGTCAGTATTAGAGGATCTGGTTCTGAATGATGAAAGAAACTTGGACAGCTTTGTTACATTACCTCATTCCCATGCTGTGGTTCCAGACTTGGGTTAAGGGAGAGGTACCCAGGGACTCTTGGCTTAAGAAGTCTTTCAATTCATATCTTCCCTGAAAAGCCCAGAAGCCTGTCAGGTAACTTTCAAAGAACCAGTCCTCTCAGTTTCCAGACTATAGATGCTTTAAACACCAGGAATAATTTATTATGAACATACAAAATAACCATCATTTAACTTCAACTACTTCATAAAGCAGTCCTAGCAGCTCATCCTCTGTGGGTAGCTATATGAAACAAATATCTTTTTCAAAAGGAAAATTACTGTAGTATCCTGCATAACCAGGACTGTATTTAGTAAGTAGTTATTTTAGAGTAATACTATTTGGTATTGTAGCTGATTTTCACCTTCAAACTTGTATACTATGGGAATAATAACCAGTATTTATTGAGTGCTTCTTTTACTTTATTATTTTATTTTTCCCAGATACTATTCTTGTTTTATGTTTTACATCATTTAATCACCTCAGTAATCCTGTGAGGTAGATACTGTCACTCTTCTGCTATAGATGAGGAAGCTGCTGCACAGAGAGGTTAAGGACCACAGCTAGCGTTCTTTACACAGGAGATAACAGAGGTAGTGTGCCTTATGGAGGTGGTTCAAATCCCAAGTGTTCTTTCTCTCTACCCCATACCCATAATCTGCCATTTC
This sequence comes from Heterocephalus glaber, assembly GCF_053883595.1. NCBI lineage: Eukaryota > Metazoa > Chordata > Mammalia > Rodentia > Bathyergidae > Heterocephalus > Heterocephalus glaber. Next base: position 14,849,118 of record NW_028258303.1, read on the forward strand.
CATTGCAGTAAAATGGTCTGGTTATTTAAGCATCCATAAAGTGTGAACTGGTGCACTGTAAGTTTTTCTAAATTCTGATGTTTTTCCCTTCTCTTTCTTCTCTCAATTATAACAGGTCAGTGTCTGAGAAAGAAGCAGTTGCAAATTTTACAAGTCAGAAGAACATCAATAACCCACCTGATATGTCAGGGTGGAATCCTTTTGGAGAGGATAATTTCTCCAAGTTAACAGAAGAAGAATTGTTGGACAGAGAATTTGACCTTCTAAGATCAAGTAAGGGACACTTGAAGGCTTATTTTGCATCAGAGTAAAATAACAACTCTATAATTATTCAGCAAGGCCAAAGACCATTTTGAGGAGACATATAGAAAATTCTTTTTGTGCATTTGAGGGCAAAATTCAGGCCATCTTCTTTCATATATACTATCAGACTATGTTGTATGCATTAGAAACTAGTCGCTTGATATAGTAGCTGTTAAACCGAAGATTGCTGATAGTATGTTGATACCCTGACATTTAAATACTACATATCTATGAATGTTAAAATCACAATATCTCCAAAACATGGGAAATTAATGTTCAAATAAAAAGGGAGACATTAGTATCTTACCTTACTAATCATTTTGTAGCTCTGTTTTTTGCACACCCAATTGAAAATATTGTGGGTCTGAGATGCCCTTTGAAAATGCCTGAAAGAAAATGGGGGCTACTACATTATGTTAATGTTCTGTAAAACCTTTTTAATGAGTGGTTACATGGAAGGGCTGCTTTGTTGTCCTGATATGGCGAAAGTTAAATAAATTGTTTTCCACTTTAAATCAATTATCTCAATGTTTTTACTTGGAATCATTCATTGCCTTTTCTTAAACTACCTAATAATATGTCAAGCCTCCCCATACATATTTTAGAAATGTTCTTTTTTTTTGAAGAGGGGTCTGGGATGTTTTGAGATTTGCAAGCTAGGATCATAAAGGTTACTTCTGGAATACACATAATTTTCAGGTTTCTGGTGTGTGTGCATGTGTGCACATGCACATACAAAAGTATGTTTTTACCTTCTGCATGTGAAAAGAAGGTCCCAGTAGTGCCCAGTTCATATTTTATTCATTTAACTGGTCTTCTGAATTCATTTAGTAGATGAAATGTTTGTTCTAAACTGGCATATATTTTATGTAAAATTTATAAATTCCTTGCATTCAGGTAAGGATAATTGTTTGAGATTTAAATTTGTATTTTACATATCAGGTATATATTCTGAAAGTCCAATTGATTAAACGTAGATATAAAAATGAGTTCTGAGCTCTTAATAAAAGTTTGCTAACTGGTAGAACTAATCATATCTTACTACATTTTTTAAACCATACATTTTTTTGTTGCCATTTTGCCCTGCAATTTATGTTGAATAGCCCCCTAAGGAAAAAAGTATCCCTTTCTTTTGAAGAGATAGTAGGTGAAAGATAGAATAGCCAAATCATAGCATACAGGATTATTTTAAAAGCAAAAGGTATTCATTTTACTGTGTTCTGACAAGGGTGTACTAAATCAGTATTTTCTACTCCTTGGGTTAAAAAAAAATCAGTTTATGGAATAGGTAAAAGATTCTCATTTTTTAACCTCATAAAATGTGCTTCTCTAAGCTTAGAATTGTAATGACACTTAAGTTTTATTTATTTGGCATGGGCAAGAATGTTATATGAATATGCCTGTATATATAACTTCACCAGTAATTGGCTCAGCTTGTAAAATCTTGAACCAGCTATTTATTTTCAAACTTCACTGTCAGATAATATGTATAATTTGTACAAATATTTGTGTATATATGTATGCCAAAGATAGTAGACTTCATTGCAGTGTTCATTATAGAAGGGTACCAATGAAAGCACAGGAAGAGCTTTGTCTGAAAGTCAGACTTGGAGCAACCTCTGCCATTTGGAAGAGAATTATTCCCAAGCTACTGAAATCTGTTTCAGTGAAAGGCCTTTGCACTTAATTTAACAGATAGTATCAGAAAATAGGATTTGATCCCTGACAATGGTATTTAATAAGATTATAATCTCTGTGAAATCACTCAGCTGCTGTCAGTCTCACAGTGTTTTTTATAACCTGGGATAGATGGTACCTACTTCATGAGGTTCCATGGAGAACTTAATGAAATAATGCTTTTAAAGAGTTTGGATACTTGTAAATAAATACCACTTTTCCTTTCCTAACCTTCTGTAAACATCTTTAGGGTCTGACTTGAGGTTTTTGGTCTTCAGTTCGATTGGTATTTAAAAATTATATCTAAATGATCAAGTTTCTCAGCTGCTCACTTAATATTAAAAATCACTTTAGAGGGCCAGGGATTTAGCTCAGTGATGCTGCACCTGCCTCGCAAGTGCAAGGTCCTGAGTTTGATCCCTGGTACCTCAAAAAAAAAAAAAAATCAAGTTAGAAATGGCTCTGTGGAGAAACATCAATAGCAGAATAGACAAATTACAAGAAGGAAACCGATGGGAAATGATGTTTTTTTCCTTCATCATTAACAGTCATTGTAATAGGGATCAGAGAAGCTCATCTTTAGTAAAGTTTATAAAGAGATTAACAATGTATAGAATGTGTAGTTTAGAAACTTTTTCTTTCAAAGTTTTATTTAAGTGTGTTCAGTCATTTTTACTATCTCTTTAAGATACAAGCAGTATGTATCTAATATTTGATCTACTTTGACAGGCAAAAGACCTCTGCCAGGACCTTAAGAATGTCAGCAGAGGACTGATTACAGTGAAAATTGGTGGCATTATTGGTTGGTTTTTCTCTCCCTAATGACTTTTTCCAAAATGAAGAAATAAATCACTGATGCATTTGAAATATCAAAACAAAATATTTGTGCCTTGTTTCTTGGCAGAGATATTTTTTAACAATTTCCAAAGTTGCTTCTAAAACAACAAACTATATTTAGTTTTGAAATGCTTTCCAATGAGAAACTGAAAGCCTTTACTTGGTCCTTAAAAATATAGGTATCATCTATATAATGATGTAATGGTTGGGAAGCATCCTACAGTCAGAATAATACATTGCCATTTAAGGTTTTACTTGTAAAGGGATACATACTTCTTTTACAAAAAGAAAAGAGAAAGAATATGCTGTCTGGAAAATATCTAACTTCTGTGCATTATCCAGAAGGTAATTTTAAAAGCATAGTAACATTTTGAGATATTAATATTAGTAATTGATAACAACTTTGGTTTTTTTAGTGATCTTTAAGAAAATAGTTGATTGCATATACTATGCAAAGAGATATAACATAAGATAAACTTGTCTTTTACTTTCATTATAAGTGAATGCTATATATGGTTCAGAAGTTTTAGCATTAGTAATGAAGCTTGTGCAATATTTTTTTAAAACTTAAGCTTGTATTTGTCATTGTCTTTTGTACCAAAACATCCAGATTTTGGATGTTGAATTTACATATCTAATTGTCATAATATTTAATACATTAAATAGTAATTAGAGTTGAGGTGTTTGGGGAAATTATTCAAGTAATTGTATAGTTACTAAATAAGAATAATACTTAAAATTTTTTGATAGTGGATTTGTTTTCCTTTAAAATTTCATCAAAATAAATAAAAAGGAAGAATAGAAGATCCCCAAAATTATAGCTGCTGTACAATTCTACTGAATATGTTTTATATACAAAGCCACAGAATAAAATAGGTATACGTGTCTGAATACGTAGTTTATTGTAAAACATTAACTCTTACTTCCTTTTAGCTCATTTAGACCTAGTACTGTGCCTTCAGTGCAGACTAACACACTTCTCAGGTACACTGGAACAGTTTCAGGGGTATCAGATGAAGGAAGAGTGCTCTTTAAGACCTTAGTCATTAATCTTTTAGCCTTTTCGGCCATTATGCATGTAAGCACAGAATGAACGTTTTAGTTTTTAAAATTTTATGGTGATATTATGGAATATACTTTGATTCTAGGATTTCTGTGTTTTTGCCATTTGTATCAGTTAAAATTCTTGGAAAAGTAACTGTCTTTGCCAACATAATTCTTTTGGGAAGGCAGGAAGAGGTAGGTGGGTTTCTTATATTGGACACAAAGCTGGTGATTCATTGTGATTTAAAGAAAACCAGTCATTTGAAAATAGTACTTAAGTACATTTTAGGGCTGACTATATTTGAAAAGTAGTTTTATCTAACCATCTTATTTATTTTTATTTATAATTATTTAAAATTAATGTGTATTTATTTTGTATTTTGTGTCTTGGGACCCAGCTTATCTTATGAACTTTAGAAATCCAAGTGACTGAAAAACATCCCATTAAAAAGCTGATTCTGGGGCCAAGGATTTAGCTCAGTGGTTCCACTGCCTGCCGCACAAGCACAAGGTCCTGAGTTCAATCCCCGGTATCAAAAAAACAAAAAACCCGATTCTCTTTTGTGAAACATTGAGGATATGGTTCATTTTATTACGAATTTTTTGTTTTAAAATAATTTCTGTTTTAAAATAATGAACTTTACATTGAACAGTGTCTCCCATAGTGTTACTTATGGAGACTCATAAAAAAATTAATTTACCACTAAGTGGCAATGTTTGTACTCTTGTCATAACTGCACAGGGTTCTTTATATATAGTATCATAAATTCCCATATGGATTGATGGAGACAGTATACCAAGTGCACAAGGATTTAAAGAGACTTAGTAGTAATTTGCAGCTTTTTAATCTGGAAACCATTGGTATAATAATAGTTTGTAAATTGGAAAGCATGTTAAAATTCATTTAGGTCCAGGTAACTAAATTTAATATAGGAATCTTGGCAATTATGATGTAGATTGCTTAGGAAGGAAGTTTGGTCTTAATTCAGACTTAAGTCAGTACCTCTGTACTCTTAGTCTTGATTTTCAAGAATGAGGGCTCTTGGACACTGCTGTGTGGTGGTTATCATTCTAAGTTACTCATTTGTTCTTTCCCAGTCCCTATTGCCTTTGTCCTCACTGTTCTGTATACCAGAATCTTCGGGTTAGGGGATGGAAAAGGAAGTCTAGGAGGACAAGAAGTATCCACAGGTAATCTCTCTAATTCAGTGAATTTTAGGCCTGATTATGGCTCCCCAGTAGAGTAAGTTAGAAACCTTTCCTTATGTATTTTCGAACCTTACTTTTTAAGATGCTATAAGAATAGCTTCTCTTAAATAGGTGTTTGATGACAGAATGTTAAAAAAAATTATTTTTCATGGTACAGTAAGCATTTACTGATTTCTTGAATTAAATATACATTTATTATTTTCAAACATAAGACCTAAAATAAATTTTCATTGTTATCAGTTTCAGTGTTGGAGTTGAAAAGTAGCACTTTAGAAATCTGTTTGTTCATAAATCAGTTTTCAGATGTGTTCAGTAACTCAGTATCAGTATCTCAACATAATATTATTATTTCAACAAAATTTTAATTAAAATTTTAAACAACCCAAGATTATTTTGTATGGGTTTTGCAGAGTTTATCTTAGGTATAAAAGCTGTTAATTGTATCTATTGTTCTAAAGGCTTTTTAAACTACCAATTAAGTATATTTAGGATATTATAGACTCCAGGCCTTGCCTTTTCAAGAGTTGTTCTCTGTGGACACCTGGGGTCTTGGTGAAGTGCAAAATCTCAGGATCTCTATATTTTAACTAATTCTTAAGTGATTAGAATGCACATTAACTTAATTTGAGAAGTATTGTCATGCAGTGGTGGTGAACCTAGGCACAAGCTGCTGGGGGCTGTTTGATTCATTGAAAGCTCTAAAACAATGATAGTGAACCTTTAAGTGCTTTCAGTGATAACAAACAGCCTACTCCACAGGTATGTCATAGGTTCACCACCACTGGTCTTGAAGGTTCCCATTACTGTGGGGATCCAGCTTTACCTTGGAGCCTTTTGCTTCTGTCTTAAGTCACAAGTTGTTTTTAGGACTTCCAGTTTTATTTGTATTTCCCTTTCCCACTCCTGCCATACCTTGTACCTTAGAATTCAGTTGAAACCAACAAGGAATTCTTGACTATAGACAAGCCGAAATCTGAATTGGATTTCTATGAATGGTGATGGACCAGAGGCATAGTCCTGGGAATGCCTAACACAGCTGCCTGAATAAGTCTCAAATAGCATACTTTGAATTGCTAAGAATCAGAGGAGAGAGACATTCTGAGAAATCTGGAAGTTCTCCGCTGACACAAGAGTCACTTATGGGAAGAGTTTATGAGCAGGGAAAAGATAATTAAATACCAAATTAAGATACATCACCTCTGCATCTAACATATTAGTCCTACTCCTGCCATGAATGTGCTCCAGGCCTTCCTCTTTCTGGGAGTTGTTCCCCAGGTATCCACTACCTGGCCTCTTAGAAGTCTTTTCTCACCTAATAACTTACCTGATTACTATTTTACTTTGTTACTGCCCACTTCCTTAATTCCTGTTCACTACATTTTTCTCTTTATCTTCATCAGTTTTTTTTTTAAACATACTGCATACATTTCTTCTTATGCTCATTGCTTATTTGTTTTTTCACTATATAAGCTACATGAAGGCAGGGGTGTTTGTTTTGCTTCGTGTTACACACCAATTGCCTAGAACAGTGCTTGGCCCATACTACATGTTAATACTGTATATTTATTGGATGAATAAATAAACTCTGTCCTTATCTGTGTTTTTGTATCTGTGCTTGTATGTGAATGATTTGATACTAATACAAAAATGAGAAATGAATAATAAAGTAAAATATAGTGAATTACTTTTTATTGAGAAATAGAATTTACCTATTTTTATGGATAAATGTCCATTTGCAATATTTTCTTACAAATTTTTTAGGGAAAGTCTGCCCAGATATGTCTTTGTTTAGTAAATAGGGCTTACAGTTAGGTCCAATATGTTAAAACATTACAGATAACTAGTATTTAAATCAACCACATGGGCTTATTTATTGGTTTAATTGTATTTAATGAAACCTAGTACTGATTATGTTGTGAGACTTCCTTTGTAGCAAGAAATAATGTATTAGGCTCCAGATTATACTTTACTACTTAGAACAATGCAACTCTGAATCTAATACTTTTCAAAAAGGCTGTTTTAATTTCACTTTTTATTTATATACAAGTATATCACTTTTGATTTAAAGACCATTTTCTTTTCTTTTTTATTTTATTTCATCTTATTTTTGCAGACAGGCTCGAGGAGAGAGCATCCTCAGATAAGAATGTAGACCCACTTTCTGCTCCACATACCCATCTTCCAGAAGATCTTTTTGGTTCTGTTCGTTTCATTTGTCATTCAGGCAAGTTACATATGTAACATCACTATCATTAAAAAATATTCACAACAATAAAACTTTATTAATGTAAAGTGAGAGTAAAAATCATCTGTTAGTTATGGAGCTAGAATAGAATAATATTTAACCTTTAGGAAGGTTAGACCCTTGTCTTCCTAATGTTTGACCCATTGGGATATTCAGGTGTACCTTTGCCAACATATACAAATATTTATGTATATAATAGCAACATAACTCATTTTCAACTTTATTATTGGATACTATTTTTTAAAAACCCATACATGAAAAAAACCTCTCCATTCTTCATAATTAAAATATATCTAAAGATATTTTTATACTTAGTACTTGCTTAAAAATGTGATATTTTCCTAGTTTATACGTCTTGTAGTTGCATTTAAAAAATAGTAATACAGTTTGTTTGTTTTTTGCGTCACAGTCTTTGTTTTAGCTACTTTTTTCTTCTAATAGCCCAGCCTTTGATTTCAATCCAGAATTTAAATGTTGGTATTATTCACTAGTTAAAACTATTTTTAGTAATAATTTCAAAGTAATAACACTGTTAATACTAGGAAGATACTAGGATGGAAAAGAATCTCACTTTGGCATAAGTGAATTTTTTGTGTGTTTGTGGTCCTAGTGAAAAACATGAGTTTTAATCTTGGTGAAGGGAAGTATGTGGGAAAAAATTAATCTCCATAACTGTGCTCCTCCACATCCCTAATATCCTAGGTTACAAAGCTGATATTTTTTCTTTAATTATAGTATCTCAAAATAGTCTGTTAATTTTCAAGAACCAATGACTTCAGGTACTCATTTGTGTGCAGAAAGCATTTTCTAGCTTTTTCTCATATTCTATGAGGAATTGCATTATCCTTTTCAGGTTGGCACGAACCTCTGCAATGACTTGTTCTTTAATAGCTCCTGATAATACTCTGGGAAAATGACTAGTAGATTCAGGAACTGGAGTAAATCTCAACAATTGGTCTTTTCTCTGGATACCATTATTTGAAGTTGAAGTTGACGTAGAGATTTTGAAGTTAGCAATATGGTTATTGATTGAGCTCAAATATGTTGTTTAACTGATATACATGTAGCAGTCCATTAGGTTGGAAGCATGATTGTCTTTTGGTACTGCCCAGTAGCCAACCCAATCACTACCTAATAATAGTCATTGAATATATGAAAAAATTATGACTATCCACAAAAGATAACATTTGATATAAATGTCCTCCCTCCAGAAAGTTTATTAGACATGTTCATGTAAACATGGGCATTCAGATGATTTAGTTATGAAAAATTAAGTAAATAGCATAAAAGAGTGAATGGTCATAGTAGGAGTGTGCCTCCAGAGAAAAAAGTAATCACTGTATTAGCATTATTAATGTGATACTTATCAGATTCAAAAAGTGTAACTAAAGTAAAAAAAGTAAAATGATATATTACCACTGACCTATGTATTACAAAGCTTAAATAAACTGTTATAATTTTTAAGTATAAATGAAATATTGGAGGCATTCATCTTCCTTTAAAAGTAAGGTACTTGAATCTACTGAAAAAAAATTATTTTCCCCCTAAACTTAGGGAGAGGTTTAAAAAGAAAAGGGGATTCTTTTCAATAAATATATATTCTACCTAACATTCTCAGACTAAAAAGCTTTTGGAGATTTCTAGGGCTAGGACAAAGAAACGCAAGAAATGACTCCTAATTGTGTGTGTACATACACAATGCAAAATATACGTATATGAAAATCCATCTTTTTACTTGGATTTGAGAGTTAATGATTACTAAATAGAATTTAATTTTAAGTAAACCATACAGAGAATGTTACTTGAGAATAAAAAGTCATGTGGCAGAAGGGAAAGAATTTAGGAAGTTCAAGTCTATTAATATGTATTTAAGAACCACTATCCTGAATGTATTGTTCCTTACACTGTTTTTATTAGGAATTCTGTTCTTTATATTTAAAAAAAATTCTGTTAGAACTTTATTACATTTTTTTTCTCTTTTGGTGTTCTTGGGGATCAAACCCAGAGCCTTACTCATGTTAAGCAAGTGCTTTATTACTGAGCTACACTTTAAATCTTAACTTTGTAATGAATTAGTTTTTATTTTGTCCTTTTTGAGTTTATCATTACTTTAAAAAATACTTTTTTGTTGTTTTTTGGTGTTGGCAATCTAACCCAGGATCTTGCACATGCTAGGCAAGTGTGCTACCACTGAGCTGTATCCTCAGTCTTGTCATGTTTTTGAGATGCAGTCTCACTATTTTATCCAGGCTGGTCTTGCTACTGGTTTCAAGCAGTCCTCCTCCTTCAGCCTTCCAGGTAACTGAGACTATAGACACAAAGTAATGTTTTTGTCAGTGACCACAAGCTCATAAGATTACATTAAGACTATTGTGGGAGACAGACTGTGGCTCAGAGGCATGTGCTGGCCCCTGTGATTATCCCCATTCTCCCCTCCCACTATCTGCTGATGAGCTAGCTGTTTTAGTTTATATAAGGCAGTCTAATGTTCACATGAAATGGATTAACAATGCATTTTCCAGAATGTATCCTCCTCTATTCTGGCTTGTTTTGGGGGATAGGGTGCTTTTTTTCAGCTTTTATTTTTTGTGAGTACATGTTTGATTTACACAATGATTACATTCCATATGGGGAGTTTGTACATCTACATAACACATCCCAATTCTTTTTTCATTCCTTCTTTGCCCTTCTCCCTTCATCCATCACTTAGTCCCCTTTCCATTTGAAACAGATCTACATACTTCCTATTATCTGTCTTTTATTTTGCTCTTTATTTATATTTTGGGAATCTCATATAAAAGAAACCATGGGATATTTTAAGCTTGTATATCTGACTTATTTCACTTAACATTATGGTCTCAAGATGCATCTATTTTCCTAAAAATGACTCACGTTTATCCTTCTTTATGGCAGAGTAGTACTTCATTGTGTATAAATAGTACATTTTCTTTATCCATTTCCTGTTGATAGGCATGTAGGCATTTCCAAGATTTAGCTATTGTGAATTGTACTGCTATATGCTTGAGTATGTGTGTATCGCTATAATATAATGTCTTTAACTCCTAACACAGTTGATGAAGTTTGGTTGCATGTGTGTGTGTGTGTGTGTGTGTCCTTTGCCCCTCCTTCCATCATAGTTTTGACACAGTTTCGGTTGAATTACTGTTCAATCTGTATATTTTTTAATATATAAATAATTGTCACTACTGAGGTCCAGTATACCGTCCAGTATTCCTTTCTCCTGTAAGGTTTTGTTTTTCCTAGAATTGATTACTTTGTTTATAATTACTATGATTTTTGTTTGATTAGTTTTTTATGTGTCCTATCATTAATTTATCTCCATTTGAAGTGTAAATTTCCTTTTAATCTTAAATTGGCTATCATTTTTATTTTTATTTGGTTACATGTCTTACAGAGCTCTCCAATCTGGGCAGGATGCACACTTTTAATCCTAGTATTTTCTTTCATCCTTTAGCCTTCCTGGAAATTTCTGTCTCCTCTGTTCTCCTTCGTTGGTTTATTGGTAGAGCACCTAACTCTTCTAGTCATTTCTTGAGAAGGTATGTGTGGTAGGAAAATTTTAAAACTTTGCTGCCAAAAAATGTCTTTCTTCCCCAGACTGTAACTTGATTATTTGCCTGGGAATTAATTCTAGGGTAGGTATAAGTTTCTCTGTAAATTTTATAGGGACTGTTTCATGGTATTCTACCTTTTCATATTGCTACCAAGAAATACAATACCATTCTGATCACTGATCCTTTATCCATGACTTTGGTGAGTCCCCCTCTTCTCTTTTGTCATTTTTAGCACCTTATTAACTTGCTATAAATATTGAAGATATTTGACATTATATTGGGTCATTTTTTTTTTACCATTGTACTTGGGACTTGGGCCTTTTCAGTCCAGAAACTTACATTTTCTTGCTTTATATCTTTAGGTAATCTCTCTCCCCCTCTCCCTCTCTCTCTCCCTCTCTCTCCCCTCCTGGTCTTCCCTTTTTAAAAACCCTGTTACTAGGGTTTATGCCTATAAATTGATCCTATAAAATTTTCCCATTTTCCATCTCTGTGCCTTTTATATTTACATCTGAGGAATTCCTCTAAATTTATATTACACACATTTTAAATTGCAAATAGTGTCATATTGTTTCTTGGTTGTGGTATATTTTTATTTCTCTGAGGATACTTTAGTTTGGCACATTTTTGTCGTGATTTTTCTTTTCTTGTGTACTCTTTTCAGTGTAAGAATTTTAACAAATGAATAGCAATCCATTGTTTCCCAGACAAGGTAGCAATTAGACTAAGCCTTGAAGGATGTAAAAAATTGCTTAGCTGATGTAGTGTTGCTTAGGTGTGAGAAACACCTTAACCTGATAGAGATCACTGCCTGTGAGGTGTGATGGGGCCTTGGAGGAGATGAGTCTGTGGTAGTGCCTAGTCTTAGATACCTTCTTGAATTTCTTGGGCACACTCTGACCATGATGTATTTTCTTAAAATACATTGCTGGTTTTCCTTTTTAAAAGGACTTTTAATTCATGAAAGATACTGGCCTTTGGTTTTTTTCTTCTGATGCTTTTGTGAGGTTTTATTTCAGAGTTATACTGAATTGGGAAATATTAATTCCAAATTCTGCAAAAGTTTAGTATATGATTTGTATTTTTTTTCTTCCTTAAACATTTAGTAGAATTCACCTGTGAAGCAAACTGAGATTATTGAGAATTTTCTTTGTGGAAAGATTTTTGAACACATTTTCTTTAATTGATGCTCAATTTTTTTCCAGTGTAATTTTATTTTTGTTTGTTTGTTTTGTTTTTTTGAGACAGAGTTTTGCTATGTAGTTCAGGCGTGACCTTGAACTCACTTATGTAGCTTAGGCTGGCCTTGAAATCTTGGTGATCCTCCTGTCTCAGCCTCCCTGCTGGGATTACCAGTGTGTATCGCTCTGCCTGCTGTTTAGTGTAAACTTTGAAATTTAAATTTTTAAGGAATTTTTCCATTTCATCACAGGTACTGGATTTTATTGACATAAATGGTATTCTCATGATATTCGAGTATTTTTCTTTTCAAGTGGGAAGAAGATCAAGGAGTGACTATTAGGGAAGAAGAAGGAAAGAGAAGAGGGCAAAAGGGAGGGTGGATATGATCAAAGCAGGACAGATACACACATGCATGGAAATGTCGCAGTGAAACTCATTAGTTTATACAACTAGTATGTGTTAATGATTATAATAAAAATAATTAAAACATGGAAGATCTGTCCAGATATTCCTTCTTTTATTCCTAATAATAGTAATTTGTATTTTTTCCTTTTGATTAGATTAGACTTGGTAAGGGTAGATGAAGTATATTAGTCACTTAAAATAACCAAATTTTGACCGTATTTATCTGTTCTTTTAGTCTGTCTAGCTTTTTTCAAACTAGGTTGAAATACTTGATTTACACTGATATTTTTTAAGTTTAGGTTTTTTAAAATTATAAGTACCGTTATAGTGGGAGCTCACGTACTGTGATATGCTGTGTTTATCATTCAATTTAAAGTATCTTTGTTTCTTGAAAGTTCTGAAAAGTATTTTCATTAAAGGTTGAAGTCCCAGGGAGTTTAGAATGGAGTTTTGAAAATATTAGAAGTTGAAGATTCCATTGAAGTAAATGTTACTAGAAGGAATAAAAGATCTGATACTCTTTAAAAAAATAATACTAAAAACGTATTAAAAAGTAAAAATAAGACATGGTTGGAAAAACTGAGTAAATGGATCTGTAGATGAATTAAATGATGCCAACATGTGGATGTATTCCAGATCTGGTTTTTTTGTTTTGTTTTGTTTTTGTTTTTGGTTTTGGTTTTTTTTTTTGGAGACACTAGGGATTGAACCCACGGTTTTTATGAGCCCTATCCTTAAACCTTTTTTTACTTTTAGATAGGGCTTCCCTACAGCATTAAGTTACTCAGGCTTGGTAACTGGGTAACTTGAATTGGGATCCCCCTGCCTCAGTCTCCTAGAATTCTGCTAATCAATTACAGGTGTGTGTCACCACATCTGGCTCCTGATCTTTTAAAAAATAATATCTAGTGCTCGCTTCAGCAGCACATATACTAAAAATAATATCTAACACTGTTAGAAAATGTTGTGAAGCAAAAAGCCATAATAGTATTGTCAAATATGCTCTAATTTTTATATGAATAGTTTAGTTGAATACTCTTATGAATCCATAGCCTCATTTTTGGGGGCGGGGGGTACTGGGGATCGTACCCAGGACCTTGTGCTTGACAGGCAGGCTCAGTGCCACTGAACTAAATCCCTGGCTATAACCTAATTTTTTTTTTTGCAATCAAGATTATAAATGCCATTTATTTTTTTTCATGACTATTGATGTTGATTGCCAGAGACTCCTGCAGTAAGTCTCTAGATGCACTTGCCCAGTGTGCAGTGCAGGCCTGAGAAAAAAATACACTAAGAGACAGAACTAAGAGAAACTGGGGTGCCAGGATGACCAGTGTCGGTGTAACTGACAAAGGCTCTGGACAGTCTCAGTCACTGACTTTTATTGGCAATCACTTGGAGTAAAGGTGACCTGCGGTTTCTATGGAAATTAATGTAAACAAGGCTCATAAAGGACAAGAAAAAGCATTCTCAAATTAGGAACAGAACAGACAAAATATATGATTGTAATTAGAACACTGTCCTTCTAGTCAGAAGGTTTTAGTTGTGGGAACGGAATTTGGGTGAGTTACTCTGACCTCAGCACATAGGTTTCGGCTAGACTCAATTCTATAAACAAGCTAATTGTGGGGTTAACTCTTCAAAGCCTGCTTTGGACATAATCAATATTATGGTCCTCTGCACCTGATGTCACTACCCAAGATAAAATATTGGGCCTGATGAGCCAATGATCAGACTGTTAAACTTCAACAGTTTTCAATGCAAATGCCTACACTCTGTTAAAATAGTTGAAAGATGAATATTAAAAAACAGGAATTAAAAATAATATTTAATTTTACTATTTAAAAATTATCCAGCAATGAGTACATTCAATCTAAGTTCCATTCTCACTAGCTACACAAATGACTTACCTCCTCTGAATATCAGTTTCCTGATCTATAAAATAGGGGCGATAATAGTATATAATACTAGACCAATAGAGTTCTTAATGACTAATAAGAAAAATGAAGCATGAAAAATATCTAGCATTGGGCTGGGGATTTAGCTCAGTGGTGCCACGCCTGCCTGGCAAGAGAAAGGTCCTGAGTTTGATCCCTAGTACTGGAAAAAAAAAATTTAGCATTGGTTTCTCAAGAAATATTGTTTTGCAATGATTTGTGTGTATGTAGCTGAATGCAGTGCAGTGAGATCCTGATGCTCTTAAGGCCATTACATTAAATTTTCAGGCTGGTGAAAATGCCTACTTTTCATCAATCAAGTATGCCTACTTGATTTTTCAATTATATAGTCATTTCCAGGGGTTGTTAAATCTCTAACATTTGTTTACACTGTATTTGATCATATTACGTCTTTGTTCCTAGTTTTGCAAATTCAACAGTTGTTTGAAGTATTTTAAATTTTATTAAATATCTTATACAAGAGTATTTAACATACACCTATTTTTAGAGAGGGATTTTCTAGCATATATGCTTCCAAAACAGATTTATTGCTAGATTGGCTTACAGAATGATACACTACTGTAGTGCTGTGCTCTCACTGTAGTATTTGAAAATGCTCATTGATTTGGAATGCTTAATCTTAGACTTTTGATCTTTCTCTAAGATATACTATTTTAAATATATTGTTTTGAGGAAAATTTCTAAGTGAGTTAGTGAAAATACCATTTGGTGTAGATAGCTTAAAATATGGAATGAAATTAAAATGCTTATGTTTTGCTGATGGCATTATAAATTAGTACAACTATTTTAGGAAAACAGTTTAAGACTAAAATGTTTTAAAATTATTTTACATTATTTCTGGGAACTCTTTGGGGAGATAGCATAAAATTTGGGGAAAATGCAACTGTTAAATATGTTTAATACAACATTAATTGTAGGAAAAAAATTTAAAGCATCCAAAATATCCAGTATTAGGCAAATGATCAAATTATGGCCTATTTAGTAATGAAATTTAATGCAGCTTATTTTTTTAAATGATAGCAATGAAGATTATATTCCAGTGTACAAAAGTGTCTAAGAGTTGAAATAAACATTTTAATTAAAATATATAAAAGAAAAATCTAAGCATTTATTGTAACAAAAAGCCGTATCATGAAACTTTGAATAATATACTAAAAAACACCAATAATCACATCATCCTATTAGCACAGCTGTAGTCACTTAACTACAGGTATGTGATTTAAGAAATATAAGGTAATTTTGTCACTACGTAAATATCATAGGAGTGTTGAGACACAAACTAATATGGCTCAGAGGTAGCTAAGCTGTAGAATCTTATGGGGACTCCTTTATGTATTTGCTGCATTACTGACTGAAATGTTATGGAGTACATGATTGTATTTGATCTGTTTACTTTCATTTTATTGGCAGATCTTAATTTTATACTTAATAATTCGGGTAAAAGAATTTGATTTTCTTTCCACTTAGTAGAGTACCTTGTTTTCATAGCATTTTTACACTGCTAAGTGCTCAGTTGCTCCATACAGAGAACTTCTGTTTTAATTTGCATTTTCATTAGCGGCTCTTCTTCTACCTTCTAAGTATGTAGCTTTGGGTTAGTATGCGTGTAGTCTCAGAAGTTAGTTAATTCAGGAACTGTTACTGGTTTATGGTTTCATTTAAAAATTTAAGAGGATTATAATAAAGACTGAAGTTTCTACCTCTCAAAGGCTTAGCATTTATTTAGGTAATTCTAAGAGTTTAGAAGCATGAAACTATATGCAATTAAGAATTGAAGGTGTCATGATAGCTACATATACTAGGTAGGAGCACGAAGGAAACAGTTTCCTTACTCTAGCTATTTTGGGATTGGGAAATGAGGACAACTTCATAGAAAAGATGTTACAGTATTTATGTTAAGTCTTAAGGATGAACACTCATGAATGAACTTTCAGGAAAGATAAGGGAAGGTATTCAGAGTGGAGCAAATAGTTGTGAGCAAAGCCAGATGAGTGAACTTGCAGGAAAGATAAGGGAAGGCATTCAGAGTAGAGCAAATAGTTGTGAGCAAAGCCAGAGACAATTCAGTATGGTCCAGATGTTCGATGATGGTGGAATTAGTTGAGGGGGAAAAGTACAGAGGTCAGAAGGGGCTATGCTACAGAGACACTGAAGGCAATGGAGTAATGGTGGTGGTGGTGGGGTGCATTAGAATTTTATTAGTAGGCATTGAGGCATAAGGGACTGACATTCTAAAAGTAATCTTGGCCAGAGAGCAGATAAGTGGTAGGTAGGAAACCACTGTGGAAAGTTAACCACTTAACACTTTACCCTGAGCATCTCTTGAGCAGGTGTCATTTCAACCAGTTGATTCTTGTATTGAATAAATTTGATAAAAATTTTTTTTATATTTCTTTTATCTTATAAAAATTAACAAAAATGCATTTGGTCATCCTGTACTTAATTGAATTGGTAAGTGGTTAAGAGGGCTGAAAAGAGAATTTGGGGTAATCCTAAGAGTAATCCTAGAGACAAGACAGAGGAGATGGAGGAAAACAAAGACATATAGACGAGAAGTAGAAGAGAGCTGACTAAAGGGGAAAATAATGAATCATACTTTGTGAAATGTTCATGAAGTAAGGTGATTGGAAATATAGTAGTACCTTGGTTCACAATCTCAATTCTTTCCACAATTCTGGTCGCAAACCAACTGGATGAGAACTGAATAAAATTTCCCCTCAAGGTCAACATTGAAATTAACTATTGAATTTGATTTGGGTCTCATCCAGCTTGGTTTGCAACCAGAATTGTGGCAAGAATCAAGTTCATGAACTGAGGTACCACTGTAATCTATTAGACTTAGCATTTAGCAATTATTTGATGTATGTAAGAATAATGTAGTTAGAATCATAATTCCAATGGATTGAGAAATGAAAAGGTATAAAAAAATTGAGATATCATTGGTGGTTATTCTTTGCAGGTGCCAGCTGTACTATGAATAGAGAAAGGTAGGCAAAGATTAGGAAAGGGATTTTATTGTATAATGTGAGGGTAGGTGTTAATATATAGAGAGAAAGTCTAAAAGAGAAGGAATAAAAAAGTGTTCTTAAGAAAAAGAGACAAAGAAACCCTCCCCAATCAAAAACGCAAAGCAAAAACAGCAGTGTACTAGAAGATACAAAGTCAGTAGCGTAGACAGAAGAATAAGTGCCTAGCAAGATCTCAGAATTTCTCTTCTCGACACTAGACACAGATATACTTGAGTGTGTGACAGGAAATTAAGGAGAATTAATGCTCAGCGGCTCCAGTTTTTCCTGTGAAGCATATGGTTTCCTGAAACAGATGAAGTGGCAGTAGGTCAGTGGCTTGAGAAGTTGAACAGTTTGGGCTGTGTAAGTATGGGAGAGGTTCTCAGGAACCAACCTAGCTTGCTGGTGGTTGGCTTACAGTGGTGTCAAATGTAATGAATCTATTGATTGTTGCGTTGGTTTAGTAGAGAAGACAGCAAATATTATAAAATTGTGTGAGATTAACAGGAGAGATGTGGAAAAAAAGGGTACTGGTAAGACCGAAGTTGAAGTCATATATGGAATGAGATCAGGCTGCGTGGAGAAGATTGTGAGGCCATTGGGGATGATCAGCACCTGGATAGACAGCCAAAGGACCTGTTACAGATGAATGATTATGGGATGAGTGGAAGATCTGGATACATCAGAGGTTATGAACAGAGACACATTTCTAAGTGGCTTATGTTCCACTTAAAAGTTGAAGTGTTTGGAATTAAGGATAATCCAGTAATTTGGTGTCTGAGCCATAACATTTTATATTGAAGTTTCCCTAATGAATGAAGGCTTGTGATCACATGTGAGCAAGAAGAAAAGGAGCAGTCCTATGCCTTGCTGAACATCAGAGAGAAAGAGTACTCATATGAAAGTTAGAAAAGAATGATATAGAAGTAGTAGGAGACAGAATATCAGAACCTGCTGAGCAAGGGGATTTTAAATGATCACCATTTGAAAGAGCCATGTAGGAAGTGAAATGTGGCAAAGGCATGATTTTCAAGTAATTTAAATAGTTTAATCAGTGTTCGGTGACATATATGTAGAATTCTCTCTCTAATGTTCCCAACTCAAAGATCCAAGGAGACGATGCTTTCTACAGTGGAAGAGAAAACAGGAGAAGCCTGTGACACTGGTGTGGAAAGATAGCAGGGAGGATGGTGGTTGGCAGGGAGGAAAGAAGTGTTAAAGGAGTTGATCACAGAATCTGATGTTTGGACTCAGTATTCAAATTAAGAAAAGATTTTTCCAGAAGAAAAATAGGAGAAAAGATGTTCTATGCCATTGGAACAGCACGAGTACATGGTCTGGTATTTTCCAGGAAGCCAGGGGCATGGTTGCTCTTTATGTCCCTAGCCCTGGGGGTCCTGTTTCTCTTCTAATCTTTCTTATCCCTTCTAATTGCATATTTTCTTTTTTCTCTTCAGGAGCTAGCCATTGCTTTGTTGGCCACATAGAATCATCTTTCTGATTTGTTTGCTGCCTGAGCTTGTAACATCACTTTCGGACTTTTAGGAATATTAGCTGAAGATAGCATTTATATAGACCATGTTTTAAAATAAATCTAGTTTTTCTTCTTAAACATTTCTGTATAGGAAAATTTATATTTTATAAATAACCATTGTGCAAATATCAGTAATTATACCAAGGAAATGTTTGATGATATATACAAATTAATTTCTTATTCTCTACATTGATCTTTTAATTATCATAGAATTATATGTATCTTTTATTTCAGATTGCAAAACAGATGGTAGTAGCATAATTTATTAGAAAAACCATTGACTTTAGTATCACAAAGCCCTGGGATTAAGTCCTAGTTCTGTCACAGATTAACTATCTGATGTTAGGTGTTGCTAAACTTCTAGAGTTTAATACTGGCTAATTGATAGAATTATTGAGAGGACGGAGAAGATGTTAGAAAAGCACATATTGGCTACTATTGTGGCTGCTGTTATTGATAGTATTAATAGTTTTACTGTTCACTACTAACTTCTGACATATTAAGTGTTAAAGATGTGGCAGCTACTGTCTGGGCATGAGTGATATGGCGTTCCAATGATAATAAACTATTATTCTCTTCATTACTGAAGGAAACCTTTAAAATGGAGAATCTAATTGTGAGGCTGATTTTATAACTATTATTCCTATGTTTACTAAAGCATTAACTACCAGTATTCACTATATTATGCCCACTAAAAAAACTGTATCAAAAGCATGGTATTTATTCTCTGTCTGGAAACCCATACTTTATCCTTATTCCCAGGGCATGGTTGTACACTTGAGTTTGTATACCAACACAGAATGCAGGGTTGCATGAATTGTAGTATAGTGTGCACTCCCCACTTTAATAAAACACCCACGACCTCAGAAACATAAAGGTATCATGAAATTCTAGAATTATATTTGAAGGGTTTTGTTGGCATGTAGACCACATTGATTAAGCTGTATTTCATTTCATTTTTAATTTGGTTTAGGCTTAATTAGGTTTAGGTTCATATATTGGACCATTTTATAAGCCATAATAAAGTATATAATATATTCCGTTAGATTCTAATATATAATTCTTGAAAATCAAGAAATTTTCTATTTCTCTAATTTCAAGATGTGAGCAGTAAAAAGTATTGAATTCTACTAGAGTAGGAACTGAGGCTAAAGAGAAAGCTAGAGACTTATATAAGGTCACATAGTTCATAACTAGATATCCAGCTTTGATGTGAAACTGTCCTATAAATAGTAGTAAAGTAAATAAAAGCATTAATTTGTTTTGGAGAAAAATCTACAATAATATGAATAACATAATAGAAATATCAGTTTTATGGCATTTTTAATCTGGCTGAGAAAAACCATTCACAACTAGTATCGTGTTTGTTTCTCCCTCCCCCTCCTCCTTATCCCCCCCTCATTTTCCCCTCCCCTTCCCTCCCCCCCTCTCTCCCTCTCCCCCTTTCTCCCTTTCTCCCCTCTCTCATTTTTTTTTTTTTTTTTTTTTTGAGACAGGGTCTTGCTATATAGTTCAGGCTGGCCTTGAACTCACTGTGTAGCCCAGGCTGGTCTCAGACTTGCTATTATCCTCCTGCCTCAGCCGCCTGAGGGCTGGGATTATATGTATGCACCACCACACTCAGCTACTGTAGTTCTTTTACTTAAACCCTGTCACTTGGGTTGTCCTTAGAGAAATAGTACAGATCACTAATCCTTGGGCTGAACATGGTAAATTTCTGGGAAATGATGGTAGGCAGTATGCTACCAATTCAACATAAGTCTTAAAGTTTTACACCCTCTCTTCTACTCTAGATGATGAGGCAACAGAAGGCATATAATTACACAGCAGTTTCAAACCATTTATCCTCTATGATCTGATAGCAAAGAAAATAACATCAAAATAAAATTTCCTTGACACTGAAAGCTTCTTAGATGATTAAAAGTGCACCACCTGTTTTATAACTAAAAAAACAACTGCCCTTTAAATGGAAACCTGATTTTTAAGTGATGGTGATGGGAATAGTGTGATGCAAACACATTCCTCTTCGTATATTTGATATTTTCTAAATATCTTGAATTCTTTGGTATATTTATGAAAGCTCATTTAAGAATACATATTTTACTATATTTATTTAAAATAGTGTGGCATTAATAAGGATCTCATGCCTTTTATGAAGTATTTGTTTAAAAGAATACTTCAACATATATAAAAATCTAGCCAAAGAAATGTCATCTTAGGCATTGATTACACATTTGGCTTTTGAGTTGGAGGCTTGTTTTGCATTGTGTAAGACTATGATATCTTTGAAGTCTGAACATCTAGAAACCGCCATTTATGAAAACTAACAAACATAGAATGGGCAAATTCATGTTCTTAGATTCATTTGGCAGATTCATACGCTTGTGTCCATTTGGTGAGGTACACTTGTTTTTCAGACTGCCTAATTGTTTTTACCTTGGGCACATATTTTCCAGATAACTAGAATCAGGATTAGCATGTGGGTTTCTGATGCGTAAGTTAACACAACTGTTTCACAGCTGTTAAAGTGAGTGATAACGTTTCTTGAAGTCTTATACTATCTTTTTTGAATGCCATTCAATACTTTGCTGAATGAATTCATTATTAAAGTATACTTCTGTAATGTAATTTCTCACCTCTCTCCTCCTCACCTATTTAATTATCTTTCAATAAATAAGATAATTATTTAATGTTCACTCTTTCACTTAAGTTTCGCTATTGTTTTTACTTTATAGATGAGGAAACTAAGGCTTATTGGAATATTTATCTTTCATGGATTTTGTAAAGTTAAATATTCTTTTCTTTCTGATAAAAGCTTACAATATTTTTAGAATTTAACTCTTCTACAAACTATAAAATACTCTTAATAAAAGGTACTTAGAAGGTTTAACAAAATACTGTTTGACGAAATGGAAACAATAACAGTACTTACCCTATTAGTTATTTTTTTTTTAACTTTTCAGGGTTTCCCCCTTTCCTGCTTCTCTAGTATTGGGGATTGAACCCAGGGTCTGAGCTTTACCCAACACTTTTATTATTTTGAGATGGGGTCTTGCTACGTTACTGAGTTGTCTGGGCTGGTCTCCAATTTGTGATTCTCTTGCCTCAGTGTCCACAAGTTCTGGCATTAACACACGTGTCACCATCCCTGGCTTTAGGCATGGTTTTGTAAAGAGGATACAAAAGAAATACAAGTCTGTGATTGTATTTTGTTTTGTTTTGTTTTTGGTACCGGGGATCAAACTCAGGACCTTGCGCTTGCAAGGCAGGTGCCGGAACCACTGAGCTAAATCCCCAGCACCCTGTGATTGTATTTTGTATGGCCTGATGATAAACTCTGTTGAATTTTTGCTAGGTGATAATCTTATTGGTAAATTTTTTTTTGGTACCAGGGATTGAACTCAGGTCCTTGCACTTGTGCGGCAGGCGCTGGAACCACTGAGCTAAATCCCCGGCCCTTAAGAGAGGCATTCCTTTTTTATTGGTACCGGGGATCGAACTCGGGTCCTTACGCTTTCGAGGCAGGCCAGGGAACCACTGAGCTAAATCCCCGGCCCTCTTATTGGTAACTTTTTTCTTTTCTAATTGATTTTTTTTTGTTAGTACGTTTGCAGTACATAATGATTACGTTCATCCTGAGGAGCTGGTACATGTACATAACACATCTTAATTCTTTTTACTGGTAGTTTAATTGTAGAGTTTATAGGTAAGATTCTGAAGCTAGTATCATCATCAAGAGAATCACTCTGACCTTGATATAAGCAATAAACTTGGGTATATTTCAAATTCCTTCTGTATAATGAAGTGAGATGGGATTAAATCTCTAAAAGTCCCTTTGTGTGTTTTGCAAGACTTAGTTGACTGGATGCTATGAAACAGCATTAATGTTACCACAGTTAAAATTGGAAAGAAAGAAGAAAAGGCCAAGAACTAAGTTTGGGTAACAGTGGATATCTTTAAAATGATAAGAAGTAATGACAATGATCTGACATGAGAAATGAGGGAAACTTTTGAAGATGTGGTTAATAAAATAGAAGAAGAAAAAAAAAAGCTTTAGGAAAGATCATAGCTGAGCGGGGTATGGTGGCACACTCCTGTAATTGCAGCACTCCAGAGACTGAGACAGGTTTATTGCCATGAGTTCGAGGCCAGCCTGGGCTACATAGGGAGACCCTGTCTCCAAAACAAACGAAACAAACAACAACAGCAACAAAAGATCATAGCAAACCTTACAGAATATTTTCACCCTAATGTAGGAGCCTAAAAGGGGGAATTCAGAGGAATTTGTTGAAAAACCCATGGCACTACACTTGTGCACTTGACAGTATTACTTCCTAAATACTCTGATTCATTTCTTAGTAGTATATAGTTAGGTGCTGGTATAAATTATTATAATTTTGTTAAGTACCTACAACATATCAGCACTGTTTTACACACTTCTTACATATTTTCACTTCAATCCCTGTTAGTAAGTTTGTGAGGCAGGTACCACTATTCTTCCTACTTTGTAGGTGAAAAAAATTGAGATACTAATGTATGATTCCAAATAACACAGGTCATCAAAGAACACTTGTATTTAACATCCTCTGCAGTTAAAAGGAAGTATGTTTGACAGTTTACAAATGGTATCATTTTAGTTTAGTAAATTCTTGTTATTTTACTGAGATTACTGAATTGCAGATTTCTGAATAATCAGAATATTCAGTTACTAGTTTTGAATGACCATCTTGTAATTATATATATGAGGTATGTAAAGCAATGAGAATAATTTTAATCAGTGATAATTTCAGTCAGTCTTCTTGACATTTGTTTCAGTGATACTTCTCTTAGTAGTTTAAATTGAAATTTTGGTAGTTTATAAGGTATGCAAGAGGATTTAAGACTTCATAGTTGCACATTTCTATTCTAAGTAATTTGCTCAAATCTGCATTATGTTAGTCATTCGCCTTATTCTCAGGCTTGGATCTGAATGATCAAATCAAACCTCAAAAATGAGGATTTGCTCTTATTTTAAATAGTGGAATGTGGTAGAAATGAATTCAAAGAATACTGTATTAGCTGTTGATTCTTGCATTCTGGTTTATGTGCTTTTGATAAGTTGATGCATACTCTCTGGAGAGAGTCTCAGTTCGTGAAGTAGCTTAGAGCATTATTATTTATATGATCTGTGAAGTTTCAGTTGTGAAAGTCTGATTTTATAAGTCAAGGTTTTGAAAGTAAATTGATAATTGAACCCACTATATCAAATCTTTGAAAATGTTTGTTTGTATTTAAAAGTAGAAAAAAGTATTCTTAGTACCTAAGATATCTGAAAATTTTATCCATACTTTTAACATATATATTAATATATTCACTATTTTAAATTTTTTTCACTGAAAATCTTAATGCCGTGTTTTGACTAATGGTCTACTTGTTTGTTCTTATTTGGGGAACAGGGGTTGAAGTAATAGCTCTTAATTGATTAACCCTTTTTGCTAAGATTTGAGTGTAAATACTAGCCAATCATAGATTTTAGCATGTCATTTGTTTATTAATTGCATAAGTAACTAAACTTGCTTCAGTGTCACTGATTAAAATGCATCTTGCTAAGATACTCAGAAAAGATGAAATTTTTATACTTCCAAGGCACAAAACATAGAATATTCTGAATAGAATTAATTCTATCAAAGCATCATTCCACAATATTTAAGGAGAAGTACCCTACATAGAGTCAAACATGAAAATGTTGGTTAGTGTATGAAATTTTAGTGTTTACCAAAATTAATAGAGGAAAAAATACAACTGACATAACCTAGATATTTTTTGATGCTATAAATACAGGTTCCGAGTGTATTCTGAGTTATAATAGCTCTCTTCCCACCTGCTTACAAAACAGCCATTTTTATGTCAGTAATACAAATCTCAACAAATATGGAGATTATTAGGATTTAGGATATATTGAATTATGAAGGAACATATTTAGGCTTCACTTTTGGGAAATTAACTTTAGCAGTGAGATAATCCTGATTAAATTTCATAGTAAATCAAATGTGTATTATTTAATATAACAACTGTGCAGAGACAATCTGTCTCCAGAAGCAGTAATGGGAATATTGGGATTTTGTTTTTTAAATTACATGAATATGTTTAGGCAAAGAAATGGATTATAAAAGTTCATGGTATTTTTAGCCAGAGGTCACATTTTAAAGTATGGTAAGATTGTACATTGTAACCAACTTTATAAAGTGTAATACTTACTTTGACAGGCTTTTGTGCTTATTGTATAAGACTAAAGGGCTTAAAATACAGTTGGGCCCTCTGCATCTTTGGGTTCAACCATGTATCAAAATATATATATATATATATTTTTTGGTACTGGGGATTGAACTTGGGACCTTGCGCTTGTGAGGCAGGCAGCGGAACCACTGAGCTAAATCCCTGGCCCTCAAAAAATATTTTTAAAAAATGGTGTCTGAACAAACTTTTTTGTCATTCCCTATACAATACAGTATATGGATTCCATTTGTTTCCTATGTTGGGATTCCATCATGTTGCTCAGCTCCTCTATTTTTTTATCTGTGTCCTCTCTAGATTTATTAATCATGTCTTACACTATGGGCACAATTTCTTCTGTTATCTGAGAAATTATTTCTGATTTCATTTTTTCCAGATCCTCTTGTTGCCAGTTCAGGGAGTCCAGGTGGTTGAGTATCAGAGTGTTCCATCTTGTTTCCCTTTGGGGTTGTTGTAGGTGATCTGGAAGTCTGGTTTTGAGGCTTGTTTACATGTCTTCTCATTTCGATGGGGGTGGAGGGGTAGGGGGGTGGAGCTGTGGCTCACCTCCTCTGTGCTGGGAGCAGTGCTACGGTGGCCCAGAAGCCTATAATACAGTATAACAATGATTTACATAGCATTTACATTGCATTTAGGTATTGTAAGTTATTTAGAGATGATTTAAGGTGTACAGCAGGATGCAGCAGGGTATATGTAAATAACTGTGCCATATGGTGGGGGACTTGAACATCAGAGGATTTTGGTAGGGGAGGTGTATGTGCTATAACAGTCCCAGTCAGATACTGAGGCATGACTATTTTGAAACCACTTTTATTTTTATATAATTCTAATTTCATTTTCAGTAACTCTAATTTTACAATGAAGAGTGAATGATTAAGTAGACTGCTGCTACTACAGAATGTGTAACCTGTCTCGATTGTTGTAAAATGGCAGCTAGGAACGAACTGCTTTTCCTCAGCAGAAGGTGTTAGATCTGACTGCAGTCACTTACACTGTGCTTCCATGTGCTAACCGCATATGTTGCTGGTAGTATTTTCAGAGTGCCTCATTGCTGCTCTTGACTATGATAGCTAATGAAGTGGAACTTTGGAGAAGTAGAAAATCATTTAAACTTCATTGTTTCATTCATTTTGGGGTTGTGAGAATATGGAGAAAGGAATTTGGATATTTTTTTCTTGCTTTGGCTTTATAAAGGGGAGACAGTAATAAACCAGTCTGTTTATACCAACCAGTTGCCCATACTCCTTGGGGTTGTAATTTGAAACCACGAAGATGGCATACATAGATCAGTCTATTTTCTCTTGCTCTTTCTGAAAAGTCTTTTTCCATTTCTTACACTTTCTCAATTACAGCTATTTAAAAATCATCGATGTAATTTCCAGAATCAAAAATGTACCCTTGTATGGTGGGTGGATATACATTTGTTGGTCTCCTTTTGGTCTGTTCTAAAGTGGACCTAAATTCATCTTGAATTAGCCATAGAATTGCTCCCTTCCCTTCCTTTCTTCCCAAGTCTGTCTTCTCATTTAGATTCACCTTCAACCATTGAGCCCAGAAAAGTTACTAGACTGAGCATGGTGTATCAAACAGGTGAATTTGGGTCTTTCCTGGAGATGATAAGGGCAGAGTCTGGCACAGTCTTAAGTCCTTTCTTCACAATAATATTATGAAGTAAAATCTATTATTAGCCCATTCCTGTGCATGAGGAAACAGGAGAGTAGACGTGTTCTTGGCAATATTATTAGGTTATTTTTTGCTGCCTTAATTATCCACAATAAGGGAATAATAATAAATGGGTTATATGAAAGTGACACCTAAAAGGGAGGGTTTTCTCTTTCATGAGTCATGGTTCTATTTTAAATCCAGGAAACTAGAAACAAACTAGAAGTTCTAGTGATAATACTTAAAAGTTATGCATATGGTATTTTATTATGCTTCTATCAGAATAATGGACTATGTTTGTATCTGCAAAGATGGATTAAAAATGATAAGTAAAAAATCCTATAAATTTATATCTATATTGGCAATTACAAATATAGTTCTGTGTGTCACTTTACAACAGAGAAGTTTTTCTGTATTAAAGCAGTAGAGAATCTGACAGGGCAGTCGGGATGACAAGTAGAAAGCTTCAGATGTCTTCTGCAAAGCAATGATTGCCAGTTGGGTAACAGAAACAGCGTATTTTAGGAAGGCTGGAATTGAAATGTAAGAAGAACAAAAAGAAGATGAAGTGAAAGTTATTGCCCAAGATGGAGTGTCTGTCCAGTGTTAAAAGTTCCAGAAGACCTTTAGGAATAAACCTAAACTCCCTAGAAATGGAAAAATTTCCCAGAGTGCTTGTTGCATAATTGTTCATAAAAATTAATGAGTGTTACCTGTAAGTAAAAGCATACAGAAGCAAATTTGGATAATCCTAGGTTTCATAAAATGAAAGATTCTTTTTTGTAAGACTTGTTAGCCCCTTTAATGAGCATATTCTGGGTGCTCAGGGGTGGAGGCAGCATCATCTCAGAGACTTGGTTGCTGAGACCACAGAACAGGTTTGGTTCTTGTTACTAGGAACAGTGTTACACAGATTGCACTTTATGAAACATGGGGAATGTTACTGGAGGTGTCCACGCAGGTGTGAAGATTGCACATGCAGCTTTCTGTGAGCAGGTAGGCTTGAGGTGATGAGCTAACTCGGGACCTTGCATTTGCCAGGCAGGTGGTGGAACCACTGAGCTAAATCCCCGGCCCCAGCTAAAGTGTATCTTAGAGGAAATGTTCCAGAGTGAAGGACAATTATGCAGTACATGCTGTTTTCAGTAGCAATCCATGAAAATCAGTTCTGTCAATCTAAAAGTATTCCTTATTTTTAATATCAGAAGTATGTGGCCAGGGATTTAGCTCAGTGGTTCCGCTGCCTGCCTTGCAAGTGCAAGGTCCTGAGTTTGATCCCCGGTACAAAAAAAAAAAGTATGCTGTATGAGGCAAGTCACACTTGAGAATCTGCATTTGATTTGGTTCTAATCTGTTAGGATACCAAATACACCATCTAGCTCTTAGCTGGTTTTAAGGAATAGGCTGAAGCTTATATTTGTATTTAAGAATAACCTGATGGAAGTTTCCATATTCTTCTCCCCAACTTCTTAGTATCACCACTAGGGTCAGAGTTGCCAGCAAGCTGAAAAAGATGACCAGATCCAATGGCCATTTTCTGTCCTTAGTTTATGGGACCTCTTGACATCTTCTGGCCTGGTGGTGTCTTACCTGGAAACATTCTCCTCTCTCGGTTTTCATGATGCTGCACTCTCCTGGTTTTGGGGCTCTTTGGCTGGTACTTTTGTTTGCTTTGTAAGTTTCTCTTCTGCTAATTTCTGTGTTTTACATGCAAGGGCTCAGTTTTGTGTCTTCTTTTCTTTGATATTTGCCTCCAGGTGAATTCCTTTTAGTCTTGTGGCTATTTCTCCATACCCTCTGTATGGTGATAACTCCCAAATCTATTTGTGGTAGCCTCAAACACACACTCTCATTTTCCCTGTTGTCCTCTCCACATCCACACTTTTTCTCACCTTTGTAATCTTTCCTGCATAGCAGTCAGTCATCTTTTGGTATGTAAATCTGATTATATCCATTTTAAAGCTACACTCAGTTTTATATGAAATCTAGACTCCTTTCCTGGCTTCACAGGGACTGTCAAAGTCTGGCCATTTCTGGTCTTTCCTGCTCACCTTGTTAAGGAGCACCCCTTGCTCACTGTGCCCCATCCCCCTGGTCCATTGTCAGTCCCTCACATATTCTGCTTTTATCAGGAGCAGTTTCCTTTCCTTCATCCTTTGCATGGCTGACCTCTTTTTACTCTCTATTCTTAGCTCTCATTTCTTGGGAAGGCCTTCATTCACTGCCCGTAAGAGGTATATGCTCCCATTCCTCACACTCTTATCTCTTAAGAGTCCTCGTCACAATATTTGCTTATTCATTTTATTCACCAATTTATCATCAGTGTGTAGCTTGTAGTAAAGTGCCCTTTAAAGTGTTTTTTGAATGAAATAAGAAAATGTGAACACTTGAATTCTGAGGTAAAAATATCTCGATAGTTTATTTTTCATTATATTCCTTTACATTTATTTTAACTCCCTTTATTATATTCTGAATATAGTTGGTGAGCTCAGAGTAGTTACTTGTTTCATTTCAGTATTGATTCATACAATGCTCAGGTGCAGAGATAAATGATAAGAGAATGTAATAAATAGTAATGATGAGAGACAAGGAAATGGTTGCAGTACCGCAGAGTAGGTACTACAGTGAAGGTTCATCAGGAGTACCATGTAGAGAATAGGTACTTTTTTGAGGGGAGGCTCTGAAGGGCTGTGACATGGGTTGGGTCTTGAAATACTGCCCTAGTCAGAAGACTCAGGTAGAAGGAAAGGTAGAAGGGCATTCATACTGAGGTGCAGTTTTGCACTGGGGAGAGATGTTGAGATAGCAGGTGTCCTTTGATCCGCAAGACCATTCCATTCCTGAGTTTTTGATAGTAAATATTAAGAGGCTGGACAGCTATTTGGTTCCTGAGTTTGTGCAGGAAGACTTTGGGTATGGCTATAATAAAGGATACCCATGGGAGATCCTGGGGTCTGAAGTTAAAGTTGTCACAGGATAGAACCCAGACAGAAGCACACCCTGTGCTATGCTGTGGACTGACTTACCACTGGAAGATTTTACGAAGCCACTTGCATGATAAGTGTTTCAGAACATTCTTTTGACAAGTTAAAGGAGTGTGCGTCAAGAGGCAAGAGGCAGGTGTCAGGCTGATCTGCAAAGTGAGAGGTACTGAGAGAATGAATAGTCAGGTGCTTGGAGGGATGGGAACAGATTCAACAGACTAAAACCATACCGGATGATCTTCTGATCTGTAGCAGTCTGAGGTCCTGTGTAGGGAGAGGTGCTGCCTACTAGTTTAGAGGGAACTGGTAAGTAGCACATCTGAAGAGGAAAGATGCTCTATTGAAATTACTGAGTTTGAGATAACAGTTGGATAAGTATTCATGGAGAGTAGTAGAGATCTGAGTCTGAAACTCAGGTATAAGATGTAGGGTAAAAACATTAGAGTCTGCCAAAACTATTAGTGTACTTGGCTATCAGCACAGGAGTAGTTAAGACTCTGGGAAGAGGAGGCAGAGAAAGACAGCCAAGGATAGTGCCCTGGGGAACATACAAATTTAAGGAAATTAAATGTTATTGCTGGGCACAGTGGTGCATGCCTATAATCTCAGCACTTTGGGAGGCTGAGGTGGAGGGATTGCAAGTTCAAGGCCAGACTGGGCAATTTAGTGAAACTCTCTCAAAATAAAAAATAAGAAAAGGGTTGGGCATGTAGCTCAGTGTGAAGGCCATAGGTTCAATCTCCAGTACTATTCCCCCCCCCCCGGAAAAAAAAAATATTAGTGAAAGAAAAGCTCTACAGAGTTGTAGGAAGACAGAGCTGACTTTTCAAGAAGCAGTCATATGTTGGAGACCACCATGTTCATAATGGAAAAGTAATGGTTTCTCCATTAAAACCTAATTCGTTTTCTTAACTACAGACTATACTTCCAGCCCCAGCTAATTGTTTTGAAAATATTTCATCTTAGTTGAAGGGAAGAGATGAATGACTGTTTCAACTGAATCATTACAAATTGATTATCATCTCTGGAAAAATCAATTCGGTATACCAATATATTGGGAAGGCAGTATATTTTCATGTAAATTAATATGCAGTATTTTATTATATACCAGATAAATTGCAAAGCACTGTATTTTTTTGGTGTAATTTTATTGCCAGTTATACAGTTAGCATCCTGATGGTAGGATTTGTCTTAAATACAGTGTGCTTTAATGTAATGTCTTATAGTATGGGTGCTGTAGTTAAAGGAGAATGTCAGCCAGAGAAGCTACATGTCCTTGGTGCAGTGTCTACTGTCTGTCCTCTGCTTTGATAGGATATGAAGGATGTGGATGCACGCATGATAACTCTACTCAAAAGACACTAACTTCTAAAGAGAAAAATGCTGATTTAGCAAAATTAGTGAACCATGTAACTAAACAAACAAGCTGTTCATCCCAATCTCTGTTTGGAAAAACTTAGTAATAGATTTGAAATATAAGCAGAAAGTTGGTTGGGGAATGCAGGATCTGAGAAAGCTGAATAATCTTACTTTGATGGTGGGAGAAGAAAATTAAATTGTCT
This sequence comes from Heterocephalus glaber, assembly GCF_053883595.1. Classification (NCBI taxonomy): domain Eukaryota; kingdom Metazoa; phylum Chordata; class Mammalia; order Rodentia; family Bathyergidae; genus Heterocephalus; species Heterocephalus glaber. Next base: position 14,880,576 of record NW_028258303.1, read on the forward strand.
TTTATATTCAGAATCCTATAAATAAAATTTAGCTGAGGGGATCTCTGATAAGTAGGCAGGGTGTAGGGTCCAGAGGCGATTATGTCTGTCTGCATTAAAGGACCTAATAATCTCTTCGAGTACAGTGACAAGAATTGACATTATTTTTTCCTTTGAGGGAATGTATGAGGGATATTCATAATGCCATGTTTGATGCAAATGGATTTTAAAATGGATTAGAATGCTTTAATAATTTTTCTTTGAACCTGCAGGTTCTTCTGAAAAGAAAGTTGAACATTTATCCACGAATCAAGAAGATAACATTGCATACCCTATCAGGAATGGTAAAGCAAGTCCAGTACCTAAAGATCAGCGGACTGGAAAGAAAATCTCAGAGAATTCATCAGTACAGGGTCAAGTGCAAAAGGGGAATGATGACTCTGAAAGTGATTTTGAATCAGACCCCCCTTCTCCAAAGAGCAGTGAAGAGGAAGAGCAAGAGGATGAAGAAATTCAGGGAGAACAAGGAGATTTTAATGATGATGATACTGAACCGGAAAATCTGGGTCACAGGCCTCTCCTCATGGATTCTGAAGATGAAGAAGAAGAGGAGAAACATAGCTCTGATTCTGAGTATGAGCAGGCTAAAACAAAGTACACTGACATGAACCCTGTCTACAGAGATAAACTTGGCAGTGGACCAACCCGAGACCCTAATACAACAGCACTCCTCACTCCAACTCATTTACCCACTGATGCTGGGGTAGACACGCCCAAACAGGAGTTTGATGTATTTGGTGCTGTCCCCTTCTTTGCAGTTCACACTCAACAGTCCCAGCAAGGAGAGAATGAAAAGAACCTCTGTCAACAGACATTTCCTACCATGGGACTAGAGCAAGAGGAGTTTGATGTATTCACAAAGGCACCCTTTAGCAAGAAGGTGAATGTACAGGATTGCCCTATAGTGGGGCCTGAAGCACATACTCTCCCTGGTTGTCCCAAAAGTGTAGATATATTTGGCTTCACTCCCTTTCAGCCCTTTCCCACATCTGCAAGTAAAAGTGAAAGCAAAGAGGACCTTTTTGGGCTTGTGCCCTTTGAGGAAATAACTGGGAACCAGCAGCAAAAAGTCAAACAGCGCAGCTTACAGAAACTGTCCTCTCGCCAAAGGCGCACAAAGCAGGATACGTCCAAAAATAATGGGAAGCGGCATCATGGCACGCCAACTAGCACAAAGAAGACTTTGAAGCCTACCTACCGCACTCCAGAGAGGGCTCGCAGGCACAAAAAAGTGGGCCGCCGAGACTCTCAAAGCAGCAATGAATTTTTAACCATCTCAGACTCTAAGGAGAATATTAGTGTTGCACTAACTGATGGGAAAGACAGAGGGAATGTCCTGCAATCTGAGGAGAGTCTGTTGGACCCCTTTGGTGCCAAGCCCTTCCATCCTCCAGACCTGCCATGGCACCAGTCACATCAAGGCCTGAGTGACATCTGTGCTGATCACAATACCGTCCTGCCTGGGCGGCCAAGACAGAACTCGCTACATGGGTCATTCCATAGTGCAGATGTGTTGAAAATGGATGACTTTGGTGCCGTGCCCTTTACAGAACTTGTGGTGCAAAGCATCACGCCACATCAGTCCCAACAGTCCCAACCAGTTGAATTAGACCCATTTGGTGCTGCTCCATTTCCTTCTAAACAGTAGAAACATCTGATGGATTTTTCACATTAACTCCTGTTTCAAAAGAGTATGAATAGTTTTATGAATTTTAAAGAAAATTTATTTGTATACTCTTTATATCATTCATTCTTACAAGTCCAGATAGGTGATTTTTTAAAAAACCAAATAGAAAAGGGAAGTCTCCCTACAGGGTAGTAACTGGATGCTTCTTCCAAGCAGGAGAAAAAGGAGCTGAATTCTGAATTGAAAGCTCCAAGGATGGGTTTCTGCTGCTGACACTGGGACACAGAAATGCAAAGGGACACTTGCAGTGAAAGCTCAAGGAGTCCAAAGGGACAGGAAAGCTGTATCGTTTTTCTTGGTATCAGAATATCACTTATGTGCATATCCAGGCTCATTCCAGATCCAGCATTTAAAACTAGGCTGATTTGTACATACATATGTTACATTTGTGAGATTTAGGGTCTCTTCTAATTTTCACACAGTGAAAAGTAATCTAACTTGTAAAGAACTAGGAAGATACTAGTTGGACATGATAGATGTCGATTCATACACCTTTCTCTATAAAGCAGAGCCAGAAGTAACTATTGTGCCTAAAACGCTGTTGCATTTTAAAAACAAGTGCCATTAATATGGAATATCTAATGATAATTATGTGAAATAACATATATGTTAATTAGCTTAATTTTGTCCTTCTGCAATGTATACATATTTTAAAATATGTTGTACATGATATATAGTTTTGTCAATAAGAAATTAACTTTTAAAATATGGAATATCTAATAGCCTAGAACAAAAATATAAAGAGAATTATCTGGCATTTGAAAAATGTAAAAGAAAAAAGATATGTAAGAATGGAAAAATAGTCAATGGTTTAGAAACATTTTATATTATTTTTAAGTGGCTTCTTGCCAAAACCTTTTATTGTCATGTCCCTAATGAAGCAGATTATTGGGAAAAAAACCAAAATAAAACCTAAGAGTGAGGAAAAAGGGTATATGGAAGTTTTCAGGAGAAAATGGAGCTGAAACCCTGAATTTTTAAAATGTTTACAATGTAAAATCATGTTGTTTTTAATAATGTACTTTATTAAATTACCACCTTCATCAAAGGTTCCCCAAGTCATGAGCAACAATTAGCTTCCTTAGGTTTGGAGGGTGAAGTAGTTTTAATAAAGTGCACAGAGCAGACCACCCACAAAGCCTTACAGGCAGGACTGCTTCCTGCTGTAATACCTCTGCGCTGGCACCAGACCCGAAAAGGGAGTAAGGAAGGAGAGGGCGAGGGCCAGCGTCTTGATTCTGCTAGCGGATTGTCTTCAGTGAAAAGAACCCAGCTACTACATGGCCTTTTTTTTTTTTTTAACACCTCAAATCCTAATTAGAAACTTGAGATTTTATAGAAATTTAATGATAGTAATTACATACATGGATTAATGTGAACACAGTATCTAAGCTTCCTGTGTGTCTATGTTAAATTATAATTAACTGTCTTTTACTATCAGCTTAACATTTGGAAGTTTCTAGAACTGTTAAAGCTATTTACAAAAAAGGGTGGAAACTTCAATTCACACTCTCCTTGATTGCTATATTTTAAATTAATATTTGCACCCAATTAAAGTATTCTATGAGTAATCTTAGTAGAATCTCTTAATTGTAGTATCCCAGTAGGATAAGTTATTTATCTGTTTTTAGTTCTGAGCTTGGAAGGAGGCACAGTATATGTAACTAAACCACATGTTCACTTTTGGTTGCTTTTTTTTCTTGCCTGCATGCTAACTCAGAAATTTGTGGGTAGGGAAGAAATCTGTGAATCACAATGCAGCAGAGGGCGACCAAGCAGTACATTACCACTCACAGTTGTGCTTTTAGAGCTGGTCTGTAGCAGTTGTCCTTGTGCCAAAGGCAAATATTACGTTTGCACCTTTTTTTCCTCCCTGATTCTCAGGTTAATACTGCTAATGCAAATGTTCAAGTAGATATTCTTTAAAAATAGATTCAAGTGACACTTTCTTTTACAAGTGAGTAAATTCATGAACTACAGCAGGTTTGTATCAAACAAGTTTTTAAAATGGAAACCTGTTGGTTAATGTGTACACAATATGCTTCTTTGACTATTAAGATCCTTGGTCTCTGCTAGACCTCACAAGTTTGTCATTTAGAAGGGTAGCAGATGAACTAATGTGGTCTCCTTCGGGTATAAACCCAACAAATACCTAGTTTTACTTGCTTTTCAGTACACTGAATAATTTTAAGTAACTCAGACACTGATAAGTATAGGACCCTTTGGCTTATAGTGCTGGATAAATTCTGGGGAAACAACTCTGCCACAGTTTAAAATATTTACCTTCTTGTTTTTTATAGTATATCCTGGTGATTTTCCTCTTTTGAGATTATTGCTCAGAGGAAAGATCTAGGATTGTTCAAATGGGATAGAAATGGTAAACTTCTTTTGTTCTGAGACATTTCCCCAAAAAGTGGAGATTTATACTTTTCATTTTCACTTACCACCTCCCCCACCATGGTCAAAGTATCACAGCTGATGGCCTAGGTAATCTCCTTAGGAGAAGTAAGCTCCCTAGACATGTGACAGCATTTAACATAGTACCTGGCACACTGCACTGAGCAAAATTTTGGCTCTATTATGAGACTGCTTTTTCCTATTTGGGTGTGCCCTGTGCCTAATGATGCATACTAGTCCTAACTCTAAACCTGCTATACTTGAACATCACTAAGGGAAGTAACAAGAAGCTAACAATCTGAGGCCAAAGTTGTTTCCTAACAGCTTTAATAGCTTGATTTTGAATCATCTTTTAAAAAGTGGACCATTTGCTTAACTATTCTAATATCACCTCAATAAAATGTTAGTATTAAAAAGATCAGTGTTGTGCATTGAGGACATTATGCATTAAGACACAAAAATTGTTGGTGTATATCATAGGTGGAGGAAAGGTTGCAGGTTGGATGAAAATGTAACTGATTAGCGTATTTATTCAGAATTGCAACCCCATCCCTGGTTATGTGTCTGTGGGGCATAGTTATGACATCATCTGGACTTGCAGATAAATGTATCTTTGGATACAACCCTGTGTATCATCTGTTAGCAGTTGACAGACTGTTCTCGTGCTGGTGGAAGAGACTAAGGTGGAGCCCACTCTTCTATGCTGGTGTTATCAGGCACTGCAATTCTCTTACTATGCTAGTCTGCTGGTTTTTTGTTTTTAGGTTTTGGTACTTCACATAAGCAATGTTAGAAGGTACAAGTGTATTAATATCACTAGTTCCTAAGAGTTTGGGTACATTTATCTTAATATATGTAGAATGTAACTTTTTTTCCTTTTGGCAAAACTACTCTTACCCTTTTAGGTCCAACTATTGACAGTCTACTGTGAGAATGAGATGACATATCTACTGTGAGAATAACATAAATGATAGTTTATTTGAAAACTTTTATACTCAGTGGTGTTTTATATATTAAGATTAAAAATATATATACACACACGCACATCACATCGCTCTACTGTGGAGTTAATGTGAATTTTAAGAAAATGGAATTGCAACTACAATCGTATCTAAAAGAACATTCACTCATAGGGTTTACAAAAGCCACTAAAAGAAGAAAGTAGATGGTGGAAAAATGCAGTCATCATTTTGGTGTTATTTTTGTTTTAAAATTTTTAGTGCTACTTTTGAAAGAGAATTGTTTTACTGTTCTCTTTTTGTGATTGAAAAGTCATCTAATAGTAAGCAATATAGAAGCTACTTTTTAATTGCTGGCAAACAGCTTTAAGTGCACTTTCTTTGATTATACTTCCATTTTTTTGTTAAACTTGAATTTCTGAAGCCTTTTATGTACCACTAAGCAAATAATTTTACTTTTAAATCAGATTTACATTTTTATTATATTTCTAATTGTTGTAAAATGTACTTTCTAAAGTATCTTCAGTCTTAAAATATAGCTGGGAAACTGTTATGAGATAGAAGCAGTTGCTTTTCCCCAAATCTAATTAAGCACTAATTTTATTACTTTGTCTTTACATTGCTTATTCTTCAATTCTGTCCCTGATTCACTTTGTTTTGTTTGAAATTTAAAGTTATTTTCTTACGGTATTTATCATACTTGTTTTAATAATCTGCTTTCTTTAAATGCAATAAATCCCCAATGGATTGCCTATTCTTTATAATCAGTGACTTTGGAGTTTTTCATTATCTGTCTCATTAAAGTTTTGGATATAAACTTCTATTCAGTTCTTTCATTCGTATCATAGACATTAAGCATGTGCCAGCTAATGGAATACAAAATAAGACTGGATCCCTGTTCTTAAGGAGCTTATAGTTTAGGATTTAAGAAAACCCATTTTGACCTGAATTTTTTCCAGTCAGAACACATAGTAGCACAAGTATTTAATCACAACTGTTATGATACCGTGAGGATAGCAAGACAAAAAGATCTTGAAGTGCCTTTTAAGTAACTTGTTTGGCCTAGTTCTTGTATTATTTGTAATTTAACTTTAAAACTCTTAAAAGACTGTTAACATATATAGCTGTTAAAAAGTTTTGGTTAAATAAGTCCTTGACTGTGTCAGAAAAGAGGCTTTGGGACATTAGGGAGAAAAAGCCATTTACTGGATAGATGGATGAAGTGTGGTGTCAAATTGCCTTATCATCATACAATGTATCATTCCACAAACTGGAGTCTAGATGAGTGGCTTGTGACAGTTTCTCAGCCACAAGAAAGATTCATCTTATTTGTTATGAATGGGCTTTTTCTTTTTTACAGTAGTAACATTTACCTCAAGTTATTTGAAAAACATGGGCTTTGTATTATTTAGTGAATAGTACAAAGCAGCAAAATGATGAGAAAAGTTATATAAAAGAATTTACAATGCATGATTGCTCAAATTGAGTTAAATACTTTAGAGAAAAATAGAATGTTTTCAATAATTTCTTTTAAGGAAGCCCAACTCAAGCACAGTATGTAGCATGTAGTTAGTATTCTCATATTGAAGGCATGAGCTTCTGAAATTTTATTTGTTGCATATTTTATTTTATTTTATTTTTTGTACCAGGGATCGAACTCCGGTCCTTGTGCTTGCGCAGCAGGCAACAAAGCCACTGAGGTAAATCCCCGGGCCTCTGTTGCATATTTTAAAAAGTTCAGTCTGCTGGCACAAATGAGATTATATGATACTAGGTAGTAGAGCAGTTCAAGGTCAGTTCAAGTGGCTGTTCATTTTTGGTACTGAGGATATAGACTCTTTTCATAAGAAGGCCTACTGCTAATTCTCCGTTTAGGAAAAGAAAAAAAGTAATTTGGTTTGGATCATTATCCCATTACCAGGCAGAAGTGCGGTAGAAAACTGAAATGCACCTCGATACTCAAGAGCATCTACACCTCATTTCAGTATAAACACAGTTACTGTGATAATGAATTACTACAAATGATTTGGGGTGGATATGGACCTAGTCAGCACAACAACTGGCCGGAGTCCAGGAGTGCAGGCTTTGCCCCTTGACATTTAATATAGGGCAAAGTAAATGTCTAGTAGGTACCTGCCGAATGGAGAGCTGTACACCTCTCTGCCAGCCAATCACAATCTTCCAATCGGTTACTCTGTCCAGGAGGGATGCCGTAAGATGTGACTGATAATCCCTGATTCTTCATTCCTGATTCTAAAATACGATTTTAAAGCTGTTATGTACTATAAAGAATGACAAGCAGCACTTAATATATTTAGTAAACTCAGTTTATTTACATAATACCTATTTTGTCATGCAGCTTACTGAATTGCACTCAGTGTAATAAAAAGACAAGCACTATCTTGTTATTTGAAAATGGCTTTATATACCTAAAAAGAATTGTTTAAAGTGTTAACTGTAACCCTATAAATCACTATCATTTAAAACAGCCATAGATAACTTAAAAATGTAAAGTCTGTAAAGACCTTTTATTTATAGATATGTAAAATTAAAACTAGTCTTTTTTAGTAATGTAGCTGGATAGTATACTTTTAATCTTATTTTAATTGATAAATAACTTAAATATACATTATTACAAGGCTCAGATTTATAGGCAACTTTAAATATTCTTTAATGTTAATAATGTCTTAAAAATGTTACCAGTAGTGCTGTGCACACAGTAGGTGATAAATGCTGACATACATAAGTGCTTATAATTGAGGACAATCCACATTCACTCATTCCTTACTTTATAATACATTATTGTGAAGATAAAAAAGAAGACAGCTTTCTTACAATATTTAACGTTTTCATAAAACATTGAAATGTTTATGTAGGATAATTCTGCCTACAGTTAGACCTATATGCATTCCTTTTAAATTCAAAGAAATAGTAATTTAAAAAGAGTGTATGCTCTTTTATACATTAACTCAGGTGGCAATTATTACATATATACTGTGACAAAGAGGAATTTTAAAAATTGAAACAAAGTAAAACTCAAGACTTTTTTCTTTACATTTTGAGATTTTAAAATAAAAATGGTTCCAAATCTAAAGTAACTGAACTTGCCTCTCATTTTAACTTGGTATATTAACTATGTACTTAGTGTATTTTGTTTGGCCAAAATGACAAAATATCTATTTAAAAGCAATGTCACGTGAGCCAGTAAAGGGTGTTTTAGGGAAATATGTCCTATTGTCCCACCAATACATTTAACATAAGAATCAAATCTGTGGCCTTATGAGGTACATTAGCCATTTTCAGAGTAGCATTCCATGATCACAAAAGATATGCCAGAGTGAACCCTTACTGAGCCTACTAAAAGGGGTTATTTTCTAACCGCCTCCATGAATGGGGACTTTATATCCCCAAAACATATAGTGGAAAGAAACACATTTTACAGATGTATAAACTGAGGCACATTAAAGTTACTTTCCTAATACTGGATGTACAAAAGGCATTTTTGGAATGAGCTTCAACATCAATCAGCATTTCTTCTGATACTCAGTTAATGCTACTGTTCAGAAAATAAAATAGCAAACACAACAGCCTGTCAACTAATTAAGAAACTTTGGCATATCCCAATAAACAACATAAGGTTTATGAATGTCTGCCTTAAGAAATTTAATTTATGCATATGAAAAAACCCAAAGAACATTTGATTCTATATGATAGGGCAGTAACATGTATTTTATAAATATGAACAATAAAGGGCAAGTTTAATGCTTGGGTCCAAACTTTAGTGTTTATGAATACACTGAGTTCTCAATGTGATGCTAATCCATTCATAAACAGAAAACTAGAGCAATGGTGAATAATCTCATCAAATGGGGCATCTGCATGAATTTGTTCTAAGGCTTAAAGTTCACTTCAGGGTCAGGACAGGGCCATCATAGATCCTATGGCCTTAAGAGTAGCACCTATGTAGCTGGAAATCCCCATCATCATGAATTGCAGCAGCTTTAGAAAGGTGAAAGCTCTTCTGGAATTCTGCTATCAAAATCTTTTGCAATCCACTCTCAAGAACTCAATTATCACATGGAATCAAATAATATCTAGAATTAAAAGGCTTAGGTGGCTAATGATTTGGTTACTGGAATATAGAATGTCATTTAGTTATGTCCTTAGTTTTTAATGTGACTATTATCACATAAATAACAATGACTGATCTGTTCCTCTCCTCAACACCTCTCTCAAAGGAGAAGTTTGAGATTTTCTAAAATATCCAGTATTTTTAAGGAGAGCAGGACCTTTAGCTAAAGGAAATAATGTCTTAAGTGCCAATTTCTCACAAAATGTGTAAAGGCTGTGATTATTCAAAGTCTCTATCTTAGCTTGTATTAAGCATAGGCTGAAACAACGCTCACCTTGATTAGGCACTTAAATTTGATTACTTAATGAAAATACCTTCTATTAAAGCAATCAGACAGGATGACTCCATTTCCAATGGAGATGAGCCCTTTCTAAGAAAAGTAAGCCCGTGTTAAGTAAAATGAATTCCATTTCCATGATTGTTTCACATTCATGGTTGTTATTCATATGTTCTTATGATTGCCAACCAATGTTCACTTTCTGTACAAGCAGCAAATTAGTAGTTTTTAGGGTCTGTAAAGCAATTATTACTACAGATCTCCAAGTACATTTTTCCATTTTTATAAAGCATTACTCACCATACATTAAACAAGACGAAAGAGCAAAAACTAATGGGAACCCTAGAAATAGTGGGGTATATAACTCCCCATTATATATTGCTTAACAACTGAATTCATCAGGTGGCCATACCTGAATTCACACACGTGAAACATAGTCAGGACAAGGTTTGCTATGTCTGTACTGCATGACATACACTGTTGACTGATGCCACCAATATAACATCACTACTGCAAGGATGTGCCATATTTGGTGGCTTGACCCGAGGTAGTTTAGTTGTCCTGTAAGGGAAAGCAGAAAGAAATTAGTATCGATTATACTATTTTGCTATTAAAAGAAATTTCCACCGTTGGCCTTGGGAATATGGTTTAGCAGCAAAAAAAACCTCTGGGAGTCTCAGTTCCTAGAGACTGACTAGAAATTCAGATTGAAATGTTTTGTTTAAAAGGATGAACTTGTTTGAGTCTAATTTTAAGGTTTTATTCATTAAGTACACAGGTGGATTTCAGGAATGCTATTCCAGTGTGTGTTTAAAATTTAACTTAATTTTGGGAATTTGACCTTTTGCTTCCTATGTCTTCTATCAGGTGGAATAGAAAAAAAACAATTACATGATAGAGGCAAAAGAAACTAGTGTGACAAATCAGAGTGATTTACTCTGAATCTGTAAGAAGCAGATGCACTGTTGTGTTTAGATATTAATCTGCCGGGAGTACTTTTTTGTTTTATGGTGATGTTCAAGGAGGAAAAGCTCACACTTGATTCTTAGGCCTTCTGACTAATGGAATAAACTGCAAAATTCTGTAATTAGTAATGGGTTACTTAACTAAGGCTAATTAGTTTATACACAACTTCAGAGAACAATTTAGTTTCTCTTTGTGGTTGTATGTTAAATTCCAAGGAGATCAAGTAATTAACATGTTGGAAGCATCTTAATTTTTCTCAGTAACCAACAAATACAGAGCTATAACAATGTAAGGGTAAACCTTTTCTTACTCTTGGTGCTTCTATGGTAGTGTAATGTAAACATTTTCTAACTTTTTTCTTTTTTTACCAAGAATAATACTTAGTACAGGACATAGCTTTGAAACTAACTTGAATCCTTATAGTTTTCTTTTCTTTTTTTGGTCCAATGGCCTCCTTTGACTCCTAGTGAAAACTACAAACCCATACAGAAGACTACAAAGAAAATGGATTGTTTTATAACACAAGTATGAAAGGTCTATTCAGTTCTGTACATGTATACCTTGGTGATCTTTGGGACCAACAGACACCACTGTGGTGTTTATGCATTTTTAAAAATTTTACATGAGTTGGATTTATGTTTTTAGGATTAAATTTTTTGATTTCCCAGTATCCACTGTCTGCATGGCCCACACTTCTCTCATGTATGGGAGAAGGCACTTACCCCTGAACATGTGAGACTATCACTTTCAACTGGAAAGACTTCAGTTTTTATGGTCGCCACATCTTAACACTCTCAGATACCTGACTCAGCCTCACAGCTACATGGAGCACACTCCATGTCAAGCTTATCTTGGAGGAAAGCTGGGTTACATAATATTTGGACTTTATAGGTGTCCTATAGTAGACAATTCTGAGCCTTTCATGTGAAAATTTTAAGGCCTAAAAACACTATGGCCATAATCACATAGTGTATTTTCAGGTTCAATTTTCTACTTGTCTGAGATGAAGAATCAGAATTCATTAAAGAATTGCTAGTAAAGTGATACAAAAAAATTTATTTTCCCAGAACTATGAGGAAAATTCTGGCCCTGCCTAGAAAATAGGTGCTCTTTAACAAAAGGGCATGTTCTGGTTATGTTCCTGAATTTTAATATGTACACACTCTGTCTGTATTCCCTTTCTTATTTAAAGCTTAGTGGTGAAAACCTAGCAGAGAGGAACACCAGAGGATCCATTCTCCTTTCCCTACACTTGAGGAGTGGTGCAATCCATCTCTAATTCCCCATGCAAGTGATTTATAACCCTGAAAGCAGGAAGGAGAAGTCTGCAACTTGTATTTAAACTGCTCCCTTTCCGTCCTGCAAACTGAAAAATCACTTTTTACGTGCTTAATGTTATTCTTGAGTCAAAATAAACTTTCTTGGATCTGCATAATTCTGCCCCTTACTAAGCTACATTTTATACTTATAAGACCAAACTGAAGGACATCAATATAATAGTAACTGCTAACATTGAATGTTCACTCCCTGCTAGGAACTATTGTTTTTTTCTTTTTTTTTTTTTTTTGGTACCGGGGATCGAACTCAGGACCTTGTGCTTTTGAGGCAGGTGGCGGAACCACTGAGATAAATCCCCGGCCCGGAACTATACTGCTTTAAGTGCATTTTTTCATCAAATCCTCACTATACCTCCAGAAAAAAGGGTATTAGCTCCATGTTTCAGATGAGGAATGTTACTGTTTATACTTAGATATTCCCACAAAGTTTCATGTGCCCATACCCATAAGTGGGACTTCTAAAAGGTGACTGGATCACGGGGGCTTATAGCTGACTTGCTGTTAGCAGGTGGGATCTAACTGGAGGTGGAGGATGAATAGGGGTGTGACCTTCCTCAGCTCCTCCCTATACTCTCTCTACTTCCTGTACGTCAAGAGGTGAGCGAGCAGGTTTCCTCTGCCCAGATCTGCCCACACCACTTCTGCCTGGAACCAGATGACCATGTAAGGACTGAATTTTCTAAACATGAGCCAAAATAATCTTCTCCTCCTTTAAGTTGCCACCTTCAGGTATTTTGTCCCAGCAAAGATGAAATTGACTAAGACATAGTAGCTGGAACTGAGAGGGTTTAAGTAACTTATTTAGCTCATGGAGCTTACTGCCAAACCCAAGCAGACTGACTCTGGATCTACCATGTCAAAAGAAGCAAGTACATGAAAGAATGTTCACTCTACCCTGTTGTCCTTTTCATTATTTTTCATCAAAATTTTTTTCCTCTGTATTGAAGGAGAGAATCTATCCTCTTAAGTAAGCTTGTGAATATCTTGGGAACATGAAGACTCTTCAATTTTTTTTTTCTTGGCTGTAATGCCAGGAAGCAAAAGTGAAATTGCAGATAAGAGAGGGAACTACTGTTTCATGAAAGTCCTTCTCTTCCACTGAGCTCAACTCACTGAGAGGATGAAAGGGAAAGTTTGTGAAAGCCTTTTAAAAGCTAAAGTTTTAGATAGTATTTGGGAATATAAGGATCATTCTATAATCAAATATACTGAGAAAACAAATCTAAGTTTTGATTCTCTGAAGCATTGTACTTCAACCATACATTTTGGAATAAAATTACAAAACCACTGTAAGAAATACTCACCTGGAAAGTACCGTTCTGGAACTTTGGAAATATAGAACAGGAAAGCAAGAAGAGCAATCACGTACATCACAATTACACGGGGTGCGAAGTCCTAAAAGCAAAATAGATATATATAAACATTTTCCTACTGTTACTGAATTCTCAATTTATTATGCATATAATGGTGGAATTAAAAATTGTTAAATGTGGATAGACTTCAGTAACCCAAGCTTTGCTCTCATTTCTTAAGAATAGAACACAGCAGATGCCCTTAATGTAAGGTTTCTAAAGGAGCTGGAGCTTTAGCAATGGGGAGGGTCCTAAAGGTGTCTAACTCCTCCACAGTATAGGAGTAGGGTAAAATGCATATGGGAACAATTACCAGCAAAGCAAGCAAAGAGATTAAACACCGAGGATTTATGGCTGGGAAAGACCTAAACATTTCTGCCAAAGACAGAAATTTTTTCCAGTACTCCAGATAGATGATCTTCTTGAGCACTACTATATGCAGTTCTCCATCTTACTGTTAATGATCTGCTGGAAAAGTTTACCTGGGTCCTGAGAAAATCAGCCAGTTATAATTTAAATGTGCTGTTTCTAATTCTGGCTATAAACCTAATTTACCAAGACTTCATTTAAGAAATAAAAACGATTATTTCTCTTACCTCTTCACATATATGAGAATAATCATAGCTCTCCTTAAATCCTATAGTCCTCAGATTAATCAACTTCTGATTTCTCAAATATTCTAGAACAGTGATGGTGAACCTAGACACATGTTGTTTTCTTTTAAGACAAAAGATGTTAATGTATGAGTTTTTTTTTAAACTAAAACCTCAGTATTCAGTTTTAATTGCAATGTTGGCACTCGGTGATAAACAAGTGGGTTTTGGGTTGCAATTTGGGCACTCATCTCTAAAAGGTTCACCATTGCTGGTCTAGAATATAACTTTACTCATCTCTCTGCATTAACCCAGAAAAACTTTTCATCTTTTTTTTTTTTGGTACTGGGGATCGAACTCCGATCCTTCCGCTTGCAGGGCAGGCGGCAGAACCACTGAGCTAAATCCCCAGCCCCAAACTTTTCATCTTTGATAACAGCCTCTCCTATCTTTTGAAAATCATAAATTAGAAAATTAGAAGTTTTCCTTTGCTTCCTCACTGGAATGATCTGTGCCTATATCACAATTTCATCTTTGAGAACCACTGTCTTCCTGTGTCATATTTCTATTTTAAGATTTCTGAACATAGAAATAGCCTTTTTTTCTAAATTTCTCTAAATCCACTGACTTTAACAGATTTTGTCTTTTTGTCATTACAAGCTTAAAAAGGATGTGTTCACCATACTCAAAAATTTTAATCACCTCTATGTCAACAACCAGTTTTTCATTTCTGGTCAGAATTAAATTTAGGGTTTCAGGGTGCCATTCTATTTTCTTTACTCAGGGAATCAAAATTGCCAAAAAGGGATGCTTTCCTAGATAGGAGAATCACTTACCTCCTTTATCACCACCATCTCACCTTTCTCTGTTTTCTAATCTTATGAAGAAAACACCCTCTTTGTTCTCAAATGAGTTGGATTGTACAGTCCAGCCCAGCCCACTGTCAGAGAATGGCCTTTGTTCTCAGTGGCATACCTAAGTCTTTTCACCATACTGTTGCTAACTTCATGCAGGTGAATGTAAGCCTACTAATAGTCCCTCCTCTTCTAATACCTGATTCTTTTGGAATAAAACCTGCCTTTAAAATTCTGCACTTCAGACAAGAGTCCCAGGGCAACAAATAACACATTTAGGTGACTTCTGCCCTTTGCAACAAATATAATATCCTAATTTCTGCCAGCTTTCTCACCATATTTACTTATGTTAAAAAATTTCAAATTTACTCTATAGCACACTTTAATTAGGATCTCTAAAAATGTATTTCTAATCCTCTTCTCAAGAATACTGGGTTTCTAATGCACATCAACTGTTCTCCCATAACACCTGACTTTAATAGCTCTGTGTTTCTCAGTTACTGCCCTTGGTGGGCTGAATATGCTTTCCTGGCCCCAGCTTCCAGTATAACACTTCCAAATCTTGTGATACAAGTCTCAAATTGTTGCCTAATTCCATACCCCATGTCTACTTTTACATCTTATACAGGATGTACTTCAAACTCAATTTGTCCAATAAAAAAATCCGTTTCAACTCCCTATGCCCCCCACCCCCCATACTCCTAGTTCTTTATTTTGGTTACCACTGGCATTTTCACTGACCTAGCAGACAAAGCCAGAAACTTTAAAGTTCTCCTTCATAGATAAAGACTTAAGTATTTACATACTATGTTACTAGAGAATTAATGTGTTATTTCACAGAAAGACATTCAGAAAGAAACAGTAGTTACACGTGACACTTTAACTCTACTTTTGAAAGGTTATGTTTAGTATATAGCTGTGAACATTATGGTGTTAACATACAATGAAAAATATGTCCTCAAAGGACACAAACCCATCCAGTCAGCCTGGTTATACCACTTTCCCTGAAATAAATACACTCCCCCTACCTGTACAATAGGAGCACCGATTCCTCCATTGAGCCAAACCCAGTGAAGAGTAGGGATCACTCCATAGCCCGAAACAGAACAAAAGATGATAGAACGGAGCCTCTGCCATTGCTGTGTGAGGTAACTGGGATGAATCTGTGCAAAGAACACTGCGAGGATCATAGCAAGCACTGTGATCAAGTACACCTGCCGCCAATACTAAAGGAAAGGGAAGGAAATAAAATTTTAACTCTCCTATTAACTACAAGAGAAAGAAAAGAGTAATTTTTATTTCTATATTAAACATTCAAAACTATTCAGTATTTTATTTCCAAGCAGGATTATTTACCTTCCTTAAAAATGCATATTTCATACCACTTAAAAGTTTCTTAGGATGAAAAGCCAAATTCCAAAGTGAGCTGGTAAAAGGCCACATTTATTTCCACACAAGTATATCCTGAGTGTTTCTGGTATGACAGGCACCGTTTAAGTCCTGTAGACACAAAGCAGACTCACCCATATGGTAAGCTCGCAGACTATGGCAGGGCAGACATAAGCATGTGATCACAATGTGCTGTAACTGAGTTACAAACAATGTTGTGGAACCACTGAAAAGGAGAACAATCAACTTTCCTTGGAGTAGCTAGAAATGCTTCACAGAGGAGATAACATCTAAGCTTGGTTTTGGGGGAATCCAGAAGATTGTGTGGCAAGGAGATTTTGAGGAAAAGGATGAACAAATGCAGCAGGGAAGTTTGGAGAAAGGAGGGTGAAGGGCAGGTGAGGTCAGACTATAGATGTTGGCTCTGAAGGATGGCAGGGATCTTTGAGAATGGGGTGATGCAGCCATTTTTCAAACTGAATTTTTAGAAAGATAACTATCATCAGTGCAGAGAACAGGTAATAGGAAGCCAACCAGAAAAGCATTAGAATAGCTATTTCAAAGAGAAAATAGGGGCTTGTATTCTGTTGCAGAATACAACCGTGAGCACCAGATGCAGAAGGCCATTTCTGAAATAAACTAGTTTTAATGGGTGACTGGATGTGACCAAGGGCTGGAGAAAAAAGTTGACTTTTTAGCCTCAAAGCCATGTAAACAGTTTCTGTTAATGAAGCAAATGAACAAAAATGACTGGGTTTTTGGGGAAGGGCGCCCAAGGAGCATGAAAGAATATTCACTTTAAAACATTAACTCCGAAGGGCCTATGGGACATTCTGGTACCTAAAATGAGCAGCTTAAATGCTGGCCTGGAAGCTTAAAAGTCAGCATCACATAGAGCAAGGGTTCATAAACTGGGCTCTAAGGACTTCTGTGGAACTATTCACTTCTTGAACTTGTATGCTGGATGGTTTATTTGGTGTGTACCCAAATGTACACACTCCTGTATGAGGGCCTACGGCTTTCTGTCTCAGTTTGCAAGGAAAAAAGAGGCCACTGAAGCAACTGAATATTTGGAAATAATTAGAAATCAGAAAGAAGCCATTTTTCCTTTTATGATTATGGACTGTTTTAGCTTCAGTAATTCCTTTCTTTTTTCTAAGAAAAGTGTCCTACTTTGATATTTAGAAAGAGGTAAACAGAAAATAGTTTCTGAGAATTATAGACTAGGATAAGCACACATTTCAAATACTGCATGACTGCCCTTACAGCTCCAAGTTATCAGCATGTTGCCTATAATTTTTTTAAAAATATAGTTTCATAGGGCCCAGGATCTAGCTCAGTGGTTCCGCCGCCTGCCTCGCAAGCACAAGGACCTGAGTTCGATCCCCGGTACCAAAAAAAAAAAAAAAAGACATAGTTTCATGCAAAATGAATATGTTATAAAAGCTCAACAGATAGGAAGTTTACTAAAATCAAATCAATTTACAAAAAAGTCAATCACTTATGTATTTAATTATATTCTTCTGTTCAAAAGTAATTAGGCCTAAAAAACAAATAGTTCATTCTTAAATGGATATAATTAATAATGCTCATGTATTCAAATCTAATTTGACTTTTCTCTCTAGTGTTAGATACCAGATATGTCAACAGTTTTCTGTGTCACTATGTAGAGACAAGGGTTCTGTTTAAAACTCCCAAATAGTCAGCAGAATCCTGTGCTGTAGCCAGTTTTCGCAACAGCCAATCTTCCCAAGAAGCCATTGCTTAATGAATACCTCCCATACAGGAGAAGTCCTTCCTTGTGAAAAGGAAGGTAGGTATACTGCTTCTGAGGGAGAAGTAAATTCTTGGCTTTGAAAAGAAACTAACTAAAAGGACAAAAGGAAAAGAAATCAAAGGATATGGTAGGAAATCAGGAGGAAAAGACAGTAGGGTCTTTCTGAATGGGGGAGCTTAAGATGTACTGAGTACAGGAGAAGATTGAGTTTGCCTTCTGGCCAGAACATGAGGTGATGGGTTAGGGATTTTATTCCATAAGGTTTGGTTGGCTGGTCACATGTCACATTATCTAATCACAGCATCACAAATGCTGCTTTGCCCAAGGCAAATGCCTTAAGGAAAAAAAACCAGAGCTGATCCAGAACTAAGAACAGACACCCTTGTTAATGACACTTCCAGCCCATCTGATCTGTCTCTAGGCCTGGTCCCAAATATAAAACTGAGGAAAGGAAAACATACTTCTTACAAAAGAATATGGGTCAATACATGCACAGATACACTTTTTTTTTTTTTTACAGAGAGAGGGAAGGATAAGAAGGAAAGTGGAAAGGAGTAGTGAACTTCACAATTTTATCAAATGCTAACTTTAACTTCCATTCTATATACAAAAAAATGAAAATATGTAATGTGTATATCTAAGGACCACATAGCCACATGGGTTTCTAATAATTCAATGTCTACATTGAGTTTTGTAAATAACTATATTTTTCATGAAAAATTAGTAAAATAAGTATAGAACTGATAATAGATGTTAAAAATCACAAGGGCCATTTGAAAAAAACTAAGTTTATGCATATATATGACTCCTTTGTTTCTTTGTTAGCTAATTATGTACTTCTTCAGAAATTCAAAGGAACCACTGCAAAAAAACCCAAAACCTATATTAAAGGCAGAATGTGAAATATGTTGGGCTGGGGGAATAGCTCAAAGGTAGAGCACTTGTCTAGTATGGGAGAGGTTCTGGGTTTAATCCCCAGTACCACAAAGAGAAAGAGATAGAATGAGAATGAATGAGGTGAAAGGTTTTAAGTTACTTACATTATTACAATAAAATGCATAAAACACTCCTGAGACATAGCAGCCCAGTATTCCAATAGAAATTCCTGCATAATCTAATGCCATCCATCTTCGGCAGGTTTTTTCTGACCGATGGCAAGAAAAAAGATGATAGCCCACAGAGCAAAGCATACAGACCTATGGAAAATAAAAATAAATCTTAACAAGGTGAAACAAAAAAATTAAGGCAATTCAGGAATGATTGATGTCCCTCCCATTCAATCTATTGCTGAAGTAGCCAGTGATAAAATGTGTATGTCAACATCTGTAATATAGAAGTCAGCAGGGCTGGGGATGTCGCCCAGTGGCGCCGCCCTGCCTGGCAAGCGCAAGGTCCTGAATTTGATCCCCAGTACGGGGCAAAAAAAAAAGTCAGCAAACACATAGTTTTTAAAATTAATCAAATGGCCTCATACTATACATTCGGTTCCTTGATTTGCTTTCTTCACCGAAGACTTTTTGTGTACATATAAGACACACTTTAGAGTTTACTTTTAAGTTCTAAGATAAACATGGCTTTATTTTCTCTGTGAAAAAATAATCAAGAAGGATTTTATATGGTTGCCATATTGAACAGCAAGCTAACCTGATCCAATCAGTTGTTCTGACCACTGAAAAGGCTTCTATGGCAGATTCCCTCTAGCCACTGAGTACTTGGTGTGTGTCCTGCATTGGAGAATACAGAGATGAAACCTCTACTCTCAGAGACTTCTGAGAAACAAGTAAACAAGAAGTGCTGCAAGAAGTCTTAGAGAAAGTCAGTGCAGAACATAATCAGAATATTGAGGAGGGAGGGTACATGC
This sequence comes from Heterocephalus glaber, assembly GCF_053883595.1. Classification (NCBI taxonomy): domain Eukaryota; kingdom Metazoa; phylum Chordata; class Mammalia; order Rodentia; family Bathyergidae; genus Heterocephalus; species Heterocephalus glaber. Next base: position 14,900,196 of record NW_028258303.1, read on the forward strand.
TATGTGAGTGTATGTGGATGTCTAGGGGTGAGAGCGTGGTAAGGAAAGAGCATCACTTGAGCTGGATCTTAAAGTTCAGCTAGCATTCATCAGGGACACAATAATGGTGTGTACAGGTTTACTGGGGGTAGGGAAGTGTCCACAAAGAAAAGTAGCATATAAAAAAACACAGAATCATTAAAGAATGGCACATGTCTTTCTTCATACATGTCCTACACATCAAAAGGTTTTAACTTCAGTTTTAATGGCCAGGTATGAAGATTTTAAGGAACCCTTCCAAAGATGTGGACTAGACAGGCTGAGGTGAAAGGTTACAGAAATAGCACTGTGGAGCAAGAGCTATACTAAGCCAGTGACAAAGGAGGTGGAAAAATGGGGCAGAAAACAATATGCAGACTCAACAGATTAATATTTTGTAAGCAACTGCTAAATGGAAATCTAACTATTTTACATTCTGTTCATTAAACAAGCCTAACCAGTTTCCACAGACTTCACATCAATATTCAATGGCAATGTACTTAGTCATACTTTTATTTCTTCATCTGTCTCAAATCCTTATTGGTCAGTAGCTTTTTGGCTACTAGGCTAAAAATCAGAATATACTGGCCCCATTAGACATAATTCTAAGAAAATTGATTGTTATCTTAATTATCCTTGTGGTTAAATGCCATAAATCTGGAGAGTACATGGTGTACATTCTGACAGGGAAAGATCTCATTGTCACACTGTTCAATGATCCAAAATACAGTGATGAAATAGCAAGGAGACATAGTCTTAGCCTGAAGTAGACCAGTAGATGATCAAGCATGTACGCAGGTGTGAGGTAGCCATGCATGTCCACGTCTTGATGAATTTTAACTCAAACATCAATTGTAGTTACCTCTGGGAAGTAGAATTTAAGTGACTTTTACTTTCTTCCATAAACTTTTTTGTTTGCTTAGATGTCTACATGAGTATATAATAACAATATGAAACAATAATAAAGCTCATTTCATTGTGAAAAGGAAAGTAAAAGAGAAGAGAGAAAAACTATGGTATCAGTTGGAAGGGAAAATAATGTTAATAGACAATCCTATGTTTTTAAAAAGTTAATCTATATTTAGTATGCCATATTTAGAAAAAAGTGTGCTATTGCTAGAGCTCCTTAAAAGATGAAAAATAAAGTCTTATAAATTGAATATATTTCAGTTATACTGGGAAGTTTCTTTCTATGGAATAAGTCGCTCTACCAAGGCAGGCAGATAACTACAGCACTACATCCTACATCTAAGCTCACTGGCATAACCAAGTACTTCCCGACCTGGCCACAGCCTATCTTTCTGGCCTTACCTTTCTCTGTTCTCCTAGGATTCAACCATAAAGACTAACTCTTGCAGGTCCAGAAAGTGCTATTTCTTTCCTCTTAAAGACATTAGAATTCTTGAAGAATTTCTTTCTCCTTTCTTCTGGGTCTTTACACAATGTTTTTTTCTGCTAGTGTCTTGCCCCACTCCCTCTTCTGCTCTCCTACATCGATGACTTGATCTTCATGACATGCTAGTTCTGTTCAGCACTGTATTATTGCTGCTTAGGCTAGGGCCTGGAAATATGTAGGCGGTAATCAGTAACTATTTATTGAACTGAACTGTACATGAACAGACCTCTACTCTTCTCCAAAATAAATAACCTGTGAAAAGGTTCAAAGCCCATGACTTATATCTACTATTCAGAATGTACTCTACTAACTTGGCTGGGAAGAAAGTATTAGCACATAGAATGGGCAGGAGAAAAAATGTTTTGTCTCTTAAAGTTAAATGTAAACTAATATTAATGAACACATTTATGTTTTACCAGGCTACCTGCTACCCTAAGAATTTGGAAAACTTGGGTTATAATTTCATAAGAGGAAAAATAAAGTGGTCTTTTTTTTTTTCTGGTACTGGGGTTTGAACTCAACTTGTGCTTGCCAGGCAGGCGCGGCCCCATTGAGCTACATCCCCGTCCCGAAAATGGTCTTTTTAAGTAGGGAAAATGTGTTCATTTGTCCAGAGCAAGTTGTGCAGCATGTAACAGAAAGATCTTACTGCAGCAGTTAAGCGAATAGGATCTTAATGTTCAACTGAATAGTCCTAGGGAGGTCATTTTAATACTGTGGGCCTGTTTCGTCCTGTGCAGTTACAATAATTATTTAACCCTTTTAATTTTATAATACATTCTTAGTCCAAAATAGAGAGTAATATGTATTCTCTGAACTAACATCATCTGTGGCACATGGTAAAAGGTAAAGGACAGGCCTAAGGGTAAAAGAAAAAAACAGGAGAATCTTCAAGTAGATGATACCTACATAACTGACAGTAAAGTTCAAACCAGTTTTTACTTGTTAATGATTTTTAAGAACATCTGATGAGACAAGAGGATTGCAAGTTTATGTCCTGCCTGGGCAACCTGGCAAGAACCTGACTCCAAATAAAAAGTGAGGTGGGGATGTAATTCTCAGTGGTAGAGCACCCCTGGGTTCAATCCTCAGTAACATACATACACGGAAAAGAGTATCTTAGTCTGTACTAACATATATCTAAAAATTTTACTATAAAGAAATGGATTCATTTTCCTTATAAAACTGAAGGTAGATTCTAAGAGATGGTGGTTTCTAATCAGCACAAAAAGTAAACCTCAGAAAGAGTGTAATTTAAAAAGCATTAAAATTTTTTTCTAATAACACAAGATACTGTGTATTCTTTTCCTCAAATAAATTTAAATTTTATTCCAGAAACTGGAATTAGAAAAAAAGAGGGAAATATTTTTGATGTGTTTCTTGATCCTTTAGGCCCAAAGTTTTAATTTGAATAAAATGATGGAGGTCTGAAATTTCATGATGCAATGAAAACATTCTCTGTATGGCTGATTTACAGGTTCATCTCTGAGACTGAGCAGCAGCAGGGTGACTGTAGGGAGTAAGGGTCTGAATGTGAGGAGGAAGGGGATGATAATTTTTCCTTTTTGTTGTTATGTTTGTCTGTACCCCTTGTATTTAAAAAAATTTTTTTAAAGATGTCAAGAGGACTATGGCCCATTTTTGTTTTCTGCTTTAAAATATTGTATTTGAAAGACTACTAAATGTAATTTTTAAAGGCATTTTTACTGGTCCTTGAAAAAAATACAAATGCCAATGGAACTAAACAAAGTTAAAAAGGAATAGAAACTGGAAGTACATGAAACTATAAAAGGATGAAAGGAAATTAACATTAAAACAATAGAGTAAAAGATCAATGTCAGTAAAACAAGATGTAAAATAAAGGTAGTATGGAAATAACAAATGCAAAAGTTACAAATATAAATAGGAAAAAGATAGAAATATTGAAAAATGGGTTTTAAGTAGACACCAGTGATCTATTAAAAGATCAAAAAACAGTACAGACATTCTCAGCCAAGTGTTAATCTTAAAGCAGAGATGTCTAAAAAGATAGCAGAAAGAATTTAATATTTGAAACTTGGTGGATTTCAAATATATTCTAATAACAACACCCAAATATATGTTGACAGATTTTTTTTTTTAGGTGCTTATGTTATGAAAGCAAATAAGCTAATAACAGTACATGTCACTTTTGGGGGCTCTTTGGACCAGTGGGTCTAAACTTAAGTCACCTGTCCTTGCCTGACTGATGAAAGTTCTCTTTCCCAGTAATGGTATTTGTGAGATGACTCACCTGGAAGCAGAAGAGACAAATAGAACAAATTACAAAATCTTCTCTGGATGCACTTGCCGAAGGTAATACAGATGTCATGTCATATATTCCCAGGGTGAAGAAGAGAAAGAAACCCAGCAAATGACTCCAGATGTTTACCGTCTCATTAGATAAAATAAACAAACTGGAAAGTAAACAAATATGCAACTCAGATTCACACTGGTTCACTTACTGTTAGTATTCAAAGGTTAGGGACAAATTTGGGGAGTTACCAACACTTGCTACTTTAAAGATTTAACTCTACCTGTGCCATTCTAAATGTGTTATAACACTTAATTTTTCTTTAAATTTTGCCACATCTTCAACAACCCTGGATTTACAGAACTTTTTCTGTGCTGAATTTTATTATATATTTTCTTCTTTCTATTAAATTATTTACACATAAATTCCACCACATCCTCCATCTATTAACTCCCTGATCATCTTTATAATACCATTTTTCTAAGCAAAGTGTCTGATTTATATTATTTACTAAATGTTTATAGAAATGAGTGTCCAGATAAAAATTGGATCTTAGTCATAATGCTGTTAACAACAGGTATCTGAAAAGCTGCTCAGTGAAGCTAGGTACAAACTTTAAATACCTTTTTAAATACTCACTAACAAATACAAAGTTAAATGGACTTAAAAGAATTGGAATAAATACCATTTGATCCACTGAAAAGGTTCTTTAAGATAGGCATACTGGAACAACTTTGCTGTGGACATTCTGAAACCCAACTAGCTTCCGCATAGCATGAGTTTATCTTCTTTAGGAACAACAGTAGGCTACTTTTAATATGGGTTCTATTTTTTTCTTTTTTAATGCCTGCCCTACTAAGTGGTTTTAGCAGCACTGGATGGTGGAGGAGTACACCACACCATGTCCACCAGACATCAAGAGGCTTGTGTCTCCTCCCTACCCAGGCCACAAAGTAGCTCTGCAATCATGAGCAAGTCACATAACCTCTCTGGGCTTCAGGTTCTTCATCTGTAAAATAAAGAAGCTGGATCAGATGCTGCTCCAACTTCCAGCTACTTTCTTAATTTTGTGAAATGATTTTCAGATGTGTAGGGTGCTCGCTCATCTGATTTATAGGAAGGTGATGTCATGACAAAAGATTAAAATACTCTTGCATTTGTCTATCAAAATCTAATCATTTTGCTTAAAGTATTGCATAACTATCTGCAAGCTGAATTTGCAGCAGCCACAGTGGTTCTCACTTTTGTTTATCAAGTGATAAACACAGCAAGTTCTCGAGCCATCAAATGATCAAGAATAAAGTTAATCTTCTGTCATGGAACTCAAAGTTTATTTTGTACAATATCAAATATAAAAACTACTTATAACGGGGAGGGTGCAGGAATGTTCTAAAAAACATCTAATTTTGATAATAGTACTGTACCCTGCCTATTGGCTCAGAACTTTTCATTTGTGAAACCCAGTATAACCTGATTAACTGAACACAACTTTCCTATGTTCCTTTCAACTATTAAAGTACTGGAGAAACTATTAGAATATATAAAATCTCCCCTTGTGCCCAAAATCTGGCTTGATCACTCTTGAAAGCTGAAAGAAAAGAGAGCAAAGGCTGAACTTGGAAAAAATCAAGCTGGCAGGAAGAGCACTTGGAAAAATATGCCTAGTAGGGGATCTACTCTTACTGTATGAAAAGTTAGACACTCCATACTCTGTTCAGCCTCAAAAACCAATAATCATCTTCATTACCATCACTGGTTCAAAATCATTGATAACTATAATTGTTTGAGTGCTTATTAGGTACCAGGCCCTGTGTAGTATTTTACATAAATAATCTCATTGGATACTACCCCTTGAACCAGATATTGTGATTACCTTCATTCTTACAAGAGAAGAAAATAAGACTCAAAGAGGTTAACTTTTGCACAAGGTGGCACAGCTATTAAGTGTTGAATTATTAAGTGTTGAATTTTAAGAGTTGAATATTCAAGACTTTTTGACTCAACAACTCAAGATGCAATACGCTATAGTTCATTTCTCACTCCACATGATTTAGGATGCGGGGGTCCTCAGCTAGATGGGTATAAAGCATTTAAGGCAATTCACTGCCTGCTCTATCCCTGTGAACTCCACTTCCACAGCAGGCCCAGCTCTGATTTCTTGTGTAATTACTCATGCACAGGAGGCAATGAAGAGTGAAGTAGTAATTAGGATTCAGACTGTGAAGTCCTGTTGGCCAACCATTCAAGCCACAAGGATGCATGGTGATGTTGTCTTGTGACTGCATGTCACAAAGCAGGACAAAAGGAAATAAGGATGGGGAAAGACCATGCTGCAAAGAAAATCAAGAATCAGGCAGGTGGATGTTGCCTGAGTGGTTCAACACCTACATTCTAAGAGGGGGATTTGCTACTACATTGACCCAAAGCTAACCATCTGCGTCTTAATTCTCCTGAGGTGGGGTTCTGTATTTTAGTACACACGGTGAGTTTTGACAGAAAGCTATTCTAAAAACAAGAACAGCAATTTTTCAGATTTTTTTAAATACAGGCTTTCAAAGGAATCTGGTTTTAAAAATTGAGAACAAAAAGTAGAAATTTCCTTTCTTAGAGATCTTCTAAGGTGCCATAGGCTGGGTGCCCCGTTACAGCTCTCTTTGCTACAGCGTTTTTCCTACACAGCATTTTCCACAATGGCTATTATGTAATGTGTAATTATCTCTTTAATGTTTGTCACCCAGGCCAAACTGTAGCACCTTCATGAGAACAAGGGCCACGTCTGCTCTTTTCCACAGGATCTGGTACAGTACCTAGTACTTAGCAGGGCCTCCATAAGGATCTGCTAAATGAATGAATCAGGGCTTTTTAAATATATATATGTATGACAATGTGAACTGTTTCATTTAGCTGGCCCAAAGCACCCGAATTCCCACAGGGTTGCTCTAAACACACACAAAGCTTAGGTGTGCACAGGACAAGTAATGATCAAACACTGTCAGTGGGGTTGATTCCAACATGTATCCCAATGGGCACCAGAAGGAATAAAGGATGTAAAAGCACTGTGTAAACATCAAAGCCCACAGGAGAGTTGGCAATTATGATCACTGTTATTAGCACGATTATTCCGCGGATCAAGCACCCTGAGGGGAGACAGGAGGAGCGAAAGGACGGCGCGGCGAGAGAACGACCGGCGCGGGGCGAAGCGGAGACGACGGGGGACCAGGCTGAAGGGAGCCAGGCGGAGCGGCCAGATCGTACCTTTTGATGCAGAGCCTGGAGGGCAGGTAGGCCCGGTAGCCGTCGGTGATGTACGGGTTGTCCTTGAGGGACACAGGGATCTGCTCGTAGGTGTAGAGGCGAATGCCGCGGGGTACCAGGACCGGCCAGTACTGATAGCTGCCCAGCTCGATGTAGTGCGCGCTCTTCAGCAGCTTCTGATGCATTCTTCCCGGCCGAAGCTGCTCCCTGCGGGGAGCCCGCTCAGGCCCCGCCTCCCCGGGGAGGGGGCTTCGCCGCAGGAGCCCCCGCCCCGGAGGCCGCGGACACCTCGAAGGTCCTACGGCCGCTCGGCCCGGCCGGCTCACGAACCGGCCGTCACCGCCTCAGCGCCCGGGCCCGGCGGCGTCTCGGTCCTCTGTGACGTCAGCACGGCGCGCGGCCTCGCCCCCTCCGTGCGGCCCCGCCCCACTGGAGATGTGCCAGCTGCACGCATGCGCAAATCAGGTGAGAGCTGCAGTAGCCTGTGGTCTTTCCGCCCCTGGGCTATGGGGTGGAAGCGCTGTTGGCAAGGCCGGCTGCAAGTAGTGTTTTTCTCTTTCTGCTTTTAGTTAGAGACTGTAGTCGCTACATTTTGAAATATCGAGGGGAAGAGAGGTGACAAAGAAAATAATGACTAAAGCTGACTTACAACCTGTTGCTTTCTGCTTGGAATCACATACACTTAGAAGGGAACTTTGAGGTTTTTCTAATCTACAGCCAGGTTGATTTATTTATATTAGTATTATTATATTATTATATTATTGTTATACATAACAATTGCATTCATCTTGGGGAATTGGTACAGATACGATTCACATCTTGGTCATTTTTCTTCCCCTTTCCCCGATCTCTTTCCTGTCTCCACAGAGTCTACCTCCCGTGTCCTACCATCTCTTATTTTGCTGTTAACATAATTTATGTTTTCTCATATTAGAGAAGCTACACAATATTTAACCTTTTGTGTTTCACTTCACTTAGCATTATGGTCTCAAGAGCTACCCATTTTCCTATAAACAACTCAGTTATCCTTTAAGACTACAGTCATTTCTCAGGAGCTGTTGGAAATAGAGGAAGCCTGAGGCACCTGGAGAGTAAACCAGAAGCCAGCATGTGCAGAACCATAAAGCAGGCCCCGGCACGTTCAAGACACAGACGCCATTCGAAGTGTGTTCTTGTAGATGTGAAATGGGCTGTGGTTCTTGGCCCCCTCCTCCGCCATGAAGCCAGCTGGAGAGACAGTTGATAGGTCTCCCACTACCTCAGCAGCTGTTATGTATAGTAGCTGCCCTCTTCCTATCATGCCTCGCCCCCTCCCCTGTGTGACGTCATGCCAAGATGGTTGCTCCCACCAAAGAACAAACCCTTCTTCCCAGCATGCCCCTGTTCCCGCCTAGAGAGTAACCTAATACTGGCTCACCTCCTACCATCTAGTGATGTCACGGGCCCTTCATTCCCTAGTCACTACGTCACTCAACCCTGCCTCAGCCCCTAGAAACCCCACCCCAGTCTCTATAAAAGACTCTCCCTACCCGGCCATATTGCTTTTGTTTCTCCTTTGGTCGGAGAAAGCCCGGCAGATCTAGTCCCGTAATAAAGGCTTGTTGTGGCCTGGTCTGGTCTTGGTACGCGGCCTTTTACCTGACAACAGTTATGTGATCAGCTGGAGAGTGGAGGGCTGTCACCCAAATTCCATCTTGCCAGGGTTGCAGTACCAAAAAAAAACGTACATGAGGTTTCTGGGGAAGCTCAAATTAATAAACCCATGTGACACTTAGGAAAGTGCCAGGCACATTGTCAGCACTCAACAAATGTTAATTATATAAGAGAGTTCAAGGAAAAATAAAATTGATAGGGAAAACTGGAAAAATAAACAGATATATTCTAAGTGGACTTAAATTCCACTTAAAGGAAGAGAAACTTAATCTTTAAGCCAAAGAGCTAAAAAATAATATCGGAGAGCTTACTATGTGCCCAGTACTATCTTTGCTGAAGGTTTTTGTGTATAGGACTATACATATTTCCTAGAGTAAGAAAATCATGTCTCAGCATGCCTGCTGCCACTCATACACACTCCTTATGGGAGGGGACTTCTCCATGTATTCTTAAGGATATCACATGGTACTGTGTTTCAGTCACCACTGACCCAAAGGAAAATCAGTAGCCTATGAGATGTCCTGACACAAATTCCTTTAAAGTAATTAGTGTGACCATCAGCGTCTTTCTTGGGACTTTCACCTGGAAGAGAATCTGTAAGTTAGTATTTGAAACAGAAGTGGAAAAATGCACAGAGATTATTAAATATAAGATAGCTGAGCTGTGGTAATGGTGGGACACTAGAGTGAAGGAGTAAAAATGAAAGCAGTTTGATCACAAATGTACCCATGAAGCCTGTTCCAACATGACTTCTGGATTGGTTTCAATAATTTATAACCCATTTTGGCTCTCCCTAGTCGATTTAACTTTAAACACTTAAAAAAAAAAGAAATATGAAGCATTTTTTTGGTGTTTTTTTTGGGACTGGGGATCGAACTCTGGTCCTTGCACTTGTGCAGCAGGCAGAAAAACCACTGAGTTAAATCCCCAGCCTAAGAACTCTTTTAACACCAGGCACTTAAAGCCACATATGAAATTCACGGATAAATATGAATAGATGCAGCAACAATCTATGCCTGAAATTTAGAGTGAGAACGAAGTCTGTAAGTAAAAAATTAATTGAGAAGAGCTCATCCACTCAGGTCTTTGAGATAAGAGACGAAAAAGCAGCACTGGTTTGGTAGCATGAAGGTGAGAGGGCATAATGCCCACAGGAAGCTAACTGGCACTTAGAAGGCTCTGGCAGTTTAGTCATAGTGCTTGACAGAAGTCCTCAGTGACATTCCTAATAAAGCACAAGGTGTGGCATGCACTAGTATTCCAGTACCTGTTGATAGGTGAGGATCAACAGTGGCATCTGGCAGGAGACTTTGGTCCCTCTTGAAATGGCAGTCTGAGGAACTGAACTGGCCATAAGAGATAATAGAAAAATGGCAGGACCTTATCGTGCATGCCTGTGAGACATCGGGGCTTTGGATGTGCTTTAGGTGGTTGTGGGTGGGAGAGAGTTCTCAAGGAGCTGGAAGGCTGCTTTCCTGCATGGTAGCAACTGCCAGAGAAACCTTGAGTTTCTGTGCTGTGAGTAGTAAGTGTCCTACAAGCATAAGAGGGCTGTGGAAACTTCATTGTGCCTCATTTTATAGGGTGATCTTCAGTGAGACTGGATGGAAAGATATGGGGCTGCATGCAGAATTTAAGAAAAAGACATCTCCCTCCCTCCCTTTTATGTATCACTTTACTTTTTATATAACTCTAACAGTGTTGGAGTAGTACTTCTGGGTGTTAAAATTGACTCAGAACATTAGAACTTTGCATTTATTCAATTCTGTGTTCCATTCATTTTCCTGAACACTTAGGAAAACAAAGGTGAATAAGACATCTTTTGGACATCATCTTTATGTATCTCATCAGTGCTCACGTTTTCATCACTGTCTCATTAAATTCTTTTTTCTAAACTTTTAGAACCACCCTCACATGCATGATTTTCCCTTATCTGTCCATCCTGGGTTCCTTTGATAGGTGTTGTTTCTCCTAGGATGTTTTTCAGTATTCTTTTTTTCTTTCTTCCTTCCTTCCTTTCCTCCTTTCTTTCTTTCTCTCTCTCCCTCCCTCCCTCCTTTCTTTCTTTTCTTTCTTTTTTCTTTTTTCTGAGACAGGATCTCACTATGTAGACCAGGTTGGCCTTGAACTCTTGGCAATCCTCCTGCCTCAGCCTCCTGAGAGCTGGGATTACAGGTGTGTGCTACCATGCCCAGCCAAGATTCTTTCTTTAGTTTTCAAAAATTCTGTTTTTACTCTGTGTATTTTCATGGCTTTACTTATTATCATTGAGGTGATGATTCCTAAAATTGTATTTTCAGGCCGAATCTCTTTTGAGCATCTAGATTCAAATAAAAAACTAGACATAGAAACTGAAATGTTAAAGTTGGGTCTTTTAGCTGGATGTGGTGGCACATGCTGGTAATCACAATGTTAGGGAGGCTGAGACAGGAGGATCACCATGGATTCGAGGCCAGCCGGGGCATAGTGAGTTCAAGGGCAACTTGAACTACATAGCAAGACCCTGTCTCAAAATAAATAAATAAATAAAAATTGTAAAATGGTCTTTTCTCTTTCCATTCTAGAAGCCACACTTCTAGAAATAGTGTCAACATTTATTGTCTCTATTTCTGGCTTCCCTTTTGTTGCTTATCTCATCAGAATCTAACTTCTGTTTTTCTATATTGAAAATTCTTCTGCCAATAATGCTAAACTCAATCAACCCTTATAAAAAAAAAGCCTTCTTCATTGTAAAATGGAAATAAACTACAAACCACAACAAAATAGAATTTGGCCAGTCATCCACTCTTCCTTTTTGTTTTCTACAATAAGAGTCTCCACTCTTCTTCCAAAAGTAACCGTTTTCTTGACTTTTGAAATAATCTCTTCTTTGGGTTTCTCAATACTTTTATTACACAAATGTGCATCCTAGGGGCAAAGCTGTTCACATCTGTTAGCCAGGAAGTGGACTGGGCGCGGGAGGGTGGGGGGGTGGGAGTGGGTGGAGCCAGGGAGGGAGTTAATTCTTCCAAGGCCACACCCTCACTACCCTGCCTCTTCCATCCAGGTCCACTTTCTAACAGCACATTCAGCGACAGCATCCCACGATACAGTCACCTTCCAAACGCATGAAACTTTCTGAGGATATTCTATAGCTAAACCGTAACATATCTTTTAAGTCATGTTGTGATCTAGACAGTCTCCTGTATTCCTTTCATATTTCACAGTTTATTTATGGAATTTCTCACAGCCTGGGTCCTGCTATTTGTAGAATCACGATGCGGTTGTATATGTCCTGTGTATATTCTGCAAATTGGCAGTGGGGTTCAGAACCTTGATCAAATCCCTGTTTGAACCTGTTGGCAAGAATTGTTCCTTTATCTGGAAACATTTATGGTCTGATTTTTGTTCTTTCATTAGATGTTTACAAGCTTGATTTTTCAAGGCTCAGATTCAACAGTTGATAGAGACTGAAAAAGAATGATAATAAATTTCTGTCATTTTGATTCAATGTATTAGCTAAATTAAAACAAGTTTTGTAAGGCAGTATTTTATCTACTATTTGGTTTCCCAGTGGCACAGTTCACATAAAAAAAAAAGGTAATTCCTTGGTTATTTCATTTTACTTACCCAGTTGTCAAGATGAGTTGGTTCCCTATAATCTTCAGAAGGTAATCAGTTCAGTTAAAAATATTATGAACTCATGTATTTAAAGACATTTGATAGTTTTCAATTCATTGAAGTCCTTGTCTTCATTGATGGCTCAAATTATCCCATCTTTGGTAAGTGTGAACCTCTTCAAATTGGTTCCTTGATTTTTGATAAGACCTCAGTATTCAAGGGGAGCTGCCTTCCATCTAGAGTGTCAAGATATTCATTGTATGTATTTACTTACCCAGATTTGGAATCAACCATTTCTTGAGAAAACCTTCATAGTGGGATGAACTACACCCTGTGCCCCATGTCCAAGTCCTAACACTTGGTACTTCTGAATGTGATTTCATTTGGAAGTAGGGCCTTTGCATATCTAACTATATTTAAGATCTTGAGATCATCGTGGATTTTAGAGAAGGTCCTGGATACAATTACTTGTGCCTTTATAAAGGAACTGGGTGTAGATTTGAGAAATGAAGACACAAGAAAGCCATATGAAGATAGATAGAGGCAGAGGCCCAATTCATGCTATCATAATCCATGAAAGCACTGTAAGCTGAAAGGCAAAGAAGGCATTCTCTAAAAACCTTCAGAGTGATTGTGACCTGTCCTACAGACTTAGAGCTTCTATCCTCTAGAATTCTGAGAAAATGTATTTTTGTTGTTTTACGTCTTCAACTCTGTGGTACTTTGTTATGGCAGCCATAGGACACTAGTACGAATTTTGATACTGGGAAGAATGGTAACCTAAATCCTTAAAAATATGAAAATAGCTTTGGAATTGGGTCATTGGTAGAAGCTGAAAGAATTTTGAGAAGCATGATATAAAAATCCTATATTCCCTTAAAGAGATGGTAGAATAGTAAAGGTTATTCTGATGAAGACTCAGAAGGAAGTGATGGGCGTGTTAGAGAAAGCTATTATCTTAGAGAATGCATATATTATAATGCACAAAGTGACAGAAATAGGAACATTAAATGTTCTTCTAGTCAGGCTTCAGAAGAAAGAAAGGAATGTTTATTAGAAACTGGAGGAAAGGCAATCATAATTATGAAGTAGCAGAAAATTTGGCTAAATTGTGTTCTATTAATGGTGAAGGCAGAATGTATAGGTAATGAATGTGGGTATTTAGCTGAGGAGATTTCCAAGCAAAATACTGAAGGTTCAGCCTGGCTGTTTCTTGCTGCCTATGGTAAAATGTGAAGGAAAGATAAATGGGAGAATGTTGTGCAAAGAGGAACAAGTGCCTAATAATTTGAGAAGTTCTCAACCTATATAGATTAGAAAGGATGCTAAAATTATGTAAGTTACTGTTGGAAAACCATGTTCTAGAGTAGTGATGGTGAACCTTTTAGAGCTTTCAATGACAAAAATAGACCTCTGTGGTACATGTGCCATAGGTTCTCCACTACTGTTCTAGAGAGACAGTCAATGGTCTGACTAGGCAAATTTTTGCTTAAGAGTCTAGACAGGACACTATGGATTTATTCAACCATCTCAGTACATGTGAAGACTGGAAATGGTGCTATCCAGTAAAGATCTGTGGAGAGCCTTCTTGTCTAATGGCATAGACAGGTAGAAATGAAGGAAAGCTGTTGGATATACAGGATTTTACAGGCAGGAAATTGTTGGAGACAACTACTTGGTTGAAAGTCTGTGTTACCTTACAAGAAAAAAGAACAAAATGACTCTAAGGAATGAACTCTATGTGCCACACAATTTAGCATAGCTTCATCACAGGTCTGAAGGGCAGAGTATCAGACCACAGTGGATTATTTTAAGGCCTTGAAACCTGAATGAATTTGCCCTCCTGCGTTTGGAACTTGCTTGGTATAGTTGACCTCTTTATTCTTTCTAGTATCTCTCTTTCAGGATGAGAATGTCTGTCTTGTGCCTGTCACACAGTTGTATTTTGTAAGGATATACTTGTTTTCTGGCTTTACAGGTCTATAGATGGAGTGAAATTTTATCCTAGGATGGATCATACCCAGTGTCTTATTTATTCCTAATTTAAATAATGATACATGGGACTTTTGAGATGATAATATTTAGATGAGATTTCAGACTTGAAGTTGGAAAATATAATAGGTTGAGATTTTGAGGGATGTTGCCATAGGACAAATGTATTTTGTATGTTAAACAAACATGGATTTAGAGGGCCCGAAAAGCTAAGCCTTGGTTTTCTTTAATGCAAAATAGTATTTCAAGATTGACCACGATCTGTTTGCTAGGGATACTTATTCAAACTTTTACAGATTTAAATGTTCAAACACTGTAAGTTTATATATTTAAGGATTAAATATCAGTTGAACTCATAGTAGTATTTCCAGTTCAGATTCAGCACCACAGAGTTTTCACTGAGAATCTTGATTACCAAGGATTCATGGTAAGATTAAATTAGAACATAACCTAATTATTTTTTATCCCACATAATACACATATTGTCAGATTATAATATTATTATCAATACCAATTAAGATTACTGAAATAATTAATTCTTTGCATATCCTATGTTTTTTTCCCCTTTCTTCCTTGTTTTGGGGGAGTACCAGGGATCAAACTTGGGACCTTGAGCTTGAGAGGTGGGCGGTGGTACCACTGAGCTAAATCCCTGGCCCATCTTCCTATTTTTTATGGTTGTACTGTATCTACACTATCAGATCTAACAGTCACTTATATACTATTTTAACCCTCCTGTAGTTCAACAGGTACCTATATATTTAATACCATTAATTCTTCTGTTAATGTCCTCTGTTTGATTTGATTGCAGTTTGAAATTCAATGGAAAAGGCCCATGAGAACAATATTCTTTGAGTGTTTTTCTTTAGTTGATAAGTCAATCATATGCTCTTTTAATTAGATGCCAGAAAAATGTTTTAAAACTTAAGATTCATTAATTTTATTAAAATGCCTTCAGAGCAATAGTTTTGGAGCATATTCTCAAATACATGTGTTCTTTCATTATGTGATAGATAGCTTTCCTGTACACCAATAATGAACCTGCAGAGAAAAAAAATCAGGAAAACAATCCCATTTACAATAGCCTCAAAAAACAAAAAACAAAACAAAACAAAAAAACCCAAACCAACATATAAACTCAACCAAGGAAGCAAAAGACTTCTACAGTGAAAATTATGAGACACTGAAGAAACTAAAAAAGATACTACAAGATGGAAAGACCTATCTATGTTTATGGATTGGTAGCATTAGTAATTAAAAATGTCTGTTCTAGGCATGGGGACATAGTTTAGTGTAGAATGCTTGCCCAACATGTGCAAAGCCCTGGGTTTAGTCCCCTGCACTGCTTTACAGAAAAGTCATACTACTAAAAGCAGTCTACAGACTCAATGTTTTCCCCATGAAAATACCAATGACATTCTTTGCAGAACTAGAAAAAAATAATCCTAAAGTTAATATGGAAGCACAAAAGACTTTAAATAATGAGAGCAACCCTAAGCAAAAAGAGCAATGTTGGAGGAATCACAATACCTGATTTTAAAATATAGTACAGAGCCATTGTAACAAAAACAACATAATATTGGTGTAACAATAGACACAGATCAATGGAATAGAATGGGGACCCAGAAATATACCCATCGGATTTTCTTGACAAAAATGCTAAAAACCTGTCTATGTTGGAGAAAAGACAGTGTCTTTAACAAATGGTGCTGAGAAATTAGATATCTACATGTAGAAGATTGAAACTAGATCCCTAACTCTCAGCCTATGCAAAAATCAGCTCAAAATAGACCAAAACCTCAATGTAGGATCTGAAACTTTGAAAATAGAAACATAGGGGAAACTTTGAAAATAGTAACATGGGGGCAACATTTCAAGGTATAGACAATCACTTCATAACTAGGACTGTAATAGCTCAGGAAATAATTGCAGGGATTGACAGTGTGGGATGCATTAAATTCAAAATATTCTGTACAGCAAAGGAAGCAATTACCAACACAAAGAGACAGATTTCAGAATAGGAGAAAATCTTTGCCAGCTATTCTTCTGACAGGATTAATATTTAGAATATATAAAGAATGCAAAAAATTTAACATCAAAAGAACAAGTAAGAATTAAGGATACAGAAACAATCCTAGGCATATTCAGCCATCTGTTATTTAACAAAGGGGCCAAAGAACATATGCTGGAGAAAAGGTAGGGTGTTTAACAAATTGTGCTTGGAAAACTACTTATCCACATACAGAAGACTGAGTCTAGATCCATATCTGTGACCTTGTACTAAAATAAAATAAAAATGGATCAAAGACCTAGATATTAAAACAGAAATGCTTAATCTATGGGAGATAAAATAGGGAAAACTCTTGAAGACATAGGCATAGGCAAATACTTTCTGTACAGAGCCCCAATTGCACATGAAGTAACACCAAGAAACAATAGTGTGATTACATCAAATTAAAAAGCTTCTGAAGAGCAAAGAAAACAACCCACAGAGTGAAGAGACAATCTACAAAGTGGGGAAAAAATTTTGCTAGCAACTCTTTATGTAACTAATATCTAAAATATGTAAAAAAATTAGACCAGGGGCTGGCGATTTAGCTCAGTGGTTTTGCCGCCTGCTGCACAAGTGCAGGGACCCGAGTTTGATTCCCGGTTACCCCCCCGCCCCCAAAATTAGACCAACCAAAATAAAAGACCCATTCAGAAAATGGGCAACTGAAATGAATACCCACTTTTCAGAAGATGTACAAATGCCAATAAATACATGAAAAACCGCTCAGCATCTTCGGCTGTTAAAAAAATACACATCAAAACAATACTGAGGGCCGGGGATTTAGCTCAGTGGTTTCGCCGCCTGTTGTGCAAGCGCAAGGACCCGAGTTTGATCCCTGGTACCAAAAAAAAAAAAAAAAAACCAAAAACAATACTGAGATTCCAGCTTACTCCAGGAAGAATAGCTATCATCAAGAACTCAAAAGATAAAAAAGGCTGACTAGGATGTGGGGGAAAAGAAAGCTTTCTGCATTGTTGGTGGGAATGTAAACTAGTAGAACCACTATGGAAATTGATGTAATGATTCCTCAAAACACCACAACTAGAAATTCCTGTTGACCCATGTATATCTCTTCTGGGTGTCTTCCCCCAAAGGTTAAAGACATCATACTATTGTGTAGTGATACATGCATACCCATGTTTATAACAGCACAACTCAGCAGCTAAATCTTGGAAGTAATCTATATGTACATCAACAGATGAACATGTATATATTCATATTACTTGGCCATAAAGAAGGATAAATTTGGATAATATGAAGGAAAATGGATGTACCTTGAGACCACACTCCTAAGTGAAATAAACAAGATATTGAAAGCTAAATATCACATGGTCTGTCTTATACGAAAAACCCAAAGTACAAGTAATTTAAAGAGAAAAATTAAAGATAAATGATAGGAAACAGGGAGGTAGACTTTTTGGAGATAGAAGGGGACATAGGGATAGAGGGGGAGAGGGTGCAAAGGGAAGGGGATGTAAAAGGATTAGCTGCAATATGTATATGTACTAATTCCCTACCATGTATGTATTCAATAGATATCACAAACACATACTAATGAAAAGCATTTTTAAAAGAACAAGTAATCCAGTCAATAAATGGGCAAATAAACTGAATAGACACTTCTCAAAAGAAGTAGTACAGTACCACTGCTCCCACTACAGAGGAAGGGGCTTCTGGGCCACTGTTCCATGGCTCCGAGTGCACAGGAAGGGGCTTCCAAGATGCTGTACTGCTGTTCCCAGTGCAGAGGAGTGAGCCGCGTGGGTGCCAACAGCACACACCCCCTTTGCCCCTCCCCACCCCGGTCAAAATGAGAAGATGCATAAACAAGTCTCAAAACCAGACTTCCAGATCACCTACAGCAACCTCAAAGGATAACAAGATGGAACACTCTGATACTCAACCACTTGGACTCCCTGAACTGGCAACAAAAGAGGATCTGAAAAAATGAAATCAGAAATAATTTCTCAGATAACAGTAGACATTGTGCTCCTAGTGCAAGACATGATTGATAAATCTAGAGAGGAGCTGAGGAACATGATGGAATCCCAACATAGGAAACAAATGGAATCCATAAAACAGATGCAAATAGATTTCCAGGAGATGAAAAACTCCATTGAAAGTCTACACAGCAGAATGAGCCAGTGTGAGGACAGAATTTCAGATATAGAAGATAAGATTGCAATTAATGACCAGGAAAAGAAAAAGTGCTTCAAAATCGTAAGCAACCATGAGAAATCAATCCAGCAGCTGCTAGATGATGCAAAGAAGAATAACATAAGACTGATTGGGCTCAATGAAGAAACAGGGGAGAGTGCAGATGACATTAAAAAAAATTCACAGAAGTGATGGCAAAAAACTTCCAAAGCAGGGGAAAAGAACTTGACATACAGATAAGCAAGGCATATAGGGCTCCAACTACCCTTGATCAAAAAACTCTACACATAGGCATGTAATTGTTCAGATTCCAGAAACCGAACAGAAGAACAAAGTTCTACAAGCAGTTAACGAAAAGAAACAAATCACATACAAAGAAAAGCCCATCAGAATCACAGCAGACTTCTCAACGCCTTAAAACCCTCAAGGCAAGAAGAGCTTGGAGTGATGTTTTCCAAGCCCTAAAGGAAAACAGCCTCCAACCCAGATTGATGTACCCTGCAAAAACTATCTTTCAGAATTGATGGAGAAATAAGATACTTTCATGACAAAGAGCACACTAGGAACTTCACGAATACCAAACCAGCGCTCCAAAAAATTTTAGACAGTATCCTAGGAAAAGACAATGAGGATCACAACCCCAGGAAGCACAGCAGAATGAATCCATCAAGCAAGACAAGATATTAAATGTAGAGGGGGAGAATCCAACAAAAAGAAAAAGTCATGTCAATGATAAGTCAATACCTCTCATTTATAACCATCAATGTTAATGGTCTCAATTCACCAATCAAAAGAAATAGATTGGCAGAATGGATCAAGAAGCAAAATCCAACAATATGCTGCATACAAGAAACACACTTAATTCAAAAAGAAACTCACAGACTGAAAGCTAAAGGGTGGAAAACAATACTCCATGCAACAGGAACCCGAAAAAAGGCAGGAGTAACTCTCCTCTTTGCAGATCAAGTGGATTTCCACCCAACACTGATTAAGAGAGACAAAGAAGGACACTACATCCTTGTAAGGGGAACAATCCAACAGGAAGAGATGACAAACATAAATACATATGCACCAAACACTAGTGCACCCAACTCTATAAAACAAATACTAATGGACATGAAAAATCATATATGCACTAATACAATAGTAGTGGAGGAACTCAATGCCCTACTGTCACAAATAGATAGATCAACTAGACAAAAAATATGCAACAAAATGCTAGAACTCAATCCAACTCTTGAACAAATGAACTTAACAGATGTTTACAGAATCTTCCACCCCACAAAATCAGAATACACATTCTTTTCAGCTGCACATGGATTGTTCTCCAAAATAGACCACATACTCGCTCATAGAACATGTTTAAGTAAGTGCAAAGGAATTGAAGTTATCCCCTGTATGTTATCAGACCATAGTGTGATGAAACTGGAGATCAATAGCAAAAGAAATCATAAGAATTTCATAAACACATGGAAATTGAACAACACACTTCTGAATAACCAGTGGGTCACAGAGGAAATTAAAGAAGAAAACAGACAGTTCCTACACTTAAGTGACAATGTCAATACAACATATCAGAATTTATGGGACACAATGAAAGCCCTCTTACGAGGGAAATTCATGGCAGTGAATACTCATATTAAGAAAACAGAGCAAGCCCAATTAAACAATCTGATACTGAACCTTAAGCTTCAAGCAAAAAAATAGCAGGACAAAACCAAAGCTCATACAAGGGAGGAAATTGTAAAGATCAGAGGAGAAATAAATGAAATGGAGACTAAGAGAACAATACAAAAAAATCAATGAAGCCAAGAGTTGGTTCTTCAAAAGAATCAACAAAATTGATAAACCCTTAGCCAACCTTATCAGAAAAAGGAAAGAAAAGGGCCAAATCCATGCAATTAGGAATGAAAAGGGTGAAATTACAACAGACCCAGCAGAAATCCAGAGGTTCATCAATACTTACTTTCGGAACCGATATGCCAATAAGATGGACAACACAGAAGAAATGGACAGATTCCTAGATACGTATGAATTACCAAAGTTGAATGAAGAAGACCTAAAAATTCTGAACAACCCAATATCAACCAATGAAATTGAAAATGTAATTAAGAACTTATTAACTAAGAAAAGCCTGGGCCCTGATGGCTTCACTGCTGAATTCTGTAAGACATTTAGAGAGGAACTGCTGCCACTAATGTTTAAACTCTTCAATGAAATTGAAAGGGAAGCAATACTCCCAAATTCATTTCTGGAAGCAAGCATCACCTTGATACCCAAGGCAGAGAAAGACCCAACCGAAAAAGAGAACTATAGGCCAATCTCACTAATGAACATAGATGCAAAAATCCTTAATAAGATAATGGCAAACAGAATCCAGAAGATCATCAAGAAGGTCATACACCCTGATCAAGTGGGATTCATCCCAGGGATGCAGGGATGGTTCAACATCCGCAAATCAATCAATGTAATACACTATATCAATAGAGCCAAGGACAAAAACCATATAATCTATGGTTTCTCCATAGATGCAGAAAAAGCATTTGACCAAATCCAACATGCATTTATGATAAAAACCCTCCAAAAAATTGGAATAGATGGTCTCTACCTCAAACTGATAGAAGCCATCTATGAGAAACCAACAGCCAATATCATACTAAATGGTCAAAAACTGAAATCCTTCACACTAAAATCAGCAACAAGACAAGGATGTCCACTATCACCACTCTTGTTCAATAGAGTTCTGGAAACATTAGCCATGGCAATTAGACAAGAGAAAGAAATAAAAAGAATAAAGATAAGTAATGAAGAAGTCAATTTGTCATTATTTGCAGGTGACATGATACTCTATATAGAAGACCCCAAGAACGCCACCAAAAGTCTTCTAGACTTAATAACCAAATTCAGCCAAGTAGCTGGTTACAAGGTCAACACACAAAAATCAATAGCTTTCCTCTACACCAATGACAGACTCACTGAGAGAGACATAGGGCAAATAATTCCTTTCACAATAGCATCCAAAAAACTGAAATACCTAGGAATCATCCTAACAAAAGAAATCAAAGACCTCTTCTCTGAAAACTATGGCACTCTGAAAAGATTGAAGATGATATCAGAAAATGGACAGACATCCCCTGCTCCTGGGTAGGAAGGATTAATATAGTGAAAATGGCCATCCCAGCAGCATACTTCATGGACCTTGATAAAACAATCCAAAAATTCATTTGGAACAAGAAGAGACCCAGAATAGCAAAAGGAATTCTAGGTAACAGAGACATGGCAGGGGGTATCACAGTCCCCAACCTGCAACTATACTACAAAGCTACTGTGATAAAAACAGCATGGTACTGGCAAAGAAACAGACCTGAGGACCAGTGGAACAGATTAGAAGATGCAGAAACAACTCCAGACACACTCAGTCATCTCATCTTTGATAAAGGAGCCAAACACCCTCACTGGAGGAAAGATAGCCTCTTTAATAAATGGTGCTGGAAAATTTGGGCTTCAACTTGCCAAAGATTAAAATTAGACCTATATCTCTCACCATGCACTAAACTAAAATCAAAATGGATTAAAGATCTAAATATTAAAATAGAAACTCTGAACCAGTTGGAACAGAGGTTAGGTAGAACCCTTGAAGACATTGGTGTAGGAAAAGATTTTATGAACAAAACCTCAGTTGCCCGTGAACTAGCACAAACAATCAATGAATGGGATCTCTTCTTATTAAAAAGCTTCTGCACAGCAAGAGAAACCACCAGCAGTGTGAAAAGACAACCCATAATGTGGGAAAAAATCTTCACCTGCTCTTCCTCAGACAAAGGCCTACTATCTCGAATCTGTAAAGAACTTAAAAAGATCAGACCTCCCAAATTTAAAGACCCAATCCAAAAATGGGCATCTGAAATGAACAGACATTTCTCAGACAGAGAAGTAGAAATAGCAAGTAAATACATGAAAAAATGTTCAACATCACTGGTCATTCGAGAGATGCAAATGAAAACAACCCTGAGATTCCACTGCACTCCAGAAAGAATGGCTGCTATCATGAAATCAACCAATAACAAATGCTGGTGGGGCTGTGGGGAAAGAGGAACCCTGCTCCACTGCTGGTGGGAGTGTAGACTGGTGCAACCACTGTGGAAATCAGTATGGAGATACCTCAAAGAGTTTGTACTGGAAGTCCCATTTGACCCCCCTATTCCACTGCTGGGGATCTTCCCCAAAGAATTAAAAGAATCATACTACAGAGGTATATGTGCACCCATGTTCATAGCAGCACAGTTTGTAATAGCTAAAACTTGGAAACAGCCCAAATGCCCATCAACTGGAGACTGGATAAAGAAAATGTGGGTTTTTTTGTAAAATGGAGTACTACTCAGCCATAAAAAATGAGAAATTAGAGACATTTATAGCTAAGTGGATGGACATTGAGGCGATACTCTTAAGTGAAATCAATAGGCCACACATGAATAAATACCGAATAGTTTCTCTGGTGTGAGAAACTGAAAGTGTAAATAAGGACTAAATGTATAATAGGTAATGTGAAATAGGAAGAAAAGGGGCAAAGGGGAAGGAAGTGGGAGAGATAGGGGAAAGGATAGAAAGGAATGGGATTAATATGAGACAATGGAAAAATAGGAACAAAATCTTTGTAAATAGGGAGGACTGGAGGGGTTGAAGGGAGGGCTGGGCAAGGGTGAAAAATAAGAACCAAGAGAGAATAGGTAAAGGTGCAAATTTCCAATGCTGAATGTCATTATATTGTATACCTAAAATGTACCAATGATTAGAATGAATAATCGATAATGTAAAATAGGAAAAAAAGATCCAAAGGGGTAGGGGTAGTGGGAGGGGCAGGGGAAAGGAAAGAAGGGAAAGGAAAAATGATGAGAAATGGAAAAAATGGAAAAAAAATCTTTGTAAATAGGGAAGGGTGGAGGGGGTGAAGGGAGGGCTAGGAATGGGGAAAAAATAAGAACCAAGATGCATTATGTAAAGGTACAATTCCCAATGAGAAATGTAATTGCATTGTATACCTACAATGTACCAATAAAAGAGTTTAATAAAAAAAAAAGCATAGTTACTAAATATACTAAAAGCAAGGAAGGAAGGGAGAAGAGGTCAGGAAGTAAATGCTGCAGATAAGTCAGTAATATAAGGAGTAAAAAGTACCTATCGACAACGACTTTGAACTCCTTTTGAAGCACCTTACAGTTTTGACCTGTTTTTTGAGAATGTACTTTCGGTATGTGCTCATGTTGTGTAGGAGTGCTACTCTGCTCATTCTTCTCCTTTTTTATTGTACTAAGTTTGATTGGGATTTGACATCTTTACTTTCCTCTTCATTTTTATACAAAATTTTTCCCCTGAACTTTAGAAGGGCACTTGGTTTAGACAGCTTTCCTAGCTTCTCAAACCTTCTTCTGCTATTGTTTTTATATTTTAAAAAAGAATGAATTTCTTTAAAAATAAATGAACTGAGTTTTCCTGACTCAGTTCTTTTGCACTTATATCCGGAACTTCTCTTTCCTGTCTTGCTATTGTTTCTGTCCTGCTTACCTTTATTGCGAGCACAGCAGTTTCTTCTTATCATGGGATGGAGCTCTCTCCTGGGAGAAATTCTTGGGAAGATTAGTTTTGAGAATTCATACAGTCAAGAGTGCCCCAGGCCTTTGGTTTCACACCTCAGACTCTTCTACTCACTCTGATTACTGGATTGGTCAAGACCTCCCCCAGTTTTAGCCGTGTTCTCACTGTTTCTGGTAGATTTCTAAGGAGTACTTGTTGGCTCTTTTGAAACTGTTCTGTTCTCAGGTTCATCAGATGCCCAGTTGCTTTCATTTCTACACATAGTAAGAAAATTATGCACAATTTATGCTCTTGTTTTCCCCCGATTTGTTCGTATTTTGCAATTTGTAGGGATATCATGCTATCTAGCTTTTATAAGTTTTTGGTCAGTTTTGTGCATGAGCTTTTGGGTTTACTATTTAGCTCTTCTTTTTTTTGTATGAGGATTCTAGAAGACCCAAAATGTGAGATGCAAATATTACTCCCATCTCCATGTCCTTTTCAAGTGGTACTTTTAGTTCTTATATTAGTGACTTATCTGTAGCATTTATTTCCTTACCTCTTCCCTTTTTCTTTTTGGTTTTAGCAACCATGTTCTCCTGATTTGCCTTTTGTTTTTCTTGTTCTGTTTTAGTCTCTTGTGTAATCTCTTCTTTTTGTGTTTGTCTCATAAATATGTAAATACCCATATTCCTAGCAGTTCTGCTCTTGGTTCTTTTCTTTCCTTTTCCTTTATATGCTGTAATTGGAGTATAATAATCTTGACTCCATGGGTTCCATATATAGTACTAATTTTTCAAATTTCCATCCTGAAAGATACATCTGAATATCCAGTTTTTTGTTAGACATTTCCATTTGCATGTCTCTTGTGACCTTCAAGTTCAGGAACATATCAAAATATTAAACATATTAAAATTTAAAAAATGTATCTAGAAATTCAAGAGTTATCTAAAATATGAGGTAGAAAATAAGTTACAACTTATTTGCTAACCTTAATGGATAAGTGGTGGGTCCTGGGAAAGCTGACTAGAGATGTAAAGAGTAAAAATTACTGATTAGTGACATCTACTCTGGGCTAGGGAGCAATGCTATAGTTCTACCTACTGGCAATCGTACCATTTAGATTTTTCCTGCTTACATTTAACCAATTACCGTATATTGTTAGATTCTGTCTCTGTTAAGCTTCTCAAGTCTGCTTATTTTCTATGTTCCTTTTGTCACTGCTGTAGTTGAAATATCATATATCACTAGCTACTTCTGATCCTCACCTTCAACTCATGATCCAATTTTTACCTCCATGCACTCTAAAACCTAAAATTTAATTATTGCTATAAACAAAGAGTTGACAAACCTGCAGTCTCTGACTGTACAGAATATACCTCAAGCCATTTAAAATAATATCCCTTATATAGCCCATCTTAGCTTTGAAATGATCTTTGTCAGTCTCACCTTGCTCTCGGGCCATGCACTTGACCTACCCAAATGCTCAAAGTTCTGAACATACCACAGGATTTCCAACCTCCTTGCCTTTGCACATGTTGCTACCTCACCCCTTGGCCTTCACCCTTTTCTTCCCTTTGCCAGGATAATTTCTACTAATCCTTTATTCTTATTAATCCTTCAAATCCCTGTTTCTCTTTTCTGGGAAGCTTTCCATAAACCTACATACCAGGGGCAGGTTCACTGCTTTCCCTCAAATTTACTACAAGCTACACTGGAATTACCTGCAACTTTGTTGTGGGACAAGATTTAATGTCCGTTAAGGGGTATTTATTCTATTGCTAGTGCCTTTTTTTTTTTGCAGTAATATGGAGGGAACCTAGGTCTGCTCTACCATTGGGCTACATCCCCCAGCTTTTTTTATTTTTATTTTTTATTTTGAGACAGGATCTTATGAAGTTGCCCAGGCTGGCCTTTAACTTCCAATCCTCCTCTCTCAGCCTCCTGAGTAGCTGAAATTACAGGCATGTTCCTCTGCACCTGGCATCATAAAACACTTTTTATTTTGAGGTTATTGTATACTAGTAGGCAATTTAAAAACTATTATCATAGAGATTCTGTATACTGTTTACTAAGTTTCCCTTAAGAGTAACATTTTGAAAATTATAAATACACGTTGCTACAGTCAAGGACATTTCCACCACCATATGAATTTATGTTGCTCTTTTAAACCTACACTCACTACCTTCAATTCCTCTCTCTCCTAATGACTCATACAACTATTTTTTTTTCAATTTTTTTTTGGAGAATGTTGTGTAAGTGGAATCATAGAGTATGGAACAACTGCCTTTTGGTGACTGGCTTTTTTTTCTTCCACTCAGGATAGTTCCTTGATAATTCATTTAAGATAATGTGTATATCAACAGTTCTGTTTATTGCTGGCTAATATTCCATGATGTGCCACAGTTTGCTCAACCATTAACCTGTTGAAAGATATCTGGCTTGCTTCCAGTTTGGGAGTACTGTGGCTGTAGCTACTGTGAGCACTAGTGTACAGGTCTTTGCAAAAGCCTAATCTCTCATTTTTCTGGGACAAATGTCCCAAAACATGATTGTTGGGTCATAGTCCTATGGTAGTTACATGCTTAGTTTTATAAGGAACACCTATCTGTTTTATTTTTATTGTGAGGATTATGATCAAATAAATATGTTTTTACTGGTTGCACAGCCCATCCTAGTAGCACAGAAAAATGACATTCTGAAACATGCTGCAAAATAGAAATTAATAAGCTTTCTCATTACTGTAGGACTCAGTTTTTTTGTTTGTTTGTTTTGTTTTGTTTTGGTACCAGGGATTGAACTCAGGACCTTATGCTTGCAAGACAGGCAGTAGTACCACTGAGCTAAATCCCTGGCCCTGTAGGACTCAGTTTTTAGCTCTTAACTGTTTTTATATCTATGAGATTTGAGTCATCATGTGATATACAAATATTGCACTAAACTATTTAAACTCTAAATGGCAGCATTTTAAAAATCAGATCAAACTTTCTCACAAATGATAAATATAGTTGGAAAATTAGGAATATATATTGAAAAATAGTCACAAGCCCTTTTAAGGTAAATAACTTTTTATGGTGGGCCATTATAGTGATTGTCTTGGTACCATCATCCTATTCCAAAAGCTAACTGATCTTTTCTTTTTAAACAGCAGTTTCAACATAGGGTCTTCCACTATCATGGAGGGAGCACATGGTACATGCCCACATGGATATGAGGCTGAATTGGAACAGTATCACTTGCTGGCAAGTTAGGAAATTTCTCCTAACCTGCCTTGATTTTCTCCTGTTAGGTAAAGATCATTCTGAACAACCTAAATGACTTGACAGGGCTATGCAGAGGGTCAAATGAAAAAACATGTACATATTTGGGATAGAAAAAGGATCAGTGATGTTCAATTCTTTTCTTCTATGGCACTTTTAATTTCCTGAGGAATAAATTTCCCGGGTTTAATTACAAATTTTGTCCATGGTTTTAGTGAATTGCTACACATCATTCTTATCCAGGAGACCTGAAAGAGTAAGTTTAAAAACTCAGTAAGATCAAAATATTCAAGGGCGGTTGGTGCAGTCTGCCAATGAGCTTTCTTAACATTAGAAGTAGATGCTAATATAAAGCAAATTAATGTATGCCCCACTGAAAGTGTTGACATTTTGGGACACCAAATCTATCTCTTTCTTGAATTCCTATTTCTTGTTCATGAGTATACACCCACTAAAATTTTGTTGAAGTAAGTGAAAGGATTGTGTTTCTTAATTTTCACTGATGTATTTTTATTTTAAATAATTGAACACTATCAGAAACATCACCACCTGCAGAATCCTAAATAAACAGCAACACAGGGAATGGTCAAGAACACAGGTCAAAAACTAGTTGGAGAGATCTCCTCTTTCTACAAGCAGGAAGAGTAGCTTATTAATTAATTATCTGATTTGAAGTTATAAAACTGCAAGAGTAGTGGTGGCTTTATCTTCAGCCATGGACGAGGAAAAATTTCAGAAAATATGTAAAATGTGTGAAAATGCAGTCAATATAATCTTGCATTTTTCAGTAGTGTTTTGGATTATTTTAGGGAGCCTCACTGTGTCAGAGAAGAATGAAAAGAGACAAATTTATCATGAATTTAAAATTTATCATGGGTTGGTGGTGCAGCTCAGTGGTAGAGATCTTGCCTAGAATGTACATGGTCAGTCCTGGGTTCAATCCCCACCATTGGAAAATAAAAAAAAAAAAAAGAGTTACTCCATAGGAAAAGATAATTGAATTATGTTCTTTAGATCAGTTGCGACTAATTAAGAAATAGATTTAAACAGTGACAGCAAATAAAAAAATCAGGGTTGATTGGATGACAAGGTACCACATGGTTGAAATAGGCATGTACTACTGTATAGTGTTCTGCCTAACTTGGAATATGGTCTCTATCAGTTTGATATCAAGGCCTAAATGACTATCGTGTCTTCAGAAAGATTACATTAAAATGTGTTCAAATTGTCTTGGTGATGTTATCAAGCAGCAATTGTCATGGCTTTGGTAACTACCTAGATTGGAGATCTGAGAAAATGAGGCATGGGCAGTTTAGTTTTGTTGGGAGGAAGGAGAATTAAGGGAAGATTCCAGCATAAAATGTTCATAAGGAAGAACAAATGAGGAAAAAGGAGGTGGGAGACAGTGACAGGAGTAGAAGCAGAACCCTGAAGTCTTGCAGTGTCAGCCACTGTAAACTCTTCAAGAACAGGACATATAATTGGTTCATCTTTGCATGCAGCCTTAATAACACAGTACCTAGAATGTAGCACGTACAGAACACTTTTTTTTTTGGTACTGCGGATCGAACTCAGGACCTTGTGCTTGCAAAGCAGGCGGCTGAACCACTGAGCTAGATCCCCGGCCGAACACATGTTTAATGAACAGATGAAAGAATGGAGGTTCTAAAATGAGGGTGGTGTGTATTCTGAAAGGACAGAGAGGAGAACTCTTGCAGACTAAATTTACATACCTAAATTTCCCTGAGCCTGGCCCTGCTAAAGGTTGTGGAGCCCCGGTATGGATGAGAGAAGTCGTAGAACTTCTTTACATGAAGTTTTTTTTTTTTTTTTTTTGTACCGGAGATCGAACTCCGGTCCTTGCGCTTGCGAGGCAGAACCACTGAGCTAAATCCCCGGCTCTACATAAAGTTTTAGAAAATGAGATATTCTTTATCTGCCTGAAATGGTTTCTATGAAAGGAGAATTTTATGAATAATTTCAACAGCCTCTGGCCCTTCATGGGCATTTGTTTTTGTATTTCTTTCGAGAAATGCAACAAAAAATCATATAATACCACCATGATCATCACACAAACAAAAGATTACCTGCTGAGAGTATGCTAGGTAACTTGATGTGTATACACTGAAGCATTCATTGCTTTATTTCTGAGACTCCTAGTGAGTTTTATCATGTAGTTATGCAATCTTCCTGCAGATGGCACTATTCTCCTACAAAATTGTTACCCCTTGAGCTCTGGGCTGGAGCCTTCTACTAAAACGGAGAATTGAGTGATTATAAGGTGGGTATATGGTAATTAAACAAAATCAATTTATTATTTACACCTGCACTTGAACTTCCTAAATATGAGTGATACTATATTCTAAAAGTTTTAAAATAGAAAACTCGATTAAGTTCACCTACTTTTTGAATGGCTTTGCATCTTTATCTCTAGCATAATGGAGTATAATTTGCTGCTCTATATTCCCCAGGAAAACTGAAACAAAGAATGTTTTTTGTTTTGTTTTGTTTTTCTGATACTGCGGATCGAACTCAGGACCTTGCACTTGCAAGGGAGGTGCGGTACCACTGAGCTAAATCCCCAGCCCCAAAGAATGTTTTTTGAAAGGCAAGCATCTTCTCTGAAGATGCACAAAAAGCTTCTCCCTTCTCCTGTGCTTCGTCTTGAACTGCGTCCACAACTTCATATTTAAAACTCATTTCCCCCCTTTCAGAGGATTTTAGGTGACTGTTTGAGGTTGGGAGGATGAATATCTGGTCAGATATCACTGATTATTGGCTGAGTCTCTGTTCCTTGGACTTACCTCCTCCACTGGGGCCTCAGTCGGTATTTCCTTTTACCCTGTGGCCTTAGCTAGTGCTAGGCAGTTAGAAATTTATGAGTATAAGGTTAGTAAAGCAGAACTAGTAATCTTCCCAGAAATAGCAATTTCATTGCTACTATTCCATAATGTTTACAAAAATACTCTTTTTGGGCTTGAATCATTTTCTTTGTGTTTCTTCACAAGTGTGCAAAAATATTTATAATAGATAGTTATTGTGTAGCTCTGGTGAGTCAGTATGTTAGATCCGGCGATAGCATCTAGTTGTCCGGCATATCTGAAACAGGGTTTCATATTTTAGAGCTCTGGACTTTTTATTTGTTCCATGAGACCCCTTGATACTGCTCTAAGACACTGCTTGTTAGAGAGTGGTCTATTGATTATAAGCTTCTGAAACACTGGAGGTGTTGTTGAGGAAAAAAGCAAACTCTTAGCAATTCCTTTATTCCCAACTACAGAACCAGACTCCATGGAGAATTTATAACTGCAATGAATCTTACCTTTGCTGCAGTTTGGCAACAATGAAAAACAGTGAACTCAGGAGATAGAAGTTCCTCGAGTAGATTCGAAAATAAGATTTTGGTTCTAACCTCTAGGGGCTTTTCCTTTCCACTTTGGGATATGTTCAGGGCTCTCCCACATTCTTTATTCTCAATTAATTAAAGTTTGTCCTTAGAGCCTTTATTCACTGAAGGTGATCTGAGAATCTCATGAGTTTAGTGAATTTTAATATTTTAATAAGATCCTTATGGATAGCTTCTGGGAACCCTGTGCCTCTTCTGGATTAAGCCTGCCACAGTCAGGACCTCCTGTTTAACCCCCCTGCCCAAGGTCCCCCTTTCATCTGTCTGGTCTCTCCTGGCTGTGTACTTTTCCTTCTATTCCTTACCCAGCAAAAAATGATCTTTTAAGATTTGAAGCAGTGTCCTTCCTTGGGCAAGAATTTCTGAAATCCTCCCAGAAGAGGTGGTTGACCAGTTACAGAGTGTAGGTACTTAAAGCTTAAAGCTTTGTTTCCTGTCTCTTCTGGGAAGTAGTTTTCACCTTGTTTGAATCCCTGACTACAGGTCTAGCGCCTAGGAGATAATAAATGGTCTATAAATGTGTGTTGATTACTTAAGGTTGAAAAACCTGGTCTCTCACTGCTGTTCTTATACATAGGGATAAACCAAGTGTTAGTAAGTGTGCTCATTAAGGATAACATCCATTCCTTCTTTATGAAAACGAATGACAAATTCACGAATGAAAATCTCCTTCTCTGCTGTTTCCATATATAAGTTTGAGACACCATGGACACTAGTGGTGGAGGATGTATTTTACTAATGTCCATCTCCCCTGCTCTTATCATAGTATAAGGCATACTGTAGCCCTGGCTAAATATTAGTTGAAATATGATTCAAGTAGCTACTCATGAACACTGTATGTAGCCTCAGATACAACAAGAGAAGGCAGCCTGACTTTCACACGCATGCCTAGAATGTTCACACAACTAGAGGACTTGTCTAGGTGCTGTAGCTATTTAGAGATAGATGCAAAAGCAGAGATCAGAGTGGTCAGATCGAGTCCTTTCACAGTACTTTCTGAACAGGGTGCGATGCAATGTCTTGTGGGTAGAGGGCAGTGTTGCTATATAACATATATGACAGGTGACTGGTGGGACAGGAGATTTGGGCAGATTTAGGGAATATTCGGAATCAGTTGATGGAACTTTGTTGCTGTCTCAGCTCCAGCTCCACATTCACCATCACCACTTTTTGTGGCCATTTATTTCATAGCTGGTAAGTGGCACCACTGATTTTTTTATACCTGAGTCTTCTGATTTTCAGTTGGTTTTCTGTTATACCATAATATGATTTCTCTCAGTAGGGCTTGCTGTTTGTTTAAAAGTTACATATTTTTCCTTATTATAAGAATGATATATTATCTCTACAAAAATTCAAACTCAGAGACATGAATGTTTAAGAAGGTGTATGTTCCCCTCATTCCAACTCTTTGTCATATACAAGGAATGGTTTTAAATAGAACTCCCTATGTGCAAACTTATATGTATCTGTTTAATACAAATTAAGCATATTATAGATTTTTTTCTAGCTTTATGCCAACTGACTTAGATTGCTCTGTGTACTACATTGAATTATAGGTTACCTAATCTTAATGTACTTTTTAAAACTAATGTATGTGGGTTACATTTAAATGTTGGTCCTGCAGCTCCAAACAATTGTTTTTTTCCTATTCTTTTCCAGATTAGTATTATTGTGATTTTAGCCATTTTTAATTTGTAACACATGGTGTGATTCAAACCACTGAGTCTTAGCATCTGTCAATGATAAGATCATTCTTTTTAGTGGTAGAAGAATTGTTGCCAATAATGTGGCAGAATTTGGCTTTTTGTTGTTATGTTATTAATGACAGCAAAAGAGAACTTATGGGTAATACGTTTGTTTTTTTTACTTAAAACTTCAGCCAGTTTTTAAAAGTTTCTTTTAAATTTTCACACAATTAAAACTAAAAACAACATGGGTATTCCAAATAAACTTTTCCTCAGTCCCCACAGTTTGTACTCCAAACCACTTAAGCAGGACTACTACACTTTACTTGTCCCTGTACAACATGTTGAGATTGTATGGTGCGGTCATAATTGCGGGACAAGGCAGGCTGGGCTGGGTCCACAGTGAAGCCCTTACGTGCCTTCTAGACCTTCCACGAGGATGATTCTGGCAAAAGGGCAATGACTTGACTCAGGTACTGTCCCAAAACTGCTGATGAAAGGGGTCCAGTTCTTTCCTTTGAACTCACTCTCTTAGTCTAAACTATTTACTTTTTCACTTCACCTTTTAACTTCAATTTTTGTGTGCATTTTCTGATATATATTGGGTCTCCCTACATAGATACATACTATACCAAAATAGTAGCACTGTTATATATATATATATATTATATTCACACACTATATAAGTATGATAATATACTTGTTTCCACTTTATATATAAGTAAATATACATTTAAGCTATTGGGAAAAGGTACATATTACCTTTTTCCTGATAGTGGTATACTTAAAATTTTTGTTCAATATTATGAATTTCTTGAGGACAGGGATAAGTTCTTCCTTCTTGATATTCCTAATTGTTTAGCGCAATGTCTGGCCAACAATAGGTAGTTAATAAGTGTTGTTTGCTGGCTGGCTTGCTGGATAGATGGTAAGTGAATAAATCATGTGATTATTTTTTTCCTTATGAGTAGGAAGGTATCTTCAGTTACCAGTAAATACTTCAGTGTACTAAAGACACATCAGGATAATCAAACAACTAGCCTTGGTACCTTATCTAGATGTTCTGTTTGGATGTATTAAAAACTAATTCAGAATGCCACATTTTTTCAACAATTCACTGGGCTGATGGATTAACACAAAATAAATGGTGAATAGGATTGAGAAATTTTATGTAACTCTGTTTTCAAGGATTCATTTGTCTTGTATATTACCAAATCATATCTAGAGTTTAGCACATGACATGGTTTCCACAAACCTGAAGGTTAGATTTTTAAAGTATTTATTCTTACTTTGATGAAAACATCACGGTATAAGAACAATACAATGACATGATCAAGGAGGAAATAAAGGCAGAAGACAACCTGAAAAAGACTTGTGGGCTCATATTCAACTGGAATGTTGGCTCCACTGTTTTTAAGTCTTCTTTGCCCAACTCAATATGGTAACAGGGATGGGCTGGTGGTCACTGCCAAGCAGCAGCCCCTCCTTCACTGTCCTCAGCTTGCCTCTTAGTTGGCTGATTTCCCCACTTCACTGTCACTCTTCATACCCACTTTTACCACTTTATAAAACAGGGCCTAGCATACCATATACAAAGGTGGTGTGTGTTTGTATATAAAAAGTTTCTGATAGTAAAAGATAAATCGCCTTTAGTTTCCCACAGAATACTCCCCCTTGCTTCAAACCCACTTATCCCATGGTGCTTGCCATGTTCTGGAGCAGTTCTGGAAGTCTTCTTTTATGAGTGTGTTTACAAGGTATGAGAAATATGATGGATGCTGCTGCTGAGTAGGATCCAGTGGAAGGGCAATGTTCTTATCACCTTTTTTATTGGATCTGGCACTTTGCGACTTCTGCCTCTTCCCCAAAGTCAAAATAACCATGAAAGATAAATGTTTTCAACGGATCCAGGACATTGAGAGAGCCATGAAAATGCAATTAAAGACACTCAGGAAAGAGGACTTCCAGAACTGCTTTAGAAAGTGGCAAGAAAGAGGGGATAGGTGTGTTCAAAGTAAGGGGAGTATTTTGAGGAGAGTTCGCAGCAATGTGTCTTTTACTGTAAGAAATTTTTAAAGTTTAAACACACACCATGTTTTTCAGTCATACCTCATATATGCGAAAAGTGTTTGCTGACTCACTGTATTTCAGGATGACTCTCTAGACAGCCTTGGGCCTGCCTTCTTTCTTTCTTGTAGTTCTCACTACTAAGTGTAGAGTGAAAATGTAACGTCCCGAGATAGGGACGGACTGGCAGCAACAGCCCAGGCTCTGCTCCTGTCTGATGGAGAAACAGGATGTCCTTCATCAGGTTAGCCCAGCAGATCACTTTGCCCCAGGTTATAAAACCTATGCCAGGAGCTTTCTGGAGTCCCTCAGCTGAAGTGCAAGTAGGGCACATGCAGATGACATTTCATCTGCCCTGGGCAGCTTTTCTGTTCTTAGAGGGATGAACATGCCATGGATCCTAGGCTTCTGTTGTCCCCTGATGCCTGTGTGTAAGTGAGAAGTTCTCTTCATGTATGAATGCTAATATATGTGTGAATCTCTGCCACACCAGACTCAGACAAGTAGGCAACCAGTGCGCGGTGACCCTGCTTCACATAGTCCCCTCTATATTATTTGTGCTTGTGCATATAGAAGCACACATTTCTTTGGTGGTGGCAGTAGTGTAGAGTGGGAAGGACAGTGTGGCACCACAGTCTGATCCAAATGCTGAAGGAAGTGGATGTGCCTGTGCTATAGGTTGGATCCTACGTGTCCCCCAAAGGCCGGAGGGTGGCACTGTTGGGAGGTGGTGGAGCCTTTAGTGGGTGGGGCCCAATGTGTGCCCTCAAAGGGAATTGTGAGATCTCAGTCTCTTTGGCTTCCAGGACAAGAGCCAAGCATTTTTGTTCTGCTTCCCACTCCTGACATGCTGTGCTGCCACAGTCCCCAAAGCGTCGTGGACAGAAACCTGTGAAATAATGAGCCATAACAAACTGTAAGTTGACTATCTCAGGTATTTGCCATAGCCTCTTTCATGCTTCCCCCTTCCTACAGCTGGAATCTCTGGTGATCCCACTCTAACCTTGAGGGTACAATGGTGATTGAGGGGACAGAGCAACAGAATGAAGAAAGGAATATGGAATCTTAAGGGATGGAATGGGGTGATTGCCCCACCACATTGAGTTGCTCATCTCAGAATTGACTAAGAAGAGACACAAACCATTATGTATTTGTGTGTGTGTGTGTGTGTGTGTGTGTGTATGTGTGTTTGGTCATGGTTGGGATGGTTGGGTGTCTTTATTATAGTGGCTCAGACTTTTGCTGTAATTAATAGACAAATATTTTACATAATGACTAAAATGGCAAACTTCAAAAAACATGCAGTATTCATGTTGTATTCAGTTTGAGGTATTTACTGTTGACTCCTAGTACCTAACTGCTGAAATTTAAAGGAAATATTTTAAAGGAAGAAGAGAGTAAAGGAAAGTTTAGATCTGTCTCCTTCACAGCCTCTTCTCTGCAGGCTCTGTACCATTTTCTCTTGTAAGTTCTGTACTAAGTAACAGTTCTTGTAACCCATTCCAAATTGGCCTTTTTTATTTTTTTTGCTTCAGTAACAAATGCCTTCAGAATTAGAAATTTCCCTAAGTTCAGTTGCTCACATTTTAAAATATTATATTTCATACTCTATTATTCCTCATAGCATTTTCTATGTGTGCTCTCACTGCTCCTCTGGAATGCAGGATAAGTGGCTCTCTTCCCATAGGTCTCTGCTTGGCTGTCTCTTGCTGGCCTTTGAAAAAATACTTGGGAAAGCTTCCCTGTTGGGCTGCAGAAAGATGGGACCAGTGGTAGAGGGAGCAGTGGTAGAGGGTAACTCTACAAATGGAAACTTTAAATGGGATAGATATAAACTTAATTATAAGATCATGAATAAGAGAGATTATATATTATTTGATTTTATAAATGTTCAAATGTACACAAACAGGTTAATCTTTTTTGTTGATTTTTTTTCTGTTTTAAAAAGCAAGTTGATTGGCTAATCTGTGATTTGAAGGGAAATAACTTTGATCATCTTATTGGCCTTTCCTCTTAGCTTCCTTAAAATGGACCCAATCTTATATACTTTGCATAGGACTACTTGCAATGCAGTTACTATTTCAAATTTAAAAATTTCTTAGTTGACTAAGAAGATTTGAGTTAGAATGTTAGTCCAACAACATTTCTTTTTTGATGAACTTGGGACATACATTTCTCTAATGGTTTAAAATTGGTTCTTTGGAAGGAAAACTTGTTTGTAAGTTTTAATGTTGACATTAGTTCATGACATTAGTTTGCCCTAAATAGTTTTCCAAGAGACAAATGACAGTTTCATTCCATACTTTCTTGCTGTGACTTTATTTGGATTTGAGAAGACTTGCCTTTCTTGATTTTAAGTGGGTAGCTATAGATGGTTTTCTAGAAAGAAAATCCCCAACAGGGAGCTTTCTGAGGAGCTTTTGCATTTGCTCTGTATGCTCTCCGTGTTTTGATACACTGAGCAAGGAATGTTGATGAGACATGAGGCAGAACAGCTTGTTCCTCCACAGCTATTTTGACTTTGCAATGCTGGCAGTAAAAAATAAAAAAGTTTAGCGTGTTAACTAAGCAAACACATGGGGTTTGGAAGAAGGGTAGGGAACAGTTAGGCTATTCTTGGTATCCAGAACAGTATTGCTTAGGAACTATTACTTCCAGTTTGTGGTTGCATAGTACTTGGGAATTCTGCACTTCTTTAGATGTCCTTTGTCTCTCTGAGAGTTAGTAGGAACAAATGGTCTTGCTAATGAAGTAAAATTCAAGTTGTGTTCAGTAATCAAATTTCAATGCAATGAAGCTGACTTTGAAGAATAGGTGCCTCGAGGAACTCAAAATGTGATTTTGAAAACCAAATCAACTAAAAGAAATACCCATGCTACTTTAGGTATTAATAAATGAGGATTATCTTGAAGAAATGGAATGTTTCAAAGGTGGGGATATGGCTATACTAGAGGTGCTCTAGGTGCCTTGGTTTAGAACGTGAAGTATTAACCAGAGGTACGAGTTGTTGTTTTTCATAGAAATGACAAGTCTGTCAGCTTAGAACCAAGGCCTAGGAGGCATGGCAAGCTTCCACTGGCCTCTCTCATATTTCTTCCATCTGCCATGAGAAGAACATGCTGCAGTGAGCCACAGTTCTTTTGCTTGGATATCAGAAACAGAGATACAAGAAACTAACTTGAACTTGAGCCAAGATGAGCTTAATTGAGCTCAATTCAGTACTGACCTGCAGACTTGTGGAGAAAAATAAATGGTTTTTCTTTTTGTTTCTTTGGTGGTTGTTTGTTATGCAGCATTTTTATAGCAAAACCTGACTAATACACCCTTATTAGAAGTCTCTTTTCACAGGCTGTTGGTATGTGAGAACTAGAGTATATCTGACCCAAAGCTTATGCCCTGCCTCATGATCCCTTTGCACGCTGGTTTCCCAGCCTATGCTGTCAGTGGTTTAACAGTGATGAGTGCTATCACTGTATGGTTGCTGTAGTGCAGTCAGGATTTTTAGCTACAACAAAGAATTTAGGACTCTTCCTGTCACCTTTTTAGATTCAAATGAGTTCCCACAGTACTGAATGTGGTATCTTGTATCTCAAGTGATACTATACCAGAAGAACTGGATGGCTCAGCTTAGAAGTGTAATGGTATCCTCACATAGCAGTCTTTGATGTCTAGGAAACTGAAGATGGGAGGGAGAAAACAAATACCCTCTTCACTTCTTTCTTTTCATGGATTATTCCAATCACAGAACCACTAGCTTATCTGAAAAAAATTGAGAATGAGTAAGCAGATGCTACTTCTGAGTGATCTACTTTTTTTTGTTTGATTGTTTGTTTTGTTTTTTTTTTAGAACAAGGTCTCATGTATTCCAGGCTGGCCTCAAACTAACTATATAGCCTAGGCTGACTTAGAACTTTCAATCCTCCTGCCTCAGTTTCCTGAGTGATATGATTACAAGAGTGCACCATCCTGCTCAGCAAATTGTTTTCTTCCCTCTCTCCCTTCTTTCCTTCCATTGAACCCAGAGCCTTGTGCATGCTAAGCATGCTCTCTACTACTAAGCTGCACCCGCAGCTACTGGTTTTTTTTTTTTGTACCACGAACTCAGGACCTTGCACTTGCAAGGTGGACAGGGACACCACTGAGCTAAATCCCTGACCATTACTGTGTTTTTATGGCGTCTTGGGAAGCAGTGTCCAGCAGGGTAACACATCATTTTGCATATCTTTCCAACCTTCCTTCCCTCATTTCTCTTTTTCTCTCTCACTGCTCTGGTTTGTACTTTCCAAAGAAAGAATCATTTAATTCTTGATTCAGACTCTTTTTTTTTTCCTCTAAAGAATCAAAGCTAAGACCTTGACATTGACCCCTATGTCAAGGTGAAGATGATAAAAATGATCATTAAGATGATGTCAGCTAATACCTGTTGATGACCCCTGTGTTGATTATCAATATACTATTTTGGGTTCATTTCATTTAATATTCACTACAACTTCGGAATTGTGTGATGATTGTATATTTTAAAGAGTAGTATATCAAAGCTTTAAAAAGGTTTGATAATTTGGCCAAGATCACACAGCAAGTAAGTAAAGACAGGATAAAAATCTTGCTATTTCTGATCATATATTTTAGGAGTTAAACCACTAAGTAACATAAATAAATGGCAGAGTAGGTTTTGAGATGCCAACTACAATATCTTATATAGTCTGTTATGCCTCAGAGTACCTAATATAGCATATTTCACATAGTATATGTAATTTTAAAATTTAATAATTTATTAGTCTTAAATTATTGATAATATTCATATAAATCGAGAGTGATATTATGAAGCATATATGATTTAAATCAGAAGATTAGATTTTATAAGGTTAGACAGACATCTTAAAATCATCTTTGGGAATTATTAAAAACTATTTGAACCTTATGGATTTCAGATAAAAGGACATTTATTACTGTAACAATAGTCTTCTTTTTTGCCATCTGTGTTGCATCATGGAGGCAGCTAGAAAAATAGTGGACTAGGTATATGGATTTGAATTCTGCCCTTGAGTTTTTCAGTAACAAGGTTTGATTTTGGGAAACTCAGTCTGGGCTTGGGCTTCAGATGTATCCTCTGTAAAGTACAAAATGCATGCCAAATATTTCAAGCTGTAACATCTGTGATTTTCTTGAGATAACTGGGGAACCTAGATCGAGCTGGCATCTGAAGAGTTGCAGCTATACTTTTGATGGTGTGCAAAGCTCTTTCCCCCCTTTAAGACATTCCCTCTTTCTATTGCCAGACTACAAGTTCTTAAAGATTCAGTTTAAATACTCAATTTTCTCCATAAGGATCCACCAGCTAATGTGCATAAGGAGACTTGTATGAGGCTGTTAATTGTAACACTGCTTGTAATAATGAGAAATTGGAATGATTATAACTACAGCCACTATCACCAAAACCAAGAATAACACATAATCAATGCCACTACCAATTATTTATAAAGACCTGATGGCACTGGAGAAGGAAGTGGGAAGACAGTTTTGTGGATGGTGGAAAAGAAACTTTGTATAATATAGCTATAATTTAAAAGGATACTTTTTTATGGTTAGTGCTTTTGTATGTTTTCTCTGTGAATCTTCACAAAGGCTGAGTTTGTGAAAGTATTTCTTATACTTGCCTCCAGAAACTTTATGGTTCTAGCATTTATGTTGAAATATATGGTACTGTTTCATATTAATTTTTATGTATGAAATGAGGGAGAATGTGAGGTTTATTTCTTCCTCATGTGGATGCCCAATTTTTCCATTACGTATGTGAGATTTTCTTTTGCTGATAGATTTACAGAGCACTTTAGTTATTATCAATGACTACATATGTGTGGATGCATTTCTGAACTACTTGTATACTGTAGATCCTTTGTATTTCTATATAAATTTTAAAACCAATTTGTCAATTTCTTCCCCTTACAAAAGTGCTGGTATTTTGATGGAGTTTGTATTTGATGTATCCATCAGTTTGAGAAGACTATCTGATAGCAATGTTGAAAATTAACACACAAGTTACACATCTCTATTGAAATCATTAATTTTATCAGAAAAGTTTTGTAATTTTCAATGTGGAAGTCTTACATATCTTTCATTAAAATTGTCCTTGGGTATTTTCTTTTATTTTTATGCTTTGTATATAATGATTTCTAATTTTTATTTTTCAATTGTGGCTATTATATGGTGTATTTGTGTCCTACACTTTGTTAAATGCAATTATTTTACTACTTTTTTGTGTGCTTAGGGAGGAGGAAGTTTCAAAAATTACCTATATGTACAGACAGTCATGTTGTCTGTGAAGAAAGTTTTACATTTTCCTGTCCATGTTGCTGTCCTTTAATTATTTTTCTTTTCTGTTACACTGGCTTGGACTTTTAACAAAATGTAGAAGTGCTCAGAGTGAACATCCTTACATTATTTCTGATATTGAGGAGGGGAAGTGTTTAATGTTTGATGATTAATTATGATGTTAGTTGTAGATTTTTTTATATAGGTTCTCTTTCAGACCAAGAACTTTTTCCTCTAATTTGTTGAGAATTTTAAATTATAAATAAGCACTGAATTTTGTCAAATACTTTCTTTGTACTTTTAAAGATAATTATAAATTTTTTTCCTTTATTCTCTTAATACAGCTAATTATACTTCATATTTAAAAATATGTAATGAGATACATTTATTTTCATTTGGACTGTAATTGACTGTATCAGTTTGCTAGTACTGCCATAACAAAATGCCTGAGATTGAGTGGCTTAAACAACAGAAATTTAGTTTCTCACAATTTTGGAGCTTGAAGTCCAGGTCAAGGTATCAGTCAGGCTGTTTTCTTCTGAAGCCTTTCTCCTGTGTCTGCAAATGGCCTCCTTTTCACTATGTCCTCATATGGGTGTCTTAATCTTCTCTTTTTATAAAAACATCAGATATGGGGTCAGGCTCTCCAAATGTCCTTATTTTATCTTAATTATACCTTTTAATATATTTTTGTATTGAATTTGCTAAAATTAGAGGAGAAGAAAAGGATCAGGGAGGGAAAGTGGGTGATGAGGAATGAATATGGTCAAAGTATATTATATGAAAATATGCTAAAAAGAAACCCACTATTTTTTATAACTAATATGCACTAATAAATTTTTTTAAATGTTCGTAGAAATTTTACATTTATTTTATGAGGACTATTGGTCTGTAATTTTCTTATAATGTCTGACTTTGGTATTGGGATAATATCAAAGTTTAAATTGGTAAGTATACCTTCCTTTCCAATTTTATAGAAAAGATTATGCAGAGTTGGCATTGTTTCTTAAATGCTTGGTTGATTTCCTTAATGAAAACATCTAGGCCTGAAGTTTTCTTCAAAGGTTATAAACTACAAATTCAATTTCTTTAATAGATATGGCTATTTATGTTATCTACTTTCTTTTGAATGAGTTCTAGTAGTTTGCGTCTTTTAAAATTTATGTTCATTTTATCAAGTTTATTGGTTTAAGCTTGTTTAGAAGTTCTCATTATTATTTTAGTATGTATACATGATGGGTAATGTTGCCTCTTGATATTTAGTGTTCTTGTTTCTAATAAGGAATTTTACCATTTTTTAGATTCTTAAAATTAGAAATGGAAGTCATTGATTCGAGATCCTTCTTTATAACTAATGCACACATTTAATTTAAATGTTCTCCATACCATTTTAATAAAATAATATAGTATACTTTCTTTTTGAATCTGGATTTTTCATATAGAATAATTATATTGATATTCTTTTATGATTAAATCCTTATCTTTTATGACTAATCCTTATGATTTTCTATATAATTTTTATTATTGAGAATACAATATTTCAATATCTATACATTTATATTTGTCTAATTCGCCTTGTAATTCCGTCAGTTATTTTCTTCATGTATTTGGAGAGCTCTGTTATTAAATCTCTAAACAGAATTATTTCATCCTTTTAATGATTTGACTCATTTTTCATTATAAAATGACCTTCTGTATTCTTGGTAATATTTTTCACTCTGAAGTTTTTTTGTCTGAAGTAAATATATCCACTCTGATTTTAGTTTTCTTAATATTACAAAGTAAATGTTATATGTTTCAAACATGTCATATGTTTTACTTTTCAAAACTACATACTTTATGGCTATAATTTTCTTATGTATTTTCTTTTAAAGGATTTAAATACTAAGAAAAGCATATAATGTATTGAATTGAGTAGTTAATTTTCTTGATGCTCTTTATTCCCTTGTGTAAGTCCGTATTTCCAGCTGGTATAATTTTCTCTGCCTGAATGAATTTCTTTAACATTTTTTATTTTGCTGGTTGATGATGAATTCTTCCAGTTGTTTTACATCTATAAAAATTCTGTTTCTCTCTTGTTTTTAAGAGATATTTTGGCTGGATATAGAATACTAGATGACAATTTTCCTTCTTACTTTAATGATGTTGCTTTGGTGATTTCTTGCTTGCATTATGTCCTGTGGAAAATCTGTGATCAACTTTATCTTGTGTCTGTTTGTAATGTGTATATGTGTATGTGTGTTTACTCTGATTGTTTTTAATACTTTACATAATTGATTTTAAGCACTGAGATTATGAAGTGCTCTGCTGTTATTTTTCATATTTCTTGCATTTGTGTTTACTCATGTTTCTTAAGCTTCTTGGATCTGGGGGATTCTAACTTTGAATCAAATGTAGAAAATTTTTGCCATAATTTCTTCAAACTTTCTCTGTCTCATGCTTTTCTCTTCTCTTTTGTGAATTCCACATTTACATATACTAGGCTGTTTGAAGTTTTCCCATGGCTCACTGATGCTCAATTCATACTTTACAAATTCTCTTTACTCTCCATGTTTCCATTTTGAATAGTTTCCATAGCTTTCAGTTAATATCATTAGCAAAATAAAACATTTTCTCTTGCTATATTTAATTGGCCTTTAATCCTATCTGGTGTTTTTTTCATCCCACACAGTATATTTTTCATCTCTAAAAGTTTCATTTTGGATCTTTTTTATATTTGCCATGTCTCTGCTAAACTTTTTATACATATGGAATGTGTTTATAGTAACTCTTGTAATGTCCCCATCTGCTAATTTTACCTATAAATTGATGTCATTTTAATTAGGATTCAATTTCTGATTTTCTCATTATAGGTTATATTTTCCTACCTTTTAATATGCCTGAAAAATTTTGACTCTATGCCAGATGTGAATTTAACTTGTTGCATCCTACAGTTTAAATATTTTTCTAAATATTTTAACTATTATTTTAGGTTATTGTTAAGTTATATGGAGATAGTGTGATCCTTTGAGTAGTACTTTTAAGATTTGTTTGGTGGGATTTCAACAGTGCTTATTCTAGGGTTGTTTCCTATTACTGAAGTAGGAACTTTTCATATACTTACCCTATTCAAGGCCTAGTCTGGGATGTGCTTACATCTGAGTTGATCAGTACTTTGCCAAATATGCAGGACAGATTCATCATAGATATTTTTTGCATTTCTTTTTGTGTATTGGTCTCCTTTTGATATTCTGGAGTAAGCTCTTCCTGCCTTGATGTCACTAACCCTTATTGTGGTCTCTACAGTGCAGCCAGTCTCTTAGTTTCTGCCTGGAGTCCCTCTTACTGTAAACTCTCAGAACCTTAATATAATCCAGTCCTAGGGTTTACCTCATTTTCTCCCATCTCTATGAATCTCTGTTTATTGCTTGATGTGTAATGGCTTTCAAACCATTGGTTTATGTA
Source organism: Heterocephalus glaber (assembly GCF_053883595.1). Taxonomy (NCBI): domain Eukaryota; kingdom Metazoa; phylum Chordata; class Mammalia; order Rodentia; family Bathyergidae; genus Heterocephalus; species Heterocephalus glaber. Next base: position 14,944,337 of record NW_028258303.1, read on the forward strand.
TTTTTCCTTCATTTTGTTTGTTTTAGCCACACAGATGAATCTAGTCCAGCTTCTCCATTATGATCATAAGTAGATGTGCATTGATTTATATTCTGAATGTTAGACCAAGCTTGAATTTGTGTGATGTATCCTACTGAACCACTATGTATTTTTAAAAAAATTATTGCTGGCCCAGTTTACAAAAGTGTTCATGAAAACTATTGATCTTTGGTTTTTCTTTCTTTTAATGCTTTGTCAAGATTTTTTTCAGAGTTATGCTAGCCTCATGAAATAAGTTGAGGAATTTTCCAGAAGTCACTATATAATTTGCATTTTTAAATTTGTATTTTTTATTTAAAATTTATCTTAATCTTTTAAAAGCATAGGTGTTTAGCTGGGCATGGTGGTGCACGCCTGTCATCCCAGCACTTGGGAGGCTGAGGCAGGAGGATTGTCACAAGTTTGAGGCCAGCCTGGGCTACATAGTGAGTTCAGAGCCAGCCTGAACTACAAAGGGCGATCCTGCCTCAAAATAAATAAATAAATAAAATAAAACAAAAAAAAAAAAGCATAGGTGTTTATAGATTTGTTTGTAAGCAATATTTTAGCTGCATCCCATACAGTTTGATATGCTATATTTAATTAACATTTAGTTCAAAATATTGCTAATTTCCCATAGACTTTTCAGTCTTCTGATTTTTACATGTGATGCTAATTTACCAATATTAAGTTTTATTGTTATTGATTTCTAGATTTTTGCCATCATGGCCAGATACAATACTCTGAATTATTAGACTCCTTAAGAATTGTTGTGACTCAATTTAAGGGATAGCACATTGTCTATTTTGGTGAATGTTTTTTGTTTACTTGAAAACAATCAGTATTTTGTAGTGTTTTACATTTTTCAATCAGGTGGTAGGGTGATAGCATTGTCCAAATATATATATATATATATATATATATAAAACTTTTTTAAAAAATTAATTTTATTGGTACATTTTAGGTATACAATATAATGACATTCATCATTGGAAATTTGTACCTTTACAAATTTCTTATTTTTTCCCCATTCCCCCACCCTCCCTTCAACTCCTCCACCCCTCTTTATTTACAAAGACTTTGTTTCCAGTTTTTCATTTTCTCATATTAATTCCATTCCCTTCTTTCCTTTCCCCTACCCCTACCCCTCCCACTTTCCCTTCCCCCTTGGACTTTTTCTTCCTATTTAACAATATCTATTATGCCTTTTGATCCTTATTTACACTTTCAGTTTCTCATACCAGAGAAACTATTCGGTATTTACACATGTGTATACTATTTATTTCACTTAAGAGTATGTCCTCAATGTGCATCCATTTAGCTGTACATGTCTCTAATTTCTCATTCTTTATGGCTGAGTCAGTACTCCATTTTATAAAAGAAAACCAGATTTTCTTTATCCAGTCTCCAGTTGATGGGCATTTGGGCTGTTTTCAAGTTTTAGCTATTACAAACTGTGCTGCTATAAACACCGGTGCACATATATCACTGTGGTATGATTCTTTTAATTCTTTGGGGAAGATCCCCAGCAGTGGAATAGTGGGGTCAAATGGGACTTCCAGTCCTAGTTCTTTGAGGTATCTCCATACTGATTTCCACAGTGATTGCACCAGTCTACACTCCCATCAACAGTGGAGCAGGGTTCTGCTTTCCCCACAGCCCTGCCAGCATTTGTTATTGGTTGATTTCATGAGAGCAGCCATTCTTTCTGGAGTGAGGTGAAATCTCAGTGTTGTTTTCATTTGCATCTCTCAAATGACCGGTGATGTTGAACATTTTTTCATGTTTATTTGCTATTTCTACTTCTTTGTCTGAGAAATGTCTGTTCATTTCAGATGCCCACTTTCGGATTGGGTCTTTAAATTTGGGAGGTCTGATCTTTTTAAGTTCTTTATAGATTCGAGATAGTAGACCTTTGTCTGAAGAACAGCTGGTAAAAATTTTTTTTAAAAAATGTGGGTTGTCTCTTCACATTGTTGGTGGTTTCTCTTGCTATGCAGAAGCTTTTTAATAAGAAGAGATACCATTTGTTGATTCTTTGTGCTAGTTCACGTGCCAACTGAGGTTTTGTTCATGAAATCTTTTTCCTACACCACTGAAAACTTTTTATTTTTGTATAGACTGTTGATTTTTGAGGGAGGGATATTTAAGTCTCATACAGTGAATATAAGTTATTTCATTTTCCCTTTGGTTCTATCAATTTTTGCTTCATGTGTTTTTTGTTTTTGTTTTTGGTATTGAGGATTGAACTTGCACCTTGTGCTTGTGAGGCAGATGCAGCACTATTGAGCTAAATCCCCAGCCCTGCTTCATGTATTTTTAAAATCTGTTAGGTTGGGGCTGGGGATTTAGCTCAGAGGTTCTGGTGCCTGCTGTGCAAGCACAAGGTCCCGAGTTAGATACCCGGTACCAAAAAAAAAATCTACTAGATAAATACTATTATAGATTTGTGGTTCTTATGTGTTCTTAAGATATGGATTGTCTTATAATTTTGAAATTTATCTCTGAGAATACAATTTGGCATGAATCTACTTTATCTTATATTAATATAGATATGCTTATCATATTATGCTTGTCGTTTGTATAATCTTTTATTTTAAAATTTTTTTTATCGTTTTTATGACTATATGTTTGTAATACATAATAATTACATTTATCCAGGGGAGTTGGTACAGATACTTACTGTTTCTTAATCATTTTTACTCCCCATCCCCTTTCCACCCTCCTATCTCCTCCATTCCCAGAATCCCTGCCTATGTCCATCCTATGTCCATATTACCTTTAAGTGTATTTTCCAACGCCTAAGTTCTATGATCTTATTGAGAACTGGGCTAAAGTTTTCTCCAGGCACATACAGAATTAGAATCTTGTCTGGGATAAACTTAAATTTGTAGAATAGGATTTAGTGGGGGTTTAGGATATATTTCAAATGTGTCATCTTAAATTAACATAATATACTTTGCAATTAAACAAAATTGAGTAACATGGTGAAGACAGTGATTCTAAACCCTTGTCAGCTTGAATGATGTGAGAATCCAGCACTAAGCATCTGTTAGAATACATCTTTTAGATCATCTTTAAATCTCTTTGGGGTTTTATAATATGTTTATTTTAAATATGTAGTTGGATTTTAATTTTAAAAATTGAATCTGAAAACCCTAGACTTTTTACTGGAAAAGTCCATTTCCCTTTAATGTAGGTGCTGACATTCATGGATAATTATGTATTCTTTCTACTTGTTTTATATTATTCCTGTTTTATTGTTTCTCTTTACCTGTTTTCTTTTGGGTGAGTGGAATATTTTCAGAATTCTACGTTATCTCTCCATTGACTTTTTTGTTATGGTACTTAAAAATAGTCTTAGCAGTTGCTGTAAAGAAGACAATATGCATACTTAATGTCTTGCCATCTAACTTCAAATAATATCATACCATTTCATGAATAATGTAAGAATCATACAATATAATTACACATACATCCTTCCTTATGTGTTTCTGTTGCTATTTATTTTACTTTTATAGGTAAACCCAATAGGCAATGATCTTCCAAAGAATTCAAGACAATCTTTTATGGCTACTCAAATATTAATCTCGTTTTGTGTTTTTTTATTCTTTCTTGTAGAATTTAGTATTCATCTGATTTAATTTCTTGGCAGGTTGAATAATTTCTTTTAGTATTTTTTGTGTAGTTCTGCTAGGGAAGATAAATTTTGTTTTTTATGTTCAAAGATATCTTTATCATTCATTTTTATGTAATATAAAATATCCTACAGTTCTATTTAAAATATATTTTGAATTTTATATATAATTCCAAATGAACATGTGTTTTTCTTCTTGCTCTTTAAAGATGTTATTCTATTTCTCTAGCCTTCATTATTTCTGATGAGAAATTGGACAGAATTATTATAACTATTTCATTATATATAATGTTTCTTGTTTCTTTGGATGCTTTTATTTTTTTGTGCTGTTTTTGGCCTTACCAGTATGCCTAAGGTATGCCTCACTGATGTGTGGAAATGCTCTTTTGGGGTTACTACAATTCTTGCTTCTGAGGCTTGAGTTTTTTAATCAATTTTGAAAATTTTGTGGCCATCATGTCTTCAGATATTTTTTCTTACCCATTTTCTATGTCTATGTATACAATTAAATGTTTACCAGGCTATTTACTATTGTTCCATCATCATGGACTTTTTGTTCTAATTTTTTCACATTCTCTTCTTTTTTTTCAGGTTGGAAACTGACCTGTCTTCAAGTTAACTGTTTCATTTTTCTGCTGTTAAGAATTTACTGTTAAGCTCATAACATGCATTCTTCATTGCTGATATATTTTTATTTGTGACATTTCAGTCTGTTTTTTTTTGGGGGGTAGGGTCTGGTTCTTTTTATAGTTTGTATTTCTCTGCTGACACTCTTCATCTATCCATATATATTGTCCTCCTTGTCCATTAAATTATTTGTCTTTTTTTTTATTGTAGTAACACTAAAGTCATTTATTTATTTATTTTCCCATAAAGTTTATTGGTACATTTTTGGTATAAAATACAGTTACATTCATCATTGGGCTCTTGTACCATTATATGAGTCTCTTGGTTCTATTTTTTTCCCCTTCCCTTGCCCTCCCTTCAGCCCCTCCACCCCTCCCTATTTGCAAAGACCTTGTTTCCATTTTTTTTCCTTTTCTCATATTTTTTCCTTTCCCTTTTTTCACTTCGCCTACCCCTCACAATTCCCCTGCTCTTTTAGACCTTTTCTTCCTGTTACACAATATCAGTTATACATTTTTTAAATTACAATATTAAGATCTAGGAGACATTACCACAGATGTTACAGAATTTAAAAGGAAATAGAAAGCATACTACAAAAATCTTTTTCGAAATAAATTTGACAACTTCTAAGAAGTACCTTGGAAGACAAATTAATGAAACTAACTCTGGAGGAAATATAAAATTTGAATAGCACCTATTAACTTTTAAATTTCAATATCCAGTTCTTCATTTATAGCAAGTATACAAAGACCTGAACTTTTATATGTACCTTGTGTTTTCTAATCCTGCTAAATTCAAGTACAAGTTCTATGGGCTCCTAGAGATTTCTTAGTATTTTCTCTGTAGATGATCATTTCATCTACATATAAAGATTTTGCTTCTGCCATGCCAATCCTATCCTAGTTGTGTCATTTTATTGCAAGACTATTTTGGTGGGGACTAGGTTTCAAAGTTTAATGGACAGATAAAGAGTAAGCATATCTGCCCTTGTTCCCCACCTTAAGGAGAAAGCATTGTATCTTCTCCATTTATATAAGGCATTCTCACTGGAATTATGGAGTACATGTCTTTAATCTGTTGAGAAGTTTCTGTTCTACTTCTAGTCTCCTGATAGCTTTTACCATGAACAGCTGTAGAATTTAGTCCAATACTTTTTCTCCAACTAGTGACAGGATCATATGGCTTTTTCCTTTCCTCTGTTAAAATGATGACTTTTGGGGGTGGATCTTCCAATGCTGAACCAACACTGCCATCCCTATAACAAAACCACTTTCTACATCCTGCCAGATCTGACTTCCAATAGTTTGTTTTGTTAAACAAATTTCTATCTATGTTCATACTTTTTTCTTCTATTATCTTTATCCAGTTTTAGAATTAGCACAATGTTGAGTTACTAAAATGAAGGGAGAAGTGTTCCTTCTTTTTTCTGCTTTAATTGTTTGATATAATTTATCAGTTAAAATGTTTGATGAGCCTGCTGTTGTCATATAGGTAGGTTTTCAAGCTAGGAATATACTTTCTTTAATAGGTGCTATTCAAATTTTATATTTCCTCCAGAGTTAGTTTCATTAATTTGTCTTCCAAGTTACTTCTTAGAAGTTGTCAAATTTATTTCAAAAAAGATTTTTGTAATATGCTTTCTATATCCTTTTAAATTCTGTAACATCTGTGGTAATGTCTTCTAGATGTTGATATTATAATTTTTAAAATGTATAATTGATATTGTGTAATAGGAAGAAAAGGTCTAAAGGAGTAGGGGAAGTGGTAGGGGTAGGGGAAAGGAAAGAAGGGAAAAGAAAAAATATGAGAAAAGGGAAAAAATGGATACAAGGTCTTTGCAAATAGGGAAGGGTGGAAGGGGTGAATGGAGGGCAAGGGAAGGGGAAAAAAAATAAGAACCAAGAGATTCATGTAATGGTACAAGATCCCAATGATGAATGTAACTGTATTGTATACCTAAAATGTACCAATAAAGTTAATGGGGGGAAAAAAAGCAATTTTTCTTTTCCTTGTCACTAATTGCAATCTTATCTTCTATATGTGAAATTCTATCCTCACATTGGTTCATTTTGCTGCGTAGACTTTTGATGGAGGTTTTAATCTCTTGAAAATCTGTTTGTATCTGTTTTATGGATTCCATTTGTTTCCTATGTTGGGAATGCATCATGTTCCTCAGATCCTCTATTTTTTTTATCTGTGTCCTCTCTAGATTTATTAATCATGTCTTCAACCATGAGCAAAATCTTTGCTGTTATCTGAGTAATTATTTCTGATTTCATTTTTCCCAGATCCTCTTTTGTTGCCAGTTCAGAGAGTCCAGGTGGTTGAGTATCAGATTGTTCCATCTCGTTTCCCTTTGGAGTTGCTGTAGGTGATCCAGAAGTCTGTTTTTGAGACTTGTTTACATGTCTTCTCATTTCCACGGGAGGGTTGCTTCTGGTGCCCACATGGCTCACCTTCTCTGCCCTAGGAGCTTGGGATGGCAGCAGGGGAGCTTCCTTCCGGGTGCTGGGACCGGCTGAGCGTCACTGCCCTAGGAGCCTGGGATAGCGGTGGGGAGCTTCCTTCCAGGTGCTGGGATCGACTGAGCTTCTCTGCCCTAGGAGCCTGGGATGGAGGTGGGGAGCTTCCTTCTGGGTTCTCTAAAGTCATTTCTTGACAGTCATAATACCTAGGCATTTGAGAGTCTGATTTTTTGGACTATTTTCTCATTTGATTATTGTTTATACCTTCTTCCTTTTTTCTGTGTCTCATAAATTTTTACTGAGTGTTGAGGAAAAAAGTGTAGAAATCGAAATAATTAATATTTATGCCAGAAAAGGCATAATTCTCTTTCTGGTCAAGTGTTAGTTTATGGAATCTGATGTATTCTTTTTTGGTACTGGGGATCAAACTTGGGACTTTGTGCTTGCCAGGCAGGTGCCAGAACCACTGAGCTAAATATCCGGCTTTGATGTATTCTTGAAATGTGTGGATGTGTTAGTCGCTTTTCTTGTCACTGGGACAAAATATCTGACACCCACAACTCAAAGGAAATGAAGTATATTTTGGCTCATGTTTCAGAAGTTTCAATCTATGTTGGCTGGCTCCATCTTTAAAACAGCATGGTGAAAGGTCCTGCATTGAGGAAAGCTGCTCACATCATGGTGGCCAGGAAGCAGAGAGAAACAAGGAAGCAGGCAGGGAAATACACCCTTCTGGGGCAGCACCAGTGACCTGCCTTTTCTTGCCAGGCCTCACCTTCCACAAACCTTACCTGTGAGAGCATGAGGCTCTATGGAAATATCCCTGATCTAAACCATAACAGTGGGTATTTTTCAGCTTTAGTTATAGTTACTTAGTTTACCATTGACTTCAAATGTTTTGAGGGCAGAATAAGGTCTTTTCTATCATTGGACCTTGTGATCTGGGCTTTGGCAAGATCTCAGAGATCTCTTTATGCTCCTCTTCTGTTTTGGTTGCTAGGGACTTCTCCGGCCATTGACTTCATTCATCTTAGGAGGTCTTTCTTCTTGCTGTTCCTCTGCTTTCAGCCTTTGGCATCTAGTGCCTTGCACTTAGTGAAGCCCTCCAGTACCTTGAAGAATTCATTCCAGTCCTCCTATCTTACTTCTGGCTTCAGTTGCAGCTGTAGTGACATAGGCGGAAGCCTAGATTTCTTTCAGCTGTTCTGCCCTGACTCCAGCCTTCTTGGGATGCTGCACTGCAGCTAGGGAAGTCCTCACATGCCAGGGACATGGCTGTACGGATTCCTAATCTGTTCATAGTTTTTAGTGTAGCACGCCTGTGTCATTGGCGAAGGGCTGGAGTAGGGGTTGACTTGTGGGTACAGCCTCACTGTGTGGCTAGAATTTCTTGGAGTGCCAGCATGGCAAGCTGATCCACACACAGGTTCACATAGTTCTTTCTGCTTCATGTGCTTTTTCCTTTTCCCCTCTGTGGTGGATTCTGGCTCCTCATTCCAGGGTTATGTTCTCATTGGTCTCCTCTCTCCTAGAATAGGATTATGACTATGTAGATTTAGGCTTTAAATTTAGGTAGTTTAACTTTGTGTCCTCAGCTCTCTAGATGAGTTAAAAGGGTATGATTTTTGTGAATTAACTGGATTTTCCCTTAATATTGGGTATAAGTAATTATCTACATTTCTAAATTTTAACGAATATTTTAAAACAAATTTAAAAAGAAAGCACTATACTCAAGTCAGAAGAGGAGCATTTAGGCAGAATTCTACTATTTCCTGTCTGCATACCCTGGAGTAAACCACTTCTTTCAACACTATTTGCCTACTTTATGAAGTGTAAATTTAACTCCAAGTAGACAATGCCTGGACTTCTGATTATCATTGCTCCCTCATTGCCTAGTAAATTATTTATCACCTCCCAGGTGTTAAGTAGTTGTTGAATCAATGAAATATATTTTACAAGGGAAGTTAAATTGGATTCTATAAATTTTGATAAGCTCAATTTTAAAGTTTGTTTAGCCTTTTTCAGAAATGTAAGAATTAGAATAGATCAGTCCTTCCTTATCTAGGGGGGATACATTCCAAGACATCCAATACATGCTTGAAACTTTCAATCATAATGAATCCTGTGTGTATATATACCATGTTTTTCTCCTGTATATCCTGGAGCATTGCATATATGAGTTAATTGACCTTCTGTACTTTATGCCCCAATATCTCCTTTATGTCACTGTCCTTGCATTTTAGGTCCCTTAAGTAAAATAAAATAAAGGTTACTTGAAGACAGGCCCTCAGAGTTGATCTGATAACTGAAATGGTTCCTAACTAAGTAATGGACCCATAACAAATATAGTGTTGATATACTAGAAAAAGGGGTGATTCATGTCCCAGGCAGGATGATGTGAGATATCATCACACTACTCAGACTGATGTGCAATTCACACTTATGAATTGTTTATTTCTGGAATTTTTTATTTAGTATTTTCAGGATGTATTTGGCTATGAGTACCTGAAACTGTGGAAAATGAAACCACAGATAGGGGGTGGGCTACTGTAACAGCAAATGCTTATATAGAATGCATTACATGCCAGATACTTTCACAAATGCTTTAGCTGTATTTTTTCACACATTCCATTCAACAGTTCTAGAAGGAGGACACTCTGATCTCTTTTCAGATGAGGAAACTTAGGCACAGAAAATTCAAGAAACTTGCTCAAAATCCCAGAACTAATAAGTGACAGAGCTGATCAATGAACCAAACAAGGATTTCAGACTCTGAAACATAAACATAAATATATGACAAGCCTGTTGACAGTAGCACTACAGTAGCAATGAAAGGATAAGGAATATTGTGCCTTATCTCAAGGGTTTGTGAAGACTTTCCTAAAATGGGGAGTGGTGGAAAAAGTCAGCTGTCTGTGTGTATGGGCATGCACGCACGCACACACTCATAGTACGCATATGTGACAGGGTGGAGAGGCGGCTTATTTTGGGGAGCTGTGGAAAACATCTCCATAAATTTTTCAAAGTAAATACCAACTTGTTATTTCAATAAATGAAAATTCACTTCATGTCTGAATTTTAGGTTCTATTTTGTAGTATAATTCATAGCGATGCTAGGTTTGTAGATGGTTTAAATCAACTTTTGAGCACATATTTTTGTTTGTCCTGCTTTATAGGTAGTGAACAGTAAGCAGAAGAGCTTAGGAACCCTGGAAGGCTAAGTTCATATCCTAGCTTTTTGGCTATGGTTGTCGTTGAATTAGTTGGGCTTGTGTTCTCTTTTTTGGATTAATATAATTAATATGCGTTTGAGGGGCCTAAACCATAAAAGTTACCTTAAATCAGTATGAACATTCAGTTACCTCAAAGTTCTCATTGCTTGCAGTTGTGTGGTGACTATCAGATCCTTCCATCTTGACAGTAGCTTAGTTCTGGGATTCATCCTTGAACCAAGGGACCCCCCACCAAAGCTGTGGTGTTCTATAGAATAAGAAAGAGGAGGAAGACTAAAGCAGAGACTACTCTTCTACCTTAAAGTTCTGCTCTAACATTTACCAAGAGATTAACTAGCAAGCAAATAGAAGTAAGACTGTTTATTAGCAAGCTTTACCAGTTTCTTTTCAAGTGAAACATGTGATATTTAGTGTTTCTAATGAGTTACTCTAGGGTTATTTTTACACTTTTGGACACCTGTGGAGTGGTAAATGTGTTCCTAAATATTAGATATGATTATGGGAAAATGTGTTTTTATAAATTATTTGGTACTAGGTTTTAGACTAGCTTAGTTTTAACCAGGGTTTTCAATTATACACAATTTTCATTCCTCTTCACCTTTATACTTGTTAATCAAGATATGATTATATCAGGTGTTTTGAACTTTGGTGGAATATACCAGATATCTTTGAATCTTGGTTTCCTGGTGTAAAAAAATTAGGCCAATACCTCTGTATCACTGAGGATACAGAATTTGTAAGTAGGATATGATGTAACATTCAGCAAAGTGACTCATATAAATCTGATGCAAGATAGATGCCCAAGTCATTTTAGCCTTTTTCTTCTGTCCCTTTCTTTTCCTTTTTTCGTTCCTTTCTTGTTGCCTTCTGCTCTTTCCCACCCTGAAACAGAATGTAAAGAGACCAAGTCTTGGATATAATACTCAGGGGTTGGTGAACTAGGCTTATACTTTCTGCTTCTTAGTTTTCTCATTGAGAAAGAATTCATTATTGGTCCCTGGAGAACCCTAGATGCAATCAAATTCTGTAACTTCATTTGCCTTGATTTTTGGATTATGCTTGACAGCATTTGACTGTACCTTCACTCACAAAGTTGTTTTGGTTTTTGCCTGTTCAGAAGCAGGTCAAGATCCCAGCTCTCTGCCCTTATAAGTCTGGGAGATTTCCCCAAATGTAGCTTCACTGATTGCCTAGGCTCTCACCTGAGTTAGCAGAATCTAGGCCGCTGAATATCTGAGTTTCCGTGAACACAGTGTTTGATTTTGCAGCTACAGCACTAAGGAGAAGAGCCTGAACCAATATTTATGGGGTGGGACTGTGACCTCAAGTTTAGAACCAGTTCTCCTGGAAAATTTAAATATATAATTATTTTTTATTTCCTTGGTAAAGTGAATAGCTATGTAAGGTAAGTTGAAAAATGGCTTCCCAAAGTTGTCCATGTTTAATGCTTGAAACTCTGAGTTTAATTAACATGACGAAGGAACTTTGCAGATGTGACTACATCAAGGGATTACCCTGGGTTATCCAACAGGTTGACTATATTCACAAGGGTTCTTGTGGAAGGGATGCAGGGCAAGAAAATGGTTACAGAAACATAAGGAGGCATTGAGAATGCTACATTGTTAGCTTCACAGAGGAAGGACAGAGCCAGGATCTCAGAAATGTGTGAAGTTTGTAGAATCTAGAAAAGGTAAGGAACTGAAATCTTCCCACGAGGTTTTAGAAAGATTTTGGTCCTACCAACACCTTGATTTTAGCCTGTAAAACATATCTCAGACTTTTGAACTACACAATTGCAAGATAATGAGTTTGCATGGTTTTTAGTCACTATGTTTGTGGCAGTTTGATGTAACACCAATAGAAAATTAATAGACCGTGGCTACTAAAGCAAGAAGACTATATATTGAAAGCACTTATTTTGCTTCCAAATAAATCTTAATGAACAGCTCTAAGGGTGGGAGAGTAATTTTACCTATTGCAACCTGTCAATTAGAGAAAAGACTTGGTGAGTAAAAATAATCTGGACCTTGCAATACTTTGAGATAAAAAAGCTTTGAAATTTCCAGTCATTGGGAGGTCTCAGGTGTGCCATAGAAGACAGCTTCCTTCAAGGGAGTTACCGATTTACTGAGGTGGAAATTGTTTGGAATTGGCATACTGCTTCCTATTAGGAATACTCATAAATTATTTAATTTCAGCTCTGTTTCTTCTTTCTGCTCCAGGAATATGACCAAAATCCCCTAGGAAAATCATGGAGTAATGAATGAGATGATGTTGAATCATTTACTGTTTTAGTGACTTTCCCTATCTCCTTTCCCTAGTCTCACTTTTCTAGAAAGTTGGGTGTGATTTCTCTCATTTAAGGTAAAGTGGCTCTAGGTAACAGGGTGTGAACCAATAGAGAGGAGTGTGCATTGGGCAGCTCTCAATCAGGCTTTTCCTCTCTGTGGTTCAGTCCAATTTTGATGTTAGTGAAAAAGGAAACTCTCATAGATCATATTTTTAGGAGTCAACCCTGAGCCAGAGATTTGTGTGCAGGAAATTTATTTGCTTCTTCTAGAAACTACCTGTTTAGGAAGCAGGATTGGGCAGAAGGAGAAATTGAAATGTGGTACAGTTGCATCAGAGGCTTAAGCTGATCCCATATGAAGCTCTGATGTTTGAAAAACTCTTCAGAGATGTCCTGACTTGAGGAAAGGGGACTGGGCCTTTGAATCCTCAAATCTACCAGCTACTGGTGTGTTTGCTCAATTTGGAGTGAGGGGGGCTCCCTTCGGTTGGGGGCAAATTTCCCAGGAGGGACTCATCTGTGAACCACAGGCTGGGAAAGTGAGTGCCAGTCTCAAAGCACTACGTGGACACCAAGGAGTGATTGTAGAAAAAGGGAAGGCAGAGAGTAACATCAGCACCAGATAGAACTCTCAGCTGGATCTCAGAAAGGGAGACTGAAAAGCTTCTGTGCCATTGTATTACAAAAGTGACTTGTTGAATTACCACTTCCATGCCCCAGCAGTGACTCTTTCCATTGCTTCTACATACCTGTGGTGGCAAAGGACAGAGAATTGGAATAGTTAAAGTAAAAAAAATAAGCCTTATTTTAACCAAGTTCCTGGATACATTCACCCATTTTAAACATTTTCATCTCTGCCTTTCTTTGTCTATCCTGATTGGTATGGTGTTAAAACAAAATAATTGTGCAGAGTTGGGTAGCAGAAAGTTTAGTGTGACATATGTTTATGTTTCTGCTGCATCTTCAGTAATGTTATATCATCTTATTGTAAGTAATTGAAACCCATACATTAAGTAATCTATTTTTTATCTTTTTCTTGAGTCAGTCTCACTAAGTTGCCTAGGCTCATGATCCTCCTGCCTCAGCCTCCCAAATAGCTGGGATTACAGGCAGGCACCACCACACCTGGCTAAGTAATCTTTTTTTTAAACAAAAGTAGAGTTTGTGATTTGACTAATGGCATATTTGAAAAAGGCAAGAATCTTTCTTTGGAAGTACTTTATCCCTGCACATTATCCTAAGTTTGTTGTTGTTAAGTTAGTAAAAAATCTGTTTTCCTCTATACTTTAAGTAACACAATGAGAACTAGACAGTAAATGCTCACTTAATTATATGAAGTCCATAGTCTTCCTATATGTTTATTTAGCCCTTGTTATCCCCCATCTCACTTCAGTATTTTACAAATGTCAGCCCCTTCTACTGTACCCATATTATTAATTAATTTAACTTCTGTTACAAGGAGATCAAGCATTTATTCCTTTTTGAACACTCTTTCCTACAAGCTTAGAAATGTTTGACTGACAGCAACAGCTACCCCCACGGAGCCTGTGTAAACATGAGTTTATGGGCTGCTGTGCAGGCCCCTTTGGTGATTACTTTCTGGTTATTGGGATTTATTTATTTTTTAATGGACTGGTAAATTATGAGGCTGTGGACCTTGCCAGGTTTTCAGGTATCAACTCAAGAGCCCTGGCTGGAAAAACTGTGGTTGGCACTGCAACAGAGAGAATGCCCAATGATGCATCATATATTTTTAATAGATATATGTTTTAATAAACATTCTCCTCCTAAAGCAATGGATTTTAAAATAGGCTTTCGCCTTGAGCCATGTAGCTACCCAGCTGTGAGTTTTATAAGGCAACAATCTCCACATCATTAGATGTTATGACTAATATTCCAGCAACTGAAATAATAGCTATTTACATGCACATAAAAAGTTAAAATAACATTTAAGGTACACTTATACTCAGAAAAGTGTGCTTATAGAAGCAATGCCTCAAGTTCCTCATTCATGTTCCCCTTGCTGACTTGTGGTATAGATCCCTTGTGAAACAAAATATAGGTTAGAAAACTTGTACTGGACTAACATGTGGCACTTCTATAAATTTGAGACAAGGTAGGATTATCTGCAATCTCGAATCCCACTGTTCTTCAGGGCTTGAAGCTTTCTGAAGAATTTTCTTGATATCACTGGCTCATGTGCTCACAGTCTGTTCCTCCTTTAAAGGTGGCTTCACTGTTTTTGCTTTAATTTACTGTTTTGCTTCTAGGTACTGTTTGGTTTCTAGGTAAAATTTACTCAAATTGAGTATTTGGTGGGTTTGTTGTAAATTCTCCTAAAAAATTGGAAGGCTCTGACAAGTGACTTTATGTACCTCCCAGCCTTCTACCATGTCTCTGATTTCACTTGGTGCTCCTTCCCCATCTACCTTGTCTTCATCATATAGACACATTTTTTCCTTGTTTTATTCAGAGGATAGCCTGCCCTCTGAGGTCTCACCTTCCCCTGCCAAGTACTTAGCAAGATATCCCCTCTAAAATTTCCAGTATTAATTGTAGGTGTAAAATAAATATTTTCCCATATTATTACATGACTAAAGACTTATTTTTGGTTCCTTCCAAATATTCTGCTCACAGGCATGAACCTATACACCAGTATATGGACCTATTTCTCCTGATATTCCTCTCTTCTGAGCAGACAAAAGGAACAAGGAAGGAACAGTAGGATTAGCAAGACAGGGCCGGGAATTTAGCTCAGTGGTTCCGCCGCCTGCCTAGCAAGTGTAAAGACCTGAGTTTGATCCCCGGTACCAAGAAGAAAAAAAAAAGGACAGCTGTTTGAGAGAGAAAATGCTGGTGTGATAGTTTCCTTTGTTTAGTGCTACGTGAGAAGGTTAAATAAGAAGTTTCCCTCTACACACCCGGTCTAACTGGCTTAGGTCCAGAGCTATGCACTCTAATTTCATTTTTTCTCTCTTGCCATTTCAGTGTATCCTGTGAGAACTGCAGCCTTTTGGAAATATGGAACAGAGTAACTGTTCCTCTTCTCTTCACTCTCTAAATAATCTAACCTAGTAAAAGAATAAGCTGAGTGTATTTGACTCAGCCTCTGATGAGTTTCCTCTAAATAAAATGTTCAAATAAAACAGAAGTATCTACCTGGATTATGATATGTCAAGGGTAATTTATTTCCTAAACAATCTAGTTTTATTTGCATAATCTTGAAGACTATACTTGAGACAAAGGAATTGAATTTTATTTAAAAACCAAGTTTCTGCCAGGTCATTTATTTTCCTTTTCATAATATTTTGGAGACTTATCTTTCTCCTATTGATGGCTAATATGGAATGAGTGTCAGTGACTGGCTCAAGCTTCTCCAAAGCATTTATTTCAACTTCAGGTACTTCAACTGCAATTTTGGGAGTTTGTAGAATCATGTAGAATGAATTCATCCTCTCTTAATTTGATAAAGAAGCTTTAGTCTCTGAAACTGTTTCATGCAGTTGATGAGTAGAAGGAAATATGGGGAGATCTCTAAATCTCTAAATTCATAATGAAGCCATTTTATGTCAGACTTCCAAGAATTTTGACTTCCTTTACTCAATTATAATAGTGAATGTATTGCACATATCTCTTGCTCCTCAGTCATTTAAAATTACTAGAGCATTTCACAAAGAATGGGGGGAGATGAGACATTTTTCTTAATTCTCTGTAGTTTTATTAATATTAATGACAAAGCATGAAAAAGTTGCTTGAAGAGGAAACAAGGAAAGCTGGCCATTGGGTACCAAGGAAACAGTCGCCTTGTTGCCAACATGTAACTCTCACGTGAGTAAATTTGGTTGCTTCCAAAACAGGGAGGTATTTCTTGTGATTTGATTTCCTCTCCTGTCTTATCTGTTGGAATCCCAGGATTCACAGTAGAGTCATCTTGGCATATGCTTCCTCCTTTACTGTTTTGGTATGGAAAGAGGAAGACGGAATTGCCTCCCACACTGTTTGCACAGCATGCCCTCAGCTTTAGCTAAGTCTTGAAAGACTTTGCGGGTTATGACATTCCCCTAAATGTGCTGAGCTTTCTTTAACCTTTCATAAAACATTGTGATCTTTATGGACTGTATCATATTGTGCAGTAATGTGCTTTATTGTCCACAGAATAAGCTTTTCTTAAAGATAATTGGAAAGCTGGAAATGGCTGCTATCGGCTGATTTTTAAAAAATACATTATTTCTGAAATGGGGCTGGTGTAATAATGACCCTATCTGTTCAAGATTTAAGATTTGTCTTGGCAGAGAAAATTGATCCATTTCACCTTTGTCTAATGGAAATTTTTATCTAGGATTATCTGTTTATGTAAATGAATGTTCCTCTGAAAAGGGAACTTGAGGGGGCTGTAAATCTTGGTGACACTTCAGTTTCATAGGGGAGAAATTGGAAAGGATTATAGTATTTATCTGCCTGAAATTGGTTATAAAAACAAAATTATCTTCATGTACCTGCAACATCTGATGTTTCCTGGAATTTCATTATATTTTTTAATAATTCAGTGCAATAGTAAGAATGGTATTCTATATTACCTCATTCAGAAGTTGTTTTTACTTTATTTTCTAGTTGCTCTCTAATGCTGACATTAGAAGAAATGAAGCTTTTGCTTTTTTTGGGGGAGATGATTTTTTTCTACATAAATTTAATACTCTCCAGCGATTGTAGGCTAGTTTTCTATAGCTAAATGAACTGTTAGTAAAATATCTACCATTTTTTTAAGGTTTATATAAATCTTATCTGAGTACTAAAATACTGAGGTCAGAATCAGAATTACTCTACATTAATTATTTTGTTTTTCATAGCAGTTTTTGGACATGCTATTCTACATAAAATATTTGGAAGTTTTAAGGTGATACTGTTGAAAAGTCAGCAGTGTATGGTAGATTCTTCTCCCTCAAGACATAGAGAATGCTGAGAGCAACATGATCTTGTTTAAATGTCAGCTAATTAGAGAACACTGAAGAGAGGCAAAAAATCCATTTGCATTAACTTTATGAAGGAAATGCATAATTTCTTAATAGAGACTACTAACTTCATTATCTGGCAGCTATCAGTGTTATACTGTTTTTATGTTCCTCGCAGCTATTTGCTTGGAAGTTTCTTCCTTTTATATAATATTTGAGCTATTTCACCAGGATTCAAAAAATTTGCAATATGTTTTATTTCAAAAGATGAGATGAATGTAACTATGAATGTAACTATGTAGCTGTGTGACATAATAACTGAACATTGTTAAAAACTTTGATTTTTGCAGCATGATTCTACTCATAACAAAAGGTAGAAAGACAGAAACCAATAGTGGTATTATTGCCTGGGATGTCATTATAAAAAGTCAGATTTGGATACCTATATTCAGGCTTATCATTGCAGCTGCTTTTCAGTATTGAATGAACATGAACAGTGGTAGGGTACAGAATCGTCTCTTCTCCAGGAAATAGAAGGAACATGTAGCAGAGAATATGGGGCACACAGCTGGGAACAAGGAGCCCTGGGTCTGGAAGGCTGGAGAATTGTGTGACCGTGAAGAGGTTGCTGCAGCTCCCTAACCCCTCATATTTTCACCCACACCAAAGCCAAACTGTCCCATGAGGAGTCAGAACAGAGCTTACCTTGGTGAGAGGAAGCAAAGAGAGAGGTGTCAGTGGCTGGCTGGAGTTATGGGACAAAGGCCACTGTCTCTTTCCTGATCCGAGCATGATTTACACAGGTGTATTCATTGTGAAAATTCATCAAGCAGATGTGCCCTTAGTATCTGAGCACTTTTCTAGAGGTATAGTATTAAATTATTATACATAGTACTCACTTAAATTTAACAATGCTTCCTGTTTCATAGGGACACTGGGAAAATTGTTTAAAACATTTTAAAAATGGATTTTAAGTATAAGCCTCTGCAAAAATTTGTAAGCTTTTTGGATGTGAATCATATGTAGCACATTGTCTCCTATATAACTCTAACCTGACTTTTTACTTTTTAAACATACATTTCATTACAATTATGAAGGTCTAGTAAGTTTATTTTCTATAGTAAATTTAATCATAGTGGAGAAATGTTTGAGAAAAACAGTGGCTCCCAAATATAATCAGAGGCACAACAGGGCCATTATCACAATCTGAACCTCTTGGAATATTTCCTCCTACCTGGAAGATGCCATAATCAATTCATCAGCATTGAGGGACATAGAAGGAAATAAACTTTAATAGCCCTGAGCTGACTCCCCAGCCATTCACTATATTTCTTGCTCAGAGCACTGGGTTTCTCAAATGGTTCTTACTTTCTCCTGGCATGCCCCAAGTGTCTTTGGCTCTTCCTTCCTTCCTGTCTGTATAGAATGGCCTGGAACTGCATTGTGAAGATACACGTGAAACCCTGACTGTAGGATCAATGACAAATGTATATAGAGCTGGGGTGGAGACATCAGGGCATGGACAGGTGGTGCAAATTTGGGGCCCTTGATAATGCTACATGACACTCCAAATCTTGGTTCATGTTTCTGTTCTTAGCCTGTTTTCTTTGTGAACTTCCTCCTCCCCTTTTCTTCCTAGAGAAAACTGTCTTGGTAAACTTGACTGTCCCATTTCAGTATCTAAGTTGATTATAAGTAGTATATGCTGATAAAGCCACATTTCCCCAACTGTTGAAGGGAGGTATGTCTCAGCATAGACTTACATTTCAACACTTGGGTTCTAGGCTCTGCTCTGCATGTTAAGCTGGATTGTAGAATGGCTCATATTATAGAAGCATGTTTTTTAAAAATCAAGAATAGGGAGATAATAATAACTGCTCCCCTCTCAGTTGGGGCCACCATCAGGATTTAGTGAGAGAATGCATGCTAAAATGTTTTGACAACTGTCAACTGCTTTGCAAAGTCAAGCAGTTGATAAACAGAATTTTTTAATGGTGGATGTAACCTTTTCAGATAGTATCTAATTGAAGTCTAATCCTGCATTTTTTAAGATAAAAAGTGTAATGCTCTTTAGTTTTGTATATCAATGTTTAAAAAGTAGCTTGTGTGATAAAAATAGTTACAAAATTGATATGCTTTAATGAAAGGAAATACATCATTTAAATGCCTAAGTCTATAAACACATAAGTCACTGAAGAATACTTTGCTTTACACAATAGTTTATCTTACATAGAAAGCCTTGCCCTGTGGTACATTTAAAAGTATTATACTGAGTATTATGGCATATGGAGCTAATAATAGATATGTAGGTTAGTTACTATAAAAAATGCATAGTCAAGATCCTTCCTGGGAATATGCCAAAAATGCAAGGCATTTAAGAGGCAGATTAAGAAAAATTAAGTTGTGGTAGAAAGTAGGAGGTGTACTGAGGGTACACCTGGGGTACCTAAGAATAGGACTGGTTTGTTTTTGACTAAGTCAAAGTTCCTGAAGGACCAGGACTCTCTACATCAGTAATGGTGAACCTTTAGAACTTTCAATGGTAAAAACAGCCACTGCAGATCTGTCCTGCCGCTCCTGGCCCAGAGGAAAGGGCTTTTGGGCTGCCCTCTGTCCTGCCGCTCCCGGCTCAGAGGTAGGGGCTTCTGAGCTGCCGTCCCACTGCTCCTGGTCCAGAGGAAGGGGCTTCTGGGACATCATCCAGACTGCCACTCCTGGCCCAGAGGGAGGGGCTTCCCGGCCACCATCCCTCCCGCCACTCTCAGGCCAGAGGAAAGGGCTTTTGGACCGCCTTCTGTCACCCCACTCCCAGATGAGAGGAAGGGGCTTCTAGGCCACCATCCCTCCCACCCCTCCCGGCCCCTGTCCCACCTCTCCCACCTCAGAGGAGGTGAGCTGCATGGGTGCCAAAAACATCTCCCCCCTGCCCCCCCAGTCGAAATGAGAAAACATGTAAATAACTCTCAAAACCAGACTTCCATATCACGTACAGCAACCCCAAAGAGAAATGAGATGGAACATGCTGATACTCAACCACCTGGACCCACTGAACTGGCAACAAAAGGGGATCTAGAAAAAATGAAATCAGAAATAATTTCTCAGATAACAGCAGACATTGTGTTCCTAGTGGAAGACATGATTAATAAATCTAGAGAAGAGCTGAGGAACATGATGGAATCCCAACATAGGAAACAAATGGAATCCATAAAACAGATGCAAATAGATTTCCAGGAGATGAAAAACTCCATTGAAAGTCTATACAGCAGAATGAGCCAAGGTGAGGACAGAATTTCAGATATAGAAGATAAGATTGCAATTAGTGACCAGGAAAAGAAAAATTGCTTCAAAATTATAAGGGAACATGAGAAATCAATCCAGCAGCTGCTAGATGATGCAAAGAAGAATAGCATAAGACTGATTGGGCTCAATGAAGAAACAGGAGAGAGTGCAGATGACATAAAAAACTCTTGACAGAAGTAATGGCAGAAAACTTCCCAAGCAGGGGAAAAGAACTTGACATACAGATAAGTGAGGCATATAGGACTCCAAATAACCTTGATCAAAAAAAATCTACACATAGGGACATAATTGTTAAGATACCAGAAAGTCAATAGAAGAACAAAGTTCTGCAAGAAGTTAGAGAAAAGAAACGAATCACAAACAAATGAAAGCCCATCAGAATTACAGTAGCCTTCTCAACACAAACCATCAAGGCAAGAAGAGCTTGGAGTGACATAGTCCAAGCCCTAAAAGAAAACAGCCTCCAACCCAGATTGATGTACCCTACAAAACTATCTTTCAAAATTGATGGAGAAAAAAGATAATTTCACAAAGAGCACCTTAGGAACTTTGTGAATACTAAACCAGCACTCCAAAAAATTTTACACAGTATCCTAGGAACAGACATTGAGGATCACAACCCAGGAAGCAAAGCAGAATGAACCCAGGCATGACAAGAAATTAAATGTAAAGAGGGAGAACCCAACAAAAAGAAAAAGTCATGCCAATGATAAGTCAATACATTTCAGTTATAACCATCAATGTTAATGGTCTCAATTCACCAATCAAAAGAAATAGACTGGCAGAATAGGTCAAGAAGCAAGATCCCACAATATGCTACATACAAGAAACACACTTCATTCAAAATGAAACTCATAGACTGAAAGTTAAAGGGTGGAAAACAATACTCCATGTGACAGGAATCCGAAAAAAAGCAGGAGTAGTTATCCTCATTGCAGATCATGTAGATTTCAAACCAACACCGATTAAGAGAGATGAAGAAGGACACTACATCCTTGTAAAGGGAACAATACAACAAGAAGAGATGACAATCATAAATATCTATGCACCAAACACTAGTGCACCCAACTATATAAAACAAATACTAACAGACATGAAAAGCCATATATGCACTAATACAATTGTAGTGGGGGACCTCAACACCCCATTGTCACAAATAGATAGATCAACTAGACAAAAAATTAGTAATGAAATACTAGAACTCAATTGAACTCTTGAACAAATGAATTTAACAGATGTTTACAAAGTCTTCCACCCCACAAAATCAGAATACACATTCTTCTCAGCTGCACATGGGTCATTCTCAAAAATAGACCACATACTCACACATAGAACATGTTTAAGTAAGTTTAAAGTAAGTGCAAAAGAATTGAAGTTATCCCCTGTATATTATCAGACCATAGTGGGATGAAATTGGAGATCCCTAGCAAAAGAAACTGGAAAAATTTCATAAACACATGGAAATTGAACAACACACTTCTGAATAACCAATGGGTCACAGAGGAAATTAAAGAAGAAATCAGACAGTTCCTTCAATTAAATGACAATGACAATGCAACATATCGGAATCTATGGCACACAATGAAAGCAGTCTTACGAGGGAAATTCATAGCGGTAAATACACATATTAGGAAAACAGAACGAGCCCAATTAAACAACCTGATGCTGAACCTCAATCTTCTAGAAAAAGAAGAGCAGCAAAAACCCAAAGCTCATACAAGGGATGAAATTATAAACATCAGAGGAGAAATCAATGCAAGGGAGACTAAGAGAACGATACAAAAAAATCAATGAAGCCAAGAGTTGGTTCTTCGAAAGAATCAACAAAATTGACAAACCCTTACTCAACCTTGTCAGAAAAAGGAAAGAAAAGGCCCAAATCCATGCAATTAGGAATGAAAAGGGTGAAATTACAATAGACCCAGCAGAAATCCAGAGGATCATCAATACCTACTTCTAGAACCTATATGCCAATAAGATGGAAAACACAGAAGAAATGGACAGATTCCTAGATACATATGAATTACCAAAGTTGAACAAGAAGACCTAAAAATTCCAAACAACCCAATATCAATCAATGAAATTGAAAACATAATAAAAAACTTATCAACCAAGAAAAGCCTGGTCCCTGATGGCTTCACTGCTGAATTCTACAAGACATTTAGAGAGGAACCACTGCCACTACTGTTTAAGCTCTTCAATGAAATTGAAAGGGAAGCAATACTCCCAAATTCATTCCTGGAAGCAAGCATCACCTTGAACCCGAAACCAGAGAAAGACCCAGCCGAAAAGAACCATAGGCCAATAGTACTAATGAACATAGATGCAAAACTCCTTAATAAGATACTGGCACATAGAATGTAGAAGATCATCAAGAAGATCATACACCCTGATCAAGTGGGATTCATCCCAGGGGTGCAAGGATGGTTCAACATATGCAAATCAATCAATGTAATACACTATATCAATAGAGCCAAGGACAAAAACCATATGATTATCTCCATAGATGCAGAAAAAGCATTTGACCAAATCCAACATGCATTTATGATAAAAACCCTACAAAAATTGGAATAGATGGTCTCTACCTCAAACTGATAGAAGCCATCTATGAGAAACCAACAGCCAATATCATACTAAATGGTCAAAAACTGAAATCCTTCACACTAAAATCAGGAACAAGACAAGGATGGCCACTATCACCACTCTTGTTCAATATAGTTTTGGAAACATTAGCCATGGCAATTAGACAAGAGAAAGAAATAAAAGGAATAGAGATAGGAAATGAAGAAGTCAAATTGTCATTATTTGCAGATGACATGATACTCTATATAGAAGACCCCAAGAACTCCACCAAAAGTCTTCTAGACTTAATAACCAAATTCAGTCAAGTCGCTGGTTACAAGGTCAACACACAAAAATCAATAGCTTTCCTCTACACGAATGACAGAGTCACTGAGAGAGAAATAGGGCAAATAATTCCTTTCACAATAGCATCCAAAAAACTGAAATACCTAGAAATCAACCTAATGAAAGAAATCAAAGACCTCTTCTCTGAAAACTATAGCACTCTGCAAAGAGATTGAAAATGATATCAGAAAATGGACAGACATCCCTTGCCCCTGGGTAGGAAGGATTCATACAGTGAAAATGGTCATACTTCCAAAACTGCTATATACATTCAGTGCAATTCCAATTGAGATCCCAGCAGCATAGTTCATGGACCTTGAAAAAACAATCCAAAAATTTATTTGGAGCAAGTAGAGACCCAGAATATCAAAAGCAATTCTAGGTTACAGGGACATGGCAGTGGGTATCACAATCCCCAACCTGCAACTATACTACAAAGCTACTGTGATAAAAACAGCATGTTACTGGCAAAGAAATAGACCTGAGGACCAGTGGAACAGATTAGAAGATGCAGAAACAGTGCCAGACACACTCAGCCATCTTATCTTCAATAAAGGAGCCAAACACCCTCACTGGAGGAAAGAAAGCCTCTTTAATAAATGGTCCTGGAAAAATTGGGTTTCAACTTGCCAAAGATTAATACTAGATCCGTATCTCTCACCACACACTAGACTAAAATCAAAATGGATTAAAGATCTAAATATTAAAATAGAAATGCTGAACCAGTTGGAACAGAGGTTAGGTAGAACTCTTGAAGACATTGGTGTAGGAAAAGATTTTATGAACAAAACCTCAGTTGCCTGTGAGCTAGCACAAACAATCAACAAGTGGGATCTCTTCTTATTAAAAAGCTTCTGCATAGCAAGCAAGAGAAACCACCAGCAGTGTGAAGAGATAACCCACAATGTGGGAAAAAAATCTTCACCTGCTGTTCCTCAGACAAATGTCTACTATCTCAAATCTATAAAGAACTTAAAAAGATCAGACCTCCTAAATTTAAAGACCCAATCCAAAAATGGGCATCTGAAATGAACAGACATTTCTCAGACAAAGAAGTAGAAATAGCAAATAAATACATGAAAAAATGTTCAACATTACTGGTCATCCTATTGATGCAAATGACAACAACACTGAGATTCCACTTCACTGCAGAAAGAATGGCTGCTATCATGAAATCAACCAATAACAAATGCTGGCGGGGCTGTGGGGAAAGCAGATCCCTTCTCCACTGCTGGTGGGAGCGTAGACTGGTGCAAGCACTGTGGAAATCAGTATGGAGATACCTCAAAGAACTAGAACTGGAAGTCCCATTTGACCCCACCTATTCTCCTTCTGGGGATCTTCCCCAAAGAATTAAAAGAATCATACCACAGTGATATATGTGCACCCATGTTCATAGCAGCACAGTTTGTGATAGCTAAAACTTGGAAACTGCCCAACTGCCCACCAACTGGAGACTGGATAAAGAAAATATGGTTTTTTAATAAAATGGAGTTCTACTCTGCCAGGAAAAATGAGAAATTAGAGACATTTATGGCTAAATGAATGCGCATTGAGGCGATACTCTTAAGTGAAATAAATAGGACACACATGTATAAATACTGAATAGTTTCTCTGGTGTGAGAAACAGAAAATGAAAATAAGGATTAAAATGTATAATAGGTAATGTGAAATAGGAAGAAAAGGGGCAAAGGGGAAGGAAGTGGGAGGGCTAGGGGAAAGAAAAGAAGGGAATGGAATTAATATGAGAAAATGGAAAAATAGGACCAAAATCTTTGTAAATAGGGTGGAATGGAGGGGTTGAAGAGAGGGCTGGACAAGGGTGAAAAATAAGAACCAAGAGAGATTATGTAAAGGTGCAAATTTCCAATGATGAATGTCATTATATTTTATACCTAAAATGTACCAATGATTAGAATGAATAATCGATAATGCAAAATAGAAGAAAAGATCCAAAGGGGTAGGGGTAGTGGGAGGGGCAGAGGAAAGGAAAGAAGGGAAAGGAAAAATGCTGAGAAATGGAAAAAATGGAAATAAAGTCTTTGTAAATAGGGAAGGGTGGAGGGCGTGAAGGGAGGGCTAGGAATGGGGGAAAAATAAGAAGCAAGATGCATCATGTAAAGGTACAGGTTCCCAATGAAAAAAGTAAATGTGTTGTATACCTAAAATGTACCAATAAAAGAATTTAAGAAAAAAAAACAAAACAGCCACTGCAGCATGAAAGCCACAAGTTCTCCACCAGTGCTCTACACTGTCTGTAGAAGGTAGTGGGGTAGCCTAAAGGAGAAGAAGATGAAAATTTATCCAGTAGGTGGATCTGAGTTTAAGTCTGATTTCACTGCTTGTTGGTGGTGGTTTTAAGCACTTGACTAAGCTTCACTTACCATGGTAGCAAAATATGGGTGGTAGGTAACACCCAGAAGACCTTGGTAAAGAGGAAGGTTATCATGCATGAATTCCATTCCCCCTGCCCTGAGTTTGACATGGGGTCTGAAGAGTTCCAATAAGTAATGTTACTTTAGTAAAGCAATTCAGTATCAGTTACACAATTAATATGTACATTTCAGCTTAATTACTAATAAAAGTTGGCTTGGAGAAATGCAGCAATCATGAGCTTCTTAGTACAGCATCCCAGAATTGTACTACACACTCCATCAGAGATGGCACTAACTAGCCACACACCCCTCAGCTTGGGTGCCGGCCTCCATCACATTAAGGTGCTGAGAAGAAGAGTATTTGCTCCCCTAGGCTAGTTATATTCTCAAGAGGAACGATAGGAAGGGATTAAACCATTCATGTTCAGTTTCTCTTTCCATCAGTCTAGTAAGTAACTTCCCCTCTCTTCAGAAGTAAGAGCAGCAGAGGAAAACCAGGGATGCTACACTAATGGATGCACCTGCTCCAGGGAAGGGAATCCAGCTGTGAACATCAGGGCTTTTCTATGCACTTAGCACAAGGGGTGTGGGGTGTTCTTGATAGGTAGTTGGGTTTGTGTTTATTCCTAACAAACTTCAATTGTGAGATAAAGACAACCAGTATAGTCAGGGCAGGGTACTTGGACACAGATTCTCTCATCTGCTGAACAAATAACCCTAATTTCATGTGTACATTAGGTCAGCAAGATCAGCACACCATCATTGTCCTGATTCGAGACACCAGAGGCTAAACATTTTTATAGTATGTGACTATAGGGGTGAGGTGTGGCTGTGTCCCTTAGCTAGGAGTCATACTGCCTTTCAAGGTACCATCCCTTTATTTGCCAGTCTTACTTAGCAATTTAATCATCTTAGCTGAGCTAGCTAAACTCATACACATATCTCTGTTTTGGCCACAAACATATGAGATATTTGATCTGCTATTTTGCTGAAATCCAAGTATGCTATGAAATAGGGGAAATTTGATATAATGGAAATTACAGAAATGAAGTCCCAGCTCTACTATTATTGCATTTAATTTTTAAAAACAAATATAGGTAACAAGATCTTCCACTACTCAAGTTTATGTAAGAACATATTTTTATTCCAAAAGCAACCTGTAAAAATTTCTCTACTTTTCATTGTCAACCAAGACTTATTGACAAATGCAATTGTAGCCATATATGCATCTGTATTTTCCAGACATGAGGAAAGCAAATACCCAGACAATTTTCTTGATAGATCAGAATTCAAAAGTAGCAGCAGGAATGCTAGAGGCTAGTCTGGGTGGGAGAGATACACTCTGCATGAACTCTTAATTTTAGTCAGCCATGCTGAGAACAGAAGTCACTGCCAACTGGCTAGATCTAAAATAAATAAATATTATGTGCTTGGCAGAGAAGAAAGCCATGCACAATAGTAATAAAACTCAATGTACTTGTCACCCAATATAAAAAAGGCATAGTCTAAAACTTGAAGTTTGCCAGGCTGGAAGGATGAGAGAAGCTTTGTAATTGTTAGTGTTCCCCAAGAAAACTTTCTTAAATGATATGAGACATAGCCCTGCTGGAGTTTGGAAGATAGAGTTTATCCAGTGTACTCTTTGTTAAATTTTCCTTAGAATGTCTTTTATTTAAGGGGAAAAGGGCATAAGGACATTAAGAGGACAGAGGCCGCACAGAGTTTGTTGATATTTTCACTTTCCAAATACTAGGCAAGCCCGTTGTCTTCTAAGGTCTAGAGTAGTATTCAAATTATAGCTTTTCCTCTGTCTTCTATCCTTTGCTTTCTGCTGTCCCTGAATTTGCCTACATTGTTGTATTGTGATTCTGTTGTCTACTCCTCACATGTAACACCCCTGCATTTCAAATCACTCATGGTCTGGCCACTCCCTCTTGAATAAAATTAACACTTATATTAAAATAAAATAATTATTTAGCAAACATGCCTATAAACATGCATTTTAAGAATGTTACACATACCTGTGCTAAATTCTCTCTGAATCCCAAAGGTGGCTACTGTCCTGAATTTGGGTTTATTATCCCCACACAGTCATATTTTGACTAGAAATGTATGTAATTCACATGCTATTATTAGGATAATTTAAAATCTGGTATCAGTATCATTATTGTATCTATTGTGCAAAATGTCTTCATTTCTCAGTATTTTCATGTGTATGTAAAATGTAACAGGTAGAGTTTGTTCATTTACAGTGATGAGGAGTATTCTAAGACTGTACCACAAACCTACTCTCTTATTGATCTACTAAATCTACTCTCTTTTTGATGGCCACCTGTTTTTTATTTTCCCCATTAAAAACAATGCTACTATGTGTATTCTTTTTAAAATTCAAGATTTTTGTTCCAAGAACACTTTACATGAGATTTATTTTCAATAGATGTTTAAGGGGAGCAGTAGAACTTATTCATCTTGCATTCCTGAAACTTCATACCTTTTGAAGAGGTGTTCCTTATTTCCACTCCCCCTTCCTTTGGTATCCACCAGTCTCCTCTGTTTCTATGAGTGTTACTGTTTTAGATACCTCATATAAGTAAGAGCATGCAATATTTGTCTCCTCTGACTGGCCTATTTCACTTAACATAATATTCTCCAGGTTCATCCATATTGTGATACATTGGAAGAGTTCCTTCTCATTTTTAAAGACTGAATAATATTCTGCTCCATGTAATGTGCCACATTTTCTCTATTCATCCACTAGTAGGCATTCAAATTGCTTCCATTTCTTGGCTATTGTGAATATTGCTGTAATTCAGAATATGGGAGTGGTGATATTTCTTTGAGAGACTTATTTTACTTTTTCTTTTTTTTTTCAGATAAACATCCAACAGTGGGATTGCTATGTCACATGGTAGTTGTGTTTTTATTTATTATTTATTTACCTGTTTAGTTACTTTACTTTTTAAAAGTTTAATTTTTTGACTTTTATTAGTAAATGTTTGCAATATATAATGATTACATTTAGTGTAGGAGATTGGTACATGCACATAACACATTTCATTCCCTTTCTTTTCCCCCTTCCCTCCACTCCTTTTATTTTTCCAGCATCAGATTAATTTATAAGTCCTTATAAAGCAAATTATCATATATACAGATTAAAAACCAGACTAATAGGCTAAAGAACATATAAAACATGTAAGACAATTGTACTAAGTCAAGGTACACTTTTAGATAGATTGTCTGCACTGGATTACAATATCTTTTTTTCTTTCTCCTTTTTTCTTATTACCTGTCTTTTATTTCATTATATATATATATTTTTTCATATATGAGAAACCATGTGATATTTAAGCTTACATAAAGTATTACTTCACTTAACATTATAGTATCAAGGTGCATCCATTTTCCTACAGGTGACTCAAGTTTATCCTTTTTATGGTTGAGTAGTACTGCACTGTATAAAAAAAACCCACATCTTTTTATTCATTCATCAGTTGATGGGCATTTGGGCTGTTTCCAAGACTTAGCTATTACAAATTGTCCTGCTATAAACATGGGTGTGCATATATTGCTATGGTATGATGCTTTTAATTCTTTCAGGAATATACCAAAAAGGAGAATAGTTGGGTTGAATGGAACCTCTAATTTTAGTTCTTTGAGGAATCTCCACACTGATTTCCACAGTGGTTGCACAAGTGTACACTCCTACCAACAGTGAAGAAAGGTTCCTTTTCCCTACATCCCCTCCAACATTTGTTATAAGTTAATTTCTTGATAAGAACCATTCTTTCTGGAGTGCAATAGAATATCAGTTGTTTTAATTAGCATCTCTCAAATGACCAGTGGTGTTGACCATTTTTAATATATTTTTTTCTGTTTGTACTTCTTTATCTGAGAAGTGTCTATTCATTTCAGATGCTCATTTTTGGATTTGATCTTTAAATTGGGGGGGTATGATTTTTTTTGAGTTCTTTATATATTCTAGATAGTAGTTCTTTGTTTGAGGAACAGCTGGCGAGAGTTTTTTCCCACTCTGTGGCTTGTTCTCTGTGGGTGATTTCTTTTGCTGTGAAAAGGCTTTTTAAAAAGATGTTCCAAGTTGTTGATTCTTTGTAATATTTCCCATGCAATTGAGTTTTGTTCATAAAGTCTTTGCCTACACCTATGTCTTCAAGAGTTCTACCTATTCTCTCTGTTTCTGTTTTAATATTTTAGTTTAGTGTATGGTGAGAGACATGGGTCTAGTTTTAGGCTTCACCATGTGGAAAGCCAGTTTTTCCAGTACTATTTATTAAAGAGGCTGTCTTCTTCCAGTGAAGATTTTTGGCCTCTTTGTTGAAGATAAGGTGGCTGAGTGTGTTTGGAGTTGTTTCTGCACCTGCTAATGTGTTCCATTGATCCTCAGGTCTGTTTTTTTTGCCAGTACCATGTTGTTTTTAATCACAGTAGCTTTGTAGTATAATTTCAAGTCAGGGATTGTGATGTCCCCTGCCTTGCCTTTGTTGCTCAGAATTGTTTTTGCTATTCTAGGTCTCTTCTAGTTTCAAATGAATTTTAGGATTGTTTTCTCTTATTCTGTGAGGAATGCTATTAGTATTTGGATCAGAATTGCATTAAATCTATATAACTATTTTGGGAGTATGGTCGTTTAAACTATGTTGTTTCTTCCTACGCAAGAGCAAGGGATGTCTTTCCATTTTCTTATATCTTCTTCGATCTCCTTTTTCGGAGTACTCTAGTTTTCAATGTAAAGATCTTTTACTTCCTTTGTTGGAGTGATTCCTAAGTATTTCATTTTTTTATGCTATTGTGAAAAGTGTGGTTCCTTAATTTGTCTTTCAATGAGTTTATTATTTGTATACAGGAATGCTGTTGATTTTTGAGTCTTGACTTTGTATCTAGCTGTGTGACTGAATTTGATTATTAAATCTAGAAGTCTTTTGGTGGAGTTTTGGGGGTCTTTTATGTACAGTATCATGCCATCTGCAAATAATGATAATTTAACTTCTTTCTTTCCTGTCTTTATTCCTTTTATTTCTTTCTCTTGCTTGACTCCTATATTGAACAGGAGTAGTGATAGTAGACATCCTTGTCTTGTTCCTGATTTTAGAGTGAAAGCTTTCAGTTTCTGGCCATTTAGTATTTATTCAAATCCTTAGCTCATTTTTTATTTGACTTGTTAAGAGTTTTATTTATTTGGTTGGTTTTGCTATCAAGTTGTATTTCTTTGTGTACTTTGGAAATTAAGCCCTTATTAGACACAGTAGGCCCCTGACTTATGAACATTGAAGTTCCAAACTTTCACATGTGTACTGTATAAGACTCACTTTTCGGCTTTACCAACAAATCTGATTTACGAACAATTCTCTTGGAGTGGAACCTGTTCATAAGTCAGGGGCTTACTCTGATTTGCAAATATTTTCTTCCATTCTATAGATTGCTCTTTCATTTTGTTGATTTTTTTTGTACAAAACTTTTCAGCCTGAGGTAGTTCTACTTATGCTGTAGGTGTGCTGAGACTAATACCATGAAGTTTTCTTATCCTTTTCTTCTTCTGTGTTTTATGTCTTCTGTTTCCATCTAGAGTCTATTCTGAATTGAATTTGTGTATAGTATAGGAAAAAGATCCAATCCGTTCTTTTGTAAGTGGAGGTAATGGTTTAGGTACTACCCTTTATAAAGAGACTATCCTGTTTCCATTCATGACAACCTTGTGGAAGATAGTTGACTTTATCTCCATAGACTTATTTCTAAGTTCTTTATTCTACTTCATAAGTCTATATGTCCACCTTTATGCTACTGCCATGCAATTTCATTTACTGTAGGTTTGTAATTTTGAAATCAGAAAGTGTAATATTTCTATCTTTCTTTTCTCTCAAGATTGTTGTGGCCATTCAAGGTACTTCGTGATTTTTATATGAACTTCAGGATTGTTTTTTCTATTTCTGTAAAAAATATAATTGAAGCTGGGGATTTAGCTCAGTGGTTCCGCTGCCTGCCTCACAGGCACAAGGTCCTGAGTTTGATTCCTGGTACCAAAAAAAAAAACCAAACATATATATATATATGAATGATTGAAATTTTGTTAGAAATTGCATTGAATCTGTAGGTTGTTTTGGGTAATACGTACATTTTAACCTTACTGAGTTTTCTAGTTCATGAACACAGGATATCTTTCTATTATTTGTGTCATTTATGTTTTATTACTGATTTATGGATTTTAGTGTGCAATTCTTTAACTTCCTTACTAGATAGAAAGACAGCTGATTTGTTGCATCTTGCAACTTTACTGAATTCACTTTTTAGTTCTAACAGTTTATAAAGAAATTTTTTTTTGCACTGCTGAGGAATTGAACCCAGGACCTCATAAGTGCTAGACAAGCACTCTGCCACAGAGCTACAGCCACAGCCACATCTAAAATTATTATTATTATTATTATTATTATTTGGTACCAGGGATCAAACTCGGGACCTTGTGCTTACGAGGCAGGCGGCGGAACCATTGAGCTAAATCCCCAGCCATAACAGTTTTTTTTTTTTTTTTAATGTGCAGTCTTTAGGATTTTTCTGTACCATGTCATTTGGAAACTAGGATAGTTTACTTCCTCCTTTGTTATTCAGTGGTCTTTTATTTCTTTTTCTTGTCTTAATTGCTTTGGCCAGGATCACTGGTACTATGTTGAATAGAAGCAGTGAGAGTATTCCTTGATATTGAATATATTAGCTGTGGGCTTTTTGTATATAGTTATTTTGTTGAAATAATTTATCTCTAGTACTAATTTGTTGAGAGTTTTTAACATGAAAGAATAGCATTTTATCAAATGCTTTTCTGTGTCTATTGAGATGGTCATGATTTTTATGGTTCATTCTCTTAATATGGTGTACCACATCTGGTTTTTGTGTTGAATCATTCTTGCAACCCAGGGAAAAATCCCAGTTGCTCATGTTATATGATCCTTTTAAGGTGTTATGGAGTTCAGTTTACTAGTATTTTGTTGAGTATTTTTGCATCTTTATTTGTCAGTGTAATTGGCCTGTGGCTTACTTTTCTTGTGATATCTTTGTCTAGCTTTCATATCAGGGTAAATCTGGTCTTCTAAAATGAGTTTGAAAGTATTTTGTTCATGTCAGTTCTTTGCAAGATATTGAGAAGAATTGACATTAATCCTTTGTGTGTTCGGTAAACTTATCAATGAAACTATCTGATCCTAGGTTTTTCTTTGTTGAGAGTCTTTTGATTATTGATGCAATTTCTCCAGTGGCTATAGGTGTGCTCAGATTTTCTATTTCTTCATGATTCATTCCTGGTAAGTTTCTAAGAATTTATCTGTTTCTTATAGGTTAGTCAGTTTATTGGCATATAGTTGCTCATAATAGACTCTTATGATCCTTTTAATTTCTGTGGCATTATGTTTAATAGCTCTTCTCTCATTTCTCATTTATTTCTGTCTTCTCTGTGTTTTTTTTATTACTTGTCTTTTTTATTTTTCAAAAAAACTCAGTTTTGTTAAGTTTTTCTATTTCATTTATTTCTACTCTCATCATTATTATTTGTCTTTTTGATAAATCTGAGATTAGTTTGTTCTTTTCTAGATCTTTGACTTGTATACATATTGTTTATTTGAGATCTTTCTTCTTTTTTAGTATGTACATTTATAACTATCAACTTCCCTCTCAGAACTGCATCATCACATAAGTTTTGCTGCATAATATTTTAATTTTCATTTGTCTCAATAAAATTTTTACTTTTTTCTTTGATTTATTCTTTGGCCCAGTCATTGATTTAGAATGTATTATTTTACTTTGATTAAATTTTCCTCTTTTCATTCTACTGATGATTTTTAGTTTTATCCTATTATGCTCCAAAGAGATACTCAGTATGATTTCAATCTTCCCAAATTTGTTACGACTTGTGACCTAAGATATGATCTATTCTGGGTAATATTCTTTGTGTATTTGAAAAAAAGTATAGTCATGCCATTGGGTGGAATTCTTCATGTAGGTCTGGTAGGTTCATTTGGTCTACAGTGTTGTTCATGTACAATGTTTTCTCATTGCTTTTCTGTCCAGATGTTCTCTTTACTACAGTATTGAAAATGGAGCATTGAAGATTCCTTCTATTTCTGTCTATTTCTCTTTTCAGTTCTGTTAATGTTTCATTTGTATATTTAGGTACTAGGATATTAGGTACACATATATTTATAATGAACAATTATATTTTCCTTTAAATTGACCCTTTTATCATTATATAATCCTCATCTTTGTCTCTTGTGACTTAAATTCTGTTTTGTTTGAAATAAATCAGTCCTACTCTCTTTTGGTTTCTATATGCATGAAATGTCTTTTTCCATGACCTCAATATCAGCCTCTGTGAGTAAATGCATCTCTTGTAGATAACATTTAATTGGATCTTGTTTTTCATATGTATTGTTACACATAGTTTCTTGTAAAAAAAAAGTGTAAAAATTTTATGCTATATTGTTATTTGCTTAGGATGTTTATCTAGAAATGCAATTATTGGATGATATTGTGTATTTATTTCAACTTCACTTAAAATAGTTAAATTATTCTCTTATGTGTGTGGCTGTGCCAATACATAATTACTCCCTTACAATATGTGTTCTTGTTGCTTTATATCCATGTCAACATGTGTCTTCCCTTCCTGACACTAACTTTTTTTGGTCCATTTGATGGTTGCAAAACGGTATCTAACTGTGATTATAGTATGTAAGAATTTCATGTGTTTTTGGCTAATCTAGTTTCTTCTTTTGTGAATGACCTGTGTACCTCTTAAGTGTCAGTATCATTTATTGATATATTGATTTACATCATTTGTAGGTTCCCTTTAAACCAAATATTTTACATTTTATAAATAATTATTTCATTAATCTTATTGAGTGTGTTGTTTCCTGTTAGGATCCCGCTAGTATAATACATTTATTAGATTAAAGAAGTTTCCATTTTTTGGGCTAAAATTTTATTTCACGATTAGATGTTTAATTTTGTTATTGTCTTTTGTATTTCTTTGTCAATTATATTTTTCTCTTTATTTCTTTAACATAATGGGTTTCATTGATTGATTTTGATGTTTTTCTCATGGATATATCACATAGGGATATTCACTTAGAGTTCTTCTCACTGAGGTTTCTGAGACAGCCATACCTTAAAATCATAGATCTCCATCCAAAATTTGGCATGGATGTTGAGACTACATATACACCAAGAGGGCATGAAAAGTCTTATTACTCTTATTATAAAGCTTTCTAGGAGAATGGGGAAGTTTTCCCAAACTCATCTAAGAAGTGGTTTGAAAGAAAAATGAAGGGCCAGGGATTTAGCTCAGTGGTTCCGCCACCTGCCTCGCAAGTGCAAGGAACCAAGTTCGATCCCTGGTACCAAAAAAAAAAAAAAGAAAGAAAGAAAGAATAACGAAAATCACCTGGCTTGGAATTTTAATGGTGGTTAGGGGTGGGCAGGGATAAGAGCTTTCATGCATCAGTAGAGCTTACAAGGGGTTGGACCTCCCGCCGGCGCCAACCACTGAGCACCTGCACCTTGCTCAATCGTAGTACAGAATGGAAGATGGGGTGAAGCTTAAAAGATGTCAGTGGTGGAGCATTAAAAAAATGGAACCAGAATAATATTACAAGGATTAGACCATCACCAGCTGCACATGGAATTAGATTTATTGGGTTTCTTTTTAGTTTTTATGTTTGAAGAGTGGTTTTTTGTATGTTTAACTGTCTTTTTGGAATTCATGAGTTATTTACAAGGAAAGTGAGTAGTTTACAAGGAAAAATTCTGACTGCTATCAGTTTATTATAGCAACAATTTATTTCCTTTAAACACATAGTTTAGATTACCTTTCACTTCAAGAAAGTTTTTGTTTTGATTTACAGTTTTTAATATATGTATTGTTCCAGTGCTTTAGCTTTCTTTGGCAGAGATTTCTATTCTACACATGTAGAATTTTCTCTTCCTTTCTGTTATATCTAGCCTTTTTTTTAGTTCTTTTTTATTTTTTATTTTTAACATTTTCCTTCTTTCTACTTTCTATAGAAGAATTGCTAAATGTGATCGATTATTCAGTCTGTTCTTTAAAATTTAGTATCTCTAAGGTCTTAGTTTCTAATAATTATAATTTTTTCCTTTTATTTTTAATTTTCTCAAGTTCTGTTACCTTTCTTTTTAACTGTTCCTTTTCTTCAAGCATTTCATTTGTATTTCCTTCAATTCTCATTTAAGTTTTCCAATTATGTTTCTGTCATTTCTTTTAATTCCTTTTTATTCCCTTGGGTTATAGTTTTTCTTATTTTGTGGATACATTTTCTGATATGCTTTTGATTTTTGTGGGAAGGATATTCTGATGATGATTATTATCTTTACAAATTAATTTGGAAGAAACTTGACCATAACCCTTTACTATTGCTCATTTTAAAGAATTTTCTCATTAGTTTTAGAAAGAATGATGGGTCAGTATAATGAATTGGATGTGATTTTGCTTAAGAGTACATATATTGGAGGGTTAGGTATCCCAAGTGGCAATGTTAAGAGTTGGTTAAGAGGTGGAGCTTACTGCATGGTAATTAGGCCATTGGAGTGCTGACCCTGGAAATAATTAATGTAGTTCTTGTGGGACCCTGATTAGTTCTCTTAGAAAGATAATGTATTTGTTACCTAGAATTACTTTTGCTATTCTAGGACTTTTTTGGTTCCAAATGAATTTTTGGATTGTTTTCTCAAGTTCTGTGAAGTATGCTGCTGAAATTTCAATTGGGATTGCATTGAATTTATTTAGCAGTTTTGGAACTTGGTGAGTATCACGATCCCCAACTTGAAACTATACTACAAAGCTACTGTGATAAAATAAAACAAAACAAACAAACAGAAAAATATCATGGTACTGGAAAAGAAACAGACCCAAGGATCAGTGGAACCGATTAGAGGATGCAGAAACAACGCCAGACACACTCAACCACCTCATCTTTGACAAAAGAACCAAACACACTCACTGGAGAAAAGATAGCCTCTTCAATAAATGGTGCTGGAAAAATTGTGTTTCAACCTGCCAAAGATTAAAACTAGATCTATATATCTCACCATGTACTAAACTAAAATCAAAATAGATTAAAGATCTAAATATTAAAACAGAAACACTAAACTGCCTTGAAGAGAGGTTAGGTAGAACTCTTGAAGACATTGGTGTAGGAAAAGATTTCATGAACAAAACCTCAGTTGCATGTGAACTAGCACAAAGAATCAACAAGTGGGATCTCATCTTTTTAAAAGGCTTCTCCACAGCAAGAGAAACCACCAACAGCACGAAGAGATAACCTGCAATGTGGGAAAAAATTTTTACCAGCTGTTCTTCAGATGAAGGTCTACTATCTAGAATATATAAAGAACTTTAAAAAAATCAGACCTCCTAAATTTAAGGACCCAATCCAAAAATGGGCATCTGAAATGAACAGACATTTATTAAAGATGTAGAAATAGCAAATAAACATGAAACAATGTTCAACATCACTGGTCATTCAAGAGATGCAAATGAAAACAACGCTGAGATTCCACCTCACCACAGAAGGAATGCCTGCTATCATGAAATCAACCAATAGCAAATGCTGGCAGGGTTGTGGGGAAAAGGAATCCTTCTTCACTGCTGGTGGGAGTGTAGACTGATGCAACCACTGTGGAAATCAGTATGGAGATACCTCAAAAACGTAAGTTTAGAGGTCCCTCTTGACCCAGGTATTTCCCTGCTGGGTATCTTCCTAAAAGAATGAAAAGAATCATACCACAGTGATATGAACCCATGTTCATAGCTGCATTTTATAATAGCTAAAACTTGGAAACAGCCCAATTACCCATCCACTGGAGACTGGATAAAGAAAATGTGGTTTTCTTTTATAAAATGGAGTACTACTCAGCCATAAAAACTGAGAAATTAGAGACATTTGTAGCTAAATGGATGCACATTGAGGTGATACTCTTAAGTGAAATAAATAGAACATGTATGTGTAAATACCAAATAGCTTCTCTGGTGTGAGAAACTGAAAATGTAAAAAAGAATCATAATGTATAGTAAATAATGTGAAATAGTAAGAAAATGTGCAAAGGGGAAGGGCAAGTGGGAGGGGTGGGAGAAAGGGAAAAAGGGAAAGGAATAAATAGGAAAAAAGGAAAATATGGAAACAAAGTCTTTGTAAATAGTGAGGGGTGGAGGGCTTGAAGGGAGAGCAGGGGAATGGGGAAAAAATAAGAACCAAGATAGATTATGTAAAGGTACAAATTCCCCAAAATTAACATCAGCATATTATATACCTAAAATGTACCAATAAAACTAATGGATTAAAAAAAAGATGATGTGAAAGAGCAAGCCTGAAGTCTCCCTGCTGTCTGGCTTCCTATCTTTTCATGTGATCTCTGTCACACACTTGCTCACACTATTCCCATCCACCACATAATGCAGGTAGGAGGCCTTGCCCAGAGCTGTGATGCCAGTGTATCACCTTGACCTCCAAAACTGTCAGCTAAATCTCTCTTCTTTTTTGTGTGTTAAATTCTTTTATTGGTACATTGTAGGTATACAACACAATTACATTTCTCATTGGGAATTGTACCTTTACATAATGCATCTTCATTCTTATTTTTTCCCCATTCCTAGCCCTCCCTTCACCCCCTCCACCCTTCCCTATTTACAAAGACTTTATTTCCATTTTTTCCATTTCTCATAATTTTTCCTTTCCCTTCTTTCCTTTCCCCTGCCCCTCCCACTACCCCTACCCCTTTGGACCTTTTCTTCCTATTTTGCATTATCGATTATTCATTCTAATCATTGGTACATTTTAGGTATACAATATAATGACATTCATCATTGGAAATTTGCAACTTTACATAGTCTCTCTTGGTTCTTATTTTTCACCCTTGCCCAGCCCTCCCTTCAACCCCTCCAGTCCTCCCTATTTACAAAGATTTTGTTCCTATTTTTCCATTTTCTCATATTAATCCCATTCCCTTCTATCCTTTCCCCTATCCCTCCCACTTCCTTCCCCTATGCCCCTTTTCTTCCTATTTCACATAACCTATTATACATTTTAATCCTTATTTTCACTTTCTGTTTCTCACACCAGAGAAACTATTCAGTATTTATACATGTGTGTCCTATTTATTTCACTTAAAGAGTATCGCCTCAATGGGCATCCACTTAGCTATAAATGTCTCTAATTTCTCATTTTTTATGGCTGAGTAGTACTCCATTTTATAAAAAAACCACATTTTCTTTATCCAGTCTCCAGTTGGTGGGTATTTGGGCTGTTTCCAAGTTGTAGCTATCACAAACTGTGCTGCTATGAACATGGGTGCACATATATCACTGTGGTATGATTCTTTTAATTCTTTGGGGAAGATCCCCAGAAGGGGAATAGTGGGGTCAAATGGGACTTCCAGTCCTAGTTCTTTGAGATATCTCCATACTGATTTCCACAGTGGTTGCACCAGTCTACACTCCCACCAGCAGTGGAGCAGGGTTCCTCTTTCCCCACAGGCCCGCCAGCATTTGTTATTGGTTGATTTCATAATAGCAGCCATTCTTTCTGGAGTGAAGTGGAATCTCAGCATTGTTTTCATTTGCATCTCTCAAATGACCAGTGATGTTGAACATTTTTTCATGTATTTATTTGCTATTTCTACTTCTTTTTCTGAGAAATGTCTGTTCATTTCAGATGCCCACTTTCGGATTGGGTCTTTAAATTTGGGAGGTCTGATCTTTTTAAGTTCTTTATAGATTCGAGATAGTAGACCTTTGTCTGAGGAAAAGCAGATGAAGATTTTTTCCCACATTGTGGGTTGTCTCTTCACACTGCTGGTGGTTTCTCTTGTTGTGCACAAGCTTTTTAATAAGAATAGATCCCACTTGTTGATTGTTTGTGCTAGTTTATGGGCAACTGAGGTTTTGTTTATAAAATCTTTTCCTACACCAATGTGTTCAAGAGTTCTACGTAACCTCTGTTCCAACTGGTTCAGAGTTTCTATTTTAATATTTAGATCTTTAATCCATTTTGATTTTAGTTTAGTGCATGGTGAGAGATATGGTCTAGTTTTAATCTTTGGCAAGTTGAAAGCCAGTTTTTCCAGCACCATTTATTAAAGAGGCTATCTTTCCTCCAGTGAGGGTGTTTGGCTCCTTTATCAAAGATGAGATGGCTGAGTGTGTCTGGCATTGTTTTTGCATCTTCTAATCTGTTTCACTGGTCCTCAGGTCTGTTTCTTTGCCAGTACTATGCTGTTGTTATCACAGTAGCTTTGTAGTATAGTTGCAAGTTGGGGATTGTAATACCCCCTGCCATATCTCTGTAACCTAGAATTGCTTTTGATATTCTGGATCTCTTCTTGTTCCAAATGAATTTTTGGATTGTTTTCTCAAGGTCCATGAAGTGTGCTGCTGGGATCTCAATTGAAATTGTGTTAAATCTATGTAGCAGTTTTGGAAGTATGGCCATTTTCGCTATGTTAATCCTTCCTACCCAGGAACAGGGGATGTCTGTCCATTTTCTGATATCATCTTCAATCTCTCTTTTCAGAGTAGTATAGTTTTCAGAGAAGAGGTCTTTGATTACTTTCGTTAGGTTGATTCCTAGGTATTTCAGTTTTTTGGATGCTATTGTGAAAGGAATTATTTGCCTTATTTCCCTCTCAGTGAGTCTGTCATTGGTGTAGAGGAAAGCTATTGATTTTTGTGTGTTGACCTTGTAACCAGCGACTTGACTGAATTTGGTTATTAAGTCTAGAAGACTTTTGGTGGAGTTCTTGGGGTCTTCTATATAGA
This sequence comes from Heterocephalus glaber, assembly GCF_053883595.1. NCBI lineage: Eukaryota > Metazoa > Chordata > Mammalia > Rodentia > Bathyergidae > Heterocephalus > Heterocephalus glaber. The sequence continues at coordinate 14,984,959 of NW_028258303.1, forward strand.
GTATCATGTCATCTGCAAATAATGACAATTTGACTTCTTCATTTCCTATCTCTATTCCTTTTATTTCTTTCTCTTGTCTAATTGCCATGGCTAATGTTTCCAAAACTATATTGAACAAGAGTGGTGATAGTGGCCATCGTTGTCTTGTTCCTGATTTTAGTGTAAAGGATTTCCGTTTTTGACCATTTAGTATGATATTGGCTGTTGGTTTTTCATAGATGGCTTTTATCAGTTTGAGATAGAGACCATCTATTCCAATTTTTTGGAGGGTTTTTATCATAAATGCATGGTGGATTTGGTCAAATGCTTTTTCTGCATCTATGGAGATAATCATATGGTTTTTGTCCTTGGCTGTATTGATACAGTGTATTACATTGATTGATTTGCCTATGTTGAACCATCCTTGCATCCCTGGGATGAATCCCACTTGATCAGGGTGTATGATCTTCTGCATTCTATTTGCCAGTATCTTATTAAGGAGTTTTGCATCTATGTTCATTAGTGCTATTGGCCTATGGTTCTCCTTTTCGGCTGGGTCTTTCTCTGGTTTGGGGTTCAAGGTGATGCTTGCTTCCAGGAATGAATTTGGGAGTATTGCTTCCCTTTCAACTTCATTGAAGAATTTATACAGTAGTGGCAGTAGTTCCTCTCTAAATGTCTTATAGAATTCAGCAGTGAACCCATAAGGGCCCAGGCTTTTCTTACTTGATAAGTTTTTAATTACATTTTCAATTTCATTGGTTGATATTGGGTTGTTCAGAATTTTTAGGTCTTCTTTGTTCAACTTTGGAAATTCATGTGAATCTAAGAATTTGTCCATTTCTTCTGTATTGTCCATCTTATTGGCGTATAGGTTCTGGAAGTAGGTATCAATGGTCCTCTGGATTTCTGCTGGGTCTGTTGTAATTTCACCCTTTTCATTCCTAATTGCATGGATTTGGGCCTTTTCTTTCCTTTTTCTGACAAGGTTGAGTAAGGGTTTGTCAATTTTGTTGATTCTTTCGAAGAACCAACTCTTGGCTTCATTGATTTTTTTGTATCATTCTCTTAGTCTCCATTGCATTGATTTGTCCTCTGATGTTTATAATTTCATCCCTTGTATGAGCTTTGGGTTTGTCCTGCTCTTCTTTTTCTAGAAGCTTGAGGTTCAGCATCAGGTTTTTTAATTGGGCTCATTCTGTTTTCCTAATATGCATATTCACTGCTATGAATTTCCCTCATGAGATTGCTTTCATGGTGTCCCATAGATTCCTGTATGTTGCATTGTCATTGTCATTTAATTGAAGGAACTGTCTGATTTCTTTAATTTCCTCTGTGACCCATTGCTTGTTCAGAAGTATGTTGTTCAATTTCCATGTGTTTATGAAATTTTTCCAGTTTCTTTTGCTATGGATCTCCAATTTCATTGCACTATGGTCTGATAATATACAGGGGATAACTTCAATTCTTTTGCACTTACTTTAAACTTACTTAAACATGTTCTATGTGTGAGTATGTGGTCTATTTTTGAGAATGACCCATGTGCAGCTGAGAAGAATGTGTATTCTGATTTTGTGGGGTGGAAGACTTTGTAAACATCTGTTAAATTCATTTGTTCAAGAGTTCAATTGAGTTCTAGTATTTCATTACTTATTTTTTGTCTAGTTGATCTATCTATTTGTGACAGTGGGGTGTTGAGGTCCCCTATTACAATTGTATTAGTGCATATATGACTTTTCATGCCCGTTAGTATTTGTTTTATATAGTTGGGTGCACTAGTGTTTGGTGCATAGATATTTATGATTGTCATCTCTTCTTGTTGTATTGTTCCCTTTACAAGGATGTAGTGTCCTTCTTCATCTCTCTTAATCAGTGTTGGTTTGAAATCTACTTGATTTGGAAGAGGATAGCTACTCCTGCTTTTTTTCAGGTTCCTGTTACATGGAGTATTGTTTTCCACCCTTTAACTTTCAGCCTATGAGTTTCCTTCTGAATTAAGTGTGTTTCTTGTATCCAGCATATTGTGGGATTTTGCTTCTTGACCCATTCTGCCAGTCTATTTCTTTTGATTGGTGAATTGAGACCATTAACATTGATGGTTATAACTGAAACATATTGACTTGTCATTGCCATGACTTTTTCTCTTTGTTGGGTTTTCCCCATCTACATTTAATTTCTTGTCATGCCAGATGGGTTCATTCTGCTTTGCTTCCTGGGTTGTGATCCTCAATGTCTGTTCCTATGGTATTGTGTAAAATTTTTTGGAGTGCTGGTTTGGTATTCATGATGTTCCTAAGGTGCTCTTTGTCATGAAAGTATCTTATTTCTCCATCAATTTTGAAAGCTAGTTTTGCAGGGTACATCAATCTGGGTTGGAGGCTGTTTTCTTTTAGGGCTTGGACTATGTCACTCCAAGCTCTTCTTGCCTTGATGGTTTGTGTTGAGAAGTCTGCTGTGATTCTGATGCTCTTTCCTTTGTATGTGATGTGTTTCTTTTCTCTAACTGCTTGTAGAACTTTGTTCTTGTGTTGAATTTCTGGAATCTTAACAATTATATGCCTATGTGTAGATTTTTTTTGATCAAGGCTATTTGGAGTCCTATATGCCTCACTTATCTGTATGTCAATTTCTTTTCCCCCCACTTGGGAAATTTTCTGCCATTACTTCTGTGAAGAGTTTTTTATGTCATCTGCACGCTCTCCTGTTTCTTCATTGACTCTAATCAGTCTTATGTTATTCTTCTTTGTATCGTCTAGCAGCTGCTTTATTGATTTCTCGTGTTCTCTTATAATTTTGAAGCAATTTTTCTTTTCCTGGTCATTAATTGAATTCTTATCTTCTATGTCTGAAATTCTGTCCTCACATTGGCTCATTCTGCTGTGTAGACTTTCAATGGAGTTTTTCATCTCCTGGAAATCTATTTGCATCTGTTTTATGGATTCCATTTGTTTCCTATGTTGGGATTTCATCATGTTCCTCAGCTCCTCTCTAGATTTATCAATCATGTCTTGCACTATGCGCACAATGTCTTCTGTTATCTGAGAAATTATTTCTGATTTCATTTTTTCCAGATCCCCTTTTGTTGCCAGTTCAGTGGGTCCAGGTGGTTGAGTATCAGAGTGTTCCATCTCATTTCCCTTTGGGGTTGCTGTAGGTGATCTGGAAGTCTGGTTTTGAGACTCATTTATGTGTTTTCTCATTTTGATTGGGGGTACGGTGGGTGCTGTTGGTGCCTGCAGGGATTACCTCCTCTGAGGTGGGAGAGGTGGGACAGGAGCCGGCAGGGGTGGGAGGGATGGTGGCCCAGAAGCCCCTTCCTCTGGACCAGGAGCAGCTGGAGGGATGGTGGCCGGGAAGCCCCTTCCTCTGGCCCAGGAGCAGTGGGATGGTGGCTCAGAAGCCCCTACCTCTGGGCCGGGAGCAGTGGGACCCAGTACTGTGGTCTGGTGGTCTGGTGTCCTCTGCATCTTTGTAGTTTGGAACCAGGTGACTATACAGAGGAGCAGGGGGGGTGTCCAGTGGATTGCTGCTGGGGTGCGGGCTGATTCGGTGTGTTCTGCGAGACTCGCGACCTTGGTAGGGCATCCGCAGACCTGCCTGTCTGCAGCAGACCGACCTGGGGCATTCCGCGTGACTCACAACCTCAGATTCTACTCCAAGCAGGTTTTTTCAGAGTGTAGTAGTTTGCCTTGGAAATGAGTTTCAGTATTTTCCTTTTCATAGTTCACTGTGCCAAGATCATTTTAGTCTGTCCAATTTTACTGCTTTTTTTCTTGCTTTAACCTTTTAAATAGATTGTTTAGGACATCGTTCAGTTTCAGATGGTTTTTTTCATATTGACCTGGTGCATTTAGCATTGCATAACTGTTGGGAAACTTCAGATTTTTTTCATGTAAAGCTATCAGAAGCCCATTGCCTTTTCTCTGCTTTACCTCAGTCTGTATCTGATACTATGAGATTTTGGTTGGTAATTTGTCTGTTCATGCTTTGGAGTTTCAGAAGATACCACATCATTTAGGGTTTTTGTTTTTGAGACAGAGTCTCATTAAGTAGTCCAGGGTGGCTGAATTGACCGTCTATTCCAGACTCCAACTCATGATCCTCCTGCCTCAGCTTCCTGAGAGCTGGGATTGTAAGTGTGTGCCACTATGTCTGACACTTAGTTTTTTGGGTTTTTAAAAATGTTTTATGTAAGTTTTTGGTTTTTCTTTTCTAATTTATATGTCTATTTCCATGGATGATTAGGAAAAATTAAAAAATAAAACTATCCTTCTCCAGCTTCTCACTTCCCAGTATCCTAATTCCTCTTGGTATGCTTTTATGAAGGAAGTTGTGCAAGGCTGGTGTTATCTCTGTATAAATATTTGGAAGAACTCTCTAGTGAAACTATCTGGTTCTATGTAATATGTTAAAACTTTTATTATGGAAAATATAAATACATACAAAATAGGGAGACTTAGTATAACCAACACCTACCTTCAACAATTATCTCTACATATTAAGTCTAGTTTCATCAAAAAATCCCACCAGTGCATAGCAACAGATCATTCCGAAGTTAATCCTAGACCTCATTTCAATTGCAAACATTTCTAAGTGCTATGCTTTTAGGACATTTATGTTTTTGGTGAATTTTTCATTTTATTTTTTTCCATTAAGTTTATTGATACATTTTAGGTATAAAATACAGTTACATTTATCATTGGGATTGTGTACCTTTACATAAATATCTTGGTTCTTATTTTTTTCCCCTTTCCCTGCCCTCCCTTCACCCACTCTATGCTTCCCTTTTTGCAAAGACTTTGTTTCCATTTTTTTCCTTTTCTCATATTTTTTCTTTTCCCTTCTTTCCTTTCCCCTACCCCTACCACTTCCCCTACTCCTTTAGACCTTTTCTTCCTATACACAATATCAATTATACATTTTAAAAATTATAATATCAACATCTAGAAGACATTACCACAGATTTTACAGAATTTAAAAGGATATAGAAAGCATATTACAAAAATCTTTTTTGAAATAAATTTGACAATTTCTAAAAAGTACCTTGGAAGACAAATTAATGCAACTAACTCTGGAGGAAATATAAAATTTGAATAGCACCTATTAAAAAAAGTATTATCCTAGCTTGAAAAGCTACCTATATGTCAACAACAGGCTCATATACATTTTAACTGATAAATTATATCAAACATTTAAAGCAGAAAAAAGAACACTTCTCTCATTTTAGGAAATCAATATTGAGCTAATACTAAAACTGGATAAAGATAATAGAAGAAAAATGTATTAACATAGATAAAAATTTGTTTAACAAACAAAGTATTAGAAGTCAGATCTGGCAGTATGTAGAAAGTGGTTTTATTATATGGATGGCAGTGTTGGTTCAGCATTGGAAGATCCACCCCCAAAAGTCATCATTTTAACAGAGGAAAGGAAAAGGCCATATGATCCTGTCACTAGCTGGAGAAAAAGTATTGGACTAAATTCTACAGCTGTTCATGGTAAAAGCTATCAGGACACTAGAAGTAGAACAGAGCTTTCTCAACAGATAAGCCATGTACTCCACATTTCCAGCAAAAATGCCTTATATGAATGGAGAAGATACAATGCTTTTGCCCTAAGGTGGGGAACAAGGGCAGATATGTCTATGTTTCATCTGTCCATTAAACTTTGAAACATAGGCCCACACCAAAATAGACTGGCAATAAAATGATACAATTAGGATAGGATTGGCAAGATAGAAGTGAAATCTTTATATGTAGAAGAAATGATCATCTACAGAGAGAATACTAAGAAATCTCTATGTGTCCCTAGAACTTGTATTTGAATTTAGCAGGATTAGAAAACAAAAGGTATATATAAAAATTCAGGTCTATGTATATTTGCTATAAATGAATAATTGGATATTGAAATTTAAAAGTTATGTAGGAGTAAAAAGGACCTAGAAAAAACAAAAAAAAAACAGTGTTGGAAGACATTTATTACCTAATTTTAAGACTTCCTTGAAAGCTACAGTAATCAAGGCAGTGTTGGTGTAAGGAAAGACATATAGTTTATTGGAATAAAACAGAGAATCTAGAAATAGAACCACACATATATGGTCCACTGAGTTTTTAAAGATTATTTAACATTAACATTTTATAGAACATGAACTCAATTCAAGAGCAGAGGAAAAGACAGTGTTTTCAGCAAATGGTACTAGAAAATCTAGTATCTGTGTGTAAAAAATTAACCTCAACCCTTTACTTCTATACATAAAAATAACTTGAAAGGATCTATGAACCTAAATATGAATGATTAAAACTATAAAACTTTAAGAAGAAATTATAAGGGAAAATGTTCATGAATTTAGTGTAGGCAAGAATTTCCTAGGATATAAAAAACATGATGTATAAAAGAAAACAATTGATAAATGAGATTTTATCAAAATTTAGAACTTTAAATGACATTGTTAAGAAAATGAAAAGTAGTCCTTAAACAGATCATATTTATAATGCATATAACCTATAACTAGAATATATAAAGAACTCTTACAGCTCATTAATAGACAATCCAATTAAAAAGTGGACATAAGAAGATGATAAATAGCCAGTATAGCACAAGGAAAGATGTGCAACACTAGAATTAGAAAAATACTAATCAGTACAATAACAAGATTGAATTATACACTCATTAGGGAGATGAGGTTAAAAGTTTTAAAAGAACAAATGTCAGCTTAGGTGTGAACCAGTTAGAACTTTCTAATACTACTAATGTGAATATAAAATGATAAAACCATTTTGGAAAACAATATAGAAATTTCTTGTATTACTGTTAAGAACCAACAGTTCTGTTCTTAAATTTTTACTTAAGAGGAATGAAAACACATGTTCACAATAGATTTGTACATACAAGTTGACTATCCCTTATCTGAAATTCTTGGGACCAGAGTGTTTCAGATTTTGGTTTGAAATCCACTTGATCTGCAAAGAGGAGAGCCACTCCTGCTTTTTTTTGTGTTCCTGTCACATGGAGTATTGTTTTCCACCCTTTCAGTCTATGAGTTTCTTTTTGAATTAAATGTGTTTCTTGTATGCAGCATATTGTTGGATCTTGCTTCTTGACCCATTCTGCCAGTCTATTCCTTTTGATTGGTGAATTGAGACCATTAACATTGATTTTTATAATTGATATGTATTGACTTATCATTGTCATGACTTTTTCTTTCTGTTAGATTCTCCCCCTTTGCATTTAATTTCTTGTCATGCCCGATGGTTTCATTTTTCTGGGCTTCCTGGCATTGTGATCCTTGTTGTCTTTTTCTAGGATATTGTCTAAAAGTTTTTGGAGTGCTGGTTTGGCATTCATGAAGTTCCTAAGGTGCTCTTTGTCATGAAAGTATCTTATTTCTCCATTAATTTTGAAAGATAGCTTTGCAGGGTACATCAATCTGGGTTGGAGGCTGTTTTCCTTTAGGGCTTGGAATACATCATTCCAAGCTCTTCTTGCCTTGAGAAGTTTGTTGTGATTCTGAAGGGCTTTTCTTTGTATGTGATTTGTTTCTTTTCTCTAACTGCTTGTAGAACTTTGTTCTTCTGTTGGATTTCTGGAATCCTAACTATTATATGCCTATGTGTAGATTTTTTTGATTAAGTCTATTTGGAGTCCTATATGCCTCACCTATCTGTATGTCAAGTTGTTTTCCCCTCCTTGGGAAGTTTTCTCCCATCACTTCTGTGAAGAGTTTTTTAATGTCATCTGCACTCTCTCCTGTTTCTTCATTGACTCTGATCAGTCTTATGTTATTCTTCTTTGCATTGTCTAGCAGCTGCTGGATTGATTTATCATGGTTGCTTACAATTTTGAAGCAATTTTTCTTTTCTTGGCCATTAATTGCAATCTTTGCTTTTATATATGAAATTCTGTCCTCACATTGGCTCATTCTGCTGCATAGACTTTCAGTGGAGTTTTTCATCTCCTGGAAATCTGTTTGTATCTGTTTTATGGATTCCATTTGTTTCCTATGTTGGGATTCCATCATGTTCCTCAGCTCCTCTCTAGATTTATCAATCATATCTTGTACTATGAGCACAATGTCTTCTGTTATCTGAGAAATTATTTCTGATTTCATTTTTTCAGATCCTCTTTTGTTGCCAGTTCAGGGAGTCCAGGTGGTTGAGTATCAGAGTGTTCCATCTTGTTTCCCTTTGGGGTTGTTTTAGGTGATCTGGAAGTCTGGGTTTGAAACTTATTTATGTGTCTTCTCATTTTAATGGGTGGTGGGGTGGGGATGCTGCTGCTGCCTGCACCGCTCACCTCCTCTGTGTTGGGGGGGGGGTATGGCGGCCCAGAAGCCTCCTCCTGTGTGCTGGGAGCAACTCACCTCCTCTGTACTGGTGGGGGTGGTACAGTGGCCCAGAAGCCTGGAGAGATTATAGTTTGTCAAGGTTTCAGTCCATAGCTGGTTTCAAGGCAAGGCAGCATAGCAGAGGTACATCACAGAGGAGAAAGAGCTCATACCAAAATTTGGCTCATTTTATTATGGATAACCTTCTCATATCTGATAGTTCCTTGTTTTGAAGCCTGTTCAGCCAAATATTAATGTAGGTATACCAATATTGTTTTGGTTTTGGCTTTTTACAGATTATTTCCATTTGTTATTTAAACTTCATCTTCATGTTACAGATACTTCTTTCATGACTAATATATTTTTATATCCTTTAATGATATATTTAATATATTTATGTTACATTTATAATATTTGTGTATTTAAATAAATCATCTTACTAAAGATTTCTTTTTGTGTTACCTTCTAAAATGTTCCTTTTTGTTTTTTGCTTTCTTCTAATCACTATAGATTTAACAATTTTATTAATCTTCAAAGAACCAGATTTTAGTTTCTCTTGTTATTTATTTATTTAGTTAGTTAGTGGTACTGGAAATTGAACCCAGAGCCTTTGCATTGAGTTACATCCTCAGCTCTTTGTTCAATTTTTTTTATTGCCCAAGCTGTATTCAAACTTGCTATCCTGCTGCCTTCGCTTGCCAGAGTTCTGGGATCACAGGCATATGCCAGCATGCTCAGCTTCTCTTGCTTTGCTGATTGATTTTTAACATTTCCTTTCATTTTTTAATGTTACCTTGAATGTTATATTCTTTTGCTACTATTTTAGTAGTTATGCTAAATAGTAAAACAATGAATGTTTGACTTATTAACATGTAGCATTAATGTATACTGCTACCACTATTCTGAACAATAAACCTTCTAACTTTCCCTCCATTTATTACAATTCCAATTTGTGTACAATTATAATGTGAATTTTAATTATCTTATTTTTAAATTTAAATACAATGATACTGCTAATATTTTATTGAATAAATATTAATTAGGATTTATGCATATATACACAATGCATTTCATTTTTTTCATTTCTGCCTGTCTAATCTTCCATTTTGATCACTATTTACATTGCATTAACCAGGTTACAAATTTTCTCTATTTTTGTTTGTCTAGCAAGTATCATTTTACATTTCTTCTTGTAGAATATTTCTACTCTATCTAAAACTTTATATTCTTTAACATGTTAAGGATATCATCCTATGATCTTCTTTTCCCAGTGTTTCTACTGAAAAATCAGCGATTAATTTTTGTGTGGTTTTTCTAAAAAAAGTTGCTCATTTTTATGTTTGACTCCTATAAATGTATCATTTTTCTGACTATTAAATCTTTTTATCTTTGATTATATGTACAAGTGTGGATTTTCTTCTTCACTTCATACTTAGTATTCAATAGCTTCTTCAGTGGCTGTTGTCCTGTCTTTCATCAGTTATTTTCTTCAGATATTACTTCTGTCTTCTTTTCATACTCCTGGCTATCTGTGACTACAATTACATGTAGGATGGATTCTCATTATATACACCCCATGTCTTGTAAACTCTCCTCTGTGTTTTGTATGATGTAATCTAGATTTTTTTCTGACCTATTTTCTCTATTATCTTTTCATCTGTTTAAATCTGATAGTTCATTGAGTTCTTAATTTTAGTTTATATTATTAAATCTGTTAGCTTCTTTTGAATGATTTTCAGTTTTCTGACAAAGTTCATAATTTTGTCTTTTATTTTCTTGAAATAGTAAGCTCAGCTATTTAGAATGTGTACCTGAAAATGTAATGTATGAAGCCCCTGTGGGTTAGTTTCAAGCTTTTTGTATTGTATCTCTTGGGTTTTTGTTCCTGTTACCTTATTGCTGTGGATATGTTGCCTTAATCTTGTGTTTTTACTTTGTGCAAGATATTATATTTGTAAACTTGTAGAACTATTTCAATAACTAAGATAGTGTTTTCCTTACAGGGGAGTTTCTGTTTGCTTTTCCTAAGTACATAGTATGCTCTTAATCTAGAATAACTTACACAATTTCATAATCAGATATGCAGTGTTGTCACAGTATGTTTATGGGCCGCTCAAGTTTTTGATTTTCAGAGATACTCTTTTCTTGGTCATCTTTCAATTTCAATGTCAGCTCTGTTAGTCGTAAAAGACTCTCAGAATTCTGCTCAGCCTCTCAACTATTCCCCATGTCTTTGGCAAATACTTCTAGAGATGAAACATCCCCACAAGGTGAACTGTATTCTGAGGATTCTATTCCCAGTTCTGATTCAAGTGATCTTTCAGTCTTGTGATTTCTCCAGGGCTTTTGAACAGACTAAAAAATATTTTATCTAGTTTTCTAATTAACTCAAATTAATCCAAAGGAGATTGTGTATCATCATTGAATGTGAAATCCCCCCCATTGGTCTTGCATTTATTTTTTGATCAGTTTGTAAAGCTCTTTAACTTGTTAAAATTTTGACATAATTATATTAAATTCATAAAGTTTTTTGTAGAAAATTAGCATTTTCATAATATTTAATATTAAACACATGGACAAACTATCTCTCCATTTACTTAAGTTTTTAATTATAATCTATTAAGTTAAAATATTCTAATGTTTTTCTCTAACTTTTGATATAATTTTTCCTCTTTAATCTGCTAGTGTGGTAAATAGCATTAATATTTTTAAAAAGTTGAACCAATCTTTCCCTTCATATACATTGCTAAATCAGTTTGCAAGTATTTTAATTATGATTTTTAATGTTTCTCGATACACACAATAACTTTATCATATAAATAAGATTAGCATGTACTTTTTTCTTAAGTTTTATTAGTTTTATAAAATATTTGGGAACATTTTTTGTATTTCTATTCTTTCCTGAAGATTTTAAATGTTGGAATTATCCATTACTTTTTTTTCCCCCCATTTCAGAATATTAGTTTATGTGTGAGTGGTGGAACAGGATGGGGATAGTATTGTAACTGTAAATTTAATTTCTTTCATATTTTAGTGAGTTACATTTGACTTAATTCTCTCTCTCTTTTTTTTTTTGGTACTGGGGATTGAACTCAGGTCCTTGTACTTGTGGGGCAGGCGGTGGAGCCACTGAGCTAAATCCCTGGCCCAGTGAGTTACATTTGAAAACCTTTTTGTAACTTTTTTTTGGTTTTTTTGGTACCAGGGATCAAACTTGGGAACTTGTGCCTGCGAGGCAGGCAGTGGAACCACTGAGCTAAATCCCCAGCCCTTGTAATAGTTTTTAAGTAAGTTGGAACAACGTTCATGGTATTCTTTTACTGAATATCTTTCTATAGTTGAATCACTTTTGATTTTGCTTATGACATTTTCTTAAAGTTGTGTAATTAAACATCAATATTTTATTTTATTGAATCATGATTTCAGGCCATCATTAGAAAGCTTTTTCCCATTTACTTTCTTCTAGTATCGCTAGAGGTTTCATTTTTTTAATGTTTAGATCTCGTGTCCATTTCAATTTATTATGTTGTGAAATATAGATCCTGTTTTATCTTTCTTCAAATAGATATCTAGTAATACCACATAATCTATTTAAAAAGTTTTTCTACTTTCACGACTTGAGATTTTACCTATGTTAAGTGTTCTTATATATTTTGGTCTGGTTTCGGACTTTCTGTTTTTCTTATTTATTCATATACCCACCAGTGTTTTACTATGTTATTTGGAATGTGTTTAATATACCATATCCCTACTCCCTCTAACAGCTTTGTTCATGAATTTTGTAGTTATTCTTACATGTTTATTCTTTCATGTTCTATTTTAAATATGAACTTTCATATAAACTTGTTCTTCAAAATCTTGTTGATATTTTTATTGGTATTGTTTTATATTTGTGAACTAATTTAAGACCACCTACATTTTTCTTTCTTTCTTTTTTTTTTTTTTGGTACTGGGGATTGAACTCGGGTCCTTGTGCTTGTGAAGCAGACGGCGAAACCACTGAGCTAAATCCCTGGCCCCTACATTTTTAATTATTGTTAAGTCCCTAGTACCTAACATGTTGCCAGACACAGAACAGACTTGTAACAAATATCTGTTAGATAAACAATAGATGAATAAGCAAACACTTTTATAGTGTATAACTTTTAAAACTTGACTAAAAAAAGGCATGTCTTTAAGTATGTTTTTTAAAAATAAAAATTTAAAAATACCTGCTTATAAAGTTTTAATGTTAACAAGTGTGGGTTTTTTTTGTCTTAAAAGATCTTTTTGTAGGATTACTAAATACAACTCCCAATTAGCTCCCATGACAACTTTGAATATATTTTTAAAAGGTGCCCCTTCTTCAAAAATTTTACTAGTATTTGATGGACAATTGTTATAGTCTCATGTTTTCAGGGATAAATTACTGTATTACTCAAATAAATGTTCAAATATATGACTTTTGCCATGTAGCTAGCTCTCCTTAGGATTGTGCAGTGTACAAGATGCATGATTGTACATAGCTGTCCCATGTTCTGTTCAAAACAGATATGAAGAGAGGTAATGACATGAGCAATAATTAAAGGGTTATCATTTTCAAGAGAAGATTACAAGCCTGATCACTAAAAGTAGATCAATGTTTCAAAGAGTTTTCTCTTTGAAGTTTTGGCTATATGTAGTCTTTTTTGGTTGACATAATCTATATCTTTCCAAGAAAAGGTTTATTATACCTTCTTCTGTGTGTGCACACAAGCACACAAATCCTCTGATTTTAAGACATTCCAGCAGGTTTTTCCCATCTCCTTATGCCTCTTTCGCTGCTTAAATGCAGCTGCCTCAGCCATGGAAGACAGTGGCCAACTGGCACATAGCAGGAAGTACAGCAGTTGGAAGAAAGGACATTTGGTAATTACACCAAAGTGAGTCAATTTTCTTGTGAAAAACCACACAACTAAATCTTTGATAGAGAAATGACAAACTTTTATTTTAGTCATTTCTTAATTTATGGATTAATCTTTTTGACATATATTTCAATATTAATAATACTACTTTATGTAAAGAAGAAAGTATAAGAAAGAACTACCAACACAAGATAAAATTTGTAAGCACTGTTTGCCAAACTGTGTGTGTGTGTGTGTGTGTGTGTGTGTGTGTGGTGCTGGGGATAGAACCCAGGGCCTTGCACATGCTAGGTAAGTACTCTGTCCTGAGACCCTGTTTTTGAATATAAACTCCTGTCATTTTCAGTACCAGATGAGTGATTAAGGATTTCCCTGGATTAAAAAAAAGTTTCTCTCTTTTATTCTGGATTTTTACTCATGATTCTGAGTCCAATTAAAAGATCAGGTTTGAGAGCCAGTGTTTGGTGCAGTTGCCAGAGCATATTTCCCAAATGCAACACAAACACGCGGTGAGTTAAAGGATCATAATGCAGGTGTGCTTACTAATTCTTTGGATAAGCTCTCATGATTTTTCATAAGTACCCAACTCTGCAAAAAGATGTCAGCATTGTAGTTAGGGTCCAAGAGTTTGTTGTCAGACAGACATGGTCAGTGCCTTGATTCTGTTGAATTAGTTTGGCAAGCCAATTAATCCCTCTAAACACTAACTTTTTCATGTATAAAATGAAGACATGGATAAAAAAATACTTGTTATAGAGCCATTGTGAGGGTTAGAACAGGGATTGCTTAGCATTCTGGTGAATATTATATTAATTATGTAAAATACATCAAGAAGTCCTTCCTATTGAGCTCTGCAAAAATGTGAATTGGTCAGTCCACAAGGTAGACCAAGTTACTGGAGCCGTACAATTGTCCTAAATTCATGTCCTCTCAGTTCTGAAGAGGAAACGAGAGTCTCAGATTTACTATGCGGTCACTTAATTGTCCAGACACTATGGGTCACCACAGATTTTCAGGATATGCTAGGTGAATCACTATGGTACCTTGAAAAAGGAGCTACTGATCCTTTCATTAAAAAGATCTTGTTGGATATTTGTAGGACAGTAATAAAAATTGTGCAATTTGCAGACTCAACAAAAATTATGACAGAAATACCTACTATTGGTAAAGCCATTTTCTTTGGAAATTTCTGTGTTAATAGAAGTATTCTATTTCTGTGCTGCCCAGTATAAGAGTCAGTGTCCACATGTGGCTACTGAGCAGTTTATTTGTGCCTAGTTTGAGGTAGGAACTAAATTTTCTGTGTTATAACATTAGTTACCATAACCAGTGGCTACTGGATTGTAGAACACACCTGTACAGTGCCCAGGTCATAATTTAAAGTATAAATGATTCTAAAGGAAAGCATCCTCCCAGTGAACAATTTTTAAAGATCAGTAGTATGTGGTGAACCAAAGATGGCTTTCTGTTAGATGGTATTTGTATCTGCAACATAATTCTTGAGACGTTGTTTGAGTGAGCATAGCCCTATAAATCTGTGATTTGGATGCACTGGTTCAGCAGGACCGAACACTCACCTGACTAGGGCAGCCTGGCTAGGAAACCTCCATTCTCCCCTCCTCCACCTCAAGAGCTGTTATAAACACTGGGAAAAAAACTGTGGACCATCTGTAGCTGCAGATGGGGATTTGTGGACGGTGTACAAGTTGCAGTCATGGAATCAGCAGAGATGCCCAAAATATGTCATCCAGATTGACCAGTCAGAATGGTGAAGAGAACGTTATCTTGTGCGATACTCAGTCTCTCAAGCCTACCAATGTGAATGGGCCCCTCATGGGGTCACAGACTCATTCTCTTTCCTGTTCCTGGACAGCACTTTTGCTTTAGCTTTCAGCAGGCTCGATGCAGAGGCTCAGGGACAGGTTGGCTGCATGACCATCTGAAGTACCACAAAACACACTGCCATTGTCATTTTCTAGCATTTGATTTTTACTGCACAAAATGGGTTGTGACCAAGTAATATTTTGACTTATTTGAACAGATGAGTACTGTGGGTAAATGGACTATGCTGATTTGGTGAAGTAAATTTATATTTTCATTCATTATCCCTGAGTTTTATTTTTTGTGCATTCTCTAACGTACATAATTTTGCCATGTCAAGCTTAAAATCACATTGAGGTTGATAGATTAAACTTTGAATTTGCTGAGAAGGCAGCAGTTAAGTAGACCGTTAACAGCTTCAGACTGTGAGACCCATTTAAGAAAACTCAGCTTATTTGTAAAGCCCTTATCCTCTTTTGGCCCTAGGAATTTATACTTTCTAAGACGGCTTGATTTGATAGATTCACACATCACATTTGTTTAAATGCATCTCAGTGATACTGCAGCATGGACCCTGAATCTGGTTCAGTGATCCCATAGAGAATACCAATGAGGAAGGAAAGCCCAGAGCACCATTAGCCCAAGCATTTATTTGAGAATACTGGACTTGAGAGCTCATTCTAACTGGAGAAAGATGTAGAATGTGTAAGACTGTAGCAGGACAGAGCTGGCAGAAGTTCAGACCATTTCTGAAATTCTTGTTTAAGGATAGTAGAAAGAGGACATAGAAATTGTTCTGTGGATAAACCCCAGTTTTTAGGCAATTTGAATTTTTTTGGGAGGGCTTGAAAGCAACAGTTAGGGGCTAAGCCCATGTGTGAGAAGGGTAGGGAGAAAGGACTTATAGGGACAGCTATATGCAAGAGCCACTCTTTTGTGCCTCACACCAAGGTGCACAATTAAACAGTTTAATACTGCTTCCTTTCAAGAAAACAAAGTTGGGCTAATGAAGTCTACATTTCTTAAACTGAAGAAATGTATATTCTGAGGTGGGATCTGAACCATATTTTAGTGGCACAGTGACTGCAGCCATCCTAGGTGGGACATTCCTCCCCACTCCTCTTGTCCCTAGGAGGGAACTTGATCAGGGCAACACTGCTGGGCTCTTCCTCTGGAGAAGATCGGTCTCTACGAGGCCTGCGTCGGGAGTGCAGTGCAGCTAGCTCTCCTGCTGGGTGTTGAACTTTGAGCACAGCTCAGACTGTGCTCATTCAGATGCAGGTGCTCCCGTGAATGTCAGCCAGTTTTGTGGCTGCAAAGCTCTCCTGTGTCCTTCAGCCCAACTTTACCAGTTACACAATTGACATTTTAATCTCCATCTGTCTGCATTTTGCATCTATTTCTTTGTTCATTCCAACTTCAGGAGGGAGGACAGAGTGATTTCATTATTGACCTGTCAAATCCAGGGACATACAGGGCTAGGAACTCTTATGATGATTCTTAAGTAGCTGTTACTACTATTGGAACAAATAAATACTCTATGTATGTTGTCTCAGGTCTTACAACAAATCTATTAGGTAAATATGATGACTGACTCCAGTATTTTTTTTTTAGGTGCAGAGACTGAGAGGATAGGTCACCCAGAGTCATACTGCTAAGAAGTAGTCATTAATACCAGACAATTTCTCACACTTTGAGCTGGATTGACTCACACTTTCAGTGTTTCCTGGTAGCTTATATGAATGCATACTTTAGCACACTGCCTTTACCTTCCTCCTGATTCTTTTTCACCTGCTTTTATCTTCTCTGTTTCCATAACTGGATTTGGACAGTGCTTCTGACTCATCTGTTTTGGTGACCCTCTGAACTTTGCTTGTTTCTTTTTTACACTTTCACCTTTCTGGGCATAATATGTTACTTTGCTCATATGCTTGGTCTTGTGTTCCAAGTTACCTTGGTTATAAATATTACCTACAGTTTTGGTTCCTCAGAGTTTAGTCTGTCTGTCTGCCTGCCTGTCTGTCTGTCTCAAGTGGAATTTTGATATTTGTTTTATCTACAAAGCAATGCTTTTTTGAGAAAGATGTCCAGCAGATGATCATGAGTTGCTATTGTACATAGGCAGGAGTAATCAAGGTAAGGTAGAGATATGTGGACACAGAATCAAATCAGAATCTGGAGGGCAGCAAAAGCTTGAGTCAGGATGCAAGCTGCTTAAACACTGTCGGGAGCAATGCTACATAATTTTAGAGTAAAATCATTTGGTTAGCCTAATTCTCCTGCCTATGCAATTCTGAGACATAATTCCCTTTTGGCCTCCTGTCACAACTGAGACCTCAATGATCTGCTGTTGCTGTGATTCTCCAGGACAAGAAACATCCTGGGAGCTAAAAACATTCTGGGAGGCACAAACATCTACTCAGTTCCTCATTGTTCTTGTATTGCTACATCTTTTTTATGCGGATGTACTGAACTCTCTGCAAGTCATTTGTTGCATTTGTTTCTCCCGATGTACTGAGTACTGAATAAAAGGTGAGGTAAACTGGGGGCTTTTGTTTTTGCCACCCAGAGCAGCACTGATCAGACCCAAAGCTCAGCTTCTTCTCAGTCTCATTTTTCTATCTTTCCTGTAATTTTGCCTTGTGTTGCCGTGGCTCACAGGAGGCTAGGACTCCAGAGGTTCTAGTAACGTCCCCTTTCCCTGTTCCCTACAAACCACTATGTTGGTTAAGTCCTATGGAGAAATCTTTTCCACGTGGGTAAATGTGAGGGCATAGCCCCAGTGAAGTTAGTTAAAGATAGATTTTAGGAGGAGAAAGGCACAAGAACCCTTTTGATATGTCTTTTCGTAGTCTGTGTTTCATTATTATTAGTATGTAGTAGTATATGTTTGAAGTATTGATATCTGTCTTGAAGGCATAGCCTTCTCAATATGAGATTTGACAACTATCTCCTAGGCATGGAAACTCATTGTTAGTTTTAATCCATTTTGCTCATCTATGTGATTAATGAATATTTATTGAATATTATGTGCAGAGAACTTGTGAGGAGTAGAGAATATAATAGTGAACAAATTTATGTGTCACTGAGAAAAATACAGAGAGATTAGTTGTCAGAATAGTGTGCAAAGTGTATTTTTAGGCTGTAGCAGCAGTATCAAGGAGAGAGGACATTGACAGTTATTCTTGAGGACTCAAGGAAAGCTACTGTTGGCTAATCTTGGATTTTCTGGATGAATAGGAGTTGATAAAGCTTTGGGAGTCAGGTTAGAGTATTTCAGGTAATGTGCTGGAAAACCCAAGGGAGAGCAAGGCACTCTAAAATTCCTGAAGCATAGTGTGACACAAAGGAAAGCACGAGTCAAGTCTTCCAGGGTTTGCAGCTCATGTCAAGGGTTTTGGAAGCAACTGAAGGATTCTGAGAAGTAGAATGACCTGCTCAGGTTTATATGGTAGAGACACTGCTCTCTGGAGAACAGAATGGAGTGAACTGCAAGTCTACAGGCTGGGAGACAGCTATGAGTTGTGGAATAATCAGAATGGGATGTGACAGTGCTTAGAATTAGGGTGGTATCTTCTGGAGAGGGAAGTGGGTGGACTAAAGGAACATTTAGGAGTTAAGATCTGTAGGGTTCCATTGTTCATTAGGTGTAGCAGTTAAAGGTGAGGACTAAGGAGGCATTAAGAATGACTTCTTGGGTACTGCTGGTGCATGCGGGGGCCTGGTAATTCCCTGAAGTAGACACTAAGAGAGGGGACTCTGGTTTATGATGATTGTGAGTGTGGACTGGGTGTGCTGAGTATGAGGTGCTTGTGGGACAAGCAAGTGGAGATGTCCAGTTGGCAGGCAGACATAGCTGGAGAGGGCTTGTGCCATTCACAGCATGCATGTGGCAGATGAAGCCATTGGCGTGGAGAGAGAGCATGTATACAAAAGGGCAAGATAATTTTGAGTGCCTTCAGTAATGGAAAGTAATATTTGCTATTTGTATCAAGCTTTAAAGTTTTCTGTGATTTACTCTGAATCTTGTTATTACTTCACACCACTTCAAAAACATCAGTGGACCAGTGCACTTTTACATAGGGATGGCTGAGGTGTTATCCATTTGAACACATTGAACATCCCCATTTCAGTAGGAAAGGCCTCTTTCAAATATGAGACATACTAAAACTGCTATAAATAGATTTTACATTTTCTGATAAGACAACAATTATTAAGTATTTATTGATCTCACCATGGAATCTAGTATAACGGTGGTTAATCAGACAGTATGCTTCCTACACTTTCGACTTTCGATCATAAATAGACACAGCTGCCATGGAAACTCACAATTGAAGAATTACCAACAAGAAGGTGGAAAAGCAGAGAACAAGGCCATTTCTCTCCTCTTCAAAATCCTGGAGGCTGGCCTTGCCCACTTTCAAATGGGTTTCCAAACAACAGACGGTGTTCCACTCAGTGGTATCCTGGAAATGTTCAACAGCTGGCTCCCTGGGAAAACAAAACAAAACAGCAAACAAGTCTTGACATGCAGCACTTGCCAGTTCCCGTGGTGTCATATTCCCATGTTGGCTAATTTTAAGCTTCGGGTCTGACCTCATTGAGCCGGGAAGAGATGTGCTTAGCAAGCTTCTGCTGCAGGTAGGGGCTGGCTCCAGAACACCCACATCCTTTTGCCAATCTGTAAATGTTTTCATCAGCTTCCCCTTGCACAATGGTATGTTTTAAGAGGTGTTACATTTGGTTGTATGTTTAACAAAAAATATTATTCTAGATTCCCAGAGAGATGAAAGGCATTCTAAGAAAGTATTATGTGAAATCAAGGACAGGAAGGAGAGTTGAGAGATTATTGTAAAGTCAAGAGGTGGTGTGTGGGAAGTGTTAGCCTTTTCCCTTGATTTTGTTCACAGGACCTTGCATTGTATTGGAGGGTAGGTGCTGGTGGTATTCTCAGCAGACTATCTATTGTCCTCGTCACCATTTGGTCAGTGGTAATGTGGCTGAGAACAAGGAGGCTGGCTAGGCAGTCTTGCTGTGTGAGTCCCTTCCTCAGAGTGTTTTTTGTGTGCCCTGAACATGGGTATTTGTCCAACTGCTACTTGCTAACAAGTATCCTACCCACAAAAATCAGCATTGTTTGTTGTCTTCAAGTTTTGTCTTTCAAAATCCCAAGTTGCCTGTAATTCTCAATCAGACTCTACACTCTACATAGTAAGGTTTTAAATCATGTGTACATTTAAAACACATCCCATGCCAGTCCACACCCCACTAGCAGATAACAAAGACACACTGCTTTCAATTTCAGGAAATAATTTAATGAAAAGAAAAAATAATTCTTATATTTAAGTTTAAAATTCATAAAAGCTTTGGTTTGAAGTCTAGTGGATAGACAATTGAAAGAACCAAATGACTTTTTGAAAGTGAGCTTTAGTTTAAGAGAATAGAACTTTGCCTTCATGTACTCCACATGCGACTCAAGCAATCTAGCTAGGAAAATTATTTGAAAAATAAATTCTAAAAACTTCTTTTTACTTGGTAGAATTGGAAACAAAAGACAGAAAGCCGTTATGAAAGAAAGCAGAAAACAGCCTTGTTTAAAGAGTCTTTGTGCCTTTATTTTCTAAAATGTTACATTGCTTGTACAGTCTAAATTTATTAGATACAAGTTCTGCCTATCAAAGTTTATGTGTTGAGCCACAAGAGTCTTTTAGATGTGTGAATTTCTGGGTTTTTAAATATAAAAAATAGATGTAAAAGGAAAATATCCACAGGGCTCATAGTGAAGAACTGATTGAAAAAAAGAAGGAATGTATGTTTTCCTTCTGCACCTTCCCCTCATCTTCCCATCTCTCTCTTTTCCCCCTGTTCCTTCTCCCCACACCTCTCACGCTTACCACTGGTCCTGCCCTGCCCAATAAAGCCTCTGCACCTTCCTGCTTGTAATTTGTCGCTAATCAGCTGTCACTGTCATTGCCATGATGAGAGGTTCATCTCTGGCTGAGGGTAATGGCCTTAAAAGTCACAGAGTCAATGTCAATGGGATTGCTCCAATTCAATCACGGCGCTGAATGAGGGATGGCACCTGCTGACATTAGCACTCATTTTGAGCTCAAGCATCTGGGCCCCAGTAAATAACCATCAGTGGGTGGGTCTGGGGGACAGGTCATTAGCCCCACGAAAAATAAATACCGCTTCCCTTGATGGCTGCGAGTAATTTATCTCAGACGAGGAAATTTCACCCTAGATTAAGTATGATGAGCCAATATCAGTCAGAGGAGGCCAAACAGTGAGCTTGATGAGATAGAGGGAAATTTATATTCAGCTGGCTGCATGTGGGATGAGCTCAAAGAAACAACATACCCTTCCGGCCCATCTTCATGTACACATGCAGTAGTGGGCTATCTCATTGCTTGCCTTTTCCTGTTTAATATTTTTGGGGATTAGGGATTTGAAGTGAGACTGGAGGCTAGGTTTGGGTGAATAAACAGGACAGCTTCAGTTTTTTCTCCACTTTGCATTTGTGATTTTGTCCTCTAGCATGGAACATCCTAGCTCAGTCTCCCCTTTGCTAGCATTTGGCTGGTGAAAGGGAATTGCCATAGCTGCAGGCTTTCACAGGCAGACTTCACCTCCTGAAATAGTAGACCCAGTTTTAATTATTTTGGAGGCCCTGAAGCCTCCTTTCCCTCTTGTAAATGGGTTGGGAGATGGCTACATTGTGAATCTTGAGAAAGAAGAACCTCCACGTTCAATTCACAAGAGCAACTTTTTATTTGCCCCAGTGATGTGATCCATCAAATCTAGAGAGTTATTAATAGAAGGTCTTTATTAGAAGCAATTTAGCTCACTTTAGAATCATATTTTATATCTGTAAGGCCCTGCCCTCGGTCCACCCTCTCCTTCATTGAGCTAGATATATCTTAAAGCTGAGTGGATCAGTTTTCTAAGCAGTCACATAAAATAGTGGAGATAATTTTATTTTTTTTTACTGTCTTTGATAATGGACTTTGGAAAAGGTTTATCAAGGAAATTATATATATGTAATATATATAATATAAATGTATGTATATGGTTTTTAAAAGTCATAGACAGACTTAGTAACCAAAAATTTAAAAGTATGCTTAAAAAGCAAAGTGTTCATAGCTGACTTGCATATCAGAATTTTATTTTCATAATTATGGGATCAGCTTCACTGCAGAGATATGGTCCATTGAAGCACCAGTCCTGGAGACCTAGGAGGTGCTAAGGAATGCATGCAGATAGTGGAAAAGGGATGTCTTTGGTCAGAAGCATGGGATGGAGTAGGAGAACTCATATTGAGAGATAAGATCAGTGAAGATCTCTATGAGACCCATGAGACTATAATATATACTCTGGATTGAATTCATAAAGTCCTTTTATGATGATTACGTGTACCATATACATGAACTCATAAAGCCTTGTTTACTTTATTCAGATCATTGCTCATAAATTTAAATGTAGAAATACTTGAGTACTTATTTGTTCATGACTTACAGTGAGTGTTCGATGAATATTTGATAAGTGATTGTTAAATATTTGCTCAACATCCCTTCTGTTAGACTGTAAATTCCAAAGGGACAAACACTGACTCTGTGTTTTTGACTACTATGTTCCTGGTCTAGCTCAGGGGATGCTATAAAATAGTTGCTCAATAAATATTTGACCAATGAACAAGCAAAAATTTTTGTTGAGCTCTTCTTATACATCAGGTATTATGTGAGGGTCTAAGAGGTATGATATATACAAACTAGACCATATTATTTGGTAGGAAAAAGATATCCATAAGAAAGTTAAAGAAGGAAGAAAGCATGTGCTTTTTATATCCATTTTCTATGATACAATCTGATGTTGCTTCTGTGATTACTAAATGTGCAAAAGGAATTTAAAAAGGGGGCACCATTGTCAAACTAAGGCTCTGGAAGAACTTCTATAGGGAAGAAAATGTGTTCTTTGATCTATGGAGATGTGAGTACAATGATTTTATGTTTTGTTCTTACTAGATATATAGCCCTGTTGTTTGTTCTTGTTGAACATACAGTATATTTAATGTTCTTCTGCCCCTTTTGTTGGTAGATATTTTTCAAAGTGAATTAAGATTCACAATTTCATGATACGGTATAGGTAGAGAAAATATTTCATTCATTCTTGAACAGATGAGAGGGAGGAACAAGAGACTTGGTTCACATACCAAGCTGAGATGGAAATAGAGCCCAGCTTTTTATCAAACAGGAAAGAAAATAAAGTGCTGAACATCTTAAATCAAGTCTTTAATTCTCCACATGGTATGATGTTATCATTGTTGTCATTAAAAGTACCCTCATGGGCCAGGGATTTAACTCAGTGGTGCCACACCTACCCTTGCAAGCACAAGGTCCTGAGTTTGATCCCCAGTACTAAAATAATAATAATAATAATAATAATTAATAAAATAAAAGTACCCTCATGACAGGACAGTATAAAATTAATTAGTCATTAGTTATAGATTTTATGAAACATACTTTTTATGCTCCTTTCAAAGAAAAAAATACTAATCTTCTAATATTTTGTAGAATAATAGTGGATGAAGTTTTCTGAGTCAGGTTAAGATATTAGCTATGTTTCTGGCAGGCAAAGTGAAGAGGTAATTTAAAAAAATTACCACCATGCTCCATATTTCAGTGGTCTGAACTCAAAATTTTTTGTCTCTAGAAATTTTGGTATGAGCAGATTAAATTGATCAGATCATTTATATTTTTGAAGGAAATTAGGTGACTTAAGATTATACCCTTTTTAATTAAAATATGCAAAATAATTTTTAGAGTTGGCATTTTTCTAAATGTAGAGTGAATATTTCTATACACAAAAATAGGTTCATACTAATTTTTAGGAATTTTGTTATTGGACAGAATAGTTCATGATAAAAATTATGTTTAGTAGTATTCATCTTAAAAATATGGATCTTATCCTATTATTGTAGAAGATGTATGCACTATATTTTATATACCAAAGTGGAAAGTATTTCAGAAGCAAATGCTGCTGTTTGTGTTACTAGCCAGTTTGTTTTCTCTGATTCTTCTCCCATTTCATATAACTGCAGTCAAATTTATACTGTCTTTCTATGTACTGTGTTCTAATGTAAAATTTATAGAAGTCCAGTCGTTTAATTTTTAGAACGTTTATGTTTGTCTTAATACTCTATGTAATCACATTATTTAGTGCACACGGTAGCTGAAAAGTGATTTTTTCTTATTACTTTGTCTCATTTTGAGATGGCTTTGTTGCCAAAGGTAAAATGTACTAGAGCTACTGGCTCTATTTAATGACTTACTTCTGCTGATGGATACACGTGAAAAATTTGTGACTCAGATTTGCTTAATTTGCTGTAGTCTTAGGTGGCTCAGAACAAATTAAGGCCAAATGCCGCCGAATGTGTGAATACATGTGGTAGCTGAAAGGAGGAAGAATGGAGGATTAATTGGTTCTTCTTTCAAATTCCGAACACTTTTCTACCAACTGTCCCCATTGTTACCAAATTCTTTTGTTCACTTTCATGTGAGAAAGATTTAGTGTCCAGTGTGGAAAATACCAAGAAAGGGAAGAAAAAATGCAGATAAGTAAAAGAGGAAAGAAAAAGTGTAATTAAATTTATATTTCCATATATAGGTATAATTATGTGATAAAATCATTGCAACAACAGAGCAATCTGGTACAAAGGCTCCGGTAGTGGGCAGGAGTACTGTCCTTCAGAGGTCTAGGAGCAAAATGTTAAGAACTTCTCTATATTACTTTATCTACTCTTCACAGCAATAATGATTTTATATTCCAGTGTTATAGATAAGAAAACCGGGCTCCAAGTAGTTAAGTAATTTGTCCCAGTTCGCGCAGTTAAAAAAGGCTGAGGCGCAGTCAAAACTGAGGCCTCTGATCCCAAAGTCTGTCCTTTTAATCCTTGCACTTAGTCAATATTTGTTCTGTGGAATTGAGATACAGATTTTGCTTTTGCTTATTTGGTTGATGTGGTTACTTTCTTTCTTTTTTTAATATTTTTAAGCAAAACATTTATTGGTACATTTTACATATACATGATAGCATTCATCATAGGGAATTTGTACCTATACATGATATATCTTGCTTCTTTTTCTCTCATTCCTCTCCTCCCTTCGACCCCTACTTTCATACTGTAAGGATTGGCTGGAATGTGTCTGTTGAAAGGACTCTGAGAAAAATGTATTTTAAACTTTATTATTACAAAGAAGGAGGTTTTGCTAAAAAAATAAAATGAATTACATTTTGAATTTAACAGATCAGTAGGTTCAAAAGGTCAGTTTTAAAATTGAGTTTATTGGTACATTTTATAAAATGTACCAATAAACTCAATATAAGCTTTATATATATATATAATGATAACATTCATCATAGGAAATTTGTACCTGCATTGATTTTTTTTTTTTTTAGGCAGGGTCTCATTATGTGAACTTACTATGTAACTCAGGCTGGCCTTGAACTCACAGCAGTACTCCTGCCTCAGTCTCCAGAGTGCTGAGGACTACAAACCTGCACCACCATGCCTGCCAGCATGATATATCTTGATTCTTTTTTTTTTTCCTCATTCCCTTCCCCTCCCTTCAACCCTTTTCCCTTCCTTATTTGCAAGAGCTTTGTTTCCAATTTTTCCTACTTTTCTCACTTTTTTTCTTTTCCCTTCTTTCCTTTCTCCCTCCCCCTCCCTAGTTCCCTTTCTCATTTGATTGTTTTAATTTTAAATTATATGAAACGACAACATCATGGAGAAGGTGAACATGTTTTCCTTCAGTCTTAGATTAAGATCTTTCTGTATTTCTCATGGAGGAAATAAATATACACCCATTTCTACGTCCTAAAAACAAAGGGTGCAAATGAAATAGAGCTGGAGTTCCCAGGGGATAGTAAAATGTGGTCACCACTAATATATTTAGAACTTTTGTAACATTCAAGTTCTTCATGCTTTTTTTAAACTCCTCTTTCTGATTATTCACCATGAAAGGAGGAGTAGCATTTGGCTTAATCGTGTGGGTGTTAGTAGAAGATGAAGATCACATCTCATGGTTAAATGAGTTTTGGGACAATTTATATATTAAAACAATCTGTATTTTTCTCTTTTATCTTAGCATACAGACCTGAAATTCTTGATTTGGCAAGTTTCAGAATAAGCACAATGTATTTTTTAGTCAGGATTTGTAAGTGGTAAGGCAGGAGGATCTCAAGTTCAAGGACTGCCTGGGCAACTTTGCAAGACACTGTCTCAAAATAAAATTTGAAAAATTGCTGGAGATGTAGCTCAGTGGCAGAGCACTTGCCTAGCACAGTGCACAGGTGGTCACACCAATGGCCAACATAAAACTACAGATAATCTGAATAAATTATAAATTTTAAAAATGTTTTACGAGTAATAAATATATTTTATAAAGAGTTAAATTTAAAATCTTTTTACTCAGCCACCTCATTTTTGACAAAGGAGCCAACCACCCTCATTGGAGGAAAGATAGCCTATTTAATAAGTGGTGTTGGAAAAACTGGATTTCAACCTGCCAAAGATTAAAACTAGACCCATACCTATCACCATGCACTAAACTAAGATCGAAGTGGATTAAAGATCTACATATTAAAACAGAAACACTAAACTTACTGGGAGATAAGTTAGGTAGAACTCTTGAAGACAATGGCAGAGGAAAAGACTTTATGAACAAAACCTCAGTAGCACGGGAACTAGCAGCAAGAATCAACAACTGGGATCTCACCTTATTAAAAAGCTTCTGCACTGCAAGAGAAACCACCAACAGAGCTAAGAGACAACCTACAATGTGGGAAAAATTTTTAGCAGTTGTACCTCAGACAACAGACTACTATCTAGAATATATAAGGAACTGAAAAAATCCAGACCCCCCCCAAATTTAAAGACCCATTTCAAAAATGGGCATCCGAAATGAACAGATGTTTCTCAGACAAAGAAGTAAAAGCAGCAAATAAGCACATGAAAAAATGTTCAACATCACTGGTCATTTGAGAGATGCTGATGAAAACAACCCTGAGATTACACCTCACCCCAGAAAGAATGGCTGTTATCAAGAAATCAACCAATAGCAAATGCTGGCAGGGGTGTGGGGAGAAAGGAACCCTTCTCCATTGTTGGTGGGAGTGCAGACTGGTGCAACCACTGTGGAAATCAGTATGGAAATACCTCAAAGAACTAGGACTAGAGGTCCCATTTGACCCTGCTGGGTATCTTCCCAAAAGAGTTAAAAGAATCATACATACCACAGCAATATATGTGCACCCATGTTTATAGTAACACAGTTCGTAATAGCTAAAGCTTGGAAACAGCCCAAATGCCCATCAACTGGAAACTGGATAAAGAAGATGTGATTTTTTTTTTCTAAAGTGGAGTACTACTCAGCCATAAAGAATGAGAAACTAGAGACATTTATAGCTAAATGGATGCATATTGAGACCATACTCTTAAGTGAAATAAATAGGACACACATGTGTAAATACCGAATAGTTTCTCTAGTGTGAGAAACTGAAAGTGTAAATAAGGATTAAAACCATTAAAATGAATAATTGATAATTTGAAATAGGAAGAAAAGGCCCAAAGGGGTAGAGGAAGTGGGAGGGAAGGGGAAAAAGAAAGAAGTGAAAGGAAAAATTATGAGAAGAGAAAAAAATGGAAACAAAGTCTATGTAAATAGGGAAGGGTGGAGGGGGTGAAGGGTGCACAGGTAATGGGGAAAAATAAGAACCAAGATACATCATGTTCAGGTACAAGCACCCAATGATAAATGTAAATGTATTCTATACCTAAAATGTACCAATAAAAGAATTTAAGAAAAAAAATTTTAAATGCTTTTCAAGTTATTGGGAGAATTTTCCATTAAAAATAATTCCTCAAAACAAGTTCGTAACAAGCATAATCTTAAAGGACACATTCTCTAAATCCCTTGGTTATGGATATATTATTTCCATTTATTTTGAGTATACTGTAAATATGATGATGGAAATAGGAATAAACTGCATTAGTATATAATTTAGCAGCAAGATAGTAATAATAAATTACTGTAGAAATTTTGTCATAAAAATTTAAAGTGATATTTGGGTATTGTGTAATCTGAAAATCTTTATCTCAAGGAAAAGCTGAGCTTTAAAAATGTTTATATTTTTACCTTCCTCTTTTTATTTGGAGATCTTCTTCATTTTGTCTCTGTAGTGGCTGACCTTTCTTATGACTTAGCATCTGTCTGCAGTTCTTGTACATGAGAAACTAAGAATAAATAGTTGACAAAGTCATCATAGGAAAGTAGTGATGATAAATTGATTGCCATTACACAGGTCTTATGCATGATCTACCAGTTGACATTTTGAACTTCTTCCCTAATGCACATTGCTTTCTTTATCTAGGAAACAGATCAAAGGCAGGCATTCCCAATTAAGCCTAGTGAAGTCCTATACCTCCTAATGACAGGCCAACTTACTGTATCTGTGTATGACCAATAAAGCAAATGGGAAAATAATAAAATTATTATGAAAGTGTTTAGTGTGTTGAATTTTACTATTGAATTCTTCATAGTAATATCTTAAAGTCATCTAGTTTTTTTCTTTTTAAAAGATGTTTTTTTTTAAGATATTATAGTAGCAAGACTAAGAATTACAAGAGATAGGAAGGAAAAACAAACCAATGACTACTATCAATTAAAGGTCTCAAAAGAATTTGTAGGAATATCATAGGAGGAATTCAAATTTGTAGTGATTAAAGTATTGTGGGAGGGGATTGGTAACATAAACAAAGTCTCTATAAATTTCACCAAATTGTGCACTCAGAAATTGTTACCAGGAATGGATTGGGGACTGAGGTTGTGTAAATTAGAAAAAGCGTTTTTAAAAAAATTTTTCATTCTATTGCATCTGTATCTTTTTGAATTTTATCTTGTTAGTGAACCAAACAGTTCAGATTTATATCACTGTAATGCTGATATAATGACAAAAAGTGCTATTACATAATGTGCTGCTCATGAATGAATCATAGTTCAGTTGTTTTACTTATAATATTTTACAAAAACCGAGAGGAAGTAATAAAAAGAGAATAGCTATTGTGTGGCCATCTTGCACAATGTATCTTTTCTCTCTTTCACATTTTTATGAACTTTTTTATTGCAGAATTCTCTCTTCAAGGAGAATGTCTACTCTAGACATCTTTGGTAAATTAATATTTACTGCAGTATACCTGTGAGGGCCCAGTCATTGTTGTAAATATGACACCTGAGTCCTGCACAATTTCCTGAACCAGACTTTCAGTTCTGACAATTTAAATTTAACCTTTGTTAAGTGTCTATTCCTTCTGTTTTTGTTCCTTACAGTTTACAATCTATAGCCCTTGTAGTTTGTGAGGAATATAGAGTTAATATAGCTCTTTATTATATGTTACTATGTTTGCATGTAATTTTCCTTTGCACTTTCTCCCATGCTACTGGTTGTATAAATTCACACATTTCTGACATAATCTCTACTCTCAAAAACATTATTTACAATAAAATGGAAAAGGTAACTAAAACAATAAATGAATTATTACTCCCTTGTGGAACTTAACACTAACGCTAAGTGGAGATTAAACGACAAAGTATATTTCACGTTTGTCACTTACTTAAATAGATATATGGCTTTGCTTTCAGACATTTAGAAAATTTTATTTATATTGCCTTTTATTTTAAAATTTCAACATCAGACACTGTACTGATAATGGAGACAATAATATTTAACATTCATAAAACATGTAATATGCTTTAAGGAGCTTTTAAATCTTCAACTTCATTTTGTCCTTATTAATTTGATAATCTGCTGTGGCTCTTTTCTATCTGTTGATTTGATTACAATTGCTACATAGCAAAAAGAGAAATGGAATCACACTGTATTAGATTTTGAAGGAAACATAAAGATAATTTAATCTGAGACCTTCATTTTAAAAATGAAACTGAGGCCAAGGTTAAGTGACTCATCTTAGGTCACACTGCTTCTTAGAGCCAGATCTTCTAACAATTAAATCAATCACATTGTCCACCAAGTAACACTGTTCATGTCCAGTATGGGCTCTTCGTGCCTTGTGCTATGAAAGATCCATGAGTCTAGACATGAATTATCCAGTTTGACTCCCTGTGTCACCCAAACATACTGCTCAGTGTCTTGCTGTGTCCTCTTCCTCTGCTCTCCTCTTTTTTCCTTTTATCTTGATATTTAGAGAGTCATCTATTGAATCTTTTTAATCTATGCTTGCCAGTGTGCATGATAGCTGAGATAATTTGATTGTCCTGGGTATTTGATATTAAAATCAATCCATTGCTAGAATAAAAGTAAGCTTATGAAAGAGAGGTTGAATTTGTAGATTTTACTGTGGTCTTGAAGCATTTTTTTAATTGTTGCTAGAAGGCCATAATTATTCTAATCTGAAAGCATAATTATTAAAATATCTGTGATTCATGGTTAATTAATGTAATAGTCTTTATTTGATAGGGACACCCAGAGAAGTTTGTTGTAGAGCCTTACTGGAACCTTGAGAGGTAAATGTAGCCAAAAACCTATCTTAGTGATGTGGTGGGGCCTCTGGGCTCACATATACGGAAGGCATCAATTTAAGAATGTCAGTCTTTTCAAGTGAGTAGACAAGCTGAGTGCCCTGTGGTGAGTGACTCTACTTGTATAGAGCAATAGCTTTGCCCTGAGTAACTCCTCATGTTATAAACTAGCAACTTGCTCCATTTTGTGTGCAAATGCTGAGGCAGGAGGGTGTGGTAACTTGTCTAGGCAAACAGATCACCACCAGCTGTTGGCCACACCAAACTTATAAAAAAGAGCAACCCTCAGCTACACAGCACAGTAATAAGGTGTAAACTGATGAATAAATTAATCATGCTAATAAAAAGTTACCACCTGTAAACTTACCAGATGAAGTCAGGGCCACATTGGATGCATGATATATTGAAGCCATGTCCAAAAAATTTAAATCACACAAAATTCAAAAGATAGAACACCAGCATTGTTTCCCATTTCCCAACATGGTGTTTCATCATCAATAATTTGATGAGAGTCTTTTATACTGTTTTAAATGTTATGATATGAAGACTTGGTCTTATTATTACATTATGTTTCACATGTGTTTCCTAAACATGATTTATTTAAAATAGTCAAAATGAAATACTGTAGAAGGTTAGATTTTGTCGCTTTCTTTTACCCTAAGGAATTTGTATTCTGTAATTGGTTTCTTTTTAAACATCTCTTAAAATCATTGATTATAATAGCAAACTGGATAATTCATGTCTAGACTCATGGATCTTCCATAGCACAAGGCACGAAGAGCCCATATTGGACATGAACAGTATTACTTGGTGGACAATGTGATTGATTTAATTGTTAGATGATAGAAGCAGCAGTAATAGAATAAAACTACCCTCTTCCCCATTACACAATAAAAATCCTGGATCCTGGCATTTATTAACCTCACTAGTAGTATGTCTTGGAGTAAATCACTTAATTTCCAAGAGAACCTCAGCTGGTCCCAGTACCCGGAAGGAAGCTCCCAGCCTCTATCCCAGGCTCCTAGGGCAGAGAAGGTGAGCTGCGTGGGTGCCAGAAGCACCTCCCACCTCATGGAAATGAGAAAACACATAAACAAGTATCAAAAACAGACGACTTCTGGATCACCTACAGCAGCCCCAAAGGGAAATGAGATGGAACAATCTGATACTCAACCACCTGGACTCTCTGAACTGGCAACAAAAGAGGATCTCGGAAATATGAAATCAGAAATAATTACTCAGATAGCAGCAAAGATTTTGCTCATGGTGCAAGACATGATTAATAAATCTAGAGAGGACACAGATAAAAAAAATAGAGGATCTGAGGAACATGATGGAATCCCAACAAAGGAAACAAATGGAATCCATAAAACAGATACAAACAGATTTCCAAGAGATTAAAACCTCCATCGAAAGTCTACGCAGCAGAATGAACCAATGTGAGGATAGAATTTCACATATAGAAGATAAGATTGCAAGTAGTGAGGAGGAAAAGAAAAATTGCTTTAAAATTGTAAGGGAACACGAGAAATCAATCCAGCAGCTGCTAGATGATGCAAAGAAGAATAACATAAGACTGATTGGAGTCAATGAAGAAAGAGGAGAGAGTGCAGATGACATAAAAAACTGTTCACAGAAGTGATGGCAGAAAACTTCCCAAGGAGGGGAAAACAACTTGACATACAGATAAGTGAGGCATATAGGACTCCAGCTAGCCTTAATAAAAAAAAAAATCTACACATAGGCATATAATAATTAGGATTCCAGAAATCCAACAGAAGAACAAAATTCTACAAGCAGTGAGAGAAAAGAAACAAATCACATACAAAGGAAAGCCCATCAGAATCACAGCAGACTTCTCAATGCAAACCTCAAGGCAAGAAGAGCTTGGAGTGACATAGTCCAAGCCCTAAAAGAAAACAGCCTCCAACCCAGATTGATGTACCCTGCAAAACTAGCTTTCAAAATTGATGGAGAAATAAGATACTTTCATGACAAAGAGCACCTTAGGAACTTCATGAATACCAAACCAGCACTCCAAAGAATTTTACACAATAGCCTAGGAACAGACATTGAGGATCACAACCCCAGGAAGCAAAGCAGAATGAACCCATCTGGCATGACAAGAAATTAAATGTAAAGAGGGAGAATCCAACAAAAAGAAAAAGTCATGGCAATGACAAGTCAATACGTTTCAGTTATAACCATCAATGTTAATAGTCTCAATTCACCAATCAAAAGAAATAGACTGGCAGAATGGGTCAAGAAGCAAAATCCAACAATATGCTGCATACAAGAAACACACTTAATTCAAAAGGAAACTCATAGATTGAAAGTTAAAGGGTGGAAAACAATACTGCATGAGACAGGAACCTGAAAAAAAGCAGGAGTAGCTATCCTCTTGGCAGATCAAGTAGATTTCAAACCAACACTGATTAAGAGAGATGAAGAAGGACACTACATCCTTGTAAAGGGAAGAATCCAAGAGGGAGGGATGAAAATCATAAATATCTATGCACCAAACACTAGTGCACCCAACTATATAAAACAAATACTAACAGACATGAAAAGCCATATATGCACTAATACAATTATAGTGGGGGATCTCAGCACACCACTGTCACAAATAGATAGATCAACTAGACTAAAAATAAGTAATGAAATACTAGAACTCAATCAAACTCTTGAACAAATGAACTTAACAGATGTTTACAGAGTCTTCCACCCCACAAAATCAGAATACACATTCTTCTCAGCTGCTCATGGGTCATTCTCCAAAATAGACCACATACTCACACACAGAACATGTTTAAGTAAGTGCAAAGGAAGTGAAGGTATCCCCTGTATATTATCAGACCATAGTGTGATGAAATTGGAGATCCATAGCAAAAGAAACTCAAAAAATTTCATAAACACATGGAAATTGAGCAACACACTTCTGAATAACCAATGGGTCACAGAGGAAATTAAAGAAGAAATCAGACAGTTCCTTCAAGTAAATGACAATGACAATGCAACATATTGGAATCTATGGGACAAAATGAAAGCAGTCTTATGAGGGAAATTCATAGCAGTGAATATGCATATTAGGAAAACAGAACGAGCCCAATTAAACAACCTGATGCTGAACCTCAAGCTTCTAGAAAAAGAAGAGCAGAACAACCCCAAAGCTCATACAAGGGAAGAAATCATAAAGATCAGAGGAGAAATCAATGCAATGGAGACTAAGAGAACGATACAAAAAATCAATGAAGCCAAGAGTTGGTTCTTTGAAAGAATCAACAAAATTGATAAACCTTTAGTCAACCTTGTCAGAAAAAGGAAAGAGAAGGGCCAAATCCATGCAATTAGGAATGAAAAGGGTGAAACTACAACAGACCCAGCAGAAATCCAGAGGATCATCAATACCTACTTCCAGAACCTATACGCCAATAAGATGAACAACACAGAAGAAATGGACAGATTCCTAGATACATATAAATTACCAAAGTTGAACAAAAAGACCTAAAAATTCTGAACAACCCAATATCAACCAATGAAATTGAAAATGTAATTAAAAACTTATCACCTAAGAAAAGCCCGGTCCCTGATGGCTTCACCGCTGAATTCTGTAAGACATTTAGAGAGGAACTGCTGCCACTACTGTTTAAACTCTTCAATGAAATTGAAAGGGAAGCAATACTCCCAAATTCATTCCTGGAAGCAAGCATCACCTTGATCCCCAAAGCAGAGAAAGACCCAACTGAAAAAGAGAACTATAGGCCAATCTCACTAATGAACATAGATGCAAAACTCCTTAATAAGATACTGGCAAACAGAATGCAGAAGATCATTAAGAAGATCATACACCCTGATCAAGTGGGATTCATCCCAGGGATGCAGGGATGGTTCAATATATGAAAATCAATTAATGTAATACACCATATCAATAGAGCCAAGGACAAATACCATATGATTATCTCCATAGACGCAGAAAAAGCATTTGACCAAATCCAACATGCATTTATGATAAAAACCCTCCAAAAAATTGGAATAGATGTTCTCTACCTCAAACTGATAGAAGCCATCTATGAAAAACCAACAGCCAATATCATACTAAATGGTCAAAAACGGAAATCCTTCACACTAAAATCAGGAACAAGACAAGGATGTCCACTATCACCACTCTTGTTCAATATAGTTCTGGAAACATTAGCCATGGCAATTAGACAAGAGAAAGAAATAAAAGGAATAGAGATAGGAAATGAAGAAGTCAAATTGTCATTATTTGCAGATGACATGATACTCTATATAGAAGACCCCAAGAACTCCACCAAAAGTCTTCTAGACTTAATAACCAAATTCAGTCAAGTCGCTGGTTACAAGGTCAACACACAAAAATCAATAGCTTTCCTCTACACCAATGACAGACTCACTGAGAGAGAAATAGGGCAAATAATTCCTTTCACAATAGCATCCAAAAAACTGAAATACCTAGGAATCACCCTAACGAAAGAAATCAAAGACCTCTTCTCTGAAAATTATGGCACTCTGAAAAGAGAGATTGAAGATGATATCAGAAAATGGACAGATATCCCCTGCTCCTGGGTAGGAAGGATTAATATAGTGAAAATGGCCATACTTCCAAAACTGCTATATAGATTTAATGCAATTCCAATTGAGATCCCAGCAGCATACATCATAGACCTCAAGAAAACAATCCAAAAATTCATTTGGAACAAGAAGAGACCCAGAATAGCAAAAGCAATTCTAAGTAACAGAGACATGGCAGGGGGTATCACAATCCCCAACCTGCAACTCTACTACAAAGCTACTGTGATAAAAACAGCATGGTACTGGCAAAGAAACAGACTTGAGGACCAGTGGAACAGATTAGAAGATGCAGAAACAATGCCAGACACACTCAGCCATCTCATCTTCGACAAAGGAGCCAAACACCCTCACTGGAGGAAAGATAGCCTCTTTCATAAATGGTGCTGGAAAAATTGGGCTTCAACTTGCCAAAGATTAAAACTAGACCTGTATCTCTCACCATGCACTAAACTAAAATTGAAATGGATTAAAGATCTAAATATTAAAATAGAAACTCTGAACTAGTTAGAACAGAGGTTAGGTAGAACCCTTGAAGACATCAGTGTAGGGAAAGATTTTGTGAACAAAACCTCAGTTGCCCATAAACTAGCACAAACAATCAACAAGTGGGATCTCTTCTTATTAAAAAGCTTCTGCACAGCAAGAGAAACCACCAGCAGTGTGAAGAGACAATCCACAATGTGGGAAATAATCCTCACCTGCTCTTCCTCAGACAAAGGTCTACTATCTCAAATCTATAAAGAACTTAAAAAGATCAGACCTCTCAAATTTAAAGACTCAATCCAAAAATGGGCATCTGAAATGAACAGACATTTCTCAGAAAAAGAAGTAGAAATAGCAAATAAATACATGAAAAAATGTTCAACATCACTGGTCATTTGAGAGATGCAAATGAAAACAATGCTGAGATTCCACTTCACTCCAGAAAGAATGGCTGCTATCATGAAATCAACCAATAACAAATGCTGGCGTGGCTGTGGGGAAAGAGGAACCCTGCTCCACTGCTGGTGGGAGTGTAGACTGGTGCAAGCACTGTGGAAATCAGTATGGAGATACCTCACAGAACTAGGACTGGAAGTCCCATTTGACCCTGCTATTCCACTGCTGGGGATCTTCCCCAAGGAATTAAAAGAATCATACCACAGTGATATATGTGCACTCATGTTCATAGCAGCATAGTTTGTAATAGCTAAAACTTGGAAACAGCCCAAATGCCCATCAACTGGAGACTGGATAAAGAAAATGTGGTTTTTTTATAAAATGGAGTACTACTCAGCCATAAAAATGAGAAATTAGAGACATTTATAGCTAAGTGGATGCACATTCAGGCAATACTCTTAAGTGAAATAAATAGGACACAGATGTGTAAATACTGAATAGTTTCTCTGGTGTGAGAAACTCAAAGTGTAAATAAGGGCTAAATGTATAATAGGTCATGTGAAATAGGAAGAAAAGGGGCAAAGGGGAAGGAAGTGGGAGGGCTAGGGGAAAAGATAGAAGGGAATGGGATTAATATGAGAAAATGGAAAAATACGAAAAAAATTTTTGTAAATAGGGAGGGCTGAAGGGGTTGAAGGGAGGGCTGGGCAAGGGTGAAAAACAAGAACCAAGAGAGACTATGTAAAGGTGCAAATTTCCAATGATGAATGTCATTATATTGTATACCTAAAATGTACCAATGATTAGAATGAATAATCGATAATGTAAAATAGGAAGAAAAGGTCCAAAGGGGTAGGGGTAGTGGGAGGCACAGGGTAAAGGAAAGAAGGGAAAGGAAAAAATGATGAGAAATGGAAAAAATGGAAATAAAGTCTTTGTAAATAGGGAAGGGTGGAGGGGGTGAAGGGAGGGTAGGAATGGGGAAAAAATAAGAACCAAGATGCATTATATAAAGGTACAATTCCCAATGAGAAATGTAATTGTGTTGTATACCTACAATGTACCAATAAAAGAATTTAATACAAAAAACCCACAAAAAACCAAAAAAACCCACCTCCTTGGGCTGTGTATTTAGCTCAGTGGCACCTCACCTGCCTCGCAAGTGCAAGGTCCTGAGTTTGATCACCAGTACAAAAAAAAAAAACAACTTCCTTTTGGTGATTCTACATTTTTCTTAAAACTTGCTCACTTCAAATCCATAATCATTGTGATTGTTACTGTAAATCATCGCAAGTGGTATGATTAGAGGATCAGAGTTCAAAGTCAGAGTTGTTTTGATTTGGTTTTATTTCTGCATGTTTTTAGAAAGAGACATTTGGAAGCAATAGGCCTCACATTTTAAATTTTTAAAGTCTATAGGAGGAACAGACTGAGAAGACCAAATGGTTACTTGTAGTTTGGTTGTAACTTGTAAACTTACATATATCATAAAATTAGAGCATACAGCCTCCAAGTTAATATAAAGTTTAAAAAAATTACTGACAAATTTGGTTGTTGAGTTACGTCTGGTTCAGTGGCAGACCTGATTCATTTCACTAAGTTCTGTTGCCTGAAGTTGAGAGTTATTA
This sequence comes from Heterocephalus glaber, assembly GCF_053883595.1. Classification (NCBI taxonomy): domain Eukaryota; kingdom Metazoa; phylum Chordata; class Mammalia; order Rodentia; family Bathyergidae; genus Heterocephalus; species Heterocephalus glaber. The sequence goes on from NW_028258303.1 coordinate 15,022,661, forward strand.
TTGTTCCCCTTTTAAGGGAAAACTTAAAAGAAGAAACACTATATGGATATCTAAAAGTCATACTTTATCATGGACTTTTTAACCTAAAAGGAATCATGGTAAGATTTAAAAATATGTTAAAAAACATCTTTATAAACCATTTTCTAATTCTCACTGCCAGGTGCTTTCTCTTGATCATAGCTGGATGGTAATAATGTGTGCCTTTAGGGTTTGTGGAGTTCTCAAGTCTGAAATATACCACATACTGAGTATTGTGAAGTATAAGATGAAAGCATGATAAGCTTTGATGTTAGCCATAGGACGTGTTAAACACACTGATCATGAAAAGCCTTTTAATAGGATAACAAATACTTTATACCTGTGATCCATGCAGGGATTTTTGAAAAGGAGAATTGGGAAAGAAGGAGATGTACTATATATTGAAGTAATTTGTTGCTAATAAGCAGAATCAATCCATTGTTTAGAGTGTTATTTTAGTTTGCCCCCCAAAATTCCACTGAATCTCAATGAAAATATAGTTATCAAAGATTTGAGAACTAACTAATTCTCAATATTCATCTTCTGATGTTAGTAAGAAATTATATTTAGTTTGCAAAATGAGACTAAATGTAGCAATCTAAATGGGGAGTACAGAACATTTATTTTGTGTTTGGTGGCTATGTTACTCAACCATGTGAACACTTTTTTAAAATACAAAAATGAATGTTTCTTTTGTGGGAGGGTGCCACTTTATGTGGTGCTGAAATTATTCCCCTACAGACTGTATTTTATCTCGGGAAGTGATTGGTGTCAAATGTATTGCTTGTATCAAGATGTATGTGTAGAGTGGAGCTTGGACGGTAATATATAGTGCCCTGATGGTTTATGTTGATGGTGTCCTGACAAAATTTATATCAGCCATTCTTTTTTACCTTGAACTGTAAGGTGCAATAGCATTTGGATTTATATTGGTAAGACTTAACCATTTAAGGAGTTACTTTCAACAAATGTATACATATTTATGATATTCTAGTTCTAGCTGAGAAATGAAGAACGGTATTACTGTGAGAACATGAACCAGTACAGAGCTTTTGATAAGCAGCACTTTTGATGCAAGTCATAACAGCTACAATAACACTGACAATTGTTATTATTTCTAACAACCTCTACTAAATGGTGCTTTTATGAAGTAAGTTGGTGTAGTGACCGAGTACTCAGGCTCCAGTCAGACTGCCCAGGTTTAAATTCCAGCCCTGCTGCTAGGCATGGAACTTTGGCCAAGCTCTTCAAATTCTATCTCACTTGCCTAATTTTTAAAAGGAGAAAAGAAAGGTTAAATTAGATAATGGAGTGAAAGTACATAGAATATTAAACTATTACTACTATTGCTTTAGTGACAGTTCTTCTCAGCATCTCTTGTCCTTACAATTACCTTTGCAAACTATTCTTTTCCCCCAAATTATAGCTATGGAACTGAGCCTCACAGAAGTTAAATGTCATATTCATGAACACAAATTGTGGATTGAAAGGTGTTATTGACTTCTATGCTGGAATTCTTCTACTAAGTTCTATGCTGCCTTAAAATTAAAGCTACTTTTCTTATTTTTTGAGGGAAACTTTAAAAGGAAAATACAATGGGAATACTTAAGTCCTAATTTTTCATGGATTTTTTAACCTGAATGGAACTAAATATTGTACATTTTGTAGAAAGAAACCATTGTTTGGCCTACAAATATGTTTTATGGAGGAGGATTAATGTTTCTGAGTCATAGTGTAAAAATTTATGCAATATGGTTAAGTTGGGATTTATTATATTTTAGAGAAATCTGGAGGAATTTTATGCACATGAATTATGCCTGCACATGGATATTACACATTAACTGTGCATATGGATTATCCAGTCTGAGTATTGATCTTAGTCAATCTGACTCTAAGTTCTGATCAATATCAGTACCTATTTTCATTAATTATTTTATGAGATTATCAGAAAAGTATTTCTTTCAAGCTTTTCCTCATACTCTCAAAATCTTTGGTGGCAAAAGCTATTGAAACATGAGCAGTTTCTCACATAGTTACTCCCCTGTCACTGTTTAGTTGAGTGCTTATGGGTATTATAGAAGGTTTGTCACCTTTTGTACATTTTTTTTATTCTTAAGTTCTTTTATTGATACATTCTAGGTATACAATACATTTACATTTATCATTGGGTGTTTGTACCTGTACATGATGTATCTTGATTCTTATTTTTTCCCCATTACCTGTGTGCCCGTCACCCCCTCCACCCTTCCCTATTTACATAGAGATCATTTCCATTTTTTTTCTTTTCTCATAATTTTTCCTTTCCCTTCTTTCCTTTCCCCTTCCCCTCCCCTCACCCCTACCTCTTCGGACCTTTTTTCCTATTTCAAGTTATGATTAAAATGAATAATTGATAATATTTTGTACATTTCTGATGATTTTTAAACATTTAAAAACCACTCCCACTTTACCTCCTTTGCTCAACAATAAATTTGATATCTTCATGCTGTGTGACCTTCTAGATAGCTGTAGTTGGACGTTGAGCATAATTTCAATGCTCATAGACTACGTGGTCTGTAGGTGTCAGGAAGAGGCAACACAAAGTGAGAATTTCCCAATACCTAAAATACCTCTATTGAGGTAATGAGGGCTAAAAACAAATGGGATTTAAAAACTAGGTCTAAAGCACAATGCTCGTGCTTACCTATGAGAAGCAAGGTCAGACTTTGACGTCTTCATGTGGATGACCTTGTTTGGCAGCCGTCTTCTCCACTTCCTCCAGACACACGACTCGATATCCTTGAAGTAACCCCTGAATCATCCCTGTCTCACACACCCTTTTAATGGTTGGGTTTTATATTATTACTTTGTATCTTAAATTTTTCTTCTTCCACCCGTTTCCTCAGTCTTGCTGATATTTCCATTGTTACAAATTTGGAGCCATGACGTTTTTCTCTTTTTATGCGTGAGTATTTCTCCATTCTATTACCTTCAAAACAAGATTTTTATGTTTGGGTACTACTTTATCGTACGGACTCAGCCAATTAAAGTCTTCCATTTTTTTAGGTTATTTCTTACTTTTTGGCTAATATAAATAATATTTCTATTCAAATTCTTAATTGGAAGCATCTTTGGTCATTTCCATAGGCAAAATATCTATAGATAAAATTTTTAGACTATAAGGTCTCAATATATTTTAAAGGGTTTAGAAGCATAATGGTAGATTTGTTTTCAGGGAGTTTACCAATTTATTCTCTTATCACTAATGCAGTAGTAGCTCTCTCATTAGAGGCTTGAATATAGTTATCTAAAATAATTTTGTCAATCCAGTAGATAAATGCTATCAAGATGTTATTTTAATTGGTATTTTTAAGTGCTATTTAGGTTGAATCCTTTTTTGTATGTACATGTGATTTACATCTACAGTTTTTGTAGTGTGTGATGTTTTGAATAGACATTTTACATTTTAAAGTAGAAAAATCTATTTCTATCCTAATTTTTTACTAATTTTATGCTGATAAAATTCTTCTGTAACTTAAATATTTATCACTACTTTTGTCCTGTTTTATAGCATTAACCCCTCACCCCAAATATTTGTCTTTAATTCATCTCAAATACATTTTGGTATACTATGTAAACTGAGTATCCAAAATTTATTTTCCCCCTGATTATTTAATGTTTTCTTTCTACATATGTTAAATTGTGTTTTGTGGTCATCTGGTTAGTTCCATTGATCAGTCTGTTGATTTTTGCACAGATTATTAACTTGTTTTAGATATTGAAGTTTTAAATTGCATTTTGGTGTTTGATTTGTTAGAATGAGTGACTCTTCATTTTTTTCAAAATACCTTTTTTGTTAATTTGTGTTTCTGTTGTCTCTTGCTCAGAGAAATTATAGGAGAATTTTGTCATCATTCTTTTTTCTGAAATATTGTGCTAGAAAGAATTCAAACATTTAAAGTATTTTGTCTCTTCATTTAGGTGTATCATCTACATTTTTCAGTAAAGTTGTCTAGTTTTAGTCATGTAAGTTACACACTGCTTTTTTTGTGTGTTGGTTATCCAGATTTTTTTTTTGCCATCATAGGAATTAAACTCAGAGCCTTTGCACTAAGTTAATCCTCAGCTCATTTTATATTTTCTTTTGAGACCTTGCTAAATTGCTAAATTTGCTCAAACTGAGCTTGAACTTGCCTCCTACCTCAGCCTTCCAAAATGCTGGGATTATAGATGTGTGTCACCATACCCCACTGGTATTTTATATTTTTGATTTGCTATTGTGAATGAATTTTTTCTCTTGTATTTGCTAACTCAATTTACTTGTAAGATCTTTTAAATAGTTTTTCTGTAGTCATTTTTAATAGTTCCTACTGTGATATTCAGCACCAGAGGGAGCTGTAGCGTAGAGGAAAGAGCCCTCAGTGAGAAAGGCTTGAATCTGAGTTAAGGTTCTGTAAATAATTTCTGTGTATCCTTGGCCAAATAATCTATAAAATGGGAGAATTCCTCCTCTTATGGTGCTGGGAAAATCCTTTCAGGACAGATAATGTTCGTGAGTCCTTGGCAGATGATTTGGAGAGCCCAGCACTGAGAACCGTTAGGTGGCAAATAGGCACTTAATGTGAGCAGCTAATTAGTTCACCTAGACTGAGGCAGAATTTAGTGGGAAATATCTTCTTACTTAGAGATGGGAGAAAAGAAGAATCATTGGCAGCATTACCAGGATTCAATATTAAATCACTATCGGCTTCCAGTTTTATGTATTACAGGTAGCACATGAATGAGATGCCAGATTGTAAGATTGGCAGTGTGTGATTGTGGGGCCCAGAATGATTGGGAAGCCCGGCTGTAGGCATGTAGTTCTTACTGTCCTTTTTCTTGGATGGTCCTGAATCATTCTATCTTTGAGGATCTCACTTTGCTAATGTGTGAAACAAGCTTCAGGTGTGAGTCACAACATAGAGACTATTTAAGATTGTTTCTGTAGGAGAAATGAGGGTGCCAAGTGAAGTATCTGGATTCCTCTGATGTGCTTGGTGGTTCTCTGGATTGGCTTTCTGGGTTAGCTGTGTGATGCTGGATATGGGTGGGTTTTCTGTACTCCTTAAAGTTATCATCGACAGGTCAAAAACCAAGAATCTTCCAGGAAAGTTTTATTTCATTTTTTTAAATAAATAAAAGTATAGTTAAAATACTGTAGTTATTTTTAGTTCAAGTTTATTTTTTTAAAAATCCTCAAGCTACTTTTGTCATTTAATTATGAAAGTGTTGATAGACCTTTGACCTAGTGCCTTGTAAGGGGCAACGGTGTCACCCAATGAATAATACCCATGAATCCAGGAACATGGTGGACATTATCACTCATTACCATTGTGAGAAAAGGATGATTAAACTAATAGTTACTGGGAGAGATTTCTGGCGACAGGAGGCAATGATGAAAATAAACTGACTTCAATATACATTTAGAATCGGGAATAATGGGACATGGCAGAAAGCCAATAAATGAACATGGCCCTCTGCTCTGATCAATGAATTACTTTCTCCCTTCTCTACCCGCTCTTGAAAGCAGCACAGGAACGTTAATGAAAAATCAATAGCCCTCTGTAATTCAAAAACAGAATCAATTGTTTGACTTGACTTCTTTCCCCCTAGCTAAGAGGATGTCTTAGCTCCTGACAAAGTTCATTTGTAAAGAGCAGTTCTTCAGAAAGCCTACAGAAGACACCTGACATCAGTTCACAATAGTTATATATGCTGTAGGCAGGGCTTTTCTTTCTTACCATCTTAAGGAATAATGGGTCTTTAGATTTATTTTCCCCCATAGTTTTTCTTCCTAATCCCTATAAATATTATATGCAACCATCATTTGTTTTATTTTCGTAATGGTTCTTGTGGCAGCTATTGCTATCAGTGCTACAGATGCTTTAAAACAGGTTTATAGCTCCAGATACTATCTTTAGACCCATCTGGGACTGAATGGAAACTCATTTCTCCAGCAGCCCCCTCTGTATACATCCTCTAGCATCTGTTAATTATTGAATTTGTGCTCAAAGCAAGCCAGGGCTCATGTGCCCTTGACCTAAAAGCAATTAGGACAAGTTGAAAAAATACTGGGATGTTGGTTTAAAAATCTATCATTATTTAGGGCAGTAGTTCTCAAGGTCTCTATTAGCCCCTTTGGAGTGGTGTACTGGTAAGTCTTTGGCAACTGGCTCTTTTGGTGGAGATGACTCATTTATGAATTTCTGTGATGGTAACTGTAACTTAACACAGGCTTGGAAGGAGACACACAATGGACTTAGTTTGGCTGATGGCCATTTAGAACTTTTGCGCAAATTAGAAAAGCATACCTATTTGGATGTATGCCACATGGTTTGATGGGGAGGTGGGGGATAGCTTTCAATCCCTACCTTGCCTCTGGCCTAGCACCGTAGTGCAGTATTTTAACCTGCACAGGCAGAGGTGACCTGTAAGAGTTCTTATCTTTGGGTCTGGAAACCTTTGAGGTTCCTGGATAATTTTCAGGGAATTTTCAACCTCTTGTACAAACAGGTGTGTGTGTGTGTGTGTGTGTGTGTGTGTCTGTGTTGGGGGGTGTTGTTTGGGGAGAAGGTCCATGGCTTTTATAAGATTTTCAAAAGAGCCTTAATTTAAAAATTTAAATTCTTGATAATTCTAATTACATTGGAAAAATCTAAGTAGTATTTTGGAACTATTTTTAAATGTAATTGCAACAGGATATAAAATCATAAAATCATAAGATCCAGTAAAGGTTCTGACTCTTGTAGCTTTCTAGGAAGAAAGCATAATTTTGACACTGGAGGCAAAAGTGGAATTTTGAGAGGCCTAGGCATTTTTGAATACCTCGTAGATATGTGGCATATTTACCTTCTATACAGTGTGTATTTGTATTCCACATAGTGATGTAGTCATGACCACAGAATTTAATATTCCTGCCTGATCCACATGCCAGTCACAACAACATGCATTCAGAAAATAGGGAAATAATTCATTCCCTTTTGTCCTTGGTAAGAAGCAATCACAAGCACTTCAAGACCCATGGTGTCCCTTTGTCTTTGCCCCAGGACTGGGCTCACACCCAATTTATGGTCATTTTGCTCAGGCCCATCCGGCACAATTTCTAGCATTTGGAGAATGTTTCTTGTAGCTATTATTTGGGGGAAGGCACTGAAGAAGGGAAGACACTGACTTTTATTTCAGTGGCTGAAACTGTTTACAAGAATTACAGTCTGAGAGTTTCATGTAGTGAGGTTCTAAAAAATTCACTTTTGAAGTGCATCTCAATTTTCATTTACTCACTCAGTGGTGAGGCTAATAGGGTAGATCTCTTTATCACCATTTTATTGAGATTCAGGGGCAGATATTCAGAGGGCATGAGAATATGCATGAAACAACAGAGAATTAGGTTTTGTCGGGCCCCAAATCCAGCTCCTCACCAGTCTTGGACTCTTTGCATTGCTCTTATGTTACACTGTGCTCCAACTGCTACTAGTTCTGGAGCTTGAAACAGTCATAGTGGTGCCTATTGAAAGGCCAACTGAGAGTAAACCTCAGAGTGTAGCGGGAGTGTAGCCACTTTTAATATTCCTGATGACTTGACTTTTTTGTCTTTTCTTGTCTTTTCCTTTCTTTACTTTTGTGCTGGGGATCAAAACTGGGCCCTTGGATATGCCAGGTGAGAATTCTGAGTTATATCCCCAGCCCCCTCCTCTCTTTAAAATTTTGTCTTGAGACAGAGTCTTGCTGAGTTGTCCAGACTGACTTGGATCTTGTGATCCTCCTGCCTCAGCCTTCTGAATAGCTGGGATTATAGAAGTGTGCCACTGTGTCTGGCTTTCTGATGACATTTCTTAAGGTTACATTTTTTATGAGCAAGGAGTATGGAATGTGGGATAAAATCCTGGCTCTACCTTTTATTGTTTCGGTAACCAAAGTTTCGGTTTTCTGTTCTGCACACTAGGGTGTCCCACTGCTTGCCTGAGTATTGTTGTGAATGTTAAGGTACATAAAGCACTGCAGTACATCTGAAAGAACACAGCGAACACTCAGTAGTAACCATATGAATTCTTAACACAAGACTCAATATTCTGATGATTTATCACAATAAAAAGCAATAGTACTCCCTCCAGAATTTGAATGTTCTATTTATCAGAAATTTTTATTTTAAAACATCAGTGCTATAATGTATATAAAATATTCCAAGTAGGGCCCCATAGTCCACCGAGTCTTTGTTTCTACTGTTTAGAACAAGAACTCAAAAGAAGGTCACCCCAAGGGAGCCTAGTGCAACAAAGAAAAAAGAAATTGGAACAAACTTTTAGGTCTGTGATACCACAATACTTTTAGCCATCTATGGCTAAGATTTCTGATGGCCTTGATTTCCTGCTGTGCCTGTCTGAAAGCAGTGACCTGTGTCCCTGTATATATCTGTGGGCTTCTCCCCTGTGTTTACATGGAGTGAATGACATCATGCTTTTGTTCCCAGGTAATATATAGTCTGCATTACTGCTGGGTTGCAATTACTGTACCTCATCAAAAACACCCTCCCCTTGCTACTGTCGATGGTAGTCTATTCTTATCCCTGTTTCCCCAGGGATGTGTGCAAGGTCTCTCTCCCACCTGGCAGATCCCTCCTCCCCTGTGCCTGGTGATCCTGCTGTGTTCTGTTTGCTGAGAGCCTGGGCTGTGGGCAAGAAGGTGGGTGCTGCCCCCGGCATGACATTATGCACACTTACCTGGCACATGGCCTTGCATTACCATGCATGCACTTTAGGTATCCGAATGTCTTATTCCTTGGCATCTCCCCAAGCCCAGGTGGAGAGGAGCAGTGTTTAAAATACTTGACATGCTGGGGCAGATGGATGTGTTCCTGGAAGGGAGGCCTTGAGAACTGGCACAGACAGCTGAATCTGCATCTTTCTCCTCCACTAGGCTCATAGTGGGGTTCAACTGGCATCAAACTCCCCTCTTTTTCTCATCTTCCAAGAAAGAAAAAGCCTGTTTCAGTTATTAAAAAGACTTACTTTCATTCTTCAAGTGCATTCTTCAGATTACCCCATTGCATTGTAGAGGGAATATACTTAGACCTCTTTTTGCCTGCTCCCTTCTTCCCTCTGCCTTCTCCTTTTTTCCTTCATTCCTTCTTTCCTTCATCTTTATTTGTAGTTTTATTGTTTAAGGGCATGAACTTTGGAAACAGACAGCTAGGATTTGAATTTGAGCAGCTCAGCTTATCAGCTATATGTCATAGGGCAGGTTATTTAAGTGTATGTGACTAAGTTGATGCATCTGTAAAATATGGATAATAGAACTTAATTTATAGGGCATTCTGATATTTGAGTTAATATGTGTGTAACTGTCATAAAAGGAATCATAGTATTGGTTATTATTCATTCATTTGTATGTTTGTTTATTATTTTATAATCCAGACCTATATCACATTGACTACAGACATTTTAGGATGCACTACGATGGCTTTTTAAAGCAATATAGAAATATAAACATAATACATTTAAATATTTGTATACTTGTAACTCATAAAGAAAAATATAGAAATATATTTAAAGAAAAAGACATTTTCCATATCATACTTTTGTGTTGTTGATATTGCTAGGAGCAGGAAAGCACAATTATCAAGCTCTGAATACTGTTGACTTTGGTTGAATGATCCAAATTAAAATGCGTAGGTAACTAAATAAAACTGTAGATTTTCATTGCAATCTGCTATAGTAGTTTTTGGATTTTAGTCCCAGCTGTTCAATGTATGTTTAACTAAATAATGTAGCTATGTAAGAATAAGTGTTATGCCTATTTATAAAGGCACATTGTCTTAACTAACTACACATAGACATTTTATGTTACTCTCCGTAGAAAGTACACAGACCCAATCCCATCCTGCATGACCACCTTCATGATAGGAGGACAGTGGAAGTAGATTTCCTGTTTTTTTTTTTCCTAGACAGGGTCTTGGTAGGATCTCAGGTTCAGGTTTTCTAGTGATTTTATGTGTGTATGTGTGTATGTGTGCATCTATGTGCGCAAGTATGTGTCTTCTTGGAATGATTAGCCAGTAGCTCTTTCGCATTCCAGACATTGGTCCCCACATGAGGATCAAATATTGTTTGATGAGGAGCTGGGGATTTGGCTCAGTAGTTTTTGTTTTTTTGTACCGGGGATCGAACTTGGGTCCTTGTGCTTGCGCAGCAGGCCACGAAACCACTGAGCTAAATCCCCAGCCCTGGCTCAGTAGTTCTGCTGCCTGCCTCACAAGCACAAGGTCCTGAGTTTGATCCTCGGTACCGCCCACTCCAAGAAAACAGAGAAACTCACTCTTATCTGTCTGGGCTGGGGATTTAGCTCAGTGGTTCTGCCACCTACTCCACAAGCACAAGGACCCGAGTTCAATCCCCAGTACCAAAAAAAAAAAATTGTTTGATGATATTTTACCAATCAGTTTCCTTTTTATGGCCATAAGCTGATTTCTTCCCCTGTTAAGAAAAATGCCCTGTGTTTTAATCAATTTCCACTTGCTGATAGCTTTCTTTTTATATGAATTCCAAGTGCACTATATTATGTAGAGTTCCTATTTGCCAAACTGTGCCCACATAAGATCATATTGGTCCTGTCAACTGAAAGACATAACTTACAAAAAGAAACTCTTGTTTGGAAAGCACAAAAGCTGAAAGTTGGCTATCAGTAAGATTTCATTTGCTTCCAAATCTAAACTCTGCTTTTTTAATGAAAGAATGAAGAATACAGTCTCGAGTAATTTTTTTCCTGATGGTTACTGAAACACACTATATTTATATTTTTCTCCAAAAATTAAAATTCTGGCTGTCATTTGAGAACTGAAAGGAGCAGGGGAGAAATCTAGATGGTCCTGGATATGGGTATCAAGTGGAAGAGTCAAACCACCTGGAGGACTATAGACATGGAAATGGGACAGGAGTCTTCCTTCGCCAGTTTCCTGATTGAAATCTGGGCTAAGTCAGAAGTGATCTCAAGCCATTAGCATCAGACCCTTGGCCATGGGTCTTTTGGGAATAAAATAAGTTATGAAATGAGCTTGTTCAGCTGTGGGGCTACAGCCCATTCAGATGTTTCTCAGCACTGTACTTATTAACAATGTCTTTGGAGATAAAAACATAAGCTAACCATGTTCTGCTCATCCCTTTTAATTCTGAGAGGACTGAGCTGTCAGGGTGAGCTTCTGTCTCTTGCTTCTGTTGATAGTACACAAGTGGCGAGCCCTAACGTCCAGGCTTGTCAATCTATCACCTGTGCTGAGCACCATAAAACTAGCAGTAATGTATTTAGCAAAACTGCTGACTTCTGTGACCTAGAATGACAGTGTGCTTGCAACTGGAGGATGAGCTCTGGGGCAAAAATAATAAAGTTCTAAAGTTCATACCAAATTAGGGTAACAATTGTCAAAAGAGAAAAGAATCAGCTTGTGTTGGAATCTGAGAGTTGGAGCTATTAAGTGGTTGTAAGAGCAAGGTGCATTTCAAATGCTTGGTTGCACTGGATTACTTGTGTGTGTTATTTGGGCTGGGGATTTAGCTTAGTAGTTCCACTACCTGCCTCGCAAGTGCAAGGTCCCAAATTCAATCCCTGGTACCAAAAAAAAGAAAAGAATGATAATCATGCATGCACACATGAGTGTACCTTAGAAAGTTGAATACTGTTTCTCTGTGATATGGCTATGGTTACAAAGGTGTAATATAATGGGACTAATTCCACAAGCTATGAACAAAGGCTTCATCCTTCTATAAGGACGTAGGAGATAACACTGCTTGAATTGGGATATGAGCTTTGAAGGTGAGTTGATGGAAAAGAGCTCTGCGTTAGTTGGCAGGAGTCTGTCTTCTTTTAGACTCAGGTGCACCACCCAGGATCCTGTGTCACAAGAAGAAGCTTCCTTATCCACTTTGGCTGGTAGGCAAATCAGGAGGCTGAATAAATGATTTTCTAAAATTCTCTACTTCTCAAATAATTGTTATGGTGGTGATGTTGGTGTGAATCTTTACTTGGGCCTTTATTGAGACAACCAATTTCTGATAGCTTTTCTTTGTCTTCCTTCTCCCAGAAAAATGCTCTCTGTTTCTTAGAGGATTATTTTTTTAAAAAAATAAGAAAAGGTGAGGAAAATTATAAGAGAAGAGAGCAAGGACAGAATGAGACAGAAGGAAAATGTGGGGTGTCGGCCAGGGTGCCAAGCTGGTGTCCATGCCCCGGCCGGCCTCTGAAGCCTGGGCAGCTTGGTATCCAGACAGGACAGGAGCACCCCTCGAGCTGGGCCAGTGTGCTGCGTCACGGGCAGGGAGCAGCCCAGGGTTATAGCTTCACTTTATTTGTTAAACAAAAGGAGATAATTAAAGGAGCTATAAAAATTTCCTCCAGAGCCTGTACTTCTCTGCACACTGGCTTGGTTTATTAATTGATACAGATTTCTGGTTCAGTTCACCCTGCGCCTGTGGTTGAATGATGATCTGCATGGTCAGGGTATGTGACTGCCATGGACTGGGGCACACCCTGTGAGGGTTGGCTCCTCTTCCCAAGAAAGTCTGAGTCCACACATTCAAGACATGCAAGAGAGTGGAAAAGAGGAGGCCAATGTCTGTGACTGCGCCTGATGTCCCCCTTTACCCTCCATCTTCTTCTTCATGTTCATGTTTTCCTGGTACATTTTGTTCCCCCTTTTCCTTCTCCCCCATTCCCTTAAGTAGAGGTGACACAGATCAATACCTTTGATGGAAAGTAATAATCAGGCCTATTAAGTGACAAAGGTTTACTCTGTAACAGCTGTGCTGGCGGGAGAGGAGAGCTTGTCTGACTAATGAATCATGAAACAATCAGGCAGTAGCCATTTGTGTTTAGATCTGTAAATATGGTGTGGTTCAAGTGCCAGACCATTGCCGGCGCTCCAGCTGGGGGCACAGATGGTCCGCATTCAGAGCAGCGTGCATGTGAAGAAAGGGTTTTTTCCCTTTCTCTGTCCCACACTGAACCTCTCTGTGTTTGCACTCTGTTCTCTGCAAGAGGAACTTCAGAGAAAGAAAGGAGACTCCCTTCAGGGGAAGAAGTCCTTGCAGGGTAGGTTCCGTGCAGATTACTAGGGACTGGGGACTCCTAGCTGCGCCACCTGATAGGGAAGCAGCTAATAGAAAATGTCACTGTTTTGTATTCCCAAAAGATTTGATATCCATGTGACTCTAAATGTCAATTTTATTTGACGCTGTTAAATATATTCCTCTTATACTTTTCTTACACATTACTATACTAGACCACCGGTTTTGTTCTCAGCTCTAAACTGAGCAAATTGAGAGAAAAATGCATATTCCATGATGAGAAGCTCACACAAAGCTAAAAATGTTCTGTGTAAAGAAAATGCTATTATGTCTGTTTGGATTCTGTTCTTCTTAGTTCTTGAAGTATGGATCCTTGTCTTCAAGAGACAAGAACTTAAAGAGGTAGTCATCTTGACCTACAAGAAAACATGGCTTTGATTTTTTTGTTGTTGTTGAAATTCTTATTAGCCAAGAAAGCTTTATTTTTCACTAGAGATGGATGCTGAGCTGCCATTTACAAAAACCAACATGTAAAGCCATTGATATTGATCAAATTGTTTTAATTAAGTATTTTGCTTCATTTCTTTTGGTCCTTTAAAAGCTTTGTTGCTTAGAAGTTTCTACTGAGGTGCTTAGAACTTGCACTGGGCACCTTCAGTGCTGGCAAACACACTCTTCATCTTTTTTCTCACCTTTAAAAAAATATGTAGTTAAAAAGCAGCCAAAGGGGGGATAAATTATAAAAGTTTAGTTATATTTGAGAAAGACAGATATTTGAACATATTTTCTAGAATATACATTTTCATCTTCAATTTGGCATTTTTTTCAGGTCAAGGGGCCCTTTCTCTTGCTTCTTCTTTTGGATAAATTATTAAGAGGATAAAGAAGACATTTCTCAGGATGATCTACATTTACTGACATAAACCCTATTGATGTTCAACTCAAGTGCTAACCTGAAGTTTGCTTCTAAAATTGCAGGCATTTTTATGAAATACTCATGAGAATACTGAGTTGTGATAAAATAGATTCTTTGCAATCTCCAAATAGCTGCCTGAATCTTAGTTCTCTAAGGACAGTCCACTGTGAAGATGACATATTTGGTCTAAGGTTGCTGATAATTTCAATTTATCATTGAAAAGGAAAGGAGCAATGAGAAGGATGCAATGAAAGTAGAGATTAAGTGTGTGGAAATGGCTCCCTTTCACCTTGCCTCTTCTTTCCTCCAGAGGACCACCCAGTTTGGCAATTAAAACTGCTCTTGTAGGGGTAGGAACTCAGTCTGGCCTGTTCATTTTCATCTGGGATGCATAGAATGTTATTACTTAAGGAGAACCTTGCTGTGCCACAGCTTCATTTCTTAAACATACTAAGTAGGCCTTTGTTGAATAGGTCTTTGTATAGCAAGTCTGGCCACAACCTACCCCAAACCTGCTCTGGAAATTGATGGCAAAAGGACTGTGACTTGATTCTGCCCAACATTTGTTTCCTCTCCACCTTAGCTATTCTAGTATACCATTCCAATTCTTTGCCAGTTTGGGACACTGCCTATGTATAGATACAGCCTTCAGATACTTTTGGTCAACTGTTCTTGTTCACAGCAAGACTTAAACATTTTAGATCACAAATCCCAGAACATCTGATGGAAGGCATGGACTCTTCTTGGAAGAATACTTGATCTGATATTTGTATACATGACATGTTACCACACATCGAGGTTCAAGGGTCTCCGAGCATCCACCCATCATCCCTAGGTCCAGTCTTTGCTTTTGTTTTTCTGTGCTCAGTGGCCTGCTCAGTCAACCCCTTCTGGGTACCAGACCCTTTAGCTTAATCTCAAAATAATCATCTTTTTCTCTTATTACCTGATACCCAATTTTATTCCTAACTCCCTAATTTCTTCTAGTCAATTCTTTATTTTCCAATTTCAGTCTTTGTATTATCATCAGTACCTACACCATTCTTTTCCTTCTGCTAATCTTACCACTATTTTTTCCAGATTTGTTTTGCCTTTATTTTCTTTACTTCTGCTTTCTATGATTCCATTAATAATTTTTGCTAATTGTGGTACATGTTAGGTTCTTAAAAATAGTTTTGGTCATGATACCAGTCAATAATTGCAGAAAATCTGCTAGTCATTGCACTAGATCCATTATAACCCTTCTTGTTGACCATCACAGTAATTCTGTTCTATTCCTATTCCATTCCATTCTTTGTGGTCTTGAGGTCCCAGAGATTAAGAGCTTTGTATACGTTTTTCCTTTACACTGATTTTCCATTCCTCTTAATTAAATGTTATTAAATAGGAATGCATAGCAAAACTAACTTGCCAAAGAGGAATATAATTATAAAAACAAATGCATAAATAATGGGTGTACTACCAAAAATGACTTGCTATATTCCATGTGACATAATAGTGCCCTTTTGCCATACTCTTAAATGGACAGTTTTTATCCCAGTCATTCATTTATTCTCCTCGCTTTATTTCTTTTCTTTCTTAACTATCCCTCTCCTCCTACTCCTATACTCCACTTGCTTGTTTCTCTGAGGCCAGTGAGTCCAACTTGCTCAAATGTGACACCTGATCCAGGTTTTTGCTCTGACTACCTTAGGTGGTCTTAGGTCAAGAATCCCAAGCATGCATTATGTGCATGGTGTCCCTCAGTGGAGATATTAGCACTGAAAAAGCATCATTCACCCTATCCTTGCTCCAGCTGTGTAGTTGGGGGAGAGTGATTATGTCTGATTCACAGGTATAGGTAGGGAGGCTGCTACTACTGGAGATATTTGGCTCACTGTCTTGAAAGTCAAGATATCAGACAGGTCCCAACTGCTTCCTCTCTCAGACATTTACACTGGCAAGTTCTGTCCTCAGCTCTCTTTTCTACTCAGTGTGCACCTTCTTGTGAGGTAGTCTTAGGCAGTTCCACAACTTTACTCTTCAATGTGTTTCTCAGAGTTACAGTTCTGACCTGTGCTTCTTCCTCTTTCTACTCTTGCTCAGTTTCTCTGAAGTTGAAATAAAATCACATCACTTGGTACCTAAAGACATCTAGTCACTTTTCTTGTTACCAGAAAAAACAAAACCTAAGCTCATTAAGTGACATATAGACCCTACATGTGCTAGTCCTGCCCACCTCCCTGTATGGCTCCGCTGTCTTGAAAACTGCTGCCACACTGTTTTTCTTTTACTTTCTGTGCATAGAACATCTCAACTTATTTCCACAACAGGAATTTTTCATTTGCTGTATCCTTTCCTTGAGAAATCCTTCTGTAAGGTGTCCCTGTGGTTGATTTCTTCTTACAATTTAGATCTCATGTCAAATGTCACTTTTACTATCCAATGGAACTCTACCCAACTCCCCTCCATTCTATTCTGTCTATATAGCACTGCTCAAAAGTTTTTCTTTATTAATGTAAATATTTATTACTGGCTACTTCTCCTTCAATGTAAACTCCTTGAGGGTACAATCTATTTGTCTTCTTTGTACAATAATTTTGGAGTTTAGAACAGTATGTAGCAATAATAGCCCTCAACAAATATTATTTGACAAACTGATTCTTTGAAAAATCTTTTCATTCCTTTGCCATAGAGTTTATTCTGAAGTGTTTAATAAAGTGTCACATTACAGGAATATAGCAATGGCAATAGAATTCCAACATGTTTTCAGGTAACAAGTTGTAGAGAAGCCCAATGGAGAATAGCCTGATCTACTCAATAGGTGGCCAGAAATCAGCACAGGGAAAGTGTTTCAAGTTGCTGAGGGACTAAAAGATAAAAGTGTGTGTGATCACTTCTGTTTGGGAGTTGGTATTAGAGAAAGATGTTAGGTGAGTTGAATTCTCTTTTTGCACTTTATATTTTGGGAAACTGAAGAATTTTTCCCAAGACTATTCTAGAGGTTGGAATCTATTCAGCAATATTTAAAAATTGTATTTTGTTTATATATGAACCTTGACTACCTGGTTCTGTTTTTTTGTTTTTCGGAACCGGGGATCAAACTCCGGCCCTTGCGCTTGCGCAGCAGGCGGCGAAACCACTGAGCTAAATCCTCGGCCCCTCGTCCTAGTTTTTAGCAAAATCTTTCAATTAGTGCTACAGTATTCTCTGATTTTTGTCTTCTTCCTGTACTCTTATTGTTAGTTGTTTAAAGTTTTCATCAAGAAAACATCCTTTAGCATGGTAAAAATAAGCAGTGTTGAAGTTCCAGCTTGGAGGCTTTACTATCCTTGCCACCACAGGTCACACGGACTCCGTTTCCTATCTGGAAACTTTTTGAGATTTTTACTTTAGCTGTGTTTGGGTGGTATCTGAGTGGCCACGTGATATTTGTGACATGATTCTGGGAGGACTCATTTTGTTTGGGTTTAATAGGATATAGGTAAGTGATTTGCAGTCACTTTTAAAGATAGAACTATTGCTGATAGTCTTGGTATAGAAGCATCTGTTGCTCTTCATTACAACCATCTTCCCTACTCACTGAACTCTCAATTTCCCTTTCCTGTGTAAGTATTCTTTAAGGCACTTATTAAATGTTTTAGTGTTTAGTGTCTTTTTTCTTTAACTAAATGTAGTTCATTGGAGACAGTAATGTTTTACCTGATAGCTTCAGTGCCTAGTCAATGTTAAAAATTTTTTGTTGAATAAATGAGTACAGTGAGATGCCAGCCAACTGTCTTTTAGAAAAATACAATTCCTTTACATGTATAGATTAAATTGAGATTCAGATTAAATGGTATATACTCCTCATTTCTCATACTGAAACTAAATCTATAATTCTTGTTTATCTTCATTTTCCCACACCATCCCATCACTTGGCTATTCATTAATAAGGTAGAAGTATTACTTGGATTGAATCATTCAAGGTAAGCATTAATTGTGCCTCTTTGTGTTTTCCTTCTTTTTTCTTTAAAACTTGTATTTTTTTTGTCATAAAACAATATATTTTCATAATTAAAATCCTTCAAAATTATATAATATAGTTCCTCTCCTATGACTCTATTAAAAATGACCACTACTTGGAAGTTGTTCTATAGTCTTCTTAGATCTCTTTTCTTCTTTTTTATAAACTATCAGCTATCTTGCTGGACATTTACATTGACAGAAAGAGGCTTGCTTTGGGGAAATGTAAAAAGTCAATAAAAGACATGGGACTTGGGGCCGGGGATTTAGCTTAGTGGTGCTGCTGCTTGCTTCACAAGCTCAAGGTCCCAAGTTTAATACCTGGTAACAAAAACCAAAACAAAACAAAAAACCCAAAAAAGACATGGCACTTGACCTTGAGAAACCTAAAACTTATAATGAAAAGATAAACATATGCAAAAGATAATACTTTTGAAGAAATATACAGGCAATTACTAATTGATTTCATGAAAATGAGAAACGTAACTGTGAGTGGACAAAGAACAGTGAATCAAATGTAGCCAATAGCATGAATTAAGTACTTGCTGTTATAATAGGATGATATATGGAAGTAAACAATTCTTTATCTTTTTATATACTTTTCTTCCCTTTCCGGTTGTAAAATATTTTACTTTGATATTTTTCTCATATAATATATAATTTTAAAAATAGATTATTCCTCTTTAAGGAAATATCCACCATTGCTTTAAGCAGAAAAATACTGAAATAGCTGCATTTCAGTGGTGCTAATGGTGAACTGATAGGAATCTATGTGTGAAAGGTGAATAAAATTCTTCCATTCCTATGTAACTAAGAAAGGAAAAATAATCCTTTTGGGTGGCATGAATAAGGATTTACTTGTATGCATGTTATAATTTAAAGTTAGCTTCTGAATTTGTCAAGTCTTTTGACCTGTATTCAGGGCATTCTGAGAGGGGCCATGCCAGCAAGTTACAATACTGTTTTTATCAGCAGCCACCTGCAGAGCTTTGGTCTTCAGCTGTTACTTTTTTCCCCTCATCTGTTGGCACTTTTTAATAAAATTTTAAATGGCTGTGCATATAATAGTGTTGACTAAGAAAAGAAAGCAAAGGGGTAGAGTTTGCCTAAAACCATTATTTTATTGGAACAAAAGAGCAAGGTTTTCTGAATCAACCTTAAGAAGCACAGATATTGAACTTGTTAACAATACTAGTGTTCTTCAAAAAAATCCACATTACACCCCACCTCACTGAGTCTATTGAGTAAAAATGTTGTGCAAAATGAAAGGAAATAAAGAAACCCAAATTGCTTCTTCTAACAAGGTGTCATCAATAATGCCCACATGGGTGATCGTTTCCTGATTTAAGACCTTGTTTCCTTCCATGAATCCATTTAAAGCCCTTTGGATGGAAGAAAACACACCCACCAAAAGAGAATGTTAGATTAGGAAAGATTCATTCTCATTCTGATGTCCTATTTCTTATGTAGCCTATTTCTTTGACTCTTGTAGCATTCATTCTCTCCATTGTTTGTGGTACTGAATTGCCAATGTCCACTGTACTTCTACACTTAGATCCTGTGTATGTGTGTTTACATCCAGTAGGAGCTTTGTTCTAATTTTTAAGTAGGAAAATTTTTGCTTTTTGAAGACATCTTCTTAGATCAATTAGGGTTGAACACAGCTGGTTTTTGAAAATTTAGTTTCTACTGAAAGTTTCCTGCTATTATCTTGACAATCCTATTATTATCAAAGCACTTTAATATTAGGTATGACAACAACCACTCACTGCAGGGAAGAAAGGAGCAGGGCCATAAATGGGAGGGGGCTACTTGTAACTGTGCCCCCTGTTGCAACCATAATAATTTAATATTCTCATACTGGGCAGCTCCATTTTGCTTGGCCTATATTGAACTACTCGATTTGTTGTTTCCCTTTGACCAAACTATCAAGTCTCCCCTGAACAGCCTGTTAGACATCAAATGAAGGATCATGCTGATAATTGCCTAAGGGTAGGATTTTTATTTTGCCTGGGAGTCAGTAATTTAACTATTATACTGAGGCAGGTTTCTGAGTTTTGAACAGAATTTATTTCAATGTTGTATTAAAGTTGTTAGCAGATCAGTAGTTTTTTTTCTTATTGATTACTTGTCTCCTCCCCAAAAATAGGGATGATACCTCCACTAACTGATAGAGACTAGCTGTAGTGGAGTTGCAGCATGCTGATGCCTCCATTCTGTTTTATATTTAGTGCTGGACCCTCCTTTTTAAGTTTTTTCTGGACTTAACTCTTTTGTCTAAATTATCTGCTCACTATCAGGATTTAGAGCCATCCTGTTAAAGAAGAGGCAGATTATCCTTTAAACAAGAGCAATTCCTACTCATGTGTTTGTTTCTTGTTGTCCATGCTGATGATTGCCTCTTGTTATCCAGAGGATTATCACCTCCCTGTGAAGTTTAAGGCAGAAACATTTTTAAAATGAATTAATGAGTTGTGCTAATCTTGGCATAGTATGGAATAGAACATACTATAAGTAGGATTTGTCTAGTCTGTATAACTGAATTGTGTGGAAGATTTTGTTATAATTTTATTCTATAACCTCATATTATAACAAAACATTTAGAAGATAGCTGTTAAAAAGAGCTCTAGGGTATTTCTAAGAGAGAAAAGAAGAATATGATTAATACAGTTTCTTCTCTGTAAAACTGATTTAGACTGGGAAATGGATCTTTTCCAAGGTTATGGATGTTAGCAGAGTGAAGAGATAAATTAGGGCAACCTGACTTCCCTGTAGTTTCTGATTATCGTGAGTTATCTCCAAAACTTTCTTTAAAAGAATAACAAGAAATATTAGTAGAGCTGTTAAGGTCCTTTGTTTTTATTCATTTTGTTCCGAACAGTGGGAAGCTCTCACAGAGAATGGTTGGTTTAAAATACCACACCATTATGGAAAAGTGGATATTTCAGTTCTTATTTTTTTAACCTCTGAATTAGTTTCAGATTTTGAAGTCTTTACCTACCTATTTATAAAGACATTTTTTTTTTACCATGCCTCAGATCAGAGTTTAAGCTATAGCAGTTCATAAAGAAATGCCAGTTGTAGTTTGAAATTACCCTTTGTGATTCCCATGATTATAAAGATCTTGTCCCTTGTTCAGAGCCTAGTGACCTTCAGCATGAAGGTCAGAGGTTATCGTGGTGGTGTTCTGTGCCTGTCTATTGTGATCTTTACTCAGGATGGTGAAAAGAGTTGTCACTGCTAGAACCAACCTTCATCCCCAAGTTGTGCTGATAGAGCATTTGAACACGAATTATTATTATTGGAATAATTATGCTGAGTCCCCATGGAGAATAAAATCTCCTTAGAAAATGGATTCTGAGCCTTAATATGACATTACTGTGATAACAAAGATTGTAGCATAGGTTAAAGAGCAGTCCGTCAAGGTCAACACCAGATTCTTTCTTTGGATGTATGTACTAAATGCTGGACAAGAAAACAACAAAGACTAGAAAGCATGAAAGAAATTCTTCCTTTTCAATAAAGCTGTAAATGCTGAGGTAGACATTTGTTTAGATGTCTGTGTCTCTTTATTAACATTTAAAGGTATATATCAGTTTTTAAAAATGAGATGTGAAATAGACACATAGGCTATTTCGTGTGCTGTTTTAATTTTTAATGTAACATCATAATGTTCTAAAGTTGGGTCTAAGGAAAGCAAGAGGGAAGCAAAACAAAAAAGATGCAGAAAGATTATAATAATTGAATTAAGGCTTAACATGATAGAAAAATTCTAGCAAAGAATTTTAGTCTGCAAAGTATAAAATAAATTTTCTTAAGTTGTGCTTGCTAAGTCCTTGATGGCAAGTATATTAAATTCTTATTTACTGATTTGTTCAGAATATGCATAGCAAAGCCACTGTTTTCTCCTGAAAAGCTCGTGTTTTTGCTAAGGTCTTACTGAGCAAGTGTGATCTTACTTTACAGTGCAGACTTGGCACAGATAATAGAGCTAAAGAGGCAGAGTGGCATCCTGATCGGGCAAATGGGCTCTGGATCTTATGGTCCTGGACTCAATTACATTATGAGCAAATTAGATATTCCTGTACCTATTTCCTTATTTATAAAATGAGGCTGTTATAAAAAGTAAATAGATTAATATATAGATGGTAGGAAACTTTCCCCCAGGTGGCAAAATCCACCGAGTCCCTTATATAAAATGGCATAGTATTTGCCTAGAACCTACACGATTCTTCTGCATGCATAACATTATCCCTAGATTTAAGACCTTCCACTCTTACACTTTGTTGTTTAGGAAATAATGACAAGGAAAAGTAATCTGTACACATTGAGTACTAACACAATTCTTTTTCTATCTTTTCTCCTTTATTAGTACATGTTTGCAGTACAGTGTTGACACTGTTTGTGTGGAGTTTGCACATGTACACAACACCTCCCCACTTCCCCTTTCCTACCCATCCATTCCATTTCTTAATCCTCCTCCCATTTGAGAAAGATCTGTCTCCTTACTTCTTATCCTTTATTTTGCTCTTTATGTGATATTGAAGCTTGTGTGTCTGATTTATTTCACTTAACATTATGGTTTCAAGGTGCACTCATTTTTCTGCAAATGACTCATTTATTCTTCCTTATGGCAGAGTAGTATCCCATTATGTGTAAATAACAGTTGATTAAATCCATGGATTTAGAACTCATGGATCCAGAGGGCTGACGGTAAGTTTTTTATTTAGCTCTCTGTGCCTCTGTTTCTTTGTTTATGAAATAGGACTAGTAATAGTACTTTCACCATATAATTATTGTTAGCATTTAATAGGGTAATATTTTACATATTAAGTACTTAGAAATATAAAGTTAATTATTATTTGATAGAATAAGGTCAGATTTTCTGAATGCCAATTCAGTTCTTTTGGAAAACACTACTAATTTCACATATAATTTTTTTTTTTTCTAAATGTGCTAGTGGGAAATTCTAGCATAGTATCAGACTTGGAATCAAGATTTTTATAATCTATATTAGAATGGTAAAAGAAATTAATTTCCATGAAAACAATGAACTTTTTCAAGGACTCACTTCCAATTTATTTTATTTTACTTATTTTTTATTCAGAAAAAAATATTTAAGTTCCAGAAAATGTCCATAGTTTTTCAAAAGTAAGTTTAAATACTCTCGTCCTGCCTCCAATAGCCTTTCTGAGAAAACTGTGTCCACTCTGAGAAGTGACACTTGATTTTTTATTAATTTCTGAGTAACTTCTAGTGAACCTGGTGACAAGCTATGATCTAAAAGTCATGTGGTTGTTACAATTTCGTTCTGGAGTAGAAATGGCAATTTGAAGTCTTTGTTTGTTGGGCCTTATAAGTAATATTACACATTCACTCCCCAAATGATACTAGGATGCTTATGTGCTTGGCACTGGGCCAGGTGATGGATACCTTAGAAAGTACACGTGGTTTTTTTCTCAACTAATGTACATGGCCTTGCCTATGTAGGTTGTGACCTATTAGTATATTGTCAAATACATTCGATAGAGGTGATCAGAATTTTAAAACATAGAATTGTGAATAGCAGAATATACTATAAATAGGAAATATTATTTCATGAAATTGAAAAATCTCTATGTCAGGATATACCTCTAAGACACACATATACCACTCTAAATGTATTGCTTTAGATCATTGTTCAAAGAGTGTGAAAAGGCCTATGCCCAGCAGTAATGTGCATCTCTGTAGAGGAACAGAATCAATAGAAAATAGATGTATAATTACGCAAGAGGATTTATTAGGTAGGCTTATAGGATCAGAGATGGAAGAATCCTCAGTGGCCATCTGTGCCCTGGAGAGCCAGAGGATCCGTTAGAAGCTCAGACCAAGGAGATGGAAGGCACAGAAGCAACAGGACCAAGGATGCAGCACCTGTCCACAGTGGAAGACGTAGAAGCTCACAGGAGAGTTTCAGGTGCAAGTCTGTGTTGGAGGGTTAAGGAAACTGGAGACCATGTCCAAAGGTGAAACTGGAGCTGTTTCAAAATGAGCATGCTTCCTTCTTCTTTCCCTTTTTATTATATGTGGGCTACAGGCCTATTTGCTGGTGCCACCCACATCTGAGGTGGGTCTTTCCCCGTTGGCCTACATGCCACTCATCTTCACAGACACCCCAGATTGTGCTGCACTAATCTGCTAGGAATTTCTTAATCTAGTCAACTTGACATAATCATGGTTGACAGTCATATTCCTTCAACTTACCAAGCACACTCCCCTCTTAAGATCTTTGCATTTGTGATCAGATCTGTTTCAAAGCATTTCTCTCAAATATCTACATCTTTCATCTTCATCCTTTAGGGCTCTGCTCAACTATCACTTTTTCATGGATTCCTTGTCCTGACCACTCTATAAAATCACATATTGTACTCCATCCCCATACCTCACATTCTGGTTTCTTTCTTTCAGCCTTAATTTATTTCTGCAGACCAGAATTTATCACCGCTTGACATAGTTTGTTTGTTTCTTGTCCTTCTCATCTTCTCATCCCATCAGAATGAACACACTATGACTTCAAGGACTTGGTTTTTGTTTACCATCATACCACTGGCATCTACAACAGTGCCTGGTATCTCATAGATGCTAAAAACTTGAATGAATTAGAAGGAATAGTGTTCTTGCTTTATTGTATATTAATGATGTTGGAAGGATGACTGATTTAAGCACCTTGGGCAGCCCCCAAAGATTTTTCTTTTACCCAGTTTTCTGGTTTTTTAAATTGCCTTTTCTTTCCCTCTCTTATCCTCTTTGCTTATGATTGCTGTGCCCTGACAACTTGAAGATCCCAATGGTCTCCAAATACACAAGACTGCCACCACATTTGAACCTTAACTCATGTGGTTTCCTCTGCCTGGGATTCCTTTTTCACTACTCTTGACAGATAAAAACACTTTATTTAAAAAAATATATAACTACCCCACAATGAATTCATTCATGATGTATCACAAACATATACTAATTTTAATAAGAGAAAAAAATAAAACCAGTCTTACTCCTTCTAACTACTCCCACCCCCAGTTACATGCACAAAAAGCTGTAAAACTTGGGAAGGAATGTGTGCAACTGTCTCAGCCCTAACAAGCCAATTATGCTTTCGATGCTCCTTTCTCCCCTTGCAGGATTAAGAGGTCGATCGTTTCCCCAAGATATGAGAGGTGATACAAGGGGACGGAGGGGAGGGGAGGGGAGGAAAGAATGCTGTGTGTCATCATTCTCCATTCCTATCTTCAGGGACCAGGGAGGGTATCCGGACTCTGTCCAAATGATGTTTTCTTTGTTCATGAAACTAAGTAATAATTATTCTCTGCATCCCCAATAAAGAGAAATGTGAGTGTTATTGAGGGCTTTTCTTCAGTATATAGCCTCATCCATATTATCATCACTGTCACCTCCAAAGTCCTCTCCATTGTCAAAATATGACATGATGTAGACAGTTTCCTCTTCATGTTCTTCTTGCTTGTTCACCCAGATAACTGCCATTTCTTCAGGAGTCACTGTGAACTTTGTCTTTCATTTGAAGTTGTCCATGATCTCTGGTGGTGAAGATGCTTCTCTGTGCGTTAATGTCCCTCTGGGAATCTTTAGTATATATTTTGTGCCTTGTAGTTTATGCGCTACTTGAGTGCAGAAATGACATGCATATCTTTATACTCCTAGAACACACCCACAGTGTCTGGCATATAGCCGGAAGCCCATAATATTTGTTGAACTGAAAGGAAACGTATTTAAAATTTCCTAGTTAATTTAAACTGTATCTTCTTGATCTCTGGCAAGGCTTATACCATTGACAGAGTTAAACAAATTCATTGCTGTTTTGTTGTTTTTTTTCATTTCTCAAAAGGAAACATTCTTAAACATTGATTTGAGCAAAAATAATGGTTAAATGGCCTAGATGATTTGAGCAAAAATAATGGTTAAATGGCCTAGATAAGGGAAGACAGAAAGGGACACGAAGAGCAAACTTCCCCTTTTGCAATCTCAGATTTCGGTTGCACCTCCCAGTGGTCTGGGGATGTGTGTTCTGTGGGCGAGTTCTTGCTTTTGTATTTCCTTCTTCCACCTACAAATTGAGAACTGACCTCTGGACATGAGAAAGGTACTTGAAAGTGTGAAATTTTCTTTTTATATCTTGAGAATATTCTGGTAAAAGATGAGCCCAAAATAAAAATTTTGGATTATGTGTAGTTTTCATTTATATTTGTTGCTTTGGGTCCTTCTTGCTGTGGATAATTCAGAGTTGACTGAATATGTCAACTGCCCAACTAAATATACCCTCTGAGGAAAATTTATCCTTTGCACTCCTTTGCCTTTTTATTGTGCTAGAAAAAAAAAACAACCAGAGATTCAACGGGCTGTAACTTTAATAGGTCATTCCAGCCAGTGCTTACCTTCACAAAATTCTGATAATACAGGGAAGACAATACAGCGATCAAAAGCAGTGATGAGATTTTTTAGCAGCATTAACCGTCATGACCTAGCAAAATGAAAGAAAATGGTTTAACAGAACTGTCAGCTTCAATATAGCTAATAAAGGCATGGATAAATGTTTATTACATACTGGAGACAGATCATTTCTGTACAGAAATTGAGGATGACCTTTGCTGATAACTCTTATCTGCCTGATATCCTGAGAGAGAGGGAAAGGGAGAGGGAGAGAGAAGCATATTTGCTGATATTTATGAAAGGAGAAATTATCATTTGCAAATAAAACATTTTAGCACTGATTATCTCAAGTCACCCTGTTGCCCTCACTTCCACCCCTGCAGACATACCTCATGGAGGTACAATATAGATTTTGCTGGGAAACCAAGTGTACCTGAAAGTGCCTTTGTTAAATCCAAGGAAATTCTACTTAAATCACTATCTTAAAAACCAAAGAATAGCATCACATAGATATGAATAATTACATTAATAACCTTGGCTGTATTTCTTCTAAGATACTGTCTTTTCATAAAATGGCCATTCATATAACCATGTTTCTGCAAAGTTTATCATAAGTCCATATCTGTTCTGCCGTAAGTTAATTAGCAGGCATCAGTAGCATGTTTAGAGATATCAAAATACATTGTATTTGAGTACCGTCAAGTCTTCCTGTAATGTTTTTTGTTCTTGCTATGAGATGGTTCAGTTAATGGTAGGAAGTTTCATTTTTATTGTATTTTTTCATTCCAACGGTTTACTTGATAATTCAGTTCAAACTGTTTATAATTTGTCTTGTCATCAAAAGTATAAGTGAACATTTGATCCAATCATTTGAGCACTTTATGGAAGAAAAAGTAGATTTGCTAAAACTATTCAAACCCACAGCTGTTTTTTTGTCTAGAGATACATGTCAAATCTTATTGTATTATTCCTGGAATAGGTCTATGCATCTGTGGCTGCCCATTACATTTTACTTAATGATAGTATTATGGCGAAAAGGAAATCTTACACTCTTGGGGATTTCACTCTAAGCTTAAATTCTTATCCTAAGGCACCAAACCTAACTTGCATAATAGATTAAAAATGAGAAGACTATACATATAGTGAGTGGAACTCATTTGACAGTACAATAGACAAGTCTTATTTTTAAATTATACTTGATTTAGCAATGGATTTGATTTAGTAACAGAGGTAGCAGTGGAAACTTCTTATTCCCTTTACTGTATGACCTAATAAAATGTCCTTACATTTATTTTTTCTGTATTTTGAAACAAGCTGCAGGCAACTGCTTTACACACCTAATATGTAGAAGCTCTGCCAAAAGAGTTGATTGTATTTTGGAATTATCGTTGGCATTTCACACCTAGGAAGAGGAAACATCCCCCCCCCCTTTGCTGTAACTGTTGTGAGTTCCTGTGGCCCAGTTGGGCTCCTCTGAGTCACTGCCTCTGCCCCTATGAAGACAGGATTACTTTCCCAGAATTGGTTGTTTGGCATTTGATATCGAATATAGACTCCACTGAGACTGAAAATGACAAAACAAACAAAATCTTATAGATGAGGTAAAACAACCTTGTCATAAATATGTCATTTTGTGCCTCTGACTCAGTCATTGGAAGGAGCTTTCCACTAACAACTATTCTCCCTTGACTTACAGGCATGGTTGGTCATACACACACACACACACACACACACACACACAAATACACATTGAGAGAGAATAAATTCAAGCATCAGATACAGAAATCTATAGCCTTTTTTGATCTCATAGCTGAATTAATTTAAAAATTGCAAATTTGTAAATACCTAGAAGATAAAAACAAGAAAGAGGTATATCAAATACTTTTGTCTACAATCTTAAACTGTTATTTGTTGAAAATACAAAGAATAATAAAGCTGTGATTAAGTTTACATTTTGTAGAATAAGTAGATACTGTAAAATTTTCTCATTAGAATAATATCTCTATTAGATATATAGTTTTCCATGTTTAAATTTCATGTGTACAGTACATTAGAAGAATGAGATTGGGCCAGGGATTTAGCTCAGTGGCACTGGCCCTGTGAGTTCCATCCCCGGTACCAAAAACAAAAACAAAAGAATGAGATTGACTACTTTTAGCGGTTATGTGAAAAATGAAAGCCTTGGAAATTCACTTGATTAGCAATTTTTTAAAGATATTTTTCCAGTGAGTAATTAAGGATACTTTATCAGGAGTGATAACTCAACCATTATATGTGTCTAACAAAGAGCGGAAAACACAGAATTCTGGTGATGTGTTTTTGGTAAATATTGATCAACAAGTATATTTGCTACATGTCCTGGATAACACAATCTTTATTATGTTATCAGCACCCTATCATAAGTCCTCTGAAACACATGCTGTATGTGTCAACTCATCTAGTCCTAATAACATTATTATTTTATGAATGCAGAGATTGTGTGTGTGTATGTGTATGTGTGTACTTATGTAGTTTATGTCACTCATTGAAGATTGTGTAGCTAGTCAGAGGTGGAGTCAGGGTTGGAGCTACGGTGTATGACTGCTGAGAACTTGTTCTTTATCCCTGCTTCTCTGCTCCTCAGGTACCAAGGGATTGGGATTTAGGTAATGACAATAGAATCCATGTGACAATGAGAAGTGTGATCTGAGTACCAGCTTTAAAACAGCACCGAGTGACCAGGAAATATTAATGGGTTCTTATTCTCATAACGCTTGAGGATGAAAAGGGAGACAAACCTAAAAAATGCATAACGAACCTTGTTTGTGCTTTTGGATGCCAGTTGAGTTGAGAAGGCACCTTTCTTACTCACCTTTTCTTTCAGTACCTCTTCATGTTTCCTGTATTCATAATAATTTTTCTCTCCTGCCCATCTATTGCTCCCTTTTGACATTAACAGGGTTCCTAAGTGCACAGGGCATAGTCCTTACCCTTTCTGAACTCACAGCCTCATGGTGAGGCAGATTCTTTAGTCAACAATTACAGTTACAAGAAAATGCCCTAAGGTGTCATGCCAAGGCCCCCGAAAACCAGGGGAAGGGAAACTTCACACACTGGCTGGGGCCAGGAAAGGACACTTGGGTGAAATGTTTTTACTAAAAGGGTAATAAAAACTGATTTTATATTAATAAAAAGTAATATCTGATTATAAAAGTAATTCTTCATCACAGAAAACAAGAACTATTGGAAAGTTTAGGAAAAGAAAAAAGTCAAAAACTTATTATTCAGAAGGAAATAACAAAGCCGCACTGATGGATATATAATAATAAACATATCTGTTATTTAAAAAAAGAAGGAAATAACATAACATCTTGGTAGAGTTCTAGTCCTTTTCTTTTTGCCCCAGGCATATGTATCTTTATAAATTTAGATTCATATGAAATATAATATTTAATATAATACTTAAATATTTTTATGAACTTATGGTTTACTAAAGCATGATTTCTTTTTTTCTGCCTGCATTTATCATATTAGTATACTCAGAATCTTTTGTTGAATCTTTAGGTTTTTTTCTCTTTATTTGCTGTTATAAATACAATGATAATGAACAACTTTAAACAAATGTTGGCCAAATCTATGACTGGGCTAGAAGAATATGAAAATATGTATAGTTTTTAGTCTGTGTTGCTCAGTTGCTATTGTGAAATAATATGCTATTTACATTCAACCAGCAGAGCATGAAAATGTGTATTTTGGTATACTTTTACCAATAATGGTGTTATTTAAATTTTTTGCTATGGTAATAAGGACAAATATCCAATTGATGATGACAAATATTATCAATTTGATGTTTTAATTATTTCACTCAACAATAAAGGTTTGAACTTTTTAAAATATTTTTGGCGACATGTATTTCTTTTTATATAAATGAAATAGTTCTTTTATGAACTTAATGTAAATGTTTTCTTAGTTTGTGAGAGCTAAGAAAAAATCATTCTTTTATTCATCAGATTTAATGGAATAATTCATAGGTTAGCTTATTTAAAACAATTTATAGTTATTTTTGTTGTGAAAACTTAATATCTACTATCTTTGCAATACAATATGAAAACTGAATAAATTATATTGTTGGTGTTTTGGGAATTTCTTTGAGTGCCATATGTATTTTATTTTATAAATGATCATCTTAATTCTTTCATTAGTTTTATATATTTTTCTAGAGAGTCTTTTGGGGTTTTCTTTAAAATATATCATCTTTCAAAAAGAATTGCTTCTGCTTTTCCAAATTTCAAACCTCCCATTTATTTTTGTTTAATTGTGTTGATTAGAATTTCCATGATTGTTCATAAAAGTTGTGATACCCTCATTTGACTTGAATGAGCATATTCTACTGTTTTGCCATTGTGTGAGGTGTCATTTTAATTTGCTATTTACTTCAATGTATTGAGGAATAAGCTGTTTAGTCTTAGTTTAAAATGTTAAAGTCAGCCCTCTTAGAAGCTATCTTTCAATAAATTTTCCTACTCTTAAAAGGAGGGGGGGGGCGCAACCTACTTTCTGGTCCCTCCTCTGTTCATCTTAGACAGAAGCTATCTTTCTCTTAATAAATTTTCCTACTCTTAGAAACATGTTAGAGTCAGAACTGTCTCTTTTTCTGATTTTTTTGGCCATTAATAGATTATATGGTTTTTCGAGTTTTATTTGTGTGATGAAACAA
Organism: Heterocephalus glaber; assembly: GCF_053883595.1. Classification (NCBI taxonomy): domain Eukaryota; kingdom Metazoa; phylum Chordata; class Mammalia; order Rodentia; family Bathyergidae; genus Heterocephalus; species Heterocephalus glaber. Next base: position 15,053,766 of record NW_028258303.1, read on the forward strand.
TATTAACATATTGAATTACATTTTAATTCTTTTAAGACCTTCCTTGACCAGAGTCCAATTTTGTTTTGTAGTTTTACATGGATTTTATATTGTTACCAATCTTTTAACTTCATTTTTTATAAACTTGATTAAATGAATTTATTTTTCTGTGCTGTGGAACAGACACAATTAGTTCCTCAACAGATTGAAAGAATTTACTATAAAATTATCTTTGGGAATTAAATCTTTGGAAACGTAAAAATGTACTTCTTTTCTGATTTTCTAGAACATAGTGTCCTCAATTTTGGTCATTTAGATATTTTCCTGTGAAATATTCAATATCTAAAGTTTTTCAAATTAATTTCTCTGCTGTCTTAATTTCTTCCTCTATTTCATTCAAATTTCTACATCTCAAATTCACTGTGGTAATGATCATTTTCCTAAAATATAGTTGATTTGTGAAGATTTTTAAACAAATTTTGTTAATATAACATATATACCATAAATCGATCCTTTCTAAGTTTCCTGAATTTTGACAAACATATACATGACAAAATCCATAGTCAAGATATTGAACAATTCCACCGTGCAGCAAGTTCTCCTGTACCCCCTTTAAGCCAACATCTGCATCTTTGGGGCCAAGCAGCTACTAATTCACTATATTTGTATGTCATTATAAAGTGGTTTTGCTCATTTTAGAATTTCATGGACATGGAATCATTCAGTATGTACTCTTTTGGGTTTGATGTTCTTTATGTAGCATAATGTTTTTAAGATCCTTCCACATTATTGTGTATATCCAAAGCTAATTCTGCTTCACTGCTACTGCTCAGTAGCATTACATCATATGAGACACCATAATATCCTTATCCATTTTGTTGATGTTTCCATTTTGTGTCATTGAAAATAAAGTTCCTTTAAATATTTGAATACAAGCCCTTGTGTAAACATATTGCCACATATGAGTGGAATTTGTACTTCTTATGTCTGTTTACCTTTTTAAAGAAATTATCAGTGGCTGGGCATGGTGGTGCACATCTGTAATTCCAAGTACTTGAGAGGTTGAGACAGGAGGATCATTTGATCTCACATGTTTGAGATCTGACAACACAAAATGAGACCCTGCCTCAAAAAGAAAAAAAAGTTAGACTGGTTTCTAAAGTGATTTTAACATTGTAGTTTCCCATGTATACAAGGGTTCTCATTGCTACACATAATCACAAACATTTGATACTGTCACACTTAGTAATTCTAATTATTGTGCAATATAACATGTATTTCTTTGATGATTAATAATACTGAGTTTTATGAGTTCTGTACATATTTGGGTATAATCATGTGATTTGCAAATAATTTTTTCTAGTCTGTGGCCTGTTTTCTCGTTGTCTTGTCAATGTCATGGGCAGAACAGAAATTTTTAATTTTTATGACACCCAGTTCATCAATTTTATTGATTAGGGATTGTGCTTTTGGTGTCACAGCTAAGAGCTCTTTGCATATTTCAAGCTTATAAAGATTTTCTCTTACTTTTTTCTTGAAGGTTTTCAGTTTTGGATCAGGCCTTAAATCCATTTTTGTGTTAACTTTTGTACACTATTCAAGGTTTGAATGGAAATTTATTATTTTTTGTAAAGACATGTAAAATTATTTCAGCAACATTTGTTGAGATTATCTTTTTCATTGACTTGCTTTTACATCTTTGTCAAAAAAACCACATGACTATAGATATATGAGTTCATTTCAGGACTCTGTTATTTCTATGCATTAACCTCTTTACAAAGAGGTTTCACTTGCTTCATTGTTATCCTATGATACTTTTTTCAGAAAATTTTAGTCTTGTGTATTTGGCCTTTTTAAAAAAATTGTTTTGATTATTTTAGGTCTCTTGCATTTCTAAATGAATTTAAAATAAGCTTGTCAATTTCTAGAAGAAGCTCTAAAGATTTTTTAATGGGATTGTATTCTAAATAAATTTTGGTAGAATTTAGATCTTAACAAAATTGAATCCTCTAATCCATGAATACTGTAAATCTTTCATTTAATTAAGTCTTTAATTTTTTTTCAGGAGTGTTTTATGTTTTGTATACAGATCAAGTTTTGTAAAGATGTTCCGTGAATATTCATATTTTTGATGATACTGTAAATGATAATTATGCATTTAATTTTAATTTCCCATTATTCATTACTAGTATAGTAAGATCCTAATTTATTAATAAGTTCCATTCTGAGAGAATTGTTCATAAGCTTGATTTGTTCATAATCCAAAAAAACGAGTCTTATACAGTACACCTGTGAAAGTTTGCAACTAAATGTTTGTAAGTTGGGGACTTACTTCGTATGTAAATACAACTGATTTTGTATATTGAGCTTGTATCCTGCAACTTCATTAAAGTCAGTTTAATTCTAGAACCCTTTTAAAGATGACATTTAAGTTTCTGTATATAATTAGTAGTTTATAAGAGTTCTTCTCAGGAAGAAATATTAGATTTTTGTCAACTACTTTTTTTGTATTTGTTCAGAAATTAATGTCATGAATTACATTGACTTTCAAAACTTAAACCAAACTCGGCTGGGGGTTTAGCTCAGCGGTTCCAGCGCCTGCCTTGCAAGCACAAGGACCCAAGTTCGATCCCTGGTACCAAGAAAAAAACCAAAAAAACTTAAACCAAACTCATATTACTTTGTAAACCCAAATGAATTATGAGTATTATTCTTTAACTTTTATTTAAATTTTATTTATTAAAATTTTGATAAGGGTTTTTTTTAGATATATAGTATATTTTTCTTGAAATGTTTTTCTGGTTTTGTTATTACAGTTATGTTTGTCTCTTACAACATTTTTGGAAATATTTATTTTTTAATTTTCTGGGAGAGTTTGTATAAAGTTGATAGTGTTTATGGGGCCGGGGATTTAGCGCAGTGGTTCCGCTGCCTGCCTCGCAAGCGCAAGGTTCTGAGTTATATCCCTGGTACCAAAAAGAAAAGTTGATACTGTTTATTCATTAAGTATTTGTTAAAATTTTCCAGTGAAGCCTAGAGATATTTTAGTCCCAAGACTTTTTTAAGCTAAAAATTCCTTTTATTACTACTTATAATGGTTTTTAGATATTTTACTTCTCCTTAGAGTAGGTTATACCTTTCAAAGAATTTATACGCTGTATATAAAGTGCCAAATTCACTAGAATAAAGTGACTTATTCCATTCCCTTATCTTTTTAATATATGCAGAATCTGTGGTGAGGCTGCCTCTATCATTCCCAATATTAATAATTTGTAGTATCTCTTTTTTCCTCATTAATCATGCAATACTTCTTTGCAAAGCACTTTCAGAAACATAAATTTTGATTTACATTGATTTTCTGTAAATCAGGACTTACTTTATATGTAAATACAACTGATTTTGTACACTGATCTTGTATCCTGCAACCTACTTCACTGATATCTGCTGATTTCTATTCTTTTTAAATATACATACTTATAGTATTTGTGATTAGTTTAAATTTTCTTTTCTGAGGAATAGTCATTCACTATGAGACTTTGTATTTAATGGAGACATTTAGTGCTGAATATTTCCATGTAAATACTGCCTCAGATGGATCAGATTAATTTTGATATGTTGTGTTTTTCATTTTCATCCAATTGAGAATACTTTCTAATTTCTCTTTTGATTTCTTCTCTGACCCAGGAGTTACTTCAAAGTTTATGACAAGGAAATTTTTAAGACCACTCTCTCTGTTTTCCCTTATCTTTCTTCTTCTCTTACTCCCTCTCTTCTTCCTTCGTCTAGTCTCAAATTTCTTTATTTACAAGGTCATTGCTGATCTGTGATCATCAGAGACAAGACCAAAGCCTTGAGAATATCATTGAGAAAAGTCAGTAGTAATAAAAACAAGAGCTACCACTTATTAAGGGCTTAACTAAGTGATCACCTTCTCCTGCAGATTTTCTAATTTATATTTTTTTGTCCTTAGACAGTGACTTGAAGCTTTTTAATTTGTTAAACTTGTTTTATGACACTAATTATGGTCCTATCTTGATAAATGATACACATGCACTTAAAAAAATGCATATTCTGCTGTTGGATGGAGTGTTCATAGAGGCCAGATACACCAAGTTTGATGATAGTGTTGTTCAAGTCCTCTATATCCTTACTCTTTTTATGTATTTGTTCAATCAGTTATTAAAAGTGGAGAGTTAAAATCTCTGTATAATTGTAGCTTTGTATATTCTTCCTTGTGGTTCTATCAGTTTTTGCTTTTGAAACTGTAATTAGGTTAATAAATGCTATGAGTGTTCTACCCTTTGAGTGAACTGACTTTTACTCTTAGAAACTATCTTCTTTATCTCTGGTAATATTAGCTCTGAAATCTGCATATTTATGAATAAACCCAAAGAGTCCAAAGTAGCCTTCTTAAATGAGTTTGGAACTTTTCCCCACCATTTTCTAAGATATTTTCTATGGGATTAGAATTATTTCTTACTTACCTGCTAGACCTCATCTAGTGAAACTATTTGGGCTTATAGTTTTCTTTGTGGGGAAATTTTTATTTACAAGTTCAGTCTTTGTACTAAACATAGGACTGTTCTTTTTGTACTGTTGTTGATAATCTGTCTTTCAAGAAATTCATTTCTTTCACATAAATAGATGAATTTTTTGTGTATTGTCTCTAGAGGTTTTTCAATTTGTTTTTCCAAGAAACCAGTGTTTTGTTTTTAAATCTTTCCTTGATGTTCTTCATTGATTTTAACATTTCATAAATATTATTTCTTTCCTTGTACTTTTTACTGTTAATTTGCTATTCTCTTTTAGCTTCTTAAAAGGGAACTTATGCTCACTTATTTTACACTTTTTTTTCTAACATAAGTATTTAAACCAAAATATTTTCTTCAAAGACTGCTTTACTTACCTTTCACAAATTGTAATGTGTTTTCATTTCCATTAAAATAAATGTATTTTATAATGGTTTTGATTTCTTATTTTATCCACAGGTTTTTCAGAAAAAAGCTTTATTTAATTTCCAAATATTTAAATATTTCCATTTCAAGATTTTAAAATTGATTCTTAATTCTATTATGTAATAGAATACATATAGTCTGTATAATTTCATACTTTTAAATTTATTCAGGCTTGCTTTTTGGCTGTAATGTCAATTATGTCATTAGTTGATTGTGTTATTTGTCTTTATGCATTCTTATTATTTTATGTCTACTAATTTCACTGATTTATTGAAATGGAGTGTTGAGACTTGTAGCTATAACTGCAGATTTGTCCCTTCAGTTTTTTTAGTTTATGTATTTTGAAGCTCTTTTATTTATACACACTTAGGATAATTCTACCAGCTTAGGTACTTTGAAGCTCTGATATTATGAGTATGCACATTTAGAATTATTCTATCTTGATTGATTGACATTTTTATAATTTGAGGCATCTTTTAAATTCTGTAATATACCCTTTTCTGATATTAATATTGCTATGTTGGTTTTCTTGTTGGTTGTATATTTCTTTATTTTTCTATATTTGAATTTTTAATCTGTATCTTTTGATTTTAAGTGTATTGTTCAGGCCTGCTTTTCTATTTATTCTGAAAGTCTTTGCATTTTCACTGGAAATTTTAGGCAATTTATATGGAATATAATTATTAATGTAATTCAGTTTAGGTTTGCCATCATCCTTTCTTCCCTATGTCTTCTTTTTTGTGTGTGAGTTCTTTTTCTACTTCCATTTGAATTAGTTTGAGTATCTTGTAGTGTTTGTTTTAAGCTATAGTTTTGGATTACTAGCAGAATATTTTCTAATTTTATTTAGTATTATAAACATTATGTACCTTATTATAATCTACTTTGAAGTAATATAGTACTATTGGATGCATATTTTAATAATCTTAGAGCCATATACTTAATTTTTCCCCCTTTTCTATTTCTTTGTTCTATTGTTGGTATACATTATGCTACTTTATAAACCTCAACATAATATTTTGTTATTTTTCTTTAAAGTTTCTTAAATTAAAAAATCTTTAAAAATAACAAACATGTCTTGTATTTTTGCTTATATTTACCTTAGGTATTGTTTTACACACTGAACTTTCTCCATGATTTACTTTTCTTCAGCCTAAAGAATTCTTTTTAATATTTTTAATGAAAATCTGATGAAGAAAATTTTAAAGTTTGATTTTTCCTAATATATATTATATATATATAACATATATATAATATATATATTTTGCCTTTAGTTTTGAAGACTTTTTTTTGGTCAGATATAGAATTCTTGTTTTACCCTTTTTTCCTTCAATAATTTATAAATACATTACCTTCCTCTTACAGAATACATTGCTTTTGGCATTTAATGTCATTTATCTTTGTTCCTCTATTATACATAACATCCCTCCTCACTGCCTACATTTATTCTTTTCTCTTTATTTTTAATTCAAGTAATCAGACTATTCTGTGCTTTGATGTGGGCTTACGTGCTTTTATGTGGTCTTGCTTTTGTTTGAAATCAGGATTCAAGATTTATAATTTTCTTCAAGTTTTGAACATTTTTATAATTATTTCTTCAAATATTTTATCCCATCTATGCTAATGCTTGTTACATTAGATACAAAGTGATAGGCACAAAGGAGTATCTATAACATGGTGTGATATATTGCTTGCTTTGAGAAATAATAACATCTTTTAATATTGCTCTGTAATATTTGTAAATTATTTTTACCTATATTTAATATATTGATGTTTTTAACCTATATTTAATGTTTTGTTTTAGACAGTTCTGAAAATAAGTTCATTTAGTCTATTACCTCATAACCTAATAGAATGTGATAAACATAAAAGAAATACCAGAAAGATGTTGTGATAAGTTCTGCAAGGGAAGTTTCAGTTCTGTACTACTAGAAAACAAAATCTGAGAGAACTGTTCTGTATTAGAATGGCTGGTTAGTGCAAAGTGGTGACATTTCAGCTGGGTATTAAAGGCTATATACAAGTACATTTGTTAGAGAAAGGAGGAATAGTAATATGTCATATAGAGAGGAAAGCGTTGGAAAAGGTTCTGAGATTTAAACCAGCTTTGTTCTTTGGAAAATGATGAACCACTTATTGTTACAGAAGGTGGGCTTTTGACGAGAGAAATGTTACACATAAGTGCATCCATATCCATATTATGGGTGTCCTTGAGTACTGTGCCAGCAAGTTTGGATTTTGAAATAGAAATAATGTGTTGTGCTTGTTTTTTGAAGATTAATTTTATAAATCATGCTTGCTTCAGCAGCACATATTCTAAAATTTTATAAAGATACTAAGATAATGAAAATTCAGTCAAAATAGATAACTATGACACTGTTAGCATCTTCATCAGGGTGCTCTTTTGTTCCCTGTTTTCCTAATCTGTTTAAATTTTATACATACAAATAACTCTAGAGTAGGCCTTCATTTACAAACTTTTGAGGGTCCCTAAGCTGTGCCAGATAAGCCAGCTGCTTGTCTTGGACTTACTTACATGGCATAGACTCAGTCCTGGACTTTTCAATTGAGTTGTTTAGAATGTTGTTGACTTTTTTTTAGTTTGATGACTTAATTTGCTGAGCTGGGAAGGAAATATCTGAAACCAACAAGGATCCTTCATAAAACTACCTAGGGAAATATTAGATTTCCCCAAACCAGTATCTATCCCTTTAAAATAGATAATTTAGAGGAGTATAAAAAATCTTGAAAATTAATGGCACTTTTGAAACAGAATATTTAGTCAAAATCAAATTCATTTCATTAAATGCTTGAGAAGAATGCAATGAGTAAATGAGGTATGAATAACTGTAAGATGGAACAATTACCACCTCAGAAACAATATATTTGTAAAGTTAATTCCTCTTGAACATGAACAATCCCCTTACACTTGACCCCTTTCTATTGCCTCTCCCATGCTTGAACTCTCCTTGAACTTTGAAGATCCATCTTGAGAGTATGATATGGCCATCTCTTTTGCATCTGGTTATTTTAGCTCCAATTTGCAGCCCTAAAATGGCAATTATGGTGATATATTGCTCAAGTCACCCGACATGGTTTAGTATCGGGATCAGCACATTTATGCACAGGAGTAGTGAATAGAGACTGCAGCTATGATTTTAAATGACTTGATTAATTCTGAAACAACATTTCAGAGTCCATTAGGTCCAGCAGGTGTTGGGGTGCAGACTGCTTTTTCCCTAAGCAGCATATTCAATTGAAGAGCCAAAGTATTTTAGATTCATACATTTTCTTTCCTAGAATAATTCATTCTTTTACATGCCCTAAACATTCACTACTTCTGAAAGAGATCCTTTCCCTGTTTTGCCTCTACCCAAGTTTCCTGTGTCAGTTCTTGACTGACAGCTCTGTTACAGCAACTTGCAAATGTGTTCTGCTCTTGTTTAAGAAGCCATTTGCATGACAGAACTCCAAGTACCCCTCTGCTAAAAGCTCCTGACTCAGGTCAAAATGAGGCCAATTGTGCTGTTTATCTTAAGGGCCATTTCATCAGCCACTTGTGTCAAGGTTAGAAATGTGTCTGGTTAATGCCTTGGTTCAATGCCTTTTTTCCCCAGTACTAAATATACATATGCATGACATGCATCTCCCTTCTGCCCTCCACCCCATCTGGATGTCACTGCTCTAATAAAATGGGTAGGACTGGGCTTTACATTTAAATTCTTTAGGGTTTTAAAATCCTACATTCTTTGTCTATTTGCATGGATTCTAAGGTAACTTTGAAAAATTCTTACAATGGACCATTCATGCTTCATTACTCCCAACTCTTTCCTTTCCAACATAAAGAACATTATAATGGGTCTATAGTACACCATTTGTAGAATAATCTTAAAAACATGGTTCCATGAATTGTTCATTGTCTGTTCACCTAGTGTAATGTATCTGTCTCTATTATGGCACATATTAACATGTCTAGCTATTCATGCATTACTACATTTGTTTTCTTTAGGAGTCATATCTTCTATCTTTATGCCAATCACATATTTATCCATATATCTATCTATCCATTTAATACATTTAGAGCTTTTACTTATACCTTGTGCTACAGTCACAATAAGTATTTTTAACTATATAAATTAGTATGTTCTTGGAAGCCAAACAAAGAACAAACCTTTAGTCACCTGCAATTAATCCTGCCTTCATAAGTATGTAATATAATAAAAACAAAGTGCAGATATAAAATTTTGTAGAACTAGGAGGCAGAACATTTAAGTCCTTGCATCAGTTTTTTTGCTATTGGTTGAGCAATTCAAAAAAGTCACACAATCAATCTATCTTTATGAGCTTTCTATAAGTAAAACTATTTGTCTTACCCAATTTATAAAGTGGTTGAAAAGGTTGAATAAAAGACTATAAGTGAAAATATTTTGAAAACTATACAAAAAATTATTGAGATGATGGTAAAAGACTTGAAAGCATTTGGTTGTTTTAGATATGTTGTCCCTGGGAGTTATGTCCATAGAAAAAGTTAATGTTGATAATTAGTCAGGAATAAATAAACTGGCAAAACTACTCTGTTATCCAAACCCCAAATTACAAATTTAGATATACATTTAATGTACTGAATGATACTAGGGAAATATCCTCCCCAGGAAATGGATGCTAAATTTATAAATAAGAAATTAAATTTTTATTTTTTATTAAAAGAAACATAGTATATAAGAGAATGCAGTTTATTTTAATTTTGAAAACTTACAAGCTTAGCTACATAATAATTTTCTGTATTGGTTTTAAAATTGATATAATTTCATAAAATAGCTCATATTACAGTTCACCAATTCATGAGGTTAAAAATGGAGACTTTTTCTATTCTGTTCATCTCTATCTTATTGCAAATTTTGACACAACTGAGATCCAGGACATAAAAATGAGATAAATACAGATTCTTTCTACTCTTAGCAGGCTGAATTAGTGAATAGTACTTTAGATTTATGGCCAGAGAGAACTTTTTTTTTTTTGGTACCAGGGATCAAACTCGGGTCCTTGCGCTTGTGAGGCAGGTGGCGGAACCACTGAGCTAAATCCCCAGCTCAGGAGCTTTTTAATATACGACCCAATTAGAACCTTTCTTGTCTCCCCAGAATTGCAGACTCTCCTTTGCAGGGGTAGGGCTAGACCCACCAAACTCTCACAAGGAAAAAGAGGCTCCAAAGCTGGCTCTTAAAGATAGGGACCTAGAAGATGCTGGGCTGATTGTACTCAGTTACTTCTCCCAGATGCACCAGTTAGATCAGTCTCTTCTCATGAGAGGAGGGTGCTGAGAGAGAGCTAAAATACAGTATTCCTTCCATGTTGTCTTTGGGGAAGAAAGTGAAAATTCTTCCTCTAGATGGAAACATAAGTAGTTATTGTGTCCTCAATACATGATTACCATCTGTTACCCATTGGGCAAATTCTACCACAGCAGAATCTCAAGCTGTCATTGCTGGAGGTAGCAGTCTCTCCTATACTCCCCAAGGAGAAGAGGAGGGCCTTGGCCTCTGTGCCTGTGCCACAACCACACAGCACACATGCCCTGTGTCCAATAGAGCATCCACAGGAGGAAATCATGAAGTTGATCAAAAATTGATTTTACTCTTTCAGTCAAGCTTTCTTTTGCTTCTCTTCATTCCAGAAATCTAAGGTGGTTGATTTTAAATGGTAAAAGACCAGGTTATTCAAATGCCTTAACAGATATTAATAGTTAAATTGATCAATCATGAAGTGAATAAGAATTATCATAATATTTTAGTATATGGTATTTTGTAAATGGCATTATTTTGGTATTGTTTTATTTTTGTAAGTAGCTCTTGTATAGGAAAAAAACACACTAAAACTGGGCATAGTGGTACACTCTAGGGGGCTGAGGCAGAAGGATTTCAAATTTGAGCCCAGCTTAGGCAATGTAGTGTTTTAAGAAGACTTTGTCTTAAAATAAAAAAATGAAAAGGGCTGGAGATGTAGCTCAGTGAGAGGGCCTTGGGTTCAATACTCAGTAACAGTACACACACACACACACACACACACACACACACACACACACACCCCAACTAGTTATATTTCACAGACCTTGGTTAAATACCTGTTATGTAAGGCATTGTGCCAAATGCTGTGGAACATATAAAGAAACAGATATAAATGGTACCTCTACACCTTATCTGAAAAATTTCATCCATAGGAATTTATATCATAAATAAGTTCCAACTGAAATAAATTCCAATACTGGGTGGCCAAGGGAATAATTCAGGATCCAAAACAAAACAAGACAAAGTCTGAAATGTCTAGATTAAAAATAAATGAATGGAGACTTCAGGGCTAAAGACATCTACTCCAGCTGGTGGGAGGTGTACCTGAACAGATGGAAATACAGAATCTACTGAAGTTTTATACAGCTGGACAATAGCACAAACCCCAAAGGTCTGTGAGGGAGCACTGAATAGCTCAGCTAGGGTTTCAGTTTGAATAGAGTACTGGAAAGAAGCTTCTCAGGCCTTGTAAGCATGTGAGAGGGAAGAAGAAGATATATTATGAATATCTTATCCCTGAGCTTTGCAGTGGGAACAATGGATTTTCCATTGATGGATTCTTGTCTTACCTGCATCAAGAGGTCCAACCTGTTTTAAACAAGCAAGAAACTCCATAATTTAAACCTGAATATGTTTATGCCATAATGAGTTTTTGTAAATTGGATAAATTTACAGAATAGAAAATTATTATTTCTTGATTTTTAGAAAAAATTCCTTTAAACAAAATTAATTAAAGTTTATGTCATCTTCCTGGCTAGAAGAGCTATGTACACCTTAATGAAAATGTCAAACAACTCAAACATGCCTTAAAGATGACATTACACAAGTAAATAAATGCTACCTAAGTTTTTGGTTTATATGCTCATATCATGAAGCTTTTTAGCCATCAAGTCCTTACAGAATTCTCTAAGTTAGAAATATATTTTTAAAATCATCTAAAATATCTCCCACCCATTTCAGTAATGTCTCTTAAAGTATCATAGATGGTCATTGGAAACACATTACGTCCTGGGTAACCCATAGTTTGGTATTTTTAGTGATTAGAAAGGTCTTTTTGTGTGTATATTAAGACAAAATCTACTACCTTACGACTTCCTTTCACCAATCCAGTTTCAACCGTTAGACAAAAATAGTCCAAATCTGGGTTCTTCGTCTGTAGATATTCTTCAATATTTGTATATAACACTAGTGTCTTTCCCTAGTTTTTTTAATTGAGACAATCATATTCAGGTCCTTCAGTTATTTTTTTGCATGGCATATTTCCCAAAAGGCTATTTTAGAATAATCTCTCTCGGGTTGATTTCATTACCAGTGATATCCCTCCCTTACTCTCCTATATTTAAAAAAAAAAAATCTTTCCCACATTTCTCTTCCTGTACAAAATTGTCATGACTTGGGAGCATCAGTGAGTGTTGGACTTTGTATGAACAGATGGACAAAGTTTTTGAGTTTGAGAGGGGATTACAAAGGAAAGCTTCTTGCAAGGAGGGTGACTCTGCAAAAGTTTACTATGTGCAGTTTGCCCATTAATCAATTTCTGAGTGGGCAGGAAACATTGGTAGCCCATTTTCTGAAGATTTATTAGTGAATTAACACAAAACAACTTGTCTAGCAAGTTTTATGTGGCCATGTATGTGTGCCTCAGATGGTATAGCTACTCTTTATGGATCTAAGCAGGAAAAACTATTTCCAAATGATTGAGGCCAAACATTTCTCTGTGGAAAGGCATTTTATTTATCTTCATTTATCTAAGTTGTATTACCATGTTTTTTTCTTTTCACAGGAATGGACAGAGAATAAGAATAGGCAAATTGAAACAGTGGAGGAATGAGAAATGGAAAAATATTACATTCCTCCAATTTTTTTCATTTGTCTCAAATTGGCTTTGCCTAATTGTGCTTGTTGAAATACAAATACTATTATCCAGAAATGACTATTTAGTTGATCTTCAAGAAAACTTTGATGTGCACTACTTTGTCATTTGAAACTGCATTTCTTTGTATATTTCAAACCATAGCAGGGTCATTCAAGCAAAAAAAAAAAAGGAAAGGGGAAGGGATTTTCTTAGTCTAGTTCTAAGGAAGAAAAATATAAAAGTATTTGAGTGAGTATTTTAACCACCTAGAGTGTATTTATATGAACTGAGGTAAGTCTGAGTGATGGTAAAGGTGTTTAGTGGAGTTTTGAGCATGGTAAGGAGGTGCTGCCTGGGTGACTGCACCTTAAAATGATCATCCTTCATTAGAACTTCTGCAGCTGTCATCATCTCCAAAAGCAAGCCACTTGTTAACATTTTTCACCTGAGAAAATAGGTTACCAAACTTTCAAATCCTTCAAAGACTGGACAGCAGGCTGACTTCTTGCCTTGATGCACCTCCATGGGACCCACTTTTCAAGTCAGCACTGAGCTCCTCTGGGGCCTCCCCCACCATCCTTCCCCACCTCCAACCTTTAGAGACACCAGCCTGACCCTAGCTATGTCTATAATGAATGAGGAGGAGTGGCAATACCCCATTCCCTGTCACAGACCTGAAAAATTCCATTGAAATCGTTCTTCTGAGGAATCTGACCTCAGGCAACAATATCCTTTGTTCACATTTCTCTGCTCCCCACCAAAGTGGTGGATTTTAACACTAAATGCTCAAGAAAGATGTGCCAAATAGAACAGAGGGATATACAAAGCCTTATTTTATTAACACTGTAAATTCTACTTCCTCCGAATTTCCAATTTTTCCCTGCCCAGCAGCATAAAGATGGAGACTTTTGGTGACATTCCCTTTGTTTAATGAAGCTTGGAGTTATGGGCAAGTGCCTTGAACTGCCGTTATTATCTGCATGAGTGAATAAGGGCTGAGGGTCCAGATCTGTGCAGAGAGTTTTATTGCAAATAGGCACATTGATCATTCATAATCAGCCCTACCAGGTCACACTGCTGCTGTACCAGCAGGCTCTGGGAAAGCTGACCAAGGGAGCAGGAGTGCCCATAGATTAAGTTAATATCCAAGCAGAATAAGAACTTTCATTTCTTCCACACTCATATCTTTGCTTTCTTCTGATAGAGTGAGAATGAGAACCAAAACACATTTGAACTGTATTCCATACAACCAATCACAGAGACACAGTCTGCTTGTCGTAGAGTTCTAAATGTTTCTGGAGTCTGGCTTCTTTCAGAGATGCATTACTTGTACTTAAGGGTTTGTGCTTCATATATCACATTGCATACTAGTTAGAAAATTGTGGAGCTGCTTCATTGTAAAGGCAATGTCTTCTAATTCCCTAATTTTCTCACATTCAAAGTCACATGCAGTGGAGAACACTAACAAGAAAGTCACTGTTTGAAGCTTCACAGTGAATGCTTCTCTCTTCATCATTTCTCTGGCGAGTAAGTTTTGAAATATATTTTTCGATACATTAGTGTCCTGTTTAAAAATTAAACTTTGTGCAAGTTACTGTACTAGTGAAAGCCTGATAACCATATTGCTGTCATGATCCATCAGAGAGACATTTCTTTCTCAGCAATGTCTGTGCGAGTACTGGATATCCACACAGTAACACGGGGACAATGAAAAGCAGAGTGCTTTTTTTAGGTTAAAATTTTGGAAGACATGGAAATATATATGCATTTTAGGTTTTATGCCTCACTATTCTGCCCTGAAAAATAACAAAAGCAGGAAGGTATTAATCATCAAGTGTGCAAACACAATGGCAAGGATGTAAAATTTGAGCAGTTTCTCCAGTCAAAGAGGAAGATTTTGAGATTAACAGCAAATGATGAGAGCACCAGAAACTTAATTTGAGACTCTGTGTCATACAGAAAGAAACATGATGGGGCTAGCCTATTGTGACTTGTATGTGTTTTGCAAATTATTTTTTCTATTGGTGATGAATTTGCAATGTATATTCACACACCATCAGTCATTTGACCTTGTTACTGGGGGATAAACATGTCAGATGACTGAGAAGTGTAAGGGGTTTTCTGAATCAAGTGAAGACTCCATAAGCTTGTCAGTACGATCTCCTAATCAATTATGCTAAGTAAGCACAGGGCACACCATAGTGGTAGGAAGAAAAATGTGGACAGTCTGTTAATCATTTCTTTAGGAGACTTGATTTTGGTAATCATTAGAATTCAACCAAGACCACAATTCTTCCACCATGTTGAGAAATGAGAAGTTTTTATTCTAAAATAACCAAATATACACACTTACATATGGATATAGTTTTAGATTTTTTCCATATTGTCAAAAGATTATCCTAAAATCATCAATGCCCACTAAGCTCTTATTACTGATTTGTGCTTAGCTAAATACTTAGTCAATACCTAAGCTATTTATAATTTGCTTTCAACCATTAATTGGAGAAAGTTGAACCCTAGAATTTTATTAATAAAAAGGGTTTCATGGTTTAATCAGTCATTTCATAACTAGTTACTTTTAAGGGTCAAACTAGGTAGGTATAAACTACATATTATAGTCTCTGGAGCAACTACTAAACTACACAGAGATAGATATAGAAAGTAAGCAGACATATTAAAAGAGCACTTTAAAATGTAATTGATTAATATAAAAAAGAAAGTAAAAGATATGAAAGAATAAAAGCTAAATAAGAAAATTGAAACAAATAGAAAAACAGTAGATCAAATGAAATATTAATAATTGCATTACACTTCTAATTTTTGGTTATATAAATAAAAAAATAAAAAAATAACAAGTATTATAATTTTACCATTGCTGATACTTTTTATTATGTTCTATAGAAATGAGTTGTCATTTACCTTCTAATTGAACTTCTTTTTTTAAATTTATATATAATTTGTACATTTTAGGTATACAATACATTTACATTTATCATTGGGTGTTTGTACCTGAACATGATGTATCTTAGTTCTTATTTTTTTCCCCATTACCTATGCACCTTTCACCCCCACCACCCTTCCCTATTTACGTAGACTGCTTGCAACCACTGTGGTAATCTGTATGGAGATACCTCAAACAACTAGGACTAGAGGTCCCATTTGACCCAGGTATTCCTCTGCTGGGTATCTTCCCCAAAGAATTAAAAGAATCATACCACAGCGATATATGTGCACCTATGTTTATAGCGGCACAGTTTGTAATAGCTAAGGTTTGGAAACAGCCCAAGCACCCATCAACTGGAAACTAGATAAAGAAGATGTGGTTTTTTTATAAAATGGAGTACTACTCAGCCATAAAGAACAAGAAACTAGAGTCATTTATAGCTAAATGGATGCATATTGAGGCCATACTCTTAGGTGAAATAAATAGGACACACATGTGTAAATACCAAATAGTATCTCTAGTGTGAGAAACTGAAAGTGTAAATAAGGATGAAAATGATTAAAATGGATAATTGATACTTTGAAATAGGAAAAGGTCCAAAGGTGGAGGGGTGGCAGGAGGGGAAGGAGAAAGGGAAGAAAGGAAAGGAAAAATTATGAGAAAGATAATTGAACTTCTTTTAACATTTCTTAAAAGTGCATGTCTATTTTTCATGGTTTGTCTCATTTTCTATTTATCTGAAAATATTCATGTAATTTTTTTTATCCATCAGTGTTTTCAACATGCTAGTCTAATATCTTCTGGACTCCATAATTTCTGATGTAAAGTCAGTCATTAAATATTGTCTTATCCTCCCTTTTGCAGCTCCCTGAAAAATTATTTTAAAGATTACCTTTTTATCATTAGCTTATAGCAGCTTGTGTCTGATATGGCTAGGAGGGGATTTCTTTGTATTTATTTTGACTGGGATTTACTAAACATCCTGAAACTGTAAATTAATATAGCCTACCAAACTTGTAAATTTTCAGTTAATATTTTTCAAATATTTCTTGAATCTCTTTTCTTTCTAGAATTCAAATGACATGTGTGTTAGACCAATTCATATTCCTGTTCCTTCCCTCCCTCACCTTTTGTACTGGAGAATTTTTATTAATCTATAGTAAGTTCACTGGTTCTGTTCCTCAGCTGTTTCATGTCTACTGCCATGGACTTCTTTATTTCCAGCTGCTTCAACACTTTTGGGCTTTGTGCTCTGACACTTTAAGCATTCTGTGGCCCAGTTGTGCACAAGCGGGGAATGTACTCAGATGAGAGGACCATTAGACTCAAGTTCTGTAAAGTTTTACCTTTCCCTTTTAAAGAAGGCTTCTCTTTGTTTCCATCCTGTGTTTTTCACCATAACTTTAACCTGGTATTTAGACAATTTATGCGTTGAGCTTTGGTCTGTTTCCTTCTGTGGATCTCTTCCTGACAAGATTTCCCTTTTAAATTTTAGCTATTTTTCGTGAGCTGAATTGTACTATCTGGCACTTCCTATCCATGTTGCTCTGGTTTTCCTCTATATGGTCTGCTGTAGCTGTGAGAATTAGGCCTGGCAGGATATTTAACAAAGTCAGAATTTTATGTCCATTAGTGTTTGTTTTATATAGTTGGGCACACTAGTGTTTGGTGCATATATGTTTATGATTGTCATCTCTTCCTGTTGGATTGCTCCCTTTACAAGGATGTAGTGTCCTTCTTTGTCTCTCTTAATCAGTGTTGGTTTGAAATCCAGTTGATCTGCAAAGAGGAGAGCTACTCCTGCTTCTTTTCAGGTTCCTGTCCCATGGAGTATTGTTTTCCACCCTTTAACTTTCAGTCTATGAGTTTCTTTTTGAATCAAGTGTGTTTCTTGTATGCAGCATATTGTGGGATCTTGCTTCTTGACCCATTCTGCCAGTCTATTTCTTTTGATTGGTGAATTGAGACTGTTAACATTGATGGTTATAACTGATACATATTGACTTATCATTGTCATGACTTTTTCTTTCTGTTGGATTCTCCCCCTTTGCATTTAATTTCTTGTTGTGCCCAGTGGTTCATTCTGCTTTGCTTCCTGGGGTTGTGATCCTTGTGGTCTTTTCCTGGGATATTGTCTAAAATTTTTTGGAGTGCTGGTTTGGTATTCATGAAGTTCCTAAGGTGCTCTTTGTCATGAAAGTATCTTATTTCTCCATCAATTTTGAAAGATAGTTTTGCAGGGTACATCAATCTGGGTTGGAGGCTGTTTTCCTTTAGGGCCTGAAATATGTCACTCCAAGCTCTTCTTGCCTTGAGGGTTTGTGTTGAGAAGTCTGCTGTGATTCTGTGATTCGGCTTTCCTTTGCATGTGATTTGTTTCTTTTCTCTAACTGCTTGTAGAACTTTGTTCTTCTGTTGGGTTTCTAGAATCTTAACTATTATATGCCTATGTGTAGATTTTTTTTGATCAAGGCTAGTTGGCATCCTATAATGCCTCACTCACTTATCAGTATGTCACATTCTTTTCCCCTCCTTGGGAAGTATTCTGCCATCACTTCTGTAAACAGTTTTTTTTATGTCACCTACACTCTCTCCTGTTTCTTCAATTGACTCCAATCAGTCTTATGTTATTCTTCTTTGCATTGTCTAGCAGCTGCTGGATTGATTTCTCATGGTCCCTTGCTGTTTTAAAGAAATTTTTCTTTTCCTCCTCACTAATTGCAATCTTATCTTCTATATCTGAAATTCTGTACTCACATTGTCTCATTCTGCTGCATAAACTTTCAATGGAGTTTTTAATCTCCTGGAAATATGTTTGCATCTGTTTTATGGATTCCATTTGTTTCCTATGTTGGGATTCCATCATGTTCCTCAGCTCCTCTCTAGATTTATTAATTATGTCTTGCAGTATGGTCACAATCTCTGCTGTTATCTGAGAAATTATTTCTGATTTCACTTTTTCCAGATCCTCTTTTGTTGCCAGTCCAGGGAGTCCAGGTTGTTGACTATCAGATTGTTCCATCTTGTTTCCCTTTGGGGTTGCTTGAGGTGATCTGGAAGTCTGGTTTTGAGACTTGTTTATGTGTCTTCTCATTTTAACGGGGGAGTCGGGGGAGTGTGTGTTGCTGGTGCCTGTGCAGCTCACCTCCTTGGCACTGGTGGCGGTTCTCGTCCTTGTGGCTGGCGGTGGTGGTACAGCAGCCTAGAAGGCCCCTCCGCAGTGCTGGGGGAGGCTCTGCTCCTTGGCGTTCAGGGTGGGGTTACCCCACAATATATTTTATTTATTCTTTTTTTCCTGTCATGCTGAAAATCTTGGTGTGGGAGTGGAAATAAATATAAAATTTCCTGTTTTAATCCAGTCTTCTCAAAGTTGGTTGTTTGAATATTGTATCTCCTTTAAATATTTTGTTCACAAATCAGTTCATTTTTCTAAGCAGTCAAGAATATTTTAAGTCCTTTTTAAAAAAATAAGTTAAAGTGAAAAATCTGTAATCAAAATAAAAGGTTATTTAAATTTAGTTTTTCTGTATAATGTTCAAACTAATTTACATATTCCTCAGTTTTCTTTAGGTATACATAATCTAAATATGTTTGGCCTTCTTCTAAACATTTTTAATAATATTTGTGTATTCTACTTTTTTATTTTCAAATACATTTACAAGAATCTGCCTATTTTCATTTGTATTCCTGGTTTCACTTTCAGCTCTCATTTATTCAACTATATAGAGCCTTCTTTTCATGGACTTTGCATATTCAGAGAAAAAACTCCAGTACCTTGGGGAAGTTAATTGAAAGTCTATAGATATTTTACCCTTCTCCATCTCACTCTAATTGCACAAAATTCATTTATAATTCCTAAAATTGAGCACTTCAACTTGGTTCACATTTCCTTAAGGCAACTGTTTAAAAAGATACAGAATTTTTTTTCCCCTATTAGATAGCTAGATATATGATATCCGTATTTTGCCATTGTTGCTTTGGAACCAAAGTAGGCACTCTTCCTTAGAAAAGTTTTCTTTGTTTAAAAACAATTTTTTACATATAATATTTTGGAGATATAAAGTTCCTGTTGTTTTGTTATAATTTTGTAGAATTTCAAGATACTTTTCAAACAGGATTTGTAAGATGTGGTGGTTATGTAAGATTTTATGAAAGAATTTTTAGTATTGTTTACTGTGTGTAATCATGATATGCCTCATTGCTTTTTAGTTCAGCAGTTCAAATAAGTAAATAATTTATTGCCACTAACATCTATAAAAATGACACAATGAGAAGCCCTCAAAATTTGAGATTAGTTAGTTGACCACTTGGCTTTGTGTGTGAATTATAATCTTCACAGAAATAGGTAAGAGATATATACAAGCAATTACTACCTTGTACAGTATTTTATTTATGAAACACTAAAGAATATGGCTATATATTTGTAATTGAGTTACTGATTGAATGCTATGTAAATAGTAGTATATTATCTGAATACATCATAAATGATAAGTATTTGAAAGAATTATATAGAAATAATCCTACCTCATCTTTGTTCAGAAAATTATTTGATATATTTTATTCTTCTATAACACTGACTGTCATGTTGTACACAGGGTTGTAGGAACATATTAATAATTTTAAAAATCCTTGAGATTAATTTTTTTGTTCATTGTTCTGAATTTGTGACATGATCTGACAGTTGAAGTTATTAGTTTAAGAATCTTATTCTGGCTATACATGCCTTTTTTGAGGAATTCAGTATTGATTTTGCTATTTCATCCTTTCTATTCTGGTGTAATTTTTAAATATGGCATTAGCAAAATTGTGCTAATAACCAAAAGAAGGAAACAATTATTTAATGCTTTCCCCTTTACAAACCTGTGCAAATTATTATTGCAGATCACCAAATATTTTTAGCTCTCTTCCTTCCATGTGCATAGCAGGATTGCACTTCCTTGTCCCCTTTGATGTTAAACATAGTTGCATTATCTGTTCCAGCCAAGTGGTTCGTGGTACTTGTGAAAATCCTAAGAAACTCTGTATGCTTTAGCATGTTAATTTCTCCTTGTTGAAAGAATCTTAAAAGTATATTTTAAGATTAAATTTTTATCAAGTCTTTAAGAGACTGTGATGATGAGAGCCCTGGCAGGTGCATGTTGGACATATAATATATTTTTATATTATAAAGTCATAAGATTTGTTTGTTGCTATAATAGCATATGCTGGCCTATCTTGACTGACTCAAAAATTAGTACCCAAAGGGAAATGTAAAAATATGTAACATGAGTTTATCTTTCTGGTGGAAGATAGAGAAGGAGCTAATTTTGGATTAATTTGGATATTGGAAGGAGCTCATAACCAGTGTTATGAAATGGCAAAACATTTGGTAAAATTATTGTTGATAAGAATTTGAAACAAGAACATGTACATAATCAATTTGTAGCTCTCAGGAAAGTGGTTAAAAATCAGCTTTAGTAGTATACATTGGTTGATGTTGGCTGCATTTGATACGGTATAATATGAAATAAATAAGATCAGCAAAGAATTAGCCTACAGGTAGGACTAAATGGAGATACAGTATATGAGTTCAGCATCCTGCAGGATTTAAGAAACAACTGTTTCTTAATTCCGACTCATAAAATGTAAAACTAAGAAGGAATTTGAGTCACAAGGGCTGATTAAAGCTCAGGCTAGGGCCCACAATCAAATTAAAGCAGGTAGCTATTTAAATTGTTTAGTTCTGATTGGATGAAGATGTCATAGACTAAATGTTCAATGGGAGGGATACCCTTTAATCATTTCAAATGGACAAAATGAGTCAAGTGTAATGTGGCATTTCCAACAAAACTATAGATTCTAGATACCAATAATTAAGTTGGTTAAACAAAGATACATAACAATTTTAAGAAATGTCTAAAAAGAACTGTGCATATAGCACTTGATAACTGAACTATGATAGACAAAATGCTCACTAAAATTTTTCAGTACTTACTGAATTTTATTACAGTAGTGGAAAACTATTGCTATTAAAGACTTGTGGATTCATATAACCTATAGTGGGCAAATATGATTTACTATCCATTCATAAAACTCAACAGCATTCATTTTGAACTTGAAGAAAATTCATATATAATCTGTTAGCATTGAGGATTTTCTGCTGACAATGTTTTTATGTTGTATTGTAGGTATATTGTAAACAGAACTGAAATAATGACATGAATCTTTTCTTCCCATTGCTATATTTATAAATTACCTATCCATTAGATAAATACCTAACCATTAGATTAGACTATTTTTTAAAAAACAGATAAAATTATATGTTGGCTATTTTCTCCATATGCTAATAATTACAGCAACATTTAAAGCATTCAGTGACTAATGTTCTACCAATAGTGATTAATATAATTTTCAACCAATTTAAAGATTAAGTCAATATGAAGGATTAATTTCTATGTATTATTTACTTAACACTATAATCCAGGTTAATCTTTATTTCAGGAGTAACAGAGCTGCTAATCTAGAAATCTAGCTTGTCAATTCTAGAAATAAAGTTTTCTGTGGCAATGGTGAAAATTAGGTCTAACTTTTGATTCTTCTGAAGTAGGCCAGTATACCCAAAGGTTAAAGTTTCATACACTACAAAACACAATGTGTCTATTGAAAAAGAAACTACATACAGGACTCTAAAATGGTCTCCCTTTGAGAGTTGCCACTATTAAAAATTTTAAGAACCATAATGAAAGCAGTGAATATACTTACTCTCATTTCTTTCTCCTCACTTCGCTTACTTTTTCTTTTTCTCTCCTCCTTCTCCTTCTCTTCTTCTTGCTTATATTTTTGTTCTAACATTCTTCCTCGTTCTTATTTTTTTTTCTTGATTATAAAAATCAGACATGACTGGCAAATAGAATAATGACATTAATCACATAATTACCAAAAATGTGTCAATAATTATTTTCCCTCAAATTATGGCCATATATTAAGACAAAATTAGAGGTCACAATAATTATATAAGAACAATTTTTCTACAAACAGTAAAAAGCTTTCACATAAAATGGTGGCAAGGATCTAGTAACATAAGGCCAAGAAAATATAGATCAATGATTGAACTTTTATGATATGCTTTTATAAACTCACAGATCTATATCTTGTAATAAAACTATGACTTATAGGTTATAAGGTAGCTCCTGGCTTTAATAAAGACAACAAAAGACTTATGTTTTCTTTTTCTGCTAACAAGGAATTCTCCAAGTAACAATTAATGAACTCCAAGTCCATTAACATTTATAAGAGAAGATATTGTCATGTAGTTGTGGAGGTAGGTAAGAATATAGTCAGATTCAGTAAAGGTTGGTGAAGTCTCATTCAGCTATACAGTTACAAAATTAAAGTAATCATAGGCTTCTCAGATGAGAACATCAACAGAGATCAGCTAAAGTAAGAGTAAATGTTAACCAAAGGCAAATCATCAGAGGATGTTCAGGTTTATCAGTAATTATTTTAAAATGGTGAAATTATTCATCATAGCCCAAAGCAAAAATAACACAAATATTCATCACCTGAAGAAAAAGGTTTGGCATATTCATACGAAGGATTTAGAATTCAGCCACATAAAGGAGTACTGACTTATGACAAAACATAGATAGACACTGAAAACATTATGCTAAGTGAAAGAAGACATACACAAAATCCTGTACACTATATAATTCCATTCATATGAATTGTTTAGTAAAAGCAAATTCATAGCATCAAAAAGTAGCTTGATGATTGTCAGCAATCAGGAAGGGGGGTATGGGGAACAATTACTGGTAGGTATGAGATTTCTTTTTGGCGTGATGAAAATATTCTAAAATTAGATAATTATGTTGGTTGCATATATGTGTCAGTATACTAAAAACTACTGAATTGTATACTGTTTTGTTGTTGTTGTTGTTCTTGTTGTTACTGGGGATTAACTCAGGACCTTGAATGGCAGGTGCAGTGCCACTGAGCTAAACCTGTGACCCTGAATTGCATACTTTAAAAAGTAAAATTTGAGAAATGTTAACTGTATCATAAAAACAACAAAAGACTAGAGTCAATATAAGTACTTGTTGGTAGATAACTCTTGAACCAACAATCGGAGGGAGATTTTCTTAATTTCCTAATTACTCCAGGGCTCACTTTGCATGGTTTGGACAGTTGTTTTATTGATTTTTTCTGTTTTCAAAAGGCATACTAATGTAATTATGATAAGGTTGGACCATTGAAATGAAATTATTACCACTGGTAAATTTTTGTGAGACACAAATGACTTGAAAATCTGAAATCTCTACTTTAAATAGTATATCTTGACCAAAAGTAAGTGGAGATACTTTAATATAATTCAATAGGAAATTGGGGGCCAGTGTAGAATTTAGAATGAAGGGTATTTGAGGAACTTATTCAGATGGCAGCATGCAAGATGGAGTGAACTGGGGAGAACCTGAGGTCAGAGTATCAGCTAGGTAGCAAAAGTTATTCTGGTCTGAGCTTGTGAGTGGCTGGAGGAAGATGAGTAAGTTGTGAGTTCACTTAGAAACTATCCATCTTTTCAACATTGTAATGCATGTAAAATACTAAAAATAGTTTAAAAATAGTATGGCTGCACAAAAATGGATTAGCTCCTTAGAAACCATAGGCCTGATGGGATATGAACAGATACATGTGAAGACCAGACATTGGAGTTTTATGTGTTAAGTAGAATAGAAAACAATCATGTATAGCTAGAGTCAGAAAATAATCCCTACTTCATGTAAATGAATTTGGTTAAGTTGTCCCTTTCAATGAATGAAAAATTGAGAGCACAAAAAAGAAATAATGCATGTAGAAACATACACATGCATACCAGCACATTCATCAAAGAAACTCTCACTTAAACTGGGTGTTGTGCTGCATTCCTGTAATCTCAGTACTGTGGAGACTGAGGCAGAAGGATAATCATGAGTACAAAGCCAGCTTGGAATACATAGGGAGGCATTGTCTCAAAAAAAAAAAAAAAAAAAAAACCAACCAAACAAAAAATTCTACTTAAATTCAATGGAACTGCAAATTAAATTTGAAGTGCATAAGTGAATCTAAAGTTCCAAAATATAATGTTGATGAAAATCATTCAAAGAGCTTCCGGGCCACTGTACCACAACCCCCAGCACTGAGGAGGAGATTTCAGGGCAGCCGTACCACTGCCCCCAGCACCGAGGAACAGAATTGCCCCCAGTGCTGAGGAGCCTTCAGGACTACCATACCACCACCCCCAGAACCAAGGAGGTGAGCTGCACAGGCACCAGCAACACACACTCCCTCCACCCCCCATTAAAAATGAGAAGACACGTAAACAAGTCTCAAAACCAGACTTCCACATCACCTCAAGCAACCCCAAAGAGAAACAAGATGGAACAATCTGGTACTCAACAACCTGGACTCCCTGAACTGGCAATAAAAGAGGATCTGGAAAAAGTGAAATCAGAAATAATTTCTCAGATAACAGCAGAGATTGTGACCGTACTGCATATCAGAAAATGGAAAGACATCCCCTGCTCCTGGGTAGGAAGGATCAACATAGTGAAAATGGCCATACTTCCAAAACTGCTATATAGATTCAATGCAATCCCAATTGAAATCCCAGCAGCATACTTCACAGACCTTGATAAAACAATTCAAAAATTCATTTGGAACAAGAAGAGACCCAGAGTAGCAATAGCAATTCTAGGTAACAGAGACATGACAGGGGGTATCACAACCCCCAACCTGCAACTATACTACAAAGCTACTGTAATAAAAACAGCATGGTACTGGCAAAGAAACAGACATGAGGATCAGTGGAACAGATTAGAAGATGCAGACACAATGCCAGACACACTCAGCCATCTCATCTTCAATAAAGGAGCCAAACACCCTCACTGGAGGGAAGATAGCCTCTTTAATAAATGGTGCTGGAAAAATTGGGTTTCAACTTGCCAAAGATTAAAACTAGACTATATCTCTCACCATGCACTAAACTAAAATTGAAATGGATTAAAGATCTAAATATTGGGGGCCGAGGATTTAGCTCAGTGCTTCTGCTGCCTGCCTCACAAGCACAAGGTCCGGAGTTCGATCCCTGGTACCAAAAAAAGAAAAAAAAATCTAAATATTAAAACAGAAACACTGAACCAGCTGGAACAGAGGTTAGGTAGAACTCTTGAAGACTTTGGTGTAGGAAAAGATTTTATGAGCCAAACCTCAGTTGTACGTGAGCTAGCCCAATCAATAAACAAGTGGGATCTCTTCTCATTAAAAAGCTTCTGTACAGCAAGAGAAACCACCAGCAGTGTGAAGAGACAACCCACAATGTGGGAAAACATTTTCACCTGCTCTTCCTCAGACAAAGGTCTACTATCTAGAATCTATAAGGAACTTAAAACAATCAGACCTCCCAGATTTAAAGACCCAGTCCAAAAATGGGCATCTGAAATGAACAGACATTTTTCAGAACAAAGTTGTAGAAATAGCAAATAAGCACATGAAAAAATGTTCAACATCACTGGTCACTGGAGAGACACAAATGAAAATAACGCTGAGCTTCCACCTCACCCCAGAAAGAATGGCTGCTACCATGAAATCAACCAATAACAAATGCTGGTGGGGCTGTGGGGAAAGAAGAACCCTGCTCCACTGCTGGTGGGAGTGTAGACTGTTGCAACCACTGTGGAAATCAGTATGGAGATACCTCAAAGAACTAGGACTGGAAGTCCCATTTGACCCAGCTATTCCCCTGCTACATATCTTCCCCACAGAATTAAAAGGCTCATACCACCTTGATATATGGTGCGCCCATGTTCATAGCAGCACAATTTGTAATAGCTAAAAGTTGGAAACA
This sequence comes from Heterocephalus glaber, assembly GCF_053883595.1. NCBI lineage: Eukaryota > Metazoa > Chordata > Mammalia > Rodentia > Bathyergidae > Heterocephalus > Heterocephalus glaber. Next base: position 15,080,422 of record NW_028258303.1, read on the forward strand.
GTCCAATTGCCCATCAACTGGAGACTGGATAAAGAAAATGTGATATTTTTATAAAATGGAGTACTACTCAGCCATAAAAAATGAGAAATTAGAGACATTTATAGCTAAATGAATGCACATTGAGGCGATACTCTTAAGTGAAATAAACAGGACACACATGTGTAAATACCAAATTGTTTCTCTAGTGTGAGAAACTGAAAGTGTAAATAAGGACTAAAAGGTATAATAGATAATGTGAAATAGGAAGAAAAGGGGCAAAAGGAAAGGAGAATTGGGAGGGGTAGGGGAAAGGAAAGAAGGGAATGGAATTAATATGAGAAAATGAAAAAATGGAAACAAAGTGTTTGTAAATAGGGAGGGCAGGGGAATGGGGAAAAAATAAGAACCAAGAGAGATTATGTAAAGGTGCGAAGTTCCAATGATGAATGTCATTAAGTTGCATACATAAAATGTACCATTACAATTAATTTTTAAAAATGCAAAAATCAAAAAAGACTGAATCAAATATCATTCAAAGAGAATTCACTGTGCAAAAACAGAGGCATCTTAGTTTTAATTTAAGTGTGTTTAATATTTCATAGGTGTAACTAAAAGGGTAATATTCATAAACCCCAAAAGATATTATTAAATAAAAACAAAAATAAACCAAAATAGCTGAATATGAACAAATCTGAATTAGAATCTTGGAAGTAAAAAGATATGTAGTAATACTCTTGAGATGCCATCTTTTTTTCCCCCCCGTACTGGAGATCGAACTCAGGACCTTGTGCTTGCAAGACAGGCACCAGAGCCACTGAGCTAAATCCCTGGCTCTTGAGATTCCATCTTAACCCAATCAGAATGGCTAGCATCAAGAATACAGAATACAAATGTAATGAGGAATCAGGATGTTATGGCTTATATCTAGATGTTTCTGAGAGCCTCATGTGCCATGGGTGGGGGTTTTGAAGCATGATTAAATTATTGGGCATTATAGCTGATTTGCTGTTAGGAGATGAGGTCTAGTTGGAGGAGGTGGGTCACTGAGGTGTGACATAGAAGGATATATCTCCCTTCCAGGATTTTCTTTTGACTCGCTCTACTTCCCGGTTGCCATGAGATGGTCATCTTTCCTCTGCCAGACCCTTCCACCATGCTGCTTCTGCCTGGAGTCAGCTAACCATGCAAGGACTGAAACTTTAATTGTGAGCCAGAATAAACCTCTCCTCCTCTTAATGTCAGGTATTGAATCTCAACAATAAGAAAATGACTTAGAAAGATTTTGGCAGAAGAGAAATGAGGCTCTTTGGCAGAAGAGAAGTGAGGTTGTTGATATTCTACTGACCTTGTGGTTCACAAGCCTCTTCAATCAGTTTACAGAAGGAATTTTGGAAAGTTTTGGAGATGCCAGCTAAGGAGTTAGCTGTGAGCTGAGCTTGATGGGAGATTCTGATCACAGCTTAGAAGTTCAAAATGCTGATAGAAATGTAGATAGTAAAGACCAGGCTGAGGTTTCAGTTGGGAACAAAAACTACATTGGCAGTTGGACTCTAGGCCATGTATGTTATGCCCTGGCAGAAACTTTGTGTATATTTTGCTCATATTCTGAAATTTTTTAGGAGACTGAGATTAAAGGCAGTGGACTAATTAATCTGGGAGAGGAAATTTAAAGGCAGGGAGCTTTTAGCCAGCTCTACATTGAGATTTAAGAATAAAAGGCATAGCCGAGTGATTTTTAAAATTTTGAGTTTCACTGAAAATGAAGCTTCTTTAAAGTAGGGACCTGTAAATTTGGAGCAGAGTAAAGCTCTATTTGAAAACACTAGTATTAAAAAGAAGCCAAGTGCTTTGCAGCAGGACAAGAAGGATACCTTGAGGGGATGCAAGGAAACTGGAAGACCCCAGTTTTTGGCCTAGAAAAGTGAAAAACTTTGCTTTGTGAGGAAAGCTTCCGGGGCTCACTCCTAGAGAAGGACCTGCTAAGGAATTAATTTGCAGAACTTTATTCACTCAGCCAGCCAGGAACATGGAGGTCTCTGCAGCCATGATGCAAAAAGACCTAGCTATTGCTGGAGCTGACAGAAGACCTTGGCATCATCTACATAGTGCTGGTTTTATGGGCATGTAGAATACAAGACTTACAGGATTGTTGAGGCTTCCACCCAGATTTCAGAAGAAAGAGATGTCAGGCACCGTTCCCCTGAGAGGGCAATGTGTGAAGATGTGAGGGTGAAGCTGAAAGAGCAGTAAAGATCCAAAAGAGTTAGAGAAGCCAGGCATATAGAATGTCAAAGGAAAGCTGCAAGCCAGGCCAAGAAAGAAGCCTGGACTTCATACTCAGGTGTACCTGACCCAAGCAGGCTTCCTATGGTCTTCAGCCTATCACCTTGACGGAGCCAGCTGTCACTAGTCAAACAGTACCTGAGCAGAGGGGTGAGGATTAAGAAAGAAAAACACTGACTCAAAGGAAAAGAAAAAGGAGAGAGGAGGAGAGACCTCTCTTTCCACTTTATTGACCCTTTTATATCCTTTCCACAGTTCCCCTCCCCTCCTCACCACATGATCAGGTGACTAATTAGTTTACAGAGAAAAGGTCAAGTGTATCTTTACAATTCCGGGGATGTTATTTCTTTGCTTTGCAGACATTCAGATTCTTTCTATTTTTAGTACTCTCTTTACAAGTCAACATCCTTGTTTTCGTGCCAGTTTCATATCCAGGGTTCATTATACTCTCAAGAGGCTCAGAGGTCTTTCAAGGTTGTTTCAACCCTTCGCTCTCCACACACCTGGGCCAGGTCCCATTGTACAGTGCACATACCACACAGCTATAAGGGCTTGGTCTGCCTGAGGCATGGGAGAGGATTATCAGTTCTATGTAGGACAAGCACATGGACCACACAGAGCATCTCAGAAATGCTGCCAGGTCATCCATTCTATGGCCATGGTCATAGTATTGCAGATAGCTAAGTAAGTTAGAAATTATTATAAGACAGTTGGACAAGGCTGGTCCCTCAGCATGGAAAGCAACTGAGGCACATTCACTGGTTAATATTATAAAAGGGGGAAAAGCACTATATTCACATACTTTCACTAGAGATTAATAGCAGTGATAGGTATTCTAAATAGGCATCATCTCCCTAGCCCATTTCCTTTCCAGAAATTCCTTGTTCATTCTATGTATGCTTGCTACTTGCCTTGTTTTCCCTTTTGATCCCCATTTAATCAGTGCAACCTTGGTGACTGTACTTGTATCTTGTTGGTTGATCATGGTTTTGTTCCACCTCATACCCACCTTGTGATTTTCCATTGGATCTTATCATTTTGTCCCACTTTGTACCTGACTCACCTCATGGCTCTGCCCTATAAAACACTTTAAGAAGCGGGGTGGGAAAAAAAAATAAAAAGAAGCGGGGTGGGCAGGCAACCCACTTTCCGGGTGTCCCCTCCTGTCCTCTCAGACAGGAGCTTTCTTTCCCTCAATAAAAATTCCTTACTCTTAACCTCCTTTGTTCCTAGAATTCATTCTTTAGTTTTAGAGAACACAAACTCACATTTCGGTTATCTGGCAGGTCGGGAGTTATAATACTTTCCTTGTTTGGATTATTTTTGCTTATTCTGCTTACTTGGTGCCGTATATCAATGGGATAGCAGGAAAGAATATGCCACCATACTATAAAGATATTATCAGCAAAAAAAAAAAAAAAAAAAAAGGTTACCAGCAAAAGCTGTCAGCTAACATAAAGACCAGGCTGTCCTGGCAGCAAGCTAAGCAAGTGAGAAATGCTGCAGACAGAATTTTAAAATGGAAAAATAGTGGAAAATCAAAACTGAACAAGCAATTGAGTCAGTCACCATATGAAGAATAGGTAAAGATTATTACTAGGGATTTCTCTATGTTACATCTAACTTTTTAAGACTGGAGCATATGGTAGAAAAACAAGGAACCCCAAAGAATAACTGATTAGAATACTTGTAGACTTGAGAGTGTTAAAGCATATGATTTGGAAAAAATAGATAAATGGGGCACTCTTTTATCCAAGCGTTATACCTTGCTATAGTAAAACATTGGTATAGATATTTTCGGCAGACCATACGAATCAAACTGTGTAGCACTTGACTGCACAGACAGGATGAATTCTATTTGAACTCTCATTTGGCTTTCTCCAAAGAAATGTATTACTAAGTTACTGAAATCCTTCCTTAAGGTTCTAGCTAAGTGGGAAGTGTAATGCAAATATTTTCAGATGAGTCAACTCCCTTTAAAAATAGTTTCTTAATATTTTGACTTTCTGATGGGAGTCTGCCAAAGTAAGAGGTGTCTGATACACTCCAGAGTATGGAAAGGGCACACATAGCATATTTTACTTTTCTATATACTGATCACATACCCAACCCAAACTGAAAGTGTTAGGAATTCCATTGTTCTCTTTGTGCAAATATGTTTTTGCAATTTTATACAATATTTTATTTTATTTTTTTAAATTGATTTAATTGGTACATTTTGGGTATACAATATAATGACATTCATCATTGGAAATTTGCACCTTTACATAATCTCTTGGTTCTTATTTTTTCCCCATTCCCCTGCCCTCCCTTCAACCCCTCCATCCCTCCCTATTTAAAAAGACTTTATTTCCATTTTTTCATTTTCTCATATTAATTCCATTATGTAAATATTTTTAAATGGAGTTTTTTTGTTTTGTTTACTTTAGCCAAATATCTTTTCAAAAAAATTTTAAAATCATTTTGACTTCATTTGTTTCCCATTTCACTGTCAGGCCAAATATCCATTGTTATATTCACAGTTTATTGCTCTTTTTGTCAGTAGAGGTACAAGATTCTAGCTTGTTATTGGTGTCTCATAGCTTAAACACTCTTAGGGAAGACATATGCTAGACCATTTAGGAGCTCTGGCATCCCATGGGCAACTCTGCAACAGGGCATACAACCTTGCAACAACCTGTGTAATTCTCTCTGATTTACTTCTCTGGGGAAAGAGTGTATCCTTCTTATATTCCATAATCTACAATACTACTTAATGGTACATGAGCTCAGTAAATTAATTAATAAATCAGTTTGGTTGCTCTGCATTCTCTATCACTATGAAAATCGTGTTCTATAGCAGGGAGATTTTGACATTACATTTGATTTTTTATCTCATCACATGGGAATCAATCTTACAAATAAAAAGGCTGCTTAAGTCCTTCTAGCCTTTGCACCTACATTATTCTTAGAATATGCCTGGCTATTTATATGACCTCTAATAGTATAGCATATGAAATGTGTAGAAACTTTTACATATGCTGTAGTCAAATGTAAAGAGTCATCATTCATTGAACAGGGACTTGTTCCCAACTAGTACTGTTTTGGGAAGAATTATAGAGAAAACCTTTTTACACAATCTCAAAACTTTAACATTCAGTGTTGACCAAATTATAGTGGTGATTGATTACATTCATTTGAAAACCCATCTGTTCATACCAAATAATATTGTATTTTAATGGATGTGGTTTGAAACAGACCGAAAGTTCACTTCTATTTTAATCTGTTTACAACTTTACCTTAACTCACACATATGAAACTGAATTACCTATTGAAACAGGTATCTTTTTCCCATTACAAATAATTCATGCCTGAAAACCTCTAGGATTAGTAAGAATGCCCTGGGCTCAAAGGAATGTATATACAGCTAAAGTAGAATTCATGAAGGCTTAGAGGCAAGAAATAACACATGTATTTAAGAATCACAAATTCTATACTTTGTCAAAGGCACAGTTAAAATATTTCATAAAGGAGATCAGGAGTCAATTCAATACAGTGATTTAGAGCCCTGATTTAAAAGGAATACTTTTAAGTTTTAATGCCATTCATAATCATGATATAGTATATTATAATTATTTAGTCAATAATTTTGTAATGACTATATATTGTAGGTGTGCCATATTATCCCAATTCTAGTAACTCCATGGTTAAAAATGTACAATCCCAACTCTCAGAAAATGACAACCTAATTAATTTTCTAGGGATACAGAAAGACTCTTGCAAAATTCTGTAGGCTTTAGCACCTCTTGGATGAAGATGAAATAACATTAATCTTATTACCTGAATTTGGTGTGGGACTCATTGTCTCAAATCTGTCTAACTTGGGAATCTCAGTTTTCCTCTTAAAATAGCTCTTTGTTTTCCTTTGGGCTCCTGCAAAGGGCCTGACATCACCATTCCTGATTATGCTTCTGGGTGTGTTAGTGTTCAGATGTAAAATGTCCCCCCAAAGTCTCATGTATGTGGAAGGTGATTGGATTATGAGGTGCTAAACTCATTAATGATTTATCTTTTGGGAGCTGGCTGGAGGAGGGTTACTGGGGGCAAGACCTGGAGAGATATATTCTTGTCCCCATCTTTTCCCTTTGTTCTCTGCTTCCTATCTCCCAATGTTGCAAGCTTTCCTTTTCCAAGTCCTTTCGCCATATTGTTTGTGCCCTGGAGCCAGCCAAGCATGGACTGAAACCATAAATTAAAATAAACCTCTTCTTCTTTTGGTTGTGGGTGTCAGGTATTTTATTCCAGTGACAAGAAAGTAACTAAGACATGTACATTGCCCTGCTGGGTGTCCAATGTCCTGTATTCCCAACCCTGTAAAATCCTTAAGGCACAGTGTCTCCATTGGGCTGGTGTAACATGATGTGTTTTTTTTTTTTCAGCAGAATGTGAAAAATGCCCTTAGCTCAACCTCTGTTTCACCTCATTACCTGAGCTACCAAGCAACACTGCTGTGGCCCCACTGCTTATGCCTCACAAAGTAACGTTAGACCCAGCCCCTGGGGACAGGCAGGAAAAGAGATGTGCCTGCTATGTGCTGTCTCCCTCTCTTTGCTAACCTTGCTAAAAAAAATTTCTTGTCATAGGTCTCTATGCCCCAGTACAAATAATCTACACAAATAGGTGCCTGTGGGCCACTAGCTAACAATTCATCAGATACAGAAATATTACACTTTGCAAATAAACAGGAAGGCAGAGTAGACAAGGATAAAAATTATAGTAGAGTTCACTTACCAGTTTTGGGGGGGCACATGTAAAACAGGCACTGAGCCCAGCTCAGAGAAGTGAGAGTGGGAGCTGCAAGACTCCCTGAAAGATGGGCAGTGAAGCTGAGAAGCTAAGGATAAGTTACAATTAGGTATGGCCAAGAGGAGATGTACTAGTGTATATGCAGCTAAAACCATGTTTATGAAGGCCTAAAGGTGAGTGAAAAGAGCACATTCACTTATAAAGATCAAATTCTAGCATTCTTTAAAGGCACAGTCCCAAAGTCCAAAAATCTTTTATAAAACCCAACTTGGGATTCATCTACTTATTATCTTTTCATTATCTATTTATTATCTTTTCTTTGCATTTATCACATTAAACCTTGCATTCTAATTATTTGTGAGGATATTTATCTCCCATTACTAGAAGATAAGCTCATGGTGGGTTCTCCTGAATTATTTTTCTCATCCTGCACACTAATAATCCCAATGGTTTGCATATAACAGGTACTTAATTAAAAGCAATATGCTTGAAGTGGGTGAGCATGCTTGGGATAAGCGGACACATGTTTCATGAACTGATGGAGTGGCATCAGTGGTTCAAGCGAGTGACTGGCAGCACACTGGTTCTAGATAAAAAGGAAAAAGAATCTAAAGACTATAATGACATACATTAAAATAAAAGGAAAGGCTAGATAAAATCTTCCTTAATTTTTAGCTTTCTTGGTGTTACCAGAGCATGTATGAAATAATGATCAAAAGAATAATCATTTAGTCCTTTAAATTCTACTTCTTAATTTGCTAATGTTACTAAACACCACATTTTTACTTAAAATTAAATCAATTACTCATACAAAATATTATGGCATATCTGTAAAGCTGAAAGACTAATAATAAAACAATTATGTGCCTGCCACACTGATGAAGAAATAGAACTTAACATTATAACAAAAACTTTCTTATTCTAACAAAAGGCAAACCAGCATAGACTGCTGGACCCTCCTTCAGCTCTGAAGAAATTTATGAACATTCTCTGGAATTTATATACAGAATTATGGGCAAAATAATGGCCTTGAGGTAACTAAAGTAATATGTCAGCATCCTGTAGCACTTGTCTTATTTGGAAAAAGTTTAAATGAGTCTTAAGGTAAGTCCATCTATGAAAAGATCAAATATAGCAAATATGACAAACAATAAGAACACTTTGTATAGTAATACCTCAGTTCACAAATGCTCCTGTTTGCAAACAACTTGGTTTGCAAAAAAAGCATTTGGCAAAATTTTGCTTCCATTCACAAACTCTGCTTTGGGTGACAAACATAACCACAGCCATCTACCTCACCAAACACAAATGTAGCCATCTTCTCCAAAATCGTGAAACAAATTAAGTTTGTAATCCAAGGTATAGCTGTATATCCCATGGAAAGTAGAATGGTGAAAAGAATAACAAGAAAGTACACAAAATGCAAAATATGTGTTAAATTATAACAGTATTTGACCCTAAAATGATTGAAATTGTTATAGATATAAATGGATGAATCTGATAGATTAAAGATAGATACTCTAAGAATTGATTTAAGACATCCCATGTCATTTTCAAGGTGCTCAATTTTAGACACTGTCAAAGGAATGTTGGAAATAAAAGGATGAGAAAAACTATGGTTGGTCCTCCATATTCACATGTTCCACAGCCATGGATTCATGGACAGAAAATATTTGAAAGAAAAATTGAATGTGTACTGAATATGTATGTCATTTTCTTGTCATTATTTCCTAAACAATTCAGTTTAACAACTATTTAGAATTTGCATCGTGTTAGATATTGGAAGCAATCTAGAAATGGTTCAAAATATATCAGAGGATGTGTTGCATGTGGGTTACATGCAAATACTATGCCATTTTATATAAGGAAATTAAGCATCTAGGGATTTTGGAATTCATGGAGTGGGGAGGAATTCTGGAACAAATTGCATACTTCAGAAAAGAATAGTAGGTTAAAACCCAGGGGATATGAGGATATTTAAAAAGCAAAATGAAAAAACATATTAACAATAGCTTCCAAGTTGTGACACTCTTTGCTTCCCCTTCTGTTCCTACCTCTCCTCCAAAGATAACCAGTATTGATTATCTTACAGTTTATGTCTATTGGATATGGGCATGGGTCATCTGCTCACACTTTGATAAGGCTCCATTTCAGTTGTCTTTGGCTGGGCTGTGTTCTTATCAAAGGCTCAACTGAGGAAAGATCTACCTCCAGCTTCCAAAGGTTGTTGGCAGAATTCATCTTCTGGTGGTTTAAGGATTGAGATTCTGGGTTTTTTCTGGCTGTTGAAAGTTTCTTCCCTATAGGTTTTATCATAGACTCTCAGGACCTTATTTCAGAGCTGGTAGAAAGTCTTCCTTCCGGCTGCTAAGAGGATGTCTTATATAATGCAACATGATTGTGAGTATGACACTTCCTCATCTTTGTAATACTCTGTTGGTTAGAAGCCTGCACTGAAAGGGAAAAGATATACAATCAATGGTGTGACGCATTGGAGAGTCACCTTAGAGTATGTGCACAATTTACACCTTCTTTATTTTTTATCATGTATGTATGTATACTAAAACCGATATTATATCTAGATTACATGTACTTATCTTAAAATAGATACTATTTAGATTACATATGCATTTAATTTTATAAGTGGAATCATCCTTATGTATTATTCTGCAATTTGCTTTTCTCATTCATAATTATTTTAATTCATTTATTTTCATATATCCCACCATAGCTATCCTTTTCATCATTATATAAGTCTATTGTAGGACTGTCATAAAATTGATTTATCATTCTACTGTTGATGATTTGTTCTATTTCCAGTTTTTGCTGTTATAAATAATATTGCTATGAGCATTTTTATTCACCTTCTTGCTGTAAATGTGTAAAAAGTTTTCAAGGATTATAATACATTCTTTACACAGTGGCCAAAGTAAATGACTTTTAAAAAACATAAAGCAATTTAAAACTTTCCAGTGATATCTCTTTGTACTTGGAATGAAATCCTAACTCCTTGCATGGTTTACATGGACTCTATCCATATCTATGACTTAGCTTTATCTCATCTTTGGCTATGTCCCACAATGACTTTTTTCTTTTTCAAAGTATTCAAAATTTTTCATTTATTTTTATTATAAGGCCTTATTACCCTCTTTCTAGAAGGCTTTTCTGGCAGCCTTTGAATTCTGCCTCCATTTTATCAGCACCACTCAGCTCAGACCTCACCCAAATGCCCCTCCTTGGCTACCAAATCCAAAGTAGCTTCTCACTCACTCTCAGTGAGGTGACTGTTTAGATTCTTTTCACAGAACCTACCAAAATGATATACTCTTCTTTAATTTATAGATGTCCATCAAGGTGTTTATCTTATTTTGAATGTAATTGCCCTGAGAGCAAGGACCTCGTTTTAGTATTGATCTGTATATCCACAATGCCTAGCCGAGTGTCTGACACTTATAATGATTTTTTTATTATAGCAAATTAATAAAGTAATAATTGCCATGTGACAATTTGCAGAAGCCAGGGGCATGGAAATAAAATAACAGACTGTAGGTGGGCTCAAAGGATATTTTGTCCAGTGCTCTTCTAACTTCTTCAGGAAATTCACAGACGCCAAAATCGCTTTCTTTCTGACAGTGTGAATTCTGAGCTGGAAAGAAATGATACAACAAGGCTGGATGAACAAGTCTCGGGAAGGGTTGGGAGAGTCTGTCATTGCAGGCCAGTCACTCGACATTTAGTTGTTGACAGGTTTCCTGGCTCACTAATTAGAACTGTAAAATTTTAGGTGAATGACAGTAGCTTAAACACTAATTCTGTTTTTTGCAGCTGCAATCACTGGGCAGCTAATGTTATAATTGATGGACGCTGCCAGTTACTGAGATGGATGGAAATTAATACTTAAATTACCATTGTTAGAGGTCATAATCACATATTCAGTTGCATCCCAAAGTGGTGTTTTTATATTGCCTCAATCAATAAAACTGTGATATAATTTTGGGGCAAACAAACCTGCCTCAATACCTTGGGAGTGAAATGTTATAAATATATGTATGTATGTACATTAAATTTTAAATTTTAATCTATAAATACAGTCAAGTTCTAACCCATTCTCCAACAAATAGTCCTTTAGGAAAATCATGAGGAAAAATGAAACTGCTAAATAGATAAATCCTCAAAAATAAATTATTTGTTCCATGAAGAATTTTGATTTTATCTTAGAATTCTTATAATTACTGAATATATCTGATTAGTTATAATAATATATGCTTCACCATGTTGTAAAGAAAATGAAACTTTTAGAACCCATTTATAATGAAGCATAACAAGCCAGTTGATCCTACATTGGCAAAACAAAAGCTGATTTTTTTCTTTTTGGTACTGGGGATCGAACTCAGGAGCTTGTGCTTGTGAGGCAGGCACCAGAACCACTGAGCTAAATTCCCAGCCCGAAAAGCTGATCTCTTGAAATGCTGTGCTATTGTGGTGGTAAGGGATTTCTGAAATGAAATATAACACCATATCACAGTTTTACTTTTAAAACTGTGATTTTTCTAGTGAATATAAATAAGAGTTTGAAAGAAGTCATATATATTTACTCTTTTTAGTTCTCTTCATACAATTGTAAGCATTTCTTTTTTGTTTTCTTCATGGGTTTATAATATTGGGCCCACCTTTATTTCTACTTAACATAGTAAGTCTAGTCTCTGCCTATATCCCATAAGTTCTGACTTATGTGATCTGTGAAATGCTTGAGGATAAGTTTCTTTTCACATTGACTCTAAGGCACAGTCAAAGTTGAAACCAGTATTTTACACCATCTCCTTGGGTCCATTCTCTCTTATAATCTGAATCAATATGGCATGACTCTCAAATATGTATCATCAGCTCTAATTTTACCTGAGCCTCACATTTAAACATGCAAATGCATGCTTTCCTTCACTCCTTGGATGCCTCAACATGCCAGTGCTGAGCTCCTCAGCCACAAAGTCACCTCACCCGTTCTGTGTTTTCTGTTTGGCATCTTGGAAATAATTGTAGCCTCTCCTTCCCTTTCCCTCTCCTACTATACTCAGTTATTCAACAGTCTCACAATTTATTCTCTAAATGTTTCAAAGTATTTTCCTTCATTCTCACCTGCATTTATTTTTTTAGCTAAAACATTCCCATTTTAGATTTCTTTATACATCAGTGATTTTTCTTGTTCATATCCTCTTCTGTATGACTCAAACATACCCACATTATCTCTGGTTGATCAGTTTTTCTTTTTCTTTTGGTACTGGGGATTGAACTCTGGTCCTTGCACTTGTGAGGCAGGTAGCGGAACCACTGAGCTAAATCTCTGACCCTGGTTGATCAATTTAAAACACGAGCTTAACCACATCACTCACGGTCAAAATTCTTTGATGGCATTTCATCTTTTTTTTTTTTCTTAAATTCTTTTATTGGTACATTTTAGGTATACAATACATTTACATTTATCTTTGGGTGCTTGTACGTGCACATGATGTATCTTGGTTCTTATTTTTTCCCCATTACTTGTGTGCCCTTCCCTATTTACATACTTCGTTTCCATTTTTTTTTCTTTTCTCATAATTTTTCCTTTCTCTATCTCCTCCCACCACTCCTACCCCTTTGGACCTTTTCCTATTTCAAAGTATCAATTGTTATTAATTCTTTTAATCCTTATTTACACTCTCAGTTTCTCACACTAGAGAAACTATTCGGTATTTACACATGTGTGCCCTATTTATTTCACTTAAGAGTATGGCCTCAATATGCATCCATTTAACTATAAATGACTCTAGTTTCTTGTCCTTTATGGCTGAGTAGTACTGGATAAAGCCCAAAATTTTTAGCAAGGGTTATTAAGGTAATTCCATGAGTGGCTCATGTCTCTTTTCTTATTAGCTTCTTCTACATGAGTTTTATGTTAGAATCAAGGATATGGAACTGCTACAGTTGCCAAAAAATATCAGGTTTTCTTGATCCTTCATGCTTTTGTTCATGTTCTTATTTCTGTCTAATATTGTCTTTTTCTTTTTAAAAGAACCTAACTCTTAATCATCCCTAACCACTTAACTGAGGTGTTTTTGCAAAAAGACCTCTTTGACTTGCCAGACTTGCATAAATGAACCCTTCTCCTAACACTTCAGAATTCCCTTGTAGTAGAATTAGCTCTGTTAAACTGAAATTATTTATTTATCTGCTTCACCAAAATGTAAGCAGAAATTCTCTGTCTTATTATTTTCATATCCTCAGTGCCTACTTGGCACTCTCTCTGGAAGTCAGGAAGCTGTAATTACATACTTTTTGAATGGAATGATTACTGATAGCTTCACTAACTCACCGTATATCCTTTAGACACTGCAATGCAGACACTCTGAAATGGGTTGATGAATTACTGTTATAATTTTTTGATCATTTTTCTGGAGCCATTTCAGAAAACATCAGATAACATTAATTTGAAAAACCATTTAATTTTCAAAGGTGCTCTTCTCTCTTTGATAATCCCTTTAAGGCATTCCTAGTGACTTCGTGTGTGAAGCCTTCCTTATCTAACGTCTAATTGCATTCTTTCTCTTTGCACAGCCAATTCTTGATTATCCATGGTCATGGTAGGAAGGGAGAGCATGGATAATCTAAAAATCTCATTTGCATGAACTGCCTGTCTCACCAAATCTTTTGCCAGGGACGGTAATGAGTGCAGCAAAGCTGGTGGAGGTGCAAATGAGCTGTGAAATGGCGAAAGCTTGTGCTGCCAAATACATAGAAAATGAAAAGCTTTGAACAGTACATGTCTTGATAGTTATAACATAGTTATAACATAGAATTGGCTATATTTTAATGATGAGAATTTAGTCTTTATGACTGATAATGAAAAAGACTGATGTCTTCTGCTTTGTAAGAACATCAGGACTTGTTTTACTACTGGGCAAAGTAAATGGTTGCATGCATGCCACTGTATCAGCTGTACTGAACAGATCTGGGTGTCCTTGAATCATGTGAACACCTGCTATTATATTCTGATCACATAGACTTTTTGGGAACATCATACTTAATTCTAAAGTTTGGAGGACAGTTATAAGGCAGGAGTGACAGTGCAAGTATTATTTCTCTAAACCTTTACCAAATTGCTACCTTCTTTCAGTACAATTCGTAAGGAACTTCCAAAATTCTCTAGAAGCAACTGGAACTTTCAATATCCATATATTTTTTTTGCTGAAGCTAATGGAGATGGAAGATATCTTAAAACTTTGTAAGGCATTCTCTCTGTTTTAGTCATCACTGTCCAAAAACAAAATGAAACAAAACTAGTTGTGTGTGTGTGTGTGTGTGTGTGTGTGTGTGAGAAGACTTTTATTTTGAGGAATTAATGCACATCATTATGGAGCCTGGCAAATCTAGAATCATCAGGATAGGCTGGCAGGCAGGAGATATAGGAAGAGCTGCTGCTATAGTACTTCAAGCGTAAAGGTGGTAGATTTCCCTTTACTCAGGAGAAGTCAGTCTTTGTCCTATTCAGACCTTCAGTTGGTTGGATGATGTCCACCCACAGTTGGAGGATCACTGATTTGTTTTTAATTTCATCCAGAATTGCTCTCACAGAAACACCCAGAAGGTGACCACAAATCTGAGCACTGTGGCCCAGCCAACTTGACACATATGAATAACCATCAGACTCTTATCTGTGAGATGATTAAAGGAACTCAGCAAAGTCAGATAACCTGCCTGAGCTTCTGGTAGGTGAGCGAGGCTCATATCCAAATCTTCCAATTTCTTCATTGGTGCCTCTTCTACCGTACAACACTGATTTCCCACAGTGGGGATAATAAGAAGAAAAGAGAGGAGAATGTAGTTCAGAAATAAATGAGTCAGAAATTTATGACAATGTGTTTCATTTTTAAAAGTCTATTAAACAGGATTCTCAATGACATTACAGAATACAGTATCTAGCATATTTGGTACCATCTGAATTGCCAGTAATAAGTTCTTCTAATCTTTTATTCAAATAAAAGTTTTATTGAGATGTGTCACATACCATAAACACCTTTTCAAAGTGTACAGTACTCTATGTAAGTGTGTGTGTGTGTGTGTGTGTGTGTGTGTTTCTGGAGAATGAACCTAGGGACCCAGAGGCACTGCCACTGACTATACCTACATACTTATTTTTTAAATTTTGAGACAAGGCCTTGCTAGGTTGCCTAGGCTAAGACTTGAACTTTTGATCCTCCTTTCTCAGCCTTGCAAGTATCTGGGAAATACAGGCAAGTACCATTGCATTCAATGTTTTTAGATAAATTTGCAAAGTTTTATGAAATTCACTATTTCCAGAATGATTTTATCACTCCTGAAAAAAAAAAACACTGTTAGTCATTCCAGTCCTTTCCCTGGAAACTGCTAAGATATTTTCCTTCTCCATGTATTTTTTGACTATTATGAATAATGCTGCTGTGAACATTTGTTTATAAATCTGTGTGCAAACATACATGTTTAACTTTCTGGGAAATATCTTTAAAAGAGTTTCTAGGTCATGCAAAAACTCTTATGTTTAACTTTTGAGGAGCTGTCAGACTTTTCCACCACAGTTGTATAGTTTTACACTCTCAGTGATTTATGGTGTTCCACTTTTTCTGTGTCCTCACCAACACTTGTTATTGCCTGTCTTTTTAATTACAGCCACCATTACAGGTGAGAAATGGTGTCTTATTAAGATTTTGATTTATATTTCCCAATGACTAATGCTTTTGAACATCTTTTTATTGCTTATTGGCCATTGGTGTATCTTCTTTGTAGAAGTGTTTACTCAAATCCTTTACCCATTTTTTAGTCAGTACTTTTAAAGAAGTAAGTTGTAAGAGTTGTTCATATATCTTAGGCACAATTGTGTTATCAGATATATGATTTGAAAATATTTTCTTTCATTCTGTGCATTTTCTTTCCACTATGATGAAGACTGTTGAAGTATAAGTTTTTAATTTCAATGAAGTCTGATTATCTATTTCTCTGTTTTACTTGTGTATTTGGTGTCATATATGTGATGTCTAATCCAGGTTACAAAGATTTCTGTTTTCTTCTAAGAGTTTTATATTTTTAGCTCCTATATTTACTGTAGTATCCATTTTGAGGTATGTTTTGTCCATGTTGCAAAACAAGGCTCTAACCTTCATTCTTTTGCATGTGGGTATCCACGTGCTATAGTATTATTTGTAAAAAAAAAAAAAAAAAAAAAAAGATATTCTTTTCCATTCAGTGAGCCCAGAGTTCTTGTAAAAAAAAATCTATTGACCTTAAGTGTAATGGATGATTTTTGGATCTAAATTCTATTTTATTGATTTCTGTGATTATCCTTTTGTCAGTAGCAGGCTGTTTTCATTACTGTAGCTTTGTAGTAAATTTCCAAATCAGAAAGTATGAGCCCTCCAAATTTTCCCTTTTTAGTGTTGTTTTGACTATTTAGGGTTCCTTGTATTTCCATATGAATTTTAGGATCAATGTGTTGATGCTGTAAAACAGGAAGTTAGGGTATTGATAGGGATTACATTGAATATGTAGATTGGGTTGGGAAGTATTTCCACATTAAAAATTTTCCAGTCTATAAACACAGAGTATCTTTCCTTTTATTTAGTCCTTCTTCAAAGTGTTTAATACTTTTAGAATGAATGTCTTATGCTTTTTTGATAAATTTATTTCTATTTTACTCTTTTATTTTATTTTCTATTTTTGGTATCGAGGATGGAACTCGGGACCTTGCGTTTGCTAGGCAGGTGATGGAATCACTGAGCTAAATCCCTGGCCCTCTATTTTACTCTTTTTTTGCTATCATAATTGGGATTATTTTCTTATTTTTGAAGAATGTTTAATGCTAGAAAGTAGAAATAAAATTGATTTTTTACTGTTGATTTTGTATCTGTGTTGATGAACTGTGATTTTGATAGCTGGAAAACACTCCCATGTATTTCCAAAAGTTTTTGTAAATAGGGAAGGATGGAGGGGTGGAAGGGAAGGAAGAGGATTGGGGAAAAAACAAGAACCAAGATATATCATGTACAGGTACAAATTCCCAATGATGAATGTGACCATAATGTATACCTAAAATATACCAGTAAACTTAATGAAAAAAAAAGTTTATGGATGGGGAAAGGTGGCATCCTGTTTAACCGAGTTCGCAAATGAAGAGAGCCTGAGCATGGTCTGAATGTGAGTTAAATTCTGGAGAAATAAATAGATGTGCTTAATGAAATGTTGAGGGTCTGAGAGTTGTTAACTGCAATTGTGGAAATTGGGTTAGACGTGTCTTTTGACATGGAAGAGGGGATGTGAAAGTTGAGGATACTCTTGGAAGGGTGGACCAGCACTTGAGGTGATAGGCGAGTAGCAATCAGAAGGAAAGTCAAAAAGTCCTTATATTAAGAAAGGCAAAAGAATGAATTGCAAGGTGTCATGTTAAACTTTTATGCTACGCACATATACTCCTTGATTGTAACTAACCTTGTTTTGTTTTGTTTGTTTTTTGGCTTTTGAAACAGTATATGTCTCAGTATGTAGTCCAGGTTTGTCTGAACTCACTGTGTAGTCCAGGCTGGGCTCAAACTTGCAATAATCTTGAGTGCTGGGATTAAAGGCATGCACTACTGCACCTGCCTGATTATAACTAATCTTTAATCAACATCTATAACACATTTGTGTGTGTTCTTCCTTTGACAAAGAGGAGATTGATTCTTGAATGGAATCATAACTTGGGATCATAAGAAAATTAATCAGGCATAGCAAGGGAATGAAGTGCTCTGGTTAATCTTATTCTATTTAAATAGAGAGTTGCCATTGCACTATTTAGTTTACTGATTTCTAAAGAGCTGGAATATTACCAAATGTATTTACATTAAACTTTTCTTGGACTAAAGGGGCATCATGGCACAGAATCTATTACAAGAAAGAGGAAAAAAGGCAGAGAATGAAATGCACCAAAGAAAATATTTTAGATTGTTACATACTAACAATATAAACATATATCTATAATCATGCAGATTTATCTGTGAAGTAAGGACTGTTATTAGCATCTCCTCTCAAAGATGAGAAAAAATTCAACATAATTTAAAAATTGCTTATGATAGTGCAGCTAGCTAGTAGATAGTGAAATCAGGTCCCTTATATGAAAATCCTTATTTCCACTCTCTTGTTCTGTTTTCACAGGATAGCTGTTTCACATGAGGAATACAGCAATTAACAGCATAGTGACCCTGGAAAGGAATGAACATTGGGATCTTAGATATGTGAGCTGGGAAAGTGGCCTATCTTTTCCAAGTCTTGGTTTTCACAGTTGTACAGTTGGGGTCCTAATGTCATACCTTGACTGTTTTTCCAGGATTTGTTGTGAACCAGAAAAGTGAATTGGAAAGAGTTTTGCAAAAATATAAAGGCTGACAGACAGAAAGAATGGTGATGCAGAGACAGAATTGATATCAATCTCTTAGCCTGTCCCTGGGTCATGATTACAAAAGTTATTTGTCTTTATATGAGAGGTGTGTGCAGGTGTCAGTGCCTGGAGAGTTTTAGTTCAAAGAAGGCTGACTGACAGAGGGTTTGCCCCAGGTCTTCCTGCAGAATAAAAGCCTCCAGGGGTGTGAGATGGCCCTGCTGTATTCAGACTCTGTATTTAAAGGTGCATGATGGGAAGACAGCTGGAGAGGCTGTGCTTGACTGGGAGTCTGGCAAACTGCTTAGTATCCTAAACAAGAGATAAAAAGATCTTGTAGCATGTTCTGTCTGGGGTCTGCAGGAGATGGGAAAGATTGCCCTATTTGTTATATTTATTGGAGATATTATTATTTGTTTTATGCCGTGGGAAGGAGGGCCAGAGCTATAATCTATTGATCATTTAGTTTTATGAAGTTCTCAAATGGGTGATCTGGTATTTTTCTGACAGAGAGGCTATGGTTCCTGAACACCAGTAATAAGGTTGTCATGTCATTTTCTTCTCAGTCTTTTTATTGCTTTTTATCTCTTTGCTGATATTACCTCTCCTCATCCTCACCTCCCTGCTTGCAACTGACTTTTTATTTTATTTTATTTCTTTTAGGGCTATATTTAGGATATTCTTGATTCATTCCACAGAACCTGTCCTATGTGTTTAAGAAATTACCCATCTTAGCTGTTCGTGTTTCATCCTGAGATTCAGTCTGTCTACAACAGTCACTATTGTGAAGTCATCAGAGTAAACACTAGAGTTTAACTGGGGGAGAAATAGGTCAGGGAAGCAGAGACCAAATGTTCATTTTGCAGCCAGAATGTGAGCAGATGGATAACAGAATGAGATGCTCCTCTTTGTGGGCTTTGGTTTTCTGTGTATTCTTTCAGGGTCTCCTGAGATTCATGGTCCTTCAAGATCCCCAAGTGCTGTGAACAGATGAACATGGAGGATGATTTCTTTCTAACAAAAGGACCACAATTATTACCCTCATGCCTGCTCTGTTATGCAGAGAACAAGCTTGATAAGAGATATCCTCTTTCCCCCTTATTTATCTGGGAGTATTGAAAAACTACAGCATCCCAGAAGGAAATCCTGCTAGAAAGCTCCACTTTCAACTGGTGACCAATGAGCTGTATCACCAGGGGTCACCAGTGGCCAGCATCTAGAGGAGGTTCCATTTTGCTCTCATGGCATCCAGTCCATCAGGTGAGGTGGTTCCAGATCACTCCTAGGTTGGTTATGCCTTTGCTCCCAGGAACACCAAGTTAGGGGAGATAAACTGATAAAAAACAAAGAGAAAAGTGTGCCTTTAAGGACACACTTGGAGTGTGTGAAAGACAGCAGAAAGATTAGCACTGGCAGCCAGGGCCCAGGCTGGTGAAGAGTTAAGTGCTGAGTGTCTGTGGGAGGCTGGTGTTATAGCTTGGGAACAACTGCCTAATGTCTTTCCACCGACCTGCTTAGCAAAGCTTCTTTATGACTGTAATTGTGAGCCTGCACAGGCACACCACAAGGAGGAAGTGCTCACAGTAAAGGTATGATTGTATTGCCCGCTGCCATGCCAATTACTGGATATTAATGGCAGGATGGCATGCATATGCCGGAGCTGGGAAGCAGAAGGTTAATAGACGAACAGCACCAGAAGAGCCCATTTATCAGTTTCTATTTATCTCTCCTTGGGAGGTGGCAGGTTTACAGTAAATACCTTCTGTCCTCCTAATTTCCTAATGATGGGGATAATGATGGAGAATGGTGAAGTCATTAACTGGGACAGGCTCTGTGCATCACTCTGTCAACCACATCTCCCCAAGACCTGCAATGAGAAGTGATGGGCCCCAGCTGTTCACTAGAACCTGCGCCCCTCCTCCAGTCCCTTCCACCCTCAACTGCAGGAAGGGGAAACAACTCCCCCGATGAGGAGAAGGGAGGCCTGGAGGATAGTGGAGAATGAGAGAAGGGGTGCAGGGCTCTCCAGTAAGGAATACAACTTTTCTTCTTACACAGAACCTTGAGGAAGCAATCTTGACATATGCTGGAGGGTATCTCAAGAGATGCCTGGGCTACCATGAAATAGATGTGGATCTGGATAATGAGTCAGTAATGGAAGTGAGCATCCTAGGGAAGGGTAGATTGGCAGGTTTTACCAAATGTTCTTTTCAAAAGCTGGGAGAAATTTAAATAATATATAATCCATTTTCTTACCTCACTACTAAAGGTACTAAAGATACTGGAGAAAAATCTTCCTTGTGGAAGTAAAGCTTTTGGCCTTAAAACCTTGAAGACAAACTAAAACAACTTGGTTTGACTTGGATGTGCTTCTTTTCATAATAATGATCATAAGGTATTTCTTTCATTTATTTGTTTATACATAGAATCTTTCAACTTTTAGTTATTGCCTAATAGTACCTCGATTTTTGCTTCAATAGTTTATGGAGCCTTTGAAAAACTATGATCTCATTTTTATCTTTTTACTTGGGGATCCCATTAACTATTTCCAGAATTTGCTTGCTCTTAGTTGAAGCAAGCTGTTATTTTACCTGCATGCGTTAGATTTATTTTGGTAGCAAATAATAGAGAATTACTTACACCCAAAACTGCAAAACATGAATGGCTACCTAATGACATGAGAGGTCTCAATATCATGAGCCATGATAATAGACTAAGAACATTAATATGAACATATTAGTTCTCTCTCTCTTCTCCCTCTTTCCCTCCTCCTTCCTTCACTCTTTCCCCCTTCTTTTCCCTCCCTTCCTCATTCCTTCCTCTCCCTCTCTCACTTTTTCTTTTCTTGCTGCCCTTTATCCATTTAGTATTTTTCTCCTTCTATAAACTCACTTTCCATTCTCCTCAGAACATAAAATGAAACATAGGTGTGCTTACAATACCCAGATTTTTATATTTTATATCCAGACCTTGAAGAGAGACCAAATCAACCCATTATTCCCTGTTTCTGTTTCTCTCTTCCATTCCAGGGCTGAAACTTTGGTGCAGTGTATTCTCCTATAGCCTGTAGCCAGGACACTGGAATCAGTCATATGAATGTATGTGCTGGAAGTATTGTGAGCATGTAGTATGGGGGCCACCAGAGGAAAGGAAACTGAGAGCTGTGAAGACTTCTTATTAGGCAGTCACTGCACCTGCCTGGTTACTTGATTCCTACGGATAGGAAACAAGCGAAGATCACAGTCCCATGAGGACACATCTCTTGGGAAATTCAACACTACTAAGGAATGATATCACTTTTTTTTTTGGTACTGGGGATGGAACCCAGGACCTTGTGCTTGCGAAGCAGGTGCCGGAACCACTGAGCTAAATCCCCGGCCCAATATCACTTTTTAAAATCATACCTGGATTAAATCCCCAGTGCTAACTGGGTGATAATGGCACCCATCAAATGGGGCAGTCAGGAGGACAAATGAGATACTGTGTCTAAAGTGCTCAGTCAGTGCTCTACAGAAAGTTCCCCATGTGTGTGTTAGCTATCACAGTTGTCAGTAGGAATTTTCAGTTATGTTTTTTTTCTCCCAAGATGAATCAGTCATTTATAGCAAACATGTGGTAGACTGTATTTTCAGAAATGACTATAGCAGTACTTCTATACCTACCTGCTATTCTGGACACCCGGCCAGAGAAGCCATGTGGAGATGACAGTGGGGTAGAAAGGGAATGTGCAGAGATGCCCTCTTTGAAGAGGCGCTTTTACACCGAGGCCTGCAGGAGGAAAAGAGCTACAATGTGAATGGTGTGAAGGGACAGCCCTGGTAGGGACTAATGTATTCAAAGATCCTTACACACAGAAGGGACATCACGTTTTAGCTCAATGCCAGAGTTGTGTTAAGCAATTCTTTTGTAACTGGTGGAAATTTTTGATATGAAGGCCTAGAAAAACATTAAGAAAACATGAAGAAATCTGTTATCTTTTCAACAATTAAGGCATGAGACTTTTTTTTTTATCATCTCCTTCGGTTTCCTTTTCCTCTGTTCCTCCTTCTCAGTATTTTTACATCTGTGATGTGTATGGCTACTAGAAGGGGTATTTTTTAAAATTTGTTTTAAGTCTCAGTTTTTTTAAAGTAATATGCCAGATACTGGAGAAAACAAAACAAAATACTGTTGTTTTCAGTACATTCAAGAAAAACATACCATTGACTAAGATGTTTCTATAAAGTAATATTTAAATAATATATGATTCACTAAGATCCAAACCATACAGCATCCTTTTAGAATTGGTTCATACATTCACTACACATCTGTTATATTTCTACAGTGTGGCCAGCCTGGTGCTTAGCACTAGAAAGTATCTCTGCTCTCTTGAGATGTTTACAATGTAGAATTAAGACCATGATAAAATATGGGCAAGTAAACAAACAGCAATTATATAGTTATAATATTATAAAAGTTATAAGGGGAAGGTACTGGTGCTGAAGCATCTGATATGGATTTGGGACAAGATCAGGGATTATTTTAATGTGAATACTACTTTTGGATATAATAATTTCAGTGAAAATTTTTATTTTGTAGCTTGTCCATGATCATATTTAATCTTAAAGAATTGTGAAAAGTAATACAAATAACATTTGGTTGATCTGCTGTTTGGAGATTTTCTATGAGAAGGTGCTCAGCACAAAGTTTTTAAAGTATGCTTTAATTATTAGTTTTATTTATTTCTTCTGTTTTTCTTTGTAGATATAAAAAGTTCATTACGTTCGGCACTTAGGATATTGACAAAAACGCAAACACCACAAAAAGCCCTCTGGTGGGGTAGTAATAGAGACTTTCAGGGGCATATTTTTGAAGAGATTTTAAAAGCAGAGTGCACTCCTTGTAAGAAGAATCTTGTTATGATAACTACCCCTTATTCCAAATGCCAAGACTGGGGCATCAATGAGTGTCTCTTTCTCAAACCAAATAAATCATTAAGTATTGCCGAATCCAAGCACGTGAGCTAATGCAGACAGAGTCATCAAATTCATTACCAGTTAATATGTACTAAATTTTCATTGTGAGATTGTATTCAATTACTTAAGAGAATTTATAAAAGTACTCAGAGAAGCAAAAGGAAAAAATTAAAACAGAAAACTTACCTCATTGAATTCTTGAGACTAAAAACTCTAGATGAGAATGTGCTGGGCAGTCTTAAAATAATGATAGAGAAACAGAAAACAATCATTGAGCATTAGTAGATTTAGAAGAGGCAGTAATGGCAATCTTGTCCAAATATTATTACAGCTAAGAACACTGAGGCAAAGAACTTTAATAACTCCAGTTTGGCAGGACTTCAGCCACAGCCACTGTCTCCTGACTATACCATGCCTTTCTACAAGACCATACTCCCTCATTTGTTCACATGAGATAGTGTAGACAACCCCAAAGGGAAACTTTAGCAAGCGAAGGTGCATATGCTTTTGTGAGTGAGGAAAAAAGATATTTTGAAGATGGTTCCTTCCAATAAGAGTCAGAGCAATGTATTTTCAATCCCAAGGGTTAAATGAAACTGCAAGGTGACAGGGTTTGGGGAAAATGGGACAAGACCTGTGAGAAGTAGAGACAGTGGTCATCTATGAATTACACAAGGTATACTGAAACTAGGTAGATAGTTACTTTCCATATGTTTGTTGTCTGTCTGGTTCAGTATTTCCTCTTAACACACAGAATGGCACCTGGTATGTAGTAGCTGTTCAGTAATATTTACCTAATACATTATTGGTAATGGGATTAAGAGCCCAGATCAAAAGAGCAGAAAATAAAGTCTCTAGGAGTTTGGAAAGAAAGTAATCACTATAGGCATAATCACTGGGGAACACTTCACTGAAAATGAGTGTTTGAGATGGTAAGAATGGGATCCCTGAGAATATGCATAAAGTAGAAAGCATTCAGGTTGGGGGCAGAAGGAGAACAGACAAAGGCAAAAGGGGGGCATTAGTAAGGCATGCTCCTGGAACAATGAAAAGATAAGTTGACTTTTATTTCTTTTCACTTGGAACCCTATGAATTGTGTTATTTAAAAATTTAGTGAGGGGCTGGGGATTTAGCTCAATGGTTCTGGCACCTGCCTTGCAAGTGCAAGGTCCTGAGTTTGATCCCTGGTCCCCAAAATAAATAAACAAACAAATAAATAAATAAATAAATAAATAAATAAATAAATATTTTTAAAAGGGCAGGGGATTTAGCTCAATGGTTCCACCACCTGCCTCACAACCACAAGGACCCGAGTTCAATCCCCGTTACCAAAAAATAAAAAATTTAGTGAGATTTTGTAGGGCCCTAATTAGGTCTAGACTGGCCCTAAAGTGAGAAATAGCCTCTGAAGCTCAGGGACTTTGCCACTGACAGTGATTCCTTTGCACCTCACTGAAGCTGATCTCCTAGGGCCATGGCATTCAGAGGAGATAGGAGGCTAAGGAGGCCTGAGCCACCAGGAGGACCGAGTCTTCCTGTTCAGTGCTGGTCTCCTATGCAGCCCATCTCCTGATGCCATCTCTGATCCCATCTCAGTGCTGGGTCTTGTGCCACAGATACACAAACTTGAATAAAGAAAAAACTATTAGAAATTGGAGGAATTTCTGATAACCCCTGTGGATTAGATAGAATACGATTTCAAGATAAAATCATAAGCGATGGAAGAAAAGTTGAAATAGTTTTGAAGAAGATGAAGATTTGGGGCAATTTTTCTAAGAATTAAATGCTCTTAGACTGTATGGTGATATCTGTTCACATATTCCTTAAATGTTGCACATTCCTGACACTAAGGTATTTTTGACAAGGGTGAAATGATAGAAGGTGAGAAAACTGTCTTTAAATATTGTTTATATACTCCCTGGGTGCTTGTTAAGAACCTGTGTCATCCACACTGGGATCAGTACAATTTAGAGTTAGATCTCTATCTTTAGAGAGAATAACAGTTGTTTCCTGCTGTGGTTCCTTTTCCTTACCATGTACAGGCCATGGCTATATGGAAGCAATGGAAATATCTCTATTTAAAAACTCTAGACTGGTTTCAGAGCAAAATTACTGTGACTGAGCTACAACTGGATGCATCCACTCATTTAGCAGTTGCCTCCTGCCTTTGAAACATCAAGTATGACATAAATCAAGATGTACATTAACAAAGATGATATAAAACATCCATGAATGCTAAATAAGGAGAAATCACATTAGTCATCCAGCAAACAACGTGTATGATAATTCAGATAAAGGCAGAAGGTGTCTAGGAACTCAAAGAGACAAAAGAGCTGAAATAGACTTTAATCCCAGTATAAACACTGTATGATAATGTACTGAAGGAAATTTCTTTCTCCCCCCACCCTTGCTTTCTTCCTCTCTTTCTTAGCAGATAGGGAATATTTAGACAAGTGGAGTGATGCTATTTCTATTAAGATAGATTCTTCTTGAAAAGGAAAATAATTTCTCCTTGATGTACATAATTTCTAGCAAATGTCTCTGAGTATCCGAGAAGTCACACGCTGCCCTTGTAGGGCCCACTGGGACAATTTGCTGTTTATTTCGGGACACAAATTCTACATCTAAAATTCTACACTATGGTCAGTTTTAAAGAAAGAAGAGAACCCTTAAATATCTTAATGGAAATGGGAATCTTTATCTTAGACATGGTCATTGTAAGTACTTTTTGGCAAATAACTTATGTGCCAACTATATACTATTCCTAGCTAATGTATTTCTACTATAGCAGAAAATAATAACCAAAGATGTTTGGGTATGTGCATCATGGGGTATTAAGAGAAATTTCCCAATTATGCCTTTCTGGTCCCTGGACAAGGGCACCTGAGGTTGATCAAGTGGCCTGGAAATCACAGATGCAGCGCTGTGGTGATACAAATCAGGCCTCTTTTCTTTGTCGTCAAACACCTTAAGCCCCCTTATTCCAACAGGAATTGTACTTGAAGTTGGCAGTTTGTTTCATCTGTATAAAAATAAGAATATTTTCATTATTCTTGGTGTATCCATCTCTTCTTTTCCTTGCTCCCATTAACAATAAAAATCCATGCGGTTTTCAGCCATTCTCATTTTTCTTGCGATAAACCATGTGTGACATGGAGACCTTGAAGCTGGGCATTCTGGCCACGATGCTCAATAGACTGTGCAGAGAGCTTTCTCAGAGGTAACCACTGTAAAAAATCAGCTCCACTGTTGTTCCTCTCTCTTATGTTTTTCTCATGCTCCTTTTTATACATCTAGTGTAATGTGAGTTCACATGAATTCAGCCAAAGGCCTTTTGCCTGACAACAGAAAAAATGTCTATGGCTCTCACGGGTGCTGGAGTTGTCCTTTCTCTTAATTCCAGCTGCTTCTTTTGCAATAACAAATTGGGGTACTTGCTAGAAGGAAAACGTTCTCACTGCAGAACTACTTTGTTCCTCTTTCATGGAGTCTTTTCTTACAGGCTTCTGGAGCCGTTTGGAGGCCCTCGTCCCTATGAGTTATAATTGATGTAGTAAAATGAAAAAAGAATCAGATGAAAAAGACTTGTTTCCACCAATTGGTTTCATAAATAAATAAGAACACATCGTTTTAGTCTTTGCAACATTGAATAACACTATCTGATTAGTAATATGAAGATAATGCCTAAAAATCAGCTATGGAAGTAAATCTAACACAGATGTTCATAGGTCAGTTCATATGTGTGCATGCATATATTAGTTGGGGTTCTCCAAAAGATGTGCATGTATATACAGAAAGAACCAACCCATGCAGTTGTGGAAGCGTGGTTAGTCCAAAATCTGATGGGAGGGGCCAGGAAACTGGAGACACGAAGGACAGAGTTGCTGCTTGAGTCTGCCTGCAGGTAGGATCTCTTCTTTCTACTGGAAGATCAGTCTTTGTCCTATTCATGCTCTCACTTGATGGGATGAGGCCCGCCCGCATTGTGGAGGGGAAACTGCTTTACTCAAAAGCCACCTATTTAGAAGAAAAGGTCTAAAGGAGTAGGGGAAGTGGGAAGGGTAAGGGAAAGGAAAGAAGGTAAAAGAAAAAATATGAGAAAAGGAAAAAATGGAAACAAAGTCTTTGTAAATAGGGAAGGGTGGAGGGGGTGAAGGGAGGGCAGGGGAATGGGGAAAAAATAAGAACCAAGATACATCATGTAAAGGTACAAGATCCCAATGATGAATGTAATTGTATTGTATACCTAAAATGTACCAATAAACTTAATGGGAAAAAATCCACCTATTTAAATGGTAATCTTTAAAAAAAAAAACCTTCACAGAAACATTGAGCATTGAGCATAATGTTTGACCAAATAGTTGGGTACTATGGCTCAGCCAAGTAGATAAACAAAATTAACTATCACATGCACATATGACCTGTAATGTTATATCAGCAACACCCAAAATTAAGTATCATTCAGGAAATTTAGAAAAGTTCAGGAAGTCACTAGGACAAGAAATGGTTTTATTTTCCATAAATGTCCCAAGGACAAGAGATTACAGTTTTATTTTTGATAAAACTTATTACACATGTAATCAGGAAGTCTTCCACTAAGTCTTTTTGGTATTCTGATATTTTGCTACTTAATAGCAAAAAAAGTTGCTTAAATAGTTATTTAAATTTCTATTTTCAAGTAAAAATTAGGTTGTTACCATAAAGGTACAACTTTAAAAAATCTTGTTTGTAATCATAAAATATGAACCCTGTTATGTACATATGTGTGTATTTGTGTATGTGTATGTTTTAAATTTTTACCAAGTCAATTGAAGTCTATAAAAGAAAGTTTGAGGCATGACTCATGGTGCTCACCTGAAATCCCAACTACCTGGGAAGGCTTAGGCAGGAGGATTGCAAGTTCAAAGCCTGTCTGGGTAACTTAAGGAAACACTGTCTCAAAATAAAAAAGATTGGAGGGTATAGCTCAGTGGTAAAGTGCCCTGGGTTCAGTCTTCAGTTCCAAAAGGAAGAAAGGAAGGCAAGGCAAGGCAAAAAGAAACTTTTTGATCAGCTCATATTGCTTTAAGGGTGAGGCATGTTTTATCTTTTGATTGAATTTTTTCTTTCTTTTGGGAGTATCTGAACGAGTGATGGAACTGGATCTGAATGGGAGATATCTCACCTGCTACTTCCTGAGTTTCTCCCCCCCGCCTCTGTCCCCCCCCCCAACCTTCCCTCTCCTTTGTTTTTGCAGTGTTGAGGACATAGCCCTGCATGCTAGGCAAGCACTCTGTCACTGAGTTGAAGACCTCCTCTTTTTTCTGACTTTCCCCCTCAAAATAATAACACAAACGTGGAAGGAAAGACCAAGCTGAAGAAGGAAATGTATATTTTGGAGAAAGAAAATGTATTTTTGTCCATATATTGACAGAGGAAGTTCAGTGCCCTGTTCTTTGAGAACAGGTAGTCATCCGCTCATTGGAGGAGTACCATTAACATTCATGGTAGGAATATGAAGAGCGTATAAATGGCTTTGCAGCAAACCTAATTCTGTTTTGTATCCCATGAGAGTTTAATATTTTTCAGTAATAAGAACAGGTCAGATTATGCTGTAGAAAGCTGAGAGTTTAGGACGTATCTTCTTGATAGTAAATTGTTCCTTAGAAGTAAATTATCTACTACAGGCAGCTTGGCTTCCTGGGGAAGATAATGTCCCTCAAATGAGATAAGAATAAAAGTTTATTACTTGTTTTACTGTACTTGGGACAAGATTTCATAACAACTGTGCTAATCACCAGATTAAAACATTACAGGGAAGTCAACATTAATATGATGCATGTAGGGGGAATTATAGCTTTTGGAGCTATTTTCCATCTACTCTGATCTGATTGTTCTTATGCTTGGAAGAGGCTATCAGAATCTGAGTTGAATATGAAAAGTAAAGTTGAGAAAGAGACAAATGAAACTATATATCTTTGGTCAATAACATTTTGTCATATCTTCACCTAATATTCATAACAAATTTTAAAACTTCTTTGCTATCATGGCCCTGAAACTGAACTATAATCAAAGACTATATTTTTCTTAATTGTGTTCCTCTTTAATGGTAAGGATTGTCTTTGAATCACCCCAGATATGTTACTTGCAAAGTAAGTGGTATAAATCTGAAATGTGAATTAAGGAACTGGTAAATAGTATTCATTAGTTGTGTGATTTGTGAAACATATCGTGATGCAGATGTTAAATTTAATTTCTTCAGAGATCTGAGTGTTACTAATTTAGTTAGTAGATATTTTCAAATGTTCCTTTTGATAATTTGATACTAGAGCTAGAGAATAATTCAAATGATGGTCAGCCTCAAACTTTCTGGAGAGATGTATCAGGAAGGACACTCATAGGTCATGGAGAGCTTCTGCTCATCCCATAAACATTTATTGACTGCTTACTGGGTGCTGTGTGTGCAGTGCTGGGCATGAGGCACATCACTCTATGCCACCGAAACTTGATCACTGTAAGGTTATATCACCCACAGCCAAAATTAAGTATCTTTACAATTAAATGGGGAAGAAACTTCAAACACACACACACACACACACACCACACACACACACTTTGTCATGAGTGTTATAAAATAAGTTTGATGTTATGAGAGAATAACTTTGTGGTTGTGAGGATGGGTATCTACTCCAGATAGGAAGCCTGGAAAGCCCTCTTTGACTTGACATTTATGCTAGCCTGTGAAGGATAATGACACTGCCATGCAGAGTATTCCAGGAAGAGGAGAAATCATATGTGAAGGCCTGAAGGTAGGGAATACCTTGGCGTATTCCTAGAATGAAAACTGGCAGCGGGACTGGAATCTGAAGAGCAACAGAAATAGTGGGGGGGGGGGAGGTTGACGAGGAGGAGGGGTTTGGTCTTGTGGTGTCCTGATCATATGGAAATACAGGCATCAGGGTCTTCCTCTAATGCAACTGGAAGCCATTGAAAGGATTTCCACAAATATGTATGATGTAATCATTCAAAGTTGAAAGCTCATATACAAATATCATGGTTTTAAGAGTATAGGATTTGGGCATTGTCACACTCTGGAGAATCATTTTTGGTAGAGAAGCAGCAGTTGTCTATAATACATACATAGGAGAGGGGAGAGTTCTGCAGTTTGACATTGGGAAAGGCACTCAGCCACTCTTTTCCATGCCTGAACTATGAATTTTAAAAATAAGATATAGTAGGACAATTTTAAATGCAGTGACCCAAGAGTATATACTTAGAAGTATGTGTACAGTTTGTTGTTGTATTACTTACTAACTACATTTTTTCTAAAACTCTAGTCAGGGTTATTGTTCAAAGATAGTACAGATATACACACAGTGGTTTTTTTTCAAGATGTCACTACAGAAGCATTTTATTATTTACTTATTTATTGCTCTTCTTTGTTTGGCTGCACAATGATCTGGGATGTCAGAGCCTTTTGGATGAAGCAGGAGAATACAGGTGAATTCTGATGACGCTGTGATAAAATGCTCCTTCATAAGGAAAGGTGAGAAAAAGCTGCTTTATCTGTTTGGGTTCTGTATCAAGCAGGAACTGAATGCAAAAGAAACATCAAGAGCAGATTATTTACCCATAAAAGTTAACGAGTATTTCATGGTAGTTTTGAGTTTGTGCATGTTCTTTTTGGCTAAATTTTTGTGAATGAAAGAATGGAGTTTGTGGCTGTAAGGGAAGAAATAAAAAATTTACATTTTCCCTTTTTAAAAATGAAATGTGTCATACTAATAAAAGGAACTAAAAATATCACAGGGAAATATATACAGAGCACATGTATTTTATCTGAAAGTGAAAAATATTTTATGACTTTACAGCTTCGTAGTTCAAGTAAACTTCATAGTTAAACTAACTTCATAGTTCAAGTATCCTTCTGTGTGAGCCCACACTCCTTCAACTCCTGTGGTCTTGTGTCCTAAGTTTTCACACCCAGACATGTGAAGATGAAGTTTCCAGAGAGCTGTCACATTCTACCTGCATCTCCACTTTCCCTACCTGTGCCCTGAGTCTAAGCCAGGCACCACCAGGCAATTGCAAGGGGACCTGCCACTCTTGTCCCTGGGGTTTGGAACAGAAAGTTAAAAGCAAATTCTGAGAGATTTTCATTCCTGAGGACGTTCAAGGAAGAAATTACACACACACACACACACACACACACACACACACACACACACACAGTGGTCATGATTGACTGCAGTGAACAGGAAGGAGACCAGGAGACCATAAGGTGGTTTCCATTAAGGGGTAATTTTACTCCAGGGGCACATTATGGTTAAGTTTCTTGTTTCAGTCTCCTAGTTTATTAATCTCTGACCTTGTGCTGCTGATTTGCAGCTGTGTAACCTGCTGCCACTCCTGTGTCCTCCTATTTTGCCTGCTTTTGAAAGAAGAGGTAGGAGAAACTTATAATACATATGTTATACTAACATGAGGGCTTCCAGTTAGGATGTAAGCCTTTTCCCCACTTCAATCTGTGGCCAGTACAAGATTCATTTTTGAAAATATATTTGTTAAGACTCATCTGCTGAGGGCCAGGGATTTAGCTCGGTGGTTCTGCTGCCTGCCTTATAAGCGCAGGGACCCGAGTTCGATCCCAGGTACCAAAAAAAAAAAGACTCATCTGCTGATATGCTCGTAATTTTACCACATATTCCACAGAAAGCATCTGAATGGAAATATTGAGACATATCTTCAGTGATGTCATTTTATGTTTTCTGAATTAATCCTTAAAGAAATTCTAAGCTAGATATTTCCCACTTTTAGGGACAAAACCAAGGGCCGGAGAAATTAAATGGCTTACCTAGAATTATAACTGATAATCGCTGGGGGAAGAGATTGTCCTTTGGGTAAAGATTAGCAGCCACAGACCTATTGGTTTTTCCTTCACTTCCTCAGTATGCTAAACTTGTCATTTCTACAGTATTAAATACAGGGATAACGAGGGCACAGAGCAATCAGAAGAGTAGCATAAATGTTTATTTTTAAAGTATTAAAACATCTCCATTGTGTATTCATAGTGCAATTAAACTCCTGGTCAGGCCAAAGGGTGAGAATGTTTAAATGAGTCTTTTTCTACCACCCCTTATCAACTTGACTAATAGGCAAAGCCCAGAGCAGTGAGTAAGTTCATTACATGTGATCAGAGGAGGAAGGAATCACGTTCACCATGTTAATGTAGCTTTCAATTTATGGTGGCATTTACTGAAACATCCTGCAATATTTGGCAAAGTTAAAAGAGAGATTGTTCCCCAATTAAATAGAAGATCAAAGAGTGAAGATGAGGGAGGAAAGTGTCGTCATTTTTTTTGTTTAGAAGCAAAATGTTTGGAAAGGTCAGGCTTTGAGTGAGCTAACCTCCACCACTTTTAGTATTCAGGTTGACTAATGAGCGCTTCCTTCATCCTTCTAATGGGTGCATTTACATGTGGGGGAGAATAATAAAATGCTTCTCAATAACTGCAGCCAATAGCAGCTCTTTGTAGACAGAAGCTAAATAATTTCTGTTACCCACTTTACCTTAAAAAAATCTGAGTCAGTAAGTTATGATTGTTCATACTTATATTTTTTACTTTTATTTCTTGGCAGTACTGGGTTTTGATCCCAGGGCCTTTGCACTAGCCCTTTTTATTTATTGTTATAATTAATTTTTTAATTTGGGACAAAGTCTTGATAAGTTGTCCAGGCTGGACTCAAACTTGCAATCCTCTTGTCTCAACCTTCCAGAATGCTGAGATTATAGGTGTGCACCTCCATATCTGGCTTAAACTATGTTTCTTACCATAATAATATACAGTATTTTGGATTTATCCACCTGATTAAGGATTCAATAAATATTTATTGAGCTTCTACTATGCCTTGTTCTCAATTGAGAAAACAGTGGTATATCTTTATTCTAGGATGTCTTGACTGGAATTATTTAGACACAATTTTTAAAAACGAATTTTTCTGGCATCTAAATCTTGCTCTGTGGCTTGTAGTATTTGTCCCTCTGAACATAGAATTTAGAACTTATGACAGCAACTGTAAAGATCCTAGCAACATCTTAAGCAACGTGCAAGTGCTCTCTATGTGGAGAAAATTACTAGCTATAAAATGTTACCTCTCAAGATGGTTGTTAGGGGGGCATAATATAACTTCGACTCTCTCTCTAACTTTCTCTGTATATATAATGTCACCCTGGAAAAAAGGTATGTACCAGATTAGGCATTGCATACGATTTTAGGGACCTAAAGTGAAAGAACCAAATTCTTTGAGAATTAAACTATCTACAGCATCTAAGTTTTTAAGTGCTTGATATTCAGGGGGCAAATAGAGTGTAGTTAGAAATACTAAGGTCTAAAAAGTTAAAGTTATA
This sequence comes from Heterocephalus glaber, assembly GCF_053883595.1. NCBI lineage: Eukaryota > Metazoa > Chordata > Mammalia > Rodentia > Bathyergidae > Heterocephalus > Heterocephalus glaber. The sequence goes on from NW_028258303.1 coordinate 15,114,225, forward strand.
ATAATTGCCATTTTTCTGTGACTTCTGTGGAACCCTAAGGTCTCACTCCTTGTTAAGAAGGGTTTCATGGTTGAATATGTGTGAGAACTCAAAATTGAAGCCTCCTACTGGGAGATTTATCTTTGTGCATTAATATATTAATGCTTTAATGAGTCCCAAAACTCAGAAACCTCTTCAACCCAATATTTCTCAAATGCAAATGACCAGAGCAATATTTCTCCCCATCATGTATCAACAATTAACATCTTGGAAGAAACTCTTCGCTATAAAAGATAAACTCTAGACCATTCCAGAAAAAGGAAATTTTGCTAACATGCTATCTTATTATACATTCTGATATCCTGAGGAATTGCCCACCTCCATTGTTTATAATGGGCTTTTATTCCATTGTGGCTGCCTCCTTTTCTGCCCTTGCAAGTCAAATCTGTTCAGCCTTCTCTTGGTACTGAGCAGTTCATTTTCTTCCTAAATAAAAGCCAATCCACTGTATTGGCCCGGCCCACGGGTAAGTCAACGGAGACCCTAGAGGGGGAGCGAGGATGAGAGGGGACAGGGGACACGAGAGATGGAGACAAGACAGGTTTCTGATCAAGTCTCGTTTATTGCGGAAGCTGCTACAACATATATACCGTAGGGCGAGAGGGGAGGAGCAAGAGGAGTGTACTGGGGCTACTTCCTTGTTGCCGGGTAGATCTGCAACAAGCCCGAGCATGTCCATAATAGGCACTCAAGAATTCCAGCGGGGGGGGGGCAAGGCCCCCCACACTGTATCCTACCAAATTCCATTCTTCCAGCATTCCAGGGTTGTTTTAAAGCTCTATTGTGGTAATTTAGTATTTGTGGTTTTAGGTTTAAAGTTTAAACGATGATTAAGGTGTGTCACATGCTGAATTTTGTCTTTCACATTTTAAAGTTTGCCCTACCTTGACAAAAACATTTACTTATGAAGATTTAAAATATCATCCAAGTTTTCAATGTCATTTGTATTTCTGTTAAGAGCTGTAATACGGAGATGGCTTGTGCTTCTTATTTAAAGCCCTGATCATTCTGTGACTGTGCAAACACGTCTGAAACCTCTCCTGGCACACCAGGCTGCAGAGTACTTTTCAAATAGGAAACTATTTGAACTATTGCAACGTATTTTGATACAGTCCATGTTGCATTAAGATAAATGCTAATGTTAAGTTAATGTTGTAGTGATTTCTTCAAATATAAGTAGAGATCAGAGAAACAACTTTTTCCTAATGTAAGAGATTTTTAAAACAGGCCGAGTAAACAGCTACAGTGATGATGCGTGGGATTATAAGGTAAGTAGCATAGAGAAAACAACTGAAGTCGCTGAAAAGAATGCCTCAAGTAAAAGATAACCACACATATCATGGGAAATAGAGGATAGGGCAGTTTCCTCCTCAAAAAAACTGAACTTACAAGTGAAGCATTCAGTGAGAGATGCAGAACTTCTGATCCGTCTTCTTACTCCGATCTGTGTAGGTATGGAACAGTTTAGAACCACTGGCTTTAACTGCTGGGTGCTGAATAGAGGAGAGGAGCAGTCTATCAATTTCTTTAGGATCTTAATTTATGTGGAGCTTGGCCTGTACTCAGGCTCACTGAGTCTAGTGGAGTGAGTGAAATTCTGCAAGACCAACATGTACGTAGTTTTATGCTAAGAACACCTTACCCCCAACTTTGGAAGCAAAAAATTTCTTTTGTGAAAATAAGTAAGTATATTTCCAGAAGAGAAATAGATGCTGTATATAAATTTATTTTCAATATATAACACAGAAACTTAGATTTACCTAAAACCAGCTAGTTCATTATGCCAACTCAGCTAATTGTAAAAAGAAAAATATTTGCTTTAATATTTTATAATATTAGCTATGTCTCTAAGAGAACGATACAAAATATCAATGAAGCCAAGAGTTGGTTCTTCGAAAGAATCAACAAAATTGACAAACTCTTAGTGAACCTTATCAGAAAAAGGAAAGAAAAGGCCCAAATCCATGCAATTAGGAATGAAAAGGGTGAAATTACAACAGACCCAGCAGAAATCCAGAGGATCATCAATACCTACTTCCAGAATGTATACGCCAATAAGATGGACAACACAGAAGAAGTGGACAGATTCCTAGATACATATGAATTACCAAAGTTGAATGAAGAAGATCTAAAAATTCTAAACAACCCAATATCAACCAATGAAATTGAAAACGTAATTAAAAACTTATCACCTAAGAAAAGCCTGGTCCCTGATGGCTTCACTGCTGAATTCTACAAGACATTTAGAGAGGAACTGCTGCCACTACTGTTTAAACTCTTCAATGAAATTGAAAGGGAAGCAATACTCCCAAATTCATTCCTGGAAGCAAGCATCACCTTGATCCCCAAAGCAGAGAAAGACCCAACTGAAAAAGAGAACTATAGGCCAATCTCACTAATGAACATAGATGGAAAAATCCTTAATAAGATAATGGCAAACAGAATGCAGAAGATCATCAAGAAGATCATACACCCTGATCAAGTGGGATTCATCCCAGGGAGGCAGGGATGGTTCAAAATACACAAATCAATCAATGTAATACACTATATCAATAGAGCCAAGGACAAAAAACATGATTATCTCCATAGACGCAGAAAAAGCATTTGACCAAATCCAACATGCATTTATGATAAAAACCCTCCAAAAAATTGGAATAGATGGTCTCTATCTCAAACTGATAAAAGCCATCTATGAAAACCCAACAGCCAATATCATACTAAATGGTCAAAAACGGAAATCCTTCACACTAAAATCAGGAACAAGACAAGGATGTCCACTATCACCACTCTTGTTCAATATAGTTCTGGAAACATTAGCCATGGGAATTAGACAAGAGAAAGAAATAAAAGGAATAAAGATAGGAAATGAAGAAGTCAAATTGTCATTATTTGCAGATGACATGATACTGTATATAGAAGATCCCAAGAACTCCACCAAAAGTCTTCTAGACTTAATAACCAAGTTCAGCCAAGTAGCTGGTTACAAGGTCAACACACAAAAATCAATAGCTTTCCTCTACACCAATGACAGACTCACTGAGAGAGAAATAGGGCAAATAATTCCTTTCACAATAGCATCCAAAAAACTGAAATACCTAGGAATCATCCTAACGAAAGAAATCAAAGACCTCTTCTCTGAAAACTATAGCACTCTGAAAAGAGAGATTGAAGATGATATCAGAAAATGGACAGACATCCCCTGTTCCTGGGTAGGAAGGATGAATAGAGTGAAAATGGCCATATTTCCAAAACTGCTATATAGATTTAACGCAATTCCAATTGAGATCCTAGCAGCATACTTCATGGACCTTGAGAAAACAATCCAAAAATTCATTTGGAACAAGAAGAGACCCAGATTAGCAATAGCAATTCTAGGTAACAGAGACATGGCAGGGGGTATCACAATCCCCAACCTGCAACTCTACTACAAAGCTACTGTGATAAAAACAGCATGGTACTGGCAAAGAAACAGACCTGAGGACCAGTGGAACAGATTAGAAGATGCAGAAACAATGCCAGACATACTCAGCCATCTCATCTTTGATAAAGGAGCCAAACACCCTCACTGGAGGAAAGATAGCCTCTTTAATAAATGGTGCTGGAAAAATTGGGCTTCAACTTGCCAAAGATTAAAACTAGACTTATATCTCTCACCATGCACTAAACTAAAATCAAAATGGATTAAATATCTAAATATTAAAATAGAAACTCTGAACCAGTTGGAACAGAGGTTAGGTAGAACCCTTGAAGACATCGGTGTAGGAAAAGATTTTATGAACAAAATCTCAGTTACCCATGAACTAGCACAATCAATCAACAAGTGGGATCTCTTTTTACTGAAAAGCTTCTGCACAGCAAGAGAAACCACCAGCAGTGTGAAGAGACAACCCCAATGTGGGAAAAAATCTCCTCCTGCTGTTCCTCACACAAAGGTCTACTATCTCGAATCTATAAAGAACTTAAAAAGATCAGACCTCCCAAAACTAAAGACCCAATTGAAAAATGGGCATCTGAAATGAACAGACATGTCTCAGAAAAAGAAGTAGAAATAGCAAATAAATATATGAAAAAATGTTCAACATCACTGGTCATTTGAGAGATGCAAATGAAAACAATGCTGAGATTCCACTTCACTCCAGAAAGAATGGCTGCTATCATGAAATCAACCAATAACAAATGCTGGCTGGGCTGTGGGGAAAGAGGAACCCTGCTCCACTGCTAGTGGGAGTGTAGACTGGTGCAAGCACTGTGGAAATCAGTATGGAGCTACCTCAAAGAACTAGGACTGGAAGTCCCACTTGACCCCGCTATTCCACTGCTGGGGATCTTCCCCAAGGAATTAAATGAATCACACCACAGTGATATATGTGCACCCATGTTCATAGCAGCGCAGTTTGTGATAGCTAAAACTTGGAAACAGCCCAAATGCCCATCAACTGGAGACTGGATAAAGAAAATGTGGCTTTTCAAATAAAATGGAGTACTATTCAGCCATAAAAAACGAGAAATTAGAGACATTTATAGCTAAGTGGATGCACATTGAGGGGATACTCTTAAGTGAAATAAATAGGACACACATGTATAAATACCGAATAGTTTCTCTGGTGTGAGAAACTGAAAGTGTAAATAAGGACTAAAATGTATAATAGGTAATGTGAAATAGGAAGAAAAGGGGCAAAGGGGAAGGAAGTGGGAGGGCTAGGGGAAAGGATAGAAAGGAATGGGATTAATATGAGAAAATGGAAAAACAGGAACAAAATCTTTGTAAATAGGGAGGAATGGAGGGGTTGAAGGGAGGGCTGGGCAAGGGTGAAAAATAAGAACCAAGAGAGACTATGTAAAGGTGCAAATTTCCAATGATGAATGTCATTATATTGTATACCTAAAATGTACCAATGTTTAGAATGAATAATTGATAATGCGAAATAGGAAGAAAAATTCCAAAGGGGTAGGGGTAGTGGGAGGGGCAGGTGAAAGGAAAGAAGGTAAAGGAAAAATGCTGAGAAGTGGTAAAAATGGAAAAAAAGTCTTTGTAAATAGGGAAGGGTGGAGGGGGAGAAGGGAGGGCTTGGAATGGGGGAAAAAATAAGAACCCAGATGCATTATGTAAAAGTGCAATTCCCAATGAGAAATGTAATTGTGTTGTATACCTACAATGTACCAATAAAAGAATTTTTTTAAAAAAACAAAAATCTATGTCTCTTTTTTAACTTTTGAACATCCTTGAGTGTTTACTACACTGAAAAAGCTGTTTATAAAATTTCTTTGTAGGGTTTCATTTTTGTAACTGAATTTTATGTGCCTGCTTTTTTTTTTCTTTTTTGGTACCGGGGATCTAACTCAGGACCTTGAGCTTGCCAGGCAGGCGCTGGAACCACTGAGCTAAATCCCTGGCCCCTGGTTTTGTTTTTTAATTGGAAGTCTGAGTAACATATTCCATTTGATATGACTAATGTAAGAGAGTTTTCCTTCACTTTGGGTTCTCTCATTTTATATTCTTTTCTTTCAGTAGGTAGTATTATATTCATTTTATGCATTATACATGGGCTATCATGTTTGACAAAACATAGGTTCTATTTCACTTCCTCACTAGAGAAACCAGCTAAATATTTGAACAAAGTCACAAATCTTTCAAAGAACATACAGTGCCAAACCAGCTGTCCTCCTTTCCATTTCCTCTAATACAGCACCTTTCTTCCCATAAAGTCTTTATTTTGGGTTTTGAAACTTAATGACTAGTAAAGATGTGATGGGAAGATTGTATATCTTGAGAAGTAACTGAAGTGGCAAATGGTGATACTTTGCAAAGTACTATCTGAAAGGAGGCTGAGATGTTTGGGAGTTCAGAATTGGGAATTTCCTAGAGGATCCTCAAACTATTTGGGGGAAGTTGCTATTTTAATGGATAAATAATTCCACTTATTTAAAAAAACAGACATGTTATTTTTTTTAAAGCTGTTGCTATGTCTTTCCTCACCAATTAAAAGTCTCTCATTTTGTAGATGTGGCTTTAATTTGAAGCAATATGGTATTCTTTTTTTTTCTCCCTATTCTAACTAAACAAACTCTGTAAGAATTAGCTTTGAGTTATTCCATCTGTGGACTTTTAATTTTGTCATAAAAACACAGAAGCCTGGCAGGGAACTCTTTCCAACTGGCTACATGTATCATCTTGTCTGAAAGCTGGTTAAGTAAGTATGGCATTTAGAATGAAATAAAAAACTTCATTTATGGAACTAGTTCACACGATGTGTTTGCCCACTTCTTTGACCATCTGTTTATGTTGACAACCACCGCCCCACATTGTGCCAAAGTGCCCTTGGCTATTAAAAACAGTGTTTTGTGTGTGAGTAGTGTGTGTGTCCTCACACATGTATGTGTTTTGGGGGTGCCATTTTCTTGAGAAATGTCTTGTTAAAGGTCGCATATGATCCATGTGGAGCTATTTCAGGTCATTTGCTGTTCAGGCAGCATTGTACTGAAAATGCTGTAAGTCTCCTCATTTTTAAAGATATTCCCCTCTCCCTAACATATAAAAATTTCCTTTAGAAGACTATGAATATGTTATCAAAATACCTGTTGAGTTTGGCTGCAGAGGTAATGATATTATGTGTTGAAGGTGAATCCAAATATGAGTCTAAATATCTTTGAGTACAGAAATTCTTGGGAATGACTCAGGAATTCTAAGCTGTTGGCAGGATTCTTTCTGCCAACAGGAATATCAGTGTTGACATTCAACTCACCAGAGGATTGGGAATTCTTCTTTCATAGTTGACAGTGTAAATAAAGTCTTTGAGGCAAAATGGCCTCCCGGGAGTAACTGTGTAACTACAGTACATGGATTGTCAATCTGGTATCCCCATAGTTTTACCGGCTTTGAACAACTATTTATTCAAGGTTTTAAACAACTACTTATCAAAAACCAATCAACATACAGTTTTCTGGCACTGAGCTGGAGAAGTAAAGAAACATCTCTTAGCTGTAGTAAAAATTATAATTGTAGTGGGGCAGGGGAGACACAAATGATAAGATAGTTAAGACAGCTAAGAGATGGATTTTGTCGAGTGGAGATAAAAGTTGAAAAGGCCTCAAAGGATGGAGGGGTGTTGATGGGCTGCCCGGTGCCATTTAGGTTCTGTAGGTGTTTGTTCTGTATGGTCTTCACCTCCTCTCTCCTCAAAGCCCCTAAATTATTTGTAATGTACATATGAGCAACTGTGAGGTGCCTGCACTACCCTGAGCCCTGAAGTACACAGACTACCCTGGGAGCATAAAGAGTACGGCGAGTAACTCCCAGGGAGCGTGCATAGGCTGAAAAGCAGTCAAAATGCATGGTTTGGGGACTAGTACAATGAACTGTCACAGAACCATTTTATTTTATTTTTTTTAATTTTTTTATTTTTTTGGTACCGGAGATCGAACTTGGGACCTTGTGTTTGCAAGGCAGGCGCCAGAACCACTGAGCTAAATCCCCGGCCCTACAGAACCATTTTAGAAAAGGCTGAATGTGTATCCTTTTATCTGACTCTACCCTGTAATTATTATTTTTATTATTACATTTTAGTCCTCCAAGATTCTAATGATTTTTTCCTTGTTTGGTTTGTCAGCTTTACAAATAGGTTTGTATTTCTCTCTAATAATTCCCCATGTTTTAGCATCAGTCGCCTTAGAATCCTTTCTGAGAGCCTGGGTTGGAACTGAATAACAGATATTCTTTCTAACAGCTGTAAAGTGAAGCCAGCAAACGTCCAGATGAGGGTGTCCTGTGCCAGCTCGTCCATCCAGCTGGATTTGCACCGTAAGTGCAGAGACCTGCGCATCAAGGCCTGCTGCTGCCAGGGCTGCAGCCATTTATTTAATAACTCAGTTCTCAGGCATCACAGGGAGCTGCAGCACCTCAGATTATTCCCGACAAATAAGAAATCACAAAACGCTGCATAGAGGAAAGTAATATTTCAGTTCTTCTTCTTGACTGAGGCTATTTAAATGCCGAGTGTGACAGTCCTGAGGTATAAATGTTAAGAGTTCCAGTTAGGTGTAGGAACTCTCTTCCTCCAGCCATGTCATTTGATGGCATGCAATATTTCTTTGTGTTTATTGAATTTTGCAGATGTGTTTACTTTCCTAACTTCCAGTATTTAAAGTATAAGCCATTCATTGCATTTTTAGCAAATTGGTTTTGTTTCTTCTATTAGTTGAAACTTAGAAATACTTGTGAGAAACTGCATTAATAAAACCTTCAGTTTTAAATGTGGGCTGTTTATGTTTTCACTTGTGATAAAGTTTCTTCCCTTTCTTTAGATCCCCCCCCCCATTTAGTTTCATTTATAATGAAACTAAATATGTAGGCTTATTCTGGTTTTGGGGGGTGGTATTGGAGTCGAACTCAGGACCTTGCACTTGTGAGGCAGGCGCACGGTGCCACTGAACTAAATCCTCAGCCCTAGCTTTATTCTGAATACTACAAAGTTACTGAAACACCAAGCTGCAAGTAAAACAATTAAAGTGAATTTCTTCAATGGAAGTGAAGAGTGGTAAAATAGTGATATTAAGGTACAAATTTCTACTTAAAAAATAGTCATAAGTGTGAAAAAGTCTACTCTCTGGAGATGTAAATGTGAAAGCTTAACCTACTGTTGTTCCTGTGATTCATCTCTTGGAACACTTTACTTTTTGCAATGTAAATTCTCAAGAAATATTTAATGAGCAGATGAGTAAATGGTTTGCTATTGTGATAAAATCACACTGATGGAAATAAATAGGGGGACTGGGCTTGGATTTGTAAAGTGAGCCTTAGGGAGTAACCATAAAAATCAATGCTTTGACTAAAAAAAAAAAAAAAAAAAAATCAATGCTTTGATTTGTTTTTCCTAATTAAGGACATTTTCTCCAAAAGAAGAGATTTTGGATTGCATGTCAATAATGGAAAAGTCTAGTGTAAGCTATAATTTGGGGAGGTAGAAACTTCTGGCCAGAAGTTCTTTGCTTATCATAAATTCCTACAGTAGCAATGTAACTGTGAGTTGTGAAGTTTTGTAGTTTTTTTGGTACTAGGGATCAAACTCAGGACCTTGCGCTTGCAAGACAGGCGTGGTTTCATTGAGTTAAATCCCCAGCCCAACTGTGAGTTGTGTATAAAATGAATAGCCCACACCTGGCTTCAAACTGTTTGCATTCATATTTCTTTCTAGTTAAAAGCTCCTTGAGGCAGGTTTGTCTCTCTTCACAGCTATAGTTTTACACTTGTGGTAGCCAGTGATTGCTAAATAAATGAAAGCTTGTTTTCACCAGGTCTTTTCCAGTGTTGAAGTTGGAAGCTGCATAACTCTCCCATGGAAATTCTTTATATATCAGGTTAGCAGGGAGATAGGATAGCAGTAAACATGGCTTTGAATGGGAAATGATGCTGGGAACTGGTCATAGTCAGCCTGGAGGAGTCTAGGAGGCATCCAGGGAATATGAAAGATTTCTTTGAATTCGGAATTTTCTACAGCAGAATCAGGTCCCTCCAGGGGACAAGATAAGAACACATACAAACAAATGGTGATATGAAGAGGTACAGGAATTGTATATGGCCTGATGAGGAAATATCAAGAAACACCTTTTCATAAACAGGCAGTGGCCAGTAGAAAAGGGTCTTGCATAACAATGTTAACCTGGTAGGTAATCAGGAAAATGGAGGACTTTAAGCAGATGACTAAAAATTTTAGAAAGATTGTTCAGTGGTAAGAATAATGGATAGGAGGAATAAAGACCAGAAGTATAAAAGCCAATTGCTCTCTACCCTATGAAAAGATTGAAGGGGTTACAGAACAAGAAATGATGAGAAACTTTGAAGAGAAGAAGGATGTTATATGGTGATTCACTGAATACTAAGGATATAAAATAAAAGGTAGAAGGGAACTGAGGATTTATCCTATTTCCTGGCTTGGGAAGCACAAACCAGATTAAAAGATGAAGGAAGACAGGCAGAGGAGGCTGGTGGGAGTATTTAGGATGAGTTGCATTTAAGGTGTAGGTGATGTTGAAGTAGAAATATGCCAGAGAAAATTAGGTGTCTGGTTCTGAATTTCAGAAGAGAGTCCTCAGCTTAATGGTAATAGCGGAAACTTAGGGAGAGTCTGAGTCATCTAAGGCCAAGTGAGTAAAGTCAGAGAGACCTGGGCCGAACATTCTTTTTTTAAATTTTTTTAAAATTGATTTTTATTTTTATTTTTTTCCTAGCCCTCCCTTCACCCCCTCCACCCTCCCCTATTTACAAAGACATTGTTTCCATTTTTTCCATTTCTCATCGTTTTTCCTTTCTCTTCTTTCCTTTCCCCTGCCCCTCCCACTACCCCTACCCCTTTGGACCTTTTCTTCCTATTTCGCATTATCGATTATTCATTCTAAACATTGGTGCATTTTAGGTATACAATATAATGACATTCATCATTGGAAATTTGTACCTTTATATAATCTCTCCTGGTTCTTATTTTTCTGCTTCCCCTGCCGTCCCTTCAACCCCTCCATCCCTCCCTATTTATAAACACTTTGTTCCCATTTATCCATTTTCTCATATTAATTCCATTCCCTTCCTTCCTTTCCCGTACCCCTCCCAATTCCCCTTCTGCTTTGCCCCTTTTCTTCCTATTTCACATTATCTAATATACCTTTTAGTCCTTATTTACACATTCAGTTTCCCACACTAGAGAAACTATTTAGTATTTACACATGTGTGTCCTACTTATTTCACTTAAGAGTATGTCCTCAATGTGCATCCATTTAGCTATAAATGTCTCTAATTTATCATTTTTTACGAGAAATTATAAAACCATTTTATAAAAAAACCCCATATTTTCTTTATCCAGTCTCCAGTTGATGGGCATTTGGCTGTTTTCAAGTTTTAGCTATTACAAATTGTGCTGCTATGAACATGGGTGCACATATATCACTGTGGTGATTCCTTTAATTCTTTGGGGAAGATCCCCAGCAGTGGAATAGAGGGGTCAAATGGGACTTCCAGTCCTAGTTCTTTGAGGTATCTCCATACTGATTTCCACAGTGGTTGCACCAGTCTACACTCCCACCAGCAGTGGAGCAGCGTTCCTCTTTCCCCACAGCCCCGACTGCGTTTGTTATTGGTTGATTTCATGATAGCAGCCATTCTTTCTGGAATGAGGTGGAATCTCAGCGTTGTTTTCATTTGCATCTCAAATGACCAGTGATGTTGAACATTTTTTCATGTATTTATTTGCTATTTCTGCTTTTTTGTCTGAGAAATGTCTGTTCATTTCAGATGCCCATTTTTCAATTGGGTCTTTAGTTTTGGGAGGTCTGATCTTTTTAAGTTCTTTATAGATTCGAGATAGTAGACCTTTGTGTGAGGAACAGCAGGAGGAGATTTTTTCCCACATTGGGGTTGTCTCTTCACACTGCTGGTGGTTTCTCTTGCTGTGCAGAAGCTTTTCAGTAAAAAGAGATCCCACTTGTTGATTGATTGTGCTAGTTCACGGGCAACTGAGGTTTTGTTCATAAAATCTTTTCCTACATCAAAGTCTTCAAGAGTTATACCTAACCTCTGTTCCAGCTGGTTCAGCACTTCTATTTTAATATTTAAATCTTTAATCCATTTTGATTTTCGTTTAGTGCATGGCAAGAGATATACATCTAGTTTTAATCTTTGGCAATTTGAAGCCCAATTTTTCCAGCACCATTTATTAAAGAGGCTATCTTTCCTCCAGTGAGGGTGTTTGGCTCCTTTATCAAAGATGAGATGGCTGAGTGTGTCTGGCATTGTGTCTGCATCTTCTAATCTGTTCCACTGGTCCTCAGGTCTGTTTCTTTGCCAGTACCATGCTGTTTTTATCACAGTAGCTTTGTAGTAGAGTTGCAGGTTGGGGATTGTGATACCCCCTGTCATGTCTCTGTTACCTAGAATTGCTTTGGCTACTCTGGGTCTCTTCTTGTTCCAAATGAATTTTTGGATTGTTTTCCAAGGTCTGTGAACTATGCAGCTGGGATTTCAATTGGAATTGCATTGAATCTATATAGCAGTTTTAGAAGTATGGCCATTTTCACTATATTGATCCTTCCTACCCAGGACCAGGGGATGTCTGTCCATTTTCTGATATCATCTTCAATCTCTCTTTTCAGAGTGCTATAGTTTTCAGAGAAGAGGTCTTTGATTTCTTTTGTTAGGTTTCTTCCTAGGTATTTCTGTTTTTTGGATGCTATTGTGAAAGGAATTATTTGCCCTATTTCTCTCTCAGTGAGTCTGTCATTGGTGTAGAGGAAAGCTATTGATTTTTGTGTGTTGACCTTGTAACCAGCTACTTGGCTGAATTTGGTTATTAAGTCTAGAAGACTTTTGGTGGAGTTCTTGGGATCTTCTATATACAGTATCATGTCATCTGCAAATAATGACAATTTGACTTCTTCATTTCCTATCTTTATTCCTTTTATTTCTTTCTCTTGTCTAATTCCCATGGCTAATGTTTCCAGAACTATATTGAACAAGAGTGGTGATAGTGGACATCCTTGTCTTGTTCCTGATTTTAGTGTGAAGGATTTCCGTTTTTGACCATTTAGTATGATATTGGCTGTTGGTTTTTCATAGATGGCTTTTATCAGTTTGAGGTAGAGACCATCTGTTCCAGTTTTCTGTAGGGTTTTTATCATAAATGCGTGTTGGATTTTGTCAAATGCTTTTTCTGTATCTATGGAGATAATCATATGGTTTTTGTCCTTGGCTCTATTGATATAGTGTATTACATTGATTGATTTGTGTATTTTGAACCATCCCTGCCTCCCTGGGATGAATCCCACCTAGTCAGAGTGTATGATCTTCTTGATGATCTTCTCCATTCTGTTTGCCATTATCTTATTAAGGATTTTTCCATCTATGTTCATTAGTGAGATTGGCCTATAGTTCTCTTTTTCAGTTGGGTCTTTCTCTGCTTTGGGGATCAAGGTGATGCTTGCTTCCAGGAATGAATTTGGGAGTATTGCTTCCCTTTCAATTTCATTGAAGAGTTTAAACAGTAGTGGCAGCAGTTCCTCTCTAAATGTCTTGTAGAATTCAGCAGTGAAGCCATCAGGGACCAGGCTTTTCTTAGGTGATAAGTTTTTAATTACGTTTTCAATTTCATTGGTTGATATTGGGTTGTTTAGAATTTTTAGGTCTTCTTCATTCAACTTTGGTAATTCATACATATCTAGGAATCTGTCCATTTCTTCTGTGTTTTCCATCTTATTGGCTTATAGGTTCTGGAAGTAGGTATTGATGATCCTCTGGATTTCTGCTGGGTCTGTTTTAATTTCACTCTTTTCATTCCTTATTGCATGGATTTGGGCCTTTTCTTTCCTTTCCTTTTTCTGATAAGGTTGGCTAAAGGTTTGTCAATTTTGTTGATTCTTTTGAAGGACCAACTCTTGGCTTCATTGATTTTTTTGTATCATTTTCTTAGTCTCCATTGCATTGATTTCTCCTCTGATCCTTATAATTTCCTCCCTTGTATGAGCTTTGGGTTTGTCCTGCTCTTCTTTTCCTAGAAGCTTGAGGTTCAGCATCAGGTTGTTTAATTGGGCTTGTTCTGTTTTCCTAATGTGAGTATTCACTGCTATGAATTTCCCTCGTAAGACTGCTTTCGTTGTGTCCCATAGATTCCGATATGTTGTATTGTCATTGTCATTTAATTGAAGGAACTGTCTGATTTCTTCTTTAATTTCCTCTATGACCATTTGAAGAGTCTTAAGAAGGGCACGAGAAATAAAACTTTCAATGAAGGTAGAGATATTCAGGGAAACAAGAGAACTAGAATAAGTGATCTGGAAACTACTGAACTATAGAGTTTTAGGAAGAAAGGATGCCAAAGGCAGAGGAATCAAACTAAGGAATCAAAGACATCTAATGATTTGCTTTGCAGGAACAGTCATGGAGGGTTGGTGAAGGGATAGCAATATGGCAACATTTTGAGGAAGTGAGGAAAACAGACTGTAAATAAAATAGCCCATTCTTTTTTTTTTTTTTTTTGTACTGGGGATGGAACTCAGGACCTTCTGCTTGCAAGGCAGGCGGTGGCACCACTGAGCTAAATCCCTGGCCCCTGGCCCAATCTTTTTAAATGGTTGGCTGAAATGGAATGAGATGGTACAAACACTAACAGTGAACAGGAGTTGGTTTGTAAGTGGGAATAGTAGATGTGATGATATCCTTTTTGTGTGTTCTGAGCACTGCAGGCACTGGGATAACTTCTCAGAGTTCCCCAAGAGGAGAGAGCTTAGGTCCTAGCACACTATGGAAATGTGCTTTGTGACATCCCCTTTGTCCACTTTCTCCTTTCTCTCTATCACACTGCTATTTTCTTGCCTTTTTCCAGGGATTAAAGTGATTGTACCTGACTCCTTATCTAAGGGTCTGCTTCTAACATTTCCACAGTGAGACAAAATTTGTTGATTCCAGAAGTTAATGGAAAGGTGAGTTTGTAGATATAGAAAAGAGAATTAATAATTGATGGAACAAGGATGTCAGGAGTTGAGAGAGTAGTGATCAGGGAGCTGGATGAAAGGGGTTGAAGGAGCTGTATTAAGGGTATGGAAGACCAGTAGATCATAAAGTGTTTCACATGAGCTGGATGCACTAATTGACCTTGGGTAGCAAAAGGCACACTAATCTAAATCACATGCATAAAGCACATCAAACATCATTTCTCCTGTTGACAGTGACATTTTATAGTATCAGGAAAAACTGAATTTCAAACATAATAGTAATTTGAAAGTTATTCTCTGTGAAGTTTTGCAAAACTGAAGGACAAAATTGAATGTATTTTAGAAAAGTTAACTATTCTCCTTAGTTGTTTTTATAGGGATGAAATTTCACAAAAGTATTTTAAAATAAACTTCATTCTGTTTGCCCTTGTAAAAGAAATAATTTTTTTTAAGTGCCAGGATGTAAGAGACTTTCAAATGCAGCAATAGAATTTCAGATGGTGATTTAAAACATTCACCACATTCTACTTTTTCCTTTTTTTTAAACTTTAAAAGCACTGATTAAACTATTAACTTACAAAGCTTCTAAACTTATGTGGGCACATAACATCAACTAAGATTATGTTCTGGTGTAAGGAACAGAAAATTCTACTACAGGGGCTTGGGCAAGTAAGGAGTCTTTCTTACAGACCTGATAATCTGGGTTGCCTGTGATTTCTTAACTACTTTATAGATGTGAATGCATCTGACACTTGTAACAACTCTTTTATCCCTATTTTACAGATGCAGAAACTGAGACACACAGAAGCTAAGTTGCTCAGTGTCACACAAGTGGTGAGGACAAGTTTGAGTCCGAGTGGTTTGTCTCAAAAGTGCTCAGAAGGACTCCACCATGGACTGGGGTGTACTCTGCTGTCTGGAGAGGAGTGTTCAAAACTTCAGGGGAGCGTCTGTGTGTGGAGGCCCTTGCCTGCAATCCCAGCTACTCCAGAGGTTGAGGCAGGAGGATTGCAAGTTCCAGGCTGCCCTAGACAACTTAGTGAGGCCCTGTCTCAAAATAAAATTCAAAATAAAGGACTGGGAATGTAGCTCAGTGGTAGAAGGCTTGCCTAGCATGAGCAAGGCCCCTTGGTTCAATCCCCAGTACTACAAAAATAAAACAAAAGAAATTTAAAGGGAGCAGAGGCAAAGGACATGGAGAGAGTCCTTTGGTAGATGAAAGTGAGAAGTTCAATTATACTAACACTTCCCAGTCATTCAAGATGTTTGTACTTCTAGTAAGAGATGAGATAGTGGTAACTAGCAAGAAGTATGCTGGAGTTTTGAACTCTACCTGCTAAAAATCATAATATACAGAGCCTACGCATTTGGAATCTCAAGGAGGACTTTTTAATCAGAGGTAGATAGAAATAAAAAGTGCTTACTTAGCCTGGAGCTGAATGTAATTTTGAGTTGAAAGCTTAATTATCTAAATTTCACCTATGTGAGCAATCGTATTCTGTTTATATAATTCTATTTTAAGACATGAGTTTAAAATATGGCTTTGCTATAAATAAATATCTGTTTTTACATACAAAGACCACTGGTGAGATACAAAGATGCTTTAATTTTTTCTTTTCTAGGGCTTTAGATGTTTAAGAAAATCTACGCTATAGTATCCAACTGATAAGTCAGTTTAATGACACTACCAGTAAGAGTGTAAAGGAGAACAAAGCAGCTAAAAAGTAATCTCTTTCCTTATTCCTGCATTATCTTTATAAGATACACAGTCTATCGTCTTTCTTTTGCTTAATAAAAAAATTTAATCAGTATCTCCTTTGTCTACAGAATACACCACCATTTGGCTTTCACACTTCTAGCCTCTTGTCCCACCTTTTCAGGCTCTGTGCACTTGGGATTTTTCAGTCTTCTCTCCATAGCCATACAGGGTCAAAGCCCTTCAATCCTTGTGTCCACTCCATGTGGTTCTCAGTCCCTGATTATCTGTGTCCTTATGCCAGGGGTAGGCAAGCTCAGCTCTCAGCCTGTCCCGAAGCCCCTACCACTATCCAGAGAGGACTACTGATGACCCTCTGCCATGTTCCCATAACATTTTGAGGCTTTCGCCTAAGTTTTCGTTTCTGTGGTGATGAGTTAGGTATAATATCTTCTCATTCTAAGGTTTAGTTAGGTATATTTACAGAATCAAGAGGATTTGAATTGGAAAGTGCCCTAGAGATCAGCTAAGACAACCTTCTCATTTCACCAGAAATAACTGAAATTTTAGGAGACATATCCATTTTGTTATTTCTGGTTAGTCATAGAACTCAAACTAGAACTTTGTCCTGACCCTGTGCTTTTTTTTTTATAAAATATGCTGTAGACAATGTCATTTTTTCCTTTAAATTGTCCCTGTTCTACTTCACAGAATCCAAGGAAATGTTAGATTACATGACAAAGGGCCATTAAGTTTGTAGACAGAATTAAGACCAAATTTAAAATGGGGAAATTATCCTGGATTCTCTGGGTAGAACTTTTGTGGTCAGAAAAGTATTTTTAAATGTGGGAAAGGAAGGCAGAAGAGTGTCACAGTGATGTGATAGGAGAAAGATTGGCCATACTGGCTTTGAAGATGGAAGGAGGCCATGAACAAAGGAGTGTGGGTGATGTCTAGAAACTGAAAAGGGTAAGAAAATGAATTTTCTCCCACAATCTCCAAAAGAAATATATTTCTGACAGCACTTTGATTTGGGCCCAGTGACACCCAGTTAGACTTCTGACATCCACAACTATACTATAAGATGATAAATTTTCTGTTTTTAACCTGCTAAATTCATGGTAATTTATTTTAACAACAATGGGGAATGGCTATAAGCTTCTACATGCAAATAGCATTAAATGGGTAATTCAAGGCTTAATACAGAGCAATTTGAACACTGAAATTTCTTAAAAGGCATATTTTATTTTCACAAAATTTGTATTTATTTTGAATGTTTTTGGTTTTATTTATTCCTTCCAACAGATTTCTATTAAATGTGTGCCATTTGCTGTATCAGACATTATGGTAGATTGAATAGCCATCTCCTTGTTGCTGTCTCCTTGAGGATAAAATGCTAATTTCTGATGTCTTTTTCTTTTCTGGTACTGAGGATTGAACCCAGAGCCTTCACAGGGTACTACATCTCCAGTCCTTTATTTTTTATTTTGAGACAGGGTCCTACTTAGTCACCAAGTTGCTCAGGCTGGGTTTGAAGTTGCAATCCTTCTTCCTCAACTTCCCAGAGTGCTGGGATTATTAGCATGTACCACCACACCCAGATTCTTATGCTTTGACTTTCTAATTTGTTTTGGACATTTGCATGTGGGCAGAAGAAATGTGCCACTTTTGAGCAAAGTTTATTAATTCTGCTTGCTTTCTTATGGCTTTGTGATGTTACTGCTTTAAAATGAGGCTCCCCATGTTATCTGCTACCTAATCTGGACAACACTTGAAACACTTGAAAGAGTTCCCACAGACTTGTGAGGAAGCTACATGCTTATTTTGCTATGCCAATGGTACTACTGAGTGTGTTACATAGTCATAACAGTAGATGACTGGCTTTGTCATGTAAACAAATGACCTACACACTTTTTAAAGAGTTTTAATAGTAGAAACATATGCAGTTAATGGAATTATCTCATAGTATAAAGGAGTGTTTTATCAAAGAGAAGTCCAGGAGGCTTTATAGATAGGGTAATAGCTGAGCTGAATCAGAAAGGATGGAAATAATTTCTCTAGTCTGTAAAAGGTGTGACTTGAGTAGATGAGAAAGGCTCTTCAGGGTAAATATAATACTGTCTTAATCAAAACACCCAACACCCACACCTCAAAGGAGGAAAAGTTTATTGTGACTCATAATTCCCGTCCATGGTTGGTTGGCTTCAAGGCAGAAACAGGGCAACAGAGGGGCATGGTAAAGGAAAAGGAAAAGGAAAAGGTGCTTAACCCATGGTGTCCAGGAAGCAGATGAAAATGGAGGAGGTGGGGAAGGAGATGCACCTTTACAGGTCTCACTGCCAGTGACCCACTTCTTCCTACTTGGCCCTGCCTCTGACCAGCACATTTCATTATAATCCATTGATGAGTAAAGTGCCTCCACAATCCAGTCACTTTCCAAAACACAGGAAAATTTGAAAGGGCATTTTAGATCTAAACCATAACACATATCTTTAAGCAAATTTAAAGGAAATTTAGTGTCAACTGAAGGCACTAGGAAATATGCCTTTATTTTACTCTGGGTTTGTCTTTTTTGATAGTTTTCCCATAGAACTTGCAAAGTAATATTTCTCAAGTAAATAAATAGGTATTATGTATGATTTCTGAGATGACCACAAAATTGTGATGTAATTCTTTAAGGAGCAGAGACAGCAGGAAATAAAGAGGAACTAGTTTTCAAAGGCTTCCTATGGTGCAGGTAGATTCTCTGTCTCCTTCTTAGCAAAGGTAATTCCCTGTCTCTCCACTGATAGGACACTGCTAATGCCACCCCTCTTTTTCTGACATTATTTTCAGTGCAGAATTGCTTTTTCCAGCTGAATTACTCCTGGATCACTTTGGATTTTCAAGTGGTTTTAAGTACACATGCAAGTCAATACCAAGAACAACTAAGAAATTGATAGGAAGGTCATGTCTTTTAAATTTGTAAACTATGCCATGAGTGGGGCTAGGAGACCATGGCACTTGTTTCATTCTTTGGTGTATTGGTCTTTCTTAGGTTCTGGGACATCCTACTGTACCCTAACCCTAGATAGTCTTTTTCCAAACAGACACCTTTAGTCACAAGGGAAAGGTAAGACAATGGTAAGTCTTTCCTTTCAGGAAGAATAGCATAATTTTCCAACTCACTGTGGATCAGCAGTATCTTTCTGTCTGATAAGAGAGATACATGTCATGATTTTAACAGAGTTTGAATTTGTTCCACAGAGTAGACTTGAAACTATGTAAAATCTTATGCACATTGCCATGTGTGCCTCACCTCCTTCTATCATATCTAAAAATTTCAATTTTAATTCCCATGTAATTTACTTTTGTTATTTAAAAATTTTCATATTCACATAGCCAAATTCTATGCAACTTGCAGAAAAAATGCGTACTATTTCTGTCAAAAATTGCATGCAATTCTAAAATAAGCAGAGTTGAAGATGTTAATGAAAAGAGATCTGCAAGTGTAACTAATATGATCTCATTGTTAAACAATTCACCAAATAAATGCCGTGGTTGGATTTAGATACCAGATGTCAAACCACATAGTAATGAAGATACAGTTGCTTGCTTCCCTGTCACTGGTCGCCAGAAAGAAACAGATGGTTAAAAAGATATGTAGCTGAGGCAAGGCATGGAAATAGGAAACCACAGAGTAGAAATTCTGCCTTTTAAGTAACAGTAATTTTCTAGTCTGGAAAACATGGTGTTTTATACCTCCTCTTATGCACTTAAGCAGTTTAAATGTGAAACATAGCAAAAATAGTCCAAGCAAGGCTGGCAACTTGCAAATTTTGCAGTGCATAGTTGCATCTCAAAAATCTTGGAGGCAGACGTACAACAGTAAAAGGCAAACACTTGTAAGCAGTTGAATACAATTATGTGGTGGTTATTACCTAAGCTCATTACAGCTTCAGAAGGGGTTCTGTGAACTTGTGCTCTAACTAGTAGGTCAGGCAAAATGCAAATAAGGACTAAATTTGAAAGCAAGTAACATAAAAACCAGATACAATTTAGACTGGGAGTCTATAATTTGGGTTTAAAAAATAAGCCTCAGCAAGAATCATCCTCATTACAATAATGGCTTGTTTATTCTGCACAACTTGTTTACAATTACAGACCCTCTTTAAAAGCTGATTTTAACAGGAAATAGGAGCATGCAAAGAGACAGAGCAGGGATGGGGGGAAGAGACAGAGAGAGAGAGAGAGAGAGAGAGAGGAGAGAGGAGAGAAGAGAGGGCAAGGGCTTCATGGTTGGTCAGTTGTTATAATTAGAGTAGATGCATATATGTATTGCAAAACCATTTATGCCTTTACTCCAAATCTTTTAATTTCAGATTTCTGTCACTGAAATATAAAGTCTCAAATAGTCTATTATTCCAAAGATATCATTATAATTGAATTTCTAATGAGAGTGTCTATGGAGCTTTGTTCCTAGTATTTCCATTATGACATTGGAATCCTCTTTATCTATTATGGTCAGGTGACCATGAAATGATGAGCTACAGCTGTTACAGGGCATGTGTCTGCTGGGGCTTAATTTATAGTAAATACACATTTTATTGCTAATATGTTTTTTTTTCTCATTCATTTCTTCAAATAGTCATTCAAATATTCAGGGGAACCTGGAAGGAGGCAGAGATAATGCTCAGGATAACCAGATGCCTGGGATTGAATCTTGATCTTGTTACTAACTGCGTAATCTTGGGCCTCTGTGTCTCAGCCTTCTTTTCTTTATAATGAAGGTGGTAACTCTCTTGTAGATTGTTGTGAAGTTTAAATAAATTAATACATCTTAAGAGCTCAGAAAAGTCCCTGCCACATAATAATATGCTACCTATTGTTATTATTCTTTGCTGGACCTTGGGAACATAGTGGTGATCGGGATGTGCTCGATCTCTTCCTTTACAGAACTAACGTTCTTGGGGAGAGAGGAGATGGCATTAGGCAGCTAGTCATCCACTTAATTACTTTTGTGGTAAGTGCAGCAGGAAAGTATCAAAGTGAAGCTGTTGTATAAAATGGGGACTTGACCTGTTTGGGGTAGATTTCCAGCTTCTAGAAGTGACATTTGCTCTCTAAAGGATGACTAAGAATTATTTAGGAAGTTAGAAATCAGGAGAACATGTAGGGAGATTGCTTTGCTTACAGAAGCAAAATGGGAGATGAAAGGTATAATGCGGCAAACTGCTTAGAACTCACACTTCCATACTCTGTGGCTGGAAACAATTCAGTTACAATGGTTTGATCATAGACTGAGTTTTCTTGTCATTGATTCCTTTTGTTCTTCCACTTAGACTCCTTGATCCTTTGTGGATCCTTTATCCATGAAACACACTGTAAAATCCTGGGGTTTTCATTGGTTAGATGCCTCTGTTTTCTTACAAGCTCATGACAAAGTCATTTCTCACTATATTTTGTTGTTTTCAGCAAGTCAACTAAAGTTAGAATCCAAAAATACATGTAAATAGAAGTGCATGTAAATAGAGGTGTATGTATGTTGTATATAATTTTACATTAAATTTATAACTATTTTTACAAATTGACCATACCATTTGTAGAATTTTGCATTCTGCTTCTTTATTGAGATTTTATGTGAACTTTTTCTTGTATCATAGTATTCTTTGAAAATAAAGATTTAAACTATAATGCATGGCTGTTCAGTTGTGTGATTGATCCCATTTTGTGAACATGGCTGAACATTTTAGATTGCATCCAAATGTTTATCATCATAAATAATGCCGTAAAAATGTTTACTGGAGTGCTTTTAGATAAGTCTCCTTAGAGTGGCGCATTGTCAGAAATAATATTGGTATATCAAGGACCGTTTATTTCTTTTTAAGTTTCTTTGTATATATAGCAAATTAGCTTTTCAGAAAAGTCATATCAGATTTACCAGGAGTGAATGAGATTGTTGAATTTAATACTTTTTAGAAACAATATCTAGTATTGGTGACCTAAACACGGACCCTTGTTTTCATTTACATTAATTACTAATGCTTGCTCTGTTCAAATTAATATTACTTTCTCCATGAATCATCTGATCTTGTCTCTTGCCAGTTTTTATACTAGGATACTAATCTTTCCACACTGATTTATTAGAGCCTTTGTTATATTTAAAAGGTAATAACCCTTTGCCTGGCATCGTTGTGGAAGATTTTGTTTCTCATTTCTCATTTTTATTTTGGTATTTCTTACATTTTTGTGACTTTCAAATTGTTATGTGATTGAATCTACAGATGATTAGTTTAGTTTTTTTTTTTTCATTTATTTCTGTGGTTGAAAATTTTCTCACCTGTTCTCCTTAAATATTTATGTAAATGTTCCTTGTGAGCCTTTTAGATCTTTAAAGTTTTATTCCCCAAATTAGCCTCAAATTTGTAGGTACAGAATAAAAATGATCAGTTAAATCACTTTCAAGTGGCTATTGAGTTATTTAGAGAAATTTCTCAATGAGCAATATTGTATGGCTAACTTCAGCCCGTGGTGTTCTTTCTGTCCTCTTTACACTGCCCTCTTTACATTTTTAAACAGGCATGTCCTGCTGAGGATGTAGCTCAGTGATAAAGCACTTACCTAGCATGTGTAAAGCCTGGATTCTGTCCCAGCACCACAAAAAACTGAACAAATAAACCAGTCATCCAACAAACAATAAAACAGGTCTATCTTGAGATGGGTAGGCAGTTTTTATCCTTCCCTGGGTTTTATTAGTGTTGTTCTCAACTGAACTTTAGGTCTCTTTTTTTTTTTATGTGAATATAAAATGGAATTCATCTACTGAATGCCTTTTCATTTACCATTATGTGAACATATATAAAACAAGAATTATCCAGGGTTAAGATGTGGACTGGTAAATAATAAGATCTGGTTACAAATATATAGAAAGGTCTCTAATAGACATATATTTGTTTGTTGGGGGTATTGAATCTAGGAACCGCTGAGCTATATCCCAAGCTCCTATCCCCTTTAACTTTGAGACAGGGTCTCCCTAAATTGTCAAGGCTAGCCTGTGATCCTCCTGTTTTAGCCTCCCAAGTAGCTGGGATTACAGGCATACACCATGACTCAGGCCTTATTGTCATATATTTTTATTGCAGTATCGCACTTAAAATATCAAAAAGTTAAAACTCATTTCTGTGGCACCATACAAATGTGTGGTGCACTCTTTACTATAGTCTTCTTATCAGTCAACTAAGAAACAATCCCTCTGTTTAACTGCAGTGGGCTTTTCATGCATTAGAACATAGGTGGGCATGTTGACAACATTGCATACATGAATTGTAAGGTAAATTTATTGCTACAAGTTTATAAAGAATGATACTGATTTTAAACAAATATTTTTTAATGCTATGTCTATCAATTTTGTACTAATTTTTTTTCTGAGCTTCTTACTATTCCACTGATGTTAGCATTGTCATTTTTAGAGGTTGTATGCAGAATTATCTTTACATAAGTTTATGAACCATGGAAAAATATTGAAGCTTCAAAAAAGAAAATGATCACAACTGAATGTGGTTTCCTTTCTTATTTATTGTATTTGCTCAAATAATAAAATTTTGACTCCATTAAGGGTAGCTTAAGTGCCTTCTAAACTCCAAAGGCACCTGAAGCATCATATACCCACAAACATACACAGTTTCTAAAAGTATTGCAAATATTTAAAAGAAATTTTGATGAATGGAAATAAATACAAGAAAGTAGCATAGAATGTATTATTCTAAACTTGTAGTCAGAGGAAAGAAAGAAATAAAATGAGTTACAAGATACGCAATGTTAATCAAACAAAACAAACAAACAAAAAGCACCACTGTTCTGGAGAACCATACTTTATCTAATACTCAGACCTAAGTAAAATTTTTCCTTGACTAGTTTTTTAGAGCGGGCACTCTGTCTATGCCAGCTTGCCTTTTTACACAGAATCTCAGAGGTATTTTATTTCTGTTATCAGATTTCATATATTTCAGTTACTAGTTTCTTTTTTATTCTTTTTCCCCTCCTTTCTTGCTTTCACTTTATAGAATTTTCTTCTACAGCTTTATTTTTTTCATTGTCAGTACATTTATTTTTTTCTTAGTACATGTTTGCAATGCATAATGAATATTTTCATTGTGGGGATAGTTGGAACATGTACATAACACATCTTAATTCTTTTTACATTCCCTACCCCTATCTCTTGGTCACCTTTCCGTTTGTAAAAGATCTGTCTCCGTTTCCTACTATCTATTACTTTGCTCTTTAATTTACTGATACTTTAGTTTTCTTATATAATAGAAACCATATGCTATTTAAGCTTTTGGGTCAGTTTATTTCATTTAACACATTGTGGACTCAAGGTGCATGCATTTTCCTACAAATGACTCAAATGCATCCTTCCTTATGGCAGAGTAGTACTCCATTCTGTATAAATGCCACATTTTCTTTACCATTCATCTGTTGATGGACATGTAGGCCACTTCCAAGATTTAACTATTGTGAATTGTGCTGCTATAAACATGATATGCATACATCACTAGAATAAGATGTCTTTAATTCTTTTTGGGAAGGTGCCTAGAAGGGGAATAGCTGGGTGTGATAGAAATTCTAATTTCAGTTATTGATTTAATAACTTATACTGTTTTGCAGAGAGAATTATCCCTCATTGTTTTCCATTTCAGAAACAAAAAGAGGATTCTGTTTGGTTAGGGTAAATGATGCCTGCAGCAGCTTCTCTAGTACATAGCTCTGAATTTTGTATGCCAGCTTCTAACAGTCCTCAGAGTAGGTTGGTGTGGAGCACTGAAGCTTAATTCCTTTTACATCACTGGTGCAAATGTAGGATAGTGACTTGTAAGCATCTGAATCATTTGAAATGGGAGTGTGAAAGCTCTATAAGGACCACAGGACCTTCAAATATCCTCACTAAATAAATTTCACAAACCTTTTTTAGCAGTAAGAAGATTTGGACAGGGGTGGCAGAATACAGAGGTGATCGACTTTGGAATCAAATTCTCTTAAGTCTCTATTTCCACACCTGAAAAAGAGTATAATAATATAAATTAGTCCCTAAGGTTGGCATAAGAATTAATAAATTGGCTAATACTTAAACTATCATAGGACTTAGTTGTAAGGTTTAAATACAATAAACACTCCCTAAATTTTAATGATAAAATGATTAATTGAGAGGTTTTTTCAATGATGTTTGCAGTGCATAATGATTACATTCATTGTGGGGAGCTAGTATACATGACACATCTTAATTGTTTTTACTTCTTTTTAAAGCATCTTTCTTGCCCTCTGGTACCGTGATTGAACCCAGGGCTTTCTAACTCAACTACATCTCCAACCCTTTTTTATATATTTTAGCTTGAGACAAGGTCCCACTAAGTTAATAAGTTGCCTAGCTTGGGTTCAAACTTTCCATCCTTCTGCTTCTGCCTCCCAGAGTACTGATACTAGAGTTGTGCACCACCTTGCTCAGTTTAGTTGAAAGTTTAATGTTACATTTTATGTGAAGGACTTAAAGTACAGATGTTCTGCAATTCTTTTTTTTGCTTTGCTTTTTTCTTTTCTTTCTTTCTCTTTCTTTCTTTTCTTTTCTTGCTTTCTAACTTTCTTTCTTTCCTTCCTTCCTTCCTTCCTTCCTTCCTTCCTTCCTTCCTTCCTTCCTTCCTTCCTTCAAAGATAGGGTATCAGGCTGGCCTTAAACTCAAGATATTCCTGCCTCAGCTTCTTGAGTGTTAGAATTCCAGATATGTGACACCATGCCTGTCTTGGCTTGCCATTCTGCATTTCTAACCAAAGCAGATGTGTATGCTTTTTCATCTCTGTTGGACAGGGTGAGGTTTTTAGATCACAGGTGAAATAAAACTCTTAAACTAAAATTGTTCTTGATTAAGTGATCACTCTGTGTCCATAAAAAGAGAGATTAATTCTAAGAAACAGGTTTGGACAAGAAAAAAAAAGTCTTTTGATCCATTTTCCATCCCTACAACTTCTGGGGGAAAAAAAAGATTGATTTTGGCTTCCAGTTTTAGTTTGGTTTCAGTCTGTGTTCTGTAGACCCTGGTGCTTTTGAGCCTGTGGAGAGGTAGCAGAAATTGATGGATCAAAGCTCCTCACCTCGCAGCTGGGATACCAGAGATAGGAAGAGGAAGGGGCTGGGCTCCCACCCCAGCAACCTGGAGACCTCCTACTAAGTCCCACCCCTTACAGCTTCCACAGCCTCTCACAGTACCATTCTGGGGACCAGAACTTTGAGAACATAACAT
Source organism: Heterocephalus glaber (assembly GCF_053883595.1). NCBI lineage: Eukaryota > Metazoa > Chordata > Mammalia > Rodentia > Bathyergidae > Heterocephalus > Heterocephalus glaber. Next base: position 15,140,700 of record NW_028258303.1, read on the forward strand.
CCCAGATCTAAACTACAGCACTTGGTTTTGTCCTAAGTTGACATGCATAGTTTTAAAACTTGTAGTTTTACACCCTAAGTAACATTCATACCTGCATAAGATGATACATATTTTACATATATTGTGGCTATATAAAAATATACCTCTTTAATGTAAATTCTATCTAGATTGTGAGCTTTAATAAAATGAAGGAATCAAGAAAAACAATGAAAAGCATGCCCCCACCTGAATCTAGAGATAAGTACATTGTTGATGACATTCACAAATGATCTATTACATACTGAACTATTACATACTGTCTCTCGCCGCTACATCATAATTTTCAGGCTTGCATGATTTTTTTTTGGATAATGATAATATACCTCATATACTTGGTAGGATTATGTACTGAATTTACTGTCTTTATGCCTGAAATTTGTAAACAAGCAGGTTAGTGAGAAGTTTATGGGTTGAACAATTTTTTGAAAATATTGGCTGAATGACATCTTTTCCTGAAATATATTTCTCAAATCTAAACAGCACCAAGTGGCCTCAATGAGTTAAGATCACTCTCCAAACCCTTAAATTAATATCAGGAAGCAATTTATACACCAAGGAGAATTGAGCTCAATGTGTTAGTGAGATGAATAATTGAAGCATTTGAAGTGGGTGATAGATCTTACTAAGTGATTACTTCCTTATAAATTCCTAAACAAGAAGTCTTCATTGAGAAATGGTTTGGGAATACTGCCATTTGTCACTTGGCCTATGCATGCTTAATCACCTGCATTTTCAGGCCACTAAAGGCGTATTCAGTGTATTGTAGCAGCCTAAAGTAGTTAATGCATCCACTGAATACCAAAGGCAATTCCCTAGTGTGAGCGTGTAAAGCCCTGGGAAGGAATTCTACTCATTGTGTTCTCAGTTAGTAAGCCCCTATTGTCCCATAAATTTCAATAAAAGTTAATATATCAATAGAAAAATAGGGATTTTTTACTATTTTGATGCTCATTTAAGTTTACACACTTGGAGTTATTTTTTAAATTAAGTTAAAGTTTTTACATCAGACTTATTATAATTGAACCCACAGTAATTCAGCTTAGATTCCTTTATTGATTTTGATCAAATTGTACATCATGAATGAAATTTATCAACTGCATACAGGAAAGAAACAATAGAACAGAATCCAAAAGGAGGGTGAATTTCTACTCTCTAGACTACTCTTTTTTAAGTTCTTCTGATTGTATACGCAGCATATGCTTCTATGTATTTTAGACATCTTAACATCTCTTGGGTGAGAGGCAGCTGGAGGTGGCACGTAAGAAAAGTCTGTAGGCAGAAAAAAATGTGGACAGATACTGGCCCTCAGGTCAGCAATTGAATTCCCTAAGCCCCACTTTCTTTATCTCTAAAATGCAGGAAGGATGGTACCAAGCACACAGGTGCATGGATGCGAGAAGCTTTTGTACATGACTTGCATGTAGTAATCACGGTGCACATTTGTCTGTTACTGAGTCCTTTCATCTGTTTACTGCTTACCCTGTTCTGTGCTTTTTCTGCTTATTTCAACATCTAGGCAACCACAATATATGGCCTTAGGTGTCTTAAAAATTTTTTTTAGAAAAGCCTTTTGAATCCATCAGTTGTCAGTACAGAACCAGGCCACTGACTTTGGCTAAGCAGTGGAAAACATGAGAACTGAGGAAAGTAGGTCTTTTTATATGCATGTAATATGAAATACTAAATATTTTCTCAAGCTGTAGGAACATGTTCTAATCAAAGCAGGCAGCAGATGAGAAGAATGTATGACAGCTAAATTCCATATATTCTTGTTTCTGCTTGATAATTTGTCTTTGTTGAGCATGTAATTTTTTTCACAGTAGTTATTCCCAGCTGCATATGTGTGCTGCAGAAAGAGCATATGGAATACAAAGTGTGTATATATACATATAGAGATCTTCTGGCATTGAGTGTGTGGATTCACATGCATATACACGCACACACTCATGCAATCAGTCTATGTGTGTCTATGTAGAGAGAAAAAATATATGTATAAATATATATTCCTTCTGCTCTTTTCATTGTGTTATGCATGTCAGAGGCTGGAAGAGTTCTGCTCCCCTCCCTCTCCCCACCCCCCACAAGCTGGAGGGCCAGAAGGTGGGGCGGTACCTCCTAGTAATGGCAGCAGAAGGCAAAGGGAGCAGACAGCTGGCGAGCTCTGCCCCAATATGCTTCCCTGAAAGAGGCGAGGAAATTTCAGAAGATGCAATGCCTGAATAGCTCACTTTGCAGAAAAATGCAAGAACCTTAGTAAAATGCAGTAGACTGTCTTCCATTTTAATGCATCTAGGATTGACCATCTTACCATAACTGGGGTAAACTTCCCCAAAGATGTGTTTATACACATTTCATCTCAGAAGACATTCTAAAAAGAAACGTCAACTTATGTGACTAATGAGAGCTGTTCTCAATAAGCTTTAAAAGACTGCCAGTGCCAGGTGTCTTCCTGGAAATTTTTAAACAAAAAAAATGTACAGTGAAACCTCTGCTATCAAACATTGGAAACATAAGAAATGCTGGAAAGCAGATCCTCTATAATAAACACTGCAGCTTAACTATGTTGAATGAGACATTCCCCAAAGTAACATTCCATGCCTCTTTGCCATCTTAAATAGATTATTCTGATTTCACACTTTCTTGAAGATTCAGGGTCATCATTATGCACAGTAGTTTTTATCAGTAAAACATAAGGCTCTTTGGGGCCATTGAAATGTGTAGGACTGTTTCAATTATTATTGAAGGTTTTTTTTTTTTTCGTTTTTTTTTTGCTCTGGGCCACTATTTCTCCCAAGGTCTATTTTGGTTCTTTTAAGTCAATTGTTGACTTGAACTATGTAGCCTGGTTTGTTAGGATGCTATAAAAGTAGAAAATATTCTCCAACTGAGAGCTCAAGGCTTCTTTTCTTGGTCATGTGTGTGACAAAAAGTTCTTTTTTTTTTTTTTTTGTAATGTTAGCAAAGAAATTAATGAAAAGCTGAATTGTGCATAAATAAGAAATTTCTATTTTTCTTGAATATTACCTTTGTATAGTGTCTTATAATGTTTGATTCTGTCCATATGATCTAATTTTATTTCCTCAATTAGATTGTAAACTCCTTGGAACAGAGACCACCTAATACACCATTTTTTTTCTTTATAACGCCAAACACAGTATATATCCAAAATAGACACTCACTGTATGCATTGATTCTGGGGTATTAAAAAAAGTGCACTGATTAATTATCATCATAGTTATAGAGGAGTGTGTTGGATGCAGATGTCAAGCTAGCAAATTAACTTCAGAACTGCCAAAAGCACAGGGATATAAGTGTATTTGAAGGAATTTGGAATCAGAGCTTTGGGGGCTATTCAGTTACATGCTGAAAATATTTCAGGCAGGTGGATTTGTACCGGACAGAGACGGTGACAGTAAAAGTGGTTGTAGATGTGATCAAAGGCTGATTTAGCATCCTCTGGGACACTGGCCATTATTGCCATAACTTGGAGATATTCTATGGTCTAACTGTCATTTTGAAATCATTTACAGATTCATGTTTGCAAAAAGCCTTTTTCCTAAAAGTAATATTTGAAAATAGCATCAGCAACCAGGGATTTAGCTCAGTGGTTACGCCGCCTGCCTCGAAAGCACAAGGACCCAAGTTCAATACCCGGTACCAAAAAGAAAAGAAAAGTGAAAGACCTGAGTAATTTTGGGCTGGGGATTTAGCTCAGTGGTTCTGCCGCCTGCCTCACAAGCGCAAAGACCTGAGTTCGATTCCCGGTACCAAAAAAAAAAAAAAAGAAAGAAAATAGCATCAGCAATGAACTGTCCCATTAATACACACTATGGTAAGGAAACTTAGCTTTTATTTTATATTTTATATGATTTTGATTTAATTACCAGAATTTCATAAGATTAAAGCATAATTAAACTTCTTATGTTTTCAATAGAGTTGATTATTTTATAGTTCATATGCTAAGATCTTATGTGTGATAAGGGGTCATTTATCTGTTGATCTTCTAAACAAGATCCAGCTATTGATTTGTTTTTTTACTCATGTACTTATTTTTTATTAACATATATTTACAGTACGTAATGTTTACCTTGCTTGTGTGGAGTTGGTACATGTATGTAACACAACTTAATTAATTTTTTCTCCTCCTTTCTCCTTCCTCCCTCCCTCCATCTCCATCTCTCTCTCTCTCTCTCTTTTTTTTTTTGGTACCGGGCATCGAACTCAGGACCTTGTGTTTGCGAGGCAAGGGGTGGCAACACTGAGCTAAATCCCCAGCCCTCCATTTCCATCTCTTGACACTCTTCCCACTTGAGAAAAAAATCTATTTCCCTATTCCTATTATCTATTATTTTGCTCTTTCTTTATAATTTGGGTTTCTCATAAGAGAGAATCATGTGATATTTAAGCTTGTGTGTCTTGATTCATTTCATGTAACATAATGGTCTCAAGATGCAGCCACTTTTCTACAAATGACTCAAGTTTATACTTCTTTATGGAGTACTAACTCCATTGGGTATGAATATCACCTTTTCTATAATCCATTCATGTGTTGATGGACATATAGGCTGCTCCCAAGATTTGGCTATTATGAATTGTGCTGCTATAAAATTTCTATTTCATGTTGACTTTAAACTAGAATAGAATCAGAATGTGGATTTTTCTATTTCATGTTAATTTTAAGCTAGGATAGAGTCAGAACATAAACTCCTTTGTATTAGATATCCTTGCAACAACTAACTTAATCTCACAGACATCATTTTTGAAATAGAAGCTGTTAATTGAAGCTGTTAACTTATTTATGGAGTGCAGGCAGATAGACTCTTATTAAATAGTCATGTGGTAGAGATGGATGTTTTTGAGATGCTTGCTACATTTTCAGGGGTTTTTCAGTCTTTTTGCTAAGTCATTGGAAGCTTTAACCATAGCGGTGTTATTTATACCACAGAAATTGGCAAATATTACCGATACAGTGGTATCTTGGTTCACGAACTTAATTTGTTCCACGATTCTGGAAAAAGTGCCCACATTCGAGTTCGTGCAAGAAAGATGGCTTCCGTTACATTTGTCACCTGAAGCAGAGTTTGCAAACAAAGGAAAATTTTACCAAACCCTTCTGTCTGCAAACCAAATTGTTCACAAAGAAAAGTATTCATGAACCGAAGTACCGCTGTACCCCTCCCTAATCAGGTTGTTGTCTTTACCAACATACCATCTTAAGTAATTCTTAAATATTTCTTATGTTGGTAAATTGAAAAAACTGCTTGATTCTCAATATACTTTGTGATACAAGAACATATGAAATGGAAATACTGTATTTATTTATTTATTTATTTATTTATTTATTTATTGGTACCAGGGATTGAACTCGGGACCTTGCGCATGCGAGGCAGGTGATGGAACCACTGAGCTAAATCCCTGGCCCATGTATTTATTTATAGATGAAAATGGTAAGAATACTTGAATCTGGTAACAGAGAGGTTAATGTACTGGAAACCAGTATGACAACGTAGTTGACTCTTTCTGAGGTATTTAACGCATCTATATTTATTTTCTTTTGATGAGTGTTAGTAATAATATTGTTAAAAAGTCAGTGATAATCTTCTTAAAAATATTTTTTTTTAAAAAATACTGATTGATAATTTATGTAAAACTTGCTTTTTGCCAGGTATTACTCTCATCAATTTATTCATATTTACTCATTTAATCCTCATTCATTAGTCCTGTGAAACAGGGACTAAAACATCTAGTTTTACATATGAGGAAGTGGAGGCCCAGAGACATCCAGAGACCATTCAGGTTTGTGCTTTCAAGGCAGTGCTCTGGATGGCGCTGGCCTGACTTGCGGTTCTTGGAATGACAGGGGGAGTTGCTGGCAACACCAGGTCCCGGGATGACTGGCCACAACAGTAGCTGTGCCAGTCTCAGCAAGAAGCAGGGCATCCCCAGCCCTTCAGCCCACGTGTGCTGCAACCCACAAGCAGGAAACTCAGGTGAGCTGCTTTCCGTGGTCCCCGGATCGCAGTCAACAAGATTCCCATTTTCAATGGGAATTTTCTTGCTGCTTAAGTGAGGTAATAATAGTCCTTGCTTATATGTATATTAAGTCAGAATCCTTGAGAAGTATAAATTAGTGAGAACAATACCTAGCAAAGAGCAAGTTTAATACATGTTAGCTATAAGTATCATTTGAAAAAATACTTTGTATAGAAAAAATATTACTGACTTTGATAAGCAATATTACCCATTTATCAAGAAGAATGACTTCTACTATGCTTTCATATGCACATGATTATTTGTACTTTTAAACTAACAATTTTAGTTATTTTTATCTCAACTAGTTTTACTTTTTAAGCTGCATCCAATCCTTTAGGGAGCAAGGTAAGATGTAAATGAACAAATAATTGTAAATTAAAGAAAGTTGGAAAATACCAATGTAAAAAGAAAGAAGGAAAGAAATCATTCAAAGTCCCATTGTCTAGAATATCCATGAATGTTATTTTTAGTTTATTTCCAATGTTTTTCTTTCTTTCCTTTCCTTTTCTTCTTTCTTTCCTTCCTTCCTTTCTTCTGCTTTTCTTTTTCTCCCCTTCTTGCTTTCCTTCCCTTCTACCTGGTTCCTTTTTCTTTTTCTTTTCTCTCCTTCCTTTCTCACTCCTTTTATCTTTTTCTTTTCTCTCCTTCCTTTTTCCTTCCTTCCTCAGGTAAGTACTCTATCATTTAACTTCATCCCTAGCCCTTTAAATTTTTTAAACTGTGAGACAGGATTTTGCCAAGTTGCCCAGGCAGACCTCATCCTCCTGACTCAGTCTCACAAGTAGCTGACATGACAGGAGTGTGTCACCATGCCCAGCTCAACACTTTTCTTGAGAATTTTTTTTGTTTTCTGTGATCACAGTGTCTCTCCTTTACTTACTTAATACTACGTTGTAAGCATGTAATCTAGAACATTCCCTACATTATTTTAAGAAGTCAATAAATTTTGACAGGTTTTTTTGGGGGGGGATAGGAGGTGGTTTATTTTTAGTTGATGCTACCAATTAGCATAACTCTTCTGTTTCATAAATTTGTCAAATGCCTGACATCCTGGTGTACACGGTTAATGTCTATAGGGAAAGATTCCATGATTTTTCTTTGATGCATTAGGCTGAAACTTTCAAAAGTACTTTAGATAATCGATATGATCTTTTCTAGACTTATCTCTTTAAATGACATTACTAATTATTTAAATCATTCTATATTACTCTATTGTCATCAAATGAGAAAAATCTCTATTATCATTTGTTCATTGGTAACTTTTTGTGTTTCCTGCTAACATTTAACTTCATGAATTTTCCACTCGCCTAAGGGTTGGGGGCTGACGGGTGAGATTGAGTATATGAGCATGTCTGTACCTATGGGATAAAAATGGCTTCAAAACAAGGCTTCTATTCATGTGTATTCTGTTTTCCCTGCAAATTTGTGGGTTTTTTCCTTCAAACGTATGCATATCTGAAATTCAAATTAAGTGCCCCTTACCTCATGCTCCTCCGTACCTTTAATGAGGTAGAAAAATGTACATTAATGATGGAAAGTTATTTAGTGCTGAACAGAGTTAATTGCTTCTAATCACTGCTTACATCCATCTGGTTTTATGGTAGACAACAAACCTCTTCATTGGGCTTGCTCATTAGACATATTGTAAATCACAGAGATGTCCTGGCATCTTGCATATTGTGCTTCTATTAGTGAGGCTGTGTTTTCATATAGCCCTAATGGCAGGCATTGGGATAGAGATCAACTTGTCCGTGTTCTGTCAGAGCTGCAGGGAGCCCTGGTGAACTGGCCTTCCCCAGGCTCACTTGGAAAGCAATGGAAAGCTACTGCATATCAACTCTGGATGCAAAGCTATGGAAGGGCTGCCAGAGATTGGGAATAGCATGGGTGCCTTTGCCATAAAACTGGAGTTGAGGTGATAACATTGCTGTCTCTTTATTTTCCTCAAAAGCTTGGGGTTAGAGCTTTCTTCCTCTATTATCATTTAGCAGAGTACACAGGGACAGGATTGTCTGAATAAAGAATCAAGATAAAAAACCGAGGGCCAGGGATTTAGCTCAGTGGTTCCGCCGCCTGCCTTGCAAGTGCAAGGACCTGAGTTTGATCCCCAGTACCAAAAAAACAAAACAAAACTGAGATAGATGCAACAATCTTTAATCATGTGTCTCATACTAATGGCTTTCTGAAGCTCAAAGTTTTAAGTAATATTTTATCAGAATTTTAGGAAGATCAAAAGAAAAATATAAGTTCATGAATTATGATAATGAAAAACTTTATTATAGAATAATTAGACTTGAGCTAGAACTAATTAGGATGTTATTGGTACAATTATGCATTGGTTGATTTCTATTGATAAAAAAGGTCTTAGGAAGTTGGAAGCAGGAAATAAGACTTGCGAATTCTTTGAGAAACTAGAAAATTGCTAAAATATTGTAATTACAATAGTATATTATTTTGTAGGTGGTTTTGTTAAAAAAGTAATCATGAATTAAATTTCAAAAGAGATAGAAAGGAAGGAAAGAAGGGAGGAAGGAAGGGAGGAAGGAAGAAAGGAAGAAAAGGAGGAAGAATGGAAGGAAGAAGGTATGTCGCTAATAGTGCTTTTCCTTTTTTGGTGCTTGGCTGTCTAATTCCTTCCTGTTAAGGAGGAATGACTTTAAAGGGAGGTAAGTAAGTCATAAAAGGCTCAAAATTTAAAGCTGTGCAGTAACAAGTATTATCTGGTAATATATACTCTTCTTGTTTCATAAACAACATATATGAGGCCTAGAAAGATTAAAAGACTTACCCAAGACAGGTTAAGTAGTTACTTTCATTGCAGCACAGGGTAAGAGGACAGGTCAATGTCACATGTCTTCACTTAGAAGTATATTCATTAATTTATGATACAAATGACCAATGAAGCTCAAATATACATAATGTGCTCCCCAATCTCACATTTCCTATTTTTGTATTCTATTCATGAAATAAATGAATGGTAAGTTCTTATCAGCTTTTCATTGGAAAAACAACTTAGCATAGTGTATGGTGACTATATACACAGCTCAGTCTCTGTATGTAAAACTCTATGTAAAATCTTGAAAAGCTTTCTTAATCATCTAAGAATTCTGTAATTCGAAGTATATTTAAGTCTAAATCAAAAATTTGCAAGATGTATTAAACATTGATAATCTGTATGTCATACATAGCAACTATTCGTCCACACACATTATTATCTATCATGGGTATATAAATGGAATCTTAACAGTTTATTTTTTTGAAGTAATTATCCCAACTTCATTTCTGCTTTTTTCTAATATTTTCATACCTGTACCAATTTAGATTTCTATGTCTTCCTTGCTTTCTCAAGGAAAGTTTAAAACTGAGTTAAAATTGAATAAAGTCAACTAGATTTAAAATTACTTTAGAAAGATGTTCATCACAGCCCTAGTTTTTGCTGTGTGGTCAAGATTTTGTTTAGATTCTTCAAACCTCACAGGACTTACACGCTCAATTCAATTCATGCCTGTTTAAAATTCTTCTAATTCTGTGCTACCTATGTAAAATTTTTTTCACTCTACCAAAATATCCATAGATTCATCTTTATGCCTCTCCTTTTCAATTGGGAATCATTCATAGTGTGTGCATATGTAATACACAACTTGTACATGCATATATAGAATTGTCACTGAAGAGCATACTTATAAATGAATTGTACCCTTTTAGTCCTTATACGAGTATTTCAAAATATTTTCTCTATTACTCTTCACCTCACTAATAGTTTGATTTGATTTTAACACCAAAACAAAATTTTAAAAACTGTTTTGGCATTGTCTGTTCCCTCTTTTCACCTCTTTAGCATTCAATCGGAGTGGATGACCAATATGAGCATGGGTGATTGGACAAGGGTTAAATGAAGAGCAGCCATTATTTCCATTCTTTAATCATGCCATCCTCATGCCATGATGGACCTTGCTCCATTTCCCTCTGGTAGACCTGACAGACTATAACTGACCTAATTGATACCAGATGACAGCTCAAATAAGGCCTAATAAAGAAATAATCACACTAATCTAATGAGCAAGCTGTTATGATATTGGCTTATAGGAAGCTGTTTTCAATCCCTCCGTTTCTCTTTTATTCTCTATAACCCCTACTCTCAATCTCCTTTTCTGTTCTAGAATCAGAGGACTGAAATGGAAAATCAGCTCCATTTCTTATTCTTTACTCTAGAGATATGCATTGGCACATTTTCTTCAACTTTTAGTTATAGAAATGTCAAAGATATTGAAGAGTTGAAAGAATAGTACAACAAGCCACATATACTGTATATCCACCATTCATAATCAATAATTATAAATATTTTGACATATTTGTTCTGTCTGTACATACATATATGTGTATATATACAGTATATGAATCATTTGAAAGCCACATGCATCATAAATTCCATCTCTGAATATTTCAGTATGTATTTCCTAAAATAAGACATTTTCTACATAAGCAAATCATTAGCAAATTAACAATGATATACATTCTATGTTCAAGTTTCTCTAATTTTCTCCAAATATGTTTTAAAAACCTGTTTTGTTTTCAAACCATAGCCAAAGTTTCATTAGTTTTTGAGCATTCCTCCGCTCCTGGACATGCTAAAATGCCTTGAGCTCATCTTGTACTTTCCTGTCTTAGATCTGAAATCAGCCATTGTCCCAAAGAGCCTAGATCTGAGTGAGTATGTTCATTGCTACTAGAATCTCATTACTTTAATGACTTTTTAGTGTAATAGTTTGTGTGTGTGTGTTGAATTTCTATGAATCATTCCACTTCAAATTTAGTGTTGATAGTTTTGTTTACTTTTGTGATTTATGGATATGTGATTATTCATAATATTTATGCCAAAAGTTTGAAAGTTCAGTGCTTATTAATAATGGCATATTGATTTAATTACTTTTCCTATAATATGTATAAAATATTCTCTAAATGATAACACTAGTATGTCCTCTAAATCAAGTTTAAGATTTCTCTGTAAGTTGCTTCTTTGCAACTTTTATACATCCCTCTCAGAAGGTATAACCAGGACACTATGACCAAAATTCAGATGGAATAATATTTTTCTGAATGGCTATGTTGTTCATTTGGGTACATGATCAGTAAGGATTGTCTGCTTCCAATTTGGGTTTACTGTTTATTTAAATTTACGTTTTGATGGTGTAAGAAGACTTCCATGGTTCAGAATAAATTAATATACATAAAACTCTCATTTTTCTCCTTGTATCTCTCACTTTCTCCCAGCTCTACTTTCAACAGAATTTTAGTTAGTTTCTGTTTTATCCTTCCAGTGTTTTCCTTTGTAAAAATAAGCAACAGCCAGTCACAGGGTATCAGTTCTGCACACGTATGTATAATCCCAGGGTTTTATATTTGGAAGTTTGTAAAACCACAAATAAGGGGTCAAGAGGTGCTGGGATGGTGTGAAATGTGAGAAGAGGCATGTCTGAAAAAGAATGAAAGGATGTAGCCGGCGGTGACCTAAGTCCTTGGGCGGCTACTGTGGTGAAACATGCTCGTGATAGTGATGCTTTACTCAAAAGGCAAGTCACAAAATTCCATCCAAGATTAATCTAAGAAATCTCGAGTATATGTGATAGAAGCCCTCTTCCTGTTCATTCGTTTGCATCTTAATGAAATCCCTTTATTTTGATTCATAGGATGGCTATGCTGAACATTTCAGCACATCAGTCTACTTTGAAAATCTCATATTTTCTAATAAGTACATTTTAATGTAATATTATCGCTAACATTTAAATCTTTTCCCTATTTCTTTTTACTGAGAAGCTAAATTGATATACATTTAAGTACTGAACTTCAATATTCATTTTTGACATTTCTTTATTCTTCTAGCTTTTGAAGAAAGAATTTTCTCTTGATTCATGTTCAACTCATTTTGAATGTCTCCTAGGTCCTGTTTCTATTCTTCAGAATCAGATATTTGTGAAAATTTTACTTGTTCTGTAAATTATTACTGCCTTCCTACTTATTTTCTTTTTCTTAAATTTCATGTATTTTAAAAAATAATCAGTATTTAACTCTTTTATTGCACCAACATTACATATAACTTGTATAAACTTTAAAAATGTAAAAAGGGAAAATTTTTTCTCTTCCCCTTCTAACCCTGTTCTCCTTGGTTACTTAATGTAAACTGTTTTACATTTATGCTCTGGTATTTTTATTGGCCTATAGGAACATAAATATATAGGTTAACTTTACCTCTTTTTAAAAATATAAACACGGCATATATTTTTATACATTCGTTGGTGAGTCAGTTACTTTTTGCTTGTTGCTGAGACAAAATACCCAACACCCAAAGTTAGAGAGGAAGGGGTTTATTTGGCTCACAGTTTGTAGAGGTTTCAGTCCATAATCAGCTGGTTGCAAGGCAGGTATGGCAAACAGGCCTTGTAGAGGAGAAACAACATGGGGAGCACAAGGCAGCAAAGGCAACAAGAGGATTAACAGCATCTCCCTGCCCCTTTTATCTTATTCAGGCTACTCACACCCTTAATCCTAGTGCCCTTGAGCCTAGCATTGCATCATGAATCAATTCCAGTTTCACACACTCTAGATCAAGCCTATGACCACATGAGGCTTTGGGGGGACATCTAGACCCAAACCATAACACTTGGTAATTTCTCTCTTTGGTTATTTTGCTTTATAGCAATTCCTCTTTGGTTGATAAATACAAATTAAAATATTCATTTAAAATAACTGCATGACATTGAATATTATAGGTACATAATTTTCAACCATTCTTCTCTTTTAGGTGTTCAGGTCACTTCTAGGCTTTGTTATTTAAGCAAACTTCTTTTAAATTTAAGCAATTTTATAAGAATTCTTACACATAAATTTTTATATACTCAAGTTCTGATTTCTGTAAGATGGATCCCTAAGATGGTGTTGTGGCTTATGTCTAGATATCCCCCTGAAACCTCATGCAGTCTTTTTGGAAGGTAGCTAAATCTGGAATGTATGATGCTAGGATTAAGGGCATATGATTATTAAACCACTACATGTGAGTGATTGTTTTGGCACAGCCCTGATTCCAGTAGTCTGAATAAGATAAAAGGAGAAGAAAGACACCATTAAGGTCCCTCTTGTTGCCTTTGCTACCTTGTGGGCGTCATATTGTTTCTCCTCTGTGATGCCTGTTTGCCATTCCTGCCTTGGAGCCAGCTGATTATGGACTGAAACCTCTATGAACTGTAAGCCAAATAAACCTCTTCCCCTTTAACTTTGGATGTCAGGTATTTTGTCTCAGCAATGACAGAAAAGTAACTAACACAGATGGAGATTGCTGGGCCCTAGAATATGCATGTTTAAATTGTAATGGATATTACCAGATTACTTTGTTATGTTTTCTAAGGTTACTTGGCCACTTGGATATTGTTTTAGCTCCCCCAAAAGGTAACTCTGGGATTGAGAATTGGGTACCAGTGATTTATTTAGAACATTGTCCTGGGAATATGAATTCAGAATCTGCTGTAAATTTCATCAGCTCCAGTTATAGCTCCTCTTGGTCCATGGCGGATATTGCGGTGGTGTTGGCCAGGGGCATGTGTGAGATGGCAGAAATAAGGGACCATTGAAGCCACAAGCCCAAAACCTCCCATAATGCATGGATGAAGATTAAAAGCTAGTCTACAGGGCACAGTCCAAGTAGGATCAAATCACCTGGCCTTAAGGAATGAGTGCTTTCGCCTTTGTCCTCCCCATACTCCAATTAATTACTTAGATTAGCCCTAAGGTCAGTCATGTAGTAGGCCACCCTGTCATTCCCCTGTCCCCTACATAGATTCCTGCAGAGGTGCCTTTCTTTTGCCCTTTATCCTTGCTTCCTGGTTCTATCAATGAAAAGCATAGAGGCTTCAGTTCAGGGCTATTTTTTTCTGAGATTGTCTCATGCTGAGGGGTCTTGGTTAAGGGAGTCCCTCTGGGCCTTCTTGGAATTTAAACTGGGCATTGACTTGAGTAATCTTGCATCCTTTGCGCCATGCTACACTCATGAACTGCAACAGGATATGTGAAAATTTCACCAAACTGTACTGAAATCAGTGAGAGGAAAGAATTGTGGCATGCTACATCATAAGTTCCTGCTAGGGATGTTGCCTGGGAATTTACTGAATTTTCTCCTATTAGTTCCATCCAAATATTTAAACAAATTGTTCTTCTTCATTGTTAAGCAAATTGTTATTTTACTTCACTGTTACAAAGGACTATTTGTAAAGCACCTATTCTGTGTTAGGCACTGTATTAAGGGACACTCAATTAGCTATAAAACAAACAAATATAAAATACTGTCCTTTCTCACATGGAATCTATAGTTTAGTGTAGGAACAAAACCTAGAAAAATTGCACAAATAATTGAATTATCAAAAGTAAGTGGGCTAAATATTATTCTATTATTCTACAGAATTATAAGGAAAAAAAAACAAAAAAATGAGAAAAACCTCTCTCTGATTTATTGATTTGTACTGGGAGTCTCTGGAAAGTATTTGCTGGGAAAGCAACATAAGAGGAAGAGTGAATGGGAGCAGGTGCTAATTATGTAAAAGTGAGCACAAAAAACCCAGACAGAGTGCAACATTTTATGAAGTTTCTATGGTGAGTTTGAGGAAAGTACAGAATACCAGTGTTGTTAGAATTTTGAAAATGAGATGATGAATGGGGCAAAATAAAGCTGTAATGATGTGATCAAGGTCAACAACAGCAGTAACTAATCAAGCGCACTAGTATGTATGCTTGATTATAAGATAAAAATGGTACTTTACCACTGCGGTCTTCCTCTCCAAAGTTGGTAACTCCAGACCAAGCATGAAAAACACATCAGCAAAGCCAAATTGAGAGACTCATATAAAATTCCTGAGCAGTATGTCTCAAAACTGCCAAGACCATCAAAACTAGGTAAAATCTGAGAAACTGTCATAAACAAGAGTAGCCTAAGGACAGAGGATGACTAAACCTGTTATGAGATCTTTGAGGAGTAAAAGGACACAGAGTAAAAACAGAAATATGGAAAAATTATGAGAAAAGAAAAAAATGGAAACAAAGTCTATGTAAATAGGGAAGGGTGGAGGGGGTGAAGGGCGCACAGGTAATGGGAAAAAATAACCAAGATACATCATGTACAGGTACAAGCACCCAATGATAAATGTAAATGCATTGTATGCCTAAAATGTACCAATAAAAGAATTTAAGTAAAAAACAAAACAGAAATATGAATGAAGTATGAGCTTAGGTTAATATTACTGCATCAATATTTATTAATTATAACAAATATAGCATACTAATGTAAGATGTTGATTTAACAGGAGAAACAGGATAAGAAGTATGTGAAGACTCCACATTGACTTCAGTTTTTCTGTAAATACAATACTGTCCAAAATCTTTGTTTACTAAAAATTAATGCTGGAGAGCTGGTGGTTGAGGATTGGAGCTTGCAGAGGCCTCATTGGTCCTGTTGAAGGTTTTGTATATATATATTTTTCTAATGCATATAAAAAACTGTGATCTTTTAAACAAATGACCTATAATTAAGTTTTACTTTATTTAAAGTGTGACTTTGGCTGTGAAGCCAAGAACTGAATGGTTTATATAGAGGAAAGATATCAGTTTCAAAGCTCTTTTATTCTTGGCAAGAAAAGTGGATAACTTGAAGTAGAGGATGGCAGTGGAGAGAGCATGAAACAGAATTTGTATCAATTTTGTGGATAAAAGTCACAGCATTAGTGGGTACCACAACACCAGAAGAAGTAAGAAGAGAAGAAAAGGCAACACATTTAATCTTATTTCTATCATTGGGCTGGCTCACATTTTTGGGTCTATAGGACTTAATGAGTTTAATGAAGAACTTGAAAAGGGCCTGGAGTCTTATTTCCAAATCTTTGTTGAGTAAAAGTGATTGGCTTCTCTAGTTCTTTAAAATAATGGCTTCCTGCTAATATAAATTACAGGCTGTAGTTATAGGGGATCTCCCCTAAGAAAAGCTGCTTTGAAACTGCACAGTGGCCAATCTTTCTCTCTCTTACAGGATTTTATTAAAAACACTAAAGAAAACACATCCACATTCTGTCTCTATCTCCCTGCTTGCTCTCATGATGCAGGCTTAATGGGAAGGTGGTATCTCATCCAAATTAGTTCATGTAACAGTTTTAGGAAATATTTTCTTCCATGGCATAACAAAGTCAGCAACTTTCCAGTCTATAAAATGTGTGTGTGTGTGTGTGTGTTATCTTTAACTTCTAGAAAGTGAATGCCACATAATTCAAGGGTAATAATCAGCTTTTTTCTGTTAGATCATTTATGGATCCAAGTTCTCCATCCTATTCCACCATTCCTAGGGGTGTGGTGTCCCAGTTGTTCAACAGCTTTTCATTTACAGTAGGAGAAAAAAAGGGAATTGAAGTTAAAGATTTTCTTTTTAAGGAAGTAACACAGAAGTTGCCCTCACCCTTTCTCCTCATCATATTGTAGACCTTGCTGTAAGGGAGATTTTAGTGGCTTTGTGCCCAGGTAAAACTTAATTTCTATTAAAGAAATGGAAGATGGACTTGGGAAGCTATTATGGTTTGGATCTAGAATAGCCCCCCCCCAAAGCTTTGTGTTCAGAAGTGGGTCTTTTAGAACATAATTGTGTGAGAAATGTGTCCATTTGCCCAGACCCAAGGAATGGACTAGGAGGCACAAAAAGAGTGGAAGTGAGGCTTTAATTCAGCCTTGCAAGGCTAGTGTCTGGTAGACAGGTGCATCTGCTGAAGCTGTGTTCAGTGTTTTATTCCTGTTCCACAAAGCCCCTTGCCTGTTTCCTTATTGGTTGAGTACCCTGGCATGTATAATTGGCTGTAGTCCAAGCTCCCTTATTAGGATATACCCTTGGCTGGCTCCCCCTGCAAACATTTTGTGGGTTTAACAACAAATGGGTAAGCCACAGGTAGGTAACTTCTTAATGGCCAATACTTTTTCTGTCAGAGTTAACATAGCAAAGCCATACTTCATTGATTATCTACCCCTTCCCCCTTGTTTAGGGACCTTTTCAGTGCTTGACCTCAGTTATGTGCCCCAACAAGTAGATAATTTTGTCTACTAGTAGTTTTCCAGTCACAGTTAAAGACTTTATCTTGAAAATTGATCACTTTAAGTTTGTATTTCCTACAGTTGGATCATGGGAGAACTATACTCATCAGTCAATTGAGCCACTGATGAGCACATAACTAAATGCACTGTGTTCCAACAGCTTGGTTGGAAGAGGCATGCCATTGTGTGGGGGGGTGCCCATTGGAGAGTATATATATCTTCCTCTCTAGCTCTTCCTGGCTTTCTTTGGCTCCTGGATGCCATGAGGTGAGAGCTTTCATTTGTCTTAGAACCAGCTGGCCATGGACTGAAACCCCAAAACTGTAAGCTAAATTAAACCTCTCCTTCTTTATGTTGAGGATGTCAGGTATTTTGTCCTAACAATGGGAAAACTGACTAATAAAGAAAATTGGTACCAGAGAACTGGGGTCATTGTGACTGTACCTGACTATGTGGTTCAGAAATCTTTGGAACTGGTTTGTAGGAGGAATTTGGAAAAATTTGGATGTGTGTGCTAAAGAAGTCCTAGAGTGCAGGCAGTGCTTGATGGACAGCAATAGAGCTCAGAATGCTAAGAATGCTGACCATAAAGGTCATGCTCATGCAGTTTCAGTTGGGAAGACGTTATGCCTGTTTTGCTCTGGCAAAGAATTTGTCAACATTTTGTTCATATACTAAGATTTTGTGTGAGACTCAATTTTAAGGTGGTAGACTAATTAATGTGGCAGAGGAAATAATCAAATCAGCTTGATGTTCAGGCTGTGGTATGGGTACTGCTGGTTGTTTTTATCTATTTTTGTAGTGAGAACCATTGGGAAAAGGCAGAGAAGAAAAATTTGACAAACCTAATTAAATTTTTGGGTGACATATAAAATATGGGCAAGGGCTGAGGATTTAGTTCAGTGGCATCATGTCTGCCTTGTAAGCGCAAGGTCTTGAGTTCAATCCCCAGTACTGTAAAAAAATAAAATAAAATAAAATAAAATAAAATAAAATTGGGGCAAAGTAGGTGTTGATGAAGTGACTATCACCACCAAAAGAACCCAAGAACTTTGCATTAGGACAATAGGCAGAGTCAGGAATAGAATCGAGTTCTATACTCCCTTGGTCATATTCTCTACTACTAAATTGTGAACCAGTTGATTTGTGTAAACACTAAAATCCTTCAGGCTCCTGGCATATCAGATGAAATACAAATTTGTTCTTGAGGATAACATCTCTTGTATAGTATTTGACAGTCCCAAGATTCTTTGAATGAGTTGACAACTGTCATGGGAATGTAATCAACATAGCACTAGAAATATCAACACTGGATTGAATCATGCTCTGTCAGTCTCATGGTGAATTGTTTTTGTTTTTCACAGAAAAGTCAGTGTCATGTGATCTTCCACTGTTGTAGTTTGGCCACAGAAATTTCCTTGCTCTTTCTGAACTACCTCTGTAAAATGGTGATAATAATACCTAACTTTAAAAAAGTGATGGCGAGGATTAAATGAGAACATATATATTAAATACCTTGTGCAATGTGATGCATACCTAAGCCACTATCCCCTGGTCTTTGCCATTATTAACTAAGTTTCTTTCCTTGTTTCTTAACTGGTTTATGAATGTCTTGATATCCCTTTGAGTTAATTGGATTTGAGAGTTTCTCTTTTACTCCACCCTTCCTTATAAACACAGAGTTAATATGGAATTATGTAAAATCACTAATTTAAGTGATTTAAAAGATAATTGAAAATAAAAACTATTTTAGATGTCTTCTAAACCCTATTAGATCAACACAATTAATTTGGTTTTGTAGGAATATCTTTTGTAATCAATTTATCCTGAAGATGTAGCACTGGTTTTATCTATGCAGCATTATTCCATTCCTGCCCCCTCCCACTTTTTCTAAAAGGAATTATTTCTCTTTTGAGAACCACTCTTTTCTATTTTTGGTCAGTCTAGCCTGGCTTAGAGGAAGGGGCTTCTGGGCCGCTGTCCATCCTGCTGCTCCCAGCCCAGAGGTACAGGCTTCTGAGCCATTGCCCCACTGCTCCCAGCTCAGAGGAGGTGAGCCACGTGGGCGCCAACAGCACTCCCCCACCCCAGTTGAAATGAGAAGACACATAAACAAGTCTCAAAACCAGACTTCCAGATCACCTACAGCAACCCCAAACGGAAATGAGATGGACCACTCTGATACTCAACCACCTGGAACAACTGAACTGGCAACAAAAGGGGATCTGGAAAAAATGAAATCAGAAATAATTTTTCAGATAACAGCAGAGATTGTACTCATAGTGCAAGACATGATTAATAAATCTAGAGAGGAGCTGAGGAAAATGATGGAATCCCAACATAGCAAACAAATGGAATCCATAAAACAGATGCAAATAGATTTCCAGGAGATCAAAAATTCTATTGAAAGTTTACAAAGCAGAATGAGCCAATGTGAGGACAGAATTTCAGATATATAAGATAAGATTGCAATTAGTGACCAGGAAAAGAAAAATTGCTTCAAAATTGTAAGGGACCATGAGAAATCAATCCAGCAGCTCCTGCTAGACAATGCAAACAAGAAAAACATAAGACTGATTGGAGTCAAAGAAGAAATAGGAGTGAGTGCAGATAACATAAAAATACTGTTCACAGAAGTAATGGCAGAAAACTTCCCAAGCAGGGGAAAAGAACTTGACATACAGATAAGTGAGGCATATAGGATTCCAAATAGCCTTGATCAAAAAAAATCTACACATAGACATATAATTGTTAAGATTGCAGAAACTCAACAGAAGAACAAAGTTCTGCAAGCAGTTAGAGAAAAGAAACAAATCACATACAAAGGAAAGCCCATCAGAATCACAGCAGACTTCTCAACACAAACCATCAAGGCAAGAAGAGCTTGGAGTGACATATTCCAAGCCCTAAAGAAAAACAGCCTCCAACCCAGATTGATGTAACCTGCAAAACTATCTTTCAAAATTAATGGAGAAATAAGATACTTTCATGGCAAAGAGCACCTTAAGAACTTCATGAATACCAAACCAGCACTCCAAAAAATTTTAGACAATATCCTAGGAACAGACAATGAGGACCACAAACCCAGGAAGCACAGGAGAATGAACTGATTGGGCATGACAAGAAATTAAATGTAAAGGGGGAGAACCCAACAAAAAGAAAAAGTCATGACAATAAGTCAATATGTTTCAGTTATAACCATCAATGTTAATGGTCTCAAATCACCAATCAAAAAAAATAGACTGGCAGAATGGGTCAAGAAGCAAAATCCAACAATATGCTGCATACAAGAAACACACTTAATTCAAAAGGAAACTCATAGACTGAAAGTTAAAGGGTGGAAAACAATACTCCATGCAATGGGAACATGAAAAAAAGAAGAAGTAGTTTTCCTCTTTGCAGATCAAGTAGATTTCAAACCAACACTGATTAAGAGAGATGAAGAAGGACACTACATCCTTGTAAAGGGAACAGTCCAACAGGAAGAGATGCCAATCATAAATAACTATGCACCAAACACTAGTGCACCTAACTATATAAAACAAATACTAACAGACATGAAAACTCATATATGCACTAATAAAATTGTAGTGGGAGACCTCAAAACCCCACTGTCACAAATAGATAAATCAACTAGACAAAAAAATAAGTAATGAAATACTGGAACTCAATCAAACTCTTGAACAAATGAACTTAACAGTTGTTTACAGAGTGTTCCACCCTACAAAATCAGAATACACATTCTTCTCAGCTGCACATGGGTTGTTCTCCAAAATAGACCATATACTCATGCACAGAACATGCTTAAGTAAGTGTGAAGGAACTGAAATTATCTCCTGTATATTATCAGACCATAGTGGGATGAAATTGGAGATCCATAGCAAAAGAAACTGGAAAAGTTTCATAAACATGTGGAAATTGAACAACAGACTTCTGAATAACAAATGGGTCACAGAGGAAATTAAACAAAAAATCAGACAGTTCCTTCAATTAAATGACAATGACAATATAACATATCAGGATCTATGGGACACAATGAAAGCAGTCTTACAAGGAAAATTCATAGTAGTGAATATGCATATTAGGAAAACAGAACAAGCCCAATTAAACAACCTGATGCTGAACCTCAAGCTTCTAGAAAAAGAAGAGCAGGACAAACCCAAAGCTCATACAAGGGAGGAAATTGTAAGGATCAGAGGAGAAATAAATGCAATGGAGACTAAGAGAATGATACAAAAAATCAATGAAGCCAAGAGTTGGTTCTTCAAAAGAATCAACAAAATTGACAAACCCATAGCCAACCTTATCAGAAAAAGGAAAGAAAAGGCCCAAATCCATGCAATTAGGAATGAAAAGGGTGAAATTACAATAGACCCAGCAGAAATCCAGAGGATCATCAATACCTACTTCCAGAATCTATATGCCAATAAGATGGATAACACAGAAGAAATGGACAGATTCCTAGATATGTATGAATTACCAAAGTTGAACAAAGAACTAAAAATTCTAAACAACCCAATGTCAACCAATGAAATTGAAAATGTAATTAAAAACTTATCAACTAATAAAAGCCTGAGTCATGATGGCTTCACTCCTGAATTCTACAAGACATTTAGAGAGGAAATACTTCCACTCCTGTTTAAATTCTTCAATGAAATTGAAAGGGAAGCAATACTCCCAAATTTATTCCTAGAAACAAACATCACTTTGATCCCCAAAGTAGAGAAAGACTCAACTGAAAAAGAGAACTATAGGCCAATCTCACTAATGAACATAGATGGAAAAATCCTTAATAAGATACTGGCAAATAGAATGGAGAAGATCATCAAGAAGATCATACACCCTGATCAAGTGGGATTCATCCCAGGGATGCAGGGATGGTTCAATATACACAAATAAATCAATGTAATACACTATATCAATAGAGCCAAGGACAAAAACCATATGATTATCTCCATAGGTGCAGAAAAAGCATTTGACAAAATCCAACATACATTTATGATAAAAACCCTGCAAAAAATTGGAATAGATGGTCTCTACCTCAAACTGATAAAAGCCATCTATGAAAAACCAACAGCCAATATCATACTAAGTGGTCAAAAACTGAAATCCTTCACACTAAAATCAGGAACAAGACAAGGATGTCCACTATCACCACTCTTGTTCAATATAGTTTTGGAAACATTAGCCATGGCAATTAGGCAAGAGAAAGAAGTAAAAGGAACAAAGATAGGAAATGAAGAAGTCAAATTGTCATTATTTGCAGATGACATGATACTGTATATAGAAGATCCCAAGAACTCCACCAAAAGTCTTCTAGACTTAATAACCAAATTCAGTCAAGTAGCTGGTTACAAGGTCAACACACAAAAATCAATAGCTTTCCTCTACACAAACAACAGACTCACTGTGAGAGAAATGGGGCAAATAATTCCTTTCACAATAGCATCCAAAAAACTGAAATAGCTAGGAATCAACCTATCAAAAGAAATTAAAGACCTCTTCTCTGAAAACTATAGTACTCTGAAAAGAGATTGAAGATGATATCAGAAAATGGACAGACATCCCCTGGTCCTGGGTAGGAAGGATCAATATAGTGAAAATGGCCATATTTCTAAAACTGCTATATAGATTCAATGCAATTCCAATTGAGATCCCAGCAGCATACTTCATGGACCTTGAGAAAACAATCCAAAAATTCATTTGGAACAAGAAGAGACCCAGAGTAGCCAAAGCAATTCTAGGTAACAGAGACATGACAGGAGGTATCACAACCCCCAACCCGCAAGTATACTACAAAGCTACTGTGATAAAAACAGCATGGTTCTGGCAAAGAAACAGACCTGAGGACCTGTGAAACAGATTAGAAGATGCAGAAACAACACCAGACACACTCAGCCATCTCATCTTTGATAAAGGAGCCAAACACCCTCACTGGGGGAAAGATAGCCTCTTTAATAAATGGTGCTGGAAAAATTGGGCTTCAACTTGCCAAAGATTAAAACTAGACCTATATCTCTTGCCATGCACTAAACTGAAATCAAAATGGATTAAAGATGTAAATATTAAAACAGAAACACTGAACCAGCTGGAACAGAGGTTCGGTATAACTCTTGAAGACATCGGTGTAGGAAAAGATTTTATGAACCAAACCTCAGTTGCCCATGAACTAGCACAAACAATAGTTTCTCTAGTGTGAGAAACTGAAAGTGTAAATAAGCACTAAAACGTATAGTAGATAATGTGAAATAGGAAGAAAAGGGACAAAGGGAAGGGGAAGTGAGAGGGGTAGTGGAAAGGAAAGAAGGGAAAGGAAAATTTATGAGAAATGAAAAAAATGGAAACAAAGTCTTTGTAAATAGGGAAGGGTGGAGGGGTGAAGGGAGGGCTAGGAATGGGGAAAAAAATAAGAACCAAGATGCAACACATAAAGGTACAATTTCCCAAAGAGAAATGTAAATGTGTTGCATACCTAAAATATACCAATAAAAGAATTAAAAAAAAATAAAAAATAAAGTATCCTGAATGCAAAATGTGAGGATAATTGTGTTCAGTAAAGTACAAACTTGTGATTATTTTCCTATTAATAGCAGCCTTTATAGCACCATCAGAGTTTGTCTAGGGTCAGAATTGTTTCCCAACATCATGCAGCAAATACATTTAAAAAAAAGAAAGAAAGAAAGAAAAAATTAAAATTATTTTTGGTCTATATGAGAAATCAGGAAACTTTTTCTTACAAGATTAAATAGTCAATAATTTAGGTTGTACTAACCCTGGTTTCTTTTTAAACTGTCCAATTCTGCCAGTATACCTTGAAAGCAGCCAGAAGCATCATAAATACATATGAATGTGTTTCAATACAACTTTATTCACAAAGGCAGGTACCCAATTTGTGATACGTATACCCAAAATAGTCAGAGAGAAGGTACTTTCATCTAAATGTTAAAGTACCTTCTCTCCAACTTTCTATTTTGGGTATAGGTACATTGTCCAGAACTTCCTAGTCCTATATTCTATCCATCTGGCTACTGCGATTGGTTCTTGATGGACATTTGATTAAACTTAGACCAGTGAGAATTAGGCCCAAGGCTTTTGCTATTACTGCTAAGGAAGACATATTCTCTTTTAATTGGGATTATTGGTATATATTCCTAAGTGCCTGGTAGGTACTTTGTCACTTGAGGAATGTCACCTAGGAAATCTATCATCTTGTCAGAATGGGAAAGTCCACCTGAAGCTGAAGCCAGCTGAAGAACAAAGAACTGAAAAGTAGATAATAACTGAGACTGTTTGTTTCAGAGAAAATATTGTCAGGATTATTAAGATTGCAAAACCAGTAGGTGATATCACTGTTTCTGCCAGATGATGCTTTCTTTAAAATCTTGTTCTTTTTTAATATGTTAATTATTTTTCAAAGTCTTCTGAGGCTAAATGATTTCAAACTTATCTTTTACTGTAGGAAATTGGAGCTTTAATTACATATTTATCTCTATTGTGATTAGGTCTAGAATTGTTAATCATTTTACATGTTTCAGTCCTTTAGTCTTATCTTTGGCCCATTCTCCAGAAGCTCAGTGGTTTTCCAACAGTTCTAAGTGTTCTGCTATTTCATATTTCATATTTTCATATTTCATATTTCAACTCTAATTTTAAGACTGAAGACTACAAAGACATATGAATCTTTGCTCAATTGGCCAGGAAAAAGAGCTATGGTCAGGTACTTCCCAGGGTATAAATTCAAACTTATTCATACTTTTAGTTTTCAGTTAATGTGATCAGTAGAAAGCTGTCAATTTTTATTACATTGTTTTACTTTCCAGAACCATATCTCAAAGCTTTGCTGTTCATTTACTAAAGGTTATTCTTAGAACTACCCTCATGGAACTTCTTGTAGTTATTGGATGATTATCATCAAATGTACATTCTCTACTTCATACAGAGTCCTTTTAATGAGAATCCATGAGAAAATTATTTTGTTTCACATCTCAGTGCAAGAAATGTCTTTTCCCAAATCAATTGAGTAGTTTTTAAAAAGTCTGTGAACACCATTACTAATGTACATTATCTCTTTGAGTAAACTACTAAGGTACTCAGCATTCATTCTATGACTTCTAGTAAGAATACAGAATCTTTGGCATATATTTTTTAGAAATATCCTTTAGTCACCCTTCCATAATTATTTTTCTTTTATCTTGATTTCCTAACTCAGTGTAATTTAGCACACAGCATTGTGAGACAATATATAAATATCTAAACGAAAGCTCCTTGTTTTCTTATTTCCTTGTTTTACTCAAATATAAGCCTAGAGAGAGAAAGGAACAATGAAAGGCAAATGGGAGGGAACCACGGGCTGACATTTTTTATTCTACATCTTAGCTCAGTGTCTTCCTAAACTACTAGATATCTTTTCTGGGTATAGGAGAAGCCACAGACATGCTTGGATGGTACTGTATTGTTCTAAATATTTGCTGACTCTTGAAGAGATCCCATCCCTTTAGGGACATAAGCCCTAGAGTTGAGAGCACCCACAGGATTCACACTTCCCTGACTCTGGGGTTCTCTTTAGGGTTTTACCAGATGGAAAACTAGCACCTTCAAGCCAGTGAGGTGGTGAACTAACAGGCTTTATCGACAGATGGAGGACCCCAAGTGTGAATGAAAACAGCTTCAGCTTGAAAAGAAAAAAATTCTGAATCTAATCTCTGTAGGCAAATGCCCATATCAAACCAATTATCCAGAGGAATTGGTACAATAGCTACATCAGGGACTCATGTAAGAGATACTTACCTGTCCAATATTCTGCTAATGCTTTGCAATAGATTATAGTTGGTTGGGAAAGAATGATTGTTTCCTATTTAGATGTGAAGTTAATGTAGTGTGAATAGTTCCCTTTTGTTATTGTTAATAGGATTGTTATTGACAGTTTTGGGAAAAAAGCACTCTAGGCTAACAGTTTCACCACATATTGTTTGGAAAACCTTAGGTGTCATCCTATACTCATGGTTAGTCTGAAGGTACAGATATAAATATTGGCTATTGGGTCAGATAGATTGAAGTTCCATTATTCAGGATTACAACTGAAGTTATGAAATATTTATGTACAGCTTGATCCAACACTTTTAAATATTTAAAATCTTTCTATTTCCAGAGATACTAATACCTGTATAAAGAGGATACATCAAATACATTGCTTAGTTCTTATTGGTAAAGAATTAGTATATGAGTTAATTTTATAATTTATTTATTGTAACTGTATAAATCTTATAAACTGTATTTTTACAAATGCATTTAATTATATAAGGATCTCTAATGTTTAATTAAAATTATTTACAAAATATATTTTTTGAAAAAAAGATTTTTCAGGTTCAGAACAGTCTAAATTTTATTTTAAACTGATTTTTATTTTTTTTAATTTTTATTCATTTTTTATTTATTTATTTATTTTTGGTATCAGGGATTAAACTCGGGTCCTTGCGCTTGCATAGCAGGTGACGAAACCACTGAGCTAAACCCCCGGCCCATTAAACTGATTTTTAAATGCTAATGAAATAATACATAAAACTGAGAGCTAAATATATTTGAAAATTTTAAATTTGAAAGAATTGTATGTTTAATTGAAATCTTATGTCATTGCTGGCAACAAGACTAGTAGGCCTTTGATAAATCAGAATTCCTCCATTAAAATTTATTTTTCTTTCCAAGTTCCTCTGTGACTTTCCTTTCCAACACTAGGAAGATAACATCAGGGAGCAATGTTATAAGAGGTGTCACCAACAGAGCTACCTCTGAGGTGGCAGAGGAGCCTAACAGTCATGGGTTCCTTCTGCTGCATGAGTGACAATGTGGTCCTGGTCATAATGGTTCATGGGTTGCCATCTGTCTGATAAGGCAACTCAGTGTGCTAAATGTTAGCAACTTCCCAAGTGTTATCAATGGGAAGAATCATCTACTTTTGGGGAACTCTGCCTGACCCTATCTGAAAGACAAGCAAACTTTTAAAGCGATTTTCCTCATAAAAAATACCATCAATCTGCTTACCTCCTAGTTCCCTTTTTTTTTAGGGTACATGCAACATTCTGGATGAAAGGAATGGCTGTTAACACATTCCAATGATTTCAAATCACGAGATGTGGGTGCCTAAACTGAGTAATGTAAAAGTGTCTTCTATTTAGTTAAAATTTATCAGATATTAGAAGGATGTTTGATCAGCAGTGGAGGTTAACACCGTAAGGGTTCTGCAGATCACCCCCAGGTTACAAGGATGGTGAGCTGAACAGTAGATTGGAAGCAGTCACACCAAATTGCTCACCCAAAACGTATGTGCGTGTGCAGTTAGCTTTTTAGAGATTGCGATTTCAGAGAGGGTAGGACACAAGTGTGGAATTGCAGCTTTTCAAAAGGGTACATGTACACAGGTTCATATGCACTACATGCTCTTATGTATCTGCTCTGTTCTTTGTAATTTGTAATTTATTTATAATTTTTTTCCTTTTTTAGATTTAAGATTTAAGATTTACCAAGGTATAATATAAACCACAAAATCCAACCATTTTAACTTTAGAATTCAACATTTCAGGGCTGGGGATTTAGCTCAGTGGCATCATGCCTGCCTCACAAGCACAAGGTCCTGAGTTCAATCCCTGGTAACAACAATAAAAAAAGAATTCAATGTTTCAAGCACTGACATCAATCACCTTTTCATTTGGACAGTATTTGATAATATATTTTAATTAGGATTATGTTACTCTGATTGCTACTTGTGTGTTACTCTTAGCATCACTGATGACAATTTTGAAATCATTGAAGACTAGGTCACATTTTCTTTGTCACAATGAAGTATGTGCAGTTTATTTGGTCCCATAATTTGTATTATTCATTATTTGTCCTGGTTCCACAAATCTGCAAATCAGTCACTCATATGTATGTAAGTAGAAGCTATACTTCTAATTTAATGTTTACATGGGCTTTGCACTTCTAAAAAATCTTTTAAAGGCTCTGCAGGATCCCAGTTTACAAAGTCTGTATCCTAGGCAACTTCAAAGCTTTCTAAGCAATATGCCAAAAAGACAGCTGCTGTAGCTACTACCAAAGAACAAATCTTTTTCACCTTGGCATCTGGGTTTTCCATTTGTTGGCCAAAAGAAGCCCAATTTCAGCATTATCTTTAGCTATCCAATAAATACCAGTGAGTAAGAGCATTGGAAATACTGGTGAAGAGCAGTTGTTTGTTAAGTGATATGAGGGCCCATTATTTTGGATGTTAAAAATCATTTTATGAGTTAAAAAAATAAAAAACCTGTGATAATCACTATGATTTAACTTAGATTTTCTGTGAATCTATTCCTCTGACAGAAAGGCATGCTATAATTTTTAAATTATTATAATGAAATAAACTGTATATTGAGCATCCAAAGCACAATTTGTTTGGCTACATACTAAATAAAACTAATTTATGGGAATTCAGTATAACAGAGGAAATGGGGGAATATTTTAAGCAAAAGACACAAGATTCCTTACAATTTCCCTTTTTAAAAAAATTCCCCAGAATCTATGGGATATGTATTAGCTGAGGTTACCTAGAAAGCAAATCTGGAGACAAAGTATATGTGTTAATGCTTTACTGGGCAAATCCCAAGGTAATAAGAATGAAGAAAAAGGGGAAGTGAGGTAGAGAGGAAGAAAAGCTAACAAAAATCATTTGTCCACTAGCTGCCTACAGGTTCACAAAAACACATGGCAGCTGCTCAGTTGAGGGATGTTTCCTCAAATGCCTGGTATCCTGTGCCTCAGAATAACCAGCACCAGGATGAAAGGAACAACTTTATTTCCTTGCTTCTATTTGTCTCCTCTAGCTCTCTTGGTTAAAGTTCATGACCTGGACACTAATGACATTATACTTCTGGGTTATGTTACCTGGCCATTTGGGCATCTCTTGGGGAAATCCAGTCACACGTCTCGTGCTGGGGTCTTGTTGAGTTGGACAAGAGCAGATAAATTTGCTGGGATCTCTCTTATGGCAGGAGCCATAAAAGTGTGTCTAAGTCTAGACCTCACTCTGGGGAAGATTGAGAGAATAGTATTAACTTGAAAGGTAACAGTGATAGGTGCTAGGATTCCATTGAGCAAATAGGCAAGGCCTGGAAGTCGGATAGTACTCAATGAATCTGGGGAGTCATCATTAATATTACATAAATGCAACTATTTTTGATGTCTTCTAGGCCTTGCTCAAGAGACAGCCAGAACTACAGATGTACATTAATTCATGTGTAGTTGTTAATGGTTTAGCTGGACAATCAAGGCCTTGGAAGGAAGAAGATTGAAAGATTGGTAACTAGAAAGTCTGGTAATAAAAATGCAAATGGACATCTTAGAATAGACACAAACAGTGATGATATTTGTTTCACATGTTAATACCAAAGGGCATCTACCTTAATAATCAGGCAGATGGAATGACATGTTCTCCAGAGCTAGTCACCTTCTTTCCTCAGCCTCCCCACTGATGGTTCAGTGATCCTGTAGAAAAAGTTCCCATGATGTCAGGGGTGGAGTCTCTGCACAGGCTCAGTATCATAGTGTCTGCTTACCAAAGAGGACCTGGCTAACATTGCTGCTGAGTGCTTCATCTGTGAATGGTGGGAAAATTTTGCCCCTCCAACATAGCACCATTTCTGAGGTGTACCAGCCAACCTTTAGTGATAGATTAATTACAGTGGATGTATTCCATAATGAAGGGGGCAGAGATTTGGAATAGACATGCTTGTGTTTCCTGCCTACAATGCTTGTGACAGCATTCAACTCAGAGAATAACTCATCCTCTGCTTTGTATTTCACAGAGTTGTATCTGATCATGTTTTAAAGCAGAAAAGAGGCAGCAGTGGGCTAATGCTAATAGAGTTGACTAGACTTAGCACTATCCCCATCACTCACTGAAGTGAGACCCTTCAGTAGAAGTGGTTGCTCTAGTTCAAAAGTGAAACTATTTACCAGACTAGTCAATATATTAGTTGGGAGACAATACCACAAAATAATGGGGTTCTGTATTACAAGATGAAGTATACCTTTTGAATCAGACACCATTATGACAATTATTTAAGAATGTCTTTTCTGTAGCCAGAATACATGGCTCCGGGAATCAAGGGGTAGAATTGGAAGTGCTCTTTTCAAATATCATATAATAATCTACTCATGGAATTTTTTCTCCTTATCACTGAAACATTGAGTTCTTGTATGTAGATCTTAGTCACCAAGGAAGATGGGGCATGAGGATACTTTCTTTAGTATATATAATAGTGATCTCACTGAATTGGAAGATGAGACTGCCACTTGACCATTTTGGACTTATGCCACTTAAAAAAAGAGAATGGCAAAAGAAAAAGAGGGGATATTTTTCTGGTTGGAGTGATTGGTTGCAATGTTCAAGTGGGAATTGGGTTGCCAATCTGCAACAGGGAGAAGGAAGATAATATGTGAAATACAGGGGATTCCCTGGGGTGCCCTTTAATACTTCCATGCCTGGTAGTAAAAGTCAACAGAAAACTGCATCATCAGCAACTACAAGTAAAGAAAGGCAGGATGATTGAGGACTCATATCCTTTGGGAATGAAAATTGGGGTTATTCTACTAGATAAAGAACCCTGTATGAGCTGAGGTTCTAGCTGATGGCAAGGCAAAATAGAAAGGATAGTGGGAAAAGGAAATCACCAATATCAGTTACAAGCTAATGGCCAGTTGAAGAAGTGAGGATCACAGCATTTTTGCATATATTCTCTTTGTTTGTAATATTTGTATATACTAAGCATTTTTTCTTCTTCCCATTTACTTTTATGTACTAACTGGTGGAGGTTAACTTTATGTGTTAGTCGTTGGGTAAGAGCATATTCAGTAGAATTACAGCAGAACTTGAGGAATACTTATGATAGCTAGTAAGTCAAAGGGCTGATCTAATGGCGGCTTTATTGCCTCTGCTCCAAACCCACTCATGTTGCATGTTTTGTAATAATAAAGATGGACCCTGTAAACAGGTCTCCTTTGCAGCTGGCGTGGTGTTAATATCTATCAGTAGAGGGCGCTGGAGGAACACTGAGCATGAAGGGGCTTTTCTTCCCGGTTCAAATGCACCTCAAATGCCTCTTCTTGCTCTTGGCTGCCAGTAGCACATATAGGAGCCATCTATCGGTACGCACACCCGCTGAGTTTTAGTGGCAGTCGTGTGGATGGCTTCCTATCAAGAATCATCAGCACCCCCACAAGTGGAGTCCCAGTAAGTCTTGTAGGTATTACAGCAGGCAGTTTCACAATTGTGACCCTGCACTGCAGAAGAGCATTTCTTGATAGTTCTGGCTGTAGTCCTCGGCCTGCCAGGCCCAGCCCATTTGCACCATACAATGGTATTTCTGACTTGCCAGTCCTGGCTACAATTCTTTGTATGCAATTTCAGCTCACCTGTACTATGTAGGAATGTTTCCTAATTACCTTGTGTGTTAGCTTTCTCTCACTGTGACAAAATACCTGAGAAAATCAACACAGAAGGGAAAATTGACCTAAAGGAGGGAAAATTTACGTTGGCTCACCATTTCAGAGGCTT
Source organism: Heterocephalus glaber (assembly GCF_053883595.1). NCBI lineage: Eukaryota > Metazoa > Chordata > Mammalia > Rodentia > Bathyergidae > Heterocephalus > Heterocephalus glaber. Next base: position 15,172,462 of record NW_028258303.1, read on the forward strand.
CAGTCGATAGTCATGTGGCTCCATTGTTTCTGGGCCTGTGATGAGGCAGAGCCTCACTACAAAGAGGGCACCGTGGAGCTCACCTCATGGTGGCCAGGAAGGAGAAAGGGAAACCCTCCAAAGGCAGGCCTGTGCAGTGACCACTTCCTCCAAGTGAACCCCATGCCTAATAGCCCATTCAGCTATGAACTCATCAATGGATTAATCCATGGATTAGTTTATGGCCTTTATCATCCAATTATTTCTATAGGCTGGTTGTACCTCTAAACATTGCTGCATTGAGGAGCAAGCCTTTAAAACATGAGCTTTTGGGGGGCATTTATGATCCATGACATGATACCCAGCAATTGTAAATTGTAAATCAGTCTGGCATGAAGGAACCCAGTTTTTTGCTATCCCGTGGGTTCCAACACTTTCTCCAGTATAGTCTGAACCCCCAGACTTAGGGAGGACCACCATACTAATTTATTCTTTCATTTGTATTATCCCTCATCTGTAGAATATTCTTTAATATTTTCCTTACCCATCTATAGTTTATTGTTTATAATCTTCATATTAGACTTTCTCTCTTTAAACACTTAACTGCATTTTCCATTTCATTCTATTTTGATTTTAAATGGTAATTGAAACATTCTGTAGTGTGTGTGGGCACATATCTGTGATTCCAGCACTTGGGAGGCTGAGGCAGGAGGATTGCCGTGAGATTGAGGCCAACCTGGGCTACATAGCAAATTCAAGCCCAGATTGAGTTACAGAGTGAGACCTTGTCTCAAAAAAACCAAACGAAAGAAAGAAGGAAGGAAGGAAAGAAAAAAGAAAAAAGAAAGATAGAAAGAAAGAGAGAGAGAAAGGAAGGAAGGAAGGAAGGAAGGAAGGAGGGAAGAGAAGGAAGGAAGGAAATATTAGAGGAACCACTGGGCTGCCAGTCTCTAACCTGTGTGATACTTGCCAGGAAGGAGAACAGCTGAGGGTTCCCTTGATTCACTTCTAATTGGATATAAGAAATAGGCTTTGAATTTTTCAAGGAATTACTCTGCTTATGGAAATACTCAAGACTAGAATCTCTGCTAGCCATGAACAAGCCTCAAAGGCTACATACTTCTTTAGGTTCTCCAAGTCAGGTCATAAGTAGTTGAAAGAAAATTTTGAAGCATAATTCACCAGAAAAGATGTTTTCAGGTTCTGATGACCTTAGTACTCCTGTACTGATGGCCATATCATGGTCTTCATTGGAAAAGGGCCAACCTGATCTTTATTTATAGCTTGAGCAGCTTCAAAGAAGATGAAGAATTTGTGAAGATGGTGTTTCTTTCCCTGAATTAACTTAAAACAATCTTGACAACAACGTCAGTTTTATAGAGGAGAAACTAAGACAGAAAATATGCAACACAAGCCTTCCCTTTACATACACACACCAGTGATATTTGGAAGATATAGACGTGAGGACTAAATTAGTCCTTCTGATTAGCTTGTTCACTTTTTGTTTATGATTTATAGTATGCTCCCCACTTCTCTTTACCACTAAACCCTACACTCCATGAAAATAATTATCTGTTCTCTCTTGTTCACCACAGCATTTTCTGTATTTTTGTCTTCTCAATGAAACAAGACCTCTGATGTCCCACAGACTAGTTTTATTGGGCTACTTCCAATAATACTATGTTATGTATGGCTGGTGAATGAAAACAAAGTATATTGGCCAGCTTTTTATTTAATATTTCATCTATTGTCTTTTTCAGTTAGTATTTTTCTACTATCTGGTTCTTAATAAAACAATATTTTGTGAACTGAAATTGAGATAATTAATCTTCCCATTGCAAAGATGTTTCTAAGATAAAATTTTAAAAAAATTATTCCTATATTATTGCTACATTTATACATTCTATTATAGCTCTTGAAAATAAGTATTTGAGCAATTTTTAAAATAGAAATGCTCCAAATATTAATTTAAAAGAATATTTTAAACTGTAATTAGGTGTTTAAAATAAATGAGGATGCTAAGATTAAAATTTAAGTGGAAAAAGAAAAGAACTTTGTGAAAAGCAGCAATTAAATCTTTAAAGCAGATGTATTTAACACACTTTGAAATGTGACTAAATTCATCAACTGAATTTGATTACTTCTGTTCCTAAGGCAGTTTACAGTAGTGTACTAAAAAACACAGCATGTGCTAAATAATGAGCTAAGCACTTAGCATGCATTACTTTATTCAATTAATTAGTATACTTGGGTAAAGAATGCAAAAAGGCCTTGAGTATGACTCAATCTACTGATCACTGGTTTATAAATTTACCACAGAGGTTCACTTAGAATTCAAATTCTCTGATGTAGAGGTTTGCTCTAATCTGTCCAAATCACACTTTCTCAAGGCAATGAGGACTGGCCCAGGAGGGCTGCCTGGGTCCCTGGGCCCTATCTTTGGTTTCTGGAGACAGAATATAAGGCAAGAAGATTCTCACAGAAGGCCATAGGCCAGAGAGAACTATAATTGTTAGGCTGAGTAAGGGATAGCAGGAAATTCATATACCAATGGTGGTGTGCAGAAGTGAGACTTGAGTACAGGGTCCTAACGTCAGAAGCTTAGATGCAGACAGGGCTTAGAAAGTATTGAAAAATAGAGTAAGAAAGTTCAGGGCTATAAAGGTTTGAAAAACTTGTTATAACTGCCCTTAGGTATTTTAATAGCTCACCTTCCCAGATCCAGGGGGAAATGACATGTTTATCTGGCTTAGGAAGCCACACACACTAAAAAGTCATTATGGAATCCACAGTGCAGACATCTGATTAGTCACTTAGAAGCTCATTATTTTTCCAGATTTTGGATACTTCATCACTATATTTCAGGGACTTTTATATCTCCTGTATTCTAGTTCTTTACACCATTTTCTTCGTAGGAAATTGAGACCCAAAACTAGCTTTTGTGGAACTAACAATGGTTTGAAACCAAGGCAGAATTAAGAAGGGATCCTATTACATTATTTTCTTCCATTATTTTATTTTAAAATCCACATTCAGACCTGGGGGCTATATCTCATTGGTAAAGCAAATGCTTGACATGCATGGGGCTTTGTTTGTTTGTTTGTTTTTGGTACCAGGGATCAAACTCAGGACCTTGCACTTGCTTGCAACACAGACTGAGGCATCACTGAGCTAAACCCCTGTCCCTTATGCATGGGGCTTTGGCCTCAATCCCCAGCACTGAAAAACAAACAAATAAGCAAACATTCATTTAACAGTATTTAGTGGATACCTAAAATTGCAGGCTTCTAAAATCTAATTTGTTTTTTTTCAGCACTGGGGGTTGAACCAGGGCCTTTAAGCTAAGCTACATTCCCAACCCTTTAATTTTTTTTTTTTTTTTGAGACAGAGAGTAAATTTCCCAGGCTGGGCTTGAACTTGCAATCCTCCTGCCTCAGCTTCCTGAGTGCTGAGATTACAAGCATACACTGCTACACCTAAAACCGCACTCTTGTAAAAACTGGGGAAGTAAAAGGAGCAAAATCCTGTTCTCATAGAACATTTTATTAAAGGTGATAAGCAATAAACAAAAAAAATAGGAAAATATAATAAAATTGCTAAGTGTATGCTATAAAAATAGAATATGGTAATGGTACAGAGAATGATGAGAGGGAAGAACATGGCACTCTTTGAGAAGGCAAATTTGATCTGATAATTAAATAGAGCAAAGAGATTCATACCGAAGCTATGGGGGAAGCATGTCCAAAGAAAATTCAACAAGTACAAAGCTGTGTGGCAGAAAAATATTTGAAGATCAGTAAGGAGACCAACAAGGGTGACATACAGCGAGAGAGGTGGAAAGAGACAATGCTGAAAAGATAGACAGGGGCCAGATCATTCAGAACCTTGAAGTCCATGGAGAAGAGTTGGGAATAGATTTCGGGGCAATAGGGAGCATTGAAATGTTTTGAGAAAGAGAAAGACATGACATTTACTTTCAAAGATACATACGAATGAAGAATACACTACCAGCCAGGACAGAATGCAGGGATAGCAATTGTGGGACTCTTGAAGTTGTTAAAGTGGGACACGATGATAGCTGGAATCAGGGAAGTAGGAGTAGAAGTGATGAGAAGTAGTTAGACATGGGATACATTTTGAAATTAAAGTCAACAGAACTCTCAGGTGATTGTACAGGGAGTGAAGTAGGGATAAGAAATAAGGCAAGTGGGACAGCAAGGTTATAGACATGAGCAGCCAGGTGCATAATAGTTACTGAAATGAAACTCTAGGAGATGGCCATAGTTTGTGGGAAATCAAGAGTGTCCATTTGGACAAGTTAAGCTTAGATCTCTCTTCACAGTCAGAGAAAGTCATTAAGTAGGCAGTTGAATTAAGCGAAACAAAACAAAAACAAAACAAAACACCCACAAAACAAACTAGAGTTGGGAGAGGTTCAGGCTGGAGTGACCAAACTGTGGAATCTTTGCACCTTGATGGTATTTAAAACCATTATACAGGGAAGGAGTGCATAGAAGACAACAGGCTAAGGACTGAATTCTGGAGAATATCAACATCTAACAAATTAAAAAGAAGGGAGAAAGCCTAGCAAAGAATATTTAGAAGGAGCGGTCAATAAAGTAGAAGGAAAACCTTGTTGGTCTTCAAGAAGAGAAGTGAAGGAAGAGGGTGGGGAGTGAGGAAGAGGGACAAAGAGAGAAGGGGAGAGAGAAAGAGAACAGGGAATAAAGTTTGACTGATGGGTCTGGCATTCCAGAAATGCCATTGGTGACTCTTATAGGAGTGCTTTCAAGAAAATAATGAAAATCAGACTAGAGAATATTCAAGGAAAAAAATGAGGAATGAAGAAATGTTTTTAAAAACAGGGACTAGAGAAATGGAGCAGTAATTGAGGGATGGTAGTGGTAATAAGGAATGTATTTTTTAATGAAAGATTTTAGAAAATGTACATATGCTGACAGGGATAATCTGTCATGGCCAGACTTTTGAGTTTGTGAGGAGGACACCCTGCCAGACTTTTATTTGTCAAAATAGATGAGCTTCCTGTCAGGAGAGGAGCTAGTTTTCTTTTGACATCTTCATTAGAATCAATAGCATTGAATATGTGTAGCTTTGGATTCCTCCTTTTAAGACAAACATAAATAACTTCCTGGGGCTTGTTCTGCCTTAAGCAGATTCCCAGGAATCCAGGCGTGTGGCAGGAGTGGCAGGCCTGCCATGCGGGGTGACAGGTTCTGTGTGATAGATTGGTGGGCTTTGATGAATGGCTCGTGCCAGGCAGCACCATTAGAGCTGACTCACTCCAGCAAGATTAACTGTTTCGATTGTGCAGACATCTTTCAAGAGCGAAGCTGTTTGGTGTATCTATCTCAGTCTGTCACAAAGAGGGTCCCTTGCATCTTGACGTCATCCATAAAGAGGAACAAAACATTTTTGTACCCATCAAGGATGCAATCATTGATTTCTTCGGTTCCTCTTGTATCCTCAAAGCCAGTAAAAACACACTGGTTTTCTTCTGTAGTTGTTAAACTCTTATTGTAAGTTATCCTTGGCACAAAAGTAGAAATTAAAGCAAGAAGTTCTAAAAAACAAGACACATTATGGGTCGATCTACTTTGTGGAACACAGCCATTATCATATTGTAAATATTTGTTTACATGTTGTCTTGTTTCCTCAATGGAGAACATAGAACCTAAAATATGTTGTGTTTAATAATTTTTTGTTAAATGGATTAATTTATGGGTGAGATACATAAGACTATTTTAAGATTACTGAGAACTTAAAGGAACACAGAAACATCTTTGATTATAGATGGAACAAATGGATAAAGAAATTATGTAATTGCAGATAACACAGACTATTTTTGGGGGGTACTGGGAATCGAACTCAGGTCCTTGCACTTGTGCAGCAGGCGGCAAAACCACTGTGCTAAATCCCAGTCCTGACACAGACTATTTTTAAACATTTAAATAGATGTTACTGTATGACAAGGACTATACTAATTGCTTTACAAATATTGCTGATCTAATTTCATAAGATGTATTATTATCATCATTTTACATATGACAAAACGAGGGCATGGGGGAAAAAGGGTTACATGGTTAACAGCAGAGCTGGGAATCAAACCTGGGCAGCCTGACTTTAGAACTATAGCTTAGTGTTTGGCGATTGAATTGAAGTAAGATGTGCTTGGAATTGCTTAGTGTCAACCAGGAGTGAACTGCATTTGGTGTTGCTTTTGGAACTGATTTGAAATTTGAGAGGTTCATGGTTTGGGATCTATAAGATTAATAGTCATTACTTCTTGTACACTTACTATGTACTAGGTCATGTTAGGTTCTCTGTATATTACCCAAAATTATTAAAGTATAATAATTTAATAGTAATTTTTATCCCATTTTACAGATAAGGAAACTAAGGTATAGTGGAGGAAGAGAACTCTACCCCACATAGATCTTATTCCAAAGTAAGGGAACTTAAAATTTCTATCTGAATGAGCAGACTTTATAGAGAAAATGAGACCAACCAGAGTGAATCATAGTGTTTCATAAGTTATGATTGAATTTAAGATTCAGTTGTACAAAAATAACATTTACATCATATTGTCTGAAAATAATGTTTTCATTAATACTTTTGTTTAAATCTATGTGAAAAGCCATGGATAACAGATCAAAAATAACTTTCCAGTGTTAATAATAAAACATATATATAAATGTGAATATATATTTATACATATTATTATTCTAGGCACAAAGGCAATCCATTGCTTTTCTTTTTTCTGATAAACAGTCTAAGTTTATTTCATTCCTAATTCTTGAAGCTGGGAAGTCCAAGATCAGTGGGCTGCCCAAGGTGAGGACCTCAGTGTGTCACAACACTGGCGAGGCATCACATGGCAGGAGAGAAAGGACCTGCCGCCTAAGGCCTTCTGTCCTCCTCCTCCTCCCCTTCCTCCTGCTCCTTTTTTCTTAAAATGACACATAATAATTGCACATATTTATGGGATACAGCCTGATAATTTGTTACATATATACAATGTGTAATTGTCAAGTCAGGGTAATTAGCATTTCCTTCTCCTATTTCACTGTGGTGGGAAGCTTCAAATTTCTCTCTGGTTAGTTCTGTTCTTTTTCTCTTTTTTTAATTTTAGAGCATGTTAGTGTTAGAATGGCGAGGTTCATTTTGAAATTGGTACATGCATTTAACATATCTTGATCATTTTAAATCTCATTTCCCCCTCTCCCTTTTCCATCCCTCGTCCCCTTTGTCCTTACTGAAAGCTTGCTTTCTGGTTTCCTGTCATCTCTCTTTTATTTATTTATTTATTTATTTTACTTATTAGGTTTCTCATATAACAGAAACCATATGACAGACACTAGAATACACATCCTACATAACTCATCTTAGGACCACTTCTAAGTCCACATAAAACCCCCAACCCCTGACCGTAGGCACTTTTCTCCCTCCTGAGAGCCCATACTCTATGCTTTCGAATGTGTACTTTTAAAATTCTGTGTAATAAACCTCTTCATGCCTCCTATTGACAAAATTATTTTTCTGTGATGAAAGTTAGTGAACTGCAACCTGCCCTATGGGTGAGGTGTGTTGAGGTTCCCCACCTCCACTCTGGGGACCCCATCTGGTGACACATATACCACATTTTCTTTACCCATTTTATCTCTTGATAGCCATCTAGACTGTTTCCAGAGCTTGCCTGTTGTGAATTGTACTGCTCCAAATGGGTATGCATTTGTTCTGATACCGTGCTGTCTTTAATTCTTTCAGGAACTTGTATACCCAGAAGAGTTAGCTGGATCGAATGGTATTTCTACTTTCAGAGTTTTGAGGGCTCTCACTACTGGTTCCCACAGTGGCTGTACTAGTTTGCATTCCCTTTAACAATGTAGAAGGCTTCCTTCCTATTCCCCCAACCCCCATCCTCCCCAGCATTGCTTTTGTATGCTTATGATAGCCATTCTGACTGGGGTGGGATGGAATCTCAAAGTCATTTTGATTTGCATTTCCTAATGGCTAAAACAGTTGAACATTTTTTCATGTACTTATTGGCCATTTGTTTTTCTTCTTTTGAGAAATGCCTATTCAGTTCATTTGCCTGCTTTTTTATTGGTCTGTTTGTCTTTTGGGGTGAGTTCTTTGTATATTCTAAAGATTAATCCCATTCCATAGGCTGTCTTTTCACTATTGTTTCCTTTGCTGTGTTTCCTTTGCTTTGTAACTTGATGTAGTACCACTTGTTGATTCTTGGTATTATTTTCTGTGCTATTGGAATCCTATTCAGGAAGTCTTTGTGCTCATGGCTTCAAGTATTTTCCCTTTTATCATCCAGCAATTTCAAAGCTTCTGGTTTGATGTCTGGGTCTTTGATCCATTTTAGTACAGAGTGAGAGATGGAAATCTAGCTCCAGACTTCTGCGTGTGGATATCCAGTTTTCCCAGTTCCATGCATTAAAGAGGCTTTTTTCCAGTGTATGTTTTGGCCCCTTTTTCAAAAACAAGATGGCTCAGGTGTATGGGCATCTTACCCTTCTTAAAGGAATTTGCTATTACTGGGAAGCAAGAATTCTTCTTCAGTTTTTCATAGTTATAAGAAAATAAAAATTGACCTTTAAACTACTTTAGCCATCTACCATGCTAAGCATTTTACATGCATGGTCTTATTTAATCTTTACAATAACTCTATCAATTAGATACTATTATTATTTTATTGATTAAGAGATTGAGTCCTAGAGGAGTTATTGTTTGCTTAAATTCATTCACATAATAAGTGGCAGAAACAAGACATTAATTATGGTCTATGTGATACTGAAGTTTACTAATCATGTCTATTATAAATCAGCAACCACTGTCACCATAACTGCTTAACTGTTTAGAAAGAACTTCCATATAATTTATCATATTTGCTCTTAACAAAAATTCCTTGAAGTAGACAAGTTAGATAAAAAAGACTAGAAAGATGTTGAGGAAAGACATGTATTTATTTCATATTTCTAAATATTTATTGATAAAATAGAAATGTTTGGAGCTGGGTGTGGTGGCGCATGCCTATAATGCCAGCACTCAGGAGGCTGAGGCAGGAAGATGGTTGTGAGTTCAAGGCCAGACTGGGCTACATAATGAGTTCAGGGCCAGCCTGAACTACAAAGGGAGACCTCGCCTCAAAAAAACAAAACAAAAAGAAATGTCTATAAGATAATATTACATGCAACCTCCCAAATTTAGAGCAAATTCACATTTATAAATACACATGCTTTTTGTTTGTTTGTTTGTTTTTTTTCTTTTTGAGGGAAGGTTCTGGCTGGCCTCGAACTCATGGAGATTTTCCTCCTTCAACCTCCCCAATGCTGGTATTATAGGCATTCACCACCATGCCTGGCTACATGCTTGTGTGTTGATACACAAAAAACTTTGAAAGAAAATGTACCCAGGGCTGGGGATTTAGCTCAGTGGTGGCCGCTGCTGCCTGCCTCACAAGTATAAGGTCCTCAGTTCGATCCCTGGTACTAAAAAAAAAAAAAAAAGAAAATGCACCCAAACTTTTAAATAGTAGAGATTTTACCATACAGTAATGTGGATATATGCTCTTTTTTTTGTTGTTTTTTACTGATTCACTGGTATTCTTGATTCTGTAAAAGTTGTGCACAGAACCAAGAGCTCACTTTTTCACCTAGGAGGGATGCAGTGAGATTACATAAACCCTGGGGCTAACCCTGCTGAGACACTGCACTGCACACATGGTCCTGCCCCACCTCTGCAGGCTGCCCATGATATTTCTCTTCTTCCCAACAGAGATGGAGAACCAGGCTGCTATCTTTGAGTGAGGCAGAGCCAACTTTAGATTCCTGTTGACCATTTCATCCTGAGGATGATTTAAGCGTAAGATTTGAGTCGGAAAGAGAAAAGGCACATCCCCCCCACCATGTGGTTTGGGAAGCCATTCATTTGTACTTCAGACTGAAAAGGGGGTCAATCTTGTGACTGAAACTGGAAATGCATTGATAAAGAAAAATAAGCAATGTTTTATTGGGGCTTAATTGAACTTTAAAAATATGTGCTTAGGGATTTTGTATAACAATAAATTTAAAGAACAGAGGCAGAGAAGAGTAGTATCATTCACTTCTTTTTTTAACTTTATTGAGGTATAAAATAAAAGTTGTAAGGCATACAACATGAGGTTTTGATATGCACTGTGAAATAATTGCCACAAATCAAACTAATTAACATATTCATCACCTCTTACAGTGTTATGGTTTGGATCTCAAATATTCCCCAAAGGCCCATATGATAAAGACCTTGTCATCAGCCTGTGGTGCTTTTGGGAGCTAGAGGAATCCTTAGGAGCTGCAGACTAACAGAAGGAAGTTAGGCTGTTGCGGGATCTGCCCTTGAAGGGAACACTGGTCCTGCCTCTCTCTGTGCTTCTCAGCCACCATGAGGTGAGCAGCTCCCTCTGCCCTGCATGTGCAACCTAATGTACTGAGTCACAACAGGCCAAAGTGACCCAGGCCCAAGTGACCTTGAAACCTCTGAAACTGAGACCCAAAATAAACCATTTCTCCTAGAAGTTGACTTACCTAAGCTGTTACCTCACAGTGACAGAAAACTAACAGTCATTACCACCTATTTGGGGTTTTGTGATGAGAACACTTAAAATCGACTTTCTTTGTAAATTTCTAGTATACCCTATGTCAGTGGTGGTGAACCTATAGCAAGGGTGTGATTGTGTTTTTCTTTTAAAACAAAAGGTGTTAATGTTTGAGTCACTTTTTCTAAACTAAAACCTCATTTTTAAGGTTTAATTGTAGGTTGACAATTTGTGCTAAATGAGTGGGTTTGAGGTTGCAGTTTGGGCACGCTTTTCTAAAAGGTTTGCCATCACTGTCCTACATTATTATTAACTGTAGCCACCATGTTTCATGTTAGATCTCCAGAACTTATTCATCTTATAACTGCAAGTTTGTACACTTGATCAACATGTCCCTATTTCCCCCACTTTCCAGCCTCTTCTTTATATTTCTGTGAGTTTTATTTATTTAGATTCCACATATAAGCAAGATCACACAATATTTTTTTCTTCAACTAGCTTATTTTATTCATAAAGTCTTACAGGTTCATTTATGTTGTTGCAAATGATAGTATTTCTTTCTTTTGAAGGCCAAATAATATTTCAGTGTGTGCATGTGTATGCATGTATATGTGCATGTGATAGTTTCTTTTTTATTGTTTTGAGATAAGATCTTGATACATGGTTCAGGCTGGCCTTGAACTCACTATGTAGCCCAGGCTAGCCTTGAACTTGCAGCGATCTTCCTGCCTCAGTCTCCCAAGTACTAGGATTACGGGCATGCACCAGTACACTTGGCATATAGTAGTTCTATTTTTAATTTTTCTATAGAATCTCCCAGCTTTTTTCCATGATGACTCTATTATTTTACATTCTCACCAACAAGGTGAAAGGATTCCTTGAGAAAAGTTTTTTTTAAAAAAAGTACACAAGACTATATTAAATTTAAGTACTATGATTCCTCAAAAAATACTTTTAAGGTAATAAAAAGATTAAGACAAAATATGATAAAATAATCTCAAAATATATACCTGCCAAAAACTGATAGGGTAGATAGTTTATTAGATAAATGGGGAAAAACTTCAACAGGCACTTTGCTAACAAAGATAGCCACAGGCCAATAAGTGGCTGTAAAAGTGACCAACTTGATTAGTTATCAAAAAGTGCGATTGAATCCACAATGCAATACCATTTCTGGCTGACATAAAATAATATTGACAAAGACATGGAATGAACAGGACTCTCATACACTTTGAAGTAGTAGGAAAAAGTTTACATCATGGTCATCAGGTCAGAAAGGTTCAGCAAAATTTTGCTCTGTTCATGAATTCCATGTTGGGTGACAAACACAGCTACAGCAACCTTCCTCAGAATCCTGGAATGAATTGAGTTCATGAACTGAGGTACCACTGTAATTACTGTAAAAACTTGAACTCCAATAAATTGGAGAGTCTAGAATAAATAGATAGATTCCTAGACACATATGAGCTGCCAAAACTAAACCAAGAAGATATAAAAACCCTGAGTAGTCCAATGACATGCAATGAAATTGAGACAGCAGTAAAAACAGCAACTAAGAAAAGCTTAGGACCCAACGGATTCACCACAGAATTCTGCAAGAATTTCAGGGAAGATCTAATTCCAGCACTCCACAAATTCCTCAATGAAACTAAAAGAGAAGAAGTACTGTCAAACTTACTCTTGGAAGCTTGCATTACCCTGATATAAAAACCAGAAAAAGACTTAATAAAAAATGAAAACTATAGGTATTGTAGTCAGGATTTGCAAGGGAACAGGTTTAATACAGGACACATAATTTATAGGATTATTTCATAATATTCACCTAAAAAGTCAAATGCAGAAGAGTCTAAGAGATCTGTCCATGCCCTAGAGACCCAAAGAATCCAGCCAAGGGCCTGGATCCCATGGCAATGTCACACAAGACTCAGTCAAATGCCTAGAGCCCACAGGAATGTCTCGTGCAAATCCATATCAAGGTTCTACACCAGGAAGGCCCAAAGGCCAGTGGTAGAAGCTGGAAAGTCTGCCCCAGAAGGGTGAAGGATTTGTGCAAGGAGGCTGAGAGACCTGCATTATAGCCAGGAAGTGATGTGATGCTCAAGCCAAAAGTGAAGACCAGAACTCCCCCAAAGAGAACAGCTGCCATCCTTGGTGACCAGAAAGACCTAAGCTCGTCCTCCAAGGACTTGGAGAACAGCTGAGTTCATATCAGGAAAACGAGCCACAGCAAAGCTTCTTCAGGGGAAATCAACATCACACAATCTTCCCCTTCCGCGTGTCTGACAATAATCTTCAGGTGGGTCTCCCACACCCAGAACCACACTGACTCAGTTCAGCTGAGTGTTCCCTCTTAAGTTGACCATTAATTAATCCACCACAACAGACCAATCTCTTTAACGAACATAGATGCAAAAATACTCAACAAAAAGAGTGCAAAAATTCTTAGAAAGACCATACATCATGACCCATTTGGCTTCATCTGAAGGACTCAAGGATAGTTCAACATCCATAGATCAATAAATATAATAACATGACATAAACAGAAGGATGAAAATAATATGAACATCTTAATAGATGCAGAAAAAGCCTCAGATAAAACCCAACAGTTATTCATTATAAAAATTCTGAAGAAAATAGGTGCAGAAGGACCTTACCTCAATCTAATAAAAACCATTTGTGAAAAACCCACTGCCAATATCATTTAAATGGAGAAAAAAATGAAAGGTTTTCCTCTAAAATCAGGAACAAGACCAGGATGTCCACTGTCACCACCCCTGCTCAATATCATTTTCAAAACTTTTGCCAGAGTAGTTAGGTAAGAGAAAGAAATAAAAGTGATACATATAGGAAAGGAAGAAGTAAAAATATCCTTATTAGCAGATAACATATTTTACATAGAAGACCCAAAAATTCCACCAAAATACTCCTAGAACTAATAAAATTAAATGAAGTGGCAGGATATAAAATCAACATAGAAAAATCAATAGTGTTCCTGTACAACAGCAGTGAAACCACCAAGAAAGAAATCAGGAAACCAATACCATTCAGAATAGCTTCACAAAAATCAAATACATAGGAATTAATATAATCAAGGAAGTGAAAGACCTCTATAACAAAAACTATACTATGTTATAAAAGGAGATCAAATAAGACATCAGAAAATAGAAAGACATTCCTTGTTCCTGGACAGGCAGAACCAATATTGTCAAAAATGGCCATATTATGAAAACTGATATACAGATTTAATGAAACACCAATCAAAATAGCAACAGCAGGGCTGGGGATTTAGCTCAGTGGTTCCACCGCCTGCCTCACAAGCTCAAGGTCCTGCGTTCAATCCCTGGTACCAAAAAAAACAGAAACCAAAAAAAAAAAAAAAAAAAAAGAAAGCAACAGCTTTCTTCATAGAACCGGAAAAAAATCAATCCTAAAATCTGTATGGAGCCAGGAGAAACCTAGAAGAGTGAACCAATCCTGGGCAACAATAGCAAAGCAGGAGGCATCACAAGCTCAGATTTTAAATTATATTACTAAGTTACACTAATAAAAAACAGCATGGTACTGCACAAAAACAGACGTGTAGATCAGTGGAACAAAATAGAGGATGCAGAAACAACACCTGGTACATACAACCATCCAATCTTTGACAAAGGGGCCAAAAACCTATACTGGAGAAAAGATAATGTAGGTGCTTGGAAAGCTGGTTACCTACATGTATAATATTGAATTAGACCTATATCTCTCAGCATGGATCAAAGACCTAGATATCAAAACAGAAACACTTAATCTGTTGGAACATAAAATAAGTAAAACCTTGAAGATGTAAGTGTAGGCAAGGACATTTTTACGTTTTATTTTGAAACAGGGTTTTCCTAAGTCACTAAATTACCCAGACTGGGCTCAATGTTGTATTTCTCTTGCCTCAGCCATCCAGAGTGCTAGGGTTACAGGCATGTACCACCATGCCTGCCTTATTTAATGTAATTTTTAAATAGTTGGTTTATTTCTATCATAATGCTGCTTGTTTTCAACTTGTCATAACCACTCATTATTTTATTTTTATAATTCAGTTTTTTCACTTATTTTACATTCTAATTATTTCCTTTTGTACTATTTCTACATTTATTTTGGAAACTTCAATAATTTCTCCTGCTTTTAAAATGGGTTGAGGGGTAGAAAATTCTCCTTGTAGCCCTCAATGTTGCATTTATGACTCCTAGTACTATTTTATGCATGGTTCAGGTCAGCGCATGTTCCTCTGCCCGGCACATGGGCATCAGATGTAGGGATTTTTGTTGTTATTGTTTTGAGATGGGCTTTTACTATGTGGCCCAGGCCACTCTTGAATGCCTGGGCTCAAGCATGGATCTAGGGATTTAATCAGACTCTGGTTGAATCCTTTGAGAAGACAATAAATGGTGTTGTGTCCTTTCATCAGGTGACACATAATGTCTAAAATTCAACTCTGTATTACCAGCTATTGATTGGTTCTCAGGGATTAGATCCATTAAAACTTTGAGAATTCCAAAATGGTGATAATCTAATTCTGTCCTGCTCAGTAGAAATAATGTGAGTTCCAAAATGGACCATATACATACTCATAAATGTTCTTGTAGCTATGTCATGAGTTTAAAGAAACTTGTGAAATTAATTTTAATACATTTTGTCATATTTACCATTAACCAAATACATAAAAATATTCTAATTTTAACATGTTATCAATGTAAAATTATTAAGATTTTTATATGCTTTTTCATAGTAGATCTTTGAAAGCTGGTGTATATGAGTTAAAATTTCTCTTACATGTGTCTTTCCCATTTGTCCCCGTGTTTCTGATTGTTCTGTTACTGCATTGGGAGAACATGCAGCCATTATATTATATACTCTTTGTTTTAATTCTTAATTAATCTTAAGTCAGTAACTGTTCAAAGGATATTTTTTCATTTGATACAAGTCCTGTTTCAATATTCTCAGCTATAAAATGTGAAGCTTCAATGTGTAATTTCAATTATTTTTTTCAAATTTTATTTTGGAAAACTTTTCTTAAATTATTACTTTTAGTTTATTATTTGGTTTAGTACTTTCTTTCCTTTGATTTTCTCCTGTACTTCTCTTATTACTCATAAGTCTCTGGTTTTGTCTTCATTATGTCCCATTTTTAAGACCTTGCTATCTTTCATTTTTGATTCTAAAATTTCCCTCTTTTTATTTTGTAGTCCCTCTAATGCATTATATTTTGTATTATTTATTTATTTTTTCTTGCAGTCCTGGGGCTTGATCACAGGGCTTTCCCAATGAATTACATCCCCAGCCTTTTATTTTGAGACAGAGTCTCACTAAGTTGCTGAATTATCCAGAATCGGGCTTCAATTTAGCTTCAATTAACACAACTCAACTAATAATAGATTTAAAATAGGGTTTATTTTTCTTATAAAATCCCATAATTAGGCAATGCTATTAATTGCTGAATTGGGCTTGAACTTGCGATCTCCTGCCTCAGCCTCCCAGAGTGCTGGGATTACAGGAGCGTATCACCATGCCCGGTTGTATTTGTGTTACTTCTAGTTTGATCTTCTCTTCAAAAGTCATTCTTTTTATTTCTAACTCGTGGGTCTTGTCATTCTATTTCTGAGCATTTCTGTGTTTGGTTTATGCTATTGCTATTATCACAAATCTTGTATCATGGTATTACTTCATGTTAACTCAATTTGGAAGGTATATTGTCATTTTGTGTCCTGTTTTGCCTGCTGGGATGTTATTTGCCTTTATATTTTCATGTAATGACTTTCCCTGAGTCTAGGCTATGCTTCATTCCTCATGCTCATACATATGTGAATTTAATCTTCCTGAAATCATAGAAAAAGACTTGATTTTGACACCTTTCTGGGGTTTCCTGACTTGGTTTTTCTCACTCACTTTTATCCAAACCTTCACATTTCTTCATTTCAGGTATCCTTTTCCTCCTAATTTTAGAAGTTTCTTAGTATGGGAAGTTGTCTTGGAAATTGGCCCCAGTGAGTCACTTTTGGGAGACCATGGGGTCCAAACTGAACTGATTCTCCAACCCCACTGAGGACTCTTTAGATTCACCTGCAATTGCACTGGGTAAAATCCTAGACAGGTTTAGATTCTGTCAGATTAGCTGGTTTATAGTACAGTACAGTGCACCTTCCAGTGGATAGTTGCTTGGTATTTTGAGGTAATCCTAATGTGTATTCTATCAGACAACATATTATTTTTTCTGCTTTCTGTTATGCAGATGCTATAATATAAACACTTGAGGGAGTGTTTGTTTTTTCTTACCCAATTTTATTTTGAGGTTAATGGGAATACTTTGTCATTTAGTTTTGTAACTGTCCATGGGTTTTGGTTATGCCCTCTGTTTTGATGTGAGGATTTTGGAAAATGCCAACCTATGCTGTCACCAGAGCTGCCATCTGTTCATAATATGATGTTGAAATTACTTCTCAGTTATCCACTCATCAACATCAGACACTTGAGTGCCACCTGCCCAGGGCACTCTGTGACCCTCTGCAGGGCAGGGTGGGATGCATGTGGACTTAGGCACAGTGTATAGTGATTCCTTGCTTTGGCTTCTATTCCCTGGGCCAAGAAAGCATATGCAGGATTGTGGCCAGCTCATTTCCATTTCTGCCAAAGACTGATTGCAACTAACCTGAACATGGGGTTGGTCTGGAAAAAAACTCTAACAATAAGTAAAAAGAAAATCAGCTCCACCCAGAAAACTTGAATTGAAATCCTGATGATGCACCTAGTATATCTTTGACTTTGAAGAGATCATTTATATTCAGTGAAATATATTTCACTCCTAAAAACATTTTCTTTACTTGTTTGGCAATATTGGTGGTGGGGGAGGGAGATGCAGTGTTTAGAGAGCATCTATAAGACCAGAAATAACTTTGTCATTTTAATTACTTTTCTGCACTCTTTCCTAAATATTACTACTGTAGGGTTATAAAAAACATTCCTGGGTTTTGGGGCTATATTTCATTTTTAGGCCTATATCAACAGGACTTGAAATGAAAATAAGAAAGAAAGGTTAGCAATTGTTTTAGTAAGCAAATTGATATAAAATTTAAATTAATATCCTTTAAAAGGGCTATAATAAAGTGGTACCACAGATGAGAGGAACTGTCACAAGGATTTTATTTTGTATAATAAATAGACTGTTATAGTTTTGAAATGCAGACCCTTGTTGATGACACTGGTAAGTTTTGGCTTCAACTTTGAGTCTGGCTGGACACCCTTGGCCAGGCGGCCATCTGCTCTGTGTGATTCAGGTGTTGTTTTGGCTGAGTGTGAGATCAAATGACCTCTGAAACACCTTCTAGGAATCTACTATTTCATTAGGAAACAGGATGTATCTTCAAAAAGTTGTATTATACTGTGCTGTAATCACTACACTCTGTGTATGTGTGGTGTGACCTACAAATGCAGTGACTTTAAATTTTTAAAAATTTATTACAATAAAAGGTACATTACCATTAATCCTCCTTAAAATGTTCCTCTCTGCTTCAAACACATTTATCCCATCATTCTTGCCACTTTTTGAAGTAGTTTGGAAGTCTTCCATTGTACCTTTAGTTGTGTTGTCCTGTCTGTCTTGATGTTGTGAATCGATTCAAAACATTTACCTTTCATGGTCATTATCACTTTGAGGAAGAGCCAGAAGTTGCACGGCACCAGATCTGGTGAAGAAGGTGAATAAGGACACACCATAATTTTTTTTGGGGGGGGGGTACCGGGGATTGAACTCGGGACCTTGCACTTGTGAAGCAGGTGGCAGAACCACTGAGGTAAATCCCTGGCCAACCATAATGTTTTTATGAGTCTGCCTTTCCATTGGATGGCATTTGGGAGCAGCATTCACTGTATGTTTTTTTATCACACCTCATAAAGACACTCATGAAAGAAGACTTCCAGAACTGCTTCAGAAAGGGGCAAGAACAATGGGATAAGTGTGTTCTAAGTGAGGACGAGTACTTTGAGAGAGATTAGTGGCAGTGTATCCTTTACTGTAGTAATTTTTAAAAAATTTTAACATTCACCTATATTTTAATCAGACCTCCTAGATCTAAGAATCAGTCATGTAGAAAAGCTCAGATGGTCATGGTTCCACTCTAATGTGTATTAATAATTTGGGAAAAAAGTTGGGGTAAGATAGGGAAACAGTGCACCTCTATCCTGGGAAAAAGCTAAAACCTGTATGTGGATTGATGTGAAATAGGTAATTTCTCTGAAACTCAATTTTGAGGGCTTTTCAGCTGGTGGAGCCTTGGGGCCATGAGGCTGAGCCTCAGTAGTACAAGTGTGTTCTCTGCTATTTGAAGTCACTTGAGACCCTGAATCTTCAGGTCTTGAATAGAAATGGCACCAAGTGTACAGAGGGATCTGAACCAGGATTCGGGAAAGTTTGCCTTTTGAACATTAGTTCTATGCAAAGATCTCTGCAAAATCATTCAGATAAATGTGTTAAGAACCTTACATGTTGCATCTGCATTTTGGAGAGTTGACTGAGTATTAGCATTTCAAAAATACTGAAGTTTAGAAACCTACTTATCCATCTCTAACCTAGTGTTTGCAGATGTTATTATGCTATACTCCTCACCCCCCCCCAAATCACTACTAATAAATTGGGGAGAACTAGATATCTGAGGAGAGCCTAACTTCAAACTTAATGATGTAGCCTGCAAATTTGTATAAATATGTGGGTTATGGACTCATATCCAGGCTTAAGCAATTCTAATATTGTGTAGACACCACAAGCTAGAGAATCAGTTTATAAGAAGTACAACTTCAATTATGTTGGTGCACACCAGGAAGCTCCAGAATCCTGCTGAAAAACACTTATTAAACATGAGAGAAAAGCAGTCCCAGGTATGGGAAATAACATGGCGCAAGTTAGATATCTATAAAGATATGAATTTGCTGGGAACAAACAGGCTAAACCAACATTGTAAACAAACAAATGATTGGTTAACTACATATTATTCATAATTACTTTGACCTTTGTCCCATCTTATATGAAAGAATCTACATACTCACTTCTCTAGTCTCATTTGCAGCTAGCGTGGCCATGTCACCCTCTCATGGTCAGTATTACATAAGGGCGAGTTGAAAAACTTGGGAGAAATACCTTGCTGTTCCATCAACAGGGAGAGGTCTCTTGTCTCTTCAAAGTACTCGTGAATGCCTTATCTACCCTCTGGGTAAGATTTGTCTCTAGGAAGTGAGTAGCTAGACCAATTATAATATTGCCTAATTATGGGCTTTTATAAGAAAAATAAACTCTATTTTAAATCCATTATTAGTTGTGTTAATTGAAGCTAAATTGGTATTGTAAATATATTCTAAAGGAAATAAACATCAGATACAGTAATACCTCAGTTCACGAATGCTTCTGTTTGCAAACAATTTGCTTAGCAAACAAAAGTTGGACAAAATTTTGCTTTCATTCACAAATTCTGTGTAGGGTGCCAAACATGACCACAGCCATCTTTCCCGCACAAACACAGTCATCTTCATTGAAATCATAAAACAAATTAAGTTTCTAAACTGAGGTACCATAGTATTTTATGAACTCTACTATTTCAAAACTTGAAGTTTCCAAGTCCTAGTATTTAAGTGGGTATTCTATTTTGAGTATTATGCTAGAAATATAAAAGAAACAGACTTTTTCTGCCCTTAAGAAACTTACATACTGAAAGAGATGATGAGATTTAAACATATAAAATAGAGAATACCTGAAGCATAAATATTTAAAATATATTGTCTTAGTCACTTTCTCCTCTGTGAAACACAATACAGGACACCTGCAACTTAAAGGAGGAAAGGGTTGTTTGGCTCCCATTTCAGTCCATCATTTGCTGTCTTCAAGGCAGGATAGCACGGCAGAGGAACATAGTGGAGGGAAGTTGCTTACAGCATGATAAACAGGAAGCAGAGGGGTCAGGGGAGGAGCTGAGAAGAAAAATACATCCTCCCATGTCACACCCACAGCGACCTGCTTTCCTCACCAGACCCCACCTTGACCCCTGGTATCGAAAAAACAAACACAAAAACAAAAGCCCCACTCTTGAGCTTAAGGCTTTGGGGGAGGCATCCAGATATAAACCATAACATATATAGATTCATGTTGTAAGCTATAAATACTACAATAATTCAAACAAGGGAGAGAACATTGTTGTCTGGATAAAAACGAGCAACAAAATGATGTTTGTATCATTTCATAACATGAAATCATTTTGCCGGTGCATTATAGTTTTTCAGGAAATTTTATTAAATTGAAATATACTTTAACAGTATTGTGGAAAATACATGATATAGATGACATAGAAGAGCAGAAAAACTATCCCTTTGGAGTCTGTACACATATTGGCACATGTATGTGGGGAGTGGTGGAGTGTGGATGTGGACATGCATGAGAGGGAAGTTAACAAGAAACAGTGGCTTGACAAATGATGCAGTGCCTGCTGAGCAAAGTGAAAACGTGAGCTCTGAGACGTCATGAATGGCCGGCAGAATTTGTCTAGAAGAAAAAGAACTGCTGTCAGTTCTTGGGCTAACTGAATGAGATAAAAAATGTAGAGTTCATGGGCCGGGGATTTGGCTCAGTGGTTTCGCTGCCTGCTATGGAAGCTCAAGACCCGAGTTCGATCCCCAATAGAAAAAAAAAATGTAGCGTTCCAGCAGCATTAATATGGGTGTTATAATCTCTTACCTTAGTGGAGAGAAATTATTAGGGCATTATCAAACAAATATATCAAAGTCCTTTAATAATGAGTGCTTGTATGAAAATACTGGCAGTAGGACTGTAGAATGAATTTATCTAAGATATGTTACCAAATAACACTTTCTCCTCCCTTTCTCCTGCTGGTTCTCCCTCTCTCCCTCTGTCATATCTTCTCAGACACTCTTCCTGTTGCACATCTGAGTTCAAGTAGGCATATGTGGTGGATAGAAAAATATATTGTAAGAGCCATTGACCACATGGTTAAGTCCATGACCTCAAACTTCAAGTGCAATACTAGTACTATTTGCAATCCCAGTATATTTCCTTAGTCAATTTATACACTCATTCTTCTAGACTACTTTGTTTCTTCTCTCTCTATGTTTTTTTCAAGTATTAAATTCTTTTATTGGTACATTGTAGGTATACAACACAATTACATTTCTCATTGGGAATTGTACCTTTACATAATTCATCTTGGTTCTTATTTTTTCCCCATTCCTAGCGCTCCCTTCATGCCCTCCACCCTTCCCTATTTACAAAGACTTTATTTCCATTTTTTCCATTTCTCATCATTTTTCCTTTTCCTTCTTTCCTTTCCCCTGCCCCTCCCACTACCCCTACCCCTTTGGACCTTTTCTTCCTATTTTACATTATCAATTATTCATTCGAATCATTGGTACAGTTTAGGTATACAATATAATGACATTCATCATTGGAAATTTGCACCTTTACATAGTCTCTCTTGGTTCTTATTTTTCACCCTTGCCCAGCCCTCCCTTCAACCCCTCCAGTCCTCCCTATTTACAAAGATTTTATTCCTATTTTTCCATTTTCTCATATTAATCCCATTCCCTTCTATCCTTTCCCCTATCCCTCCCACTTCCTTCCCCTTTGCCCCTTTTCTTCCTATTTCACATTACCTATTATACATTTAGACCTTATTTACACTTTCAGTTTCTCACACCAGAGAAACTATTCGGTATTTACACATGTGTGTCCTATTTATTTCACTTAAGAGTATTGCCTCAATGTGCATCCACTTAGCTATAAATGTCTCTAATTTCTCATTTTTTATGGCTGAGTAGTACTCCATTTTTATTAAAAAAACACATTTTCTTTATCCAGTCTCCAGTTGATGGGCATTTGGGCTGTTTCCAAGTTTTAGCTATTACAAACTGTGCTGCTATGAACATGAGTGCACATATATCACTGTGGTATGATTCTTTTAATTCTTTGGGGAAGATCCCCAGCAGTGGAATAGGGGGGTCAAATGGGACTTCCAGTACCTAGTTCTTTGAGGTATCTCCATACTGATTTCCACAGTGCTTGTACCAGTCTACACTCCCACCAGCCGTGGAGCAGGGTTCCTCTTTCCCCACAGCCCCACCAGCATTTGTTATTGGTTGATTTCATGATAGCAGCCATTCTTTCTGGAGTGAAGTGGAATCTCAGCGTTGTTTTCATTTGCAACTCTCAAATGACCAGTGATGTTGAACATTTTGTCATGTATTTATTTGCTATTTCTACTTTTTTTTCTGAGAAATGTCTGTTCATTTCAGATGCCCGTTTTTCAATTGGGTCTTTAAATTTGGGAGGTCTGATCTTTTTAAGTTCTTTATGGATTCGAGATAGTAGACCTTTGTCTGAGGAAGAGCAGGTGAAGATTTTTTCCCACATTGTGAGTTGTCTCTTCACACTGCTGGTGGTTTCTCTTGCTGTGCAGAAGCCTTTTAATAAGAAGAGATCCCATTTGTTGATTGTTTGTGCTAGTTCATGGGCAACTGAGGTTTTGTTCATAAATTCTTTTCCTACACCGATGTCTTCAAGGGTTCTACCTAAGCTCTGTTCCAACTGGTTCAGAGTTTCTATTTGAATATTTAGATCTTTAATCCATTTTGATTTTAGTTTAGTGCAAGGTGAGAGATACAGGTCTAGTTTTAATCTTTGGCAAGTTGAAGCCCAATTTTTCCAGCACCATTAATTAAAGAGGCTATTTTTCCTCCAATGATGGTGTTTGGCTCCTTTGTCAAAGATGAGATGGCTGAGTGTGTCTGGCGTTGTTTCTGCATCTTCTAATCTGTTCCACTGGTCCTCAGGTCTGTTTCTTTGCCAGTACCATGCTGTTTTTATCACAGTAGCTTTGTAGTAGAGTTGCGGGTTGGGGATTGTGATACCCCCTGCCATGTCTCTGTTACCTAGTATTGTTTTGGCTATTCTGGGTCTCTTCTTGTTCCAAATGAATTTTTGGATTGTTTTCTCAAGGTCCATGAAGTATGCTGCTGGGATCTCAATTGGAATTGCATTAACTCTATATAGCAGTTTTGGAAGTATGGCCATTTTCACTCTATTAATCCTTCCTACCCAGGAGCAGGGGATGTCTGTCCATTTTCTGATATCATCTTCAATCTCTCTTTTCAGAGTGCCATAGTTTTCAGAGAAGAGGTCTTTGATTTCTTTCGTTAGGATGATTCCTAGGTATTTCAGTTTTTTGGATGCTATTGTGAAAGGAATTATTTGCCCTATTTCTCTCTCAGTGAGTCTGTCATTTGTGTAGAGGAAAGCTATTGATTTTTGTGTGTTGACCTTGTAACCAGCTACTTGACTGAATTTGGTTATTAAGTCTAGAAGACTTTTGGTGGAGTTCTTGGGATCTTCTATATAGAGTATCATGTCACCTGCAAATAATGACAATTTGACTTCCTCATTACCTATCTTTATTCCTTTTATTTCTTTCTCTTGTCTAATTGCCGTGGCTAATGTTTCCAGAACTATATTGAACAAGAGTGGTGATAGTGGACATCCTTGTCTTGTTCCTGATTTTAGTGTGAAGGATTTCTGTTTTTGACCATTTAGTATGATATTGGCTGTTGGTTTTTCATAGATGGCTTCTATCAGTTTGAGGTAGAGACCATCTATTCCAATTTTTTGGAGGGTTTTTATCATAAATGCATGTTGGATTTTGTCAAATGCTTTTTCTGCATCTATGGAGATAATCATATGGTTTTTGTCTTTGGGTCTATTGATATAGTGTTTTATATTGTTTGATTTGCCTATGTTGAACCATCCTTGCATCCCTGGGATGAATCCCACTTGATCAGGGTGTATGATCTTGATGATCTTCTGCATTCTATTTGCCAGTATCTTATTAAGGAATTCTGCATCTATGTTCATTAGTGAGATTGGCCTATAGTTCTCTTTTTCAGTTGAGTCTTTCTCTGCTTTGGGGATCAAGGTGATGCTTGCTTCCAGGAATGAATTTGGGAGTATTGTTTCCCTTTCAATTTCATTGAAGAGTTTAAACAGTAGTGGCAGCTGTTCCTCTCTAAATGTCTTGTAGTTCACCAGTGAATCCATCAGGACCTGGGCTTTTCTTAGTTGGTAAGTTTTTAATTATGTTTTCAATTTCATTGATTGATATTGGGTCATTTAGAATTTTCAGGTCTTCTTCATTCAACTTTGGTAATTCATATGTATCTAGGAATCTGTCCATTTCTTCTGTGTTGTCCATCTTATTGGCATATAGGTTCTGGAAGTAGGTATTGATGATCCTCTGGATTTCTGCTGGGTCTGTTGTAATTTCACCCTTTTCATTCCTAACTGCATGGATTTGGGCCTTTTCCTTCCTTTTTCTGACAAGGTTGGCTAAGGGTTTGTTAATTTTGTTGATTCTTTCAAAGAACTAACTCTTGGCTTCATTGATTTTTTGTATCATTCTCTTAGTCTCCATTGTATTGATTTCTCCTCTGATCTTTAAAATTTCCTCCCTTGTATGAGCTTGGGGTTGTCCTGCTCTTCTTTTTCTAGAAGCTTGAGGTTCAGCATCAGGTTGTTTAATTGGGCTTATTCTGTTTTCCTAATATGCTTATTCACTGCTATGAATTTCCCTCGTAAGACTGCTTTCATTTTGTCCCATAGATTCCAATATGTTGTATTGTCATTGTCATTTAATTGAAGGAACTGTCTGATTTCTTCTTTAATTTCCTCTGTGACCCATTGGTTATTCAGAAGTGTGTTGTTCAATTTCCATGTGTTTATGAAACTTTTTGAGTTTCTTTTGCTATGGATCTCCAATTTCATCCCACTATGGTCTGATAATATACAGGGGATAACTTCAATTCCTTTGCACTTACTTAAACATGTTCTATGTGTGAGTATGTGGTCTCTTTTGGAGAATGACCCATGCGCAGCTGAGAAGAATGTGTATTCTGATTTTGTGGGGTGGAAGACTCTGTAAACATCTGTTAAATTCATTTGTTCAAGAGTTCGATTGAGTTCTAGTATTTCATTACTTATTTTTAGTCTAGTTGTTCTATCTATTTGTGACAGTGTGGTGTTGAGGTCCCCCACTACAATTGTATTAGTGAATATATGACTTTTCATGTCCATTAGTATTTGTTTTATACAGTTGGGGGCACTAGTGTTTGGTGCATAGATATTTATGATTGTCATCTCTTCCTCTTGGATTCTTTCCTTTACAAGGATGTAGTGCCCTTCTTCCTCTCTCTTAATCAGTGTTGGTTTGAAATCTACTTGATCTGCCAAGAGGATAGCTACTCCTGCTTTTTTTCAGGTTCCTGTCACATAGAGTATTGTTTTCCACCCTTTAACTTTCAGTCTATGAGTTTCCTTTTGAATTAAGTGTGTTTCTTGTATGCAGCATATTGTTGGATTTTGCTTCTTGACCCATTCTGCCAGTCTATTTCTTTTGATTGGTGAATTGAGACCATTAATGTTGATGCTTATAACTGAAATGTATTGACTTGTCATTGCCATGACTTTTTCTTTTTGTTGGGTTCTCCCCCTTGACATTTAATTTCTTGTCATGCCAGATAGTTTCATTCTGCTTTTGTTCTTGGAGTTGTGATCCTCAATGTCTGTTCCTAGGCTATTGTGTAAATTTCTTTGGAGTGCTGGTTTGGTATTCATGAACTTCCTAAGGTGCTCTTTGTCATGAAAGTATCTTATTTCTCCATCCATTTTGAAAGATAGTTTTGCAGGGTACATCAATCTTGGTTGGAGGCTGTTTTCTTTTAGGGCTTGGAATATGTCCCTCCAAGCTCTTCTTGCCTTGATGGTTTGTGTTGAGAAGTCTGCTGTGATTCTGATGGGCTTTCCTTTGTATGTGATTTGTTTCTTTTGTCTGACTGCTTGGAGAACTTTGTTGTTCTGTTGTGTTTCCGGAATCTTAACAATTATATGCCTATGTGCAGATTTTTTTTGATCAAGGCTATTTGGAGTCCTATATGCCTCACTTATCTGTATGTGAAGCTCTTTTCCTGTGCTTGGGAAGTTTTCTGCCATTATTTCTGTGAAGAGATTTTTTATGTCATCTGCACTCTCTCCTGTTTATTCATTGAGCCCAATCAGTCTTATGTTGTTCTTCTTTGCATCATCTAGCAGCTGCTGGATTGATTTCTCATGTTCCCTTATAATTTTGAAGCAATTTTTCTTTTCCTGGTCATTAATTGCAATCTTATCTTCTATATCTGAAATTCTGTCCTCACATTGGCTCATTCTGCTGTGTAGACTTTCAATGGAGTTTTTCATGTCCTGGAAATCTATTTGCATCTGTTTTATGGATTCCATTTGTTTCTTATGTTGGGATTCCATCATGTTCCTCAGATCCTCTCTAGATTTATTAATCATGTCTTGCACTAGGGGCACAATTTCTCCTGTTATCTGAGAAATCATTTCTGACTTCATTTTTTCCAGATCCCCTTTTGTTGCCAGTTCAGTGGGTCCAGGTGGTTGAATATCAGAGTGTTCCATCTCATTTCCCTTTGGGGTTGCTGTAGGTGATCTGGAAGTCTGGTTTTGAGACTTATTTACATGTTTTCTCATTTTGACTGGGGTGGGGGGCTGTTACCGCCTGCACGGATCACCTCCTCTGAGCTGGGTGAGGTGGGACAGGGGCTGGGAGCAGCGGTAGGGATGGTGACCCAAAAGCCCTTTCCTGTGGGCTGGGAGCAGCCGGAGGGATGGTGGCCAGGAAGCCCCTTCCTCTGGACCAGGAGCAGTGGGATGGTGGCTCAGAAGACTATATATTGTTCCAAGCACTTTTCATACACTGTATCATAAGATTCCCTACCAAAACTATAGGGTAGGTATTATACCCATTTTATAGAAGAAACTGAAGCTAAGAGAGGTTAAGCACCTTCCCAAGGTCGCCCAGTCAGATGCAAATTCGAACATGCTTAATCTCTATTAGATTTGTTAAATGAATAAATCAACATTTTTTTACTTTAGAAACCCATAACTTTTTATATTGGGAAGTTTCTGAAGTTAATGCAAATATATCTTTTCTAAGGCAATAGAGCTTGCCTTCCATTGCACAGATAAAGCAGTAAGTTTCCTCTCCTGCTTTGTAAATCCCAGGTAAAGCTTCTTTCTTCTGCACTTCACCTCTTGTTCTTCACAGCTCAGTACTAATCATTAGCCCATAATGCAGTGTAGAATTGCCAACACCATCCCAATGATGTAGTTATTTCCAATTGGCACTTGGGAGCAGTGAGGATAGGAGGCATTACTCAAAGCCAAGAGTACAGATGTTTCTAATTGCTTTCCATTACCAAGAATAACAGCTGTTTACATCTATCAGCAAATAATTCACTAGAGCTCCAGACTATTAAGATAACACACCCCACCTGGTCACCATCACAAGTTGTCAAGGCCAAGATAGAGGCTGCCAGAATCCCCTTCTGCATCTCTGTTCATCAGCTGACAGCATGTGTCACCTTCAGATATCCTTATGCTACCTCACAAGCTCTGGCTTCTTGGTGGCCTGACACATCAAATGGACATATGGATTCTTCATGGCTTTGCAGTAAATGTTTTATGGTTATCTTGCAGCCAAGGGCAGCTGACATGAAAAAGCAAGGGACTTGCAAATGGCCTGATGAAAGAATTTCTACACTTTTTTTCACAGGAGAGGAAGAAGTGTTCTGCTTAGAGGAGTTTTGCAGCTGCAGTGTGCTCAACTTCCTTTAATGCACCAACAAATTGCATTAGGTGATAGATTATGCAGCTCAATGGCATCCCAGGGACATGGGCACATGCTCGGATACAATCCCCAAAATGGACAGACAATGTTAACAGTTCAGCGAACTTTATCACATAGTTTTATTGGCCACAAAAGAATACAAATATTCCAACACATCATAGATATTGGAGTTAAAAAGACCAATAGTACCTCTGTGCCAATGCAACATTGATCCGTACTGCATATTTTTTCCAGCCTCGTTTAAAGTGACTCAGGCAATTAGTCTCTACCATTTTTTCCTAGGGAAGCTATTCCAGAGACTAATACAACTTTCTCTATTCCAGCTTCTCCTGAATTTATGCTGGAAACTGACTTTCGGTGCATTTAAACAAAAATTTTAATCCATGGATTGTTTAACTTATAGACATAGTAGAGTGTCACCTATTTTAAACTATGCAAGTATTTACAAATGTACATAAGCTGAAAATTTTCCTTATGGCTTGGGTTAGTTTAGTTCCAAGGTGCTCACCATTAATTCCTCCCTTCTATGTATTTGTGTGTCATCCCCTCATCAAAAAGTTGATATCCAAGGAGTCCTTCTATCTAGGCTAGCTTTTGGTATTTCTGGCTAATAAAATATGCCAGAAATGCTACTTTGCCAAGGCTTGCCTAATTCTTAAAAGGACCAGCAGTTTCGGTTTCCCTCCTCTTGGAACTCTGCTTTGAGGAAGGTCAAATGCTTTATATGTACCCTACTACCCTGAGGCCCCCTCACTCTAAGAAAGCATAAGGGGGCACTGGGGATTTAGCTCAGTGGTTCCACTGCCTGCCTCACAAGCGCAAGGTCCCGAGTTTGATCCCTGGTACCAAAAGAAAGAAAGAAAAAAAGAAAGAAAGCATAAGGGACACATGTGAAGGAACTGTAAGCAGAACAAGTGATAACAGCCCACCCTGCTCCCAGTGGTGCCAGCCACCCCAGGAGCCCAGTCATCCCTCCATCTCCAGCAGTTCACTCGTCCCAGCTGAGGCTCAGATACTGTGCAGTACAGACAAGCTGTTGTCCAATTACTGACACAAAAAATGGGGGGCAAAATGAATTTTTTAAATTTTGTAAAGCAATGGTAACTGAAACATGGCTCTATCTCACCTTCTGTGACTCTCTTTCACTTCCTTAACATTACTTGACAACAATGGTGACATAACTCCCAAGAAAAAAAATCTCCCTTTTAAATCATAATTCATACAGTAAGTATGATTGTAATTTCTAAACAAAGAAATACAAAAGGCGAGTATTCATAATGCACATTACTCATTCCCTTTTCCTCTAAATCTGTGCCTCACTCCATTGTCAACAAGGAGTTTATTTGCATAGCTTTGCCCACAAAATAAGTTATTATGTATTTGAGATCTCTGTTATGCCACAAGATATCAATTCAATTTGTTGTACTTAGTTTTTCTGGTCTAAATTCATACCTGAGGTCAGTATAGTTTGAATTAAAATAAAATTCTTATTTTCTTCCAGGAAATTTGGTTCTTTTAATCAACTCCAACAACTTTGGAAAATCATAAAATTTTCTTTTCACAACACCAAATATAAATGTATAGATGATATTGGGGAAAGTACTAGTTTTGAAACCTTAAAAAGTATTACTTACAACAGATCTTCCTTTTAAAATACAGCCTTGGGGGAAAAAAAATACAGCCTTGGGGCTGGGAATTTAGCTCAGTGATTCCACCACCTGCCTCAAAAGCACAAGGTCCCGAGTTCGATGCCTGGTACCAAAAATAAATAGATAAATAAATAAAATAAAATACAGCCTTATTTGTGTAGATATTATATATTCGGGGTATATATATTAAATGTTTGTGCTGTATATATATGTATGTGTGTATACATGTATATAAATTTTAGTTGGCAATAGTTATACTTTAACAAATATATATCATCCTTTCAGTCACTTTATTATTTATTGGCTTATTGGTCACTGTTTATTTGTGTATTGGTCATTAAAGAGTATTTATTGGACTGGGTCTAGCTCACCATTCCAGCATCCCAACCACATGCCCTACCTGATTCTTGGAAAACTAGCCTAACATTGTGAATTTCCCTTTTCTTCTAAAATATATTATCCTAGTATAGTCTTACTCTATTTTCACACCTCACTTATCACTTGCACATTAGCCAAATAGACTTATATAACCTAATTCCTATTCTACAATATTTTTAGCATAAAATTTAGTGTTCCAACATTACTTAAGTAAAAAATGTTTTCTTAGTTTCCTCTAACTCTGTAACAAAATTAGGGAACAGATAGCTACCTCCCACTCAATAACTTTAAGGTACTGAAGTACAGTATTAACTCACTATCTAAATTGCAAAGAATTATGTCCCTAATTAAATTCCATCATTTGGCCATAGCCCAAGTTTACTTGAACCATTAAGAAATCATGCCATCAGACCTCCCACATTTAAAGACCCAATCCAAAAGTGGACATCTGAAATGAACAGACATTTCTCAGACAAAGAAGTAGAAATAGCAAATAAACATATGAAAAAATGTTCAACATCACTGGTCATTCGAGAGATGAAAATGAAAACAATGCTGAGATTCCACCTCACCCCAGAAAGAATGGCTGCTACCATGAAATCAACCAATAACAAATGCTGGTGGGGCTGTGGGGAAAGAGGAACCCTGCTCCACTGTTGATGGGAGTGTAAACTGGTGCAACCACTGTGGAAATCAGTATGGAGATACCTCAAAGAACTAGGTACTGGAAGTCCCATTTGACCCAGTTACTTCCCTGCTGGGTATCTTCCCCAAAGAATTAAAAGAATCATACCAAAGTGATATATGTGCACCCATGTTCATAGGAGCATAATTTGTAATAGCTAAAACTTGGAAGCAGCCCACATGCCCATTAACTGGAGACTAGATAAAGAAAATGTGTTTTTTATATAAAATGGAGTACTACTCAGCCATAAGAAATGAGAAATTAGAGACATTTGTAGCTAAATGGATGTACATTGAGGCGATACTCTTAAGTGAAATAAATAAGACACACATGTGTAAATACCTAATAGTTTCTCTAGTGTGAGAAAGTGAAAGTGTAAATAAGGACTAAAAGGTATAATAAGTAATGTGAAAGAGGACGAAAAGGGGCAAAGGGGAAGGGGAATTGGGAGGGGTAGGGGAAAGGAAAGAAGGGGATGGAATTAATATGAGAAAAAGAAAAAATGGAAATAAAGTCTTTGCAGACAGGGATGGGTGGAGGGTTTGAAAGGAGGTCAGGGGAATGGGGAAAAAATGGAAACCAAGATGAATTATATAAAGGTGCAAATTTCCAATGATGAATGTCATTACACTGTATACCTAACATGTACAAATAAAATTCATTTTAAAAAAATGAAAAAAAGTAGTTTCTCTAGTGCAAGAAACTGAACATGTAAATAAGGACTAAAAGGTATAATATAATGTGAAACAGGAAGAAAAGGTGCAAAGAGGAAGGGGAAGTGGTAAGGGTAGGGGAAAGGAAAGAAGAAAATGGAATTAATGTGAGAAAAATGTAAAAATGGAAACAAAGTCTGTAAATAGGGAGGAATGGAGGGGTTGAAGCGAGGGCAAGGGAATGGGGAAAAAATAAGAAGAGACATTATGTAAAGGTGCAAATTTCCAATAAAAAAAAAGAAATCATACTATTTAATTTGCAGAAGAAAATATATGTTTTGTTTGTTTTTACAAAAAGAAAAATTCAAGGTATCCCTGATTATTCCATAACATAGTTCAATTTAGAAAGAGAAAATATTCCTTATGCAATGATTTGACTTAAATTGAGATCTTCAAAGTAAAGATGTCTAAGATGTTTAGTCACTTGTTTTGGAGTCAATTTTTCCTTTGAAATTAAAAAATGGGCTTACTTACTTCCACTTTAATAAAATAGAGGCCCTCTACTTACTAATTGCCCAGTCTTCACACTTGATCTTAGCCAAAAGGCCAAAAAGCAATAATTTCCCAGTCTTGATAAAATAAAGAACTGCTTTCCAGCACTAAGGGAAGTTGAGCACAGGAGGATCACAAGTTCAAATCCTGCCTGGGCAACTTGTCAAGATTCTGCCTCAGAGAGAAGAGAGAGAGAGAGAGAAAGAGAGAGAGAGAGAGAGAGAGAGAGAGAGAGAGAGAGAGAGAGAGAGAGAGAGAGAGAGAGAGAGAGAGAGAGAGAGCACCCCAGTACCACAAAGAAAAGAAAAAACAAAAACAAAAACCTCTTCTCAGTGATAACTTTGGGCTGGGTTCACAAGCAGGGAAAGTTCTAGTTATCAGCCTCCTTCATAGTTTTCATTCACTTCTGGATAACTTTTCCCTCAATTTTTCATTAATACTAAAGTGATCTTTAAAAGATCTAATGAAATAAAAGATAATTTATACATGAACTTATTGTGAAATCTGTAAATGCCTAAATTGCTACTATATGCTAATTCTTACTCTGTTGATAGATGAAGACCTAAGTTTATATCACAGAGCTAAGTTTATATCACAGACCTAAGTTTACATCGCATAGTTTTTCAAATGTTTTATGTGGAAATAATTATAGATTTACCAGAATTTTCAAAAACATTACAAGGAGTTCTATGGATCTTCCACCCATATTTACTAATGCTCCAAAGATTTTCAAATTTCCCTTTTTCCACTGTCCATGTTAAAACATCTGAGGATAAGTATATTCTTCATAAACATGACAAAGTTGCTCTCACATTTGTCTTCAAGGGCTGCCGGGGAACAGCTAATTATTAATTAGACTGCAAGTAGAAGGATGCTAATGTAGTACTGGAGAACATACTTCCTCGCAGGCTGGCATGATATGGCATGCGAGTTGGCATGCAGTGTTATATGAACATATGGCAGGCAGAAGCTGCTGTTTCCTCCCAGGAAACAGCCATGGAGACGTCAGCTCCCACAGTATTGAAGACACACACCCTAAAACTCTCCAGTGCTGCTGAGGGCTTGGTACATGCCACTTCCCAGTCCTAGGAGTGAGAGATAACTCTACCTGTGGGGCATGCCAACTGGAGAAACTGAATATCTGTTTCCAAGAGGAGGAAGACACATAACAGAAGTTCTCACCAAAGCTTCAATCTAGGGATAATGTAGGGCACTGGCATCTGCACTTAGGAGATTTCACCATAAAGGAGCTTCACCTGGGAAGACATGAACAATTCAGGGGCTTCAGCCCTTTGTCTTCAATTGTGTGCTAACAGCCAGAAGGAACTTTCAGGTTCTACAGCCTTCATTTTATGGTGCAGAAGACAGGAACATTACAGGACTTGTCCAAATGTAGAGGGGCTGAGTTTAGATGATTATTCCAGGCTGTCCACTTCTCTAGCATTCCTCTGCTGATGTAGTCCATCCTTCATTACACGAAGCCTCTTCCCAAGTGCAATGGTCTTCACTCTGAAAATTCATCTAACTTTCATTTTCTTCATTCTGTTCTCTATGGCAGTAAAGTTTGTTCAGTATGTAATAAGATACATATTTTTGAAGATTATTATTAAATTTCTCTCATCTTTCCTTTAAGTTTGCTGTTACAGTGAAGTTGTTTTAGGAACATTGTGATAAAAGCCTTTGTGTTTATTATTTATATCTTCTTAAAGCACTTATATTTGCTTAACATATAACCAAAATATGTGGCTGAATTATCCTAAACAAACTATTGTATAAATATAAGTTAAACATGCTTTCTCTCTTTCAATGTTCTTTTTTGACATTAAAAATATTAATTTAACATTAAAATATATCTTCTTTTGGCCAAAGTATTATTTCAACATGTAAGCACTATAAAATTAGTAATAAAATTTATAAATTTTTTGTACCAAGTTTTGGAAATCTGGTGTGTATTTTACACTATTCCTGACAATCACTTGAGGTGTAATTTTTATTTTAATGAACAGTTTGAAATTCATCATTTGGAATACATTATTTCAGAAGACTTTGGTAGAGAAATTTATCACTGCAAGAACAAAGCCCTAATTACACTCCTAATAAATGTACTCTTTCCCTCTTCGTGGACCCTACTTGTACTGCCAAATGGAATGGGGACTCAATAAAGCTGTTAGAGAATGGAAAGGGAGGATCCTCACTGGTAAAACTATACCCTCAGAATCAGACAGCTTCTCTCCTAGGGTTCACAATTGACCAAAATATTCAGAAACTCATCTATATTATATAAGCATCAATCCAAGTTATTTATCATATCCATAGTTTACCTCCTCTCTTTCTTTTGCTTTCCAATAGAAGGTCTATATGCTATTTTTCCAAAGACTAAAATCTAGGCCTTGGGATGGATTTCAGATGCTGTTGTAGGCTTAAGTTTTTGATGGCTTGTGTCATTTGGGGTGGAATGTTAATTTGGTTGGCTTTGGTATCCACCCAGGGAATTGGTGGAGCACAAGACCTCGGAGCCTGTGTCTCTTCCTTTCCACTTTCCTCTCTTTTCCCAGTCCTGTTTCTTCTGCTTGCTGATTGCTATAATCTGAGTAGCATTGCCTCACCATGCCTTTCTGCTATGATGTTTTTTGCCTTAGAGCAGCTGACAAGGGAACTGAATCCCCTTAAAATGTAAGCCATATTAAACCTCTCCTCTGTTAAGTTGTGGGTGTTGGATATTGTGTTCCAGCAAGGAGAAGGTTGACAAGTACATGGATTGAAAGAAATCTGAATCTTATGTAGTTATCTTTGTAGAAGATGTGAATTACAAAATTGTTGTGACTAGCTCTGTTACATAATTATATCCCAATATTTATTTTCTTCTTACAAGGATTTCTGTGAATTTCTTCTTTCTGGTCTCCACAAAGTCACACAGCACACAGGAATACATTCCCAAGTGGAAATATGGTATTACCTTATGTGTTTTATAATTGGGAGAAAATAGAGACCAAGTTCTATCCCTGAATACAATATGGTTTCATGATAGTGGTTAACAAGGAAGAAAAAGCTTTGCTTCAGGCAGAAGTGGGAAAAATTGAGAAGGAATTCTTTCATAAGAAAGGGAAAATTGAAGCAATGTTTTTTCTACTAGTTAAGTATTATTTTAGGAACGACACTCTTCTACACAGAGGCTTTATCTCAGGGAATGACTATTTTCACTAACTCATTCAACAAACACATAACGAGTTCCTTTCTGTTTATATATATGTATATATATATACACACACATATAAACACATGGAAAATGAGTAAGATGTAGACTCTAAAATTACATTAATTTTTATATGCATTCTGTCGATTTGGAATTTATATTTGATGTTGTGTGAAGCTACTGTATTATCCTGAAGTTTCAGTGTGGAATCAGATATAGAATTATGAAAACAAAGTAGGTTTTTGCCTTTTCATTTTTTAGGAATAATGGCTATACAGTTGAGAAGTGAAATCTAAGAAAAAGTGAAGGAGTTTCAAAAAAGGACCAGATTCTCAGAGCTAGATGAGTTAGAACTTAAAAAGTTATATGATAAGCAATATCCTTCATTCATACGAATATGGCATCTTATTACTTACCTTCAAAGGCTTGTTAATTTAATTATGTAAAGGAATTTTGTAAAATAGGGAGAGGGGATCTTTACCAAACCAGTGCTCAATTACCTTGACAATGTATTTGATATTTGTATTGGTCAGCTCTCCTGTTGCTGTGACAGAATATCTGATATCCACAACTTAAAGGAAGAGAGATTTATTTTGGTTCATGGTTTCAGTCTGTGTTTGGCTGGCTGCAACATAGAAACATCATGGCAGAAGGAATGGCAGGGGACAGCTGCTCATGTCATGGCATCCAGAAGACAGCAGGAAAAACCCAGAGGAAGGGGCTGGGGCTCAGATAGTTTTCAGAGTCATGCTGCATGACCCACCCAGTCACACCCAGAGATGTGCTTTCCTAATTTTGTAAGCATTCCTCAAACAAATCAAATGACAATTAGGATTAATCATCATGATTTTCTAAAGGGTTAAATAATTTTATTAATTTTTTATCTGTCCCCAAAAGGTCTTACATGTTTTGCTAAATTGCTTTACACGAAGGTATAGATTCTGCTCTTTTATCAGCTACAGAAACTCAGAACAGCTAATCCATTTTATAGTAATTAATCAAAGCAAGAATACCTTCCAAATCTTTTGAGTCTTGCTTATAAAACTTGTCCTTTTAGTCTTATTCTTGCTTTTAAGGAGAACACATTTAAAAGACTAGAAAATATAGTGAAAGCCAACAGATAGTGGTAAGTTCTTAAAGACTTATCTGTACCACTTGGAAGAGGTAAGCATATAGTACCATAAGAGCTGCTGACAATGAATTCCATCTCACTGTGATTACAAGATTCTGTAGGAAGAATTTGGCCCAGTAAAAGCTTCCCTTTCCCTTTCTTCTTTCTTTTTCTTTTCTTTTTCCTTTTCTTTCTCTCCCATCTTTATTTTTCTTTCTCTTTATTCCTCCCTTCATTTCCATTTCTTGGAACTCTTCCCCATTGACTACCTTTTTTACCAACCTCAGCTCCTAACATGAACTCTATCCAATTTTCCAGTTGTAGGGATTTCAGTTCTTTCTTTAACCACTTTTCTCGAATGCTTTACTTTTGTCTCTCATTATCTCCTATCTGAACTTTAAGGTCATTCTCTATTAGAAATTTCTCATCCTGTCTTATCCTTTTCAAATTTTTCCTCCACTCAGTGTCCAGTGAGTGATCTATGCAATGAACATCTGACTATGTTGTTTTCTTTCCTTTTTAAAAGTCATAATTATTAACACATATTAATTGTACAAAGTATGAGTTTTACTGTGACATTTCTAAACATATATTGTGCTTTGATCATGCCCAGCCTCCCTTCTACCCTGTCTCCCCTCTCGTATTTCCCCTTTCTCCCACCTCCCCTAATCCTCTTGCTCATCCCTAATAGTTCTTCTTCTACACTCAGGTCATCTTTTATATTGTTTAAACATCTATCATTCCACATTACCAAAAGAAGGAAGTAAAGTTTCCTAATATGGTATACAAGGCCTGAGTTAACCCGTGTCTACCTCTTCAATTCCATGTCTCATTTTCTGTACATTGAATTCTCTTCCCCTAAATTACCTTTCTTTGTGTTGCTATCTTAGGTGGCAATACACATGCATATTTCTTTGCCTGAAAAACTCCTAAGTAATCCAATAGGATGTCTCTCCAGAGTTAACTCTGCCTGGAAACTTTCTGGACCCTTCCGAGCATAATGGTGGTGTTTTTCCTGTGTTGTATCTTGAGTTCACCTCTATCATATAATAACATGTCATACCATACATAACTCCATACCATATCATACCATACCTTATTATTTCTCTTTTTTAATTTGTCTGTTTGAGATCTAGACTGTCAAACACTTGAAAGCTGGTAGTCACATCTTAATAATACTTACATCCTAAATATCCTTTAGAGTAGGTGTCTTCATCTATTTTGATGCTGTAACAGAATACTTCAGATTAAGTAATTTATAAAGAACAAACTTTTTTCTATCATAGTTCTGGGGTCTGGAAAGTTCAAGATCAAAGTGCTGACATTTGTTGTGGGCCTCTTGCTGTGTCCTCACATGGAGGGGAGGCAGAAGAGCACACACGAGAGAGAGAGAGAGCCCATTCCCACAAGCCCTTTTCATAGTGTCATTAATCCATTCATTAGGGTAGAACCCGTGGCTATAACCTGAACACTTCTCCATTGACCCCCCTCCACTACTGTGGCATCAAAGATTATGCTTCCAAGACATGAATTTTGGGGACACATTCAAACCACGGTACTAGGTTCTCAATAAATATTTGTTCTGTAATAAAAGCATAAATGATGATTATCACAATAGTAATATATATGTGCCAGGCACTCCACTAAGTGCTTTGTATGAATGCTCTCACTTAATTTCCTCAATAAATCTCGATGTTCACTACCTTGAGGCATAAAGTAAATGTGTAACTGGTTTAGGTCATAGATTTAGTGAATGGTGGAGCCAGGGTTATAATAGTCTGACCTAAGTGCTCTGCTAAGCTGAACTAAATTTTGCCTAAATTCTGGCTTCTTGATTTAACTCTGCAACTTGACTGACTCCTTGAATTCTATTTCCTCATCTTGAAAAGGGAGTGATAATCTCTTTTCTATGTACACAAAATGGTTGCTACTGCCCGTTATTCAATGTCTCTGAACCTTCCCCTCCACAAACAAGGATGGAGGGGCCCTATAAACAGCTCCCTGTTCCCTAGTATCCAGATCTCACAAAACCCATCCTGGCTCTGCCAGGGCATTATATGCTCCATTTGGATATAATACTACAGACTGCCTTAGTGGTTGCTGAGGTACTGAGTCTCACTATGCTCTTTCATATTTCTTACAGATTCATTCTTTTAATGAATATGTACTGAACACTTTGACTTGGGATACATCAGGGAACAAAGGGTGAAGATATCTGACTTTGAAAAACTTACATTCTATTAGAGGCAACAGAAAATACAAAGCAAACATAAGAGCTGGGCAAATTATATAGATTAGAAAGTGATGTTGTGGCCATCTCAACACTAGGTCATCACTTTGATACTCTAATGGTCATTCTTGTGTTTGAATGCCCAATGCTTGCCAGAACCTCTGGACCCTCTGTGCTGAGGAGTAGACATGTAGTCCAGGACAGGTTAATTAAATGTCATTTCCCCGGGATGTGACCCTTGAAGGAAAGAGTGATGCAAAGATGGAAAGTTGTTGACACTCATTCTTCCTGGTATTAGGAGATACTACCTTTTCTTCCTAGAATTTAGGACCCACCCTGGCTCTTATCCCTTCTGAGTCTGTTGTTTTCCCTCCAGCTTTTCCTTGGATCATGTAAAATGTCCCATATCCTTTTAGTATACACTTTTTCCTATTACATTTTCTCCATTAGTTTCTGTTTCTTGTAACTAGAGAACTCTAGTATAGAGACTGAGCCCTGTGAATTGCACAAAAAATGTAGTATCTACCCAGGAACAATACTTGGTTCCAATATGGCAATTTGTTAATATTAACTGATATAACACATGTGCACTGGGTGGACTGAGTAAAGCATTCATATGATACATGATGGATACAAAGAAAGTTATAGGACTACAGTGGAGAAGGCCTTGAAATACAAATCAAAGTCATCATTCTTGGCTATTGGGAGTTGTTGAAAGTTTCTCTGTGAGG
This sequence comes from Heterocephalus glaber, assembly GCF_053883595.1. NCBI lineage: Eukaryota > Metazoa > Chordata > Mammalia > Rodentia > Bathyergidae > Heterocephalus > Heterocephalus glaber. The sequence continues at coordinate 15,211,980 of NW_028258303.1, forward strand.
TTGCAGCATGGGATGGGTAAGGAAGTGAGAGAGGGGGAAGAGTGTTTTAGAAAGGGTGTCTAAACTGGAAGGTAAATCACTAACACACACCCACACTTTTCATGTCCTGGCCCAAATGTTTACCTGGATGAACTCACTAACTCATTGCAAATATCTAGGAAATGGGTACCATCATTTTTCCCACTTTACAGGAAAGGAAACAGAGACACAGACTGGCTAAGCAGTTTACCCACGGTCAGACAGCTATCAAGAGGCAAAAGTGGAATTAAAACCTAGGAAGACTGTCTGAAGAGCCCAGGTTTCAGTCATTACACTGCGCTGTCTCTGGAGTGTGGTTGTGCAGATGGGAAGAAAAAATATTTTCAAGGAGACAGTAAAGAATGCAAGTCATAAGGCTCTGGGCTGTAGTAGCAGCTGAGAGAATGAGGGAGAAATTGGTAGTTTGCATTGGCCTTCCTAGATGTGTGTTCATACTGAAGAAAAATCAAGGCTCTTTAATTAATTATCCAATAATTTATCATTAATTTCACAAACTTTTATTGAGTGCCTATCAAATATGATGAAGTGCTGTATTTGCTAAGGAGACCGAGATGAACAAGATGGACAAATTCTTCATTGTTTTCAAGGACATGCTCTACTAGGAGGGAACTGACAATCAGCACATACATTTTTTTTTGTATTAAATTCTTTTATTGGTACATTGTAGGTATACAACACAATTACATTTCTCACTGGGAATTGTACCTTTATATAATGCATCTTGGTTCTTATATTTTCCCCATTCCTAGCCCTCCCTTCATGCCCTCCACCCTTCCCTATTTACAAAGACTTTATTTCCATTTTTTCCATTTCTCAGCATTTTTTCCTTTCCCTTCTTTCCTTTACCCTGTGCCTCCCACTACCCCTACCCCTTTGGACCTTTTCTTCCTATTTTGCATTATTGATTATTCATTCTAATCATCGGTACATTTTAGGTATACAATATAATGACATTCATCATTGGAAATTTGCACCTTTACATAGTCTCTCTTGGTTCTTGTTTTTCACCCTTGCCCAGCCCTCCCTTCAACCCCTTCAGCCCTCCCTATTTACAAAAATTTTGTTCCTATTTTTCCATTTTCTCATATTAATCCCATTCCCTTTTATCCTTTCCCCTAGCCCTCCCACTTCCTTCCCCTTTGCCCCTTTTCTTCCTATTTCACATGACCTATTATACATTTAGTCCTTATTTACACTTTCAGTTTCTCACACCAGAGAAACTATTTGGTATTTACACATGTGTGTCCTATTTATTTCATTTAAGAGTATTGCCTGAATGTGCATCCACTTAGCTATAAATGTCCATAATTTCTCATTTTTTATGGCTGAGTAGTACTCCATTTTATAAAAAAACCACATTTTCTTTATCCAGTCTCCAGTTGATGGGCATTTGGGCTGTTTCCAAGTTTTAGCTATTACAAACTGTGCTGCTATGAACATGGGTGCACATATATCACTGTGGTATGATTCTTTTAATTCTTTGGGGAAGATCTCCAGCAGTGGAATAGCAGGGTCAAATGGGATTTCCAGTCCTGGTTCTTTGAGGTATCTCCATACTGATTTCCACAGTGCTTGCACCAGTCTACACTCCCACCAGCAGTGGAGCAGGGTTTCTCTTTCCCCACAGCCCCGCCAGCATTTGTTATTGGTTGATTTCACGATAACAGCCATTCTTTCTGTAGTGAAGTGGAATCTCAGCATTGTTTTCATTTGCATCTCTCAAATGACCAGTGATGTTGAACATTTTTTCATGTTATTTATTTGCTATTTCTACTTCTTTGTCTGAGAAATGTCTGTTCATTTCAGATGCCCATTTTTGGATTGGGTCTTTAAATTTAGGAGGTCTGATCTTTTTAAGTTCTTTATAGATTCGAGATAGTAGACCTTTGTCTGAGGAAGAGCAGGTGAAGATTTTTCCCCACATTGTGGGTTGTCTCTTCACACTGCTGGTGGTTTCTCTTGCTGTGCAGAAGTTTTTTAATAAGAAGAGATCCCATTTGTTGATTGTTTGTGCTAGTTCACGGGCAACTGAGGTTTTGTTCATAAAATCTTTTCCTACACCGATGTCTTCAAGGGTTCTCCCTAACCTCTGTTCCAACTGGTTCAGAGTTTCTATTTGAATATTTAGATCTTTAATCCATTTTGATTTTAGTTTAGTGCAAGGTGAGAGATACAGGTCTAGTTTTAATCTTTGGCAAGTTGAAGCCCAATTTTTCCAGCACCATTTATTAAAGAGGCTATCTTTCCTCCAGTGAGGGTGTTTGGCTCCTTTATCAAAGATGAGATGGCTGAGTATGTCTGGCGTTGTTTCTGCATCTTCTAATCTGTTCCACTGGTCCTCAAGCCTGTTTCTTTGCCAGTACCATGCTGTTTTTATCACAGTAGCTTTGTAGTAGAGTTGCAGGTTGGGGATTGTGATACGCCCTGCCATGTCTCTGTTACTTAGAATTGCTTTTGCTATTCTGGGTCTCTTCTTGCTCCAAATGAATTTTTGGATTGTTTTCTTGAGGTCTATGAAGTATGCTGCTGGGATCTCAATTGAAATTGCATTAAATCTATATAGCAGTTTTGGAAGTAAGCACATACATTTTTAAAAATTCAGGTAGGGATAATTTTGAAACAGAGTGATTAGGGTCTGATTTCATAGACTGGATATCTCAAAAGCCCTCTGAGAAATTGACACATATATAATGAGGAACTTCATCCCCATTACTTGGCCCCCAGAGCCTAGAGTCCTTAAATACTTGTTGGATGGATGAAAGAAGTGATTTAAAAAACTAGGAAAACAAGGAGTTATATTTTTCTAAAATTAATAGGACAGTGCAAGAAAGAAACAAAGCTTTCAGAGATCTGAATGATGGGAAGGAACCAACCCACCAAAGACCTGGGACAGTGTGTCCCCAGAGGAACCAGCACATACAAAAGCTCCCAGGGAAAAATGAGCTAGGCATGTTTGAAGAACTAAGTAAGGCAAGTGTGTCTGGGATGTGTTGAGGAAAGAATATAAAGAGTTGAAGATAAAGAAGTAAACAGACTGCAGATCCAGGGTCCTGGATTGTGGGGGTTAGAGGTTTTAATCTGGAAGTTTCAAATGGAGCAGTTACATAATATAAATTCTGTTTTAAGGAAAGTCATTCTGGCTAGTGTGTGAAAAAGTAATTCCAGCATAGCAAGATTAGAGACCAAGTAATATGTGAAGACAATGGTAGTGGTCCAGCTTGAAGCTGTAGAATTTACGGATTTGGAAGTATTTGGGAATAGAATTGATAGGACTGATGGATTAGTATAAAATAGAAAAGAAAGAGAAGAATTTCTAATAATTGCCAGAAAAATTAGGTAGATTGTGGGATATATATATAAACATATATATATATATTAAAAAACAAGAGGAAGACAAATCTTGTAGGTCTTAGAAATTATGTGTGAGGCATATTAATAAAAGTTTCTATTCATACTAGAAATTAAAGTGAAAATATCAAGGTCAACTGGATCTAAAAGTCAATTTTAAATAAAATTTAAGGCTAGAGTAATAAGCCCCAGAATCACTGGACGTTTGGATATTCTCCAAAGCCATGGACCTGGGTGAAATCACCTAGAGAGAAGGTAGAGATCAAGAAGAAAATGATCCCCTGCCTTAAATCCTGAGACTTTCCACTATTTCAGATCTAGCAGAAAATAAGAGCCCTCAAGGGAATAGCCAATAAGGTTAGCAGAAACACCAGCAAAGTGAAGTATTTGAGAGTCAAAAGTAGCGAGGCTTCCCAAGAAGACAAAATGGTTAACATGAGACGTTTAAATTTAAAGCAAATTTAGTACAATAAAAGACACATTGCCAAATTTTGCCCCCTCAAAATAGGCACCTCTGAACATCCCACTTTCTGAAGCAGTTCTAGAAGTTCTCTTTCATGAGTGTCTTTAGTTGCACTGTCATGGTTGGCTTGATGTCCTGAATCCATTCAAAACATTTACCTTTCATGGTCATTTTGGACTTTGGCGAAGAGCCAGAAGTCAATCCGTGTCAGGTCTAGTGAACAAGGTGGATGAGGATGCACCATAATGTTTTTAAGAGCCTGCCTTCCTGTTGCATGGCACTCAGCCGCAGCATTCAGTATATTTTGATCATACCTCATGAAGACACTCAGGAAAGAGGACCTCCAAAACTGCTTCCGAAAGTGGTAAGAACTATGGAATAAGTGTGTTTGGTGTGAGAGGGGATCTTTTGAGGGGGGATTAATGACAACCTGTGTTTTATTGTAATAAATATTTTTAACAATGTAAATATTCACTGTATATTTGGATCACTTCTTGTATGTCCAATGCCACTGAACGTTTGTGAAATTGAGATCAGAGGTGTTATTGGTGGATGTGAAAATTGGTGATCTCGGTGAGCAGCCCAGTGAATGGTGAGGCAGAAAGCCTGCTGGAGTGGTTGATGACCAAATGGAAGGTGGTACAAGAGATGAAAAGATTACAGACAACCTTTTCAAGAAATGTCTCTGTGACTGGGGTAGGGTAATGGAACAGTAGAGAGTGGAATGTTAAGATTTTTTGTTAATGTACACAAGTAAAGGTTGTTTTTTTTAATACCACTGCGAATGAGCCAATAGAGAGGGGAAATTGATAATGTAGTATAAAAAGTTTAACCACAGCAATAAATGTTTTTGAGGTGACTGGGGATGGTGTAGGGTGCAGTGGAGATGGGCTTTGAGAGGAAAGGCACATCTTCCACTGAAATTGGCAGAAAGGCAGAGATTATACTAAAAAATTCAGATAGATGGATAGATTTAGTGTTGGGAAGGTTAGGAAATTTCTGTTTCATTTTTTCTATTTTAAAAGAAAGGCTCAGGCAAGGTTTTAAGTATGGATGACTAGGAAAAGAGTGGTATGCTTTGATTCTAAACATAAAAAAAAAAAGAGTTCAGTTAGGGGGGAACAGAGCTAAGGCATCAAGCTCTTAGAAAATCTAACAACTTTTATTCACTTGTGGAAATCACCAGTCACACTAATTCAAAAAAATCCAAAGAAGGTTGTGAGGAGAGGCTGCAGTCCCATGTACTTTTCAGGGCAGTAGTGTTCCACCAAAGTTAACACTAAACTATGGCTCTTGAGGAGTACAAGACAAAGTGAATCAGTAAAAAGTGGCCTCATCTGAAAAATGCCTATTTCATTCTTCAGTGGAACTGTGACTTTCATAAACTATCTTTCCTTGGCAGGGCATAAACTTTGAGTCCCTGTCTATCAATCAAACGTGTTTCAAGAGTATCAGGTTTATGTGAAAAAAATCTGCAGTCTATCACCATTGATAACATCATCTAACATAACAGATTCATTTACTGTAGTTTCTTAAAGAATGGTTAATGTCTTAAAACATGCAACTGAATGTTAAAGTATTGGTTAGGAGGTTGGTGATCACTTTTGTGCATTCTTAGAAAAAGTTCTTGTACAGTTTTAATCGAGTACATTTAGAATGAGTTGGCTGTTAATCTAATCCTGTTTGCAGCATTGGGCAGAGCCAGTAGATGGTGGTCTTAAGTTGCAAGTTGCTTTTACACTAGCACCTGTCAGTATGGGAAATAACTACTACTTTGCAGAAAATGTCAAAATTCCCTTTTCTATTAATCAGCTGCTATAAATTGGAAGAAGATGGTGGATGAGAGTTTCTGAGGCGGCCTATTAATTGTTTATTTTTCAGAGGCATACTTCTCTTAAAAATACACACCCACACAAATTCATGACAATACTTAAAATTATGCCATGCTTTTATCAGATCTTTAGCCATTGTTTGTCTTCTCTTCAAAAATGCAAGAAAATTTTAATTTCCAAATTAAAATTCTGTCTGTTGGAATTCTAAAACATCAGGAACAAACTGTAAGCTGCAATAACCAAAATAAGGCATCTACTTAACATTTTGTTGTTAAATACACTGGAGAGATTCAATTGCAAGAGTATTTCAATATCTTGTAATTATCCAGACTGACTAGAATTAAAGCCTTTGGAAATTAATTTTGAGTTGAAATATTAAATTAACTAGAATGTTTTATCATAATGGCATAATTTAAAACTAACTAAAAATAGCATTAATAATAATCATGATCACTCTCCTTTCATTAGAAGAGGTGATTTAGCACTAAATTATTAAATGATCAAATTTACAGTGCCCAAGTTAGTAAAGATTTTGTAGTAGTGTAAATCATGTGACATGATTTCTATCCATTGATTGTAGCAAATTAGTCACCATAGTAAATTTTAGAAGGTATTAATAATGCAAACACTTCAGTGTAGGGAGCTTCATTAGAATGATACTACATATATTCTTAATATTTGATTTTTTTCTTCTCAGAAGTATACTATATAACTGCATGGGGAGCAGAGATGGACAATTACATGAACAAAAGAAAAGGGTAAGCCTTTTATTTTTATATGCCTATGATTTATGAAAAGTGATTTCTGCTTCCTAACATTAACCTTTGTCCTCTTTTTATTCAATAATCTGATTTTACTCTGAAATTGTACCTTTTTTTAAGCAGAACATACATCGCTCATTTTCTTTAATAATTCTCAGATCAATTCAATTTAAGAGAACTCTACCGACCCCAAATGGCAAGAAACGATTTGTTTCTAAATTTTAAAATCACACTAATGTATGTACACATGATTTTGTTCATAATTGAATTATATAGATTAACTTACAAGTTGTGAAATGGGAGTGCCACCTAAAATAGACAACAAATACATATTGAACACTTGGGCCAGTGAAGGTGGATTGGTGATAAGGGGAAGAGGGATTTGCTTTATTTGTTTTTTATGTGTCTTTAAGAAAGATTTTTTTTAAAAGATGTTCTGAAGTATATGTGTTAAATGCCCTCCATGAATATAATTTTTAGTATCTGATCCATATTTTAGAAAGTTATCAGGGCTGAGAATTCCCCAAGTCACGTGAAGTTACAATTGATGGGTGCATGTGTAAAAATGTGACTCACCCAAAAAACTCTTTAAGATTCTAATTCTTTCCTATCCTAACAGCAATGTCTATGGGAGTATTATGTTAACAAGAATATGTATTATGACTATGTTAGTACATAATGGAAGTTTTGGAAATTGTAGAAAAATGTCACTTCCCCAAATTCACCATTATGGATAAATTTTGGGGAATATTAACATGATTTAGAACAAGAATATTTATTTAGGTGCTTGGTGTGGTAGCACATGCCTGTAATCTCAGCACTCTAGAGGCTGAGACAGGAGGAGCCATGTGAATTCAAGTCTGAACTACACGGGGAGATCCTGTCTCTAAAACAAAAACAAACAAACAAAAAATTCATTTAGGGTAAACTAGCCACTTATTCTTTTCTTTTACATAATAACATTTTGACCATTAAGTTTATTCCTGTCTTTAGCTTTGTCCCCCAATGATTTTTGGCACAAGGGAATATATCTTGCTGTAGAATATTCTTTTTAAAAATATGGATTGAATATGGTATGGTACAAAAAACACAACCCTCCTCTGCAGAGCTGTGAGGTGTCATTCATATGAGACTAGTTAGTAATAATCACATAGTCTTGGTAATTTATTTAGCATATTCATAGAAGCTGATCAGTGCTGTGTGAATTAAATCAACTCAGTTGGCATATCTATAGTCTCAAATTCACTATAGCTTAAGGTAAATGTATATATGTATTTTTTGTAGCATTTATTCAACAGCTGGGATATTCAGTAGAGAGCCACATAAGTCACATGGAGACATTTAACTAGACTCAGGAGTCAGACATCTAAAAACATGCACTGACTCATTAGTATTGTTTCAGTAACTCCTCTGGCTTTTATATAACTCAGGAAATAGGAAATCATAACATCATAAATAGTGTTAATCTGAACCTACTGATGTAGCCAGAGCAATTTTAAGCCAATCATTTCTCATTAGGCTCGTGCTAGTAAAGTTTCTTCTACAGATAACTTTTTTTCTTTTCATTTTTCTTCTTCTGACTATTCAGTGGCCAATGAGGTGTAATAAGTTTCAGCAAATCGGGGCTGAGGTCTCTTAGGTTAGCTTTATTCTTTGCTGTAAATCACAGAAGCTTTATAACTGCTTCACACGGCTTCTGAATCAAAAAATGTCACACCTGAATTTTTCTGTTCAAGCTGAATGACTGGAGAGAGAGAGAGAGAGAGAGAGAGAGAGAAAGAGAGAGAGAGAGAGAGAGAGAGAGACTGAGACTCCCGGAATTCAAGATCAAAACAGCTATTCTCAGATTGTCAAATTGATTTATATTTTTATATTTTAACTATTGAGAAGCTGAAGTAGAAACTAAATAGAACCATAGTAAACTACTCTTCCCACACTTGTTCTCTTTACAGATTATAATTTTACAAATTATTAAAATTTTATATTTCACTGTCTGTACTGTCTTCTGTTGACATTAGACTTTGGAGTTTATTTTGTATTCAGTCTCAAAGGAATAAGCTGTGACTTGAATTACTTGCTTCTCAAACTTTTCCTGTCTTATTTGAAGCTCAGGAGAGCCCGTTGTTGCTATGGGAAGGCCCCCTCACTTCCCCAAGGATAAGGGTGACAGTAACAAGGATCCTGGGGTGGAAGTAGCTCTTCCTGTAGCAGCTGTCAATAGGTCATTGAATGTGAATTTTTTTTTTGCTGTTCTCTTGCTTTTTTCATTGACAGTTCATTACAAAATGCAGGATGCTTCACTCTGCCCAACTGGATTAGCAAAAACAGACAAGTAATTAATACATAAAGTAGCAAATATGAAATATTACTCTGCACAGAGGCATTTCACACTTCACTGACTTCATGAGTAGTCCAGAGGTGCCAGAACAATAATTAATATGTTGTAAGGGAATAATTATTATGCAAGGTCAGCAGCATTTGAAGACTTTACAGAGAAGGGGCATTAAAAGGTATTCTGAAACTATTTCTTAAATAGAGTTTTAAATTGTTTTAACTTACCATTTGAAGAAATACACAGATTTTCTATGAGAAATTAGTAGCAAGTTTTAATCGGTGAGTGAAGGTATGCCTGACTATACAAACATAATAGCTATCAATGTACTGGCATTTTAGGGAAAATATGAATAAAGTATGTGGATAAATATGTGTGGATTTATTCTTGGGTATGTGGACATCATTATTTACATTTCTGAATTTTTAGTGAAATGGTGAAATTTAAATTTCAAGCAATTCATTTCATATTATTTTAAAATTGCTGGCAGGGGATTTAGCTCAGTTGTTCCAGGGCCTGCCTCGCAAGTGCAAGGACCCAAGTTAGATCCCTGGTACCCTTCAAAAAATTGCTAATACCTATGTTAAAAATAACTTGTTTCAGAAAAGCAAAAGCAAAAATACTAAAATAAAATCATCCATAATCTACTACACTAATATAAAGATGTTAGTATTTAGGATCCTTTTAATAGCTTTCTCCATGAAATGCATTTAAGTGGAATACTGTAATGCTGTTCTTCAACAGGCCCTTTCTTTTCACTTATGAAATGATGACTGCCTTATGTCTGTCCTTATTTTCTGCAATATTTTTAATGACTACATAATGCTCCACTGGATATTTCATAATGTATCCAAGCCATCTTCTGTGGAAAGACATATAGATGGTTTCCAATTTTTAACAAGCTGCAGTGAACATCTCTGGAGCTCTCTTGATCATGCCCTTTGGACAACTCTCTAGAAATGAAATTCTGATTGCTTTGATAGATGTTGCCCGAAAGCTCATCTCAGGAAGGTCCTACAGAAAGTTCATCCGTTTATTGCAAAATAGCCTCTGTTTCAAATTCACTCTCATTGTGATTAGAAAGCTTTTCTTTACTCTGGTGGCATGCCAAAAGTAATGAATTTTCCAGGATTAAGTGAAGACAATTGAGAGAAAATCTCTGGAAATAATTTTTTTTGGTACCGGGGATTGAACTCAGGTCCTTGTGCTTGTGGGGCAGGTGGTGGTCTGGAAAGAATTTTAAAAGCAAAATATTTCTTGCGATTATCTCAAGATTACAATAAGTAGGATCATGTAACATTGTATTTTTTTTGCCTCAAATTTAAAATGAATGGTGATTATTTTCTGAGTGTCATATGTCAGTGACAGCTTTGCCATGGTTCCGTGTGCATTACATCAATTATTCTCTTCTTTATCTTCAAAATTACCCTTGAATTAAAATGGTTTATGTTTCTGTTAAAGATGAGAAAGCTGAAACTCAGATTTCAAATTGCCCCAAATTACACAGCCAGTTGGTAGAGAGCAGGGATTTGAATTCAGAACAATCTGATTCATATGATCCTATTTCACCTACAGGAGGGATCTTAAACTTGTGGTTTGGAAAGTACTGTACCTCAGAAGAACTGGCAAGGTAGCTTATTTGTATGTTTGCAACACCCACATTTATCTCAGTGTATTGTCATCTGGTACTGTTACTGAAGATATCTGCTTGGATAAACTAGAGTTTCACTACAGGGACTTCTGGCTCTCTCATTTCTCAAAAATGAGATGTTAGGTATGCTGCTGTGGGTAGGCCTGGGAGGTTCCCATCCCTTGTCAGTGCACATGGATTTTGGGGTAGAAAAGCAGCTACCAGCTCTCTCTTCTTACAAACTATGTGATAATTTATAGCCTCTTTTTTCTTTTTTTTTGAAAGGGTGATAAATTTGTGGCGACAAAGACAGAAAAGGCCAGGAAACTAAATGTGGCCATGTTGGATCTCTTTGGGAAGACTTTCTTTGACCTACAGCTTTACGTTCTGACTCTGGCCCAGAGGAGCGTGGCCTCTGTAATGACATGTTTCTCTGGTGGGGCAGTTGTGGAAGAGCTAGGCTGGGGAAATGGAAAGAAGATATGCTACACACAATATCCAGCTCAAATGCAACAGGACTTTGCTCGGGGAAAGGAAGAGGGTGCACTGTATTCCAAATATGGAGCTCCACAAAGTACCCTACCTAGGGCCGGAAATCGGCTTGCTCCTGCTCCTTAGGAATCTTTATCCTTCGTACTCCCTCTGCTCCCTCTCTCATCAGCAGGCTAAAGAGAGGATACATCTCTCACTTAAGCTTGGGGCTTTCTGGCACTGAGCTTGATCATCTCTATTTCCTCTTGGCTGATTTCAATTGTTAGAGAAATGAAACTCGTTTGAAAACAGTAGGCCCTGGTAGGCGCTATCCCAGGCATTGCCCAGTACTCCGGGAACAGTTGTTGACTTGCTGCCTGGCATTTGTCTAGTTGGGTTTGATCTTAGTCTCAGATCCCATATGGTAAGAAATAATTCAGTTTTAAAGTTTGCGGTATTTATGGTTGTGGGGATTGAGGTCAGAAGAAGGAGAGAGGTTGCTGCCTATGGATTTTGTATATTTTAATAGTGAAATTAAGATTTAATGAAGATAGCCTAAGAAGAAAAATTCTCTTATTTGCATGAAAATAGGACAAAACTGAAAAAGATATCTTTTTTCCACCCAGAAAGTGAGTATTTATTTGACTATGGTGCCCTTAATTTTTAAAGGTTTCTGCCACTGCAGAAATATAAGAGTACTGACAAGAGCAGGGGGTGGTGAGGCCCTCCTCACCACAGCCCCCCAGGAGGGTCACAGGTTCAGGCCAAGCTTGGCCAACAAAATGACTCGTTGAGATTCTGCCTCAAACTGAAAAATTAAAAACTGTAGCTCAGTGTGATGATGCTGGGTTCAATTCTCGGTACTGGAAAATAAAAGGATACTGACAACTAAGATGCAAATATGGTGTTTGAGAAATTAAAGCACATTCGTGTACATTATTCAGTTTCAAGAAATTATTTTATTAGAAATGGAGAAACAAAATAAAATATTATTTCTAGTACAATTCTAATATAATGTTATACATGTTTTTGGTTAACTTTGCAAGAGCAAGTACAACATCTTGTAAGGAATCTAGTGGTAGATAATGATATACTTAGTAGATCTGATTACATCGCTCCTAGCATAGTTTCAATTTTTTTCTCTAAATTTTTGTAATAAGACAGAGTAATAATTGGTGTAAAAAGACTTCCCCAAAACTTGGGATAAACTTATAAAGATGAACAATTTTTAGAATCAATTTCCAGTTAAAGCTATACTGGTATTTTATCATGTAATTAAATATTTCGTCTTCTTTCCCAGTGTTCAGAACATCATGAGAGAAGGGAGATGAACCCTTAACAGCTGGAGCTATGAACACAGAGTAGAAATGGCCAGTATTTTCAACCACCGAGTCTCATGTTTACTTCTATTTACTTCAGGCCCTCCCATCCATGAACCTTGGGGTGCGTGTGTGTGTGTGTGTGTGTGTGTGTGTGTGTGTGTTACTGTGGATTGAACCCAGGGTCTTCACACTGATTTATGTCCCCTGCCCATTTCATTTTCTTATTTTGAGAGTCTCACTAAGTCTATTGTTCCTCCTTGACATGCAATCTCTTCTTATTTTAGAATCTCAAAGAATCAGATACAAGGACCATTTTGCAGATTCAACTTAATATAGACTAATACACACCATGATCCACAGAAAACATTAATGAAAACTTTCTGTGTCTGGTGGTTGGTTCATGGAGTTAAAAATGCTTGACAGGCCGGGGATTTAGCTCAGTGGTGCTGCCACCTGCCTCACAAGCGCAAGGTCCTGAGTTCAATCCCTGGTACCAAAAAAAAAAAAAAAAAAAAAAAAAATGCTTGTCATCTGCCATCTCAAACCTAATTTTTGACCTGGGTTTATTCCTTACATAAAAGATTAACCCAGGTTGAGCAGGACTGAAAACAGTGTAGACTAAACCAGAGGTAGAGGACAAATCTGGTTAAATCTAACAATTTGTACATCTGTGTCTGACTTTCATCACATCTTATCATTGTGCATAAAGTACCTGTTGTTGAATGAGGGATTAAACCCATTCCGATTGTTGATGCTTTTTAACTTTGCAGATGTCAAAGACATTCCTTCAATCCTGTTCATTTCCAGAGCAAGGTGTTTCCAGATGGGAATTAGAAAGCAAGATTTGATAAAATCTGCTTCTCTATTACTCAATACAAAAGAATATTACACTAACTCTCTTATTCCTGATAATCCATTCATTTCAGGTTTGATTTACCTTTTCTGCCTTGATCTAAAAATCTCTGTGGCTTGATAGGATTATATGTTGCTATATTCAGGTTTTGCATGATTATACTGTATTCATTTTAATATGATTTCTCTGATTCCAAAGCCAGGATTAACCTGTTGTTTTTTATTAAAAAGAATTTATGTTTAGATTTTAGAAGAGGAGTGTTAAAATTCTCTGTTGCCTACTATTTTTCTTATTTTTAAATAAATACAGAAATTATATCTGTTGGCTTTATTAATGAACTAAAGAAAAGAGCAAAATGGTATAAAAAGTTAAAATATTAATACTAATTATATATTATTGTATAAACTAGAGTGAAACTTCTCTTCTCATTGAGTTTTACCTTACCTCTGTAGATGTCTTGCACAGTTGAAACTATGGAAGTAGAACTCGTTTGAATCGCAGTAAAGAGAAAGTGTGGTGACTAGTTAGGTCATGATATTGTATATAAAAAATCAGTTACTACTGCTTAAAAATGAAAGTGAGAGACTCAGCTCTTCGTTTCTATAGTGTTGACTTTATTGGCTCTGCTAAGATGTTAGTGAAAATTGCTGTAGGGGATCTTGATATTATTTTAAAAAATAACAGCACACTATTAGCAAAATCTTTATGCTTAGAATAAGATGCATGTATGTCAATTCTGTTAACTCATACAACAGCTTAGGAAGGTTAAACCATTATTTTCATTGCATAGATAAGGAGACTAAGACGCAGGAGTATGAAGAAGATTGCTTATGTATAGATGGCAGAACAATGTTCCAACCAGGAAACATGGCTCCAATCCATTCTCTTAACCATGATGTTAGTTCATGGTCACACAGCTAGTCAATAGTCAACCCAGATATTACATGAAATAAATTAAACTCAATCTAATGAGAATGTGATAAAAGCCAAATGAGAAATTGAATAAACAACTGACCCACTTTTTTCTTCTCCACACCCTCTCCCCACCTTTTAAAATTACCACATACCAGCTACGGAGCACATTTTTAGGTTTTAAGAAAAGTTCATCTGACAAGATGCTTTGATTGTAGGCTGTATCTCTTGAGCTTTTTGAATTTATTATTTTATAGTCTCCTAATGGTTCCACCCTATACTTGGACAACAGAAATATAAAGAAGAATCTAGTTGTGAAAACTAGACTTAATCAACCAATTTTTTTTTTTTTTGTACTGGGGATCGAACTCAGGGCCTTGCTCTTGCAAGGCAGGAGGTGGAACCACTGAACTAAATCCCCAGCCCCTCAACCAATGTTTATAGACAGTAGATTTTCCTAAATCAATGATCAATGATTAGGGAAGAAATAGAAGAATATATATATATATATTCTTAGCCATGTATATATTCTTAGCCATATATATATACATTCTTAGCCATATATCTATATATACATATATAGATATATGGCTAAATAAGAGCAGGAAAAATGCACATTCAATTGAATTTTGGCAATCTGAAAAAGGAAATGTTTATAAACATGTCTGTATGCAAACCAGCAACTAACCACCTTATACTAAAATCAATTTTATTTAATCTTTGAAATTTCTAATATTTACTAGGAAAGAGCCCCTTTGTTTATAGCTGGTAGCTTTGCTCAAATCATTCTCTATTATCCTTTTATCCAGTTTTCCCCCCTGCTTCCCTCCCTCCATCTCTCTCTCCCCTCCTTACTTCCTTCCTTCTCTCCCACCTTCCTCCCATCCTCCATTCCTCCTTCCTTTCTGTTGATTTCTGGTTCTGGGATTCAAACCCAGGGCCTTCCAAGCACTAGGCAAGCACTCTACCATTAAGCATACACCCCAGTTCCTTTACCTTGTAATTTTCTTACAAGGAAATCAACATGCTCTCAATCACTAATGAAACAACATTTTAAATTCAGATTATCTATAACCATTTCAATATAACCTAAAATAAAAATGAAGCTAAAAAATTATGATCCATAGTTTCCTCAGAATATAGTTTGCTTATTCTTGCTTGTATTTTCAACTAGATTCTAAGCTCCTCAAAGAAAAAGCTTCTCATTGAATATTTTATATGGTTTATTCCTTATCCCTTTCCTTATCCCATTCTGTAGTTATTTCAATAATATACATATAATAGGTGCTTAATACATATTGTAGTGAATAAATTGGGTTCCATTTTGAAGCTACTTTTGGAATTATTTTTAAACAGTAAAAGAGCTCAGAAAGAATAAAGCAGATACAGTTTGAAACAGGTTTGAATGTAAAAAAAGCATCTGCTTCTAGGCAAACAGTGTTCAACTATGACAAAAATTAGGGATTTCAGTGCCTCTCTTTACTTTTGTTGAGGGGACTCAAAGGTGTAATGAAAAAGAAGAGGTGAAGTTGGAACTTGATTTCTGGCTGCATGCTTTGCCTTCCAAGCACTGACTGAGCTGCAGCATAAGGTGTGAAATCAGGACAAATGTTTCAAGTCCTAGAAAATGAGCATTTTATTTAACTCCATCCTGCTCAGGAGATTTACTTCAAGAATACAGGCTTTCAGGAAGGACTAGTGACTGAGGGATGCTCAGGTTGCTAAACAGAAACACAAAACTGTATGATCTTTGACAATGAAAGCTAAAAGAGCTGTTGACACACAGTAGCTTTGATGATGATACAACAGCAATCTAGAGTTGTTTCAGCACAGAAGGAGGGGCCCTTAGGTGCCAAAAAGAAAAAAAAAAACCCTCTCAAGATTTTTTTAAATTCAAAACATAAAATCCTCAATGTTTAATAGTGAGAATCTGTATTACTCCAGCTGTCCAGGTTTCTGGATAAATTCAAACTTTTGAAGGACTGAGAGTCAGCCCAGTCAGAAAGGGTAGAAGGGAGAACAAGAAAGAAAATATTTGAAACACCGAAACACTAGACATCCTATGAGTAGTAAAAATTATCTTCAGTGGCAAAAGATCTTTCTTGTTCAATCAAAAAGGACAGCTTAGAAAAACCAGACACCCAAAGATAAAGCATTATGCTTCTTATAATATTTTCTATTTCCATCAACCGATAAAGTAATGCAGAACAGATTGAATTATTACAACCACAAACACTTATTTATTTAATATAAAATACATAATTTCTTCTTCTCCTTCCAGAGTTCTATACTTCTGAGAGATAACATGTCCTTAAATTGTTGGATTAGCAGAAGCCTCTAGTTGCTTGTAGTCAGTCTTGAGCTAAACCAATATTAATAGATGGAATTTTAAAAGCCATATTTAAAATATATGACATTTCTTTTCTTGCTACTTGAAATGTCTTTCCCTCAGCATTCAGCTAGTGAGAATTCGTCCATCTGCAATTAGTTCATTTAATATAGAAATAGCTAAACTAATTCATGTTCCATGTAAAAGTAACTAACATATACCTTTATCATATGGCAGAAATTCTTTTGAGTGCCTTATTTTATCTCATTTAGTCTTCATAATGATGCTCTGTGGAATGTTAGCAAGAATCCTATTCTTAAAGATAAGGAAACTAACCCTCAGAGCAGTGACACCGCCCAATATTACACAATTTACAATCTATGAAGACAAGCTTCAGCTTCAGGAAGTCATCCTTTTACCAATAAGCTATCCCTTGCCAGGGATTTAGCTCAGTGATGCCAAGGCCTGCCTGCCTCGCAAGCAAGAGGTCTAGAGTTCGATCCCTGGAACCAAAACAAACAAACAAACAACAACAACAAAAAACCCTGAAACCAATAAGCCATCCCTTGAGAGAGGATAATACCTTGTTTACCTTTGTATTTTTATCCCTACTCGGTGCCTAGTACTGAACAAACATGTACAAAATCTTTGAAAAACAGAACATTTATTAAACTTTGGGATGTATTCCTCTTCATTTCTGTTCTCTGTAGCCAGATCCACATCTTGTCTTTTCTTATCTGGCCAAGAGTTCATTAATTTCCCCATTCAACCTTCAACAGATACTAATTTCAAGTATTCTTTTGAACTTTTCATTTCATTACCTTGCTTAAACCCATTACTTTTGAACTCTTGTGTCTTGCATTCAAGGCTGTCTGTGCTTACTCCCAGCCTGTTTTAGTTCTCACTGCCTGCAGCCCGGTATGTGCATTCACTATGCCAAGCTGTACTACTGAATGCTGTCACAGAATGCACTATGATTTAATATTTATCCCCAACCATAGACTATGGAATATTTGCCTTTGCACTTGTTCCTGAGATTCATCCTCCTATTTAGTCTCCATCAATGATTAAGACTATTGATTCTTTAAGGTATAGATCAAATGTCAGCATTTTAAAATAACGTTCTCCGCTTATGTCACTTAACTGTATCCTCTCCCTCTTTGTACTCAAATAGTACATGCTGCTTTATATCAAATGCCTTTGTCATTCCCTTCTTCATTACACCCTAAGTCTCCTAAGACCAAGGCTTATATATTACTCATATTTTAAAAAACTGACAATGGAACACACTAGAAAATCCATAGATTTTTCTGTCAGATTGTCATAAGTATTCAACATATTTCTTTCTTATGGGGCCTCTTTTGAGAAAATTTGCTATCAACTAATCATGAAACTTTAGAGCACAGAAACTGTCACAATGATTTTGTTTATCTGCTGTGTTTTACCAATAAGAAAATGGAGATGTGGTGAGGTTGGGACTTTCTGAATGCTAGTGTTTAAACTTCATGCTGCTTCTAACCAACCTTTTCTTTCTTTCTTTTTTTTTTATATGAAATTTAAGTTTATTTAAAAATTAAATATATTCACTTATTCCTCCAGGTATAGTATATTTAATACTGAGTTGTCTTCTACGTGGGGTCAGCAGGATTTTTTTGCTACAGATAAGTGATTTCCTTAGTTCATTTTTATATCTGTCTTCAGCTTCCACAATGACTTTGTGATGATCACATTGGTATGGGCAAGAATGCAAGAGCTTGGTAAAATTTCAGCTATTCAGGGGTTTTCCTACTGCTATGCAACCTGAGCATCTATAATTCAACATTTTGGAACAGTTGTCAGTTGCTTGAAAACTGACAATTTCTTTATTTATTATGTCCGAACATAATGTAAATGGATCTGGGGAAAAAACTGTTTCTGGTAACTGCTGCTTGCTATTCTTCACAATGTGAGTTGGATGTTTAAAAGCATGGTCACTTGACTGAGAAATAAAATTCTTCTTAAAAGTTGTCTCTTCATGTAGGTTTTGATTGCAGTTTGATGTGGCTTTATGCAAAGATTTATTTTGCCCACTGTCTGTTTAGAGTGCATTAACTGGATTTGCATTCTTTAACACAACCTTTTCTCTCTATAATGCTGCTTCCTTACATTTCTGAAAGAGGGAGAAATTTGGGCCGGGGATTTAGCTCAGTGGTTCTGTCGCTTGCCTTGCAAGCACAAGGACCCAAGTTCGATCCCTGGTACAAAAAAAAAAAAAAAAAAAAAAGAGGGAGAAATTTGGTTATGACAGGACAAAGGACTTTGGAAGTTCCCAGCTGGGCTCAGGTTATCTTTTCATAGATCCTTCAGTGATTTGTTCAGCGGAGAAACTAAAAAGGCTGGTAAAAATATTAAGTCCTCAATGTTGTAACTATGGCTTGATACTTTTTATTAATCTGATTGATGATTTTTTAGAGATCATTTATAAAATAAGTTCCTTATGTTAAATCATGGTTTGCACTTTAATTTTGTTAATATGGTATGTATTAATTGACACTTCTTTTCTCCACCCTAAACAATAAAAAATTTAAAATCTGTCAGAAATGTTGAGTAGGTATTATTTCCCATTTTATGGATAAAGAACCTCAAAGGAAGCAACTCTTACAGTATTACGATTGTGAGCTTACCAGGGTCATAGCTTGAGGGACTCTATTCTTAGTGTAAATTAGAATCAGGACCATTCTGCTTCCTCAAGTGATGACAGTTCAACCTCTTGATGCAACTCTGAAATATCCAAGGAACAATTTTGTTAGCAATGAAGCCTGTAAATGACAGGGACTAATAACCCTAAAGTCAGTGCTGTAGAACCAGCCACCACTGCTAATGAGCCATGGCCTGGCCTGGTTCAGCTTGGTTTCCTCACTCATTTTCAGGTGAGGTCATGCTTTAACATGTTCAGACATACTACTAGTGGGCCCCTCCGGCACTATGAGACAGTGATGCCCAGTGGAACAAGTACTTCCAGGCTTGGATAAAGTAAAACTATTTTGAGAAATTGCAGTGATAACATGGAATAATGCTGACAACTTCTGAAGGATGCAGACAGATGATTTTGTTCAAAGATGGAGGGCAGAATTAATGCCTTTATTTGTATGTGGAAAGAGAAAATGTCTATAGGGAGAGCATTACAATGAAATTTGGTTTTATATCTTGTCATATAACATGTTCAGCATATGTTTTAGCCTATAAAGCTTTTTTGGGGGTGAGGTAGGGCTATTTCAAATTAAAGTCCAGGCTTCTCAAACTGATATAAAGGTGCCTTTGCAATCTGGCCTACTTACCCTGCCACTTCTGCCACTTCCTGCCTTTACATCTCATCTGTTCTGGTCCATACAAGCTACTATGTTTGAAAAATGCTAGTTCAATAAAATTTTACAATCATGTTAAATGTCCACTCTATGTTTGGAATTTCTCTAAAAACTATTGAAGAAAGGAAAAGGAGAAGGTATTACTTCTGTCCTTACATCATTGGAAATCTAATAGAAAAGAAGTACATAAATTGATATTATCTTAATCTCTTTTTTGTTGCTATAACAAAATACCCAAGTCTGGGTAACTTATGAGGAAAAGAGGTTTACTTTGGCTTATGGTTCTGGAGGATGCGAAGTCCAGGGTGAAGGAGGTGCATCTGATGAGGTCCTTATGCTTCAAATCATGGTGGGAAGTGGAAGGCCTAACAGGTATGTACAAAAGAGGCAAAACACAAGGGACTGCCTTACTTTATAACAGTCCATTACCAGGGTAACTAATCCAGTTTCCAGAGAATTCAGTCCTATGCAAAAGGCATTGATCTATTTATGAAAGCTTCGTCTCTGTGACTCTGACATCTTCCATGGGGCAATACCTTTGCATATTCCCACACTGAGGAATTAAATTTCGAACACTCAAACTTTTGTAGAACACATTCAAACCAGAACAAATATAAAGTAGACTGAGCAGTGGAGAAGACAAAGTAAATTGAAGTTATATGAGGAAGTGAAAAGTGTTTATTTAAATGTATGTGTGTATGTATGTATTTTTAATGTCTTTGGAGTCTGTAAAAGATTTCAAATAGGGAATGGTGATCAGAACATGGGGTAAAAAAATAAGAACCAAGATACTCATGTAAAGGTACAAGATCCCAATAATGAATGTGACTGTATTTTATACCTAAAATGTACCAATTAACTTAATGGGAAAAAAATAAGGCTATAAAATCAATTTGAAGGACAATCACCAAAATGAATACAAATTATATTTTAAAAAAAAGAACATGGGGTGAGCATTTTTAAGAATAAATTGGAGGGCCAGAGACTTAGCTCAGGGGCACTGAACCTGCCTTGCAAGTGCAAGGTCCTGAGTTCGATATCTGGTAGTGGGAGAAAAAAAAGAATAAATTGGAGAGGCAGATATTAAAATTAGGGATACCATAGTTTAAGAATATTGTTATAACCAGGCTGAGGATGTAGCTCAGTGGCACTGTGCCTGCCTTGCAAGAGCAAGGTCCTGAGTTCAATCCCCAGTATCAGAAAAAAAAAAAAAAAAAGAATATCGTTGTGGAACTTCAGATTGGGTGATATGGTCTGCAAAGTAAGGGATAAACCCCAAAACACTGCAATAATAAATGTCATTATATTCCACTGGTTAAGCATGTGAATTACAGTCAGGATGCAGGTTCCCACCCTGTCTCTGACATTTATTAGCTTTGTCATCATAAATGAATTAATAAAGTGACCAATGCAATAGCATCCTCATCTACAGAGTCAGTTTTATCTTGGCACCCAAGTCAGAAGTGTGTTTGAGTTCATATGTAATAACCCTTATGCCTGCCACAGAGTAAGCATTCAGTGTTTAACATTATTAAGGTTGAATTTTAAGGAAGACGACTGATGAAGTGAGTCAGAATAACCCCCACCTCGATTTATTCATCAAATTTCTTTCCACTTAACTTTTTGCCTTGATGAATGAAATCTGCTCATCTCTGTGGCTTGTCTAGTATGAAGTTTCTTAAATACCCTATGCACAGTGGTCTCCATCTGCGTCCCTAAAATACTGATTCCCTGTAGTAATCGTAGATGATACTTAAGTACTCTATGCTGTCACGCACTTTTCTTTTTCCCTTATCTCAGCTACGTTACAGATTCTGAGGCGCCGACACTCCTTCTTACGCTGCTTCACGTCGACCATAGCACTTTGCTCAGCTTGCGCATTCGGCCATGATGAAAATTTATCGATTGACTCCCATGTCAACTCCTATGTATTAGCTTTCGCATTGCTGAGACACAGTACCCAACACTCAGGATTTAAAAGATGAGATTAATCTGCTCACTTTTTTTCCAGTGATCAAACTCAGGACCTTGTGCTTGCCAGGCAGCGGCGGCGCCACTGAGCTACATCCCCGGCCCAATTTGCTCAGTTTTGGTCTCTGATTGGCTGCTCCAAGGCAGAGACATCATGGTGGATGGGCATGGCAGAGCAAAGCTGCTCAGTTCGTGGCAGCCTGGAAGCAGAGCAGGGGCAGCGTACTAAACTGGAAGGGGCGAGGGATCAAACATAGACCCCAAGGCCATGCCTCTATGACCCATACTGACACACTTAGAAGTGTGTTCCACCATCCTCAAAGATAACCTCAAAGCCAATCAGTTGACAATTCATCCTAACTGTATCCTGTTTGTAAGCATTCAAATAAATTGTAATGTACATTAAACAGAAGAAGCAATTTCACTTCTTATTTCTTGGTGCTAGAATCCTCTTTTCGATCCTCAGCTTGAAGTCTTGTAGAGGTTAATAAACTAAAAATCCTCCTGGACATGATGCTGACAAAGGAAGGTCCCAGTGGAAAGGCCATAGAGCTCCTACATGGACATTGGGGGCAAGGGTCAAACCAGCTGAGGATTGATGTGAAGTACCTTTTGTTTTTTTTGGTAGTACCAGGGATCGAACTCAGGACCCTGCACTTGTGAGCCAGGCACAGTGCCACTGAGCTAAATCCCAGGCCCTGAAGTACCATTTTATAACTCATGATACATACCTGAATTTGATTCAACTTGTAGGGCAAAGACACTTTTTTCAACAGTAAATTTTCATTCCACAATTTACTGTATTCTAAAATAAGAGGCTCAAAATTATTTTGTCTAGAATAGAAAGCAGTCTTTCTTGAAGGAAATTTGAATGTCTTTGAGAAATGGCAGATGCTTCTGTAATAGAACTAGAGAAAAATAAAAGATTGACTGAGCTAATTTCCTCTCACTCTATTGAGTTAGTTTATTTTGGCCTTGTATTAGTAAAACTACATATGTAATTTTATAAAACAACATATGGAATATGTTGAGAATATGTATGTGCATGTGGTCTACAAGGGCATCAGAAGAATTCTGCTGTGAAGTATGCACATTTAATATAGATTGATACCCTATGTAGAATAAATTGTTTAAAAATTATATTATAGATGTCTGCTTTTAATAACCTCAATTATGAATTTTTCATAAAGATCTAAACCTTTCTCTTCTAAAGATCTAAATCTTCTCCTTTCTAATGTTCCCAAATGTATTGACTTCCTATTCTGTGAAAAATATTCCTATATAACAAGATTGTTACTCAGAGAAAATACAATGGACTTGTCCCTGTTCTGTTTGGGTTGCAGATGTAAAATCTATAAACCAACCAAAATGGTAGTAGGCAAAATGAGAAAAGAGAGGCAGTTGCTGTTATGGTTTGGATCTAGAATATCCCCCAGAACTCTCAGGCACTCAGAGGTGGGGCTTTTGGAAGGTGTTTGGATCATGGGGGTGCTATACTCATCAGTGGATTGATATACTGATGTGCTCATAGCTATTAGGAGGTGGGGCCTTTTTGAAGGTGGGCCCTAGGGCTGTTGCCTGAAAGTTTCTATCTCCTTCCTCTGCTCCTTCCTTCCTTCTCTGCTTCTTGGCCACCATGATGTGGGCAGCTTTCCCTCCAATCTCTTCCACCATGCCATTTCTACTCAGAGCCAGCCAACCATGCAAAGACTGAAACTGTGAGCCAAAATAAACCTCTCCATTGGGTATTGTGTACCAGCACTGGGAAACTGACTAAGACATCGACTAACCTTCATCTGACAAATATTAAATGTAGTTTCTATAAAAGCATTCGACTGCTTCATAAGACAGTCTTATTTTAATTGTGTCATTGCAGTCTCAGATTATATGTGTATATAATGTATCTTTATTGTGTAATGTATTATTATACGTCATCTACGGCATCTATGGCATTAACTTTCTCCCCATTTATGTAATGTCCATGTAAAATGACTTAGAGAAGAAATTGCTTGTCTATCACTTAATCTCTTTTTGTCCTTCTTACAAAATGGAGCATGGAGCAGTATGGATGATCCAGCTTCAATCACAACAGACAGGAACAACCTCCTGAATCAAAGGAAAACAAGACAGCTGTAGGGAAGTGCTTCTCTTCCAGCCTAGAAATGTTCATCCCTGAATTATTACCTAAGGAAGAGCTAAAACTTCTATTTATTTATTTTTTAGCCATTGAATTTTAGGATCTTTTTATTACAGGTACTTAAAACACATCCAACGCAATATATTTGTCATCTTGCTCTCTTCATGTATTCTTTTCACTTTTATTTACACACACCTTTTCACTCCTGTTCTCTCAAAGCTTTCTTTTGTACATACCTTCCAACAGAAGCAGTATTTTTAAAAAGGTTGCAAAATATATCCCTAATAGGAAAAAAAGCAATATATGAGGTAACATGTTAGATTCATTTTTATTTCCGAGAAAAAGCAATATATGAGGTAACGATTCACTTTTATTTCTGACACTGATCATTGGAAAAATGTTGCAAATCACTCATTTTGCTCAAACTCTATATATTTTTCAGACTTGAGTCTGATAATTTCTCGCCCTCTGTCAATCACAGTGATGATGATCCTGATAATAGGCAGTGAGTTAGCACTCAATATAGAGGAAAAAAGAGCTGAGTGGCATTTAGAAGAAGCTTGCTGTTTTATCCCTACTTGTGAAGACATGAGGCTCCTTGGAGCTGATGAACTATTATATGACAGGAAACAAAACAAAACAAAACACACACGGATAGCCTAAGTCACTAATGCTTCTGCCATTGTTGGGGGCAACGTATAAATGATGCTCTTTTGACTTGAATAATGGATGCTACCTCTTTCACACTCCTTGGTAGGTTCACAAGTTGGTGAGGATGAACTGGCAGATTTGCACAGGGACCAAATAGCCTTCTAAGAATTTTTTCATTTTAATGATCAAAAATGATTAGATTGTCTTTGACCTAGATGGCTAGATGGATAAAGAACTCTCCAGACCTTTCCTGACCTTTCATTTTTCTATCACGCTTTTGTTTCCAACATGATTGTTCTATTGCTTTAAAAAAACAAAAACTCCTGTCCAGCTATTTGGTTTTAACTTTCACCTGCTTGCTGGCATATTTTTCGTAGTGAGAGTTCTTCATCTGCCATTTATTGTTTTTTCTGTTTTTGCATCTCTTTTCTATTTTAATTATTAGCACATTTGAATTGAACTATTCGCATATTTCAATTACATTATAATTGAGAATATTCTCTTCTTGACAATTATTTTCTGATCTTATCAAGAACCTCAGCTTCTGTAGATAGTAACATTTCAACCAAAAATATGTTTTACAGAGGAAAATGAATTGAGTATCACCAGTTTTATTTTATTTTATTTTTATTAAAAAATTTTTTGTTGTGTTTTGAGACAGGGTCTCGCTACGTAGTTCAGCCTGGCCTTGAACTCAAGGCAATCGTCCTGCTTCGGCCTCCCTCATTCTGGGATTACAGGCATGCACCACCATGCCTGGCTGGATATTAACAATTTCAATCGTATTTCTCAAAAAATATAATTTTGGAGAATGTTTCATTAAAAATTTAAAATAACAGAATATTAAAACATATTCTTCAGAAATATGTTAGTGATATTGTGATAGATATTAAGACATTGATTCAGAATGTAAACATGATCCAATAATAAGCATCTTTTCGTATTTAGATAATTCAGATGGACATTTTATATGTTTTTATATTTTTAGCAAGCATTTAATTTTGAAGAGTTGTTGAATAGAAATATTTCCTCGAAAAGCCAAAATAATAAAAACAAATTGTAAGTCAATATATATATATATATATATTTTGAAGAATTGTAGAATTTTGGCCACTTGTGGTGCTCACTTCATCCTTAAAAGTAACCTGGTTTGGGATTATTAACTGGTCACACTCTTGGTACATTTTGTGTGCGGACTCAGGATAACACCTGAATCTCAGCCGTGACAGAGGAGGCCTGGCTTTTTAAGATTGTCTTGGAATCCCTCTGGAGTACCTCACCTTACTGTAGTGGGTGTGCTGTATCTGTCCAGGTGAAAATGCAAAGAAGTTTGTCAATAAGAAGTTATAATACTAAGAGGCCAGGCCTCCTGTGTCCAGGAACAGAGTCGAGTGCCAGGAATAAAATGATGCCCCCCCCCCCACACACACCAGTTTCTCATCTTCCACAAGCTGCAGTAAGAAACTGTCACCAGATCAGCAGTGGTCCCTCATCAGCAGTCACTTCTCCTCATGAGCTAAACCCTTCCTCCCTTCCTTGGGATGTTCTTTGGTTCTTCATGCAGGGAATGCTGTGGAACTGACATGTCTTTTCTGGATCACATCTGACACAAGACTAGAGAGTTCAGCTTTCCACAACAGAGTTTATCTTCAGATAGAAAGCCCTACCCCACTATGAATGCAAATGAGACAGTGATTAATTCCTAGGATAAAGTACTTTACATACATCTTCAAGATCTGTCCAAGGTTTCTTGGAAAAGAAGGGCTGCTTTATGCTGCCTTTTTCCTTCTTTGTAGTCTCTATATTTGCCAAAGCAAACCATCACAACTGATAAGGTTGTCATTAGTTTATTTGATTGTTCTGAGATCTAGAAGGAGCATGGTTTTCATTTAGTAGTTTTATGTGCCTAAATTTTCCCAAATCATTAGAAAGACTGTTCATTTCCTTTAGAAAGGCCTGCCTGGATTAAATGGAGCACTCTTTCTTCCTGGGTGGTGCACCACAAATACTTGTTTTATGTGACTGACTTCTTGGTCCTCAAAGGCTTCAGTTCACTTCCTCTTCTCATTTGATATGAAGCAGAGATAGGGCAGTGTTTCACACAAACACAGAAGCAAGGAGATGGGATAATCTAGTCCTATCACTTTACCAATTTGTTATAAGGACACTTAAAGGGAGATGATGCTTGGGGAATGAAACATCTTTAATAAGAGGTTCTCTAACTTGGACTCTTCCTCTTTTTCTAGGAGTACTGAAAGAATCTGAAATGGCTTAGCAAAATAACCCTTGAAACTCATTTCCCTAGCTTCATCCCTCCCCACCCAGTAATTTGCATGTTGCTCTTTTTGACTCCACCTTTGAAATCAATCAGCAGATACTACTTATATGCCTATTTCTTCAAAGTTAACCCATTAGTAGGCAGGAGATTTAGCTCAGTGGTTCTAGCACCTGCCGCTCAAGGTCCTGAGTTCGATCCCTGGTACCAAAAACAAAAACAAAAACCAAAGTTAACCCATTAGTAAAAACTAATGTTTTTATGGGAAACATGCTTTCTTGCTTGTTTTATGCAGCTCTGGCAAGCCTTTTTCTTTGGTTTTTAAATTAAATTTATTGGTACATTTTAGATATACATTATGATCCCATTCATAGTTGGGAATTTGTACCTTGATTATCATGATATATCTTGGTTCTTATTTTTTCCCATTCCCCTGCCCTCCCTTCCACCCCTCCACCTCTCCCTATTTACAAAGACTTTGTATCCCCCCCACCCCACTTCCCTTTCCTCTTTGAACCTTTGCTTCCTATACCACATTATCTATTTCACATTCTGGTCCTCATTTACACTTTCAGTTTCTCATACCAGAGAGACAATTCAGTATTTATGCATGTGTGTCCTGTTTATTTCACTTAAGAGCATGACATTGATATGCATCCACTTAGCTATAAATGTCTCTAGTTTATATCATTCTTTATGGCTGAGTAGTACTCCATTTTATTTTTAAAATGCACATCTTCTTTATCCACTCACCAATTGACAGGGATTTGGGTTGTTTCCAAGATTTAGCTATTCCAAACTATGGTGAGCCTTTTTTTAGACATGTCACATTTTACTCTTAATAGAAAAGATGTGATGGGAAAATATTCATAGCTAAAGTTAGACAATTACAGGAGTACTGATTTCCACATAGAATCACTGAAAAGCAGGATGTTTACACCATGTGTCCGAATTTTGTCTGGACAAGGTACAGATTACTTAACTTTGGGCATCTCTAGCTTCATTTCCTTTTTTCCTTTTAAACTAGAAAGGGAGCTGTATTCTATTAGCTTGCTGGTTCTGCAGTAACAAAGTACCACAGTCTATGTGGCTTAAGCAAGAGAAATCTATTGTCTCCCGGTTCTGGCTGTTAGAAGGCTGAGAAACGGTGGCATTGCAAAGATGGTTTTCTAAGGTTTCTCTCCTTGACTTGCAGATGGCCACTTTCCCCCTGCATCTTCACATACTTTTCCTTCTCTGTAGGTATCAGTGTCCTAGCTTTTTCTTCTTGAAAGGATACCAGTTATATCATATGACAACCCATCATAATGATCTCTTTTTAAATTAATTACTTCTTAAAAAGTCCCCATCTTCGGGGCCGGGGATTTAGCTCGGTTCCGCTGCTTGCCTTGCAAGTGCAAGGACCTGAGTTCGATCCCCAGTATCAATAAAAAGAAGTCCCCATCTTCAAACACAGTCACATTCTATGATACTGGGGGGTTAGAAATGCAACACATGAATTTTAGGGAGGCAAAATTCAGCTTGTAACATGAGCCATGCCTATTGCTTTTATTTTTCAGTAAAAATATTCTAAAATTGACATTCCCTCTTGTGCTTATACTTTAAAAAGTAAAAGAACATGTTTAATACCATAGAATGTCTACATAGGTTAGTATAAATCATACTGGCATTTTAATTTTCTCTCTGGAAACCTTGTTTCCATGTACAAGTGCTGAAGGGTATGGAAGACTTTTTTCATTAGTGCTCTTCTTATGAAAACAGCTGTTCAATGAACATGGCATATTTTGTTACCTCATCAAGAAGCAGAGAAAGATTATGCTGTGATCAACTTTTTTTCTGGCCATCATCAATGCTTTTCTGATTGTTTGAACCCAGCGATTGATTTAATAGATCTATTCCAGGGCAGTTATTCATCCCTGATATTTGCCAACTCAAACTCCAAGTTATTTATGTAAATGATGCTTTATATGCCTTCCATGCAGATAAATCCAAGTTGACAGAACTGCTTAAGAGATGAGTATGTTTGCAATTGAGATTACAATCACAGCATTTATCTATATCAACTTTCATGGTTACTTCACTGGCAAACTGGGAGCTTTGGGAGATAAGATAAGATATGCTTGTGAGAATTTATTTTCTGCCCTGAAGGTAGTATTCTGACATTTCAGAGGACTTTGCATCTAGTCAGTTGTTGGAACACAAAATGGTCTTGGGTACAAATGATTTGTCTTTGGAAAAATAAAAGCACCTTTAAATCTTGGGGAAAATCTTAAGCCAGAATAATTCAGATAAACTCAGAATTTAGAAAGTGGTTTTGTTTTGTGATTATTAGAAAATCAAAAGTTACATGTGATTTCTGGTTTGAAAATGATGGTAACTATGATTTCCCCTCTTCTTTGTAAGAAATCATTCAAAATCCAAAAATGAATAAGAAATAAAATAATGCAAACTTGTTCTCTGGTAAACTGGAAGATACGCAAAACTTCAAAAACAGTAACAAAGTAGGAAAAAAAGTATATGGCTTATATGACTGATTCATTAATAAAGAATAAATAACTTTCCAGTCAATTTTAATTATAATTTAATTTAATTATAATAGGCTAGGACAATCTAGAGAAGATATTCTATTTTATTGATATATTTCTAAAACAGTCCATTCAAAAAGACTACATTTTTTACAATGTGAAGGGTATCTGCATTCTATATTGGAAATATCCTAGTCAGTTTCCATACATCCAAATAAATAGCAGCCATGTTCTAATTTTTTTTTCTAGTTTGATAACTACCCCATGTAACCACCATAGATATGAAAGTATATAGGGGAGACACCAATATAATTATTTTATGAAGGAAAACTAGTGGTCTCTCAACCTCTACAACCTTTTAAAAGATAAAAGGAAGAAAAAGAAAAAAACCCTAATTAATATATGCTTGCAAAACAATTGCAGTCATTTTCCTGGCTGAAGACTAAATTATTGTGCATCATAGCGTGCATTTCTATGATAAGTAGATTACTATAGATCATTCCAAGAGAAGAGAGAGAGAAAATTGCACTAACATTAGCTTCTCTGGTATTTGAAGGCTGTAAATTTCATTAAATGATAGATACAAAGATGGAAGACAGATGGAAAGAGGAAAAGACAGAATCAGATAGGGGATGAGTTAGTGCAGCAAGGCTGTGCTTCATGGCTGTCTCATTACCACCAGCCCAGCAAACATCACCATCCCCACTGCCCCCATTTCCTCCCCCTGAAATGTTCCGATTTATATGAAAATTAAGATTACAAATTAAAGCCTGGCTATCCTGGAGTTTTCCAGTTCATCAGCCATCCAATAAAAATGATGTCAAGCCTGTATGCATAATTCCCAGAAGATTACTTTGTCCTTACAGCTAAGCCCTGTCCCTGATATGAAAGATCTCTATCCACTTTTATTGAAATAAAGAACTAACATCATAATCCCAATATTGAGGTATAATCTTTATTATCTCCTGACCCTCTTGAGGGTCTCCCAATCTATATTACTTCAGATTTGGTTTATTTATAATCCTTATGTATTCACTTTTACTGAGATAGGATTAAAAACTTAAAAAAAAAAAAAAAGCTCCAAAAAAAATCCTTATCATCTCATGATTCAGTTTCAGTTCACCAACAATCAACTAAAGTGGTAGTCTGGGTTTTTTTTTTAAGTGGTTCTTTTAGAGTCCAAGCTTGAAAAGGCATTAATTGGTCCCCTGAGAGTCTCCAATTCATTATATGAATTATTTCCAATCCAATTTGGTTTGTGAAATCATGGTATCATCTTTTCCTATTTATTAAAAAAGGGGCAAGGTCAGTGGAATGTGAGAAGACAAAGAATCATCGCAACTTTTTTCTCTTTTCTTAGAAGTTTTGACTCATACCTATAGTTAATTACTAGTAAACCACATTACCCAACCTTCTCTACCCAACAGCCTTAATGGCCTCTGGGTACACCTTGGGCACTTAGCTATCAAACTAGTCATTAATGCTGGCCAAGATGATTTCTTGGAGCTTATGGGTTTAAAAAAAAAATACACAAAACATTGCTCTGCACAAAGGATAAAATGACATTTTATTTTTTCCTTTCAAAAACATAAAGAAACACCTATCAAAAAACCATATTGTACTGTGATACTTGAAATATATCATGTATGATTTTAGTGTATTTCCAGTGAGAACTGAGTTTTCGGTGTTCAGGATTTTACTGATAATCATCATGCTTTTTTATTTTAAATAAATTCTTTGCTATTATATTTGGAAATGGTGAAAAACTTACACGATCCGAAGAAGAACTAGATTATTTTCACTATTGTATTTACTTCTGCCTCTTATTTTTACTTTGTGCACAAAGATATATTAGGAAAGCATTTGGCTTTTAGATTTGAAAAGAGGAAATGGAAATAGAAGTGCTTTATTATTGGCATGAAACTGCAAGAGTGTTTTATTTTAAAATGCTATTATTTGATTGAAAAGAACTCTTCTTGTTCTACCATTATTGATGAAAGGTGGGATTTAGGGTTATTTTTATTGGCTCTAATAGTCCTCGTCTGTGAGGCCATTCTTTTCATTTCTTCATGTTTTCACTTGTGCTCTTGCTATTTCCTGGGCACATTCCAAGACAACCCAGCAGAGGACAGGGAGGAGATAGGTAGACAGAAATAGTCTATGATCAGTGAGTCATCTTTTTTTGCCTAAAATGATAATCATAAAATCCTGTATTGGAATGATTAGCCTTATTAAAATGTATACTTATAATCACAAAGGAAGTAGCTGGACTACTATTTTTATACACCTAATATTTTCTAGATATTGGCCTAGGTAATTAACAGAATTTATTAAATCTTCATAACAACTCTCCACTCTTTTTTTTTTTTAAAGGGTTAACTAAGGATTTCTTTTTTTTTTTTTGGTACCGGGGATCGAACTCGGGTCCTTGTGCTTGAGGCGAAACCTCTGAGCTAAATCCCTGGCAACTCTCCACTCTTTATGGCAACCTTACAATTATTCCTCTTTTATGGATACAGAAATTGAGGCTTTATATTGCTGAAGATATGGGAGAATAAAGAAGAAAGTACTGGAGGAAAGATGTTGAAAGGAAAGTTTCAAGGATTTGAACAGCTTTGTTTACACAGTACTCTATTTCTTCATTTGTTCCTAGTTGGGAAATGTTTTCTTCCTTTCTTTTGGAAACTGTGGCTCGAGATGATACATCACCTCATGGGGTTCCAATTTAGATCTTTCAAAAAGTGGGGTAAGAATGATGATGAGGTATTTAAAATATAGAGATATATATATATAAAATATAGATATATATATTTTTTTGGTACCGGGGATCGAACTCGGGTCCTTGCACTTGTGCAGCAGGTGGCGAAATCACTGACCTAAATCCCCAGCCCTGTATAGATATTCTTTATAGGTACCCCCATAAACATTGTTTATAGGAGCAAGTTCAGCAGTTACTAATAATTAAATGTGAATTTAAAATATTTTGCTTATTACCAGATATGACATGAATATTGATATAATTATAGGATGAATCAAAGGTAACAGTAATCAAGAAGTGATATGAGAGCACTGACTATTTTGAAGGCATTCTAGGTTCAGCCAGGAAGGAGTAGCAGAAGAGAGTAATAGAATGTTGGGTATCAGGGATGAGTAAACAATTCATTTATGTTCCTGACTTAGCCTAGCCTTATCTGACATAAAACCGTGTGTACCATGTCCTGAAAAAGGTTTATTATTTATAAAGCTATGACTTCTCAGGGATAAGCCATAAATTACAGGGTGATTCTAAAAGCTTTACACTCTAAGGTAAGCCACTTTATGCTTTTTCCTTATTAAAGACAGGAAATTCTTGTTTTTTAGTAAACTGACTCAAATGTTTTCTAATCAAAATTGTACTAGCATACCAAAATCTATATAGAAATATGGCTTTATTATTCAAATAAAATTCCTAGTGATAAAAATCTACACTTTTTTGATAATTGACAGAGGATCCAATGGAGATTTTATAAACAATCTTTGGCCATCTAACAGCTAATTATTTCCTCCATTCCTCTTCATGATTTTATAACTCTGAATTAAGATTTCTATCATCACTAACAAATGACTATTTCAGGTTATTTCATGGTGTTCCTTTTAGCCTGCCAAAGAGTTAGTTTTGCTAGGATTGCCACATTAATAAAGCATGGTATATGCAATTACTTGAATATCCGTAAAGCAGGTGCCTCAGTGTATAACTTTAGATGAAGCCTAGAATGAATAAGTTTAATCACCCTATTTTACCACTGATTAACTCCATTAACTTAATACAGTTGAGGCAAAGAGGCTAATCACTTAGCCAAACAAAAGTTGTGGTGCTTTAACCTTAGATGCTTCATGCATTTAAAGTTACCTGCTTCCCACCACCCTAATTAATTATAAGGAAGAGAATAAAATTAAATAACATGTATGAAATGTTGGAAATTATATCATAGATGTTTTTCAGGGATATACACACATGGATATGCTTTTTGTTTGTTTTTCAGTACTACGGGTTGAACCTAGGGCCTTTGCATTCAGCGACGTCTCCAGCCCTTCTTTGAAACAGGATCTCAGTCACCAAGTTGGACAGGTTGGACTTCAATGTTTGATTCTTCTGCCTCACCCTTTTAGTGTGCTGGGATTACAGGTGATAATTTTAAGGGACTAAGATTCTATGTCCTCACATTCCATGGTACACTTCCCTAAAATGATTTGCATAGGTGCACTTCTATGGTGCTGTTTTCCTCATCTTCCCTTCACACTAATCTTTCTGCCACTTAACAAAGCGAAGCTTCTCACCCACCAGGAAACTTAAGGCACAGTGTCCAGGATGCAATAATGTCCTGGGTGCCAAAGGAACAAGTGAAAATAGTTGTTTCCTAGAAACTTCCTACACAAATTAAAATTCTTTATAATATCCATTATTCAATAGTCAACTTTAATATGAATGCTGTTATAGACAGTAAGAGATAAACAACTTTCAATAAACCATCTTTTTAAATGGACAATATAGAGTTGATTTGTACATTTATAGTAATGTACTCCTTTCTTCATATTTCATCCCTTAAAATATCCACATACATGTACACATTTGTTGAAGACATAATTATTGTTTTGATGATAAATTCCCTGATTTTTTTTTCTATATCACCAAGGAGGAAAAAGAAAATGATCAGTTATTTTTCACCAGTTTAAATTTGTGGACAAAACCTCTGAATGTACAAAATGTTAGCAATAACATGTACGTGTCTTTTAACAAATTACAATGCAGTTTTCTTATACTACTTCATTACACAATAACCCAAGGGCATGGAAGTTATTTTTTGTCTCTGTGAGAAAATTGATGTGCCAGAGCATATCCAGGTAGTAATAAGCCAAACTAAGACTAAAATTTAAGCCGCTGGACTCTGATATCTGTGATTTCCCACTTTATTAAACCGTCTCATGAAAATTGCTCAACTTGGGAAGAGCTGTATTCTCTAGGTAAGCTTTTATAATATGCATTGAGGTGATGACCCCATTCTAAAAGTGGAAAATCTATCATAATTTTGGTTAGAAAAGCAATATATATATGATTTATAATGAAAGGATTTTTTTTTCAGAACTTCACAAAATGTAATTCCTATGCTCACATAAAGAAACATAGTGTTTAAATAACCCTTCAAGTGAACCTCAAGGAAATGACCTGTGTCTTTCAAGATTTCAAGGAAGCATTCATGTCTAGGAAAAAGTATAAAGAAGGACCTTGATAAGTCATTCAGGCTGTTTCACTGGCTTTGGCTAGGTACTGTGTTAGTAAATGTCCAAACACAATTCCCAGCTGGTGATGGGACACAAAGAGCTTAGCAACACACAAGATGAACCTGTGGTCTTAGACTTGCTAGGTGTCTGCTTCCTAAAGAGACACTGCAGAATTTGAATTTTTGTCTTGGAAACACATTAGGAAAATTTCATAGTGTGATTTATATGTGAGTGTTCTCAATCTTTGGGCTTATTCTACACACCACCAAGGCCAAGATGTAAGTATTTTTGGTTTGAAAAAGATTGTGGAAGTGGGTACTAATGACCACGCCCCCCAAAAGAAAATCCCCAAAAAGGACACATGAGAAAAACCACATTTACGTAAATATGTGTAAATCATATGTATCAAATGTTTATACTTATGTAAAATTGTTTTAAATTTTAGGTTTGTAGAAAAGTCCCCATTCACCTCCTCAATCTCTCCCATTTTTATCACAGAAATGTTGTATCAGCTGAGTCCTTTGCTTTTTTTGAAATAACTTAAATCTGACAGTACTACCAATGGAAAAAGCTCTCATTAAATTATTTTCATGATTTCAGTACCTTGTAATAATCAGGGTTTTTCAGATGACACTGTGAAAAACAATAAGCTGGAGCTGGTTAAAATATAGCACTCTGATTTTATAAATCTTGAGCGGAGCAGCTCCATTTTTAACATAGCTCTTGGCTGACTCTAATGAAATAGGCATATGAACTATACTTTAAGACACACTGAAATAGAAATTGTTCTTTTTGAATGAGCAATGTCTCTTGAAGTGTTTCCCATACCATGTTTACCCATGCACAGGTCTGTTACTCTTAAAAAAAAATCTTTGGGCCAGGGATTTAACTCAGTGGTTCCACCGCCTGTCTCGGAAGCACAAGGAACCGAGTTTGATCCCCGGTACCAAAAAAAAAAAAAAAATCCTTTTCAAATCTGTCAAATGTTAGAATGAAAATAATTGTAGAATCTGGAGTAATTTATCAACCAATGATGAAGAAAAATTAATTCCTTAATGTATACTAAGAGGTAATGTTGATTATCAATAGATTTTACATTGTATACATAAACATTTTTATTATACACATTAAATGTCTGCAATTTGTTACAAATAGGATTTATGTGAGTATATATTTAGGAATGGGATTCTGAATTATTTAGGGTCTAATTCAAGCAACATAAAGCCTGGACACTGGTGTTTTAAATTGCATTGCCAATGTCAGAGATGAGTTTTAAGACCCTTACTAGTCAAAGTGTACTTTCTGGACCAGCAGTATCAGCACTGTGTAATTAATTAGAAAGGTACACACGCAAGCCTCACCCTAGACCTACTGAAACAAAACCTGCATTTTAAACATAGCTCTGAAATTACTTAGTTGCACATAAACATTGGAGAAAACTTGCTTTATTTCATGATCCTCTCCATAGCTTTTCAGCTTTGGTCTAATTTTCACTATTCTTCTCCACCTCTCCCTCTCATCCAACTACCTTGTTATTTTTATTTGAAATAATCATCTCTTGCTTCTTGCTCTTTCCTCCAAAGAGAAAAAACCACACAGACTCTAACTAGGTAATTCACAAGCTTCATTCACAAGTTTCTCTCTTTCAACCAAGGAAAACAGTGTGCTGGATGGCAATTATTATCTTTGAAAATTTGCTGATGGACGCTCACCCATTCAGTTGCACATGTAGCTGCTCTATATCCTTTGGTCTCTTAAGGATTATGGTTATGGAAAAAGCAAGCAGCTCATTCAGAAAAAAACAATTTGTCCTGTGTAAAAAGAACAATGCTATTACAAAAAGCAGTCCCAGAGGCTCCTACAATTTCAGTGTTGCAAAAAGCCACCGCTGCTGCTAAATTACAAGTTATTATCAAACCACTTGAGAACATGCTAATGTATGTCCCAAACAATATTATTATTACTGTTTATTTTACTTTATTTAAACAGGCAAAGCCCAAATAGGTAGGCTGTTAAAATTCTATTATCTCCTAGTAACAAAGAAAAGCAGCCAACAGTTTTAGGAAATAATACTACAAAAGTCAGACATCCTTTCTTATTTCCCAATTGTTCCAACTCCTCATCAAGTTACTAGAGACAGTCAATATGCCTCGTGCTGGAGAGAAATCACTCAGGTAAGCTGAGGCTACCCCTTCTGTTTCTCCATCTGCTGAGCTGTTAACATGAAGACATATTGACGAGGGCTCAAGGAAAACATGGAATATTTCATCAGTAAGATTATGCTGCCCTAGAGACAGATGTTAGAAAGCTGTAATATTTAAAAACAAAGAGATAAACATACACTTGAGGGGAATGAATAAAATAGTTTCACAGGTAAGGGAGAAAATTAAAAAGAAAAAAGGAATGATGAAAAGGCCGATGAGAGGTCTGTATTGGCACATAAAATGGCAAATGGCTCTTAGGCAGGAAAAAACCCACTTTTATATCTGCCTCAGGCAATCATTTACCATTAGACAGACATTCCCAGAGTACACTGGGTAGATCTGTAAGAAGTACTTACCAGGGCTGATTATGATTACAGAGAACACTTACCTCTCGTCATCAGGCGGTTAATGTCAGGGCTTAGACTTAAATCCATATATGACAGTTTTCATAAAAACTTAAACACGAAAAATATTATATACTTTGGTAATTCACATTCAGCAAACATATAAACAACATGAAATAATGACAGCAATGGATTTATTGAGTGACTCACTTCAGAGGTCAAAGCACTTTGTTTTTACTTATTTTTACTAAAGAGTTATGGAAAGGGAATTGTAGCTGAAGGTTATATACATATTTACAATTGACATATTAGTTGTACATTAACCCAACATTTAATATAAACAGATTCCCCTTTTTGTTGAAGTTTTAACATTTTTGTAAGTAAAATACAAACAGCAATAGGAAAGTAGAAGGAACTTTGCTTTGAATTCAAACAGATTTGGGTTTAGATCCTAGATATTTGTTTCCTCAGCTGTAAAACAAGAATAATAAATGTCTACCTCAGAGTTGCTAATAAGATTAAATACCTTGTTAGCAAATGCCATAGTAATGTAAATGAATACTATAGATTCTCAATAAATATCAAGGTACATCATTACAACAAAAACCAAAAAAAATTAACACAGGCAGATTAGAGATTCTAATTACAGATCACCCTTTCCGTAAAATCTCCAAATTCCGCTTGTAAAGTAGAAACCCTTACTTATCACCTTCTCCCACTGGGAAGGGGACAATACCCCCTTAAAAGGGAGTTTAGGACAAAGAGGGAGGACTCGAGTCAGGAAGAGGAATGAGATACTTCTACCAGAAATGAGGGGAAGGAGTTATGAAGTCTAACTTGATGGTCCTGACTACCCTCTCAAGGATGAAGGGAAAAATTATGAGAAAAGAAAAAAAATGGAAACAAAGTCTTTGTAAATAGGGAAGGGTGGAGTGGGGGAAGTGTGCACAGGTAATGGGGAAAAAATAAGAACCGAGATATTACATGTACAGATACAAGCACCCAATGAGAAATGAAAACGTATTGTA
This sequence comes from Heterocephalus glaber, assembly GCF_053883595.1. Taxonomy (NCBI): domain Eukaryota; kingdom Metazoa; phylum Chordata; class Mammalia; order Rodentia; family Bathyergidae; genus Heterocephalus; species Heterocephalus glaber. Next base: position 15,250,010 of record NW_028258303.1, read on the forward strand.
TACCAAAAATACACCAATAAAAGAATTTAAGCAAAAAAAAAAAAACAAAAACAAAAACTGAAAGCTGGAGAGCTTCAAGAGTTTTCTTGGCTTCCTGTTTGGCATTTTAGGAGACAAACTTGCAGGAACATACTCAATGTAGGACTGCTACAAACAGATACAAAGGCAGCAGGGTGTGAGTAGGCCAAGGCTTTGTAATGGCAGGCTTCAAGCTTCCTTGGCTCTTGCACAGCAGACTCTGGTGTCAAGGTATTTCTTCCTGATCCCAGTAGGGTATGTGGAAGACTGTTGTTGAGGGCTGAAAATGAGAAGCCACCTGGGTCACTGGGAGATGACCTGAGAGCAGATGTTGCACCAGCCTAGGATCACGGTAGATGTGGCTGATACGAGGACCTACAATGCTGTTGAGAAGTAAAAAGAGAGTAAATGAGAAAGGGAGGAAAACAAGCTCTAGAAGAAGCTATGGAAGAATAATGGTTTGACCAATAACAGACTTCAGCTTCAGACCTATGAGGCACCCAGTAACTACTTCGGACTAGATATATCTCAATGGAAATCAGTGAGAATTCAGATGACAACACAAAGATCCACACAGACCTGAGGTTCTCTTCCCTTCCTGCCATTGGGACACATGAACATCTCCTGATGTCCAAAAGCCATTTCTGCCTTTAGGAGAAAGGCAGGGGGAGAGTGTGTAGAGGGACCCTGAAAGACGGAGATCTGCTCTAAAGAAACTACTTTAAATCTGATGAAACTGCTACTTTTATTTGCCATCTTAAATTCCACTCCATCCTATGTCACTCAAAAGAAACATCAACTCTAAAGAAATGGAAGGGCTTCTTATCTCTTGATATGTTAAATGCAACAGGTCCCTTTCTGTAAGTCATAATTTCTTTTGGTGTATCTGGAGAAGAACCTGATATACCTATTATGGTGTATGGTGGGCTATGGAACCCTGAAGGATACACATTAATTGTTAACATGACCTTATGAACACAAAAGACAATTTTAGGGCTTTACTTTTAAAAAATATCCTATGATATTCTGAAGACATTATAGAAAAGGCATTGCAGAATATTTTCAAAATGGCTTTTACTATGGATCTTTGAATCATTATCAATTCACAGAATTTTTTATGTCTTATTTTCCTTACTTCTTTCACCATGAAGTACATGAGATTTATATATTGGAGCACAGGGAGAGTACACAGAGAGATTTAGGAAAAACCTGCTTTTATCAGCTACCTCTGAAAATTTGGTATTATAGTCATCCTAAATGTACATCACACACTGACTGAAAGGTGACATTGTTAGATATTATAATTCAACAAATGGAATCTATCTGATTAGTATTTCAAAACAATATTTTATTTCTTCCCAACCCCCTCTTTATCTTCATAGAGTACAGTTGAATTTGAAATCTATGGTTTCTGGCATATCTGGGGTAAGGTTATACTAGGAATTTACCAGATCTGTCAGTCTCTAACTTTCTTCCATAATTCATTATATCATTCCAGTTATAATTAGTTGTCTGGTAAAATTAAGAACAGTCTATTTCAGTGAATGCTCATGTGAACATTTAACAACTTTTTGTTAGAATGACAGCTTAACGGCAGAAAGAATAAACCAGAGAGAGGGAGTCACTAATGTAACCTTAGTTAAGTCAATACTGCCAGCTCAACGGAAAATGCTAAGATTTTGCATTTTTTTCTTTTCTGTTATTAATCATCATGCACATATTTCGTGTCAGGAGATGAGCAACAGTTTGATGGCATTCCTACCTCAACCAGCATGTTTTGAACTGACCTGTCTTCACTGCTACGGTTCCCTAGAAACTTTGCTGCTGATGAATGCTTTGACATTCAGCTTGTCAGTGAAAGCTATTTTAATCTTTAAGATGCATCTCCCTTCCAAGACTGCAAACTGTTGCTGCACACACACCACATTCTACCACTGTAAAGAAGAAAGGAAACTGAATAGTTATTAGAGCTAGAACATATAAATTTTATGATTAATTGTGGTTAGCAATTTACAGGAATTGTGTAGTCTGACTACTGAGTGTGAATCACTGTTTTTCACTTCTACCTAGGCACTAGCCCTCTCTGACATGACTTCCTCATCTGTGGAGTAAAAGTCCCTACCTTACAGGGATATCACGAGGACTAAATGATAGTTCCCAGTCTTTAGAACAGTAACTGCCACATAGTTTCACGTTAGCAATAATTTTTATTACTATTTTATAGATGAGATACCAATTCTTTCCCATAGACTGACCTGCTCACTATCCTTTTTATCCTTTACCTGTCTCTGTTGCCTAGACCCAGAAGTGGAGATAAGGGAAAATGAAAAAATTACTCCTTTCAGGATATTTTTCTATACATATTTGAACTCTAGTTTCACAGGACAGAGCACCACAGTTGTGGTGGGATAATACTTTTGTAGTATGACTCTTTTTCTTTTTTCCCTGTTTTCTTTCTTTCTTCACCTTTGCCTTTTCCCATTCACGCAGCTAGTCTATGGGCTGGGACTCCATGTTGAATTGGATAGAAGTGAAGCTTCACTTTGGGAGATTTTGGAGTAGAGGGGTCATTTCTTCACGGCTTTAATGAGAGACTTGACAGCAGAATCCCATAATTTTCTATGCTCCAGTTTGTATAAGACCAGAGGAAATGCATGTCATGTATTTTTGAAGACAACTGTGGATGGCCTCACAATCTTCCTTGTGTCATATCCTAGAGCAGTGATGGTGAACCTTTTAGAGCTTTCAGTGATACAAACAGCCCGCTGTGGCATGCGTGCCACAGCTTCGCCACCACTGTCCTAGAGGGGCAGCAAAAGGACCCCATGTTCCTCACAGAGCATGGAGGCAGAGCTTCCCACAGTTGAGAGCATCATTAGGATGTTTCCTGTTGTGGCAGAAACTACGCTGTGCAACTGCCAGAACTTCTTCCTTTCCCCCCTGGCCACTAAGCTATCTAACATTTCCTGGCCTGCTCTGAGTTAAAACCTATATGAAAAACTCTGTGCACTTTCTTCTCTTATCCCCTACTTAACCTATGTGCAGTAGGAGTCACATGATTCTAGAAAACAGCAGTCACTAAATTAGGAACTGAAATTCAGTATTTCTTTCAATTATAAATGTAGGCATTAACGCACAGTAGTGTAACAATAGTTGTGACTTTGTTAACAAGGGAAAAAAAAATCACAGTATGTTCATACACTATCAGTTACTCTCAAACTTACTTAGAAATAATTGCAACCATTAGACCCATTACTAGATTTTAAAATTTCATATACTAATAAATATAAATAATAAATACTAATAAAGCATATATATTACTATAACAAAGATATTTGTAAAAGTTTGATAAGTATCTCAATAAAATTGCTTTCTTTTATAATCCCATCTGATTTTTGTCTTCAGAAAACATTTTTCTGAGATCTCTCTAGGCTCCATCAGATTGCCCAAGGGGCTACAGAACAAAACTCACAAATACCTCTTCTAGATGGAGCCCTGCATGACTTTATGAGTGGAGCTTCTCCCTCTCTGCCCCACAACCCCACAATGCTGGCCTGCATTACGAAAAGCAAATTTTAATGTGTGAAGTTACTGAGATTTGGAGGTTATTTTTTTAAGCAGTTAGTGCAGATTAAAATACCCTGCTATCAAAATGGCCCAAATACATCAGATAATTCCCAAGAGGCCTTTGGCTGGAAAGATTCAGAAGAGTGAGGACCAAAGATCAGATGGGGGGACACTGAAAATGTCTCATGAGATACCAACTTGGGAAGAAGGTGAAGCCAGCAAACAGCTCCTTCAACTTAGAAATAAATGTCAAGTACAGTAATATAATGAAACATATTATTTTTAAATTTTGAATTTCTACAGAGATTTTATAACTGCTACACAGTAATTTATTTTCTTATTTATTATTTCTTTCCTACTAGAATGACAGTTATTTTTGTTTCTCAGAGCAGATGCTAAGTGGTTTTGAATTCATCAAATTTTATATACATATACATGGCTTTAAAGCAATCTCTTATGAACTCTGTGCTTGGCTAGAGTTTAACACTGAAGATAAACAGCCTCAAAGATGAGATCAATACTATATGTATTGTGTAAGTTCTTCTATATTAGAACTGGAAAATTGGTAATTTTTTTCAGTGGTCTGTTGATTTAAATAAAAAAACTATTGATAGAGCCCTCCAGGGTTTTCAAAACAAGTATAAATTTGTTGGGCATGGCAGTACACATTTGTAGTTCCAGCTATTTGATAGGCTGAGGCAGGGGGATCACAAGTTCAAGCCTACAGCACTTGCCCTAGGATGCATGAGGCCCTGTGTTCAATCCCTGCCTGGTACCACAACACAAACCCAAAATAAAACAGGAATCCATTTAACAATGCCTCTCTCAAGGTATTAAGTTTTGCTTAATTTTATCTTTTTGTGTAGACAATTTTGCTGCCCTTACTCTAACCTTAAATCAGATGAATCAGTCATTGTGAAATCTTCAGGTTAAAAGTCAAGATGCAAAGATTCCTCTGAGGACAGAGTTTTTCCTAACCCCCAAGGATTTAGTGTATCCAACTTTTATTAACCTATGGAAATATAAATGAATGAAAATAAAATAAGGTTAATGTACTTTGTAGGTTGGGTCTCAACATTAAAATGCAAAAAAATTATACTTAAATTCTGTATGATATAAATAACAGTCTATCTTGATCACTGCTGTATACTGAGCTGTAAAACTACTGGCTGACAAATAAGAATTTTTATGAATGAGTAAATTGATCAAGTTTCATTCATTTTAATTATATGTAGTGTACATTACTCACATTGGACTTCATCATGAGAAAGCTGTTGTCTTTTGTATATGGAGGGCAAGGTGTTTAGAATAAGAAGTTGAAGATTCTAAATTACTGACAGCTCACTGACCCTTAAAATTCTTAAGATGATATAAAGTTCTCTGATGGGAAAAATGTTGCTATTATATTATTATACTTGAGTTAGTTTTTTAAAACTACTTTTCGGTGGCTTCTTAGTATTAATGTGTTTAGGAGGCACAACAATTATTTTGCACTTTAATTGCAACACATTCAAAAGACAAAAGACTAGTATAAGAAACCGCTTCAGTACCTATTTCTCACTTCCAACAATTATATGTTGCTATTCTTATTTTATTTGCCCTCTTCCAACTTTTTTGCTAGAGCAATTTAACAAATTCTAGAATTATTTTAGAATGTATCTCTAAAGGATAAAGATGTTTTTGTAACATAATACAAATATCATTTAGCACACCTAACAAAATTATTAATAATTCCTTAATAGAATACAGGCCATGTTCAAATTTGGCTTTTCTCAAAACTGTCTTATACTTTTTAAAAAATTACAATCCAAACAACAGTCTTCATAATTTAATTTGGTTGATATTGTTTAAAGTTTAATAGAAAATTCTTTCTCCTTTTTTTAAATGCTCCTTATAGTTGAAGAAACTAGGTCATTTATTCTGTAGGAATTCCCTCATTCTGAATTTAGCTCAGTGGTTCCACTGCCTGCCTCGCAAGCGTAAGGTCCCGAGTTTGATCCCCCGGTACCAAAAATAAAAAATTCCCTCATTCTGAATTTGGTTGATTGCATCATGGTACAGTTTAACATGTTTTTGTTTTCTGTAAAAACGGTAGGTAGATCTCTCACACATGCATAATTTCGTTTGGTAAGAATACTTCATAGGTGATACTATATACTTTCTATTGCATTAAGAGGTCCATAATATATGACTCCACTTTTAATGATGTTAATACTGACAACTGACCTCAGTGTTGTCAGTCTGTCCATCATCATGAAGTGCCACAACTTTCACCTAATAGTATTAGTTACTAATGACTATTGGCTAGATCCATTATTTCATCAAGAGTTGCAAAATGGTGATTTTATAACTTTCTATCTTTTCTCATTTCTTATTAGAAGAAATTTCTTCACATGGTTACTATGAAATATAACTCACAGCAAAATATCAGGATAAATGTTTGTTTCCTTTACTAAATTTAACGTACTTTCAGCATGAGTTAATGTTCTATGGATTTCCAGTAGTGAGCAAAGAGACTCCTCACCCAACCTATCCTACACCCTCCCTCTATATCTCACCAGGCGGTTTCACTGTGAAACCTTCCAGGTCTCAAATGGGATAGGATAAGAGGTGATGGGGCTGGCCACGGTGGGTGCAAGGATTTAGGATAGGGAAGGACTCTGGCCAGGGAAAAGACAATACCTCAAGCAGACTCTAGGAGATGGAATTCAAGTCTTCTGAGCTGTCCTGGACATCGGCGCTCTCTGTGGATTCACTGGGTTCCATGGTGTCACTGCCACTATCTGTGGCAGATGGGCTGTCCTGCTGGCAGGACTTCTCGGAACCAGGAAATGTGTCACTATGGGTCTCCTGGTTCTCCCTGGAGCCCAGTACCAAATGCCTGCCCTTCTTCATCTCCAGCTGCCGTCTCAGCTCACTGGCCATCTGCGAGAGATCATGCCTCATTGCATAAGCATCTTCCCCATCTGCATAGTATCTGGGCTCCACCTCATTGACCTGGAAGTTGAGGGTGTGAGAGTAGAGGTGCAAGGCCGCCCGATTACTCTTCCGGACGTGCAGGGACATGTACCTGGCACTGAAGTTCTCCACCATGGCCCGTGAGGCCTGGTCCATCAGCTTCTGCGCCAGGCCGAGGCGCCGGTGTGAGCGCTTCACTGCCAGCGAGGTGATGTGCCCGTGAGCGACTTCATCAGGGTCCTCCTCCATTTTGGCCAGGACATAGCCGACGACCTTGCCATCCTCGTCCTCGGCGATGTAGGACAGCTGTGGCCAGGAGAGGCCGTGGTACAAATAGTACTTCATCTGGTAGTTCTCAGGCAAGCAGAGAAGGTTGCAGTGCTGCATGTTCATCAGGTCATCTGGCCGGGCACTACGGATGTTCATAATGGCGGTGAGCAGGCAGCTGCCCTGCAGGCTGCGAGCCAGAGAGAGACTGTCCCCGAGTGCGAGGGACACAGTCTGTCTGTCTCGGGGAATGGAGTCCAGGCAGCCGAAATCGCGTGGCTGGCCGGCCGGATGGCGGGAAGACAGGCTGGCTGGCAGAAAGCGGAAGAAGCGGGGGCTAAGCGCCGCTTCCGGAAGTGTGCTGGTCCCAGCCAATGAGGTCTCCACTTCCTTGCGCCAGTGCTCACCTTGCTTAGGGGGCTTGGAGAAAGAATTTATGATGAAGAACCAGAATATTGCCTGCACCCCAACAGCCCTCCTCTGTCACCTTCTAGTACTCATCACCCTCCATGTCCGAAGAGTAACTATCATTAGACTTCTAACAGACTTAAATGCATTCTTTTTGGGTCAAGGTTTTTGGTTTTTTTTTTTTTTTTGCTTGTTTCCATTTGCTGTAAGTAAATTTCAGCCACTTTGTGTATAATTGAGAGTTCGTTATACTCCTTCTTATTTGATAATCCATTGCCTAAATATATTACAGTGCATTTATCCATTCTACAGTTGATAGCCATTTGTGTTACATATTTCCAGTTGAATATACCTGAACATTTTAGAATGTGTTTTGTTGATGCATGCATATTTATTTAGAACTAGAATTACTGAATCAGAGAATATAAGGATGTTCAACTTTTATAAATATTGCTAAGCAGCTTTTTAAGTGATTGCTCCACATCGAGTGTTCCCCTACTTTAAATTTTTTTTTTTTTTTAAATTTAGCCTTTCTTGTATGTGGTAGAGATGCCACATGGTGGTTTTATTTTGTATGTCCCTGATGATTACTAAAGCTGTGCACCTTTTTACAGGTTTATTAGCTATTGTATACCCTCTTTTGCTCAAGTCTTTTGCTCGTTTTTCTCTTGGGTTGTGTTTTTTTCACGCTAATATTTAAGAGGCTAGACTTATCAGATATATTTATAATGACTATCCTTTTATACTAGTTGGGTTTTTTTTTCCTAATGGTGATTTTTGACACCAAGGGTGAACTTTAATAATACAATTTGTTTAGTTTTTAGATTTTAGAGCTAGTATTTTTCTGCGTGTATATCTTTGTGTGTACTTTTAAGGAAATCATTGCCCATTCTGTGGCCACCAAAGTGTTCTGTGTTTTCTTGTCTTTTACGTTTTATGGTTAAATCTGCAATGTATTGGATTTTTTTTTTTTTTTTTTTGGTGTACTGGGGATCAAAACCAGAGCCTTTCAAATGCCACTGAGTTATATTCCCAACTTTTATTGTTTGGATCTTAAATAGCGCCAAAAGCTAAAGTGTTGAAAGCCTTGTCCTCAGCTGATGAAGCTATTGGGAAATGATGGCTACTTTAGGAGAGGGGCCTAGAAGAAAGAAGTATGTTATTGGGGATGTACCCTTGAAGAGTATATTAGGACCCTAGCTCCTTCTTCTCTTTGGTTCCTGGCCTCCATGAGCTGAATGGCTTTGCTGCACCATGTACTCTTTATCATAATGTTCTGCCTCATCACAGGCCCAAAGCAATGGGCCAAATAAGCATGGATTGAAACCTCTGGAAACCATGAGCCAAAATAAATTTTGCCTCCTTTTAAGTTGATTTTCTTAGTTATTTTGTCATGGCAATGGAAAACTAAGACACTAATTCTGAAAAAAAAAATTGTTGAGGTGAATTCATGAAACTTCATTCACTTTTTTTCTTTTTTTGGTATTGAACTCAGGACCTTGCACTTAACGAGCTGGGTGTCAGAACCACTGAGCTAAATCCCCAGCCCTCTGAAATTTAGTTTTGTGTATGTTGTGAGGTAGCAGTTCAACTATTTTTTCCTGCCTAGATAATTCATTTAGCACCATTTATTATTCTTTAAAGAAAATCATCATCTTATCTCCACTGTACTGCTGTGTTACTTTTCCCATAAATCCCAAGTTCTATTTCTAGATACATTTTATACCACCTTGATAAAGCAAGACTTAGGGTATTTCTTAACAGTATTTGGCACCCACCTTTTATAAGCACTGTTTGTACATAAGCTACTTATAAGCCTTATATTTCTTTTCATATATTATACAATCTCTCTTGCCAGTTTCTTTGGGAACTCAAACATCAAAGTTTATTCTGTTGTAATTGTTATCCCTGGTTCATGAATGTTTGTGTTAGCATTCTTTCTAATGGGGATGCACAGTCCTTCAATAGGTCTAGTAGTCTAGAGCCATGTGATGTGTGAAACAGCTTGAATAGCTATTGCTTGTTGTTAAAGTTTGATAATTAGCAGTGCTTTATTAATATATTTTAAAGATTTAAAATAAAATTTGGCTCCTTAATGTTTTGACTCTATACTTTGTAACAATTACTTGCCAGTATTATTTACACTCAGAAATTTCCCTTTTATGTTGTACTTCACCTTATAGACAAGAATATGTGTTTTGAGGTGATGTAGCAATGAAAGCATGATCCAGATCTCCTATGATAGTTCTTTAAAAATCATGAAGTACAAAAACTTAAGTACATTATGTTCTTTGATACAGATATTTTGAATGCAGCCTAGGTTAATTATAGATACATCCTACCACATAGACTACTTTTTGGCTTAATGTCTAGAATAGTAGTAGCTAATAGATAAACAGTACACTTGACTTATTCCAGCATAGGCAGCATACCAAAACCAGCACTAGGAAGCATGTTTTTTGTTGTTGTTGTTGTTGTTGTTGTACCAGAGATCGAACTCAGGACCTTGCACTTGTGAGGCAGGTGCTGGAACCACTGAGCTAAATCTCTGGCCCAGCAAGCATGATTTTTAATTTACAATAATGTAGTCTTTACACACTTGTAAGCAAAGAAGGTACATTGTGGCAACTCCTCTATCAGAAGAAAGAAGGTCTATTTGATTCAATGACTAGAGCACTAAGACAAAAAATGTAGCAGCTAGTTTTATTCTGATAGATGCTTCTTTCTTGACAGAGGGGTTGCTATCATTCCCACTGTGTTTGCACATTCATTTCCATTGCAGTGGGAAGCATGGACCCAAGACTAAAGACACTTGACACTTTAACATGGTGTGGGATATAAGTAGGACTTGATTTGACCCCTCTTACTGAGATCAAGTACAAATTTTCTCTGATGAATCATAATGTATGTCTAATTTCTGATTTAGAGGTTCTTATCAGAGATTATTAGTATATTTTTTGTCATAAGTACAAAGCCTTGGAAATTCTTCCCTACCACTTTGTAAATATATGAATGTCCTATAATGGGAGTTTTTGTTCTATCAGTTTTAAGTTGTATTTATTAATATTTTATGGGGAGAAAGCCCTCATCTTTTATTTTTTTCATTTTTTTTCTCATCTTTTTACTACCTGTATTTCTCATGCTCATGAGATCTAAGGGTAAGACATTAATTATTTGAGAGTGATTTCTGCATAACTCTTTGTCATTTTTCAGCCTTATGCTTCTATATCTTATATCCCACACTATTTTTATGTAATGTGAAGCATTAATAAATGAATAACCTTTATATACTTACCTTTTTTTTTTTTGCAGTACTGGGGATTGAACTCAGGTCCTTTATAATGAGCTACATCACCACTACTTTTTTCTTTTTTTTAAATAGCAGGTTCTCTCTAAGTGATCTAAATCACTAAAGTGCCCAGTTTGGGCTCAAATTTGTAATCCTTCTGCCTCAGCTTCCCAGAGTGCTGTGATTATCTATATAATTTCTTTAGAGTATAAACCACAAACTTTATTTCCTTCTCATTTTTAATAGAAGTGTTTACTCCAAATCTTATGAAGAGATTTTAAATAATTTTTTAATCCTTCACCCCCTGAGTCTGTATCAATGTAGGAGATATTGAAAAGAAATATGTAAAATTCCCTAAAAATTTATTTAGGCAACTTTAATTCATCCATATGAATAAATCTAACACCTATAAGTGGTCATCACAATGACAATAAACAATCTTTTGTACCTTTACTGGACTTCCTAAATACAGGATTGGCAGATATTGAAAATAAGAAAAAATAGACTCATTAGAAGAATTAGAAGGAAATCAACTGTTTATCTGTTTACTATCATCTCTTTTGTCTACCTTTCTCATTCTAAGGAACAAGAAAGCAAGATGGAGATCACTGGTCCCAATCACATTGGGAAGAAGAGACAATCTATTAAGCAGCAAGTCTGTTTTTGTTTATTTGATTCTGTTTAATCCAGAATCTGAGGCCAAATATAGGAGCCAGCTAACAAAAAGAATGGTTTTTAGAAGCAATTAGTTGGACCAAGAAAGGGAAAATGGTAGTTGCTGTGACTGCAGTGAAAACCAAAGCATTTTCATGCTGAAGATGTTAGGATAGCAATGCAGTTTATTATAAGGTAACTGTATAAAGAGTCATCAATAAATGGACAAATAGACTTTTTTTTTTCAGTACTGGGGATCAAATTCAGAACCTTGTGCTTGTGAGGCAGGAGCCGTTCCACTAGCCAAATCCCTGGCCCAAAATAGACATTTTTTATACCGGAGGTGACAAGCTCTCATGGTGTTCTCCATTGTCCATAGTCCTATGGGCAAGCAAGAACAGATAACAAAGAGTTTTCTATTCTCATGTTACTACATATTCCAAAGCCACTTTTCTTTTTTCTGATAGTGCTACCCCAGGACATATCTACATAAATAAGAGATCACAATTCTGAAAAATATCTCAAACCTAATACTGTATCTGAAGTGTGGATAGTGGATAAAAGTCAAAAGGCTGCTCTTGCATTTAAATAGGAGAAAAAAAGCTGGGCTTAATATGAGCCCATGGAAAACAGAGAACAATAACATTGAGTTTTTTGTTTAGCTAACATTAGAATATGATTTTGTATTTGGGAGTATTGTGACAACATGGGGACTACTAGCTCTAGACAAAGAAGTGTTTAAGACCCAATGTAAAGGAAGCCTCAGTCAGAATGGTGGCTATAGGCTATGGAAGAAATCAAACATATTAAGCAATGCATTATTCTTTGTTTTAGGTATCTGTTCAACAATTCTTTTTTCCTTATTACAAAAGATACATGCATCATGTGATCATCAATAAGACTGAATGTTAGGGTTCTTGACAAGGTTGCTTGAAAGGAGGAAAAACCCTTTGGCTTCTTATGACAAAAGTTGTGACTCTTGGGTGCTTGTTTAAATTGGATGCAATGAAATCTTTGGATTAGAGGCATATCCAACATGCTGTTTCAGCAATTGCTGACTCTACTCAAGTTTGGGGACACTTGTGAAATTTGAGAGGGCTTTGGGACCTTGAGAATAGTTTTTATCCTAGAAGAGGACCTTACTCCTGTCAGTATAAGTATGCAATGTTCTAAGAAAGGGAAACAGAAATAAATCTATCTTTGTAGTAAGAAGATCTACACAAGAAGTGAGATTTCCAGAAAATGAGTGGCTAATAAGAGCTCATCAACATCTTTGATAAAGACAGAATTTCTAGTAGACAAAACATTATGTAAATCCTCAATCCAAATTTGAGAGAACAAAGAAAAGCTTGCATCAAATCCTCAAGGAATTTGCATCAATGTGAACTGGAGGTCTGCATGGTTCATGGGTTGTATTGGGAAAGGAAAGAAAGTAGATCATAGAGAGTTTTCTGTAAAATATTTAGTATACTTAGGAGATGCAGGCTAACAAAAGGATAGTGTTATCAGTTTCTGGGGGCCTGGGGACTCCTTCTAGAGATTATTTCTGGGTTCTTGTTGTCCCCAACAAAGTGGTCAAGACAAAATGGTCAAGTTGGCAATATTTTACCTTTATTAAAGGTAGCAAGATAAATATGCTCTGCCAAGTGAGTACAGGCCAATTAAAGTAGAAAAAGCAGTACACTCTGCACAGTGAGAGTGGGCCACTAAAGAAAGTGAGCACAGTGGCAGTGAGGTTAGTGGTCATCATCTTTTATATCTCCCATTCCTCAGGCTCCTGTCAGATCTAGGCTGTCCTAACAAAAACCTGCTTGATTTTGCACCAGAACAATTGAAGGTAGCACTTTCTGATTGGTCCCAGGAGCAGGGCTTGGAAACTATTCAATGTAGGGAACAGAAAAGCAGACATTACCAGAACCCCTGCAGTGAGTTCTGGTCACTTGTGAGCCAGTGCATCACAAAGTGAATTAAAGAATAAAGACAGAAAATGAGACTTACAGAAAAAGCTAGGTTTGAGCCTGATCAGTGCTACTCTGAGCCGCAAAGACAAAGGCACTCTGAGCTTGCCATTATTTATTAGGTTCATAGGGAGTATCAGATGATTCAGAGGGCAGCAATAATCCTAAATTGACAAGGATTTTATAATCAGAGGAAGTATCACTTGTCTCGGAGGGAGGGTGGTGGTGATCCTAGGACCATGAGGATCTTATGCTGATGAGAATCTTAAATTGATTTAGATGGTGAGATAAGCAAAAATGCTCTTACAACAATAGGTGGGATGAGTTAAGCTGATAATTTGTCCCTCCCCAGGTGAAACCTTTCTACTTTGTTCTCACAGAACCAGGATGTCTTTAGCTGATGTAATCTTGCCCTTGAGCATCACAGCATCACAAGACTATTGATTATGATTAGGGACAGCCCTAATCATAATTTAATTGTGAAATGATTTTTCCCCAAAATTATGAAGAATGGCTCCTGACAGTTCTGCATGTGTCCTAGATCTCCATGATTGGCAGGTCACACCCACTTGCCCAGCCAGCTGGCCACTCCCTAATCTTCTGCCTCAGTAATGCTAGGAATGACAGGAAAAGAAGGTAACACTATAGCATGTACTGTCTAAGGATATTTAAAATTGTGATTATCTCTTGTACATTTCTGTACATTGTAATTTCTTGTACATTGCCAAATGAATGGAAGTGTGAGGAATTTTTTTTCAAGCATTTATTGAAAAACTCAGATGACTCAGCATTATGACTGCTGCAGAAGGACAATCAGATTTGATTTCCAGACATGCTAGGTAAGCAATCATTGCAGTGATCATTGTTGCATATAGTAGAAAAGCCTGGGCAGGCTTCAAGGAGACTTAGTATTTGCTTCAATTCAAATATTTCCCTTATTTGAAGTTGTCTCTGCTTCCCTTTACCCTGGAAAAATTAGTTGCTTCCTTATTTGCTGGCCACTTACACTCACATCTATGTTACCTGTGTATCTCACACTTTATTACTAATTTATATCCTCTATTTTTGAGAACATGGCTATATCTTTTGAAAATAGTTGTTTTTCAGCTGGATGGGGTGTCACATGCCTCTAATCCCAGCACTTGGAGGCTAACGCAAGAGAATCATCCTGATTTCATGGCCAGCCAGCATGTACTATATAGTGAGTTCAAGGCCAACTGGGACTACATAGGGGGACCCTGACTCAAAACACACACACACACACACACACACACACACACACACACTGTTGGTTTTCTAAGGGACTAGCAAATTGCATGTTGCCGAGAATAGCTTAAGTGAATACTTGTAGAATGAATACATAATTGGAAATATATATATATAATATAAGTATAAATATGACAGGATAAACAAATCCTTTGTTTATGAAATCCAAATAAATTATATGATCATAGTACATATTTTTGTATGATGATATTGCTTAAATTGTGTAATGAAAAAATATGATGGTACTTAATGCTGCACACTTTTTATACTTAGCATTATTTTTACAACCAACTACATTATTTACCAAATGTTACACTGTCTAGGCTACTCAGAGATTTGCAGATCATTTTCATTACCTAGAAGAAAAGCAAATTGACCATAATTTAGTAGTCAGTTTACAGCACTAAATTTCTATTTTATGCAGTGGGAAGTGAGTTGGTCATTGTTGTACTAATATTTGTTCTTGGCTATTTACCTGCGAACTGTTTTTCAGGTTACATTACCAACTAGAGGTAGCTGGCCCAAGCTTAGGTGGAAGGTACGATGGAGGGTGGGGGTAGGGAAGAGAGGCTAGAGGAAGGATAAGAGGAAAACAGACTATTTCTTGACTACTAGCTCATCCTTCATGGTGTCTTGCAGTACTGGGTGATTTCTTCTTTGGTTTTAGCTACCCACAAGACAGGCTATGCTGAGTTCTAGTTCCTAGCAGGAAATCCTGGCCTCTAGTTTCTGTTAAGACTTTTTCCCTTTATTACTCCAGCTGTAGAAGTGGTAGTGCTTCCTTGCAATTGCTAATCTTTTGGTTGCTTCACCAGTCCCTCTTGACTTCTCAGCTTTTCCATCACTCAATACTCATGTATTAAATTTCCTTAATTTAAATTACCTAGAGTGGTTTCATAGCTGGTTCTTGACTGATATAAGTATTACAATAATTGGTAATGTTTTTAAAAGGAAAGTTAAATTTTATTATGATTTTCAGTCCAGCATATGTAATCTAAATACTTCAGGCATTAATAAATGATGTAATAAGGCAAACTATTCAGAGACAGTGATGAATATGGTCTTCTTGGTTATAAGAAGGAAAAACATTTTTAAATTTATAAAATTCATGCTGGCAGAAATACCAGAAACCTGTTCCATCAGGTGCAGATTATTTCCATGTGTGTTCCAATCACCCCTAAGTGCCATCAGGAAGTCAGTTAGTACAAGGACTTTGGAGATAGAAGTCACTGATAGTGCTGGATCAAGAGCAATTTGTACGAAAGCCCATAAATATTATTGCAGGGAAATATGTATGAGAGTGAAGAGTAACAGTGGATACCCTGATGAGCAGGTACTAGCTAACATAGCTGCGGAGGTGAAATGCAATTCAGAAATCACATTGGCACTGTGAGAAGAAACTTGGCTTCCATTCTTCCTTCAATCACTTACATAACTATGATCTTGGACAGAGTACCTTTCTGGGCTCTTTTTTTCCTATAGAGGTTAGCAATCTATATAATAACTTTGTTACTTTGTTTTGATAATGAAATGAGATAATGTATTTAAGAGCTTCAGATAAAGGATATGTCAGATGTATTATGTCAGATGTATTTTTTAAACAGAATTTATGTACATGTACCAAGGAATATAAAAATAACATATGTTATGGTTTATATCTACAGGTCTCCCAAGCCTCATGAGCTCATAGGTGGGGCTTTTGGGAGGTGACTGGATCATGAGTATGTAATACTCATCAATGGATTAGTCCACTTATGGGTTTATAGCTAGGTGTGATGTTGATAGGTGATTATATATATATATATATATGTGTGTGTGTGTGTGTGTGTATATTTTGTTTGCTTTTCCCTTGAAGCCTGGTGGAAAGGGATAGGTCACCCTGGTTGCCTGGTTGCACCCCAGTTGCCTGGAGATATATATATATATATCCTTTTTCTTTCTCCTTCCTTGATGATGGCACACTGTGCTTCCCATTGCCAAACCATAAGCCTTCTGCCATGACACCTTCTTCTGCCATGCCCCTCTGCCATGCCACCTGCCTTGGAGCCAGGTGACTCTGTACTGAGACTTTTACAAACTAGTCAAAATAAACCTCTCCTCCTTTAATGTGTGGGTGTTGAGTATTTTGTCCCAGCAATGAGAAAGTAACTAAGACAATGTACTATAAATATGTACCAATAAAAAATAAAAAAATAGAAGAATTCATCCTGAAGCCCTGAGGTGCTGACTGATAGATATACTTGATAAAAACAACTATTGGACAAAATAGCAACTTCTGGGACAATGGCAGAGTGGTGAGCAGCAGAGAAAGAGCCTCTGGGATATGGTGTCCTAACACTGGAATATAGCAGTGTGAGGAGAAGGAGGGAAGTGGGGCCCTGGGACACAGGAAGAATCTGAGGTGAGAATTGAAGTCCACAGGGAGAGTGAAGAGAGAGACTTTAAGGAAGAGGAGGGAGGTAGCAAGCAGCACTTTTTCCCAGAGCCTAGGCTCTTGGCAAGGGAATGGTAGGTGGAACCTGCAAACCCATGGTGACTTCTGGCTACCCCATAGGCCTCCACGGAGAAACACACCAGTGGAATGGAGCAGCTGGTGAGTTATCTGGGTTCAGACCTTGCCCAGGAAAGGGTGATTAGCTGGTGGCTGTCTTGGAGAGGGGCCAATTGAGCTCGGAACTCAGAACAGCTGCCAGCTGACTCTATCTAGTGGTTGCCAGTGCCTGGGTGTGGGTGGGGATTCAATCCAGCAGGAGGTCAGGGAGTGGAGTTCAAGTCAGCTGGCAGGAGACACACTGTTGTAGGCTCAAGGAATCTGGTTCCAGCCTTCTAGCTAGAAACTAGCCTGAACTTCAGGGGAATTAAAGGGGCAGGCTGGTTGGAATTATCTGCTACCCCACTATGAAGCTGCAGCTGGCTTGCTGGGATTAATCAATTTGACTCTGAACACATTGCCTAACTGGCAGCAGAGATATACCTTGAATTGGATTTTTTTTGTTTTTGTTTTTTTTTCTTTTTTCTTTTTCCTTTTCGTTTTGCTTTTCTTTCTCCTTTATAGTTCTTGTTTTGCTTTGTTTTTTTCTTGATTGTTTGAACATGGTTTCTAGGTTTTTTGTTGTTGATGTTCTGTTCTTGTTTTTATTTTTTCCTTTTTTCTTTCCCACCTGTCTTCTTCATCAGTTTCCTAAAGTTTATCCTCCAGCCTTGCTTCTGATCTCTTCCTCTTCTTCTATTTCAGTTTTTTTTTAATCCCCTAACCCTGCTTAAATCTTTTCCCTAAGAGTAAAATTGCTACATTTTGTCATGTTCTAGGCTATTTGATGCTATTGGTATTGTTGATTGTACAACTTTAGCCAAGGTGACATAATTGTGCTAATCAGTTGTTCCTCCTGATACACCAAGACTGAGATTGCCTAAGGGTCTTAAAAAAACAAACAAACTGATAGGTGGCTGGGCCAAGTAGGCAGAAACTTCTCATCCCCAATAAATGAAGAGGTAGGATCCTGCAACAAACTCAAAACCCAAAACCTAGCTACACCTGGAAAATGCTTTGGAGTAGTCATTTCCTAAGAGTTCTGAATACTGGCAATAAAGGTACTCACCATTAGCAATTTCTAAGCATTAACACAGGAAAACTGTTGGACAAAGCAAAGGCAATATAGCAAGTGCAAGATACCATAATATATGCATGAGTTTCAAAATAATTAGATTAGGAGAAATAGTACTGCGATAAGAAAAAGGAAAGTGAACAACAATCATGTTTTTAAAAGGACACGAGAAGAAAAGTAATTTATCTCATTCTCCCATTTAAATCTTATACTATGTTCCATTGTCACTTACAGGACCAGCTTTATATTTCTTGGTTTTCTTGAAACTTGAGATATGACTAGTGATCTCTTCTATATAGTGAAGTAAGAAGTAAAGAGATTAAGTCAGATGATAAAACCAATTGAGAAGTTAGTCATAGAATTTTAGAGAGTCCCTAGGATGCCAAACTCCTACATAAATTGCTTTTTTGTTTCCTGGTGTACAGCCGATTGCCAACATTTATAAATGTTGTTCCTTTATCATCTCCATTTTGCATGGTCTTGTCACTTTGATAGTTGACTTAATTATTTTATGTGTGTGTGCCAGAATTCAGTTGCTAAAAAGTGAATTCTTTTCAAACTCATGGAATTAATAAATCTTTCTATGATTATCTAAGTGAAAATTCACTTCTGCTTTTTAGAATTTCTTTCCAAAATAAATTTTGTTTAAAAATCATATGAAATATACTTTTTTCCATGGGTTGAACCACATGATATCTTGGATATTTCCTCATTTCTAAAATTCTGTATTAGTCTAGAACAGATTTTGCTTTTGTTGGGGTAGGCTGATGTGAATCAAAATGCAGGTGGATGATACAGTGTTTTAATATTAGGTTGGAATTCAAGAAGTGAAAATCATTTCCTTTATCCCTATAGCAAATAGCTACAAAAAATTTTACACTGAACAGAGGAAAATTGATGAATTCTTTTTTCCTCAGTGTTAGTGATAATTCTTTCCTAATTTTTTATTTTAGCTATTATTAACATATATTAATTGTATATATAAATTGGCTTCAATGTGATATTTCTTCATAATAAATAGTGTGCTATTATTTTCAAGTTACAGCAGTAACTGTCATATAATGCCTCCCTGGTTATACCCATTTCCCTAGTTCTAGGCTAGAATTAATTTGCAAACTGGAAAGTGCTAAAACTATCTAGTAATTTGTGGACACACAAATTTTCTTGCTGACTAAGCTTTGGGAAATCTGATTTAGCACTGCTTTGTTATAAGAAACAAGAATACAACAGACATGAGAGTATCTATCTACAGTCTTTTTGCAGAGTGTTTTCCTGTCCTGGGCAGAAGTCAGAGAATTTGCATTAGCCATACTTAGAACAGGCCTTGAAGAAGTAGAACTAGATTTATAGGATTAGTGTGAAAATGGAAATACTTTGCCTTTCATTATTTCATTGAGAAGATTCAGGAATATAAGTTTGATGGACATTCTTAGGGTGCTTACTAAGGTCAATCCCTGATTCAAGGAGAAATCAACACCCCACTCAAGATGTATAAGCAAAACTGCAATATTATGAACATGAGTCTGAATGTTTCAGCTGTATCAATGATTCACCCAGTCATGCTATCAGTTAAGCACTGGTTCATGATTCATCTTTTAATTAATTCAAGAAATATAAAGCATATTTATATATTTTTCTCTTCTGAATACTCTCTCTCTCTCTCTCTCTCTCTCTCTCCTATTCCTTGGGTATTCTCTTGGTCTCACTTTCCCAGCACAGCACATATTGAACATGCAAAGGATATAACACAGAAGAAAGATGATACTTGGTCACCTGTCTCCTGGCTCACTTTGCTAATCTGCTTCAACTGCCGTCACTAATTAGGGTGAAGAGATTACTACTGTTGTTGCTGCTGTATTTAAATACACATGGAAAGCCTTACATAATTCTTTTCCACTTGATGAACTTATTACTCAGTGTGTAATGTAGGAAGACAAGAGAATAACTTTCAAGAATTTAGAGACTTTTGTGGTTAAATGTGCTTATATAAAAGAATGTATATAACATATAGGCAGAATTTAAAAAGTGATAAAATAAATACATATATTCAACACTGAGCTAAAAATTAGGGTTATACCTTTGAAGTTTATTTAGCCCACAGTTTGTAAAGGTTTAAGTTCATAATTGGCTGGCTCCAAGGCAGGGTGGCATCACAGGCAGGCATTGAAGAGGAGAATCAGTTCACGTCAGGCAGAAGGTAGCAAAGCAACAAGGGAGGACCACAGCTCTTTCTGTCCCTTATATCTTAGTTTCTTTCTTTCTTTCTTTTTTTTTTTTTTTGGTACTGGGGATCGAACTCAGGACCTTGCACTTGCAAAGCAGGCGCAGGAACCACTGAGCTAAATCCCCAGCCCTGTCCCTTATATCTTATCCAGACTACTTAGGGCAGGTAGCACTCACATCCTTAATCCTAGTGCCCTTGATCCTAGCACTGCACCATGAATCAATCCCAGGGTCACACACTCTAGATCCAGCCACCTGTAAAAAAGCCCCACCTATGACTGCATGAGGCTTTTGGGGGACATCTAAATACAAGCCATGGAGTAACTTTTTTTCTTTGGGTGATCTCTTGCTTCAGGCAGTTCAGGTAGGGCAGGCTTTATCCTAGAAAGATGAGTCCAGCTATCCCGGACACCTTTATTGAAGTGTGTATGGCCAGGATCACTGAAAAAAGGTCCTTCTACTTTGGTTTTAATCCATCTGGATGAGCCCCTTCTTTCCAAGTTTTAAGGAGCACTTGGTTCCATGGGTGGATGTTGAGTTTTCCACTGGTGCTAGGTGTGGGGAGGATGTGGGTTCTGAATTCTCAGATGGTCTGTTAAAACTGACCTCAGCTCGTAAGACAGCAGGGAGCTGAGCAGCTTCTGGGTCTGTTAATGGTGGGAATTTATTATATGTTTGCCAGTTCTTCTAAGTTTGGTGAAACATTTCTAAAGAGGATTTACCATATTTAGCCACTATTGAGATATAAGAATTTGTCTCATATACATCTTTATCAATCCCTGGAGATTGAACTCAGGACCAAAACATTTTTTAAAACAAGAGATTTCAATAATTTTTAATAATATTATTCTTAAATAGAGGGGGTATCGGCAGGTGTTTGTTATGCTTTATAACTTTAGCATATAGGGAGCCCAGACAAATATATATGAAAATAAGAAATAAACATATAGAAAATACTCTTTAAAAAGACTGTATATGTATATTCCAAAGTAGAGTTGGGATAGATATATCCATGTAATAAATTTCAAACTTTAAATAAAAGAGAACATTAAATCTTAGGCTACATTACATGAAGTCACTCATTAAACGTTGTTATTTCTTCTAAAAATATTTGACTTCAAATAACACTTAAAACCATACCACATCCCTAGATCTCATGCTTGTTGCATGTCCAGGTTCTCTTGGTCTTTGGTTTTTGTCAATGAAAAGAAAATAAACATATATGTTCCACGCAGTTGCTTGTATCATCAGGCATTTAAAAAAAAACCCCATAGCATCTGCACATCACTGTTTTAATGAGATCCTGAAGTAGTGGCTGCAGCTGAGCCATTTATTGCGTCTGTAAATGAGAGCCAGTGGAGGGGACATGTGTTTCCTAACGCCATTTCTGGAAGAGGAATGTGATGGCAAAGCACAGGTGCACAATTTAGAGGCAGGAAACTACGCTGCCTTCTTATGTACCAGAAACAACCTAAGGGAGACAGCACATTCAGCCCCTGGTAGTGAGGGTCATGGGGTGGGAGGGGCACACAAACTAACCCACAAAGGAAAAGCAGCAAAGACTCAGATTTCCCTAGTGTCACCAACCATAGGACAGTATCAATAGCCAGGAACTAATTCAGTTTTCATTTTTATGAAATGAATACAAGCTTTTATTCTTAAATCATATTAATTTAATATTAATCATATTAATTTAATAGTTTGGGAATTGTATGTGTGTAGAAAATTTTCCTGAGATATACTCCTCAGTACAAACATGCGATTATTATTAACTTACATGATTTTTCTTTCAAGTTAATGGTTAAATGTTTTTTAACCCCTGGAAATGAAGATTATTATTATATTATGTACATTCTTTCTAGAGCTGCAATGCCCCCAAGCAACCATTTAACCATGACTGAAGGTGAGTTGTTCAAAATCATCATGTGCCTTTTCCTGTTTCTTGAAGATTAAAGTATAAATAATTCTCCTTTTCAATATTGACAAACTTCATTTTTTAGAATAAAAACTTGCTTATTAGAGAAGATTATATCATAAGAGTTGTATAGATTTTTCCTATTTTTACAGAATAGATCCTTAAAAACTTTTTTTTTTTTTGGTACCAGGGATCGAACTCGGGTCCTTGAGCTTGCGCAGTGGGCGGCGAAACCACTGAGCTAAATCCCCGGCCCTCTTAAAAACTTTTAATATCAACTGTAGCTCAGAAAAATGAGGTTTTCATAATATTAAATGAGACCAGAAAAGCATTTCAGATTTATAAAACCATTTGTTCCTACAAAACTATACAAGTAGAAGGGTTTTGAAGAGGGTTGGCTTACAGCACTTCATTATTTTGAATGCTGGATTAATGTTCATAGTTTTCCATTGCTCACTTTTATGTGGGGGCTGGTCTGAAACGCAGTATATTATGCAATGGTTTTGTCATGTATCAGTGATGATATTAACAGTCTGATGCTAAACAGGTTCTGAGGAAATGAGGAGGGAAAAAAATGACTTACTATATTTACCCTGAAACAAGATTCAATCTGCCACTGTATTTAATGGTATATTTTTCATTATCTCACAAGCATATGTTGAAACCGCTACAGATGATGAAGTTAGCTGCTGGGCAGAGTTATCATCAGTGCTTTCTATCTTTATTTTAATAAGAGGAATGAGCAAATTGTTTGTGACCTTTGTCAAGGGCTTCGTGGAAGACAAGAAATCTAACCACAAAATCACTAGCCTGGAGCCCTACTGAATATTCAGAACCACTTTTCCTAGAATAAAATATCTTATTATGAAGCCATTGTTTCTGACAGAGCATGGTCTTCAACAAAAGCTCCAAAGCCAAGGGTAAAATATATTTTTTTCTTTAAAAAATTATTTGTGTATCTAATATAACCAATTATTCAATGAATAATAAATGATAATGTTACTCTAGCAGAATAGAGTAAATTTTATTCTTTAAAGTTGTACATTATGGGGGAGTAATGGATGGGAGAAATGATCAAAGTATGTTGCATGTATAGATATGCCAAAATGAAACCCACTAGTCAAAATCACTAGTATGCAATAAATAAATAAAGTTACACAATGAAAATGTTTATATGTAATAACAGTATTTGTTAAGTGGTCTTGTTCTGTTTGGAGTGAAACTCATTTTCTTAAGGTTCATACATCCATAAAATTAATAATGCCTGGTATTTCCCAGGACCTTGGAATCCTAGACAACCTGACATATTTGTAGAAACAAGCCTCCTAGGTTAGGTAGAATCATCATCTCTAATAGTAAAAGCAAATTCTGTTGAGGGCTTACCAATGTTGTGCTAAGCTTTATTCAGTTATTGCATATAATAACTGGAGTAAAATCCTGTGATTGTCTCTGTTTTACAGATTGGTAAACCGGGTAGAAAAAGACAAAATAAGTTACTTTCAAGCACTCAGTTTATTCTGGAGTTTTGATGATGAAGGTAAAATGCCAAGTATTTGATCTGTGTGCTTAGTTAACTGCCCCATGCGAAAGACAGTAGTTCTCCAAAACTGCTATCTTTGGAATGATCTTAGCTATTATACAAATGATATATCTGATACTTCTATGTACAAATTCTCCATGATGAATGTGACCATTATGTATTGCAAACATGTACTAATAAAATTTAAAATTAAAAGAAAAGATGAGAGAGTGTGAGAAATCCTTGCTTTGGGGATGCATACTCGATTATTTTAACTAAATTCTAACCCAGCAGATAGCTTATGTTTCCATGTAGGAACACTGCATTTCCCACCTACAGCTGTTATAATATATCTCTATCTTGAAAGACATATATTTTAGACCTATATTTGGTCCCGTCTGTAGACCTATATATTTTAGATGACATCTACTTTATTGCTATCAGATAAACAAGAAAATCTAAGCTGATCAACAGGCATATGCTCAAGTGGGTGGAAAATGACCAGCATTCCTTGCTTGTAATCTTAGGTAGGAATGACTCAATTCACAATAAAAGAGAACATGGGTATTTACAGCTGCCCTCTGTCAGTTACAGGAGGATCACTGAAGTTAGTACAACTAGTAGATGACAAATTTTGTGCTTCTTCAATTTTATTTTTCTATTAAAAGTAATATTTTCTTAACAGCAGTATGTTTTTCTAAAACTACTATAGTTATTTATGTATGTGAAAATAGGACTGATTAGAAAAAGTGAATTCTCTGCTTTAAAGCCTAAATATTACTCATGAGTGATTTTTTTCATGAGCGATTTTAAAATCTTGATTAGAAACAAATATTTAACAGTGGGGAGGCATTAAATCATCTTTTTAAAAGACAAATGCTATACAAAATGTGGTTAGTCAGCTGGTGACAATACCTAACAGTTTGTTACTAATCCATTATGCACTAGGAAGCTTACCCCAGAATATAAATCAACACATTGCTTCCTTTATTGAGGACTTCTTATGATTAAAAGGAAAAAGTGTAGCTCAGTGAGCTTTCTTATATAATTGATTGCTTGCACACCACTTTCAAACTAGACTTCACAATTTAAAACCATCTTCCCTGCTGGATTATCTTTGCTAAAATCATTTATCTATTGTTTTTTATTAAGGTCATTCAGTCTCCTAGCCTTTGTATTTGTCAAAACCTTGATAAGAATATGAAAACAAACCTCAGAAATGCTTCCCATAAATACTCCCATATTCTTACACTGGGTGGTTGCTAATAGTTTTCATATTTCTTAGTTAATGAACACATTATTAATTAAAAATGAAGAAGTCCTGAGACATTTGATTTTTTTCTTACACTAAATAGTCATATATTGTGAACTCAATCTTATTATTTGATTTCTTTGTAAAAAAGAAAATAACTTTTCATTTAAAATAAATTGTAACTTTCTTCTTATTATAGTCACAGAAACTACCATTTTAAAATGCAATAAATACTTCCATATTATCATTTCATAGATATCCCACTCTCTCACTAGTAAATAGGGATATTTCAAGAGCAATATTATGAACCAAAGCCTTGAGTTTGCCCAAATTAAATGACTAAAGCCCCTGACACTGAATTTCAATTGTATAATTTTATGTACGTGCATCTGTTAGTTGAAAAATTGAATATACACTGTCAAAATTTTTTAAACTGAAAGCTGTTTTGTAACATATTTTAAAAGAAAAAATGGAATATAGTGTTATTCTCTTAGCTTGTTTCATTCTTGTTTGTTTTTTTTTTAGCTTCAGCAAAGAATTCCTGTCACAACATTAAAGAAATATGGACAGTCTTCAGCAATGCAATTGATAATGAACAAATACAAAAATAAAACCATGGTTAAATCACCAAACACAAAGAGAAAAGTAATTAGGATTTCAAAATGAGGAATATTAGTTAAAGAGTCACTTATGTAAGAGGACCATAGCTGGAACAATACTGCTGGTCCAATGTGACAATTCTCTAAGTAGTGACATATAAATGAGACTCCTGTACAGGGTTGATATATAGGATGTTTCTAACAGCTTGATTTAAGAGGAGCATGACTTGTCCTTTAAACTCTCAAATATAACAGATAAGTTTTGTTTTTTTTTGGTACCAGGGATCAAACTTGGGTCCTTGAGCTTGCGCAGCAGGCAGCGAAACCACTGAGCTAAGTCCCTGGCCCTATAACAGATAAGTTTTTACTGATCATCGTTGAGTTCTGATCTGGCTTATCCTTTTAGGTGCTACACATGAATCTTTCTATCAATGACCTCAGTGCTGCCTTGATGTGACTAGGCTCCAGGGTCGGTGTGTCTTCTGCTTTGTGTTGGGCTAATGGGCAGGACTTGTAAAGATGTGATAGAAAGTCTCACTCCTTTCAGATAAGTTTGACTGTAAAACCATAGTTGGTGTTACAAGAAATTTGCAAAGGAGAATACGTGAGGATGAGTATTTATATCCTTTAGACTTGCATAAATTTTGAAAGAAGGGATGCAATCTGAAAATGGCCACCTACTTGTAGTCTTTTAAAATTTGCTTTAAAATTTTAATTGTACAAATTTATGGGGTACAGTTTCATAATTCCATAATGTATAAGAATCAAATAGGGAAGTAGCTAACATTCCCCACTCCTTAAACATTTAAAAAATTTTTTTCATCAATAATTGTACATATTTATGCAATTTGAATGTCTCATGCTGTCATAGATTTGGCTGTCTTCTGCTTTTGGGAATGTAGTCTGGTTACACTTAGGTAGAAATCCTTTAAGGAGTAAATGTAATAGAAAAGGAATGGAATTTGGAGTCAGGAAGGCTAATTCTGAAGTAGTCATTAGGAAATCATAGTCAAATCTTTCTGAGGCACTTATGATTAGATGTCTACAAAACAGGGCTCTTAATTTCTTACTTCAAAAGATGGTCTTATACAGCAAAAGACAAAGCTATATTGAAAAGAGAATAGATCCTAAGAAGGATTAGGTGATCAATTAATGCTTAAAGATATTTTTGTCTAGATGCAGGTATATTCATTATTGTTTTATAAATGTAATTTGGACTTTCTGTAGCACACTGAAACTCCATCCTAACTTGAGGGCCTCATTCATTCATTCATTCATTCACCTTGTCTATTCAGTGTATATGTGTCCGCACAAAGAAAAGCATGATATACACGTTCACTCCCACCTTTGCCTCTAGATTCTGACAATTTGTGGACTCTCTGAAGCCCATTTAGTTTTTAATCTGTATCTGTGAATGTCAGGATAAGATACTTTGATTTAGACTCTCTATCTGACGACATTTGTTTGGATGATTAAATTGATATAACAGCCACTAACAATGCAACCTGCCAAATGGTCCCACATTCCTTTGTTTTCTCTTAGTAGGTGCTTGGTGGCTAAAGAATCAAGGAAGAAATTTTGAAAATTTGATTTTCTTTTGTAAAAGCTGGTTGGCTATGCTCCAAGGGAGCAAAGCCAGATTGTCTTTAGAAATTGAAACTAAAACCCTGCACTTGTGATCAGAGACCTGAATGCTATGATTCATTAATACTATTTTGATAACCAGTTCTTGAAAAATATTCTGTATGAACAATTGGGGGGTCTAACAAAATCGTTTTGACATTTTGCTAACGTTAGTGCTTCAACACTGAACCATCTGCTAGAGAGTTCTGAGACTCAATGAAAGGTGTAAACCTGGATTAGCATCGATATGGTTTTCTATCAAGTTTGGCTTATTCTCATCTCACTGGATATCTTCCAGGTCCTTTCGGAAGCCAAGATTGCCATTGTAGAGTGCAGTGCCATATGTTAAGATTCATATGACATATTACCTAAAAGTCATGAATTATAATATCATGTCTCTTTATGGAGCTGTGATTAGAAATGTTTATGTAAATGTATAGTACCTCCAATGAAAAATGGTACCCAGTGTTGGGCAACAGTTTGCATGGTGGTACTGAGATTTCCTGACTCAGTCAAAGTGTATCTTAAAAGTAGTCTATTCCTGGGATAATGAAAAACCAACACCTTTTTCTAACTGCACTGATTTTAGAGGAAGAAGAATAGATTTAAGAGCTATTAGGAAAATGCCAGTAACCTTCCCTGCAAAAAAATAAAATCACAAAAGAATGAAATAATTCAAAAGGTAACCAAAATGCCTTATACCTAAAGGCAAGTGAAAAATGGTAAAAGAACATAGAATGTACCATGTTACTAGAAAAATCCATAAATGTCAATATTTTGTTCTGTTGAATATTTACAGATATATGTACATACACATATACATACACACATGCATACAAACACATACAGTGTTTTCTCATTATTAATCAGAGATACTATAAATGGAGCTTGACATTTTTTCTAATGTGCAAATAGAAGATGAGTACTTTGAGCTTTGAAGTAGAAGCAATAGGCTTTCATGGGTTCAGCTACATTCTTTTATTCTAGCCCTTTGCCTTGACAATTGTTATGCGTTATTGGACAAGGTTAAAACTAACCTTTTGAAGAAGGAATGTTTCTGCCTTCTAACTAGTGTTCCATAGTCTATATTCTAACAGATGTACCTAGGCATTTACTGATAAATACACTTTTTGAACTGCTCTTACAGTATGTGAAAAGGATCATTTTTTATTAATACCTAATGTTAAAAGAAAATACTATTCATGATGGAAATAAAGATACGTTGTTGAGATAAAAATTTCATGTTTAATCTTCCAATTATGTAACATGCAATATTCATTACATATCACTACCACAAATTAGTAGTGAAAGATTAATCAAGATTGGTAGCTATGTAAATCATCTGTAGGAGACATATACATTTCTGTATGTATCAATAAATATCTGATTTTGTCAGGAACAGTTTTACATATATTTTCAATGACCTAATAAATATGTGACATTTAAAAGTAAAGAATATTCCCATATATAACCAGTCCGGACTATAAAAAGTTCCAAATTCTTTAGAAACATATGGAAGTAGGGTGTTTTGTTGTTGCTGCTGTTTTTTGTACCAGAGATCGAATTCTGGACCTTGCGCTTGCGAGGCAGGCGCCAGAACCACTGAGCTAAATCCCTGGCCTGGAACTAGGGTATTCTTATACATACATTCATATATACATGTAGATGTGTATATTTTACATAGTCATAAAATGAGTAACTACACCCAAGCTTGCTGGCCTATATTTTCTTAGCTCTAATTAAACTTAGTGGGCAGATAGTCAAGGCTCAGTGTCACTGTGGGTTCAGCCACACGTGATGATGTGTGTGATCAGCATGATTGGCTGTTACTGGTTTCACTGACATCTGTCCCTACAGTGAGACAAGCTGCAGCATGAATTATTGAAGACATACACATGCAGATCTGTGTCATGATTACGCCAAATAATACATTTTGCCACACTCTTGAGAGCTGAAAAAAGTCATGGTCGACATCATCTTTAACCCTTTTTGACAATCTGCTACCGTGTCACAGATTTGAAAAGGAAAAGCAGCACTACGCCAGTTTGTGATAGTCTTGGGTCTAGATACATATGAAACACAAACTCCTCTGGGCCCCTGAGGACATTCTACCTGCTCTCTTCAGCAGAGATTTGCCAAATAATTTAAATGTACCCATTTTAATAGATCTTTGTTTCATCAGATGATTGATAGCCTAGAGTTAAATGATAAAAACAGAATTAGTCTCATTTGCAGAGTGATTTCAGTTTGGCAGATTAGTGGATATTACTTCAGTAAGGAAGTGTCTCTTATAGGAGGAGTGTGAAGCAGTTTATAAAAAATAATGTATAATTGCATTAGTAAAAGATTGTTGCAGATTTCATTTTTTTTTCAGATTTTAAGCAATGTGGTTGATATTCTTATCAATCAGAAAATACAATCCAGCATAGTAACTCAAGGATTTATTTTTGGAAAATTTTATACTGCTCTCAGGGAGTTTTATTAGAATATAATCCCCCAAGTCCCACTCAATTATATATCTATATATGCAGTATTATTTATATATACATATAGATAATATAAGATCCACATATTTACTTATGATTCTGCACCAAATTATATTGCTATAATATTACTGATAGTATTATTTAATTGAAGGACTCAAATATAACCTGTGTGGCCTTGAATAAGTTACTTAACCTCTCTATGTCTCAGTTTTTTTCCAGCTATAAAATGCCATAATAGGTACATATTTGCCTGTCATACAGGGTTGTCAGATAGACAGAATAAACCAGTAAATGCAAAAATATTTAACAAATTCAGAGCACTAGTATTTAATATCCATAATAGCTGTTTCAGAAGCTAATAGCTGCTATAATGCCTTATTTCCTTTAGCATTTTACAATGGTATTTTCCCCTTGGTGAAAAGGCAAAGGAATTTTTCAATAATTCTAGCTATCTGACCTTATTTTCCATCCTGTTCAAACACCCTGGGGCTTGAATAGTGACTGTGACACTTAGAAATAAATGTTGGTATAGCACACAGAAGAATAATTTATATATCATTGCGAGAAAATTTTCTTGGGTCTTACATGTTTTTGCACATCTTGTGAGAGTGGAAGCTGTTTGCTTTTGCTTCATAGTGTGTTTTAAAGGATTTTTTTTTTTTTTTTATAGTGAACAGCCTTGGAAGATGAGATAGATTTTTCTCAAGAGCAATGGGCATGTATGTTTTTCATGTAGTATAAAAGGTTGGGGCTGTCCAAGCTCAGAGTTCCATTCTTGAGTGCAGTTCACTGCATGTGTAGGTATCATCTAGCACTTTTTGGATCACATTACAGTAGGAAGTGGGACTTTAGCACAAATGCTGAGTCTCTGGCTGCTGCTACTGCTATGAGCAATAAACTATCATTTGTCTTTGGCCTAAGAGTCATATATCTTCTACCAGAATCTGTGACAGTGTAGCAGTCTAACATGTTAGATTTTAAGTACAGAAAAGTCTCAGATCTTTCATAGATCTTGACAGATATTTAAAAAAATCCACCCTATTGTGTCTGATTCAGGGTAGTTACCTCTTTTGTGATGTGATATTTTTGTAAGGGAGGGTGACTTGGAAATAAAAGAATAGAAGTGAAATTTCTATTTTACATCTGTACTGTTGGATATTTGATGCTAAAAGGGCCACTTGGAGAGTTTTAAGGAGATGCCCTACTAAATTTGTTCTCTCATTTGTAGGTTTATGTTTTACAGAAAGTAAAGACAGTTATGGCAGGGCCAATTTAGAGAGCTGGGAAAGCAGACTCAAGATCACATTATCAGAGGCATCCAGAATTACGACTCTGCTGCTTTGACTGCTGTAGGCTCACCTGCTCAGTGACACCTGGCCCAAATTCCACCTTCCTAGAGCTGGGGACATAGTCAACTCCTGGAGTAGCAAAAGCCGGGTCAGAGGGCCGAGTTGCACACCAGACAGATGTAAAAGTAGAAAGGTCTGTACCCTGGTGGTTGACTGGAATCTTCACTGTGCCTGCATGAGAATAACAGAGACTTGCATGGCCAGGAGATCAGTGGGTTTTGAGAGTGTTGGGAGCAATGCTACATAATTCTAGGGAAAAATCATTTGAGTAGCCCTAGTTCTCCTGCCTACAGGCCAGCTAGGACATTCCAGACATAATTGCATTTTGGCCTCAGGTCACAACTGAGATCTCAGTGATCCCCGGATGCTGTAATCTCCAGGACAAGACCACACCTGCGGGAGACACCAGGGAGGAACCAAATCTTCATCTGCATGATTCCTCATTGTTCTTAGATTTCCACTGCCCCCAGTCTTTTGTTACACCTTGTTTATCCCAATGTAAAGTACTGAACTCTGCATTTCACTTGTTACATCTGTTTCCCCATGTACTGAATAAAAGGTGCTGCAAGCTAGGGGGTCTTTGTCTTTGCTGCCCAGAGCAGCACTGATCAGACCCAAAGCTCAGCTTCTTAGTCTCATTTGTCTACCTTTCCTGTAATTCACAGTGTGCTGCTGTGGCTCGAAGGAGACTAGGACTTACTGCAGAGGTTCTGGTAACCTCCCCTTCCCCTGTTCCCTACATGAGATCACTGTTCTCACTGCAGTAGTGGCAACTGCACCCCACTCAGTTTATCTTGTCCAACTTGAGGGAGGCTCCTGAACCTCTCTGATGGCTGAGAGGTGTCACTGGGCCTCTTTTCCCTGACACTGAGACCAAGAGGAGATCTAGAGGAGGGCCTCATACCGGTGGTCCTGTAGAGACAGCCCTTCAGGGAGAGCTATCTTAACAATGCACAGGAGGGGAGTGGTGCCCACTGAGAAAAAAACTCAAGCCTGCTTCAGAAGAAACTCAGAGACAAGATCTTCAACTGGAAAATAATCAGTGAGTAGCTAGGAGACTACAGGCCCTGGAGCCGAAAGTTCCTAATTAAATGTTTTACCTTATCTTATCCAAGTGGTACAAACATCATTACCCTAGTTGGATCAGACCAATCCCATTCCATGCTCTAAGGGTGGCCCATGATTGGCTAAGCTAATAGGAATATTTTGCCTTCTTTCCTGTAATGATTTCAAGATGGACATATAACTTAATAAATGGATTTATAGTGAATTGCAGGTATTTTGCTGGGTATGCTGAACTTGATGGATAGAACAAGGAGGCTGTACCAGCCCTGTTAGACCCATTTAGCAGTCCTAAGGAGATAGAGTAGACAAACAGAAACAGGTATATAGTCACGTAATTTCTTTATGCTTTGTCAAAGCTGATTACCTGATGCTATTAATGGGCTTCTGCTGTGACCTGCACAGCATGGGGTCCAAAGCCAGGGAGAGTGGTGGGAGATGAAGAAAAAAACAAAGAAACAAAGACTATTCTTGAAAGTTGGGACCAGGTGGAACTGTAGCCTGATGAGCTAATGGCCCCCTGGAGTCCCATGCACTCTTTATTTACAGTGGAAGGCAAACAGGAAGAGAAGATGGGGCAAATAGGGCTACGTGACCTAGACTGAACGTAGTGTGTTCATTTCGTGGTGGGGCATGCACAGGAAGGGAACAGAGAAGGATGTATAGTGTAACTGTCTCCTAGGGCTGTGCCATCCAGGGTCTACAATATGAGTCAAACAGACTGACCGTTTGACTCTCCATCTATGGAGGAGAGAGGGAGTAGGGAGGAGAAAGGGAGTAGGGAGGAGGCGAAGGACCATCTTCAGGCTCGGCCCACGGCAGGCTTCTCATTAAATTATTATTATTATTATTATTATTATTATTATTATTTGGTACTGGGGATCGAACTCGGGTCCTTGGGCTTGCGCAGCAGGCGGCAAAACCACTGAGCTAAATCCCCGGCCCCCTCATTAAATAATTTTATAAGCCTCCATTTTTTTTTGCTGGGTTTTAGGAAAGTATTCTAATTAATAGATATGGTATAAACTGCCATAAATTTAGTTCTTTGGTACCTAATTTTTGCCATTGGCACCTAATTTTTGCCATTGGCTCAGTTATTGTTCTGTTTGAGTCTACACCAGTCCTTCCAAAGGGGTGTTTACCAAAACTGTGTACAGGAAAAGAGAATATGAAAAACCATTATTTGAAAGGTCAGATGACTCATTTAAATTCTCGTTGCCTTGGCTTGAGTAAATTTTTGAAGCCAATAAAGTTAGATCTATGGCTTCAAAATCTTTTTATCATCCTCTTTTTTTTTCTACAGTCAGTCTGGAATCTCTGTCTTCTTATACCCTGTTTAACTGACACATATTTATACTTTTTGTCTCTAAACCTCCCTTCAATCTTGTTCTCAAAGACTTCAGTTACACTTAAGCACTGGTTTTTAATTTGTGTGTGTGTGTGTTTGTGTGTGTCTTGTTCTTGCTTGGGAATATGTCAAAGTGAGTGAGCCTCTATCTTTAAATGTTCACATCAATGCATTTAAACAAAATCCTGCATAAAGTGTAAGAGAAATTTCATTATTTCCCTAAATGTTGTCTTTGGTTCAAAAATTCCAGATTAAGAATTCCTTCATTAAGTTATAAATTACTGATAAAATTTCATGTGTTAACTCTTCCCCCCAAATATTTTTATTTAAATAACTGAATTTGAAGATAAAAGGTGCAGCTCTAATTTTGTGACTTGTGCACTCTACCGTGGTTGACATAGATAACTAGGATGGAGGCATCTTCTTGTTTTCCCTGAAATCATGCTGACCAAGGTCTCACTTATATGATTCCTGCCAGCTTAGGGTATGACCCCAGGCACGAGTGGGGATCAGGAGGTTGTTCCTAGCCACGTAAGGATAATAGTTTGGAATCAGGTAGTAATGCATTACATTAATAATGTAATACTGCTGACTGTAGCAAGCAGATTTGACAGTTTCTGTATGGAGTAATTTTCCCACTGTGCTCCATTGTTCCTTAGGCTAGTGGCAGAACAAAATGAATACTGGAAAAGGTGTTTCTTTTTAAATTCAAAGAGTGAAGACACACAGTTAACTAAATGAAGAAAGCATAATATACTTTCTTGGTACTTAACTGGGTTGTATGTATCACTAAGGATTCATGTGTACAAAGTTGTTTTGTGCCAGGATAAGAGAATAAGACTAGGATCTGTTTTATTCCACATGTTTCATAATCCAGGGTCAGCATATGTTGTAATACAGTTTGGTTTTAGAACCTATTGTATATGCCACAGTTTAAACATTATTTGCACACACCTCTGATACATTTTTCTTAAGAATATTGAAACAATCTGAGCTATCTTTGAATTTTTGAGGGCAGAATACAGCAAATTGAAATATAGAAATCTTTATAAAGAAGTGATTCTCATTTAAAGGTGATTGTGAGAGAGAAAAATCTTTTAAAACAATCTATGGTTCTCTTCTCTAAGTCAGTTATAAAAAGAATATATCTAAAATACCTGAATTGTTTGTGGTAGATATCCTTGTCCCCCCCCAATATTAACTTATTTATGAGTATGTAAATTTTATGCAAAATTAGGAGACTCCCTGGGGATATGGCATTCTACTGTCAGCAAGATATTTTAAAAACAGATGTTTTAATATAGTCTTTAGAATTTGATGAAAGAAATTATGAAGTGCCATATGAAGCCAGCTTTTTGTAATTTAAAATTTTTTCAAAAGCATATTGATGCAGTCTTCTTTAGAATACATAGGTAAACCTTCTCTAACTAGTAATCAGAACAAAAATATAAGACAGAGGTTTGGTAAGGAAAAATAATAATAAGGATATGTCATTTTAAAGAGATTTTTAGAATTCAGGCATTTCTTTCCTTTTTTAAAATTTGATTATAGGCCAGTGATTTGGGTGTGCTGTATAAAAAAGCCTTCACTAATTTGCACTTTTTAAGAATAGATTATTTATTACAACATACTCCAAATATAGTACAGATCAATAAAGATAACTTAAGATTATATATTCTTCACAATTTTCAGAAATTGAGGGGCTTTACGTAATTATTATAAGTCCAACAATGGAATAAAATCTTTCTTCAAAATTAAACAGGTAAGTTCAGATTTCTCACCTCTTTCTCTGTACATCATTTCATTAGCGAAGCTTTTCTTATTTCATTCCACAGACACATATGAGTTGGTGGCTTGACATATGGCACGACAGGTATGACAGACATTAGCTACTTCAGCTCTTATTCCCACTACTTGCCCATCCTAGACCCTATTTCTCCAGCTAATTTTCTATGACTACAGGAATATTTGTTCACTAAGGAGGATAAGGTCAAATACACCAAAAATAATGACTTAATGAAGTTCTCCAATAATAATGTATGTGGTATAAAGGAGTATTTCTACCATGTGTAATCATACATTCCTATTAAAAAGGAAGACTCTTCTAAATAGCTCAAACCCTGTAGGCCTGTGAGCAGAACCTTTTCTTTCCAAAGATATATTCCTGTTGAAAAAAATAATAAACTGGCTTTTGACTCTCAATTTGGATGCTCTTTTCATATATTTGCATATGACATTCCTGAGTCTCTAATTCCAAATATGCAAAATAACAGAAAATTAAATAAGGTAAATGACTATAGTTGAATTCCAACTCAATGGGAAGGGCATAGCACACACTAAATACATAACCGATTTAAAAACCAGTCATTTTAATTACATCCTGGATGGAGAGTCAGTAACCCTGAAGGTAAAGATGGCAATGCCTCAACTTTCTTTTGGAAGAGGGCATGCTAGGGATGTCTTTAGCCTGTCTTGCCACTGTACCTATAATTGTCCCATCCATGGGAGGTCACACCATCACCATCATTATCATCATTGTCAGGTAAAAGGGCCGATGACCAAGACCAGACCAGGCCACAACAAGCCTTTATTAGGGGAATAGATCTGCCGGGCTTTCTCTGAACAAAGGAGAGACAAAAGCAATATGGCTGGGGCAGGGAGAGTCTTTTATAGAGACTGGGGTGGGGTTCGTAGGGCCTGAGGTGGGGTTGAGTGAGGCAGTGACTAAGGAATGGAGGAGCCGGTGATGTCACTAGGTGGTAGGAGGTGAGCGAGTATTAGGTTACTCTCTAGGTGGGATCAGGAGCATGCTGGGAAGAAGGGTTTGTTCTTTGGTGGGAGCAACCATCTTGGCATGATGTCACACAGGGGAGGGGGCGAGGCACCATAGGAAGAGGGCAGCTACTATACATAATGGCTGCTGAGGTGGTGGGAGACCTATCAATCATCCTATGTTTACAATAGTACAAATGCATACACAATCTTGTTTGATTATTCAGTCAACATTCTGAGGGAAGCATGATGAAATTATTGTCCATAATTTAGAAATGTATAACCTGAGGTCAAGAAAGGTTATGTTCTCAGAATTTATTTATTGGAAACCACAAAGTTGAATTTAAAAATGGGATAGTTTATTCCAAATGCAGTGTTCTTTCCACTACTCCCAGGTGCTTCCTACCCATCCACCTCCCTATTTTGTAAATAGGATTATGGTGATCAGTTTTGCACCCCTAAGCTCTTTCGTGGCTCCCTTACGTAGCTTGCTTTTCCCTAATTTTAGATTTGTAGTGTTTTAACCTTTTCTCCATTTTACCTCTCTGATGTGCTTGAAGGAAAGGATCTTATAAGCTCATTTGTATTACAATGTTTACAATTTAATATAAATGATTTTATTTCAGCAAACCTAATAAAGGTTTATTTATGAATTTATTAAGGATTTCTTTGATAACAAACACATTTCCGGATTCTGGGTAAAATAGCACAGAATAAACAACTAAACATAATGCCATCATAGAGTTTAAATTTTAGAGTTCAGGGAATTGAAGATAGGCAGAAAATAAAAACTGAAGTATTTTAAATGATTCTTCATGCTATGGAAGAAAGAAAGAAAAGAGAAAGAAGTACCAGATTATGGTTTTGAGGAATTGGTTTCATTTGAAATAAACTGTTCAAGGAGTCATTGATGAGAAAGTGATATTTGAATAATGACCTGAGGAGGTGAAGAAGTGAGCTCTGAGGCATCTAGGGAAATAATCTCCCGGCCAGATGGAAGACCAAGCATAAAATCTCTGAAGCAGGAGAAGATCTTATTCAAAGAACAACAAGGATGTCATGGTAGCTTTTAAGAGGACTCGAGATTTTATTCTGACTGACACGAAAAGTCACTGGAGAGCTTGAGCAAAGGAATGTCATGATTTTTGTCACGACTTGTAGTAAATTGAAAAACGTGCCCGTGGTATTTTATAACTCTTCCCAGCAGAAGGCAGATTCTTCTGTCATTCAGGATCTAGACTAGAGACAGAAACTACATTGGTTACTTGAGAGAATTTTACATAATAAAAGTTTATAACCAGGTATAAAAATTGTTAACGAGGACACTTAATGAGTGTAAAAGAATTTTTAAGTTATCATAGGGGTAAGAAGCAGCTACGTCCCTTAGGGCTAGAGAAAGAGATAGAACTATTTCAACTTAGAAAGTTAGAAATTACATGGTGACAAATCAGGGTGAATTTGGATCCAAGATCAACACAAGGCTATTTTTTCACTCTTTGAATCTAGGCTGGTCACACAACTTGTTTGACCAATAGAATTTGATTTTCAAGGCTAAGCTTTAAAATGTGAGCACTTTTGCTCACTTTGGATGTTTCCTCGATGTCACCATGTGCTGAAGCAAGTCCCAACTTTTAGAGAATAAGTCACATGAAGGATTACCAAGACATTCTAGAAGCCATCTTGTACCTGCTTAAAGCAAGTGTTCAGGTATATTTCATAGTTGTTATAAATGAAAACAGTTATGTTATCTGTAATTTCCTTTGAAGAAGGAGTGTTTAGTGAAATTCTCCTGTCCGTGTTCATCTTTCTGTCAAAATACGTGAGGAGACAACTTAAAGGAAGAAAGATTTATTTTGGCTCTTGGTTTCATATGTTTCAGTTTGTTGTTGGGTAGATCTATTTCTTTGGGTCTGAAGTGAGGCAAAAAATCATGGCAGCTGAAATATGATGTGAGGGAGACAGAGAGAGAGAGAGAGAGAGAGAGAGAATATGAGAATATATCTTCCAAAGACACTCCCACAGTGACCTACCCAACTAGGTCCAACCCCACCTTCTAATATTTCTACCACCTTCCAAATGCACCACTAGCTGGGGACCAACCCTTCAATACAGCCTTTGAGAAAAATTTCAGATCCAAATTACAAATACTCTCTCTCTCTCTCTCTCTTCCTCCTACCCCCCTCTCTCTGGATATCTTTGATAATTTGTCTTTTTGATATACACAGCTCTGGATCAAAGGGATGCAGTTCTTTAAGGAGTGATGGGTTGTATATATTTTTCTTATTTATAGGAGTTCTTTATATATTCTAGGTATGTGTCTTTTGTTAGGTATATGTGTCAAGAATATTTTCTTCCTCTATTGGCTGGCTTTTCATTCTCTTATGTTATAATAAACATTGGCTCATATTTTTAAAACATATTCCCTACTGAAAATAAAAAGAACAAAAGGACTACTTTATGAAAAATATGCATCAGCATTTGTGCAAATGATACTTAATTGATAGAAAAACTCAAAGTTTTAAGTTTATACTTAAATAGTGAAAGTAATAGTCATGTATCAAAATTTTTTAAAAATTCCGTGGAAATAATTGGAATTCCAGCTATCTGGGTGTACATTTACAGCAGGAGATTTCTGACATTGCCAACTGTGTGGCAGCCAGACTTCTTAGCAGAATACTAAGTATCCAGTAAATTCTATGAGATTGTAATTTAATTAATAAATATAATGTAACACTTTTTTGTTCAGTGGGCTATTCATATGTCATATTTGTACCTTTTAATTCTTAGAAGTCTCTAACAGGTCTGATTAACTTCAAATAACAAATGCAGATTACTTTTTGGCTTTTCCTTCCATTCAGATTTTCTTGTTGTCAACTATAACTTTAAAAAAAACCTTCCTAGCCAGTCATCTTACCAAGATATATTGCTTTTTGTTCCCTAAGTGATTTATACTTCCTATAGACATTTACATTTTATCATCAATGAGTACAATTTTATTTGCTAGCTATTTTTGGTCATTTATTCATTCATTAATTTGTCCATGTATGCATTCATATTCAATAAAAAAAGAGCAGTGAACAAAACAGACAAAACTCCCTGTCTATAGGAAGCTTGTAGCAAGGAGACAGATAGAAAGGATGCACAAATAAAATATATAAAATATTAGATAATGAGAAATGGTATGGAGAACAGTAATGTAGGGGATGGGCATGGGGATGGGGAATAAGGATTGTGTGCAATTTTAATTATTGTGATCTTCCAAGGCCCTACTGAGAAGGTACTGTTTGGGCAAGGACCTGTACAGGTGAAGAGGGAGCCCTGGCTGTCTGGCAAAGAGCATTTCAAAGAAGGCAAAGATAGGAAGGCAGAAGTGTGAGAGCTTGGATGGAGAGGACACCAATATTTTCCTTCCAATGAGTTCAATTTTACACATTGACATACATATCCCATAGTCAGACACCACAATTTGGCCATTGCCAGGCTTAGCTTATGAATGTGAACTTGAAAGAGACCTGAAAACAAAAAATTTATTTATCTGGAAAATATAATGCAAGTCTCTAATAATTAGAAATTAGAACCATTAAACTGATTTTAATCTACCTCAGATCAACCTTTCATTATCTTTCAAAAATCATAATGACTTGCTAAGAATTCCATTAAAATTATTTTCATAGACATTTTTAGATGTGATTACAAAAATTGTCTAAGAAAGAATTTCAGTGACTACTTAAACATACAATGATTAAAATTGGCTAGCTGTATTATTAGAACATTTTTAAAATCCACATACATATAAAGACAGGGTTTCAGATTCATTGAAACCATTATTCTTTTTATTGAATTTATTATTTAGTTTTTAACTTCAATAGGTCTTAAAAATTATAAAAGACATCATACACTTACACATGTATTTTTATAGCAGTAATATATTTCTACATACAGTCATCCTTTCTTCTTTTGTCCTCTCTTCTCTGCTTCTCTATCTCCCTCCCCTCTTCTCTCTCCTTTTTTGGCCTCTCTCTTTCAGCTTTTTCTAAATGTGTGTTTTTATGTTCATCTTTGTGACATGCCTGGTTTGTCTAATTTTCAGAAGTGCATGTATACGAGCAGCAATCTCATGATTGCCATTCCCCTAGCACTATGTATGTAGGAATATTAGATGGTGTCTGTAGACAGTTATCTTATAGGTATTGATTAGACAATCAGTACCTCTTAACCAATTGATAATGGTGAGAGCACTACATTTTACTTTTTCTCTCATCCCAAGCAATAAGGTCATATTTATACTTAAACAAATTTGATGGCTTTTTTTTTCTCTTTAAATTGCTATAAACCTCATAGTTGACAGTGGTCTCCAAATTTAAAAGGTAAAGAATCTTATCTGTAGAACATGACAAAATATCTTTGTGACAAGAATACTTACTATATAATTCATGGTGTTAACAGCTTGCAAAGTGATTTTCTTTGAACTTCTTTTGAATTACTTGCAATTTGATCACTTGGAGTTCCTTTCCTTTATCTTGAATTCATAAAATTGGATTCCTTAGGCTATCCCTAACTCTTGAACTGGAAAGAAAAAACAGGGATTTTTTTTTTTTGGTGCCAGCAATCGAACTCAGGGCCTTGGGCTTGCCAGACAGATGCAGTGCCGCTGAGCTACATCCTCAGCCCCCAAAATGAGGATTTAGATTGTTGTATATTAATAGAAAAAAGTAGCTGTAACTAGACAATTCATGCAACCAATTTTTATTGTTCACCTGCAGACATGGTTCACACCCTAAATGAACCT
Organism: Heterocephalus glaber; assembly: GCF_053883595.1. Classification (NCBI taxonomy): domain Eukaryota; kingdom Metazoa; phylum Chordata; class Mammalia; order Rodentia; family Bathyergidae; genus Heterocephalus; species Heterocephalus glaber. The sequence goes on from NW_028258303.1 coordinate 15,290,937, forward strand.
TGAACAGCATGTAGAGAGATTGACAATTGAGACTGAGCAATGACCCAACATATAATCCAAACTGAGATCTGTGCTCTGAGGGACAAGAAATCAGTGCTGTGAGAGAGAATGAGATAGGAAGGATGTATTTTAAATCATATAGTTAAAAATGTTCCTGAAAGATGATATTTGACTTCAGACCTGAAGCCAGTGAAACAGAAGGCTAAAGAATATTCTAAATAAAGAAGCAGGGTGTGGAAAAGCCCCAAGACAAGAGCGTCCTGAGTCTTTTTTATTTCACTTCTAACTAAGGCTCATAGTTCTACTTCTTTTTCAACCATGATGAAAAATATATTTTGGGTAGCTACTACAATTTGTCTTTCCCCCAAACTAAAGGTCTATTTTGCCCTGATTAATCTCTATTTCCAGGCTCTATCCTATTTACAATGTTTATGTGGCCTCTAAGCGGCAGTGATTCTAGTTCAGAATCAAAATATAGTTAGATATTTGCCACTGCTTATAGTAGGTGGAACTGTATGAAATTGATATAGGGGGAATAGATGTCACTGCCAAACTTCCTAGATACCCAAAACGTAAGTTCGTGTTCTCTAAAATCTAAGAATAAATTCTAGGAACAACGGAGGTTAAGAGTAGGAAAAATTTATTGAGAGAAAGAGCTTTTGTCTAAGACAGAAAGGGGACTGGAAAATGGGTTGCTCATCCACCCTGCTTCTCAGAGGTGTTTTATGGAACAAAGCCAGGAGGTGAGGTGGGTACAAAATGGGACAAAACTATAGTCAACTAGTAAGATTGCCAAGTACAGTTGCTTAGGTAATATTGGTCTAATGAGAAATCACAAGGTGGATGTGAAGTGGGATTAAACTATGAATGACCAATAAGATTAAAACAAGTATAGTCTCCCTGGTAATACTGATTAAATGGGGATCCAATGGGGAAGCAAGTCATATAGCAACCCTGCAAGCAAAAAACAAGGATTTCTGATAATGGATGGGTCAGGGATCTTTCTTGGAAGGGGTGGGTTAAGATCTTGGTCCCCTACCCAGGTGATTGATACCTATTTAGAATATCAATCACTGTTGTTCATCCCCAGGGGAACTTTCACATTGCTGGCCTTCAGTGAATGTGTTTTGATTGTCCTCCTTGTTGGCTCCTTGAGGGTTGGCCCTGACTAACTGCCTATAAAACATCTAATTAACTTACCTATCTACAATAAAATTGCCATTTTTGTAGGTCAAAACAGATGATTGCTTTCAATTTCATTTGGTATCTACTGCATATTTCCATTTCTTTTGTGGACCCCGGAAAATCTCTACTGTGAAGTAAATCATTGGGATGTTTTTCAAGAATAAATTGGAGAGCACAAACTTATTTTGAATGATATTGATATTCACCATCTTACTTTCTGAAAGGGTCGCCGAAGAAGGGGGCACACAAGGATGTTTAGGCAGCAAGCTTTATTAGGGAGGCAGTCTGCAGCCTGCCGGCCTGAGTCACAGAATGGAGACCAGCAACTGTATGGGCTGAACTGAAGGCTTATATGGGATTTTGCAGGTGGGAGAGCACTAGTCCATTGGTGGGGGTGAGTAATTGGGGCTGGGGTATGTAGCAACAGGTGTCGGTCGAGGGAATGGAGTAATCCTTTTCGGGAAGCCCCTATCTTACTGAAACATCTGACTATGAAACCTGGTGGGGCAGAAAGACCTTAACTAGGCACAGAGTCACTAACAAAGGGAGGTCATGCCTTAGTTATGTGGAAGTTCCCTGTTCCCTGTGGCCAGAGTGGGGCAAGGGGAAAGGAGAGGAGGGGGCTTGCTCTGTGGGGGCTCTGAAGTACCTAACACTTTCTAAAAGTGTTGAAGTATTGCAGAGAAAATTTGGCTCCATGGAAATACTTTCAGATAATATGCACCATCTAATTTTATAACAAAACTGTGCTTAGTTTTACTTTTGTTGCAGCAGAATATTAAAGTTTCAATGTTAAAATTGATTTTAAAACACAAATGATGCTTTGAAATATTTAAATGCTTAAGAATATCTTGTACACAATATAAATTATTTTTGAATTTCTATGATATTGATTAGTACTAATTTGCTGTTTTCATTTCATCCAAATTATGTCTAATTGATATCAACTCAATAAGAATCTTTAGGAATTGTATTTCTAGCAACTCTCTTAGCTCAGTATTATGTACCTTAGAGTTTGAGGAAAACTTCTCCAACCAAACAAGTTGTAAACAACCCTATGTTGACTTTTCTTTATTTCTTTAAGTACATCTCTGTCATTGAAGAACCTATACAGGTAAAAATTTAATATAATAGTAGTTATAGAGAATAACAAAAAGCATACCTCAAATTGCAAAAGTTTCCATGTGTGTTTGCACTTATATAAATAAAAATACTATAATTTTTATTTTATTTGTTTGGGGGTGTGTAGCTCAGCAGTAGGTTTTGTTTTTTGTTTTTGTTTTTGTTTGTGGTATTGGAGATGAATCCAGAGCCTCTAATCACTGAGAAACATTCACAGCCTTTTCAATATTACTTTGAGAGATGGTCTTGCTAAGTTTCCCAAGTTGAACTTGAACTCGCCATCCTCCTGTCCCAGCCTCCTTAGCTTGGATCACAGGTGTGCACTACCACACATACTATAATGAATTTTAGAGTGTATAATTCCAAGGCCAAGTGTCTGAAGATTAAAACATTCAAAACATGTCTTCTCAAAATCAAAGAAAGCCTCTATGTTCAATTATACTATTCTATATTTAAGATAAACCTCCTGGAATGCAGTTGTAGCAATAGTCACAGTAGCACCTTATAGTTCTATAGCATGTGTATATACTTTGTGAAGTGCTTTCATATACATTATCATATTTCATCATGCATTCAATTTAATTTCTTGCCTGTGTTCATTATTATATTCACTTAGTTTCTTACTTGCTTGTTGCTTATAAAATTATTCCTGTTTGTATTAAATTTAGATTTTTATTAAATCATTTTGGCTTAGACATTGTTAATGTCTATGGAAAAAAATAAGCATGTGAGTCAAAGTAGATAACGCTATGAGTTAGAGTGGATAATGATTCCCATGATTTACAGTTCTGACTCTTGGAAACTTGACATTGAACTCATGGTGTCCGCGTTTGGCTGGAGAAAGCCATATGGCCAATGAAATTGTGCAGAAGTTGCCTGAAACCAATCTGCAGAAAGCTGGTAAACTACAACTTTGGGCTCTGATGGCCACATGTTTCCATTTATGAGCCAAGAAAAATACAATAGCCAAGGATTTTATAATAATTTTAGAAACTTGTACATCTATGCTTATATTTTGTCTCAAAAAGTCCCAGGGCTAATATGTGCATGCTAGTTGTAGGCCTCACTGGTCCTCCCCAAAATATCCCAGTAGGGAATTCCACCTTAGTAGCTTTTTCTTAAGACAGTATCTTTCCATGGATTTAGGAAGTAATTTCTGGTGTAGTTGAATCAGTCACAATTTAGCTGGTTCTACTGCTTGGGGATTATCTTTAAAAGTTCCTCCAGCCATTCATTTTCTTCTAAATGTCTTCCCCTTGTTATAGTTTCTTATCTTGTGGACTATTTTAGTGAGGATATCTTTTCCTTGTAATAGTTATTCACTTAAAAAAGCCTTCAAAATAATAACCAGTCGCTGAAGGTTCTTTGAAGAAAAATATGACTGCTCGTGTAAACAATTAATGGTTGTTAAGCATGGCAGTGTATATTATGACAAACAACACATGCTGCATTCTGCCGGCTGGTGTAATGATGTGATAATGTCTGACTCATTAACTCTGGCACACAGTTTACGATGCCCTTCTATGACAGGATTAATTGATTCACACATACATTAAAACAAAAATAACTAAACTGAAATTCAGCTGGAAGCCTGGCTCCTCATTTGTCATAAACTCTGCTGTTGGTGATAGCTGACAAAGACCTTAGTGCTGAATGGGTTGAGGTTCCCTTACAGACTTCACCTTTGTTTCTCGATGAGAGCAAGAACCTTGGCAACATACCATAATGCTCTAAGGTATAGGCTCTTCCTGGAGAAGAATTCATACTGGAAAATATATATGTACATACATATAGTTTTAACTGTGAAATGATTCAAAATAGCTTTAAAAAGCAAGTTTAGCAGCAAAATAACCATTTTAAAATGATGTCTAATCTTCTAGAAATACAGCATAGAGGATTTTCCAGTATAATTAGATGCTTAAAGAATTTCTTTGGAAAACAAATTAAATTCTTTTTAGAGAGCTTTTTTGAATTATAATCGAATCTAATTAATATTGAGCACAGTAATAAAAAGAATGCTCACAAAGGTACTAACTTTTCTCTCATGTACAATTTTATCTGGTGATTGAACCATGAGAGTTGATAATGTTTAAAATTAGATAATGCTTAAAATCCTTAAAATTGGATAATGCTTAAAATTGGAAAACTCTTCTTCACCCAAAACATGAAAATGCAATAGCACCCCTATTAATTTTAATATAAAGTCAGTATTTGGCACTCTATGATACTTTCAACTTAGAACAAAATTATTTCTTTATTAACTGTTCTTTGTTTCACTGGAGACCATATTGTATTTAGCAATTTCTTGTTGTTTCATTAAACTAGGGCTGAATTATATAATATGATTTTCATTTCCAAATTGCTTCACATATACTACATTTGTTATAACTCAATATTATTGTTATTTATATCTATGGTATATATGTTGGAGGATATAGAAATTCCATTAGTTTATTTCAGCATATTTTATTCAACATACTGAAAGATTAAATGTAATACGGGGAAAAGTGTGCTAACTTTAAAAAAATAAAATTTCTTTGATTATTTAATTGTTATATTTCCATTTTTTGTTTTCACAATCAAAGGAGGGAATGTCATATCTCTTCGTGCTGAGACTGAACATTCTTCTAGTCTAGAAAGCAGTCAAGTGATTGCTTAAGTGATGTGTCTAAAAAGGGTCATTGTCATGTTGGAAAAAAAAAGATATAGAATATATCTTTCTTGCTAATTTCCATTTAACATTTAGATAGTAATTCCAAATCTTTTCATTACTGTGTTAGCCATATTTCTGTTGCCATGACAAAATACCTGAGAAAAGCTCATTTTGGCTCATGGTTTCAAAGTTTCAATCCACTGTTGACTGGCTTCATTGTTTCTGGGCCTGTAGTGAAGCAGAACATCATGGTAAAAAGGCCTGATGGAGGAAGGCTGCTCACCTCATGGCTACCAAAAGCCAAGAGCCAGAGAGCAAAGAGCTGGGCCAAGTTACAGTCCCCAGAGGTACATCCTGTGACCACTCCCTTCAACTCTGATCCACCTCAAAGTTTCTATCACCTCTCAATAACACCATCAATTATGTATTCATCAACAGATTAATCTACTGATGAAATTAGAGCCCTTATGATCCAGCCAATTCCCCAAGGCCCCACTTCTGAACCTGTCTTCTCTGGGGACCAAAACCTTTGACACAGGAGCCTTTGGGAGACATTGCAGATCTAAACCATGATCATTACCAAGGACTATTTATTTCATTCTTTTTCTTCTGTAGGTCATTGTTAATAGAATTTTATTTCTTCATATTTTAAAACTTCTATGTCATAGGATAAATTAGAAGATTTGAGTGAAAATGTAAAGAAGAAAATTGAAACTTATCCATTATGTAATGACCCAGAGAAAATCACAATTAACAGTTTGCATACTGTATTTATTCTAAAGTTAAGACAACATAAATATAACTATTCATTTTCTTTCTTTGATTATATTTTGAAATTTTAAATTTTATTAAATGTTTTAATGACATCACTTTTAATAACTATATAATACTTGTTCAATATTGCTGAGCACTAACAATATTTGTGAACTTTCATTGATTATAAGACGATGTGCTTTAAAGAATATGGGTCCTTTATTTTGAAAACTTTGGTCTAGAAAATAAATTGAATTTGTCAGCAAACCTGATGTCACACCACTTGAAAGTTAATAAAAACATAATAAGTGCCACAAAATTATCAAATCAACATTTGAAACCAGAATTGTCACTCTGAATTAGTAACATTTCACCCAAAATGGAAAGGGAAGGTTATGTTTATTTGTATCTCCCCAGTTTGTCAGGGAACCACATAATTCAACTTTGATATGTTGACGTAGGAGACAGAAAGCTCCAAGATCTACAAATTGACAACTACTACATTGGGGAACCACTGAGTCAGACTTTATAAAGATGAGTGGGGTTTCCGCGGCGGCTGAGGAGGTGGTCGGTTAGGCTGCTGCTCCTGCGGCCTCCTGGCCGCTCCTGTGCTGCGTTCCGCGGCGGGAAGCGCCTCCCGCAGGGACTGGTACTGTTCTAGATGCCCACTTTACTTCAGTGAACAAAACAGACAAAAATCAACGAAGCTTATATTCTGTTGGAGGAGCCAGAAGTTAAATGTAAAATAAGATATCAATGCAAGCCTGAAAATAAAGTAATTTCTTCCTCCTGAGTCATGGCATATCAGTTACACAGAAATACCACCTTGGGAAACAGTCTTCAGGAAAGCCTAGATGAGCTCATCCAGTCTCAACAGATCACCCCCCAACTTGCCCTCCAAGTTCTACTTCAGTTTGATAAGGCTATAAATTCAGCATTGGCTCAGAGGGTCAGGAACAGAGTCAATTTCAGGGGCTTTCTAAATACATACAGATTCTGCGATAATGTGTGGACTTTTGTATTGAACGATGTTGAATTCAGAGAGGTGACAGAACTTATTAAAGTGGATAAAGTGAAAATTGTAGCATGCGATGGTAAAAATACTGGCTGCAATACTACAGAATGAATAGAAAAAAAATGGCTTTTTGATGCCATCTCCTGTTATTCATCGCTTTTTGAAGAGAAGCATAGAAGAGACTTTGTTTCAATTTATTCTAGCATTGCAGAAATGACTACACTGTGTTATACTATCAGAGAATTCTGGCAAAAAATGCTTATAACTCTATCCTCTTACATTACCTTTATTACAAAGCATGAAGAAACATAATTTTTTTCTTAATGACAAATCAAAGTTGTCACCCTCCTGAGAACACTTTAATAAACTTATTTTAAACCTCAAAAAAAAAAAAGATGAGTGGGATTAAAAGGATATGGCATTGGTAACTCTCCTACCTTCAGAAAAACATGTCATTCAGCAGAGGTGAATATGACTATGCAAACTACGGCATGAAAGAGTAAACACTGAAGTACTGAATTACAGATGTATATGAGTGCATTAGTGGATAGAGAGATTCAAGATAGAGAGACTTATTTTGAGGAAAGTAATGTATTTTGCTGGAGGGTGAAGTGTTGGAGGAATTACTCATCTGTGCTGCTTCAGCTTCCCAAAGACAAGATGTCTCCACATCTGGCAATTGTACTTCAATAGTTTATGATAGCTGCCTTATTTCATTGAGATCAGTGCATCATCTCTATTCTTTACAATTTTGTTTTGTCTTTTGATTTTTTGTCATGTTGTATATGTATGTAGTTTATCTTTGTCTTGTAAATTTATTGTTTTAAATGAAGTTTCAGTAAGAAAATTGAGAAAAGTGTCTTAGTATAGAATTTTTAACTAAAATAATTTTTTTCATGTGTGTAGATTAGCTTATCATAAGCTTACTAAATACTTGTAATGTCTATATAGCTGGTCCTTGTAGGTATTTGAGTCACCCTGGACATGGGATTGAGCTTGGACGAGAAGAGAGGGGACAGTAGTGAATTTTGCTATAGCTGGAATTGAAATAGAATGCAATGAGGAGCACAGATAGTAACGGCCAAGTTGCAATGGATGTAATATTTCCACATGGGACCCTGGCTGTGGGAACACTGAAGGAAGATGTTCAACAGAATAAAAAAATAACATATTTTGGGAGGTGTGAGGAAGACAACAAGCCTCACAGTGTCCAGTGGCGCTTTCATTTATTCCACAACTCCCTCCTGGCTATACTGCTTTGTAATCTCTAGTAAGTAATTCACCCTATTTCTTCAAAGATGACTGATAATCAGAAAGAAATGTGTAAACATTTTTAAAAAAGAAGTAAAATTTTGCAAAGCAAACGAACCATTTATATTACATGAGATAACTAGCATAAAGGGCTTAGAATTATGCTTGGAAATAGCAAATGCTCAATAAATACTAGATATACACCACAAAAGTAGTCATCCAAAAGACAGATAATTTTCTGACAGTTGTTCACACTGTTAAAGAAATTACAAACTACATATATGTATATATTCACAATAATATATACTTATACAATATAGTTATGTCTATACATACATAATTTACATGCATACACACAGAATTATACAGACACAGTGATACAAAGGAGATTATAAATCAACATGAGATTAAAAGTTATCAAGTATAGCTAAAAATAGTAATGAAAAACAAAAGTAAACCTGAGTAGATATATGAAAGCTATATTAGAACCACTACAAACTAGAATAAATAAAAACAAATTAATGTGAGGGAAGAAAATATCAATATGCTAGAAGAAATTATCCCAAATAGAAAAGAGAGCATCAAAACTATTTTAGAGTTGATTATATAAAGACCATGGGGCTGGAGATTTAGCTCAGTGGCACCACTCCTGCCTCGCACACGCAAGGTCCTGAGTTCGATCCCCTATACCAAAAAAAAAAAAATTGTGTAAAATAAAGACCATCAAAAAGATTGTCTAATAAATGCATAAGTACTCCACTAAAAGAAGAGAACAATAGAATGAATAAATACAAATAAGTACGTATATTCAAATTTTTCTTGAAAAAGAAAAAAGAATTGAATTTGCAGATAAAAATGGTATGCAGTGCCACTGGGTAAACTGAGATCAAATGTTAAATTATATTTTACTAAATTTTGTGAAAAAGAAGAAAGAATAAATAAGAAGGTTATCCTGGTGCTGGGAAATTACAAAGCATGTTATACACAAAGAGAATAAAGATAATTGGTCTGAAAGGTCACTCGATGTCCCATTCAATGACAATACAAAGAAGCAATATCTGCAAAGCTTTGAGGAAAAGAAAGTATAACTCAAGAATTTTATATGTGGTCAAATTGTTCTTCAAGTTTAAATATAAAGGAGAAATACTATTAAGAATGCAAAAACTTAGAGTAATCCTATTATTAACCACTTACCAGACCAATTATTTAAATATAGGAAGACTAAAAATTGCATTTTTCATTAAATTTTATAGGATAACAGCAAGAAATATAAAAATGACAATTTTGTTAAATCTGTTCAATATTTTTTCTTAAAACATTCAATACACAATGCAATGTTACAATCGACAGTAGTATCCAGTCTCTCTCTTTTTTGCATTACTGTCTTTTTTTGAACCACACACTTTACACTGTCGTGTTAGTCTTTCCTTTCTTCTATGGGTGATATAATTTCAATAAATGTCTACCTACTAAATGTAACAGTGAAGATGTCGATGATGGACGTCCTGGTTGGCATTTTGCTCTCCTGTATTTTTCAATTATTTGGTCTATTAGACCTAATCTAAATTGTAAATGACTTTTTGAATCCTTTTGTTTTGAATAAATAACAAATGAGTTTCATATTGTTGGTCCAGAAGGTGCATAAATATTTTATTTTAATTAATTAATTAATTTATTTATTTGGTACTGGGGATCGAACTCGGCTCCTTGTGCTTGCACAGCAGGCAGTGAAACCACTGAGCTAAATCCCCGGCCCACATAAACATTTTATAATAATATTTTCTTCCTAGCTTTTTGATTAAAGGATAGCTTGTTAGATGTTGGTCAACTCTGTCAACACCACCCACAGAATTATTATAATCATTGACCACTACTGGAATTTTTTTGGTTTCCTTTCTTCTTTTAATTTCTATCATTTTTATATTATGAATAGTTGACAATAAGGGACATCTTTTTTGTCTTTCCGTCTCATGTTTGTTTTTTTTTTTGTACCGGGGAACGAAACTCCGGGACCTTGCACTTGCAAGGCAGCCGGTGGCACCACTGAGCTAAATCCCTGGCCTGTCTTTCTGTTTCATAACAGACTTTTCCTCTCTGATATGCTAACATTTCTCCCCTTTTTAATTCTTTGTTTGGCAGATCTTTTGGCACTTCCTTCCCTGTCAGTCTCAGTGTCTCAAATGTGTCTATTACGTATTCTAAAAGAGTATCACTCAGTTCTGGAGAAGTATAAAAATTATATCTAATGTACTTACAATGAGTTTTTATAGATTGTGGCACAAAATTATAGGGTATTTCTCACAAATAAACTAAACACAAATAAGTAAAAGAAAATAATCAGAACTTACTGTATTAAATTTCACTAGAAACAAATATCAAAAGCAAATAAAATGTTCTAAATAAAAAAAATGTGAGCAAGAAATAGTTGCTATAAAACAAATAAACAGACAAACGATGAGTGTATCTGGTGCTAACAAGAATCCACTGGTTGAAATGACACCTGCCTGAGGAATGCTTGGGATATTCAGGATGTAAACAGATGTGTTGCCTGAATGATGGTTGGGGTAACCTAGCCCAAGTGGTTAATATTGAAACAAAGAATGTTTTTACTGTGAAAATTTCACCAGCCAAAAGATGGATGAAAATAAATATTTTAGAAATGGATACCTTCTGGTCAATATACTGGTGAAGAATTGTTGGATTATGCACAAGTTATAAAATTTGGCCATGTAAAAGTAATAATACACCTAACAAATACTTGGGGTGGGACTCAAGGTGATGAAAAGGGACTCTAGTGAGCTAAATTCCATCTGTCCTAGCATCCAGGCAAAAGACAACAAATCAGACATGAGCTTAAATATCACAAGGCTTCTCTTATATGAGAAACCCAGAATATAAATAAGGAGCAAAATAAATGATAGGTAATAGAAAATAGGGAGGTAGATCTTTTTGCAAAAGGGAAGGAGACCAAGAGATGCAGGGAGGAGGATGAAGGGATGAGGGGATGAGAAATGAATGAAATCATATATACGTGTACCAACCCTCCATGAAGAATGTAATCATTATGTAGTGCAAACATATACTAATAAAAGAAAAAATTATAAAAAGATGCTAATAATGAATTCTGTGGTTATAAAACAAAAGAAAACAATCTGACCTCATACATATTATTCCTTACTTTAGGAAAAATTATGGAAGTTCAAATGTTTACACTCTTCAGTTTCACTTAATTATTTTTCAAGTTAAATTCAAATAAAACTAATTTAATACTGTCCAAGCACTCACAATTGTTCATTTTGTACCTCTGCTGCATCTAGATTAACTTTTAGTTGGGCTTTGCTCCTTCCCATGAGCTCTGCTGACCTCCAAGCCTAAGCATGCATTAAAATGTGAGACCATTTCCTTTACTATGTTATTCTACAGCTGATCACTTCAAGCCCCTTTATCTTTGGTCATTTCCCCTTGCTTATCCAAATTCCCATTAGGAGCTTCTGTTCAATTTTGCTAATTTTTGTATTCATTTCCTAAATCTGCTGTAACAAATTACTGTAAACTGAGTTGCTCACTACAATTTATTTTATCACAGATTTGGAGGCTAGAAGTGTAAAATCAAGATGTCAGCAGGACCACCCTCCCTATGAGACTGAACAAGGTCTTCCTTACCTCCTCCTACCTTCTAATAGAGGTGGCTCTCAACTTTTACTTTTCTTGAATTGCAGATGCATCTTCACATAGTCTTATAAGAAGACCAATCACAGTAGATTAAGGGGCCATTATACTTCAGTGTGACCTGAACTTAACTATCTGCAAAGACTCTATTTCAAAATAAGGTCAAATTATGAGCACTGAGTATTAGGACTTCAATAGATCTTTTGAGGGAGGGCAGTATATACAACACACAACACTGCTCTTTTCCCTGTAAAATAAATGACTTTCTGTTTGATTTTGAAAGGGTTGAAGAGTTCTGAGATTGCAGTATTCTTCCTATTGCAATTTATTTTTTCTAAATAAAATATCTCTTTATCTTAGCCTAAATTTTTCTGGTATTTTGCAGTTATTTATACTTACATCACTGTTTTTCCTATAATGTATTAATCCACACAGAATCAATGTTCATCCAAAGTTGATGATTTGGGAGATGTTTTTTCCAATGGTGATGTGTCACTTTTCCCAAAATCTAAATAATGTTTTTTGAACTAAAATTTTCACTAAAAATCACATTTTTTTCCTTAGATAAAAGTTAAAATAACAGAGGTGAAAGATAAGCAATTTTTTGATAAGATAAAGCTAGAGCCCACATTTGAATTTGGTGAATTCAAACAGAGCTGATTCTAAAATTAAAGATTGTATGAAAGGTAAAAAAATGAGCAAACAGATGACTGGCTTTGGATGAATAACATTAAACTATGTATATATATAATATATAAAAACTATATATATAATATATATAAACTATATATATATTTACTTATAAATATTTCTGCCTTAAGAAGTAGCAACCTAGAGGTAAGTTATGATTCAATATTTATCCAGAAGCTCTTTGGAAGTGAAAACAATAAAATGCATATCTATGTTTATTCATTTAAAAACACTTTAGCTCAGCAGATATTCTGTTACATTTTTAAAAATCGGCCTTGTAATTACACCTTAGATGAGAATAAACAGGAATCATACATTTTCACATAGTTTATATATTCTGTATATTTTTTATATAAAGTAAAATATATGAGATATAAATTACTTAAAACATTCATGAAAACTAATCATTTCTGAAACGAGTACTTGCAGAAAGGTCAAGTTTTATTTTATTTATTTATTTATTTTATTTTTTAAAAATCTTTTTATTGATACATTTTAGGTATACAATATAATGACGTTCATCATTGGAGATGTGCACCTTTACATACTTTCTTGGTTCTTATTTTTTTCCCCATTCACCTGCCCTCCCTATTTACAAAGACTTTATTTCCATTTTTTCATTTTCTCATATTAATTCCATTGCCTCCTTCCCTTTCCCCTACCCTTCCCACTTCCCCCTCTGCTTTGCCCCTTTTCTTCCTATTTCACATTATCTATTATACCTTTTAGTCCTTATTTACACTTTCAGTTTCTCATGCTAGAGAAACTATTCAGTATTGTGTGTCCTGTTTATTTCACTTAAGAGTATCGCCTCAACGTGCATCCATTTAGCAATAAATGTCTCTAATTTCTCGTTTTTGATGGCTGAGTAGTACTCCGTTTTATAAAAAAAACCACATTTTCTTTATCCAGGCTCCAGTTGTTGGGCATTTGGGCTGTTTCAAAGTTTTAGCTATTACAAACTGTGGTGTTATGAACATGGGTGCACATATATCACTGTAGTATGATACTTTTAATTCTTTGGGGAAGGTAACCAGCAGGGAAATAGCTGGGTCAAATGAGACTTCCAGTCCTAGTTCTGTGAGGTATCTCCATACTGATTTTCACAGTGGTTGCACCAGTCTACACTCCCACCAACAGTGGAACAGGGTTCCTCTTTCCCCACAGCCCCACCAGCATTTGTTATTGGTTGATTTCATGGTGGCGGCCATTCTTTCTGGGGTGAGGTGGAATCTCAGCATTGTTTTCATTTTCATCTCTCGAATGACCAGTGATGTTGAACATTTTTTCATATGTTTATTTGCTATTTCTACTTCTTTGTCTGAGAAATGTCTGTTCATTTCAGAAGCCCATTTTTGGATTGGGTCTTTAAATTTGGGAGGTCTGTTTTTTTTTTAAGTTCTTTATAGATTTGAGATAGTAGACCAGATAGGTCAAGTTTTAAATGCCACATTCATTGGACATCTGATGAGTTTTGTTTTCTGCTACCTGGTATTCATCTTTGAAATGACCATTTTGATAACAGATCCAACACCAAGCGCATTTTTTTCCCTGTTGAATAGTCCACATTTTCTCTAGCAATAAAGGTTCTGGATCCAGGCAAGGGCAATTCTTTTGAGTGCACATAAGGCAATAGCTTATAATGCAGCTTACTTATCCAGAGAGTTTTTGGCTCTGTAGTATTGACAGTAACAGAAATGTGTTTGGACACCCCAAGCTCAGTCAGATTTGACTAGGAAGACAGTGAAAGGAACAGATGGATATCTTTACAGAGAAACAATTTCATAGCCACACTTGGGATTGTGTCCACTTTTTTTTTTTTTTTCAGGAGATCTGACAAAGGCAACAGACAAGGGTCAGGGAGAAGAGCATGAAGCTCTCTGTTGTGAAAAATCCCTCTTTAGGTTTCCAAAGATTCTGGATATTAAAATGGATATGATTTCAGGTTTATTAAGCAAAATTATTAAAATTAGATCTATTTCTTTGTGGTTGATATACCATATTTAAAGACAAACTAGATTTTGAAAGTGTGTTTGTGGACAAAATGAAAATTCTTTATTATTACAATATGTTTTCCTGGAAAAGAAGACAAATACAACTGAACTAGCAAGCTAAATCTATGTGTGAAGACCTTCCTTTGGGGAATTCTCCTAAGAATTCTATGAAACTAGTGTATGATATAACATGGGAGTGTGAAACAGTTAGACCTTTGTAAAACAGTAGCTTTGAAGCTTCTTAGGCTTGCAAATGATACCATATTTGTTAGGAAATACTGTCTTAAGCTTTATTGAAAAAATATGCCTCTGAATCCTATTTGGGAAATGCAACACTTTTATAAAAGCAACAATAGCTACAAAAGATATATGAATTTGGAAAGTGGTTAATAATATATTTAGAAATTGTCAGCAAAATGATCGTTTGTAAGTTATGTGTGACATAAGATGTGTGTGTGTGTGTGTATATATATATATATATATGATGTGATAATAGATGTTATTTATACCAGCTCTGGGTATTTGATAACCAGAAAAGAAGACTTTTTAAATTGTGCTAAAATACACATAACATGAAATTTATCATTTGATTCACTTTTGAGTGTAAAAGTCAATAAAATTTAGTACATTCACATTGTTGTGCAACCACCATAATTATGTTTCTGAAAATTCTTATCATCCTAAAGTGAAATTTCATGCACACTAAACAATAACTCCTCCTTGCTGCCTTTTCCTAGCCCTACTGATATTAGTCTACTTTCCATCTACATCAATTTGACTGTTCCAGGCACCTCATATAAGTAAAATATTTTATGTATGACTTATTTCACTTAGCATATCATTTCAAGGGTCATCTCTGCTATAGCATGTAACAGATTTCCATCTCCATTGCAGGCTGAAGAACATTTCATTACATGTATAAACCACATTTTATTTATCCATTTATCTCTTGATGAATATTTGATTTATGTCTATCTTTTGGCTATTGTGAGCTAATGATGCTATGAACATTGTTGTACACATGCTAGCGACCATTCTTTCAATTCTTTTGAGCATATAACTAGAAGTGGAATTGTTGGCTAATATAGTAATATTTTATTTAATTTCTGAGGAATGGCCATTGTGATTACTATAGATTACATCACCTTACATTTCCACCAGCAGTGCACAAAGGACTCAATATTTCCACATCCTCTCAAACACTTATTTCGTGTTTTGCATGTTTGTTTTTTATAATAGTCATTTTATTGGTATCTTTTTGTGTTTTTTTTTGTTATTGTTGTTAAATTCTTTTATTGGTACATTTTAGGTATGCAATACTATTACATTTCTCATTGGGAATTGTACCTTTACATGATGCATCTTGGTTCTTATTTTTTCCCCATTCCTAGCCCTCCCTTCACGCCCTCCACCCTTCCCTATTTACAAAGACTTTATTTACATTTTTTCCATTTCTCAGCATTTTTTCTTTCCCGTCTTTCCTTTCTCCTGCCCCTCCCACTACCCCTACCCCTTTGGACCTTTTCTTCCTATTTTGCATTATCGATTATTCATTCGAATCATTGGTACATTTTAGGTATACAACATAATGACATTCATCATTGGAAATTTGCACCTTTACACAGTCTCTCTTGGTTCTTATTTTTCACCCTTGCCCAACCCTACCTTCAACCCCTCCAGTCCTTCCTATTTACAAAGATTTTGTTCCTATTTTTCCATTTTCTCATATAAATCCCATTCCCTTTTATCCTTTCCCCTATCCCTCCCACTTCCTTCCCCTTTGCCCCTTTTCTTCTTATTTCACATTACCTATTATACATTTTAGTCCTTATTTACACTTTCAGTTTCTCACACTAGAGAAACTATTCGGTATTTATACATGTGTGTCCTATTTATTTCACTTAAGAGTATTGCCTCAATGTGCATCCACTTAGCTATAAATGTCCATAATTTCTCATTTTTTATGGCTGAGTAGTACTACATTTTATGAAAAAACCACATTTTCTTTATCCAGTCTCCAGTTGATGGGCATTTGGAGTGTTTCCAAATTTTAGCTATCACAAACTGTGGTGCTATGAACATGGGTGCACATATATCACTGTGGTATGATTCTTTTAATTCTTTGGGGAAGATCCCCAGCAGTGGAATAGCAGGGTCAAATGGGACTTCCAGTCCTAGTTCTTTGAGGTATCTCCATACTGATTTCCACAGTGCTTGCACCAGTCTACACTCCCACCAGCAGTGGAGCAGGGTTCCTCTTTCCCCACAGCCCCACCAGCATTTGTGATTGGTTGATTTCATGATAGCAGCCATTCTTTCTGGAGTGAGGTAGAATCTCAGCATTGTTTTCATTTGCATCTCTTGAATGCAAATGTTGAACATTTTTCATGTATTTATTTGCTACTTCTACTTCTTTGTCTGAGAAATGTTTGTTCATTTCAGATGCCCATTTTTGGATTGGGTCTTTAAATTTGGGAGGTCTGATTTTTTTAAGTTCTTTATAGATTCGAGATAGTAGACCTTTGTCTGAGGAAGAGCAGGTGAAGATTTTTTCCCACATTGTGGGTTGTCTCTTCACACTGCTGGTGGTTTCTCTTGCTATGCAGAAACTTTTTAATAAGAAGAGATCCCACTTGTTGGTTGTTTGTGCTAGTTCATGGGCAACTGAGGTTTTGTTCATAAAATCTTTTCCTACACCTATGTCTTCAAAAGTTCTACCTAACCTCTGTTCCAACTGGTTCAGAGTTTCTATTTGAATATTTAGATCTTTAATCTATTTTGATTTTAGTTTATTGCATGGCAAGAGATATATGTCTAATTTTAATCTTTGGCAAGTTGAAGCCCAATTTTTCCAGCACCATTTATTAAAGAGGCTATCTTTCCTCCAGGGAGGGTGTTTGGCTCCTTTATCAAAGATGAGATGGCTGAGTATGTCTGGCATTGTTTCTGCATCTTCTAATGTGTTCCACTGGTCCTCAGGTCTGTTTCTTTGCCAGTACCATGCTGTTTTTATCACAGTAGCTTTGTAGTATAGTTGCAGGTTGGGGATTGATACCCCCTGCCATGTCTCTGTTACCTAGAATTGCTTTTGCTATTCTGGGTCTCTTCTTGTTCCAAATGAATTTTTGGATTGTTTTCTCAAGGCCCATGTAGTATGCTGCTGAGATCTCAGTTGGAATTGCATTGAATCTATATAGCAGTTTTGGAAGTATGGTCATTTTCACTATATTAATCATTCCTTCCCAGGAGCAGGGGATGTCTGTCCATTTTCTGATATCATCTTCAATCTCTCTTTTCAGAGTGCCATAGTTTTCAGAGAAGAGGTCTTTGATTTCTTTCATTAGGTTTCTTCCTAGGTATTTCAGTTTTTTGGATGCTATTGTGAAAGGAACTATTTGCCCTATTTCTCTCTCAGTGAGTCTGTCATTCGTGTAGAGGAAAGCTATTGATTTTTGTGTGTTGACCTTGTAACCAGCTACTTTACTGAATTTGGTTATTAGGTCTAGAAGACTTTTGGTGGAGTTCTTGGGGTCTTCTATATAGACTCATGTCTATATCATGTCATCTGCAAATAATGACAATTTGACTTCTTCATTTCCTATCTTTATTCCTTTTATTTCTTTCTCTTGTCTAATTGCCATGGCTAATGTTTCCAGAACTATATTGAACAAGAGTGGTGATAGTGGACATCCTTGTCTTGTTCCTGATTTTAGTGTGAAGGATTTCCGTTTTTGACCATTTAGTATGATATTGGCTGTTGGGTTTTCATAGATGGCTTTTATCAGTTTGAGGTAGAGACCATCTATTCCAATTTTTTGTAGGGTTTTTATCATAAATGTATGTTGAGTTTTGTCAAATGCTTTTTCTGCATCTGTGGAGACAATCATATGGTTTTTGTCCTTGGCTCTATTGATATAGTGTATTACATTGATTGATTTGCGTATGTTGAACCATCCCTGCTTATTACTCTTCAGCAAACTCCTACTTCACCTAACCTACTTCTATGAAATGAGCTATTCATTTTGTATGAATTAACTCCCACTTTATGTAGTGCATTCATCACCACCATCGTCATCATCATCATCATCATCTCTTTTTTAAAGCTGAAGACACTGAAGGACAGAGAAGTTAAGGTATTTGCCAAAGTCACAGCAAATGGTAGAATCCAGAACTAATGCTAGCAGTCTATTGCTCTGAATTGCTACTCATATTCTTTCAATAATGAAGGTTTTCAGCCTAGGAGGCAGAGACCAGAGATGTTCATTGTGTTATTTATCTCAGTATGGACCTTTCATAGAGCTGTATTCTCTATAGGGGATAAAAAGATCTCTGTGCCTAGTGTGATATTCAAGGTTCTCCAAAACTTGGCCCCAACATTTTATTTCCCACTTCTCTCCAACATCATATGCTCTGTTTAAACCAATAAGCTTAACAATTCTAGAACTTGTCTCTAATGCTATTGTTACTATCATCTCCTACCCATCTTAGATTACAACTGCAACCATAATAATACTTTTCTTCCAATTTTAGATACAAGTGCTAGGCAAAAAATAATTTGGGAAAGAGAGGGAGAATCACATGGACTTGTAGAAGATAAATTAGTGAGATGAGACAAAATAATAAGTTAAGTTACTGTAGTATATTAGGTAGGAGTCAATAGTGATGCCCAAGCCAAGAGAGTATGAATGAGGGAAAGAAACAGAAAGAAACTTTAAATTCTGTTCTCCTTACATAGTTTCTTTCCCCAGCCCTCAGGCAAATGTTGCATTTGTAAATATCTGTAAATGTGAGCTATAAGAAAACTAACAATATTTTATTCTTCAAATTGAAATTGACATCTTCAAAGGAAAATTGTTAGTGTGGTATAGAAGAAAACTCTCTTGATTTCTAAGTGCAGCACTGCTAGGCACAAACCAGCCCAGAGAACTGGGTCCATGATCTTCTTGGCACCCTAGCCTCTCAATCTTTAAGGTAAAGAATCTGATTTAAATTATTTCTAATTTCTAGCTAAAATTCATTAGGTATGTTTTAGATTTTAGTTTTATCTTGCTAAATTTTAGGTCATTTCCTTATGACTATATTTGACATATGGGAAATGAAAAGTAAATACCACCAGTTCTCCAGTGTTAGCTATCAACCGCATGACAAAAATGAGACAACATCAGATGCTATTGAAAGTATTTTGTAAAAGAATTTATACATGTTTTGTTCATGGTTCTCTTATGTGGAGGTATTGCATAATTTTGACCACATCCTGGGGGCTGGTATAAGGAGAAACTGTAGCGAGCTCACAGAAACAGATGAGAGAGCATGCATGCAAACAGGCAAAGTACTGAACGCTGATCAGAGCTGAAGGGGAGAGGCTGTGAAGGGATGAGTGAAAGACAGATAAATGATTGTTCAAGTACTTATTGAGGCAAACATTTGGTACATAATTTGTTTTTGATACAACTGTAATGAATATCATTCTTCTCTATGGAACAACACGCCAGATCTTTAGCACATCACTGCTTGGTGCCCAGTGGGCAGCCAGTGCCCAGTTGCCAATGCCACTTTTGAGCGCATGTTCATCTGCAGGATATTAAACAGATTGCCATCCTTTTGATGTTTGTGAATGCGAGTGGTAAGTAGCATATGATATGACTCAATGGATTTGTTTTATGAAAAGGAAAAGACAAAGAGGATAAAGTAGAACAGGAGGAGGAGGAGGAGAAAGGGAAGGAGGAGAAAGGGGATGAGGGAGAGGAGGGGAATGTTTGCATCTCACCCCTAAGTAAATCTGAATGCGTCTCAGTGTTATGGAGTGGGTAGCAAGCTTTGACTCTGGGAAAGAATGGTGTTCTAGCAGTTCCTCCTGAAATTTTTGATGTGCTTTGTGGTTAAGAAAACAACTTCTCCAAAATAGTGAAGCTTTTGTTTTGTTTTATTTTTTTAAGTAGAAAATCATTAGCGAATACAGAAAGCTTTCATTATAGTTCAGAATTTTTCAGATTCTGGAAATAAAAATGACAACTGTGTATAAGTATGGGAGTATGTGCCAAATTATACATTAATCAAGACATAATTTTAAGTTTCATATAAAAGCTCACTAATAAACTTACTATCTTTACTTCCATCTTGTAAAAAAAGATGAAACTATTTGCGTTAAAGTCTAGGAGAGGTGTTATCAACTTGGTGAAGCTAAAGGAGCATTAAAATCTAAAAACTAAGTTTAAAATCTCTCTCCCAACATGTATTTATGACAAATATTAAATAATTCAAATTTTTTACAATTTTTATTTTTACTTTTTGTTGTCATGGGGATCAAAGTCAGGGGCTTGCACATGCTAGGCAGGTTCTCTACCACTGAGCTACATCCCTCACCCTTGCTTAATTTTTTATGTTAGAAGATGTATTGGATTATTTCTCCGGCCACATCCAACTCCAGCCTTTTCTGACATTGTGAAAGTAGTCTTGGGTACACTTTTTTAAAAAAAAATACTGAATTCTATAAAAGTACTCATATTCCCCAGATGAATCTTCTTCTCAATTCTAAAGCTATTGTCTTTTTTAGACTGGGGAAGTGAATTTTTTTGTTGTTATTTTTCTCAGTGTTCTTAATTGTGAAACTTAGGGAATAGTTGGTAATATAGGCTACTTGAAATAGAGTTGAGAAGTGATCAGTTAATTCAGTGAAATATACTAGAGGTGAGAGATAAACTTTATCTTACAAAGAGAGAGAGGGAGGAAGGGAGGCAGAAAGGGAGGGGAGACAGGGAGAAGGAGAGGGAGCAGCGAGGAAAGAGAGAAAGAACCAAAAAGGGAACCAGAGCTTCCTTCAGATGGTTTCTGCTCATTCCCTCTGGTCACATTGCTGAAGTCAAATGAGGTCGAAACAGGGAGGCGCAATTAGGCACATTGCTTACTTGATTGCAGAGAAAAAGTTGGACCAAGCAGAGTTATCTTCTTTGGACTCATTTGAATATTTTTGTCCTTATTTTTGCCTGGGCTTCTTGTGAAGTTACTAGTATAAATGTGTAGTGTCACCTTACTATTTTAGCTTTGTGAATATTTTCTAAACTTAGATTTTCTGGGATACTTTAAAACATACTCTAATGACTGAATATAATGTAGATTTGTGGACTGTTTACAACTAACTAAATTTTAGACACATTAAGATGATTAATATAGTCTTATCAGCCTCTACTTTTTTTTCCACTGAGGGTCAAGGCCTTCTTTGCTTTTCTTTTTCTAAAATAAATCAGTTGGTTGAGGGTTGTATGATAATGAACTATAATGTATGCTAAACACATAGAGGGCAAGGATCACATGCAATTTTTCCCAGGCTCAAATGATTTGGTTATAAATGTTGTTAATGGGAACTATGGAGATATTTAAGTATTAAATGTGTTAAGTTTATCTATTTTGTTTTGATTGAAACAATCAGAGTAAACTGATTAGATAGAGCCCTCATTTCAGTGGGAGGTTAAACTAGGTGACTAAGATGATACTGTATTTACTCTAGACTTTGCTAGAAGATTACCCCAGAGGATCTTATTAGTTCATGTGATTTTTAAAAAGGCACAAAAACAAATTTTCCTTATCTAATAGTCATAGAGTTCATACATAATATTCCACCTAAATGGGGATTGTTTAATGTAACATTTAGACTCATGCACCGAGGCTTACTGTGAGTGAAACAGCAGCTTCCCTGGGAGATTATGGGTATTTATATCAGTAAGATAATATAAGTGCCAGGAATCAAACACAAACAGACAATAATTCAAAACTTTGAATGGCTTGAGGTTGGGGGGAGATGCTTATCTGTCTAAGTTCAGTGTCCATGTTTGCCATTCCTAGAGCTAAGTTTTAAATTATGTAGCTGTTTAGTGAAGCTTCTACACCATATTCGCACAGGGTGTTTTTAATTGGATTTAATAATACATCTTGTTTTCTTTGGCATTCCCTTTTATTCCTGACCTTTGTTTCACTTCGTTTCTCTCCCTCTGTCCTCCTCTTTCCTTACCTTTTCTACCCTTGGCCACAATTTACTTGCTTTAATTCACAAAATGCATCCTGGGAAACTAGCATTAGAATTAGATGCTTTTCATTCCCCTTGTTAGTGTTTCAGCTCATCCTTTCTCACTCATACATATGCCTGACATTAAATGATGACTTGCGGTTTCATAACATGCATGCAGTGAGACCCCATCATCATAATTGAGCCATGTAGTTCTGCTTAGTGGCAATATATAGAAATTATTAATTAGATAATTTTATAATAGAATATACAGAAGCTCTTTTATAGCCTTAGGGCAAAGTACTGTAATTTACCAATATCGTATGAGTTAAATTATGAAAATGAGACTTACAAAGGCAAAGATTTAAAAAAAGAAAAGCTGATAATCATAGGAGGGTATATGAAAGGAGAGAGAGAATGAAATTGTGAGTTTGAGGACTTTTAGCCTGATTTTTCTAATGATATCTTTGTTTGTGACTCTTTATAAGGTCATTTGCAATGGCTCCCAGTCGGAGAATTACAACTAGATAAATGAAATGGGAAATTAATTTGTTTTAAATGATAGTAGAAATTCTCATGTACTTCTCCAGTGTAATCAGACAATTGACTTCAAATGCAGCTCAGAGACCTACTGGAGGTAGGAATTGGCACATACTGACTCTGCTGTGTTAATGAAGAACAGCAGAAATTAATCTGCTTGAGTGAATTTTGGTTGTATTCATTCAGAGTTTGAAAATAATTTTTTAAAAATAGTTTTTGAGATGATATTGGTATTTAATAAATTGCAAATAAGAGGGATCTATGGCTCAATTTGACTAATTTTGACATATATATTTATCCTTAAAACCACAATTAATAAAAGGGATATATTCATCACCCCAAATTTTTTTTGTGCACTTTTATAATCATGTCTCCTACCCCTTTCTGTCCACTAGTCATACCCAGGCCCTCAATTCCCAAGCAGCTGTAGACCTACTTTCTGTCATTATATAGTAGTTTGTATTTTCTGAGATTTTTTTTTTTTTTTTGGTACTGGGCATTGAACTCAGGTCCTTGTGCTTGCACAGCAGGCGGCGAAACCACTGAGCCCTTTTCTGAGATTTATATGAACAAGATTATATATTATGTATATACTTTGGTTTATTTCACTCAACTCAATTATTTTGCAATTCATCTATGTTATAGTGAGTATCAATAATTTATTTCTTTTTGTTGTTGAATAGTATTCCATTAAATGGATATGCCATAGTTTAGATACTCAGCTATTAACGGACATTTGAGATGGGTCCAGTTTTGGGCTATAATAAGTTTTATGACATGTCTTGTTTAGACATATATTCTCATTTCTCTTGAGAAAATCTCTATTATAATAAGAAATATACACATTTATTTTAGTAAGAAACTGTTAAACTTCTTTCCAAAATGGTTGTATGATTTTATGTTACATGGGAAATATTTGAGTGATACAGCTCTTTTATATCAGGTATGGTCAGTGTTTTTAATTTTAGGCATTCTAGTTACTGTATAGTTATCTCTCATGCAGTTTTTCTTTTCTAGTTTGTTAATATGGTGAAGTATTTGAAATTAATTTATTTTAGGGGGCATAAGGGTACTGTGGATTGAACTCAGGGCCTTCATACTGAGCTGCATCCCCAGTACCCCCTTTTATTTTTTGAGATAGGGTTTCACTGATTCAGTAAGTTGCCTTACCTGAGCTTGAACAGGCACGTGCCACCATGCCTGACTTAATTTCTTTGATTACATTGATTTATTATCCTATCTTAACATTGTCTCATTGGTCATGCTATGATATCTTTTCTATGTATTGTTAGCTTAAATTTGCTAAAAGTTTTGTTTTTAATTTTTGTATCTATGTTTATGAAGGATGTTGGTTTGCAGCTCTTATTTCTAAATGTTTTCAAAAAAACTAAAATTTTAAATATTTTTAAATTGGTGCATACTAGTAATAAAGAATGATGGAGTTCCTTTTGGTATACAGTTCTTATTTCTTGTAAAGTCTTTTCTCTGATGTTGGAATTAGAATAACACTAGAAACCAGGTCTCATAGAATGAGTTCTTCTTCAGTTTTCTGTAAGAGTTAGTATAGAACATATGTTAATTCTGCCTTAGATATTTGGAAGAAGTCATTTTTGAAGCGTTGGATTTTTCATTATGGGGTAGGTTTTTAATTAGAGATTCAATCTCTTTAAGAGATATAGAGCCATTTTAGGTTACCCTTTTTTTTCATAAGTTGTTAAATTTACAGGCATAAAGTGTTCAGACTCTTTGCACTTACTATGATGTTGCTTTCATTCCCAACATTTATACTTTTTGTCTTTTTTCTGATCAGTCTGGCTGAAAGAGTGTCAATTTCATTGATAGATGAAAAGAACCAACTTTTGGTTATGGATTTGTGCTAACATTTTCTGTTTTCTACATCAGTGATTACTGATCTCATTTTTACCATTTCCTTCTATTTACTTTGGATTTAAGTCATTACTCTATCTCTGGTTTCTCAAAGTGGAGGTTGCAGTCATTGATTTAGGATCTTTTATCTCCTCTAATATAGGCCTTTACATCTATAAATTTTCCCCTAACTATTGCTTTTAAAAATAGCTCACAAATTTTATTATGTTGTATTTTCATTTTCATTCAACTCCAAATTATTTCTACTTCTACTTTTTATGTCTTTAGCTTGTGGATTACTTAAAGTTTCTTATTTAGTTTCCCAGTATTTGGAGATTTTCCAGCGACCTTTCTTTTATTGATTAATAGTTCCATATACTCCGAAAACATACTTGGTATGAATTTTGTTTTTAACTTTTTGAGGCTTGGTTTGTGCCCTGAGTAGGGTCTGTGGTTGTAAAAGTTTCATACACACTTAAATATGTATTCTATTGTTGGGTAGTATGTGTTATGAATGTCAATTCAGTCAAACTTTGTTACTGACACTGTTGGTTCTGTGTGTTCTATCAAAAGAATGAAACCTTGGGCACAGGAACAAGGCTTATATTTTTTTACGCTCCAGAACAAATGGAAAACTGTGAGAGATAGGAATACCAGGCCAACCCAAAGGACAAAGATGTATAGTTTTTATGGGATCTATTCAGTAGCAGAGACCCACTCTCTTGATGTCATCGGGCATATAGGAGATTTTGCTGCCTGCACTCTTCTTCATCATGCTTCTTCATGTGATGCATGCCTCAATACCCTGTTAAGTCTCCACCCTGGGGTTTGATTTTTACTATGCTCATATAGTAAAATAGCTATAGGTTATGTTAGTGACTGTTCTACACATGCATTTGTCTCTTGCCACCTGGATTTTGTCCTTTATCATCTGGGAAAGTTTCTAATTGGGTTTGAAGCAGGGCAGCTCACTCCCCTGCCCAGAGCTGATTTTAAGAACCTGTTTTGCTTGGCCCTCCTTCCTTAGTATCTCTGCTGACACATAGTCTTTGAAGGCTGAGCTGACTTCACATCCTATGTACATGTGTGCCCTTAATTTCAGAGCATTGAAGACCAGTCTATTTTTTAACTCCCAATTTTCCAGGATGCCTATTAATCCCATAAAACAGAGGGCTAGCCAAGCTGTCTCAGTATTATTCAAATCTTCTATACTTACTAAATTCTTAATCTACTTATGTTAAATATTGAGAAGATGTGGCAATCTCTTGCTGTGATAGTTATTTCTACTTTTTCTTTCAGTTCTATCAGATTTTGCTTTATATATTTTGAAACTGTCATTAATTCATATTTAGGACTGCAATATCTTGAACATACTCTTTATCACTGAAAAATTAGTACTGGTGATATCCTTTGCTTTAAAATTTACTTCTTGATATTATTGTAAAGGATTCCAGATTTATTTTGATTGATTTTTGCACAGCATATCTTATCTTCTATACTTTTACTTTTTAAATTAAATTAAATTTAATTTAATTTTTTGAGCCAGTGTCTCATTAGATAGTTCAGGCTGGTCTTGAACTCACTATGTAGCCCAGACTGGTCCTGAACTCAGAAATCCTCTTGCCTCAGCCTCCTGAGTGTTGGGATTACAGGCATGCACCATCACACCCAACTTGTACTTTTACTTTTAACTAATTTTTTAAAATGTATATATGAAGCATGATTTTTAGTTACAGAATAAATTGAGGTGTTGCTTTCTAAATATGATAATCTTTCTTTTTAATTGGGCAATTAGATCATTTATATTTAACATGCTCCTTGGTATTGTTAGGTTTAAATGCATTTCTTTTCTATTTTCTTATTTATTGTTTGTTCCATTTCATCTGTTTTATACATTCTCTAAGAGTCATTTAGTAGTTTTTTAGTTCTAACATATTTAACTGACTAACCAATAAATTTGTCATTTTAGAATTTAATAGTATGCATCTTTAATTTTCCTTGCAATTTCAAGTGATATTATACCACTTCCTGTATAGTATATAAAATCGCAAAATCTACACTTCATGTATCTTTCCAACCTTCTTAATATTGTTGCTTTCTTTACATATGTTTAAGCCCCAAGGATATTGTTTGAATATATTTCTCCTGCTTTAAAATGTTTACTGAAGCATCACATAGCTTTTTCTATTTCTAGCATATACCTACCTAAGACAATTGAATAAAAAGTAAGGTATAAGAAATTATAATCTTTGTAAAAATATAAATACTTAAAATGTACTTTATTTAAAACCTTTTTTTGGTGTTGGGAATTGAAACATATAGTTATATTTATATGCCAACTTTAGAAGAAAATGTTTCTCTCAGTAATATATATATATATACATATATATATCATATATACATATTGCCCCAAAATGTATATAGCTATTAAACCTAAAATATTTATGTCTATAGTAGTCCAGTTAGGACATTCCTGTTATAGCCTACTGGCTACAATGTACAATAATGGGCTATTCTATAGGATCTAGTCATGTATTTCATACATACTGAATAAAATACATAGAAAGCAAAAAGGAAAAGAGAAAGTGTCTTTATCCCTATAGATTTTATGCACCAATACTGTGTAATTAGCGTGACTATATGAAATGTCTGAAAATTTTCAATTAGGCCATTTTTCAGGAAAGTATGCTGTGAGAAAAATTTATTTCTACTGTTAAAAATTTAGCAAATATTTCCATTAAACATTCAGTGAAGATGGTGTCATCTCCCTAACATGTAGAAAAGAGGATGAAAGGATATTAAAAACAACAGCTATAATAAGATGTCCTTCCATTTTAGCAGATTAGTTATAGATTTTAACTGTATTAGCATAGGTAACTAAATTTTTTTTTCAACTATAGCAGACTATGTGTGGTGAAAGATTCTATAGACAGAATCTGAATATCCTATATTTTCCAATGGGGGAAGTTGTGTCAGCTTCACTATCTTATGTTTATAAAAAAAAAACCACATGATGTTTCTACAGTGTTTTTCTACTGTATTTTCTTTATTTCAAGCCATGGGTCTACTTCTCATGGATCATGCAATAAATGGTCTATAAATAAAACCAAAGTCTCTAATAGCATTATCATATTGAAAGACAGAATTGCTGGATTCTTTTATTATGTAAAAAGCTCACTTTTTGCAAGTCCATGAGTTGAAATTATTAGGGCAAGCCTGAGATGTATCTTGCTCCAATTAATATGATCATGCTACTCACTATAAAAAAGCCCAAGGGCAGACTAGAGAAGATAGCAAGTTCCTTGTTTTCAGGAGACTGAGTTGAAACCCAACCCATTGTCTTCATCACAGCTCTCTTCCATGTACGATAATGGATTTCACTTTCTGCGGCCTGGCTCTGTGGTTCAATCCATTCCATTGTGATTCCTGACAAATCCTCCTGTTTAAGACTCCAAACACCTACTCCTTTTGCAGCTCCTGCAGCCATGGCAGCTCCCAGTGCTGTTGTTTCAGGCATAGAAGACCTAATTACTGGAATATGTAGAATATCTGCTTGTAGTTGCATAAGAATTTTGTTGTTGGTCATGTTTCCATCTACCTGTAAATGACGGAGTGGAATTCCACAGTCACGGTTCATGGCATCCAAAATCTCTCGTGTTTGGAAACAAACAGCTTCTAATGCAGCAAAAGCAATATGACATTTATTGGTAAACTGAGTGAGACCACAGATTATTCCTCTTGCACTGGGGTCCCAGTAAGGTGCATACAACCCTGAAAAAGCTGGGACAAAGTAGCAGCCATAAGAAGTACCTACTTCTTTAGCTAGTTTTTCAATTTCTTCTGAGGTCTTTATAATACCAAGGTTGTCTTTTAGCCAACGAATAACAGCACCAGCTATAGCAACAGAACCTTCCAATGCATAATACACTGGTTTGTCTTTGCCTAGTTTGTAAGCCACTGTGGTCAGAAGGCCATGTCCAGAAAATACACACTTATGACCTGTATTACATAGTAAGAAACAGCCTGTTCCATATGTGTTTTTGGCTTGTCCTTCCTGGAAGCACATTTGTCCTACTAATGCAGCAGATTGGTCTCCCAAACACCCAGATATTGGGACACCTTTCAAAGCCCCACCTTGCATTGGGCCATAGATCTCAGAACAACTCCAGACATTTGGAAGAATGTTCATCGGAATTTCAAAAAAGTCACAGAGCTCTTTATCCCATTCCAAAGAATGAATGTTGAAAAGCATTGTCCTACTTGCATTTGTTACGTCTGTACCATGGACACCTCCATTTACTCCGCCTGTCATGCTCCAGATAAGCCAAGAATCAATGGTACCAAAAAGAGCTCGACCTTCTTCCACAGCTTTTTGGACTTTCCTCTCATTGTCAAGCAACCAACGAAGTTTTACAGCACTGAAGTAAGTGCTAAGTGGAAGGCCAGTCTTAGACTTGACGAAGTTATTATTTCCAGGAATTTTTTTACTAAGAACCTCAACGGTAGACTGGGTTCTTAGATCAAGCCAAGCCACGGCATTGTAGAGAGGCTCTCCAGTTAACCTGTCCCAGACGACAGTGGTTTCCCTCTGGTTGCTGACACCTATAGCTTTTATGTTGGATATATCAATATTTTCTTTGTCAAGTTTCTCACAAGTTCTCTCTATGCACTCATAGACAGACTGAAGAATTTCCTTCGGGTCCTGTTCCACCCATCCTTCTTTTGGGAACTCTTGTGTTAATTCCACTTGATGATGACTAAGTAGTTCTGCTGTTTTTGCTTTGAAAACCAAAAATCGAGTGGAGTTGGTGCCCTGCACCACTGCCCCCACTAAGGGTCCCACCGCCGCCTTCTTCGGAGCGGCCATGAAACCAGTCTCTAGACGGGCTTTCACGGGTGATAGTGGTGTTGAGGGTAGGAACGCAAGGCGCAGGCGCCGTGGCTGCCTTTGTTGACGCAGGTGTTCCAGGCGACCTTTGCCCCCAACAGGAAGCCAGGCTTTGTTCCCTCTTCCCACCCAAGGCTCTCCTTCGGCCCAAGCGCAACCTCCAGCCACTCCAGGACCTTTCGAGGTGATTTATGTTAAAATAAATCATACATTTACCCATGTAATTACAACTGCCTTGCTCTTCAGTGTTTTGAGTGGATATATATTTCTCTTATCAATTCCTTTCTGCCTAAGATAGCCTTCAACATTTCCTGTAGTGCAGATGTACTGGGGTTGAATTCTTACAACTTTTAAACATCTGTATTTTATCCTAATACCGAAAGCTATTTTTCTTGATAAAGCATACTAGTTGACTTTTTGCCTCTCTCTCTCTTTTTTTTTTTTTTTGGTACCAGGGATCGAACTTGTGTCCTTGCGCTTGCGCAGCAGGCGGCAAAACCACTGAGCTAATCCCCGGCCCCTTTTGTCTCTTTTTTTAAAAGTTTTTTTTTGAAAGGATCTTTGCTGTTGCTGTTTCTGGTGGGAGTTTTGTTATCATAAGTTTGTTGTTTTTTTTTTTTTGGTACCGGGGATCGAACTCCATTCCTTGCGCTTGTACAGCAGGCGACGAAACCACTGAGCTAAATCCCCGGCCTTGTTATCATAACTTAATTTTAATATGCTTATTTTATTTGCCTCTAGGATTTTTCTCTTTATCAGTAGTTTTGATCAGTTTTATTATGATATGATTTTCTGTGGTATTTTTTCTGGACTTGTGTTCACTGAGTTACTTGAATCTGTAGGTTTACAGATTTTATTAAATTTGGCAAATTTTGGCTATTATTTCTTCAAATATGTTTTATTCTCTATTCTGTCCTTTAAGAACTTAATTTAAGCATATTGGAGTTCTTGTACAAGCTTGCTGATGCTCTTTCCATTATAATTATCTTTTCTCTCCATGCTTGATAGTAGACAGTTTCTAATTGCTATGTCTTCAATTTCTCTAATCTTTTCTTTTTCAATATCTAATCTGCTGTTAATACATCTGATGTAATTTTGACATCACACTTTATAGATTTTAATTCCTAGAATTCAATTGGGGTCTTTAAAATATCTATTTAAATTTTTGAATACATGGAATAAAGTTAGAATAACCTCTTACTTCATTTTCTGCTAATTCTAATATCAGTATCAGTTCCAGTTCAAATTTGATTGATTATCTCCTTTTTATGGGTGATATTTCCCTGCATCTTTGCAAGCCTGAGAACTTTCAATTAAATGTCATACATTGTGAATTCTACCTGGTTAAGTGCTACATATTTTTGCATTCCTATATTCATTTGTTTAGTAATTTGGCAAATATACTTTCAGAGATTACTACATATGGGCTTTATTACAAGCAGTAATATTGCAGTGCATAAAATATCCATTTGTTATTATTACAACCTTTAAGAACAGTGACAGCTAAATTTGCTAAATCTTTATTGACATATCGCTTGTACATATTATGTTTTAGAGAGCCATTTATTGAGCATTTTTTTTTCTTTGCCAAGCCCACTACATTGTAAGTTCAATGAGAATAGTGGCCTGTGCTGTTTTATTCAGTTTTGCATTTTCAGTGTGACCCAAAAACCAGAAAGGCAAGAAATATTTTTTGAATAATGAATACCACTATATGTTGCTCATTTTATTAAATGATTTTGATAAAGTCAAAATAATTCTAATTTTCCTTTTCTGGATAGACTATTTGTTATTGAGTTTATAGTTTAATCTGTTCCAGTGGACTGATGAATAGATAAAAGGATAGGTAGATGGAAAGATATAACAAAGTTAAAATAAAATGTTAATTGTGTAATCTAAATGGTAGATACAATGGTTTTAGGATAAAGTTCTTTCAAATTTTCTATGTGCTTCCAAGTTTTCATATAAAATGTTAGTATATTAGTCAGTTTTCTGTCACTAGGATAAAATAACTAAAATAATTAACTTATAAAGAGAAAAAAATATTTATTTTGGCAACCCCAGTCCATTGCTAGATGGACTTATTGTTTTGGGCCTTTGCTGGGTGGAATGGTAGGTAGCATGTGACAGCAAACTGCTCCCTTCATGACCAGCAAACAAGAGGAAAAAGGAAGAAGCCAAGATCTCATGATGCATAAGCCACAGAGATCAAAGGACTTCCCACTGGACCCCACCTTCTAGAGATTCCATTGCCTCTAGGACTGATCTTTAACACATGGATCTTTGAGGGATAAGTCAATGTGTAAACTACAGCAGCTGCTAAAATATACTACTGATAAAAAGCCAATAAAGCCAGGTATGGTGGTGCAGTCCTGCAATCCTACCATTTGGAAGGCTAAGACAGGAGGATCATAAGTTCAAGTCCTGCCTGGACAAGTAAGTGAGAGCCTGTCTCAAACAAAAATAAAAGGTGCTGGAATGTAACTAAGTGCAGAGGCCCTAGGTTAAAAATCCAGCACTGGTCAATCTGCAAACACTCCCACCTCCCAAGCTGACCAATCTGCAAGCAACTTTAGTAGAAATCTATTCCATATGGGGTCCTTTGTTTGGATAGATAGTTGGAAGACATAAAACTGTAACTGCCAAGTTTACATTGATTTAAAAATTCTACAGTAATCCAGTTACAGTTGTTCATCCCAAGGAAACCATTAATTATTTGTACTTTAATTGTAGGCATTTTCTTTTGCCTTTTATAAACTTTGTAAATCCTAGGAAATCAGCTGCATATTTAACTCCTTGGCTTTCAACCAGAAATTTCAAATATCTAATAATGTCACCACTTTTTTAAGTCTCAAGATTGGGAATCAGTGGGAAAGTTTTGATTTCACCATTATTACTATTTTTTTTTTTTTGGTACCAGGGATCGAACTGGGGACCTTGTGCTTGTGAGGCAGGTGTCGGGACCACTGAGCTAAATTCCCGGCCAGCACCATTATTTTTGAATTTAAGTGTATGCAGCCTAGTTGTAAAGGCATTCATTTTTATAGGTTGTGCCTAGGAAATTTGACTGTTTGAGACTGTGTCATAACCAATGAATCATCACAGTTGGTAATCTTCAAAACACTGATGCATTTTTCTACGTGCTGTTCCCAAATGTGCTGGACCAGCTGTTGAGAGCCATGCTATCCAATTGGCTGGAAGACCTCTTCTTGGACCACAAATCATCTAACGTACTATTCCTCTTTGTTCTAATGAAGAATGGAAAAATTAAAGGTACTGTGATGTATTACTCATGTTTTCTCTGTTAGGCATGGGCTGTGGGAGTCACTGCTTCCACATTAGGAGGCCATAGCATTCGAGGTAAGCACTCATGACCAACAAGCCAATGAGCTAAATATTCTCAGGTCTGAAAGTGATTTTATGAATGTTCAACTCTTGAAATTTTTGAGTGTATATGTGTGTTTGCATGTGTTCTTTGTCATTTTCCCAATGAAAATTGCCCTGACACTGATCTCAATGTTAATGTATTCCTGCTTACACTTGACTTTGGAATATGTTACAGCTAATTATCATTACACAGGATGAAAGATCAGAGCTCTGAGTGAGGTGCTTGGTTTTAGGAACAAAGAGAGGCCAAATCAGCATCTTGGCTCAAGGCCCAACAATTGTAATCAAACATCTTGAAACTGATGGGATCTTTGGATTTAATTAATTAATTAATTAATTTGTTTGTTTGTTTTCTTCCCTCACTCTTTGAAAGGGGGTGGGAAAAGGGGTTAGGGGTTTGAAGGGGCTGAAATTTCCCCTTGAACATGATGTCAATATGTTGGCATGTCTCCTTTTATTAAGATGCCATCCAACTGATAACAAGTCCTGCTGTGTTTTACCAACATAAAAAATTAGACTGGAGACCGAGGAGCGGCAGGTGGCTTTTGGCACCAAGAAATAATCACACTTGATGTGGAAAGTAAAGTAAAAGGAGCCATCTGTTCACTGCAGGAGGACGTGAAAAATCACATTAACATATTGTCACTAACATCATGAAATACACAGTTAATAATAAATTTAGTTATCATGGCAAGTCGCGTTGGATACTTACTCTGAATATGCAGAATGTAAAAGATGCTCATGTTTGCTGACCCCAGTTTTTTTGAGAGAATGAAAAAAATCCAAGTGTTGAATCTTTTCTTGGTGTGTGTGTGTGTGTGTGTGTGTGTGTGTGTGTGTGATGGGATTTGGGAGGGGAAGTGTTTCATTTTAAAGCTGGCTGTGGTTCATTGTTGCTAAGTGAGCAAAATAGCCTTTCATGCAGATAGAATGAGTTACTCTTTTGATTACGTCCACCATGTTACTCTACAACAGCTTACTTGGATGAAAAAGAAGAGATGTAGGGGAGTTAAAGGTTTTGATTATGTTTCTTGCATAAGACTCAAAGTATGTAAATTCTGTCCAAGGGATGGGGGTGGCTGTGCTAACACAGAGCAGAAAGGGTGTCTGTGGCCTTTCCTTGATGGACATCTGAATTTGCCTTTAGTCAATAAAGTCTTCCTACATGGTATTTTCCTAGTAGCGTTTGCATGAAATGCCTGTGCACACTTTAAGGGAGAGCAAATGTGTTAAAGTGCTGTGATGGGAAGGTTTCTTTGCTCTTTGTTTGTGCACATGCATTGTTTGCATATATCACCTAAATAGATAAAGAAGCTGCAGAGCTTGCAGGTCAAAATGCACTTGGAAAACCTATGGTTATTGTCACTGAGTCCTTCTTTGAGTCATATTTAAATATATTTTGCTGTAATGATAAGCTGTTAGGTTCTTGTAGTCCATAGTTACTGCGAATTTGTGACTCAAACCCACTATTTTATGATTACTTTTAATACCAAGATCAGTCTCACTATGTTAAAAACTGACAGTTGTTACATACCAAAATTATGATTAATAATATGACAAATATTAATTGCTTATTTATGATTGTTCATCTGTATTCCAAGGTTTTCATATTTGCTGGAGATGTAACAATATATAAATATCTTCAAAACTACATGTATTCAAGAAAAGATCACCCAAATAGCTATCAAGATTTTAGTTCCATCTCTGATTCTGACTAGCTTTGTAATCTTTAGCAAGTCATCTCTCTGATTCTGTGTTTCAGGCATATAGTTAAGGCAATCTCTAAAGAAGCTTCTCCTGTATAAAATGTAAAATTTTTTTAAATGCTGTTTGATGAAATTTGACTTTTAATTCAGTGGAAATAAAATGGTGTTGGAGAAGTAATCATTTTGGTAGTATTTACTCAAAAAATCTGAAGTGTCTTGAAAGGTATTAAGATTGCCAACTTTCATTGAGGCAGTGAGTAGGCGGGGTTGTGATGGCATTTGGGTGAGAGCTGTTGTCTTGGGAATGGGGTGGGGTTAGGCTTTTGTTGGGTTGCCTATGCCACATTCTGTTCCTAAGAAGGAATAGTAACACATGGTCATGATCTCGGCGCAGACTCTGCCACTTTATTCCAGTCATCACTGTGTCTTATTCCAGTGATTTCCAAAACAGTAGTGATAGATGAAACTGAGGCTTCTATTTTGTACTCCTTTAGAAAGACTTCGAAAGAATGATACAAGTTCTGTTCTCTTAAGGTACTGAATACTGATCCACTGTCTGCTGGTGAACAGTCACAGATTTGTTCATTTTCTCCAATAGCCTTGGATCATATGCTGGTTCACTCTCCTCAACATCCTTCTTTCTTCACTGTATCATTTCTTTTCCAAAGTAACTTCAGCTCATTTTTCTTCCTCAAGGAAACCTTTCCCTTCACTGGAGTGATTTAATAGTAGTCCAGTCACTTCACTATCATCTCCCATAGTAACTTCTCCTTCCCCTTGTTAACATGCATCACATTTGAACTCATTGTTCAATATACACCATCTCTTTTGGACTGCAAGCCTTGTAGAAGCTGCCCCCTATCTGTACTGGTCACTCATAAGTAACATTATTCCAGCCATATAAAACCATTTAATAAATATAATTTTTGTTTGACAGTTGGCAAGCCCAACCAACTGTAAAATTTTATCACATGTAGGGAAAACAGAATGTCTTTGGCATTTGCATCATCATGCAGTCATCTTGAAACTGTCAGGATGAACTTTAGGGAACTTTCCAGAAGCCATCATTCCTCTGTAGGCACAGATAGAACTAGGGCTCCTGTGGAGCAATTAGAATTTCTAGAGCATTCTAGGAAAGACATCAAAATAGCGGATGGCTCCTCCAAGGATCCTGGAGTCTTACTTATAAGAACCTAAAAACATATTCTTGATAAGATTAACAACATACTTAATAAATTTTTAGTTGATCCTGGGGCATTTCTCCTCTTATTCATTAATTTTTTGGAATATGTACTAATTTGTTTCAGATATTTGAAAGCAAAGTTTTAAAAAAATTTCTTGATGACTCTAGAAATTTTCTGAATGTATTAAAGCAATTATGTCCTTCCTGGATGAGCTATTCTTCAGTAGACTGGTGTATTTTTTCACTGTTTTATTCAGCTTGAGGAAGCATAAATTTAATTTTTCAGAGATAGCAAAGTAGCAGAAAAATATGATTTACTAGTGTTCCCTAAAAACTACTGTTAAAACTGTTATTTTGGCAGTGCTATTCATTACATAGAAGTATAGACATTTAACTTATTAAATATTTCTTATTTTAATCATATTTACTGAAAAAATTTATAATACATAATCTCTATACTGGGATTCATACATATTGCTCTATTCTTTTTAAACTGAAAATCTGGCAAGAAGCAGCCACCAGGAATGAAAAGTCTGTGATAATCATCTAAAAATGTGGATAAAATTAGGAAGTCATCAAACTTAATGATACTGAATTATACTCTGTAGGAAGTTGCCAAATGTTTGGACTTAGGGTGGAAATATTTTGCCATGATGCATAAAAATTACCTCAGATCCTTAGAGGCAATTGTACTAACTGACAGACATTTTAAGAATTGACAGTCCCCCTTACCCAGTAGATATTTCATTCCCTGCATGCTGGGCTTCTTTGCAGTTGTTGAAAACCAAGGCAGATGGGCACTCCAGTCAGCCTGAGGGGACAGGAACAACATACTTCAGAGCTCTAGGTGCCCTGAGATTCCTCCTTTTCATCAGATGGGCTAATAGACTCACAGAGGCCAGGAGTTCAGTGATATCCTGGAGGGTCTTGCAGGTGGTCATCACTGAAGTGCCTGGTAGACTTCCTGCTGACCCCTGGTTTCACAGAGAGCATTGAAAGCATAACACTCACTGTGACAGCCGTGCTTTGACATGAAATTAAATATTAGAAAAACTGATGGTTTTGCAGTATGAAAAGTATTCAGAGGTTGATGCTAAAGAATGCTAGTGTTTTTCTTATCTCTTTTTTTGGTTAGCTTTTTCTACATATCCTTAATAACTTCAGTTTTTACCCCATTTACTCTTCTCCCTCTGAGCTTCTGAGGCATACAGTGTCTCTTCATTCAGGACTCTTGAATCCTTTTAGCTATCTGGTATTCATTTTTCTCTGATTAGGATACCTGAGGGGAGGAAATTGACTTATGGATTGTATATTCTCAATAGTATCTTACATGTAAGAATAAGGATCTATACTTCTGCTTTTATTTTTCCTTCTTTTATTCATTAAAGAAATATTAGAGTGTCATTTATTTAGCAGTTGCTGAATGAGCTTCTGGAATACATTTGTGAGTTACATAGACAGTCCTCGCTCTTGTAAGACTATAATAAGTAAACCAGACAAAAACCAAGCAAATAAAAATCAATAGCAAATTGTAATATGTTAGAAGAGAAAAATGGGAATGATGGGGTATAACCGCTATTACTTGCTTTTTTTCTTCTCCTTATCTTATCTTAGCAATCCCATCTCTATGTCAAATATTCCAAATCTCTTCTTTCAGTTGGGTATATATTCACAGAACAAGAACTATGCAAAGCTAAACATTGTTGTTATTTTTTCTCTTTCCACTGTACCTTTCATAAGTACATAGAAGTGGATTGCCCTGTAGTTAAGGAGAAGCCATGGCTATTTGGGGCCATATGCAGTGGCATACCTTGCTGATTACCACACATTTGGCACACTAAACATAGAATACAGAAAGTACACTTTGCTAGAACTGAAACATTTTCTCAGAGCTCTCTCATTGGTTACAGATAGCCATCTTCTCTTGTCTTCACGTAATCTTCCTCCTGTGTGTGTCTATATCAATGGTGTCCTAATCTCTAGAACACCATTTATATTGGATTAAGGCCATTCACTTTACTTTTTTTTTTCCATTCATTTTACTTTGATCACTCCTGTAAAGGTCCTGTCTTCAAATATAGTTACAAGTTGAGTTACTAGAGGTTAGGTCTCTAGCACAGGACTTTGAGGGATACACAATTTAGCTCTTAGATACCAAAGTAACACTTATTGAATCAGAGTCAGGGTAAAACCAGGAAAGTGAAAAGTACTTTAATTATTTGCAACAGAGGGAATTTAAAGCATGGAATTGATTTTATGGGTAATAGAGCAGTTGCAAATCCGAAAGAGTTGGTAAGGCACTCCAAGGATTAAAAAGTAGAAACCCCTTATCAGTCTAGAGCTACTGGTTATGCAAAGGGAGGAAGTTATAATACCAAAGACAGGGATGAAATAATCTGTTGGAAGCTGGAACCACCTGGGCCTGTTGAAAGAGAGGCTGGAAACACTGAAGCCACAAGGGAACATTAACTGTGGCCAGAGGATGTCCTCAAGGCAGGGAGGGAGAGCAGTTGCTTTCCCCCTCCTTCCTACTCATTCTCCTACTCTGCTCTCCTAATGGCTAAACGCAGATTTTAGCCAAGTGATGCAGATTCTAAGAATTACTTAAGTCATGCATTGCAGACAGAGCAGAAGGACAAGGAGTGTCACTGAGGGAAAATAAACTAAAAACTGGCACAAGAACTGAAGAAAAGAAGATATAAAATGATTCAAAATTGTCTTTGAAATAAATGAAGGCAGATTTACAGATTTGTATTCATGGTTAGTGATTATTATATAAATCTACCCACAACTGGCCAAACAAGACTTATTTTATTTTATCTTCATAATTACTTTAAAAATATTTCTCCTCTTCTTTGCTTGGAAGATCTTTACCCCTCCTACCTCACAATCTGTGCATTTCAGAATTTTAAGTCTTGTTTAAATCCTTGCTTGAATTCTACTTGAAGTTTCTCAAATTTTGTCTTTGTCTTTCTTCTTGATCCCAATACATTCTCTCTCTATTGGCCTCAAGGCACTAAGAACTTTTCATCTAGATTAGCAACTATTTTGATTTCCAGTTGTGTACTTCCCAAAGACAGTGGCTAGGTCTTCAGGTTCACAGGTTTTAATACTGCAGCTTGTACATTTTTGAAGATCAGTAAGGATATCCAGTGAATACTTGTGCATAAGAAAACTTACAATATTGGCATTGTTCCCAGCCAATATTACTGATCTTACTGCCCCTCCTACAATTTTTCTATCAGGTTTTACCATTCTAGATAACAAAGCTAAGAGAATACAAGCAATTTCTTTCTTTTTTTTTTTTTTTCAAGGAAGATGTTTCACTTTATGCTTATGTAAATGAAAACCGTGAGCCCAGAATTCAAGGAAATACTCTCTTGTCCCATCGAAATATCAAAATGTACATGAAGTTGTAATAAGTATTCTAAACATGACTACTTTTGTAGATTTTTAAATAAACATATTTCTCCCACTGATATTTATTGAGTAATGACTATTACTTAATAGTAATGACTATTACTCAATAAATAGGGACTATGGGCCAGGAAAATCTAGCCATTTGAAGCATAACAGGAAGCAAAACAGACAAATCCCTCCATGCATCTTGTACATTGTAGTGAGGATAACAACAAAAATAAAAAATAAACTGTAAGTTTCCTTAAAGTGATGTGTGATATGGGGAAAAATATGATGAGGTAACTAAGATCAGAAGTGTTAGGGTGGATGTAGGAGGTTGGTTGCCATTTTCAACATGGTAGTCAGTCAGCCTCACTGTGAAGGTAATATTTGAGCAGAGACTTAAAGGAGGTGATGAAATTAACCATGAAAATGTGTAGAAGAGAAGTTTTCCAGGAAGAGAGAATAGGGTGTGAAGGCCTTATGCTGGAGAATGCCCAGAGCAGATGTTCCAAATTTTTTTGGTTCACAGAGCTCACAGTGTATCACAGTGTATTTTTTCAGTGTCCCTAGACTAAAAGAAGTACTTTACACTTCTGTTCATTCTGCTCATTGTTGTCCCAAACAACTTAACTATGTTTTTGCAAATAATTTATTAGTCATTTGAAAAACTTCCATAGATATATTTAAGAACTATTGTATCTTATTACTAAATAGCTACACTTACTTATGAATTGACCATGTATGCTGTGGGGAATGAAGCGCCTTTCCAAACCTTGGAATTGTGTGGACACTGACATCATCATTTTCTTGTTCCACATTGATTTTTGTGAAGCATGGGCTATTTATTAGAAAAACCACCCAAAACCTACTAATAAAGATAGGACCTCACCAAAAGGGATAGAACACAAAGCAGTTTTGGAGTCGCAAGCCATCTCAGCCTAGTGGTTCAGGTGATATCTGTTGAATAATGTTTTTCCTTTAAAAATTTTAAATCCTATACACCTTTGAGTTTGTCACATCAAGGTGTCTCCATAGTTTTGGGGAAGAGGATCTAAAGCTTTTGTAAATAAGAAGAGGAAGAGTGGTGGAAAGGAGGGAAGGGGAATGGGAAAATAAGAAGGAATACATATCATGTATAAGTGCAAATTCCCTATGATGAATGCTATCATTATGTATATCTAAAATGTACCAATAAATATTTTGCTTCAAAATCAAAACAAAGCAAAAAATTGTTAGTAAATTAATAAAAAGTATTTGAGGAACAGCAAGGAGGTGAGTGGAATGGAAAAGAGTGAACAAAGATGAAAGAAACCGGAGAAGTTAGAGGTGTATCTGAAAGGGGGAAATACCAACCACAGGCAATTGTGAGGACTATAGCTTCCACTTTGAGATGGGAAGTGTCTTAGTCCATTTGGGCTGCCATAACAAAAATGTCATAAACTATATGACTTAAGGACAACAGAAATTCATTTCTACAGCTCTGGAGAAAAATCCAAGATCAAGTACTGGTAGATTCTGTGTCTAGTGAAAGCCCACTTTGTAGTTTAGAAAGGGAGCCATATTGGTGTGTGTTCACATGCAGATGGGATGTGCTAGCTTTTTGGGTCTCTTTTGTAAGGCATTAGTATAATTCCATTCATGAGGGTCTTACACTCATGATCTAATCACCTACAAAGGCTTCACCTCCTAATACCATCACCTTGGGATGAAGAATTCAGCATATGAATTCTGGGGTTGAGGGACACAAACATCCTGGCCATAACAAGAACCCATTAGAGAACTTGAGCTAAATTATCACTTCAGAAAGTGTGTAGAGTAAACACTGTGAGAGGTGAGGGCAAGACTGGAAAGATGGAGCCCAGGTAGAAGGACATAGAAGTAATCTAGCTAAGAAATGATAACAGCATGGAAATAGCTGAGGTGGTGGGATGGGGTCAATTTTAGATACATTTTGAAAATAGAGGCAGCGAGATTGGATTGGATTTGACATGAAATATGAGGGAAAGAGAAGAGCCAAGAATGATTCTAAAGCTTTTGGGCTGAGGAGCTAGAAGAAGGGAGTTGCTGCTACCAGGGGAGTAGGGGAAACTGCAGATAGGATAGATCTGGCACACTCCACTGTAGGCTTGTTTATTTTCAGATGGCAAGTAGTTATGTAAGTGGAAATGTCATCCAGGTAGCTAGGTATATGAATGTGATGCTCAAACAGGAAGTAGGGACTGGACATATAGTTTGGGATGGTCAGAGGTATATGGTTGAGGTGTAAAAGCAGAGCTAAAAAAAATCCTCTAGAGGGTAAGTGTAGATAGAAGAGAGAAAAGTCTAGAGATTAAAATTTGGAAAACTCTAGGAAGAGATTTGGGAAGAGAACTAGAAAGAATAAAAGCTTAACAGAAAAACAGTGTTGTATTCTGGAAGCTTGGTGGAGAGCAGCTTATTTACTTTGTCTAATGATGGAAAGAGGTCAATAATTATATAAATAAAATAATATGCAGTTAGAAATAGAATTCTTTCATTTAATAACATAACTGGTATCACCT
The DNA here is from genome assembly GCF_053883595.1 of Heterocephalus glaber. NCBI lineage: Eukaryota > Metazoa > Chordata > Mammalia > Rodentia > Bathyergidae > Heterocephalus > Heterocephalus glaber. The sequence goes on from NW_028258303.1 coordinate 15,332,780, forward strand.
CTCAATCAACATGAAATTACTAAAAGCCTTTCCTGTTAAAGAATGAAAAAAAATCACATAGATTCTGATTTTATAATTTATTAGTAGTATTTGGTGATATCCTACAGTGAATTTTAAAAAATTGTTTAGGAAGTTAATTAAAAATAACCATAATGATCTTGACAGAAAAATTTTGTTTTCAGTTTTTAAAAAATTGGCAAGAGAAATACCTTTGAGGTGCAGTGCTGCTTTTTCATGTGACTTAATGCATATTAATGATGATGGTTCTTTTCAGAACATCTGGTAAGAGCAGGTAGCAGTTTTCTTTTCAATATGTTTTAATTGGCAGTTTGATAAAGCTGGAAAATAACAAATATAATGTTCATTTAAAATTTTCCTTGCAAAAAGCAATTTTATTCTTATTTGTTCTCAATGCTTGAGTTGGTTTATTTACTTAAAAATAAGTAAGTTTGATTAAAAAAATCTGTTAAATTATATTGTTGTAAAACAGAAATGCTTCACTTTCTTACAGAAACCTCCTATTGTAAATATCTTATTTGGTCTTTCTTCCAAGGATGCCATTGTCTGATGCTATGAAGATTGTTGTTACTGTGATTTCTGTATTTCACATAACCTAACAGCTCTTCTTGTTTCTCTGTTTCCCTTCTAGCCTGAATCTCATGCTTGGTCACATAAACTTCACTTTCACTGGCTGTCTCGTCTGCGTACAGTCAAATAAACAGAAGCTGTGCTAAATATTTAAAGCACATGAAATTTAACATAAAGAATTAGTTGCATGTGATGGATAAGCTGGAAGCCAAAAAGATAGTCACCTCACATATTAGCAAAAGTAGGAAGTTGCTATTACACCTAGGGTCAAAGGGTAGTGCGTGCACACACATACACATGTCCAGAAATCAGAGCCTACTGGAGCAAACTAGAACTAAGGTGAGGGCCACTTGGCAGAGCACTCGTCATGAAGGGAGGTTAAGTGCAGAAAGCTTTGGAGAAGATGTACTTGCTTCCAGAAAGACCACTTGGAGCAGAACAAGAGAATAAAAATAGCCTTGTGTATTTATAACTAACAGTCCAGTTAGAAAAAAAGAGAAACCATACCATTGAACAGATGGAATTTAATACAGGCCACCCAGGTACTGGAGGACTGAAATGCAAAAAGGAGTACATGCAGATAGTAGCTGAAGAAAACAACCACTAACCCTAGGGCTGGGGCAACAAGGGGGAAGGTTGAGAGGTTGGACTCTAGATACTTGAACAAGGGCCATGAGGTGCTGGAAGCCAGTCCTCTGAAGAGGAGGAGATGCCTAGCTGCTACTGCAACCCCTAGAAGAGGATCTCTAAAAAGGATTGGTCCTAGCCAGCTGGTGCTGGATTTCTTGTGGAGCTGTGATAAAGACTGTTTCTGAAAATGTGGAGAAAATTGAAACTTAGAACCAATTTCTCCCTGGAATAACTGCTACCTCAGAAATGGAAAGCCTTTTTGTGGTGAGGTTAACTCTAAAAGAAAGCAAATGGAAAGCAACTCCATTCTCCGTTTTTCTGCCTCCCAGGCTCCCCCTAAGGCTCCCTATTTACAGAGTATAACAGGGTGCTCTTGGCAAAGGAGAAATGCCTTTGTAGAGTCACAACTGTAGTATAACAGAGCAGAATATAAAAGGGTGAGTTTGAGGCTGAGAAATGGCTTTAATTACACAAACATTTCCACCCCCCCCAACTTTCCACTAAGCTTCCTGTTGACTAAACGTAACTAGACCATTGGGCCAGGTACCAAGAAAATGTGATTCCCTGCAAAGCCAGGGAAGGACAGGCAGTGATCTGTGAACAATAGGCAAATAGCTGGCAAAAAAATATCTTTATTCTTTTTTCCTATTTTCTTTTCTTTTGGTACCAGGGATTGAACTTGGGACCTTGTGCAGCAGGCAACAGAACCACTGAGCTAAATCCCGGCCCGTTTTGTTCTATTTTCTACCCTACAGATAAGCCAAGTTCCCACCCAAGTTCGCAGCCTAACTTCTGTGCTCTATATTCAGAGCTCAGCAAACCATGGCCAAATCAAACCCAACACTTGCTTTTTTCAACAGCTTGCAAGACTAAGAGTGATTTTTACATTTTTTAATGGTTGAAAAATTTCAAAAGAAGGCTATTTCAAGACACATAAAAATTATATGAAACTGAATTTTCAGCGTCCATAAAGAAACTTTTGGTGGAACACATTCATGCCTATTTATTTACTTGTTGTTTCTGGTTACTTTTGCACTATGAAAGTACAGTAGATAGTTGCAACAGAGACCTTAGGAACCATATAGCCTCTAATATTTACTGCCTGGCTTATTACTGAAAAGATTTGACCACTCATTCCTTACACCAGGGAAGCTTAGCTGTGGCTGTAAAACTTCAGCCATGCCAATTAATATTCCTTTCCAAGGCCACTTGTTGTTCTTTCACTTGAACTTGGTCAAGTAGGAAGAAGGATCCTTCTTCTCTTTCAATGTATGCTACAGATCTTCATCACTTTTCTCTTTTCTCATACCTGCTCTTTCTACGGCCATGTTCCATAACTTCACTGACAACATTGGGAAACAAAGAAAATGTTCTGTCTTATTCTTACACCAGTTGTACAGACACACACACTTCCAAACTGTGTCTAGAGCATCTCTTCCATTTGAAGGGCCCCATTGCCCCTGTGGTCTTGACCCTCTCCAGTCTCACCCACATTGTCACCATCATCACCTCTGTTTCGCCTCAATTTCCATTTAATTCTACAGATATTATGGAGTAGTATGGAACCTTGAAGTTTGACTGACTAGGCTCGGATTCTACCTCAGCTTCTTACTGACTCTAACCATTTGCAGTGTCTCTTACTTTTTAAAAACTCAGGGGCTGGGGATTTAGCTCAGTGGTGCCACCGCCTGCCTCACAAGGTCTGGAGTTTAATCCTCAGTACCAACCCCCCCCCGACAAAAAACAAAATGAAACCTCAGTATCTTCCTTTGTAAAATTAATTATGCACAGAACTATCATGTACATAAACAGTGCAGTGCTTGCATATATGTTTAGTACAGTTTAGGTACTTTCAAAATATCAATAAATTGTTACTCCTACTGCTGCAACCTCTAAAAATGTCTGAGCATCATTTAACCTAAAGAAAAACACAAGCAGCTTCAATAGTCCTGAGCTGCATCTTGGTTTTTTTTGCCGGGGGGGGGGGGTACCGGGGATCGAATTCTGGTGCTTGTGTTTGCAATGCAGGTGGCAAAACCACTGGGCTAAATCTCTGGCCCCTGAGCTGCCTCTTGTAAATACTCTGTAAGCTCCTGTTTCCATTCCAGCTCTTGCTTCCTTTTAAATTAGTCTATTCTTACTGTCTCATGATTTTACTCTTTTTTTATTCACTCTTTAATGCATTGAAATTTGGTTTTCACCATTAACTAGTCTTTTGAAAATTCACTTCCCAATTTCCAAACCCACTCATTTCCCCCGTCTTTATATTATCTAATCTCTCCATGATACTCAATTTGTTCACCACTTGTCCTTGAAATTTCCCAGTGCTTGGCTTCCAAATCACTACTGTTTTCTGATTTTGCAGCCTGTTTTTTACTTTTATTCTTTATCTCTCCCTGCTTTAGGTCCTATTCTGTTCTTACTGTTCCTGTCATATGATGTTTTTCCTGGGGAGTTTTCTTTAGTTCCAAGGATTCAATTCTTTTTTTTTTTTTGGTACTAGGGATCAAACTCAGGTCCTTGCACTTGTGCAACAGGCAGCGAAAGCACTGAGCTAAATCCCCGGCCCCAAGGATTCAATTCTTATCTGTATGCTCATAAAACTACAGGTATAAACTTGGTCTTTCCCAAGCCCAAGCATAGTATAACCAGCTGCCCATTTTTCATCCCTACCAGTATGACCTGCTTTTAAGTTTAGTATGTCCCCCAAAACCTCATCATTTTCTTTATAAACCTGCTTCTATTTTATTTTAGTTAATTAATTTTTTTGGAGACAGGGTCTTACTATGTAGCTCAGGCTGGCTTTGAACTCACTATGTAGTCCAGGCTGGCCTGGAACTTGTGGTGATCCTCCTGCCTCAGCCTCCTGAGTGCTGGAATCACAAGCATGCACCACCACATTCAGGTTCACTTTATTTTTTATTAAATCATCTGTTTATAATAAATCAGCTAGAGAGCTATGTCATTTTCTACTTTTTCCATTCATTTTAAATTAAATTAATCTCTAAGCCGGTCCAATTTTCATTCACATATATCTCACAGTATTTTCCTGTGTGTAGGTTGTTGGATTAAAACCCCCTTTTACCCTGGTTTAACCTCCACCATCTCCAAACTACATTACAGTAGTAGCCTCTAACTGGTGGCTTCTCTATCTGTAGTTGCTTCCTCCTAAAATCCAAATTCCATAGAACAGCCAGTTTGACCCAAAGGTCAATCCTTTGATTATGCTGCCTTAAATTCTTCAAAAACTTCTCACCAACTGACCATACAGGAAACTTTAACTTCTTCACGTGCCACATAACATGGTCAACCTGGGGTCTCTCTCCTTTTCTAGCAACATGCTCTGCTACTCTAAAGTCACATTTTATTATCTTTGCAACATGGACTCCACTCCATGTACAGAAAAGTTATCAAGCTCTGTCTCCCCAGTGCTGTCTCCTCACCCTGCCTCTGTCTTTTTTCTAGCCATTTACCTCAACAAGTGCTTCCTCATTTAGCATCATCTGAAGTGTCTCCTCCTTTAATAGGTCTCCTAGTCTAGATTAGTCTCCCACATTCTCTTTTTTCCTTCTGTTTTAACTACTGTAGCTTCCATTATGTTATAATTATATAGCATAGTTTCTGGAAAAGAGTTAACATTTATATATTGGCTTGTTCACTTATTATGGAAAGAATTATCCAAGAATGCATTCAGCACCTAATTTTTATTTAAGTATTACTTACAAGGTAAAGTGCTAAGTACTGGCATTTACAAGGATCAGAAAGCCACAAATCTTCCTTTCAAGGGAATATGGTCAAGTAAGAGACTAAACTACTTCATAAACTGGTGCAAGGTAGAAATTTAATATAGAACACCAGTAAAGGTAAAGTATTCAAAGAGTTTACATGAGATAAAAATTACTCCCATATTGACTGTTTTGCCAGATACTCAAAGTACTAAATGAAATATTTTGACATTTTATTAATTTGAATGAAGAGGCATGATTTGTAATCATTTACAAGTAAAACTTAGTGTAAATACAGCTCGTTACCTCACAACGTTTGATCATTTGTATCTCTTACTGAGTTTCTTTGCCTCCAACTCCATGGTCTCTGGCCCAGCATTTGTTTCTGAATCATTATGTTTTCATCTTCACATTTTTCTCCAAGAATTTGAGAACAATAAGAAAACAAATAAATACATCCATTTTCAGCAAGGAGGTAGGAAAGCAACAGAATGAGAAAGCAAGGATGACTGGCAGTGGAAATGGTGCCCAAATGAATAAAGAATTTTAGCAATTATAATATAGCTTGATGAAATATGTAACATGAGCGTGATTATCTCCATTTTGTGAAAGAGGGAATTAAGACTCAGATTTTGAAATAACTTTCTAAGTGCACATATTAATGGCTTCTGAACTGAACCCAGGCCTCTTATCTTCACAAGCAGAAAAAGGAAAAAGGAAGAAAAAAAATAAATGTGACAAAAGATTCTTGGGCAAAGCATTGAGGAAGTTTAGAAAATGTTTACAATAATTAACTATGTTTTGATGCATATGTGCATGCATAAAATCAGAAACTGAAAATATAACCTGATATAATTAGTTATGTCTTGGTAATATTTCTAGGATTAAAATTCAACCACTCTCGATGTACACACGGAGCCTCCTGGACTCATCCACCCAGTCTCTGCTCAGACCACTTTTCCAGCCATACATAAATCACAGGAGCCTGAGAAAAATCTCTCCAACCCAAGAAATCTAGACTACTCTCTATTTGTAGAACAGACAGTAATTTCCCATGTTCATGTTTTCATTCCTGCTATTCCTTCAGCCTAAAACCCTTAACTGTCCCATGTGTTCCACATTTTGAACTCTCAATATCTTTTTCATTTTTGAAATCTGCAGGACAGTCAAATGACTTTACTCATCTCCTTCCTCCCTTGAGTTTGAAGCCAGCCTGGGCCACATAAGAGTTCAAGGCAGCCTGAATTGCAGTACATAGCAAGACCTTGTCTCAACACAAAAGCAAGCAAGCAAACAAACAACAACAATAGCAGAAGGAAAACAAAAATAGCCAAGGACTTTACTCATCTTTTAACTGGGAATTATTTTTTTCTCTGCATGACATTACAGCAGCTACTAACATCTAAATACTGTTTTATTGGTTAGATAGTGCTTTGAAACACACTACCTTATATTAGGCCTACAAAGACATGTTACATGCACCACTCTATGGTGAAGAAGTTGAGGGTTGAACTGACTGACCTGTTGCCCAAACAGTGCCTCCTCAGGCATGGAGGAGAGCTGCACCTCTCGCAGGCCACACATGCTAAGGCTCAGCTTGGTTCTGGCCCTCACCTGGCTGTACTCCTCCCTGAGTGTGAGTAATCCATTAGGCCAGGAGGGACCTATGCCCCTCTTTTTCTGTTGCAGTGACTCTGAAATTCCTTGTTTGTATAGGCCTGAGTCTACTTTGAAGGCATTCTTATGCCTTCCCTCTTGATTGTGTCCTCTTTAGGGCAGGGAAGACAGCTGCTATGCATCCCTAAGCCAAGTGTGGCCAAAGGACACATGGTTGAAGCATAAAGGTCTGATTATTTCAGCTTGTTGATGAGACAAGTTTCAGGTCTGTATAGACTTTGAACTTCCCAATGAATTAGCCAAGGCTTTGTTGGTCCTGGACTGAATTTCAACTTCTCTCCAGTCCCATTTCTTTCTCATTCTTTCCATCTATATTTAGACCTGTTAAATATCCTGAACACCAAACACTCTCTCAACATCTGCTTTTCGAGAATCCTGCCTATGATATCTAGTTCAGAGACAATAAATATTTCTAGAATATATTGAGACACATAATAACAATAATAATAATAACCAACAGGTAAAATGCTTACTGTGTGCCTGGTACTATTCTAAGTACCATATATATATATATGTATTATTCCCAACAATATTTTATAGAGGCATCTATAATTGTCATCCTCATTTTACAAAATAGAGAACTAAGGCATAGTTAAATTTGTTCAAGGTCATAAAGTTAGTAAGTAGTGGATCTTGATATGTAGGCTAATTCCTGAGTTCATGTTCTTGATCACACAGTGGCTCTCTGAAGATATTTAATAAATGTTCACTAGATGAGTGAATAATAATAAATTTCTATGGTATAGTCATTTGCTATTGAATAACTTGTCACTAGGAATGTCTGAAAATATGGGTGTTATTACTGGCTTCTTATTATTCTTCAGAATGAAGTTGATAAAAAAATGAACGAGAGAAAATTTTAATTTACTCACTAGAAGACATTTATTCTTGACTTTTCCTCCAGTATTTAGAATACATGCTGCTGAAGTGAGCATGGCCTCCAATATTTAGAGAAGAAACTCATGACTATTTTCCTGTCCTCATCTTTGTACAATGATAGGAGACTATCTTTGGATAAAATCTCTTTTGGAAATCATTTGGAAAAGATAATGTCATGGCCTGTGACCTACCATTCTTTGCTGTAGGCTGGCTGACTAACTCTCCTCTGTGGTTTTCACTTCTCCTAGGCCCAGAGGTTGACACTGGCCTGCACTGAAAGACACCGGGGGTGGTTGTGGCAGCTGCATGCTGGCCAGCCCTGGGTCAGCTCAGTGTGAATTTTGTTCCCATTTTCTAAGTGTGAATTGCTATATTGGGCCTCAATTATTGGCTTACTTGTTACATATTGTACTTCTTCAGTCTCTTGGCTCCTGTTCTGTCCTCAGTTCTTATAGAAATTGTATTTCCTAGCCAGGATATCTGGCTACCATTTTCATTTTTATCCAACTGCTGCTGTCCGCTCAGGTGATCAGATCTATCTGAGCCCAGAACCAAATTGTCACCAGCTGCTCAGTGGACATCTTAGCTAGTTTTCTGGAACTTTGGTAAATCTACTCAGACATCTGCCTTTTTTCCCTTTATGGAGAGATACATTCTGCCCTTGTTTTATCTGATCCAATTTCTCTTTGTTTGAATCTTGGTTATGTTGATCTTATACCACCGAAAAAGTCAAGTGGATAATTTAGTGTTTATTTAAATTAAATCTATGGGAAAAATTGATCCAAAGACAGAAAATTCCTTTTTTGAGTGATAGTTGTCTTTTAGATCCACATAATTTGAATAATTGTCTCATTGGTTCATTGACTTTTTGAAAATATCAGAGAGCACAATATAGAAATAATTTCACTCCATTTTTCTCAAATCTTAGTAGTAAGTTGTTTAACAGAAAGGCAATCATTGACTGGAGAAATATTTATTGCCTGGCACTGGTCTAGGTATGGGGCTTCTTTCATGTGTGCATTGTATTCTATATCTGCATTTCTTACTTTTCACATACCTGCACTTTTTAGCTAAAACTCATGATTACTTGTGAAAATGCTAGCATGGGGGCATTATTTTTCTCATTGCAGAAATGAATTTATTAGAGGCTTAGAGAAGTTCTATTGACTTAGCCAAGTTCACACTACAGAATAGCACTGAGAGTAAGCCTTCAGACACTTATTTCAATTTTCTTTCTCCTAAGAACATTAAAAGTTTAAAATCCACAAGGAAAGATGTTAGCCTCATACCTTTTTTGGAATTACTTCATTAAATGAATCTGATTGAAAGGAACTTATACTTCCACAAAACTAGTAAATGTTAGAATTCTGTCATTTTTTAAAGAGATATTTTAATTTTTCTTTTTTTCTGAAAATGTAGTGGATCCTTTTGGAAATTCCTCTGTTTCATCAAAATTAGCAGGTATTCTGTCATTCAACCCTCTTGGATAGTCATTTTTTCCGTAATGCTCTCTTTGAAGTACCTCGACAGGAATGAAATATAAGCTACGTTCACAGAGAGAAATGTACAGCTGGGGAAATCTAGCCCACTGGTATTTCTAGGATACTTACTTGCATGATACCGTAAATACAGTCAATGCATGGAGAGACACAATGTAAACTGTTACTTTGAAATGCTTGCTTTTGGCACAACTTCATCACAGGCGTTTTACAATTTACAAAGCAGTATGGAGTAATGTTGACAACTTCTGTGTTTACAAATTCGCTGGTTCTTTACTCAAGGCAGGATTTTTGGTTTTGGCAACTTTTCAGATATTTGTCATTTCTTCCCAATGTTTTTGTATTGGATGTTATTCTTTATTAGAATAGCTATTATTTTATCCCAAGTTGGATGAGACTCAATGGGGCTACAGGACATCAAGAGGATATATTTATTAGCCAACTGGTGCTGATGCTAAGTCCCTAGTAGAATGCATGGCTTTGTTGCATTTAGATATCAGAAGGGCTTTTAAACAATGACTGAAGAACAGGAGAGTATAAGCTGTTTTCTTAAATAATAATCTTCATCTATTTAAATATGAAGTACTTAAAGAGTCTTTGAAAGCAGTTACTTAGTCACCTTGAAGAATGTTAGACTTTCTGAAAAAGATCTAAAGGTGTTGTTACCACAGCAGTGCTGCAAGGTACAACTTTGACAATTTTTATGATTCAGGAGATAAACATCTGTATGATGATTTAAATGTCTCCACTTCTATGAGCTATGTGAAAGATTAGGCAAATTAGATAAAGATAAGAACAAAAATATTAGTAAGACTAACAGCTAACGTTTACTGTGGACACCCTCTCTGTCATCCCCTATTCTAAGATCTTCATGGGAATTAACTCATTCAATCCTCAAACAATTTTATGAGGTTTTGTTATCTTCATTTTACAAATTTCAAAATTGGAACACAGGAGCAGAGAGTAATTTGTCAATTGATATACAGCAAGTAAGTGGTAAAGCTTGAGGGTCAATCCTTTTAACCAGGATTATTTGCTAATTGTTAAATATGGACTACTTATTACCTCAAAGGTTTATATCTCCTTGTGAAGAAAAGGTAGAGGGTAGTGTGTAGTAATGTACATTGTTCAGTAGTTACTGTTGACTTCCAAATAAATGGATAAATATACCACATTTGCAGTTTAGTTGGTTTAATATTGTTTTCTAAACTACATTGATATACAAATTCCTGTAGCCTAATTTGAAGGACTAAACAAGCCACTTCTAAAACATATGTGAAGATGCTAAGTACATGAAGTAGTCAGTTTTCCAAATAAACAAAGACTTACATTGCCTGGTTTAAAGGTTTAATATAATGCTAAAAGAACACAGTATGATTTTGGAATACATACATATAAATCACTGGAAAAGAAGAGGGACTCAAAATAGAAGCACACATATAAGATCACTTAATTTTAGTATATGTGCTGCCGAAGCGAGCACTAAGATCACTTAATTTATGAAAAAATGCAGTGGAGTTTCAATTGGAAAATAAAGTCTTTTTTTTAAACACTGCTGTAACAATCAGATATCTGTATGGAAAACTCCTAAATCATTTCTTACATGTAGAAGTTTGAAATGGATTATAGAATCAAATGGAATATACCAAATCATAAAGCTTTTAGAAGAAAGCATAGAGTATTATCTTCACAAGCTCAAGGTAGGCAGCATTTCCTGAAAATTAAAAGAGCACAAACCCTGAAAGAAAAATATTGTTAATCTCAACTTCATCACAATTAAAAATTCCTGTTCATCAAAATATGTCAGTAAAAAAATGAACATGAAAAATCTTATATTCAGAATCTATAAAGAATCTCTCCAATGTGACAAAATTTGAATCACTAAACTAAAAGACAAGCAGAGGACTTGAAAACACTTCACAATAACTGCACAAAAAAGTGTTTCATGCCATTAGTCTTCAAAGAAATGCAAAGTTGCAATGAGTTACCACATCATGTCTGGAGAATACCAGTGCTTAAAAGTTGGGAATAGGGTCAACCTTGATACCCTGATGGTGAGATAGTACATCGCATCTACCCTGTGCCTTGCAACTCCACTCTAAGGTATTTAAGAGGTATAAAAATATGTCTACAAAGGACTTGTACAAGAATATGCTACTCATAAGTTCAAAAATTTTGATGAACCAAGCTATATTTATTTTTAAATTAATAATCAAAAGTATGTATATTAATGATGCAAAACACCAGGTTTTGATCTATACATGTATTATGACATGAGTAAATTAAATTAATTACCACATGTATCATCTTACATTTCCATGATCTTTGTAGTGAGGGCACTTAAAATCTATTCCTTTAGCAATTTAAGTATACAGTATATTGTTATTATGCGTAGCCACCACACAGTATATAATATAGCTCTTGAACTTATTTCTACTACCTAATTTAAATTTTATATTCTTTAATATCTCCCCAATCCCCTCAAGCCTAGCATATTTGGTAATTACCAATTTGCTCTTTGCTTCTATGAGTTAAATTTTTAAAAATTCTACATGTGTGTCTTCCTGTGCCTGGCTTATTTCACTGAACATAACGTCTACTAGGTTGATTCACATTGTAAAAGAGGATTTCTTACTTAAGGCTAATTAGTATTTCACTGTGTATATGTATTACATTTTCTTCATCCATTCATCCATCAATAGAAACTTAGATTGATTCTATACCTTAGTTATTATGAATAATTCTAAATAAACATAGAAGTTGCAATCTCTTCAACCTACTGACTTCATATCCTTTGGATACATGTCTGGCAATGGCCCTGTTGGATCATTTTAACTTTATTTATTATTTTTTTCCTTAAATTCATTTATTGGTACATTTTAGGTATACAATACATTTACATTTCTCATTGGGAACTTGTACCTTTACATGATGTATGTTGGTTCTTATTTTTTCCCCATTCCCTGCCCTCCCTTCACCCCCTCCACCCTTCGCTATTTATAAAGACTTTGTTTCCTTTTTTTCCATTTCTTATAATTTTTCCTTTCCCTTCTTTCCTTTCCCTTACCCGTACCACTTCCCCTACCCCTTTGGACCTTATCTTCCTATTTTGCATTATCAATTATTCATTTTAATCATTGGTACATTTTAGGTATACAATATAATGACATTCATCATTGGAAATTTACACCTTTACATGAGCTCTTTTGGTTCTTATTTTTCCCCATTCTCCATCCCTCCCTATTTACAAAGACTTTGTTTCCATTTTTTTCATTTTCTCATATTAATTCCATTCCCTCCTTTCCTTTCCCCTACCCCTCTCACTTCTCCTTCCCCTTTGCCCTTTTTCTTCCAATTTCACATTATCTATTATACATTTTAGTCCTTATTTACACTTTTGGTTTCTCACACAAGAGAAAGTATTCAGTATTTACACATGTATCCTATTTATTTTACTTAAGAGTATGGCCTCACTGTGCATCCATTTAGCTATAAATGTCTCTAATTTCTCATTTTTTATGACTCCATTTTATAAAAAAAACACATTTTCTTTATCCAGTCCCCTGTTGATAGGCATTTGGGCTGCTTCCAAGTTTTAGCTATTACAAATCGTGCTGCTATGAACATGGATGCACGTATATCACTGTGGTATAGAAGATAACCAGCAGGGAAATAGCTGGGTCAAATGAGACTTCCAGTCCTAGTTCTTTGAGGTATCTCCATACTGATTTCCATAGTGGTTACAGCAGTCTACACTCTCACCAGCAGTGGAGAAGGGTTCTTCTTTCCCCACAGCCCTGCCAGCATTTGTTATTGGTTGATTTCATGATAGCAGACATTCTTTCCGGTGTGAGGTGGAATCTCAGCATTGTTTTCGTTTGCATCTCTTGAATGACCAGTGATGTTGAACATTTTTTCATATATTTATTTGCTATTTCTACTTCTTTGTCTGAAAAATGTCTGTTCATTTCAGATGCCCATTTTCAGATTGGGTCTTCAAATTTGGGAGATCTTATCTTTTTCAGTTTTTTAGATTTGAGATAGTAGGCCTTTGTCTGAGGAAGAGCAGGTGAAGATTTTTCCCACATTTTGGGTTGTCTCTTCACACTGCTGGTGGTTTCTCTTGCTATGCAGAAGCTTTTTAATAAGAAGAGATCCCACTTGTTGATTGTTTGTGCTATTTCACATGCAACTGAGGAGTTGTTCATGAAATCTTTTCCTACACCAATGTCTTCAAGAGTTCCACCTAACCTCTGTTCCAGCCAATATGGCATTTCTATTTTAATATTTAGATCTTTAATCCATTTTGATTTTAATTTATTGCATGGCAAGAGATATAGGTCTAATTTTAATTTTTGGCAAGTTGAAGCCCAATTTTTCCAGCACCATTTATTAAAGAGGCTATCTTTCCTCCAGGGAGGGTGTTTGGCTCCTTTATCAAAGATGAGATGGCTGAGTGTGTCTGGAGTTGTTTCAGCATCTTCTAATCTGTTCTACTGGTCCTCAGGTCTGTTTCTTTGCCAGTACCATGCTGTTTTTATCATAGTAGCTTTGTAATATAATTTCAATTGGGGATTGTGATACCCCCTGGCATGTCTCTGTTACTTAGAATTGCTTTTGGTATTCTGGGTCTCTTCTTGTTTCAAATGAATTTTTGGATTGTTTTCTCAAGGTCCATGAAGTATGCTGCTGGGATTTCAATTGAGATTGCATTGAATCTATAGAGCACTTTTGGAAGTATGGACATTTCCACTGTGTTGATCCTTCCTACCCAGGAGCAGGGGATGTATTTCTATTTTCTCTTTTTTTTTTGGTACTGGGGATTGAACTCAGGCCCTTGTGCTTGTGCAGCAGGTGGTGAAACCACTGAACTAAATCCCCAGCCCTCCATTTTCTGATATCATCTTCAATCTCTCTTTTCAGAGTGCTATAGTTTGCAGAGAAGAGGTCTTTGATTTTTTGTTAGGTTGATTCTTATGTATTTCATTTTTTTGGATGCTATTGTGAAAGGAATTATTTGCCCTATTTCTCTCTCAGTGAGTCTGTTGTTCGTGTTGAGGAAAGCTATTAATTTTTGTGTGTTGACCTTGTATCCAGCTACTTTATTGAATTTGCTTATTAAGTCTAGAAGACTTTTGGGGGAGTTCTTGGGGTCTTCTATATACAGTATCATGTCATCTGCAAATAATGGCAATTTGATTTCTTCACTTCCTATCTTTATTCCTTTTATTTCTTTCTCTTGTCTAATTGTTGTGACTATTGTTTCCAAAACTTTATTGAACAAGAGTGGTGATAGTGGACATCCTTGTCTTGTTCCTGATTTTAGTGTGAAGGATTTCAGTTTGTGACCATTTAGTATGATATTGGCTGTTAGGTTTTCATAGATGGCTTTTATCAGATTGAGATAGAGACTATCTATTCCATTTTTTTGTAGGGTTTTTATCATAAATGCATGCTGGATTTTGTCAAATGCTTTTTCTGCATCTATGGAGATAATAATATGGTTTTTGTCTTTGGGTCTATTGATATAGTGTTTTATATTGATTGATTTGCCTATGGTGAACCATCCCTGCATCCCTGGGATGAATCCCACTTGATCAGGGTGTATGATCTTGATGATCTTCTGCATTCTATTTGCCAGTATCTTATTAAGGAATTCTGCATCTATGTTCATTAGTGAGATTGGCCTATAGTTCTCTTTTTCAGTTGAGTCTTTCTCTGCTTTGGGGATGAAGGTGATGCTTGCTTCCAGGAATGAATTTGGGAGTATTGCTTCCCTTTCAATTTCATTGAAGAGTTTAAACAGTAGTGGCAGCAGTTCCTCTCTAAATGTCTTGGAGAATTCAGCAATGAAGCCATCATGGCCTGGCCTTTTCTTAGTTGATAAGTTTTTAGTTACTTTTTTAATTTCATTGGTTGATATTGGGTTGTTCAGAATTTTTAGGTCTTCTTCGTTCAACTTTGGTAATTCATATGTATCTAGGAATCTGTCCATTTCTTCTGTGTTGTGCAAGTTATTGGCATATAGGTTCTGGAAGTAGGTATTGATGATCCTCTGGATTTCTTCTGGGTCTGTTGTAATTTCACCCTTTTCATTCCTAATTGCATGGATTTGGGCCTTTTCTTTCCTTTTTCTGACAAGGTTGGCTAAGGGTTTGTCAATTTTGTTGATTCTTTTGAAGAACCAACTCTTGGCTTCATTGAGTTTTTGTATCGTTCTCTTAGTCTCCATTGTATTGATTTCTCCTCTGATCTTTATAATTTCCTCCCTTGTATGAGCTCTGGGGTTGTCCTGCTCTTCTTTTTCTGGAAGCTTGAGGTGCAGCATCAGGTTGTTTAATTGGGCTCGTTCTGTTTTCCTAATATGAGTATTCACTGCTATGAATTTCCCTCGTAAGACTGCTTTCCTTGTGACCCATAGATTCTGATATGTTGTATTGTCATTGTCATTTAATTGAAGGAACTGTCTGATTTCTTCTTTAATTTTCTCTGTAACCCATTAGTTATTTAGCAATGTGCAACTTCTATGTGTTTATGAAGTTTTTGTGGTAGATCTCCAATTTCATTGCAGTATGGTCTGATAATATACAGGGGATAACTTCAATTCCTTTGCACTTACTTAAACATGTTCTGTGAGTGTGTATGTGGTCTATTTTAGAGAATGATCTGTGTGCCGCTGAGAATAATGTGTATTCTGACTTTGTGGGGTGGAACACTCTGTAATCGTCTGTTAAGTTTATTTGTTTAAGTGTTCGATTGATTTCTAGTATTTCATTACTTATTTTTTGTCTAGTCAATCTATCTATTTGTGACAGTGGTGTATTGAAGTCCCCCACTACAATTGTATTAGTGCATATATGAGTTTTCGTGTCCGTTAGTATTTGTTTTGTATAATTGGGTGCACTAGCATTTCTTGCATATATATTTATGATTGTCATCTCTTACTGTTGGATTGTTCCCTTTACAAGGATGTAGTGTTCTTCTTTGTCTCTTTGAATCAGTGTGGGTTTGAAATCTACTTGATCTGCAAAGAGGATAGCTACTCCTGGTTTTTTTCAGGTTCCTGTCACATGGAGTATTGTTTTCCACCCTTTAACTTTCAGTCTTTGACTTTCATTTTGAATTAAGTGTGTTTCTTGTATGCAGCATATTGTTGGATCTTGCTTCTTAACCCATTCTGCCAGTCTATTTCTTTTGATTGGTGAACTGAGACCATTAACATTGATGGTTATAACTGATATGTATTGACTTATCATTGTCATGACTTTTCCTTTTTATAGGGTTCTCCCCCTTTACATTTAATTTCTTGTCATGCCCAATCAGTTCCTTCTGCTGTGCTTCCTTGGGTTGTGATCCTCATTGTCTATTCCTAGGATATTGTCTAAAATTTTTTGGAGTAGTGGTTTGGTATTCACGAAGTTCCTAAGGTGCTTTTTGTCGAGAAAATATCTTATTTCTCCATCAATTTTGAAAGAGAGTTTTGCAGAGTAAATCATTCTGTGTTGGAGGCTGTTTTCCTTTAGGGCTTGGAATAGGTCACTCCAAGGTCTTCTTGAATTGAGGGTTTGTTTTGAGAAGTTTGCTCTGATTCTGATGGGCTTTCCTTTGTATGTGATTTGTTTCTTTTCTCTGACTGCTTGTAGAACTTTGTTCTTCTGTTGAGTTTCTGGAATCTTAACAATTATATGCCTATGTGTAGATTTTTTTTTTTTTTTGATCAAAGCTATTTGAAGTCCTATATGCCTCACTTGTCTGTATGTCATGTTCTTTTCCCCTGCTTGGGAAGTTTTCTGCCATCACTTCTGTGAACAGTTTTTTTTATGTCATCTGCACACTCTTCTGTTTCTTGTTTGACTCCAATCAGTCTTATGTTATTCTTCTTTGCATTGTCTAGCAGCTGTTGGATTGATTTCTCATGGTTCCTTACAATTTTGAAGCAATTTTTCTTTTCCTGGTCACTAATTGCACTCTTATCTTCTATGTCTGAAATTTTGTCCTCACATTGGCTCATTCTGCTGTGTTGACCTTCAATGGAGTTTCTGATCTCCTTGAAACCTGTTTACATCTGTTTTATGCAGCAGGCAGTGAAACCACTGAGTTAAATCCCCGACCCTGCATCTGTTTTATGGGTTCCATTTGTTTCCTATGTTGGGATTCCATAATGTTCCTCAGCTCCTCTCTAGATTTGTTAATCATGTCTTGCACTACAAGCACAATCTCTGCTGTAATCTGAGAAATTATTTCTGATTTCATTTTTTCCAGATCCTCTTTTGTTGCCAGTTCAGGGAGTCCAGCTGGTTGAATATCAGAGTGTTCCATCTCATTTCCCTTTGGGGTTGCTGTAGGTGATCTGGAAGTCTAGTCTTGAGACTTTTTGCGTGTGTTCTCATTTCTACACTGCGGGGGGGGGGTTGGCATCTGTGTGGCTCACCTCCTCTGAGCTGGCAGTGGTGGGACGGTGGCACAGAAGCCCCTTCCTCTGAGCAGGGAGTGGCAGGACAAATGGCCTTGTTGGGTCATTTTAATTTTTGACAAACTTTCATTCTGTTTTCCATAATGCTCTAGTGTTTTGTATTCCATTAACAGTCTACAAAGACTCCTTTTGTCCACATTCTCAGTAACTCTTGTTGTCATTGCCTTTTTATTAACAGCCATTTTAACAAGTGTGAGGTCACATCTCAATGTGATTGTAGTTTGCATTTTCTGGATAATTAGTGATGTTGAGCATTTTTCCATATAACTTTGGGTTTTTGTATGTCTTCTTTTGGGAAATGACTATTCAAGTTATTTTTCCAGAGTTTTAATCAGCTTATTTGTTTTCTTCCTACTAACTTCTCTGAGAGATTAATCTGTTTGGGGACTTTATATGTTTGCTAGGTCTATTTTGGTCAGTCCCTTGTTTATTGATATGCCTGATGATCTATTCATTGTTGAAATTGAGGCATTAAATTCCACTATATTATTATACTGCCATCTATTTCTTCTCTCAGTTCTGTTAATATTTGCCTTATATATTTAACTGGCTGGATGTTGAATGTTACATACTATTCCTTATATCAGCTTTGTGGCATAGAAATTTGGACAATAACGGAAATGTTCTATATTCGTGTAGTCCAATCCTTCAGCCATTTGACAGATGTGGCTGGTGTGCACTTGAACTGGGATTAGTGTGATTGAAGAATTGAATATTTTAAACTCAATTTAGTTTTAGTTATCTTAAATTTGAATAATTTTTGTTAGTGACTATTTATTGGTCAGAACAACTCTATAAAGCAAACAACAGATTCCTAATTATCTATTTCCTGTGTATACAGTTACAGGCTATTTCTATACACAACTGACTTGTACATTTCCTTTGACTCCAACTACTGGTAATCTGATGGCTTCGTGTGGTTTTTAGGCTGTGGTGTGTGCCACAAGGGCCACATGTGAATATCTGCTGCAGTCATCACAAATATCTTCCCCACTACTACTCAAGACTAGAAGGAGTTAACTGTCTCTAGCTATTGGACTTTCAACTTAAACTCTATTTGGTCCATGAATGCTCAGTATGTTGTCCTTTGAAAGATGCCTGTTTACTATATTATATATAGAAAATATTGAAAAGAGACATTAGTTATTTTTGATCATTTTTTAGATTTAATATAACATTGCTATGCATGCTTCTTGCCAGCTGCTAGGTAAAAAATGAGAAAACTGAAAGAAAAAATAGAGTAGTGGCAAAAGTCTATGCTTTTTTTTTTTTTTTTTTGGTACCAAGGATTGAACTTGGGTCCTTGCACTTGTGAGGCAAGTGGTGGAACCACTGAGCTAAATCCCTGGCCCAGTAGTGGGAAAAGTCATCTTGCCTTATTCTATACATCTGTTAGTCCTTTTCTTTTAAATTTTGAGAGAGAATCTTACTAAGTCATTAAGTTTCCCAAGATGGCCTTGAACTTGTGATCTTCCTGCCTCAGCCTGCTAGAGTGCTGGGATTACAGACACATACCACCGCATCTGCTGACAATACTTTTTTTTTTTTTCACAATACTTATTTTTAAAAGTGTAAAATTCAGAGGAAAATGCACAGCTGCATGGTTGCCTGGATGATAGGTATAATCTGGGACTGTCTAAGGAAAATTGAGACACATGTGCTTCAAACAAAAATTCAATTATACAGAAGAATAAATAAAAGCATAAGGAACTTATAATTGGAATAAAAACTCTAGAAAATTCAAAAGCATGAAAGAGGTGAAATATATTTAAAATCATTGCATTTGGGGGAGAAATCTGCTACTAAATTATCATCTGTTCACTTAAAACAATGTGAAAAATTAAATTTATGTGAAATTCACAGTTGAAAATAGTTTATTTCTTGTAAAACAACAGTTTCTGGTAAAAGTGTAGCCAAGTCTATTTTATTTGTGATTAAAGGCAAGTTTTTGGATATCAGCACAAAAAAGAAAGGACAGGAAATATTTCTACTTATAAATTCATACTTTATTCCTGCAAAGTTTTCAATTTCTAAATTAAATATTTTGAATAATAAAGGAGAAAATGTTGTAAGACATTAGTTTCCAATAAGATCAGTGTATCCTCAGCTTATCTGGTAATATGTAATGAAACAAGCAATCAGTCTTGCAATAAAATAATAGGTGCCACATAAAGATGTCAATTAAATTTATATTTTTGAGTTTTACTGATTTTGTAATCACATATCTCAGTCCATCTTACACAAAGTTATAAAATGCATCTTCAGCAAGTAGATCTGCATAAATTTGTCTGCCTGAAATGAAGAATCTAGCTTAAAATGGTATCATCAAATCAGTGGAATATTTAATGCTACTAAAACATTAAAAAGAAAAGCAAATTATTATTATATATACTTGGGCATTTATATCACTTCATCATTTCAAATGTTGGCAAGATTATTGTACAAGTCACTAGATGTATTTCTGAAGAATATTTGCTATTTTATGAAATATGTAGGTAAGCTTTGAATGCATGAACTTTCACTTGTGTTCACTTTCAGATACACTCTAACCTCAGTGCATTTATGTGGAGATTGTAGAGCATTCACAGGTCATGAGAACACGAGCAAATATGTTCAAAGTTTCTCAAAATCTCAATTGCCAAAGGAATCGAGGGAGGCATGTGAGTATTAATTTCTAAATTTGAATTTATCTTAGTCCAAAATTTATTTAAAGAAAGTATAGGAAGACTTGCAAGAGCATTTACCGTAAAGCAATGTACTTTTTTTGTTGTTGTTGTTAAATTCTTTTATTGGTATATTTTAGGTATACAACACAATTACATTTCTCATTAGGAATTGTACCTTTACATAATGCATCTGGGTTCTTATTTTTTTCCCCCATTCCAAGCCCTCCCTTCACCCCCTCCACCCTTCCCTATTTACAAAGACTTTATTTCCATTTTTTCCATTTCTCAGTGTTTTTCCTTTCCCTTCTTTCTTTTCCTCTGCCCCTCCCACTACCCCTACCCCTTTGGACCTTTTCTTCCTATTTCGCATTATCGATTATTCATTCGAATCATTGGTACATTTTAGGTATACAATATAATGACATTCATCATTGGAAATTTGCAGCTTTACATAATCTCTCTTGGTTCATATTTTTCACCCTTGCCCAGCCCTCCCTTCAACCCCTCCAGTCCTCCCTATTTACAAAGATTTTGTTCCTATTTTTCCATTTTCTCATATTAATCTCATTCCCTTCTATCCTTTCCCCTATCCCTCCTACTTCCTTCCCCTTTGCCCCTTTTCTTCCTATTTCACATTACCTATTATACATTTTAGTCCTTATTTACACTTTCAGTTTCTCACACCAGAGAAACTATTCGGTATTTATACATGTGTGTCCTATTTATTTCACTTAAGAGTATTGCCTGAATGTGCATCCACTTAGCTATAAATGTCTCTAATTTCTCATTTTTTATGGCTGAGTAGTACTCCATTTTATAAAAAAACCACATTTTCTTTATCCAGTCTCCAGTTGATGGGGATTTGGGCTGTTTCCAAGTTTTAGCTATCACAAACTGTGGTGCTATGAACATGGATGCACATAATATCACTGTGGTATGATTCTTTTAATTCTTTGGGGAAGATACCCATCAGGGCAATAGTGGGATCAAATGGAATTTCCTGTCCCAGTTCTTTGAGGTATCTCCATACTGATTTCCACAGTGGTTGCACCAGTCTACACTCCCACCAGCAGTGGAGCAGGGTTCTTCTTTCCCCACAGCCCAGCCAGCATTTGTTATTGGTTGATTTCATGATAGCAGCCATTCTTTCTGGGGTGAGGTGGAATCTCAGCATTGTTTTCATTTGCATCTCTTGAATGACCAGTGATGTTCAACATTTTTCATGTATTTATTTGCTACTTCTACTTCTTTGTCTGAGAAATGTTTGTTCATTTCAGATGCCCATTTTTGGATTGGGTCTTTAAATTTGGGAGGTCTGAATTTTTTAAGTTCTTTATAGAGTCGAGATAGTAAGACCTTTGTCTGAGGAAGAGCAGGTGAAGATTTTTTCCCACATTGTGGGTTGTCTCTTCACACTGCTGGTGGTTTCTCTTGCTATGCAGAAGCTTTTTAATAAGAAGAGATCCCACTTGTTGGTTGTTTGTGCTAGTTCATGGGCAACTGAGGTTTTGTTCATAAAATCTTTTCCTACACCTATGTCTTCAAGAGTTCTACCTAACCTCTGTTCCAACTGGTTCAGAGTTTCTATTTTAATATTTAGATCTTTAATCCATTTTGATTTTAGTTTATTGCATGGCAAGAGATATATGTCTAATTTTAATCTTTGGCAAGTTGAAGCCCAATTTTTCCAGCACCATTTATTAAAGAGGCTATCTTTCCTCCAGGGAGGGTGTTTGGCTCCTTTATCAAAGATGAGATGGCCGAGTATGTCTGGCATTGTTTCTGCATCTTCTGATGTGTTCCACTGGTCCTCAAGTCTGTTTCTTTGCCAGTACCATGCTGTTTTTATCACAGTAGTTTTGTAGTATAGTTGCAGGTTGGGGATTGTGATACCCACTGCCATGTCTCTGTTACCTAGAACTGCTTTTGCTATTCTGGGTCTCTTCTTTTTCCAAATGAATTTTTGGATTGTTTTCTCAAGGTCCATGAAGTATCCTGCTAGGATCTCAATTGGAATTGCATTATATCTATATAGCAGTTTTGGAAGTATGGCCATTTTCACTATATTAATCCTTCCTTCCCAGGAGCAGGGGATGTCTGTCCATTTTCTGATATCATCTTCAATCTCTCTTTTCAGAGTGCCATAGTTTTCAGAGAAGAGGTCTTTGCTTTCTTTCTTTAGGTTGATTCCTAGGTATTTCAGTTTTTTATATGCTATTGTGAAAGGAATTATTTGCCCTATTTCTCTCTCAGTGAGTCTGTCATTGGTGTAGAGGAAAGCTATTGATTTTTGTGTGTTGACCTTGTAACCAGCTACTTTACTGAATTTGGTATTATGTCTAGAAGACTTTTGGTGGAGTTCTTGGGGAATTCTATATAGAGTATCATGTCATCTGCAAATAATGACAATTTGACTTCTTCATTTCCTGTCTCTATTCCTTTTATTTCTTTCTCTTGTCTAATTGCTGTGGCTGATGTTTCCAGAACTATATTGAACAAGAGTGGTGATAGTGGACATCCTTGTCTTGTTCCTGATTTTAGTGTGAAGGATTTCCGTTTTTGACCATTTAGTATGATATTGGCTGTTGGTTTTTCATAGATGGCTTCTATCAGTTTGAGGTAGAGACCGTCTATTCCAATTTTCTGTAGGTTTTTTTTTTTTTATCATAAATGCATGTTGGATTTTGTCAAATGCTTTTTCTGCATCTTTGGAGATAATAATATGGTTTTTGTCTTTGGGTCTATTGATATAGTGTTTTATATTGATTGATTTGCCTATGGTGAACCATCCCTGCATCCCTGGGATGAATCCCACTTGATCAGGGTGTATGATCTTGATGATCTTCTGCATTCTATTTGCCAGTATCTTATTAAGGAATTCTGCATCTATGTTCATTAGTGAGATTGGCCTATAGTTCTCTTTTTCAGTTGAGTCTTTCTCTGCTTTGGGGATGAAGGTGATGCTTGCTTCCAGGAATGAATTTGGGAGTATTGCTTCCCTTTCAATTTCATTGAAGAGTTTAAACAGTAGTGGCAGCAGTTCCTCTCTAAATGTCTTGGAGAATTCAGCAATGAAGCCATCATGGCCTGGCCTTTTCTTAGTTGATAAGTTTTTAGTTACTTTTTTAATTTCATTGGTTGATATTGGGTTGTTCAGAATTTTTAGGTCTTCTTCGTTCAACTTTGGTAATTCATATGTATCTAGGAATCTGTCCATTTCTTCTGTGTTGTGCAAGTTATTGGCATATAGGTTCTGGAAGTAGGTATTGATGATCCTCTGGATTTCTTCTGGGTCTGTTGTAATTTCACCCTTTTCATTCCTAATTGCATGGATTTGGGCCTTTTCTTTCCTTTTTCTGACAAGGTTGGCTAAGGGTTTGTCAATTTTGTTGATTCTTTTGAAGAACCAACTCTTGGCTTCATTGAGTTTTTGTATCGTTCTCTTAGTCTCCATTGTATTGATTTCTCCTCTGATCTTTATAATTTCCTCCCTTGTATGAGCTCTGGGGTTGTCCTGCTCTTCTTTTTCTGGAAGCTTGAGGTGCAGCATCAGGTTGTTTAATTGGGCTCGTTCTGTTTTCCTAATATGAGTATTCACTGCTATGAATTTCCCTCGTAAGACTGCTTTCCTTGTGACCCATAGATTCTGATATGTTGTATTGTCATTGTCATTTAATTGAAGGAACTGTCTGATTTCTTCTTTAATTTTCTCTGTGACCCATTGGTTATTTAGAAGTGTGTTGTTCAATTTCCACATGTTTTTGAAATTTTTCGAGTTCTTTTGCTATGGATCTCCAATTTCATCACACTATAGTCTGATAATATACAGGGGATAACTTCAATTCCTTTGCACTTACTTATACATGTTCTGTGTGTGAGTATGTGGTCTATTTAAAGCAATGTACTTTTGTGTGCAAAGTTTCTTGTTTGACATCTTTAATGGCAAATTTAAGGCTATCATCCCTTCTGAAAAGAAAAAAGGCTCTGAATGACAGTAACAGGTTATAGAGCAATTTTAAATCCACTTTATTAGAATAACAAAACATTTTTGTACTTAAATTTTTTCTACTAATTTAAATCATAGAAAATTATTATAGAAAAATGGAATGCATTTTGGAACAATCGTTTAACTCATAGAGAGGGTAAGGAAGAAGGGTTTTTATAGTTTATTTATTTATTTTTAAATTTAATTTTATTGGTACATTTTAAGTATACAATATAATGACATTCCTCATTGGAAATTTGCACCTTTATATAATCTCTCTTGGTTCTTATTTTTCCCCCCTCCCCTGCTCTCCCTTTAATCCCTTCATCCCTCCCTATTTACAAAGACTTTTTTTCCATTTTTTCATTTTCTCATATTAATTCTATTCCTTTATTTCCTTTCCCCTACCCTTCTCACTTCCCCTTCCCCTTTGCCCCTTTTCTTCCTGTTTCACATTATCTATTATATGAAGAAGGGTTTTAAAATGACTTTTGGGTAAATATATACAATAATTTTGCAGACTAATATGAGCAAGATCCCACAAACTTAACTTTCTGATACCTATGTCTATTTCAAATTCATCCAGGCCACTTACTTACTCATCTTAGCTCTTTGGTAATACTGCAAAGGTGTTCTTCTTTCACTGCTAAATTATTGTATATTCTTTAGCTTTAATCAGTCACTCATCCCACCTTAGTCCCAGCCTTACTTTATTGTGTCAGATATATACATTATAAAGTATGGCCCTAAAGTTAAGATTTCTTCTACTCTTAGACAATTTAAAATAGAGCATTCATTATTTCACCAAAAAATCTTATTCATTTTATAGTGTAAACACATGGACCACTCTCTTCATTAATTTCATGAAATGAGAAATAGTTTACTTTATAGAGAATATTGTATCTCTGGATTATTGACTCCTTTGGTTAACAAATCTCTACTGCTCTTTCCTGAATATTTTATAATCCAGTACCTATTAGAGTGCCTGCAGAGAGTAAGACATATGTTTGTGGAATAAAAAATGCTGCTCACAATGAGATTCAGACTGGACTTTGCCCTTATAATACTGCTCTCCCCTTTAACACATTCTTAACATAGGTTTCATAAATTCATTCTACATTTCAGTTTCAGTTTTTTTTTTTTGATTAGTTTATTTTGTCATTAGGTGGTGATTTTGGTAACATTAGTTGGTGTTTGGCCAACAGAGAGAAATTTCATCCTAATCTAGTACTATGCAATAGTTCAGAGACCTGTTTCTGAAACTGCAGGTAGTGCTATGACAGTGGGGGCTAACAAGGTATCTATATTACATTCTTGTTTAAAGGAAAGTTATTCTTTATGTCCTGAGTGATAAGAGGCTGATGAAAAAATGTCAAGAGATTTATTTGATAATCATAGGACTTAAATGGGTTGCCAGGTTGGTAACTTAGAAGAATTTGTTCTTTATGATTTAGTTCAAGAAGACATGCTTTCAGTGAATGCTTTCATGCTCTCAAAACATCCTGTCAAAAGACCTCACTGAAATTAATGGCTCAGAACTGATGCTCAGCTCTCAAGGATGCTGCAGTGATTTATTGAGTGGTGCCTGTCTCCGACTTCACTGGGTGGAGAGCACTTGTCTTCATGTAACAAGGCTAATATTACTTCAAGCTGTTGTCAGTTGACTTGGTAAAATTGCTTAGATACACTCCCCATGTAGTTAGCTGGTGATGATTACTCTTACGTATTCACAGAGCAGAAGCCCTGGGGAAACACTAATTAGCTACCCGCAAGGAAGATGTCCCAGCCACGTAAACAATCTCCTGAAGTCTCTGGACTGTAATGAGGACCAAGCCCCAGTGATAAGTCCTGCTCTGTGCTGTGCCGCTGCATGAAGTTTCAGTAATTTTCAAGGAGAACGTGATTGGAGTCAGGCCCGGGGCTGCACGGAATCCACTAATCACCATTCAGAGACTTCGGATCCCTGGAATCCACAGGGGAGAATTGGCTCTTCAGAGTTAAAGGAGACACTGTCGAATGTTGCTCAGAAGTGGAGCAATCTGTTTAAATATTTATCTATTTAGTATATATTGGAGTCCCTCTGGTCTTTGCATAGTTGATTCCTTGTTCTCTTTCTTTTGATTAACTCAAAAAACCAAACGAATAAAAGACCTGTATATTCACCCAAGCTTGCTAGTGAAATTCTTTATGTCTGGTTATAGCTTTTTCTCTCCTTTTTCCTCCACTAGTAGAGTAGCAATCAGGTTGACAATAGAAAGAGAAAGGACTGCACGAGGTCTGTGTGTGTAGGTACATTTATTGTGACTTCATAGCATGAATGTTACTGAATCTTAATCAGGGCCAAGTACAATTTATCAGGTCTTCATGATGGAGAACTTTAGGGAAACACAAGTTGATAGGAACAGAACAGATAACTGTCTCCTACCCCCTAGTAATCAGAGAAGATATGAGAAAGGAAAAATGTGAAGTCTGATATCATTGCTAAGGTGCATGGGGACTTGAGCAAGTCTCAGTTCTTGGTAGTGGAGAACAGTTAGTATGACCCATGGCTCAAAATTGAAATGCAGAAGTTGAGAAGTATAAAGAAAGATGATCACTGGCCACAAAGGTCTGAAGTAATCTTGCATCCCAATATTATTACCATAAGCAAAGAGGAATGTTCACTTCCAAATGGGGGGAAACAAAGAGTTCCACGTAACTAAAATACAGTGACATTCGCTTATTGGTATCAACTTCTAACCTGGGATTTTGTTGGCCCCACAGTGACTATAATTCTATTGCTAGTTTCATTTTATAGTCCTAGAGAAGAGGAATTTTGGCCCATGAAAACTAAACATAAGGGATCTTTCATTGGCATTTTTCTACAGGTTTTGGAGATTACATATAATTTCCATCAAACATTAGGAATGAAGATGTATTGTGTTAGTAATATGTTAGAAGTACGTGTCTTATGTGGGAGATATGAAAGTATATTGGTATATATTTGAAGCACTTTAGTTATAGTTGCTATAATTGCAGGGAGGATGAGAACAAAAGAGCAGAATACCATAGGCTCAAATGAAAGCACTGAGTTTTCTGTTACGAGAAATAAAGGACAGAAAATGATTTTTGGTAAGATATTTACCTATGTTGCATGTTAGATATTCATATTGTAGCAAGTAAAACACTTTCATCTTATTAATAAAATGAACTGTTAGAGCTTAGTAAGTCCCTTTTGTTGTAACTGCACATTGTCACATTTTTGGGTGTGTTTGAATAAGTTTTGCAAAGCATGTAGGACAAATTCCCATAATGCAAAATATTCTCAAGATAACTTACTCTGCCTATATTTTTTATTTATACTATTGTGATACTTACAATTTCATATGATGAAAATATTCATGGAACATTTTATTCCATTTAAAAATATATTTTACACTAATAAAATCAAACCAATTTTATTTGAAGTGAGTTGTAATAGCTAATTTTTTGTGTCAACTTGGCTGGGCCAGTGAGTGCCCAGACTACTGGTCAAACATTATTTTGGGTGTAACTCTGAGGCTATTTCTGTGTAAGATTAACATTGGAATCAAATGCAATGAGTAAAGCAAATTGCTCTTCCTAGAATGATTGGATTCCATGCAATCAGCGGGAAGAGAACAAAAACATTGAACTTTTGTAGACTAACTGCCTGTCAACTGGGACTTTGGTTTTTCCTGCCTTCTGACTTGAACTGAAACATCAGCTCCTTCTTGGTCATGAAACCACCAGGTTTTTCATTGGAAGTACACCATTTTTGGACCGGGACTGTACCATTGGCTCTCCAAGGTCTATAGCTACTCAACTCTGCAGATCTTGAGACTTGGCTTCCATAATCACATGAGATAATTGCTTATACCTAATATCTTTCTATATATGTATATATCTTATTGGTTCTGTTCTTTTGGAGATCTCGGACTAATCCAAAAACTTTGAATTAAAACCTGATTTTCTTACATTGCCGAAACATATATTGAAAGAAGCTCTTCAGGTTACTACTCCAAAAAAAATTATACTGGTTAGAGTTAAAGAAATGAAGAAGATTGTATACTGTTTAAGACTATTACAATTAGAGTCAAGGTCATTTAAGAAGGGGAAAAGATTCAACTCAAGTCTGTTTAAGTCTGTCAATTTAAGAATAATAGATGCACATCCTTGGTATAATTTAAATGGATTCTTACATGGGTGAAAAGAGAAGGCTTTATGAATGTATTTTCTTTCAATTGCAGCATTTAATAATTATGTGATAACATAGTTTCTATTTTTCTTGGTAAGTGGAAGTCAGCATATTTAACTTAGCTCTAACTGTAGAAATTTCTTTACCAATATGTCATCCATTTTTCTGTTAAAGGTATGCTTTTAACCCACTATTGTGACTTGCAAATATTCTTAGAAAAGACTGCTCATTGTGTCAAAATATTTTCAATAGCCTCTTTTAATGGGAAACCATAGTTTTTAAAAGAAAAATTTTAGCCTGTTACTCTTTTCACTTACCTCTATATAATAGGACTGTATACTATCAAAAATTATTTGCTTGAATCTTCTTTAGTATCAGAATTTTCCCTTAGAAAATCAAGTGGTAAATAAGATTAAATATCCCTCACTCTAACAAAATTTACTATTTAGTGATGGAGCGATATAAGCTTAAACTTCTAGTTCCTAGTTGCTGTTTTCAATTTTAAATAGAATTCATCTTCTTTTCTTTTTTTTTTTCAAAGTAAAATTGAGCCAGGCATGCTGGTGCACAACTCTAATCTCAGCACTCAGGAGGCTGAAGCAAGAGGAATGCAGTGAGTTCAAGTCCAGCCTGGATTAAATGGTGAGACCCTGTCTCAAAAAACAAAATAAAACAAAACAAAAAACCTGAGAATTTTAAATGACATAAAGACCAATATCCATTCAATTAGATTTTTATGCAAAGTAATTAAAAGAAAAGCATATTTGTTTTTAACTTTTATCCTTGATTCAGATTCTCCAAGACTAGATCCATATAATAATCCATATCCAGATTATAATATCTGTGTAATCCATAAAAAATTATATCCACACAAGATTTTGAAGATATTTAAAGGAATATCAATTGTATTCTGAGAAGGTAAGAACAGAATCTGAGGTCATTTCTTATTTTTAATATTTTATTATTCAGAGCAACAAGGAAGCCATTATTCATTGATAGCATATTTGTTCCTTTTGTGGTCTTGTAGAGGAAGTATACTCTAGTGAGAAAATTAAACTTTTGAGCTATAGTTAGGGTCTCTCCTTCAATCCTGTGCAATTATGCCCAAACAGTAGACCTTAGACATTGGAGTTTGATAGATTTAACACCATTATTATTCATCATTCTGCTAGTTTGTGTTCTTCATCTCATGTTATATCATTTCACTCAGAATTTTTAAAATGAGAAAGTGAGTTATATGCGTTCCTCAGGGCTTCTTTTCCCTCTAAGGAGCTTGAAGTCAGCTGTAGTTCTTTGCTTTCTCTTTCATGAAAACTTATGAGGTAGGAGGATTGCCATGAGTTTGAGGCCAGCCTTGACTACATAGTGAGTTGATCAAGGCCAGCCTGAACTACACAGCAAGACCCCGTCTCAAAAACAAAACAAAAAGCTCACACAAAGAGAAGCTGTGGTTTAACATACCCCTGACAATTGCTCTTCATCATATTCAAAATTGCTTCCTTTTTTTTAGAAATCCAGTTACCTTTGAATTTATTTAAACTAAGAGGAAAAGGTCATAATGTTTTCATGCAGTACACACTTGGTTCTTTAAATAACAATTGTGACAAACAGCAGAAAGAATTAAGGACTGCTACACTTGTGATCCATACAAAACATCAACATTTTGGGTTGTACATAATTAAAGAAACATCTCACTTTCAAAATACTGTAATAGCCAATACATAGAGGCATGCCTTAGGTGGGCATAGGAATGCAGTTTAGAAAAGAAAAAAAAATCACACTGGAACTATACAATTTTTTAAAAATCACTGAGCAAGAAAAGCAACTTCAAAATTTCATACTGATTTTACACAACTTCTATACAATACCTTGACTTAAATTCAAGAGCAAAAGTTAAGACTTTCCTCCTCTATTTTTGGTAAACAACTGTATGGCAAACTTAGATGACTTTCGCCCCTGGATTTTACCGGGGAGTGGCCTGTTTTGTATTTTATTTAAAAGAGGGCAGGTTTGGCACTTTTACACTGATGTCACCAATGTTAATATTCCTTGGGATCTCAGGAAGATTTGTATTCCTTACAGCTGATACAGCAGGAGCTGGAGTTCCTGCTAAGCCAGCCTTAGATTTCTCCAGTTTATATTGTGCATCAATTTGTGTGACAATTTCATTCATATTGGTCTCCAATACCATCCCCCCATCTCCATTTCTGCAAGAATATTGTGAACCTTGTCTACATGGAAAATTAAATCCAGTTCACAGACATTTTCAAAACATTTGTCTAATGTTTCCACGAACACGTGAATTAAATCTAAAATGCCAAGTTCACTTTCTGAAGAATCTTCACAGAAGACAAAATATAGTGTTGCATAATGTCTATAAATCAGTTTGTTGTCAGATCCTCCAATTAATAATCCTCCTTTTAGGAAATTACAAACATTTTCATCTCTCTTAGATATAAAATGGAAAGTCTCCCTGATGATTTGTTGTTGTGTATCTTCACTGTAGGGATGGTAGAACTTGGAGAGCTGTGGCTTGCCCTGGTTGTTGAAGATGAGGATCCCCTTGATCATGGCTGGGCTGGGCCGACCTGGTGGGCTCTGGGGCCCAGGCAGGGGCAGGCACGTGAGCCTCGCCTCGAGATCTCGCCGGCGGTCCTTCCCACCCCGCCCCTTCCCCTCAAAATTGCTTCTTTACTGTCTTGTGCGACATTTAATAATAACAGTGCCTTGGGGACATCAAAGTCTTATTTTTCCTAGACACTATCATTGTTCCTAAGAGTGCTAAAAAATATTCTCATTTGGACTACTCTAAAGACTTTCACTATCTTAAGACTTCATTATTGGCATCAATGAGGCTTTCTTCACGTAATGTTTGGGTTTGGCCGTAATATTTAATATGGTGCTTTAGAGATCTTTTGTTACTGTGGTGTGTGTGTGTTTAACAATATGCATCAGACTGTTACTTTCACTTTTATTTTATTTATGCTTTGCTTTTAGGTACAAAAAAGAGGGTTTTTGTAACAAAACCTTTGACTGTGTCATATCAGAATCCTCAACTAAGGAGCGTCACATTATGCCTTATTGTATTAGTCCACTGATACATAGTGTAAGCTTTTTTACAGAAATGAGTAAAAGCATTCACTGAAGAATTTAGAAATCAAAGAGAAAATAGCTTTTCAAGGAAGTGTTATATTTAATATCAAATGCCTAAATAGTACAAATGGCCTTTTAAAATAAAAACAAGAGTAGTAAGGATTTATTTTATGCAGTTAGGTTTTTTTCCCCATTACAGTACAATAGAGAATGTTGTTGGACACTCTTTCTGAATAGGTGGATTCAGAATCTTTTTGATTTTTGCGAAATGAGTTTCTTAAAGCAAGTGACAGCTGTTCACTTGGAGAGCTCCTCTCCCATTGAGTACAGGTTGTTGTAAAGTTGCTATTAATTTCCTAGGCTCTGTTTGTGAGAGGGAGAGATGAGTGAGAAAAATGCTGATTCTCAAAGCATTTCTAGCCTGAGAACTTCTTAGGCTGTTTAACATGTTCCATGTAATCCACTTAATTGCACACATAAGCTTGTCAGGAGAACCTCCAGCTAAAATGAATCAATAATGTATTCAGCGCACAGTTGGAAGACACTAATAATGCAGTTTTCAGCTTTCCAGAGTGTGCTGCCTGATTTGCTTGTGAGTGGTGGTGGCCTGGTCAATAATTAGGCCAATAGCTTCTGGGGCTTGATGATGAGGATTTGAGATGTGTGTTCTGATTAAGTGACAGTGGAAATGAATTTGGAGTCCAGCTTCATCATATTCAAACCTAAATGATAATGGGGAGACTTGCTAGTCTAGTCAGTTATTTATGAAACCTATAGCCTTCATTTCCAGAAATTCTCATGAGTGTCTCATTACCTGACTTAAAGCAGATGTACAATATTTTTTTAAAATTTTATTTATTGGTACATTTTAGGTATATAATATAATGACATTCATCATTGGAAATTTGCACCTTTACATAATCTCTCTTGGTTCTTATTTTTCCCCCTTCCCCTGCCCTCCCTTCAACCCCTCCATCCCTCCCTATTTACAAAGACTTTGTTCTCATTTTTTCATTTTCTCTTATTAATTCCATTCCCAAGCAGGTGTACAATATTGAACAAACTTCCAAATGCAACTTAGGCCAGGCTTTGCATTATTGGATTTATTAGGATTACTATTTATGTAAGCTTTTTCCTTCTTACATTTAAAGTTGTCAGTGACATTGAATTTTTCTCATTCTCTTGAGCTCTTGCCCTTCTATTTTTTTTTTTTTTGTTCTACTCAAACATGGTAGAAGTTTGAGTATAAAGAAAAACAATTTTACCTCTACATTGGTCTATAATCTCACTTTTTCTAGAAATATTTAGAAAAGTATTACATAAAATGTTTAAAATAGCATAAAGAATATGCAAGGCCACTTTAATATAAATTATATTTGCATGTAACCCTAATAATTATATATATTCAAATTCCCAAGATGAGACAATAAATTAGTCCCCAGATTTTCTAGATAGACTTATGTAAAGAAAATTTTCACAAAATTTGTCCCCCTTTGTTATTGAAATTTCTACTTCTACTTACATAAATGTAAATTCTAATGGATTGAGTTTAAAATGAAAAAAATAAACTCATCCAATTCACAAGTACTCATGGAGTGTCTACTGTGATACTACAAGGTTACTAGTCACAAACGTCACATACTTGCACAGTGGGCACTGAAAATAATACACAGAAGGATACATATATATGCATAAATAAGTAAGATAATTGTAGATCATAGAGAATGCTAATACCATAAAAGAGTGCCAGTGTGGTATCTACTTTTTATGGAAATGTTACTGACATTGTGACCTGAGACTTCAGTGACCAGAAGGACCCAGAAGACAAGGAAGCTCAACACTGAGGACCTGACGAGGAAGTACATTGACCATAAAGATGAAAGAAGAGAGTCCTGGGTTTGATTAGAAGGTCAGAAGTATGGACCAACTTTCATTTTGAATAAGCTCATAACAAATGGGAACAGGATCAAGAAATGAAGGGAGGGGAAGAGGGAGAAGAGGAATGAAAAGAGAATTTAAATTTGTTATGTACATGCACCAATCCCCATGAACAATGTAATCATTATGTCCTGCAAATATATACTAACATAAATAAGAATTGAAAAAAGAGAAAAATAAATATATTCAAAGGTTTCTCAGATGTCTTTTCCTTTCTGATCAACAGTAGCTCTCAGTAAATGTATATCAGGGATTCAGTAATTGAATAGACAGCAATAGCTCTCATCAATGAAAATGATTGTAGTTCTGGTGTTTCTGATAAACTTATATTTCTACTACCTGGTCAAGATAAGGATTACAATGAAAGTCTGCACTAGGATACCATACTTAATTATTTAAGTTCCAATCCACAGGGTAAGTCTTAGATAACAGAAAATTTGTCATCATTTGTTTGCAAGTGAAATTTTAGTAAAATGAAATGATGTATTTATAAAGCAATCACAGAATCAAATTTTAAACCTCACAGAAACCTCAGGAATCATCTGAATCCTCCTCCTACTTTGGTTCAATGGCCAGAAGTATCTGCATAACCTTGGAATTTAATAAAAATACAGCATTTCAACCCTGACATGAGAATCTAGTTTTAAAAGATCCCTTGGTGATTCTTATGCACATTAAATGTGAAGAGTACTGCTCTATGACAACAATTCCTAAATATTAAATTTTTCCATCTTTATGAAAAATCACGTGGAGTTGGATCTTTTATTTTTCTGTTACTGGATATCAAACTCTGAAGAATAAAATTCTGGAGTAGAATACGAGTATTAAACAAACAAACAAAAATTGTTTATTTGATTCTGATGCATCTTAATTCCTTTATTTGTAGGGTTTCCAGATTTAGCAAATAACACTAGCAATATACTTACATGAAAAATTATTCATTGCTTATCTGAAATTCAAATTATGTGGGAATTCTGTAATAATTTTACTCATTTGAAATGACAGAGATTCAAGTGTAATCCCTTTTTGAAAAATCCCACTGCTATACATATCAGAGATATGATTCAAAATAAGTTCTCTTGTGTATAAGAATGCTTTATAAAATATATATGTGTAAAAGTAAAGCATTGCTATGTGTCAATTAAATATTTTATTTTCTTAATGTGTAAATTTTAATGTGTAGCTCCATCTTGTTAGGGTTAGTGATGTTGCTGGTAGCACATAAGAGAAAATTGTATGTCTAAATATAAGAAAACAACCTGATTATAGTACAGTTATTTCTTCTTGAACAATACAATGTGTCCACTGAAATAAAAATGCCAACAATTGGAGTGTTGAGTCTGTTAGTTTGTTTTTAATTCTCCTTGAATAACACTTTGTAACTGAAAGGTATTTTGGGTTTTTTTCCTTTTAATTCAATAGTGAGCAAATCTGAACATGTAAAAGAATTAAAAAGTGATACCATAGATATTTAAATGAAGAGCATGTCTTACTAAAGTCTGAAGCAAAAGTCTTATAAAAATATTTTGTCAGTGTTTTAAAAATGAAGAGCTTTTCTTTTATTAGATAATAGCATTATATTACAGTTGGAAAAAACAGGAGCAAGAAAGAGAAAAAATTTCTCATATCACCAGAAGGCCATCAATATAATGACTGAGCATATTATTTTCCAGATATTTTCTTCTGCCACCAGAAGGCCATCAATATAATGACTGAGCATATTATTTTCCAGGTATTTTCTTCTGCAAACATTTTTCATAGTTATAATAATATTTTACCATCATGTATAATAACATTGCACTTTTGGACTTAACAATATACCATAAGCATTTTTATTACAAATATTGGTTTATTTGCTGTAGAAGTAATATCCAGACAAGTAAATATACCTACATTTTAGTTTTTTCTTATTTCTTCTGAGTTTGGGAAGTATCTTGGAAATTTGTGCCTATATTAATCACATTGCATAGGACTCTTTTAGAACAGAAGAAAAGTTGGCCCCCTCTTCATCTTACCCCTTAAAAAATCCTCAATTAGGAGACCCAAAAAAGTACCCTTTTAGTAATGGGCTGTGTCTCAGTTTCTGGCCAGTTACCCCCACTTTGCACTACTTGAAAAATATCAGACATTTAAGCTGCTTCCCACAAACAAGTACCCTAAAACCTCGGTGAAATTCAACCACAGCTGTCACTCCAGTGTGAGCAAGACTAAATCTAATTTGTTGGGTGGAAAGAGTTAAATGAACTTTAACTGAAAAGCTCTCTTTCTCTTCCTCTCAGGGTAGAAAATAGCCAAGGGCAACAGCGGATGACTAATGTGTAGAATATTGCAATTAGTATAGCAAGGTACTTACAGGGATCAAATTAAAAAATTCATTAACGTACGCACTTAATTAAGAAACACTTTTCGGTTTACATGATAAATTATGACACCTATTAAATCTTCCAGTACAAGCTGTAATGGCTTCTTTGCTCCCTGGTAGAGAACTATTGCCTTTGAGGTCTTGTGAAACTCCCCAAGGACCAGCAGCATTAGTTACAAGTGTATTAAAAACAATGCTTTCTCCCTACAAGGTGTTCATAAGAGCTCTTTATTGAAAACTAATTTAAACTTAAGAAAGCACCAGGGAGCAGGAGGCTATCTTGCTGGAAGCAAATGACAACAAACATGAAATGACCTTGAAAAGGAAGGGAAGCCTTGATTTCCCAACATTCTTAAGAGGAAGTAGAAAGACATACTTTTTGTTTGTTTGCTTGCTTTTGTGTCTTTGGCTTTAATCTCTCTGTCTTCTCATTAACTCCCTTAAAAATAAATGTTATCAATGGAGAAAGAACATATTGGCAATAAATTATTTATTAGTAGATTGGTGGCAAATATGCTTTTTGCTTTCATTTAATGGAAAGAATTAGGAGGAGAGAAATAAAGATGAAAGTTAAGAGAGGGAAGGAAAGAAGGAGTAAAAATGAAAGCCAGACATAAATACATAAGGAATTCAGATAAATCCCTCAGAACCTGGTAGTGTCTGAGACATTTCTTTATTGTAGAAAGTGTGGATGATGATACTACATTTCTATTCTTGTTTTCTGAATATCTTCAGTATCTCCTTTATATTTTTTTTATCTTTATGTTTTATGGTCAGTTTATTAAGTTCAATGGTGAAAGTTATCAGAAGAATATTCTCCTGAGAGTTGTTTTTTCTTAGAAAAAAAAGAAAGGAAAATTAAAAGCCTCTCAGCATAGCCACAGATGCTGTGGCTGTGGAGCTCTCCGGAGATGGTGCATCAGTCCTCTGAGTCACTCCCTGGGCCAGCAGGGTTGTAGTCTGGGTCGTCCTCAACATCCTCCAGCTCCAAGTAATCCAATTCCTGGAACAAAGACTTACCTACTTCCACATTATTTCCAGAATCCTCCAAGAACTGGATATCAGATGTGTCAAGGTTATGATCGGTTTCAAACAGCTGTTTGCCACTTAATTTATTTTTTCCTGCTTGCTGTTTTTCTTTTATCCGTTTCTTTTTAATTTCCAAGAATTCTGCCTCAAACTTGGCTTTCCAACATAAGAAATTCTCAATTGTAACAGGGATGCCATGGAATAATTGCTTCTCTGCTTCTGCTTCTTTTTCTTTTAGTTTCTTTTCTTCCTCTCTTCTCTTTTTTTATCTGATCTACTATTTCATTTAATTTTTCTTGCACTGCTGTCACTAGAGTAAAGATCATGACCACACCAAGATTTTCCGCAGCCTGTAATGCTAATAATTTTTAAATGTCTATGACATCATTATCTTCTAGGTTTTCCTGGGAAAATATTTCATAAAGAGGAGCTTCATCTGGGTATTTTTCACTGTTTGTAAAGTTGAGGGTAGTCTGAACAGTTTCATCATTTTCTCCAACCTCAGATGTCACAGTGATGGTGAAGCTGGGTGGATTTTCTGATAATACTGAAAAGCACTGGCCGCAACTCCAGAGTTTCTGTGAAGGAGTTGGGGTAGATAAGACTCCAGAGCCTTCAGCTCATTTCGCTCGCTGCACCTCGCTGTAGTCTGTCATCGCGGCCCTGGCTGCTGCCCATGGAGCACGCCAACGCTCAGGCTGCGCACCACAGCCGAGGCCCGAGGCCTCCGGCCAGGCCCAGCCCGGACTGCTGAGCCACAGCCCCGCGCCGCTCTCGGCCGATCGCTATTTCTCAGTATCTCCTTTAATATTCTTTAGTAACTCTGGAGTTAAAAGAGGTGGTACTGAAAATTAAATTGCTTTCCCAGAGTTGAACATATTCATAATCTGGCACATTCTCTTTTCTTTGGACTAGCAAAGTTTTTACAATTGTGGCCCTTGCTTTTATGGACCTCTGTAGCACTTGACAGTTTAGAAAACCCGACCTCTGTGATGTATGTGACCTCACTGGCAAGAGCCATGATTATTTCTCTAGCTTTCCCATTTCAGAACCAGAACCTGCTGCCGCTACTGCTGTGCAGAAAATGCCGACTCATATTTCTGGTTCTCTGAAGGAGCTGAACTGCTATTCTCATAGAACAGGAGGTTCTAAGAAGGAGGTGTAGAGCAGGAGTCCTCATTGGGAGAGAAATGCCTGTAATGGTCTAAGTCATGCTATGGAGCCATGTCTTTAATTTCACAAAGCAACCCCAGCTCCGAACTTATAAAAGGTAGACCATTCAGTCCTTTCTGCTTTCTTCTTCAGCATCGTGTATCACTCTTTGTTTTCCCTTGTACTAGAAGTAACGTGAAAAGTGTTTAAGAAACATTTTGGAAAAAATTAAATACAAACTCAAGCACAGTTATTTTCATTTCTATTTCTTATTACATTTATTTTGGAGTGCAATAATTACAATCTTCAGTTTACCAAGTAATTTACCTAAATCTAATCAGAAACTTTTCAAAATGAAGAATGTATGGCCACAGAAATCATAGTCATCCTCTAGGCCTGTTAATTTTTACAGTACGGTTTTCCTTTCATGACTTGCCAGGGATTTCACGTAACTTCCTTATACATCATTGGTTCCTGTGGCATGGTTGATATGTGACCTGACATGGGCTGAGCAAAGGAAAGCTTGCAAGGAAGTCAATACTACAAAACTGTCTTGCTTTCAACCCTATTTGAAACTGGCAGATTTTGAAATTATCCAATAAACAATTGGATTAGTCTTCCCATGTGTGGTTTGTGCTACTAGTCCACAAAGTCACAGAAGCCCACCGAGACACTGTGTGTCTGTATTAATGTTTTGATGATTAAAAGCTGAAGATATTAGGGACCCCAGTTCCATGATATCACCCTATCAACTCCAGCTTAGAAAAGACAACCTACCATAAATGCCCTCAGGCCTTCCTCATATACCTTAGTTGATAGTTAACTATTTGTACAATTTATTTTTCCCAAGGTATCAATGCCATCAAGTGTAGCCAGCCTATACCATATTCCTAACAATCATTACTGTCCCCAAAATGATTGTTTTAGTTTGGATTCCCAGAAATACATCACAAAACCAGGGCTGAGTACAAGTGTTCCATTAGAAAGTACAGGTTACATCAATAGGAAAGGAAATGTGCAGAATAAAAGGTGCATTATTAAGGCAATAACCATCTGGAGTTTAATTCTATAGATAATCTCCTATAAACTGTTCAGTCTATGCCTTACATGTATTCCAACCAAGACAAAGAAATTGGGGTCATTATGTACACTTTCCCAATAGTTTCTAGTAGGGGTGTTAATGCTTGACATTTTCACTCTGCTATAACGTTCCCCACACTTATGTAAGTACAGTGGCCATTGCATATCTTACATACTCAATTTCTGTCAGCACTTCAACCCTATTAACCACCAGTTAATTGGTTATCACCACCACCAATTGTTATCACCACCCCACATAGTACCCACCATAAGGTTCATCAGTGTTTCAGACTGACGGACATTTCAAATTCAAAATGTTATTCTGAGAATTTCCTTTTAAGACATTTCTTGTTCTCTAGTGTATTAGCTTATTTTTCTAATAAAATAAACCCTATATCAAAAGCTCTGTTCTAGCATTTTATTGACTAGTGCAACCTTAGGGAAGAGATGTTGAGAGAATAAGGGAATAAAGTAGGAAGGGGAAAGAATACATAGCAATAAGTGTACCAAGACCATTGTAACTTCAAGAGAAGTGGACTGCTTGGTCTTGAAGGATCTCTTCAGGGAGGCCATAAAGATCTTGAATCCACATATAGTTTACTTAGTGAGAGAAAAAGGGGAAGGTTCATTTTGCTTCCATCCCCTACCCATCACTAGATACTCCACTAGATACCAAATTTTGCTGCACTAGATACTAATTTCTTACTGTCTATGGTTGCACTGAAAAAAAATGGATTAAAACTTGCGACTTTTCAAGCTTTTAGTATCAACAAAAAACCCAAGAGCAAGAGTCAGGTGCTGTGGGCTCAAGGCAAGGAACAGTGTGAATGTTTACATGAGTTTTAATAGCATCTCTGAGATTAACCAAATCCATCGAAGCAAACTTTCTCTGCTCTAACATTTCATTGCATTGATCTACTTCATTTGCACTTGTCAACATGTTATTTTGCTTGGATATATATTTAGCAAGTGGGAAAGACAAATACAAACTACTCCTCTTTATTTTGTTCCCAGTCCACTGTACCTAATAATGATAATTATTATTATAGCTAAGACATTAGATGGTTAAATATGCCAACATTATTTAGTCTTCACACCAAACTTAAGTATGGAAGTATTAAGTGGCTTTCCCAAAGTGACTGAGTTGTTAAGTTATGCAGGTGGATTAAAACTTCAGGTATTCTACTCTAAAGGTTAATTCTTTTTTTTTTTTTTTTTAACCCCATTAAGTTTATTGGTACATTTTAGGAATAAAATACAGTTACATTCATCATTAGGATCTTGTACCTTTACATGATGTATCTTGGTTCTTATTTTTTCCCCTTCCCCTGCCCTCCCTTCACCCCCTCCACCCTTCCCTATTTGCAAAGACTTTGTTTCCATTTTTTTCTTCTTTTCTCATATTTTTTCTTTGCCCTTCTTTCTTTTCCACTACCCCGCCCATTTCCCGTACTCCTTTAGACCTTTTCTTCCTATTACACAATATCAATTATACATTTTTAAATTACAGTATCAAGATCTAGAAGACATTATCACAGATTTTACAGAATTTAAAAGGATATAGAAAGGATATTACAAAAATCTTTTTGAAATAAATTTGACAACTTGTAAGAAGTACCTTGGAAGACAAATTAATGAAACTGACTCCGGAGGAAATATAAAATTTGAATAGCACCTATTAAAGAAAGTATATTCCTACCTTGAAAACCTACCTATATGACAACAGCAGGCTCATATACATTTTAACTGATAATTTTTTTTTTTTCCCTTTGGTACCGGGGATCGAACTTGGGTCCTTGCGCTTGTGCAGCAGGCTACAAAACCACTGAGCTAAATCCCCAACCCTTAACTGACATATTATATCAAACATTTAAAGCAGAAAAAAGAAGGACTACTTCTCTCTTCATTTTAGAAAATCAACATTGTGCTACTACTAAAACTGGATAAAGATAATAGAAGAAAAAAGTATGAACATAGATAGAAATTTGTTTAACAAAACAAACTATTAGAAGTCAGTTCTGGCAGTATGTAGAAAGTGGTTTTATTATAGGGATGGCAGTGTTAGTTCAGCATTGGAAGATCCATCCCCAAAGGTCATCATTTTAACAGAGGAAAGGAAAAAGCCATATGATCCTGTCAGTAGTTGCAGAAAAAGTATTGGCCTAAATTCTACAGCTGTTCACGGTAAAAGCTATCAGGAGAATAGGAGTAGAACAGAAGCTTCTCAACAGATCAAAGACATGTACTCCATACTTCCAGCAAAAACTCCTTATATGAATGGAGAAGATACAATGCTTTCTCCCTAAGGTGGGGAACAAGGGCAGATATGCGTACTCTTCATCTATCCATTAAACTTTGAAACATAGGCCCAAACCAAAATATTCTGGCAATAAAATGACACAATTAGGATAGAATTGGCAAGGTAGAAGTAAAATCTTTATATGTAGATGAAATGATCATCTACAGAGAAAATACTAAGAAATCTCTAGGAGCCCCTAGAATTTGTATTTGAATAAAAGTTAATTCTTAACTTCTAACCAAAGTCGTTATTCTATCATAATCACTGAAGACTCCTGTCAAAAGCTGATTGACTTTATAGAGGAGAAAGAAAAAATCGGATGAAGAAATGAGCAATGGCCTCATTTAGGTGAATAGGGTACAATTGTGTTACCAATAGTGCAGTTCTAGAAATTTTTTAAAAATCTTCGTTTTCCTTTTAAAAATATTTTGAAATCAGTGATTGACATTTTATTTTGCTATAATTGTTCATTCCCTCAACTTATTATATATGACTTGTCTGTTATTACCAATAGTAATATCATTTGCCCAGTTGACTGTACAGTACAAGAAAGACATATAGGTGAAATTTACTCATTTGTTACTAAATTTTGCTGACTTTATTTTCCTGCAGTAGAAATTTCAAATAGTTATTTAATTGCAAAGTCAGATATTTTATGGAGCTTGTTTCTCCTAATAGTATTTTGATATTTTAAAATATAAAAGAAACAGGCTTTAAAAGGCCTTGAAACTTTTTTTTTTTTTTGGGTACCGAGGATCGAACTGGGGTCATTGCGCTTGCGCAGCAGGCGGTGAAACCACTGAGCTAAATCCCCAGCCCTTGAAACATTTTAATAAATCATTAAATGAATATGTCAGCATGAGATTTTTTCCAGATAATGAGGTGTTAA
Source organism: Heterocephalus glaber (assembly GCF_053883595.1). Classification (NCBI taxonomy): domain Eukaryota; kingdom Metazoa; phylum Chordata; class Mammalia; order Rodentia; family Bathyergidae; genus Heterocephalus; species Heterocephalus glaber. The sequence continues at coordinate 15,374,939 of NW_028258303.1, forward strand.
GTAATAGATCATCTTTATAAGTGATTTTCTTCTCAGATTGTTTTGTGTGAAATAAGATCCCCTATGAATGTTCCAAAACAGCCTGTAATGGCTGCTAATCACCCTAGTGTCAGAGCTTATAGCTTCTATATATCTTTCTCAGACTACATGAAAAGACTGTAACAGTTTCAAGAACTAGTACTTAAAACAGCTATCAAATAAGTTCTCAGTCCCATTTCATCCAAATGCACATTTCTATTTATGATAGAGGAGGGTAGTTGTCCTTAGCCGTGAAGAAATTCTCATTGAAATCTGACTTTCAACTTTTTCTAGAATAATAAAAAGGTGGGATCTTTATTGGGGAAACATTATGCAAGTAATATGGACTGATGTATGGAACAAAATGCCATAGAGCCTCCTGGTAGCCACACTGGGGCAGTCGACTCACCTTGAAGAGGGTATTTATCTGATTTTAGGCTACCTTTTCTTTCTTCATTAACTCAGTCAATGTTTTCTGCTCCAGTCTTTCTGTTCCTGCTTTGAATGGAACTGATGTTATGGTCCCTGGCTCTGTCCACTCCAGCTATGTCTTCCACTTTATGATTAAAGTTAGCTACTTTCTTTTCTTCAGAAATAACTATATCTGTAAGGCTAAACTTTCAAAGTTATTTCTTACTAGTGCCTTAAATTGAGTGCTGATACACTTGAGTCTGTGATTGTCCTCTTTGGTCTGCCCTATAATATTTAGAGTATTTTAGTTGTTCGTGTACTTTACTATATGAGCTTCTGATTTTTATAATCCTCACTCTTGCAAGCCTTTAGATTCTGACTTGCCCAATGTGTACTAACAGGTGGTTTGTTTTGGCCCTTGTTCTCTTGAGTAAGTGAAAGAAGTAATCTGGAGGGTTTTCTGGCCCTAATTGCCTGACAATTCTGCCTTTTATGATGCTAACACATATCATCATGTATATATTCATATGCTTGTATGAACTCTCATCTATTATATGCTTCCTGTAGAATAGGTAATATTTTTATCCTTTCAAGGAATTAATAAAAGAAACAAAAAGGTCGTATATTCCTGCAGCAAGGTGTGGAAAAAAATAAGAGACCTCAGTTACCATTGTGGGTAGAATTTCTATTCCTAGGGCATATGTTTGACAGATGTGTCCAACAAACAAATAAACAAAAAATAAAAGGATGTAAAGAAACTCATGGTGCTCTGAGCTGGAAACTTGATGAACTCTGGTCCCCAAATCTTTGAAAATTTAATATAAATTGTAGAAGCTAAGAAAAGTACATTTCCAAAATGGCAAACAAATTCCTATGTCTTAAGAGAAGGTTGGCTTGAATATATTTGGGGGCAGTATGTGTGTGTATGTTGAGGAAGTCACCTTCGTGGGACATTTAGCTATGTAAATATAAAACAAAACACATCTTCTAATGACAAAAGATAATTATCAGAAAAATGTACTGAATTTTATTTAATTTGCTTTTGATTCATCATTTTCACTTTCTGTTGTACAAGGAAGCATGTATTGCTCTTTGTTTAAATGTGCATGATATGTGGTTTACATCAGTGATGGTGAACTTTTCAGAGACAGAGTGCCAAACTGCAACCCAAAATCCATTTATTTATTGCAATTAAACATGAATATTGAGGTTTCAATTTAGAAAATACAACTCTATATTAACATCTTTTGTATTAAAAACAGTAACACACATGCCATAGGTTTGCCACCACTGATTTAGATCTCAAAATGTCCCCCAAGTGCCATGAGTTAGAGGCTGGAACACCAGCCTGTCACACTATTAAGGGGTGGTGGAACTTTTAGGAGGCAGAGCTTAGTGGAAGAAAGTTAAGTCATTGGGCATGTGCCTTTGAAGGGCTATTGGAACTGCCAATCCCTCCCTCTCTCTCTTTGTATGAGGTGAGCAGCTTTGCTCTGCCACATTCTCTTTATGATGATATTCTGCCTTGCTACAAGCCCCCCCCCCCAAATGAGGCCAAGCAATCTTAGACTGATACCTCTGAAATGATGAGTCAAAATACGTTTTTTCCCAATAAGTAGATTTATTTTAGGTATTTTGTCATAGCGACATAAAACTGACTACCAGAACGCACTTAGAGTATTCATGCTTTCACATTTATTCAGAATCTGTTATGTATCAACTACTGTGAAAAAACTGAGACCGAATATTTCTTCTTTCACAAAGATTTAAGTCTACTGGAAAGGTCTATCCTCTAACCTAAAAATTACTTTATTTGGGATAAGTTGCTGGTAATAGGAAATAACTTATTTTTTCTTATTAGACCTAAGCCGCAGAATGCATTCTTATATTTCATTTCTATGTATGTAGTCCTTATTTTAATGAGTTTTTCATATACTTGTACCTGTTTAAATATTTTCTCTAGAGGGGCAGGGGATTTAGCTCAGTGGTTTCAGCATCTGCCTTGCAAGCACAAGGTCCGGAGTTCAATCCCCAGTACCAAAAAAAAAAATTCTCTCTAATTTTCATTTTAGAGTAATTTAGACTTAAAGGCCAGAGGTGGTGCATTCTTTTTGGTTTCCAGTGACTTTATTATGATGATGTACTGTTAGGAGCAATTCTACATGAATTGGGGGAAAAATCATTTCACAATGAAATCATGATTAGGACCTAGTTTTCCCACCTTTCCCAGCTACAACATGCTGAGACATAACTCCATTTTCGCCTCGGGTCACAGCTAGACCTCAGTGGTCCAGTGAGGCTGTGATGCTCCAGGGCAAGATTACACTAGCAGAAGACATCCTGGGAGGAACAAAAATCTTCATCTGCATAATTCTTCATTGTTCTAGGACTTTCGCCCTATCACCTTTTACATTTGTTACTCTTCCTATGTACTGAACTCTCTGCCATGACTCATCTGTTACATTTGTTTCTCCTGATGTACTGAATAAAGGTGTTGCAAGCTCCGGGGTTTCTGTGTTTGCTTCCCAGAGCAGCATTGATGAGGCCCAAAAGTGCAGCTTCTTCTCTAAGTCTTGTTTCTCCTATCTTTTCTATCTAAAAAGTTAATTTGCCTTGTGCTATTGTGGCTCGCAGGAGACTAGGACCTGATGCAGAGGTTCTAGTAATGTCCCCTCTCCCTGTTCCCTGCAATGTACCTTTCAGTATTGTGGGACCTCATAACTCTGTAATCATAAAAGCTCCCCCAGCCCCAACATAGTGACTGATTGTGAGTTAATGGTTAAAACGTGCTTGTTAGTTCTGGGACACTAGATAAAATCTGTAACAAACATAGAGTTACTAAGTGAATTACCCAACTCCTTGTTTGTCCGAAACCGATGTTCCGGACACAGCTATCTGTAAGACAATCTGCAAACATCTTTTGACCATCAACATTTTTTTTTCTCTTTTCTGTAAGTTCTGCTTGCTAACTTCCCCTGCAACCCCCTATAAAAACAGCCTCGGACTCTGAGCCAGTTGCCTCTCTAAGCTACTTTGCTTTGGGAGTGCCCTCTGGCCAGACTAATAAAGGTCTGTTTTACTTTCCAACTTGTCCGGTGTGTTCCTTCCCGGGCGTTCTTCGCTGCAGTCAGCTCCTTGGAGCGTTTGGTAAGGCCCTTGGTCTTACAAAATATCAAGAGAGTAGAAATAGAGGCTCTGATAAAAATGTGTCTTCACATCAAGTATAAACAGTGTGAATGAACAATACTACTCTGTGAGAATGAGAGAAGCTGATACTGTGTCAGGAACAATACAAGGCTTCACTTTAATTTTCTCCTAGAAAACAACATGCAAGATAGAAGCAAGGTGCTATATACCGTTTTTCCTCAAAACTTGCATCGTAACAAAAATGGATTACAAATTAAAGAATGATCAATCCCAAAGTACAATGGTTCCCAGGATTCATTTATCTTGAATGGGAATTTGACACACATATCACTCTGAAAAAATTATGATTTATGTCACTAGTTCATTTCTTTCCTTCAACTACCATCACCCAAGGCTACCTTCTGTTTGAGGGCAAACCCAGTACCAAACACCTGTGTGGCAGCTACAGTATTTGCTTTCCTTTCAGATGATGTTGGCCTGGTCCATCTGCAGGATGAGTCTGTGTGCCAGTTCTGATTATTCAAGTGGGACAAGAGTTCTTAGGAATCTGTGAGAATGCAAAAAAGATATTAAGGAAATAGCTTTCCTTTTCCCACCAGCTTTCTTTAGTCTACGTATCTTAATGTTCTTTGCCTGTCTTTCTGATGAGTGACCCTGCATATCAACGAGTCTTACTTGATGCAGGGCCAATAAGTCTTTGTGGGGTAATTAATTGGCATAGTGATTGGCAAAAACCCAGGCTAAATTTTTGTAGGTGATTTGTGGCATAGGTAATTGCCTACATGTGAATAACTTCTAAAATTGCAGTTAGCAGAAGGTAAATGATGTTTTGGTTCTAAAGCAGCCACAAATACATTACTGCATAAAAGTGTAAATATCAGAGAATTAAATCTTGATTGTTAAGTTTTTTTCTGGTATAGATCCTGGGACATATGAAAATTATTTTTGATTGTTCATGATAAGTTGCCAGTATACCATAGTATTGTTATACATTTTTTCATTCAGATATTGAAATTTTAATATTTTTCTTTTCTTGTGAAGAATTAAGAAAATTTTGGTGAATTTGTTCTTTTATTAAAAATTATTGAACCCATGGCCGGGGATTTAACTTAGTGGTACCACACATGCCTTGCAAGCTCAAGGTCCTGAGTTCCATTATCAAACGCTTACAATATATAAGAAATTATATGTGTAGTTGGGACTTATTCAGATGAATAGAGTATTATCTAAGAAATTAGACATGGAAAATGATTGCAAAATAAATTTAAATAAATGTAATCAAGAAGCAGCTATTAAATTCATAGAATTGTATAGCTAAATGTAGCTAACTATAAGCAACTTTGTATAAAATCAAATCTAGCTTTAAATAAAAACTGACTTTAAATAAAAATAACCTGACTTTAACTAAAAAACAAATATTCAATAAAACTGACTTTAAATTAAAAAATACTCAATAAAGCTGACTTGAAATAAAAAAATATTGAGCATCTATTAAATGACCTAAATCATACTAGTTGCTGAAGCAACAGGGACAACTCAGATTTATTTTCAACTTTTAAGCTTAAAATAAACTGCTTGAATATTTAAATCATCCTGCTCATTAGTGTCTTACTTTTAAGTAATGACAATGTCCTTCAGAAGGTTTTCCTGGAATTTCCTACCTGGGTGAATGGCTCTAATTTCTGGGCATGGTGCTGGCATTGAGTTTCACATTTTTTAAATACTCTATTAGATCATTTTAGTTTTGCTAGGACTCAGTGTCATTCCTGGTAGATATATAATTGATACTTACATACTTATTTAACTCAACTAAACTGAATAGAAAGGATAGCAGAGTTAAATTGTTGAGGTTTTCCAAGTAATTGTGTAAGAGAGGAATAGAATATATAGTAGGAATAACTGTGTTCAGGCAATAATAAATAGTTTGATGGCATCAAGAAAATGGGGAAGGAAGTGTAGTTGCAACATACAAATCTCGAGAGTACACAGAGAACTTTAAAAGAAAATCTATGGTTATTAAAGGTCATTGAAGAATTTATGCAGGGCTGTAACGTGATCAGATTTATCTCTATCCAGAATGACATTAGGAAGATAAATTAGTAGGAATTTAGTTAGAAAGTACAGAATGAATTTAAGCAAGAGGTAATGTGGCTATAACCAGAGACAAGAGATGGAAGTGCCAAGCATTTAATAACTAGTTAGATATGGCTAATAAAATATATTTGTGGGGAGGATTAACAGGGCACTTAATTTTGTACATATAGTAGAGATGTATAGTGATAATTAGATATAGTAGTCTTGTATTCAAATGAAGATTTTTAGTTCAAAACACAGGAGTCTGATATTTAAGAAGAGAAGACATAGTGCAAAAGAGGAAGGAAACAGACGAACTCTTAAGCTGTCTCCCGTGTAGTGTGGACAGGAGAGAATCCAGTGGATGAAGTTCAGATGACCAAAGATAAGTGTAAAGAATTAGGCAGAGGATCCCTGAAAATTAAGGAGAACAAAAATTCAAGGTAGGAAAAAGTAGTTACTAAAGTTAGATAAATTACACAGAATCTAGGAAACTTAATATCAATGTGACAATGTGGAATAGATGATGTATAAGTTATTTGTTACTGTGTAATAATAAATCACCCCAAAATTTAGCAGCTCAAAACAACACAATTATTTTCTCACAGTGTTTGTGGGTCAAGAATATGGCCATTTATCTGGATATTCTTTCAGAGACTGACAGCCTGTCATCTGGAACTGGGTTTTATATAGAAGCTTGACTGGGAACAATTTACTAAATCTTGGAAGTGGACTATATGTCCATAAACAGGTGAATGGATAGAGAAAATGTGGTATTTATATACAATGGAGTACTACTCTGCCATAAGAAGAATACAATTCATTTATTTGTGGGATAATGGATGCTTCTTGAAACCATAATATTAAGTGAAATAAATCAGACACACAAGCTTAAATATCATATGGTTTCTCTTATATGAGAAACCCAAAGTACAAATAAATTAAAGACCAAAATTAAAGATAGATAGTAGGAAACAGGGAGATAGATCTTTGGTAAAAAGAAAGGGGACTAAGAGATGAAGGGGGACAGAGGAGAAGAAGAAGAAAAGAGAACTACCCACAATGACACATAACTTCTCACCATGAATGTAATCATTATGCCCAGCAAACATATACTAATGAAAATAAATTTTCAATTTAGAAAAGAAGAAAGGAAATATTTGTTACAAGATTGGAGCAAAAGTAGTGGTCCCTAAGGACTGAGCTTTGTATATCTAAACAAGTCACTTAGTTGACTGATGATTCTAATGTCCTTCCACCTTTCCTATTCTCTTACTTCAGTCAACTGTTATTAACAATTCAAAAACCAAACTCAGATTTTTTTGTACAATTCAAGAGGTAAAGATTCATTTGCCAAGTAAGATGGCTTAAGCAGCTATCATAAAAATCAAGTTACCTGTATGTTCTTAAACATGAGGCTGTTTAAGGGGATGAGGAAAGCTAACTACTGCTGCCTGAGTGGTGCTCCATGAAGCCAACTAGTCTACTATGATGCCTGTGAATTTAGAGTTTGATCTAGGGTTTCTTTATGAAACCCCTTTGTCCATTACCACTTAAGTATGGGCAAGTGTTCTAGCCTCATCAAGGACACTACAAAGGAGCATAGATAGGGTAGATCTGACTTTTGATAGATCTGAAAGGAAGGCTACAATCACTAAAAGATGCTATATACAAATGTGTAGAAACTTGCTATCAGTGAATGAAAGACCAATTTAAATTTGCATTAACCTACATTTAAGTATCATTCATTTAAGCTTTCATTTTCTGTGAATGGTCTAGACTGCCTAGAAACAGGTCAAAATTGTAAATAGTAAGCCTATACCTCCAAACTACTCTAAATCTGCAGAAGCTGAATGCTTAATTTATGGTTAAAGCATGATTAAGTGTTAAATGACAGTCAGAAGGGACTTTCTGAGATTATCTGATTAGCTTTTAACATCCAGAGATCTCTTCTCAGTGGAATCTGTGTTCTATAATTAAGAACCAGTAGTATAAGTGACTAGAAGAGATTTTTTGATGCACGTACAAGAAACAAATACACTCACAGAGGGCAAACCATAGGAAAGCATATAAGAAAGAATTCGAGATTTTTGTACAGGAAATATTTTTATTATTTGTTAATATTTTACTTTAGTACTGCTTTGCTTTGTTTCTTTGGAAAACAGAATTCTAAAATGCATTTTATCATTTGTAAAAAATGCTGGTTTTAAATAGATATGTTTATGCCTTGGCTTAAGTCACCCACTGTGGTATTCTATGAGCATATTATGCTGAAAACATCCAAATTTGAATGCTGAAAACTGAAAGTGTATGATTAGAATTAACTTTGATATAAATTTCTGTTACACAATTATTTTTGTTGGTTTGGGTTTTTTTTAAAATTCTGAAACATAAATGTACACAATTATTATGACTGACTCCCAAGGCTACTTTCAAAATTACAATGTTACATTTCAGTATTCAAGTGTATGATGTGTCAGTTGCATAACTTCTACCTTGTAAAATTTTAGAGCTAAAAAGGACTGATGATTCCCTTGTCTGTTTTTTTTAAATCAAGAAATACTGTAGGGATGCATTAATTTTTTTTTCTTGAGGGGAATTATAGATCATATAACCTTGGGAACAAAGGGCTATGCAATATTCTATGGATCTCTTTTGTGAAGGATTTTTCTGGATCATTACTATGTTACTACATATTGTGAATTTTCAAGAAGGAAATTTGTATCAAACATTTTTCTATACAACAGTGCATGGAACTCTCTTTGGTAAAAATTATTTGTATAACTCCTTTATTTTACACATGAAGTACATGGATAGGTAAAGTGATGTTCTCAAGGCCATTTATTAGTTTAGTGATATAGGCAAAAAATAACAACAAAACTTGAATTTTATTTCTCTTATTTCTTTCCTCATACTAAAATTGGCTCTCTCAAATAGTAAATATATACTAGATTTCTAAATTAGTTGTTTAAATTTTTGATACTTTCTAAATTAGTTGTCCTAAATAAGTCTTTATGAAGTTCAAATGTCAGTATAGTCCTGAGTTTTCTTTAAGATAATACATCAGTCATACTTACTTCTAATAATTTTTGTAATAATGTGGAGCTTAAATAAACAGCTTTACATGAAAAGGAAGTGATTTATTTGTTAAAGAGGGCTTATTTATTAAAGATAATTTTCTCTGAGATATTAACAAAAACTTGATATTAAGTAAAAAATATTGTTAGCTTTCCATCACTGTAAATTATATACATGATAATCAGTTATAAGGAGAAAAGGTTTATTTTGACTCAACTTTGGAGATTTCAGGCCATGACTGGTTGGCCCCATTGTTTTTGAGCCTGTAGCAGAGACAGCGTATCATAGCAGGAATCTGCAGAGGAGCAAAACTACTCACATCCTTGTCAGGGAGTGAAAGAGGGCAAAAAGGCTACTAAAGGACCCACATAACCTTTGAGGACATGGTTCCAATCACCTACAGACCTCTCATTAGGGCCTTCCTCTTAAAGATTTCCCCACATCCTAATAGAACTTCCCAGGGATTGATGCTTAAACACATAGACCTTTAGAACACACTTATCTAGAGACCATAGTATAAACATAGTACACATCTGGTAATGAAAAAGAAGATGCTGATTAATTGATAAATTATAAAATATTCTTCAAAGGTTCCTCTTGGGTTTCCTCTTTCAATTAAATTTGTGATAATACAATTTTGTTTTGATACTGAAAACTAAAATGTACTCTAACAGAAGAATATTTATTTGACCAGGTTCATAGACTGGAGCAATGCTAGATGACTCTTCTGTAGTATAAAGAATGGTGAGAATCTGCCAATGGATGTTGGTTTGAAAAGAAGAAAGGAAAAAGAATTTACCTTTTTAAGTTAATCCCCCAAACATTTATAATTCAAAAGCCAGAGCAGTCAACTAAATCAATGATACATGAACCTAACAGCAGGTTCTTTTTTCATCTATGAAGTGCTATACTTAGATAATATTGAAAAGATATCTAAGTAACAAAATATTTTACTGTGCAAACCAACTCCCTTTGTTGTATTTATTACAATTATCATTTCTCAGTTACTTCAATGAAGTCTCCAATAGCTTAATATTTTAAAAATCTTACCAACTTTATCACAAAAAATTGTTATATTTTCTGACCCTGATTTAGTGAAGGTTTATAATTTAATTTCTTGGATGATTTCTGTAAATACTTTCAAAATTCTTCAACACTTTTCTGCCAATTAAATTTTTTTCCTTTTAATTTATTATCTTTACCTTCTTTCCCAAGGCCACTAATTATTTTTTGTCTTACAGCTACAGCTTAATAAGCAGTTAATTTTGTTTTTTCAGAGATCCATTGTTCTTGGAAAAGTCATGGATTTTTGCAAAGCACAGGTGGATAAAGTATGGACCTCATGCTGCTTCTGCTTCTGTCATAGTACTTAATAAAACAGAAATACTAAATACAGTAATTAGAAAAAAGCATCAAATAAAGGATGACCAATTAAAATAATCAGAGTTTTATGAAACTTGATAAGCTTTGTAAGTTACATAAAAGTGACCAAGCTCCTTCTTTAATTCTGAAATTATAGCAATGAAGTGAGTTTTCCTAGTACACTCTTTGTTCTTAGTTGGAATACAACATAATCTGTTTTTTTACCTGAGCCATAATAATTTGAATACAAGGACATAAAAAGAATCTATTGGAAAATATTATAATGTGTTATCTTAAGATGTCCAAATTGTGCCTACATATTAATTTAAATAAACAGAATATGACAAATACAAATAAAGTGAAAATTATACATCCCAGAAACTATAAACTTACAGATGTTAACATGAGAAGAAAAGGTATATTTGCTGATTATACACTAAAGCTCACAATATTTCAACTCATGGCCTGAAAATCAAAGTTCAGAAAAACTCTACATAAAACCATTTTTCATACTATTAACAACACTACTCCTAAGATACAGAAATTGGCTTAGACACAGATCAACTTTCCTTCCTTTCTGCTCTACTTCTCCATGCATCTTTCCTTATTTCTCCCCATCTTTTTGCTCTTTTTATTTTATCCTTTTCCTATTCTTTCATATTTCCTCATCCTTCATTAATCTATTCTTCAATGTCCTCTTCTCCTCTTCCTCACGGACCTCCTTCTCATTCCTAGAGCCATTCATCATGCTGGGAATTGTCATCTCCAAATGGATATGTGTGGAGGCAAAATTCTACAAATTTAGTCTTGGAGTTTCTTAAATAGTACAAAATTCTTGATTATTTATCATCAAGCTGAGATAATTCCTAACAAGGTGCCAGTTGGGATTCTAGTGAATTTCTTGCTTCTACTAGATGCTCCAATCTCTTGGAGAAAACAGGTAAACATTTGATCAGATATTTTACAGAAAAGGAAATATAAATGGCTCATCAATATATTTTTTAAATCTCCATATTCTTCTGACTAAAGAAATACAAAATCAGTCATTATTGAAATGTCATCTAAAATGTGTTAGATAAACAAACTAACAAATTTCAAGGAGAAAGGGATCCAGGGTGCAGAATTATAATTTCAGATACTCTCATTTAGAATACAAATGGGTGCAACCTCTTTGGTGCAATGTAGCAGTACCTAACAAATACCTTCAGATACATACATCTTTCATCTAACATTTCTATTTTTAGAAATTAGGCTTATAAATATTTTATAGACATGAAAAAAGTTGTGTGTATAGGAATACACATTGCAGCATAAATTAATTAATTTTTGTATGTTTGTGATTTGTTATTTTTTAAAATTAATTTTATTGGTACATTTTATGTATACAGTATAATGACATCCATCATTGGAAATTTGCATCTTTACATAATCTCTCTTGGTTCTTATTTTTTCCCCACTCCCCTGCCCTCCGTTCAACCCTTCAACCCCTCCTTATTTACAAAGACTTTGTTTCCATTTTTTCATTTTCTCATATTAACTCCATTCCCTTCTTTCCTTTCCCCTAGCCCTCCCACTTCCCCTTCCCCTTTGCACATTTTCGTCCTATTTCACATTATCTATTACACATTTTAGTCCTTATTTACACTTTCAGTTTCTCACACTAGAGAAACTATTTGGTATTTACACATGTGTATCCTATTTATTTCACTTAAGAGCATCGCCTTAATGTGCATCCATTTAGCTATAAATGTCTCTAGTTTCTCATTTTTTATGGTGAGTAGTACTCCATTTTATAAAAAAAAAACACACTTTCTTTTCCAGTCTCCAGTTGATGGGGATTTGGGCTGATTCCAAGTTTAAGCTATTATAAACTCTGTCTTTATGAACAGGGGTGCACATATATCACTTTGGTATGATTCTTTTAATTCTTTGGGGGAGATACCCAGCAGGGGAATAGCTAGGTCAAATGGGACTTCCAATCTTTGTTCTTTGAGGTATCTCCATACTGATTTCCACAGTAATGCACCAGCCTACACTCCTACCAGCAGTAGAGAAGTGTTCCTCTTTCTCCACAACCCTGCCAGCATTTGTTATTGGTTGATTTCATGATAGCAGGCATTCTTTTTGGGGTGAGGTGGAATCTCAGCCTTGTTTTCATTTGCATCTCTCCAATGACCAGTGATGTTGAACATTTTTTCCTATGTTTATTTGCTATTTCTACTTCTTTTTCTGAGAAATGTCTGTTCATTTCAGATGCCCATTTTCAGATTTTGTCTTTAAATTTGGGAGGTCTGATGTTTTTCAGTTCTTTATAGATTGTAGATAGTAGACCTTTGTCTGCTACATATTCTGGTGAAAATTCTTCCCCACATTGTGGGTTGTCGCTTTACACTGCTGGTGGTTTCTCTTGCTGAGTAACAAGTATTGTTGTTTGTGCTAGTTCCCAGGCAACTGAGGTTTTGTTCATAAAGTCTTTTCCTATACCAGTGTCTTCAAGAGTTCTACCTAACCTCTGTTCCAGCTGGTTCAGCATTTCTGTTTTAATATTTAGATCTTTAATCCATTTTGATTATAGCTTAGTGCATGGTGAGAGATATAGGTCTAGTTTTAATCTTTGGAAAGTTGAAACCCAATGTTTCCAGCACAATTTATTAAAGAGGCTATCTTTCCTCCAGTGAGGATGTTTGGCTCCTTTGTTGAAAATGAGGTGGCTGAGTGTGTCTGGAGTTGTTTCTGCATCTTCTAATGTGCTCCACTGGTTCTCAGATCTGTTTCTTTGCCAGTACCATGCTGTTTTTATCAAAGTAGCTTTGTAGTATAGTTTCAAGTTGGGGGTTGTGATACCCCCTGCCATGTCTCTGTTGCCTAGAATTGCTTTTGCTCTTCTAGGTCTTTTCTTGTTCCTAATGAATTTTTGGATTATTTTCTCAAGGTCCATGAAGTATGCTGCTGAATTTTCAATTGGGATTGCATTGAATGTATATAGCAGTTTTGGAAGTATGGCCATTTTCACTATGTTGATTCTTCCTACCCAGGTACAGGATTAATTTAAATACAGACAATGACTAAAAGCAAGTTAAATGTCATAGTTAAACAAATCATGACATTAAGACAACCAATACTATGTAGACCTCTAAAACTGGTGGTAGATTATATGTTTCAATAAAAGCATCTCTAAAATAAATTTTAAAAATAAAACAAACTTAAAGATATTTTTCTTTTTTTTTGGTACTGGGGATCGAACTCGGGACCTTGCGCTTGCGAGGCAGGCGCTGGAACCACTGAGCTAAATCCCAGCCCTTAAAGATACTTTTTACAGTAGACTTCCACTTGGGTATTTAGTCATATATGTAAATATATGTATACAGACAAACAGTTCATGCATTTGTGAATATACTTTTATTTTCTACTCTCTATATGTACATATACACATACAACTATACACGTATTCTTTGTTCATTGAAAAGTGTGGAAGCAAGTTGTGTATTAGTAGAGGGTGCTGCCTTTTTTACGATTTTAATTTAACATAGTTATATATACTTTTTCTATAAACTACTTTGTTTAAATATCTGAAACTCCAAAAATGAAATAAAATATTATTCTTTATGAATTTTTAATATATCCTTAAACAAGAAATATATGTTTAGAAGTAAAAATTATTTCATTCTGCAAAAAATAAGTATTTTTAATATAAACTACTTTGTTTAGATGTAAACAGAAAATGATTCTGAGATTATAAGCTAAGACTGCTGAGAATCACTCTATAAAAAGTCTTATTGAATTTACAATATAACAATCATCCATCTCCTTTGTGATGACTGGTGATAATTTATGTACATCCTTCTTAGGCATAATTCTCATTTTAGTTCTAATGTGTAGGGAACAGGGGAAGGGGACGTTACCAGAACTTCTGCAGTGAGTTCTGGTCTCCTGCGAGCCACGGCAGCACACGGCGAATTACAGAAAAGGTAGACAAATGAGACTGAGAAGAAGCTGAGCTTTGGGTCTGATCAGTGCTGCTCTCTCTGGGCAGCAAAGACCAAAGCCCCCAGCCCACCACACCTTTTATTCATTACCTCGTAACAAATGATTTGCAGAGAATTCAGTACATCTGGAGAAACAAATGCAACAAATGACTTACAGACAGTTCAATAGTTCACATTGGGATAAACAATAAGGTGTAACAAAAAGCTTGCAGAGAGTTCAGTACATCTTGGGTAAACAAGATGTTAACAGTCCAAGAACAATGAGGAACTGAGCAGATGTTTGTTCTCCCAGGATGTTTCTTGCCCTGGAGAATCACAGCACCACTGGATCACCGAAGTCTCAGCTGTGACCGGTGGCCAAACCGGAGTCACTCTGTAGCTGGGCTGTAGGCAAGAGAACGAGGCCAACCAAATAACTTTTCCCTAGAACTATGTAACATTGCTCTCAACACTGGGGTCCTGCCATGTTGTTGTCTGGTCGATGTGATTTAAGAAGTATCTCTGACCAGAAGATGTCTTGGCCATCTCCCAGCCTGCTGGCAGAGGTACGTCATCAGGTATCTCAAAAAAAGACTGGCGAAGATGTTGGGCAGTGGGTGTAGCTGCTGGGCCAGAGACTACTCCAGTGCGGGTCAACGTCCCAGGAGAAATGGCTCACAGCTGCAAGGACGCTGGAGAGGAATGAGCTCGAACATGTTGTGGAGTCAGGGCTCCTGCAGTGCCTGCATCGGTACTGGCCTGTCGGGAGTGGGATTTGGGCTCCTGTGGTTTAAAGGAGTCGGGGAGCTTCCGGAGCCTCATGGGCACTGTCTGGGGCACGGTGGCCATCTTGGGGTTCATGACGGCGTTGAAGAGCGCCTCCAGGTCGGTCTCCGCGTCCCCCTGGACGTGCACAATCTGGTGGCCGGCCGGGGCGGGGGGGGGGGGGGGGGGGCGGCGGCCTGCGGCGCCTCCTGGGACGCTGGAGGAGCCGCCTGCCCCCGTGCAGACGGCGGGCCCTGGCCCAGAGCGGGCTGCGCGGGCGGCTGCCCCGGGCCCTGGGGCGCCGGCTGAGGCAGCGAGTGCTGCCTGGGGTCCATGGCGCGCCCCTGGCCAGGCAGGCGAGAGCTCCGCCCGAACGTCGTGCTCGATGGGCGAGAGGAGGAGCGGACGCGGCGCTGTGCTCGCTCTCAGGGCCGGGGGGTGGGGGGGGGTGGGGGTGTGTGTGCGCCGGGCCTCACAGCCCCCGCCCCGGCGCCTCCACCCCGCCTCAGTAGAGATATTGAGTGAAGTACAGAAGATCACTAAGGGCCAAGGAGGATATCAGTGTATAAACTTGAGTTTGGGCCTAACATCTAGTGGGGTGGAGTCACCCAACTGAAGGGTGGTACCAGATGTTTTTTATGCTCAAAACATCTTACCTTGAGAAGATTGGCTTGACATAGAGAATGCCCAAACTAACTGACTCTTTAGAACAAATTATTACAAGCCTTGGAAGAAAAATACATTTTGTGGAATGAATAACTATATCGTTATATTATTAATCATTCCTAATTGAAGCCAATTTGTTAGATTAGTCCAGGCAGAAGGAGACTAAAGGAATTCGGCTTGAGGAGCGCAGACTAGGTTGAGTTTAAGATTAGAAAAGAGCCAGGTTAGTTCTAGTGTTGAGAGGATAGATGTGAATGAATTAAGATAGTGGACTGAGTATGTGGGGCCGGTTGGAAGGGGCCCTATTTTTGAGGTAATGCATGAAGTATAAGAAACTGGTCATTACACACTGTGGCCTAAAGAAAAGAAGAGTCAGGAAAAAACAGGTTGGTTAACCCGGCCAACCTCAATTTTGGGATTATTTATGACCACATTTTCTTATGCTGGGAAAAAAGCAAGGATCAGAAAATTATGTTTGAATCTTGTTTCTGATGTCCCTTGAGGTTTTATACAGGTTATTACAATGTGTCTCATTTCCCTCATCTGTGAAACACAAATCATTTATAATATCTATCTTGCTAAAAGGTGCATTAATTGTGGCTGTTATTTGAATCTGTGAATTCTAAAATAGAAAACATTTCAAATCATTAAATATTCTCTTTTAATGTGATAAAATATGTATAACCTACAATTACCATTTTAACTATTTTTAAGTGTATAGTTCAATAGCATTAAATTAATTCATATTATTGTGCAACTATCATCACCATCTATCCCGAGAATTTTCTCATCTCTCCAAACTGAAACTTTATGTCCATTAAACACTATCCACATACCCTCTTCTACTTCAGCTCTTAGCAACCATTATTCTATTTTCAACCTCTATGAGTTCGACTATTCTAGAACCTCATATAAGTGAAACCATATAATAGTTGTTCTTAGAGCCTATTTTTTTTTCTCTTTACAATGTCTTCAAGGTTCATTCATATTGTAGCACATATTAGAATTTCATTGCTTTCTAAGACTGAATAATTTTCCACAGTATGTATACACCATATTTTGTTAGTCCAATTATCTCTCAAGGAGGATTTAGGTTGTTTCCCCCTTTTGACTATTTTTAAAAGAATCATTACCATTATTAATAAAGCACACTGAATTGTACAGGTTTTGTAGGAATAAGTGTGATTCCAATAAATTTTAAGTAGTATTATTAATAAATACCAGATTTAGTTGGAGAGGTGTTTTATAAAATGCACATTTAGTATATGATCAGTCTAGGTGATAGTGACACCTAACAGACTATGATTACTCAACATCTGGGCTCAATCATGTAAAATTATATGAAAATATAAAATGCCAGAAACTGACATTTCTTTCTACCTCTGAAAATTAATTTTGAGGAGTCTTTACTGACCTTTCTTACATGCAACCATTCAGCAAGCTTCTTGTTCATTCCAAGCTTGCACAAAGAGTTAGGGCTATGGGGAAACACACGCATTTGTATAATGTGATTTTTTTTTTGTATTAAATTCTTTTATTGGTACATTGTAGGTATACAACACAATTACATTTCTCATTGGGAATTGTACCTTTACATAATGCATCTTGGTTCTTATTTTTTCCCCATTCCTAGCCCTCCTTTCACGCCCTCCACCCTTCCCTATTTACAAAGACTTTATTTCCATTTTTTCCATTTCTCATCATTTTTTCCTTTCCCTTCTTTCCTTTCCCCTACCCCTCCCACTACCCCTACCCCTTTGGACCTTTTATTCCTATTTTACATTATCGATTATGTATAATGTGATTTTTAAGGTAAACATTTCATCAATGAATGTTTGATTGTGTACTGAAGCTCATCACTCCCTGATGGGTATAAATGCATCTCTGGAGATTGAGACAGTTTTCAGTCAAATTCAGATGTATTTCAAATGTTGGGAACAGATGGAAGTTGCAAGTGGTGAAAAGGGAAATTCCAAGAAAATAGAGTATGGAAATCTGAATGAAAGAGCTTTGTGTCTTTTAGCAAGGAGAAGCATGAGAAGGAAAAGCATGTAATTGTTCCATTCCTTTGTGGAATAATTTGGTGTCTTTCTTGTGGCTTCTGGAATCATTACTGCAGCTTGGCAAACCTGGCAAATAAAATTGAGATATGAAACAAAGGGAGAAGACCACGCTTTCTTCTATGATAATAGAGGAGTTTGTGTTAAAAAATAATAAAAAAACTCTGCAATGTAGTTATTTACTGGATTCTCCTTACACTCACAATTGGAACTTCCTTTGATTTAACACTGAAAACTGAATTAGTGGACAAAGAGAATTGTGTTTTTCATTTTTGATTTGAACTCTCCAGATGCCCCTCTATATGCCTTCTTTAATTAGAGCCAGAGCTAGGAAAATTCTAGGCTAAATAAAATGAAACACTGAGAATGTGTTCAAATTGTCAAATGTTTTCAGCAGACCCATATGTGTTCTACTGAGCTGGACTGAAGTTTGATTCTGGAATAATAGTCTTACTTTTTTTATTTGTGACCATTTGCACCTCATTACAATTGATGTACTGCTTCTTGTATTTAAAAACGTGGTGGTGGAATAGCTGGGTCAAATGGGACCTCTAGTCCTAGTTCTTTGAGGTATCTCCATACTGACTTCCACAGTGGTTGCACCAGTCTGCACTCCCACCAGCAATGGAGAAGGGTTCCTTTCTCCCCACAACCCCGCCAGCATTTTTATTTGTTGATTTCTTGATAGCAGCCATTATTTCTGGGGTGAGGTAGAATCTCAGTGTTTTCATCTGCATCTCTCAAATGACAAGCGATGTTGAACATTTTTCATATACTTGTTTGCTGCTTTTACTTCCTTGTCTGAGAAATGTCTGTTCATTTCAGATGTCCATTTTTGAATTGGGTCTTTGAATTTGGGGGGTCTGATTTTTTTCAATTCTTTATATATTCTAGATAGTAGTCCTTTGCCTGAGGTACAGCTGCTAAAATGTTTTTCCCATATTGTAGGTTATCTGTTAGCTCTGTTGGTGGTTTCTTTTGCAGTGCAGAAGCTTTTTAGTAAGATGAGATCCCAGTTGTTGATTCTTTCTGCTAGTTCCCGTGCTGCTGATGTTTTGTTCATGAAGTCTTTTCCTATGCTAATGTCTTCAAGAGTTCTACCTAACTTATCTTCCAGCAAGTTTAGTGTTTCTTTCTTAATATTTATATCTTTAATCCACTTTGATCTTAGTTTAGTGCACGGTGATAGGTATGGGTCTAGTTTCAATCTTTGGCAGGTTGAAATCCAGTTTTTCCAACACCATTTATTACATATGCTATCTTTCCTCCAATGAGGGTGGTTGGCTCCTTTGTCAAAGATGAGGTGGCTGAACACTTCTGGAGTTGTTTCTGAATCTTCTAATCTATTCCACTTATCCTCAGGTCTGTTCCTTTGCCAGTACCATGCTGTTTTATCACAGTAGCTTTGTAGTATAGTTTCAAGTTGGGGATTGATAAATGTAAACAAATTGTATACCTAAAATATACCAATAAAAGAACTAAAAAAATAAAAAATAAAAACAAAAAAATAAAAGCAAAAAAATAAAAAGGTGGTGGTAAGGTAGAGAAGAAACTTATATGTAGATTGAAATATTCTGAAGAAACAAGACATTCATTGGAAATTAATAAATACTAAATTACCAAAGACTTTTATTAACTCCAGTGTTTTCTCATAAATTTCAGTTCATTGAACATATAACTTTGGACTAAATAACTTCTTGGGTCTTCAGTATCTTTACTTATTAAAGTGAGGAGCTTGCACTAAATTATCCCTAAAGTCTCTCTTAAATCTTAAATTTTATATATCTGCTTGCCTCAGTTCCTTAAGTGAGTATGTTTGCAATAGCAATTTCATATTTCTCATTCCTCTGTCTTTGTTACTAATCACCAGTTGAAAGTGATTCCTGGTAGGAGAGCTATCTGTTTTACCGTTATAGATGTAAGGATAATATTAATCTTAAGAGGTTAGGTAGAGTAACATGTAGACATCAGTTTTCTTTGAGATTTCCCAGTTATTTTAGTGTTAGCTAAAGAGTTACTTCACATTATGGCATCACAATTCACCTAGAGTTCTTTTATATTTTTCATATATAAAGTCTAATACAACATTTTTTAACCCACCCATAGATTTAAAGTATAAGCATAGACATCAGTAATTCTCTTCCTCCTATTCACAAAAGTTTCTGTTTTTATATGTGTGTGTGTGTGAGTGTGCACATGGGTGCACATATGTGCAGTTCTAAACCATTTTCAAGTTTTTTGAGGAAAAAGAATCATATTTTTCCTATATCTTGTTTTTTGTATGCATCTGAATTATATAAGGTTCCACTTGAGCAAGTTTTATGTTGATTCTGTTGGCCTCATCCCACACTCCATAGAATTCTTCAGAACAGACAAAATTTTATATATACTTTTAAATATTTGGTGGAATGAGTTTTATACAATATTTCTGCTGTTTTCTAATCAGCAAGGGCACTTTCCTATGGGTGATAAATATGTTAGAATGCTTTTACAGAGTCAGTAAATCAGGGCTGATAATAATTATAATAAACAAGTCCTATCCATAAGTAACTTCAAATTGCAATTTTTATAATGACATCATGTCCCCCTTTTAACTCTAGCATAGAAGTCTCATTTACCTGCTGGTCTGATAAATACTAAGTTGTTTTTTCAGGCTGAAATTTGATATAGGCACATAATATATGACATTTGTATTCAATCAAGACAATGAAGAGAAGATGAAGAACTGATAAAGCAAATGACGTGATAATATATGCTGTGATGGGCAAGACAGAGGGAGGACAGATGACAAAACCACATTTCTTTTTTAGTGTCTGAATTTTTCAGCGGGTACATTTGCAGGTAATAAGACTTGTAAAGACTTAAGTGGTGACAAGAGCTTAGTGCTCTAGTTTTAGTATTTTTCACCCCATGAATATTTATACTGGCAGCACCACACTGAACACTTCTCCCTATTTATTGTTGTTGTTTGCCATGTAGGCACCCACAGCTAAATGCCTATGTCCTTTTCTGATATGACATTTTCTGTTTTGTGAGCTAAAGTAATTAATTCCATGAGACAGGAGAGACTTTTCACTTTTATGAAAATAATTGTGACTTTAAAAATTAGTTGTTCCTTTCCACTAACTTGATTTAAGTATAAAGTCAATTTAACTTTTATTCATAATTTTTTCCTAATTTACTATACTTATTTTATCTAAGATACCTATATACAGATGTGTATGACTATATACATGCAATTGTTTCTTTCACCCCTGATTGTCACTTAACAGCTAAATCTGGTTTTTGAAATTAAAGCAAAATTAATCAAACAAAATCATTAGGAATGATAGCTACAGTTATTATAAGTAAAAAACTATATAAATTGGATGGCTATACAGACTTATTTTGAAATTTAAACACAATTTTATCCATATAGTATCATACATAGCACTTTATAATTTGTAAATACACAATAATTCAATATCTAAGTAAATCTTACCAACCTTCCCTTTTATTTCAAAAGCATTATCATCATTCTAATTATCAGTTGTTCGCAGTTATTCATTATCACGTTTTTTGCCAAATTGGTTATTATAAAATAAGCGTATTTTGATAGTGAGAATAAGACATAATCAACAATTGGGTTATCAATAGAGGAATTTTTCAGCCTTTACAGAGATGCAGTTATATATAGCAGCCAATTATAAATAATACTAAATGACTTATGTTGATATTTCATCATCTTTTTGCATATAGATTTGAGAAAATGTGAAATTTCAATGAAAACAATACTGACTCAGAGTTCTATTTTTCTTGCTTTTCTTTTTCCTTTGGGTCAAGCCTTTCATTAGATTAGTTTTCAAATTTTGCAATAATGATGCTAAATAAACTATATTTCTAATCCTAATGATGATGATAATTACATCTTATCCTCAACTTGTTAACTTACCCCAAAAAAAAAATTAACCTATGACTGCAAAGAATGGACTTGTGAATTTTAAAGTCATGGAGCAAACTAACATTCCTTAACTAAATAAGACATCCAGAGTTAGGGAGAGAATAAGCGCCATGAAGACAGAGAACATGTGTATCCTATTCATCTCTAGTTTTGCTGCCTAGCACAGGGTCTAATATGTTTAGACAAATCATAAGTATTGGTGCAATGAAATAAAATCAAATAGGCAATTTTATCATGTGTTTTTATACCACATACAAACCATTGTTATGACTCCAAACTTTTTTTTTAACTTGTGGCGCATAGCACTAATTTTGCCATAAAGGGGCATAAATATGCGTGCATCACACCTACATTTATTCTTTAGAGTAATTCTATTGATGAATTATCAACTTAAATTTTATGAGTTTTATTACATTAAACAATGAGTACTTAAAGGAAAGAATATCACAAAAATAAAGTATTGAATTTTTAAGGTTAATTGTTTATAAAAAAGCATCAAAATTTTCAACATCAACTGTTTTTTAGTGTACAAAGTCTAAAAAGAATGACAGAAGTAAATTCCTATATGACCTACAATGAAAATACCAATAGCATTCTACAAAAATTCTTTATTTAAATTATCATACCTAAGGCAGACTGCACACATGACAACAGAACATTCCATACATGTGTACTGCTTACACTGACAGCACATGTGTTTTGCTTTCCTGACCTCTTTGTAGGACAAACTTAATATCTCACTGGTCTTGTTGTTTTATCAGGAGGTTCTTATTATATTATAAAATGTTTATCTAATGAAACAAAAAAGTATCAATAAAATAAAGTATTGAATTATTAATATGCATTGCATGTTTAGAATAAATATCATTTTCATATCACCTAAAAGACAACATCAGAAATAAAAACCCATGTGAACTATAATGAAAATACCAATAGAACTCTACAACAAAAATAATCTTTGCTTCAGTTGATACACCCAAGGAAGTCTTCACACATGACAACCACATGTTCCGTATACAAGTATCACTTACACTGATAACATATATGTTTTGTTTTCCTGTCCTTTGTTGTAGGGCACAATTGACATCTTTTTGGTTTTTCTGTTGTTGTAATAGGTCTTTGGGATGCTGCGTCTGCCTGTTCACCTGTCAGCTCACCAATGTGCTCCACAATTTTTTGGTATAGTTCCCTGGGCAGAAACATTTTGTTTTTCCTCTGCTATAAATGATCTCTTATGAGTTGCAGTCCCAGCCCTCTAAGAAAATTTCTCCATGGTATTTTAATATTTCTTGCTTGGTTTCTAAAAATTCGTTTTGTTTTTGTTTTTGTTTTTTTTTGTGGTACCAGGGGGTCAAACTCAGGACCTTGAACTTGCAAGGCACTCACAGCCCCACTAAGCTAAATCCTCAGCCCTCTCCATGGTATTCTACTCTAGCTATTTTCTCTGTAAACTATCAAACTATTTATTCTACACACATTTAGGATCAAGTAAAACACAACCATTGGCCAAAGTTTGTGTTTCAAGTAACATCATAGATGCTGCAAAACTCATTAACAATATCTACTCTGACTTTGGTTTTGTTGTAGAAAGTTTCCATCTCAGGATTCTGTTTTGTCAAGGTTTCCCTATCGATATTTCCACCATGGTGTAATGTTGACATCAGCACTATCAGCTTGTTTTTCTTTGCCATATACAAAGCCAATGTAAATCTCTCTGAAATCCAAAGATCATATTATATAATTCTGTGTTTTGAAATTGCAGCATTTCTTTTATTTTTTTTGTATTAAATTCTTTTATTGGTACATTGTAGGTATGCAACACAATTACATTTCTCATTGGGAATTGTACCTTTACATAATGCATTTGGTTCTTATTTTTTCCCCATTCCTAGCCCTCCCTTCACGCCCTCCACCCTTCCCTATTTACAAAGACTTTATTTCCATTTTTTCCATTTCTCATCATTTTTCCTTTCCCTTCTTTCCTTTCCCCTGCCCCTCCCACTACCCCTACCCCTTTGGACCTTTTCTTCCTATTTTACATTATCGATTATTCATTCTAATCATTGGTACAGTTTAGGTATACAATATAATGACATTCATCATTGGAAATTTGCACCTTTACATAGTCTCTCTTGGTTCTTATTTTTCACTGTTGCCCAGCCCTCCCTTCAACCCCTCCAATCCTCCCTATTTACAAAGATTTTGTTCCTATTTTTCCATTTTCTCATATTAATCCCATTCCCTTTTATCCTTTCCCCTAGCCCTCCCACTTCCTTCCCGTTTGCCCCTTTTCTTCCTATGAAATTGCAGCATTTCATTTGGAATTCCTGCTTTGTTTCTGTGCAGTTTCCACACTGGTCAACTTGTGCTCTGTTAGTAAATGTAACATTAATTGAAAACTGGTAAACAAATTGTTGAATGTCACATTCCAATTAATTTGGGAGATGTAAGCAACAAGTCTGTTCACAACATCATTTAGTTTATTACTATATGAATAAGGACCTGATGGCTAAGTTCCAGGATAAATTTCTAAATCGAAAGCATAATAAGTCTTCACATCTAAAGGGGCATAAAATTTTATGCAATATTTTGGCCCATTGCTTTTTCCATAAGTCTTTTGTATTCCTGTAATTACCATGAGAAATCCCTGCTAATTACAGCAGACCTATGAATGCTTTCAGATCAGCTAGTGAAGTGTCATAATAAATACATATTTGAGTATAGCTATTGGAGCATACAGAACATTTTACTTGTCTTTCAGCCTTTGTGTATTTCATAGCATCTTGTAACATTTTCCAACACTGAATGGCAGTATTGGCATTCTGTTCAATACATTTCACCCCTACCAAGGCCCTCACTATATTTTTGGACCTAGTTCTAACATTGGATCATTCCATTTGGTTGGGTGACCATTTTGCAACATTTCGACTGGTCAAATATGTATTCACATTCCTGCTTTCTTCACCTTCTGAACCAAGGAGGTCTGCATTCCCTGGGTCTGTATCAGTCAATTCTTTTTCCATTTCACTGTCACAGGAATTTTGGCTCACATGGCCAGTGTCAAAGTCATCATCATGACCATCACACCCACACCACTCTTCCGTTATGAAAACATGTATTTTACCATATCAGATCATTTTCATTATCCATGCATGAGTAATCTGATGATTCACTTTTGACCTCCTCCAAAACTAGCAAATCTGTTTTTTTCATGTGCCATTGTACTGAGCTGGACTACTTTTACCAGAAAAATTAAAAGGTAACTTTTTAGAAGACAAATCCTAGAGCGGTGTAGGTGTATTATAGCCTCTGTAATGCTCAGAGAAACATACCCAAAACCTGTTAGGTAGAACATAATGTGGGTGTAAATCCAAATTTGGCAATTTGCACAGGTGCACACACTTTGCCTTTCATCATACCAAATGGGTAAACACAAAAATTGTTTCCTGTATCTCTTGGCAAAGGTATTGAGATGCACATCCAGCTACTATTATGCTAAAGTATATATTTTCAGTAGAAAAGAAAGGGATAGGTTTGTGGAATCCAGTGTTATACTGTGTGGGCTAAAATTATTTCTATCTAAAATTTCTTTTCATTACTTTGTTACCAGGCTATCACTCATCTTCAAAAATTTTGAATTGCCATCTACTTATTTAAGAAGTTTCCTGGATCCCCACAACTAAGCAAAGTATTCTCAATGTTTAATATTTTCTTTTAAGCACATTCTACATGATTCTGTACATAAAGGATATATTTTTGATTATCTTTCAAACCTAGAAACTAGCATAATACTGGTCACATAAAATCCACTCAATCATTCCTTTTTAGGATCAGAGGGGGAGGTTTGCCTATTTATTAATTTCTTTCTCTTTTTTTTGTATTAAATTCTTTTATTGGTACATTGTAGGTATACAACACAATTACATTTCTCATTAGGAATTGTACCTTTACATAATGCATTTGGTTCTTATTTTTTCCCCATTCCTAGCCCTCCTTTCACGCCCTCCACCCTTCCCTATTTACAAAGACTTTATTTCCATTTTTTCCATTTCTCATCATTTTTTCCTTTCCTTTCTTTCCTTTCCCCTGCCCCTCCCACTACCCCTACCCCTTTGGACCTTTTCTTCCTATTTTACATTATCGATTATTCATTCTAATCATTGGTACAGTTTAGGTATACAATATAATGACATTCATCATTGGAAATGTGCACCTTTACATAGTCTCTCTTGGTTCTTATTTTTCACTGTTGCCCAGCCCTCCCTTCAACCCCTCTCATCCTCCCTATTTACAAAGATTTTGTTCCTATTTTTCCATTTTCTCATATTAATCCCATTGCCTTCCATCCTTTCCCCTATCCCTCCCACTTCCTTCCCCTTTGCCCCTTTTCTTCCTATTTCACATTACCTATTATACATTTAGTCCTTATTTACACTTTCAGTTTCTCACACCAGAGAAACTATTCGGTATTTACACATGTGTGTCCTATTTATTTCACTTAAGAGTATCACCTCAATGTGCAACCACTTAGCTATAAATGTCTCTAATTTCTCATTTTTTATGGCTAAGTAGTACTCCATTTTATAAAAAAAACCACATTTTCTTTATCCAGTCTCCAGTTGATGGGGATTTGGGCTGTTTCCAAGTTTTAGCTATTACAAACTGCACTGCTATGAACATGGGTGCACATATATCACTGTGGTATGATTCTTCTAATTCTTTGGGGAAGATCCCCAGCAGTGGAATAGCGGGGTCAAATAGGACTTCCAGTCCTAGTTCTTTGAGGTAACTCCATACTGATTTCCACAGTGGTTGCATCAGTCTACACTCCCACCAGCAGTGGAGCAGGGTTCCTCTTTCCCCGAAGCCCCGCCAGCATTTGTTATTGGTTGATTTCATGATAGCAGCCATTCTTTCTGGAGTGAAGTGGAATCTCAGCATTGTTTTCATTGGCATCTCTCCAATGACCAGTGATGTTGAACATTTTTTTCATGTATTTATTTGCTATTTCTACTTCTTTGTCTGAGAAGTGTCTGTTCATTTCAGATGCCCATTTTTGGATTGGGTCTTTAAATTTGGGAGGTCTGATCTTTTTAAGTTCTTTGTAGATTCGAGATAGTAGACCTTTGTCTGAGGAAGAGCAGGTGAAGATTTTTTCCCACATTGTGGGTTGTCTCTTCACACTGCTGGTGGTTTCTCTTGCTGTGCAGAAGCTTTCTAATAAGAAGAGATCCCATTTGTTGATTGTTTGTGCTAGTTCATGGACGACTGAGGTTTTGTTCATAAAATCTTTTCCTACACCGATGTCTTCAAGGGTTCTACCTAACCTCTGTTCCAACTGGTTCAGAGTTTCTATTTTAATATTTAGATCTTTAATCCATTTTGATTTTAGTTTAGTGCATGGTGAGAGATACAGGTCTAGTTTTAATCTTTGGCAAGTTGAAACCCAATTTTTCCAGCACCATTTATTAAAGAGGCTATCTTTCCTCCAGTGAGGGTGTTTGACTCCTTTGTCAAAGATGAGATGGCTGAGTGTGTCTGGCATTGTTTCTGCATCTTCTAATGTGTTCCACTGGTCCTCAGGTCTGTTTCTTTGCCAGTACCATGCTGTTTTTATCACAGGAGCTTTGTAGTATAGTTGCAGGTTGGGGGTTGTGATACCCCCTGTCATGTCTCTGTTACCTAGAATTGCTTTGGCTACTCTGGGTCTCTTCTTTTTCCAAATGAATTTTTGGATTGTTTTCCAAGGTCTGTGAACTACGCAGCTGGGATTTCAATTGGAATTGCATTAAATCTATATAGCAGTTTTGGAAGTATGGCCTTTTTCACTACATTAATCCTTCCTACCCAGGAGCAGGGGATGTCTGTCCATTTTCTGATATCATCTTCAATCTCTCTTTTCAGAGTGCCATAGTTTTCAGAGAAGAGGTCTTTGATTTCTTTCATTAGGATGATTCCTAGGTATTTCTGTTTTTTAGATGCTATTGTGAAAGGAATTATTTGCCCTATTTCTCTCTCAGTGAGTCTGTCACTGGTGTAGAGGAAAGCTATTGATTTTTGTGTGTTGACCTTGTAACCAGCGACTTGACTGAATTTGGTTATTAAGTCTGGAAGACTTTTGGTGGAGTTCTTGGGGTCTTCTATATACAGTATCAGGTCATCTGCAAATAATGACAATTTGACTTCTTCATTTCCTATCTTTATTCCTTTTATTTCTTTCTCTTGTCTAATTGCTGTGGCTGATGTTTCCAGAACTATATTGAACAAGAGTGGTGATAGTGGACATTCTTGTCTTGTTCCTGATTTTAGTGTGAAGGATTTCAGTTTTTGCCCATTTAGTATGATATTGGCTGTTGGTTTTTCATAGATAGCTTTTATCAGTTTGAGGTAGAGACCATCTATTCCAATTTTTTGTAGGGTTTTTATCATGAATGCATGTTGGATTTTGTCAAATGCTTTTTCTGCATCTATGGAGATAATCATATGGTTTTTGAACTTGGCTCTATTGATATAGTGTACTACATTGATTGATTTGCATATGTTGAACCATCCCTGCATCCCTGGGATGAATCCCACTTGATCAGGGTGTATGATCTTCTTGATGATCTTCTGCATTCTGTTTGCCAGTATCTTATTTAGGATTTTTGCATCTATGTTCATTAGTGAGATTGGCCTGTAGTTCTCCTTTTCAGTTGGGTCTTTCTCTGCTTTGGGGATGAAGGTGATGCTTGCTTCCAGGAATGAATTTGGGAGTATTGCTTCCCTTTCAATTTCATTGAAGAGTTTAAACAGTAGTGGCAACAGTTCCTCTCTAAATGTCTTGTAGAATTCAGCAGTGAAGACATCAGGGCCCGGGCTTTTCTTAGTTGATAAGTTTTTAATTACATTTTCAATTTCCTTGGTTGATATTGGGTTGTTCAGAATTTTTAGGTCTTCTTCGTTCAACTTTGGTAATTCCTATATATCTGGGAATCTGTCCTTTTCTTCTGTGTTGTCCCAATTATTGACGTATAGGTTCTGCAAGTAGGTATTGATGATCCTCTGGATTTCTCCTGGGTCTGTTGTAATGTCACCCTTTTCATTCCTAATTGCATGGATTTGGGGCTTTTCTTTCCTTTTTCTGATAAGGTTGGCTAAGGGTTCATCAATTTTGTTGATTCTCTCAAAGAACCAAGTCTTCCTTTCATTGATTTTTTTTTGTATCATTCTCTTAGTCTCCATTGATTTCTCCTCTGATCTTTATAATTTCCTCCCTTTTATGAGCTTTGGGGTTGTCCTGCTCTTCTTTTTCTAGAAGCTTGAGGTTCAGCATCAGGTTGTTTAATTGGGCTCGTTCTGTTTTCCTAATATGAGTATTGACTGCTATGAATTTCCCTCGTAAGACAGCTTTCATGGTGTCCCATAGATTCCCATATGTTGTATTGTCATTGTCATTTAATTGAAGGAACTGTCTGATTTCTTCTTTAATTTCCTCTGTGACCCATTGGTTATTCAGAAGTGTGTTTTTCAATTTCCACGTGTTTATGAAATTTTTTGAGTTTCTCTTGCTATGGATCTCCAATTTCATCGCACTATGGTCTGATAATATACAGGGGATAACTTCAATTCTTTTGCACTTACTTAAACATGTTCTATGTGTGAGTATGTGATCTATATTTGAGAATGACCCATGTGCAGCTGAGAAGAATGTGTATTCTGATTTTGTGGGGTGGAAGACTCTGTAAACATCTGTTAAGTTCGTTTGTTCAAGAGTTCGATTGAGTTCTAGAATTTCATTACTTATTTTTAGTCTAGTTGATCTATCTCTTTGTGACAGTGGGGTGTTGAGATCCCCCACTAGAATTGTATTAGTCCATATATGACTTTTCATGTCCATTAGTATTTGTTTTATATAGTTGGGTGCACTAGTGTTTGGTGCATAGATATTTATGATTGTCATCTCTTCCTCTTGGATTCTTCCCTTTACAAGGATGTAGTGTCCTTCTTCATCTCTCTTAATCAGTATTGGTTTGAAATCTACTTGATCTGCGAAGAGGATAGCTACTCCTGCTTTTTTTCAGGTTCCCGTTGCAAAGAGTATTGTTTTCCACCCTTTAACTTTCAGTCTATGAGTTTCCTCTTGAATTGTGTTTCTTGTATGCAGCATATTGTTGGATTTTGCTTCTTGACCCATTCTGCCAGTCTATTTCTTTTGATTGGTGAATTGAGACCATTAACTTTGATGGTTATAATTGAAATGTATTGACTTGTCATTGCTATGACTTTTTCTTTTTGTTGGGTTCTCCCCCTTGACATTTAATTTCTTGTCATGCCAGATGGATTCACTCTGCTTTGCTTCCTAGGGCTGTGATCCTCAATGTCTGTTCCTAGGATATTGTGTAAAATTCTTTGGAGTGCTGGTTTGGTATTCACGAAGTTCCTTAGGTGCTCTTTGTCATGAAAGTATCTTACTTCTCCATCTATTTTGAAAGATAGTTTTGCAGGGTACATCAATCTGGGTTGGAGGCTGTTTTCTTTTAGGGCTTGGAATTTGTCACTCCAAGCTCTTCTTGCCTTGATGGTTTGTGTTGAGAAGTCTGCTGTGATTCTGATGGGCTTTCCTTTGTATGTGATTTGTTTCTTTTCCCTAACTGCTTGTAGAACTTTGTTCTTCTGTTGAGTTTCTGGAATCTTAACAATTATATGCCTATGTGTAGATTTTTTTTGATCAAGGCTATTTGGAGTCCTATATGCCTCACTTATCTGTATGTCAAGCTCTTTTCCCCTGCTTGGGAAGTTTTCTGCCATTATTTCTGTGAAGAGATTTTTATGTCATCTGCACTCTCTCCTGTTTCTTCATTGACTCCAATCAGTCTTATGTTATTCTTCTTTGCATCATCTAGCAGCTGCTGGATTGATTTCTCATGTTGCCTTATAATTTTGAAGCAATTTTTCTTTTCCTGGTCACTAATTGCAATCTTATCTTCTATATCTGAAATTCTGTCCTCACATTGGCTCCTTCTGCTGTGTAGACTTTCAGTGGAGTTTTTCATGTCCTAGAAATCTATTTGCATCTGTTTTATGGATTCCATTTGTTTCTTATGTTGGGATTCCATCATGTTCTTCAGCACCTCTCTAGATTTATTAATCATGTCTTGCACTAGGAGCACAATTTCTCTTGTTATCTGAGAAATCATTTCTGATTTCATTTTTTTCAACATCCCCTTTTGTTGCCAGTTCAGTGGGTCCAGGTGGTTGAGTATCAGAGTTTTCCATCTCATTTCCCTTTGGGGTTTCTGTAGGTGATCTGGAAGTCTGGTTTTGAGATTTATTTACGTGTTTTCTCATTTTGACTGGAGCGGTGGGTGGGGCTGTTGGCACCTGTAGGGAGTTCCTCCTCTGAGCTGGGAGAGGTGGGACAGGGGCCGGAAGCAGCTTTAGGGGTGGTGGCCCAAAAGCCCTTTCTTCTGGACCAGGAGCAGTGGGATGGTGGCTCAGAAGTCCCTACCTCTGGGCGGTGAGCAGCGGGACTCAGTACCATGTTCTGGTAATCTGCTGTCCTCTGTGTCTTTGTAGTGTGGAACCAGGTGGCTGCTTGTCTGCAGTGGGCTGTTTTGGCGTGTTCTGCACAACTCTGTAATTCAATTTTCTGTTCTTCTCCTTCTGGTATTCCACTAATCTGTGTATTATATAGTTGGAATTGCCTCACAGAGACTTGAAGTCTCTCCATTAATGTTTGTCAACCTTTTTTTTTTTTTTTATGAAAACACCTAGTGATTTTTATTCAATTTACTAACTTTCATCTATCCTGTCTAATCCACTTTTCAGGCAATACTCTTTGTTTTATTTTTTTTTTGTACATTTCATGTTTTAAGTTCCACTACTTATAGTACTTATAATATATTCCCTTTTGTAATTGTATTGGATGTCCTTTCAATCTAAGAGTTCTTTAAATGTATACCATTTAAAAGTCCTAAAATGGTTTGATATTTTTGTTGCTATTTTTAAAAATTAATTTCTACCCTTATTAAATTATAATTTGCAAAATATATAATTTCCTTTAGAATGTAACATTGCTTATTCAATTCACCTAACTCTCAAAATTTTAGTGTTAAAAACATTTATCATGTGTTGATCATTTCTGCTAAGCACACAAAATTTTTTGCTCTGAAATATTGTATCCTTATTATTTACCTTTCATTTTTGTCCTATTTGCCAATTTTTATCTGGAATTTTATTTTATTTATATTATTAGTGTTGTTGTAGTCATTATGTTGTAGGGTTTGAAATCAGAGTCTTTGGTCTGAGCTACATGCCCAGCCCTGTTTTTAATTTTTAAGTTTTGAGGTAGGATCTCATCAGGTTGTTAACTTGCCAAAAAAGGACTGGAACTGGCAATCCACCTGCTTAATCCTCCCATACTGCTGGAATAACAGGTATGTGTCACCGTGTCTAACTTAATTTCATATCATTATTGGTAGTTTATGTTTTCCTTTATATTTGTGATTTTTTTTGCAATTTAAAGTTTTTTTCACTGCTTCAGTAACACTTAATTTTATGTTTAAATTTTTAATTTTATTGATATGCTTTTGATACATAATACTTATATTTATCTTGGGGAAACTGTTACATATTTATATCTCATCTTACTTAACTTTTGTTTCCACTTCCTCTCCAAGTCCATTCCTTCTTCATAAAGATCACCTCCCTGTTTCCTATTACAGTTGGCTTTTCTTTGTTAAATAAAAATATGAAAAAACCTTTAAATTTTAGTGTTTTGGTTTTAATTGTACCACTTAACCTTTTGACACTAATTGTGATGATTGATGGTATTTTAAAAATTTTTTTTATTAGTATATGTTTTCAGTATATGCCACTTACAATCATCTTAATGAGTGTGTACATGAACAGTATACAAGTTGATTGTTCTTTTAATTCCCTTCCCCTTCACTCCTGCCTTGCTCCCACCTCCTATCAATCCCTTTTCTCTATTTTCATTTTTGTTGATTTTATTAGTCTTATCTCATGTTTATGACATAAAATGCTTGCATTCATTGAAGTTATTAGGATTCTGTAAATGGCATTATCTTTATTCTACTTATTTCCACTTCCTCTCCCCCTTACTTCTCACCCTTTGTTTCCAAAATTCCTCATTTGCAAGAAATCTATCCCATTGTCTCTATCTACCTATCCTTTATTGTGATCTTTGTACTTTGGCTTACTTATATGAGAGATAGTATATGGTATTCAAGCTTGCATGTCTGATTTACTTCACTCAACACTATCTTTCTCAGGTGTAACCATTTCCCTACAAATATCTTGAATTTGTCCTTTATATTTTAGTAGTATTCCATTATGTATAGATACCACATTTTCTTTATCCAATTGATTATTGGTGGGTATACAGGCTGCCTTCAGGATTTAACTATTATGAATTATGCTGCTAAACATTGGTATGTATGTATTGCTGTGGTATGATGTCTTTAGTTCTTTGGGGAAGATTCTTAGAATACTCCATGTGACAGGAACCAGAAAAAAAGCAGGAGTAGCTATCCTCTTTGCAGATCAGCTGGATTTCAAACCAACACTGATTAAGAGAGAAAAAGAAGGACACTACATCCTTGTAAAGGAAACAATCCAAGAGGAAGACATGACAATCATAAATACATATGCATCAAACACAAGTGCAGCCAACTATATAAAACGAATACTAATGGACATGAAAAGATCAAATAAACACTAATACAATAGTAGTAGGGGACCTCAATACACCACTGTCACAAATAGATAGATCAGCTAGACAAAGAATAAGCAACAAAATACTAGAACTCAATAAAAGTCTTGAACAAATGAACTGAACAGATGTTTACAGAGTGTTACACCCTACAAAATCAGAATACACATTCTTTTCAGCTGCACATGGGTTGTTTTCTAAAATAGACCACATACTCACACATAGAAGATGCTTAAGTAAGTGCAAAGGATTTGAAGTTATCCCCTGTATATTTTCTGACTCTAGTGTGATGAAATTGGAGATCAATAGCAAAAGAAACCACAAGAACTTCATAAACATATGGAAACTTATCATAAACACATGGAAACTGCACAATACACTTTTGAATAGCCAGTGGGTCACAGACAAAATTAAAGAAGAAATCAGACAGTTCCTATAATTAAATGACAATGACAGTACAACATATTGGAATCTATGGGACACAATGAAAGCAGTCTTATGAGGTAAAAGCATAGCAGTGAATACTCACATGAGGAAAACAGAGCAAGCTCAATTACATGTCCTGATGCTGAATCTAAAGCTCCTAGAAAAAGAAAAGCAGGACAAACCCAAAGCTCATACAAGGGAGGAAATTATAAAGATCAGAGCAGTAATCAATGCAATGGAGACTAAGAGAACAATACAAAAAAATCAATGAAAGTAAGAGTTGGTTCTTTGAAAGAATAAACAAAATTAACAAACACTTAGCCAAACTTATCAAAAAAGGAAATAAAAGGTCCAAATCCACGCAATTAAGAATGAAAAGAATGAAATTACAGTGGACTCAGCAGAAATCTAGAAGATCATCAATACCTACTTGGAGAAACTATACGCCAATAAGATGGAAAACACAGAAGAAATGGACAGATTCCTAGATACATATGAATTACCAAAGTTGAACGAAGACTAAAAATTGTACAGGCCCAATATCAAAAAATGAAATTCAAAATGTAATTAAAAACTTACCAACTAAGAAAAGCCCAGGCTTGGATGTCTTCACTGCAAAATTCTCCAAGACATTTAGAGAGGAACTACTGGCACATCTGTTTAAACTCTTCAATGAAATTGAATGGAAAGCAATACTACCGAATTCATTCCTGGAAGCAAGCATCACCTTGATCCCCAAAGCAGAGAAAGATCCAACCAAAAAAGAGAAGTATAGGCCAATCTCACTAATGAACATAGATGCAAAAATCCTTAAGAAGATACTGGCAAATAGAATGTAGAACATCATACACTCTGGTCAAGTGGGATTCATCCCAGGGATGAAGGGATGGCTTAACATATGCAAATCAATAAATGTAATACACTACATCAATAGAGCCAAGGAAAAAAACCATATGATCATTTCAATAGATGCAGAAAAAGCATTTGACAAAAATCTAACATGCGTTTATGATAAAAACCCTACAAAAATTGGAATAGACAGTCTCTACCTCAATCTGATAAAAGCCATCTATGAAAGACCAACAGCCAATATCATACTAAATGGTCAAAAACTGAAATCCTTCACACTAAAATCAGGAACAAGACAAGGATGTCCACTCTCATCACTCCTGTTCAATATAGTCTTGGAATCATCAGCCATAGCAATTAGACAAAAGAAAGAAATAAAAGGAATAAAGATAGGAAATGAAGAAGTCAAATTGTCATTATTTACAGAGACATGATACTCTGTGTAGAAGACCCTATGAACTCTATCAGAAGTCTTTTAGACTTAATAACCAAATTCAGTAGAGTAGCTGGATCCAAAGTCAGCACACAAAAATCAATAGCTTTCCTCTACATGAACAACAGACTCACTGAGACAGAAATAGGGAAAACAATTCCTTTCACAATAGCGTCCAAAAAATTGAAATATGTAAGAATCAACCTAATGAAAGAAATCAAAGACCTCTTCTCTGAAAACTATGGCACTCTGAAAAGAGAGATTAAAGATGATATCAGAAAATGGAAAGATGCCCCTTGCTCCTGGGTAGGAGAGATCAACATAGTGAAAATGGCCATACTTCCAAAACTGCTATATAGATTCAATGCAATCCCAGTTGAAATTTCAGCAATTGAATTTCTCAGGGACCCGGAGCAAACAATACAAAAATCTATTTGGAAGAAGAAGAGACTTAGAATAGCAAAAGGAATTTTAGGCAACAGAGACAGGTCAGAGGGTATCACAATCCCCAATTGCAACTATACTACAAAGCTACTGTGATAAAAACAGCATGGTCCTGGCAAAGAAACAGACTTGAGAATCAGTGGAACAGTTTAGAAAATACAGAAACAACTGCAGACACACTCAGCCCCCTCTTCTTTGAAAAAGGAGCCAAACACACCAGAGGAAAGATAGCCTCTTTAATAAATGGTGCTGGAAAAATTGGGTTTCAACTTGCCAAGATTAAAACTAGACCTCTATCTCTCACCATGCACTAAACTAAAATCAAAATTGATTAAAGATCTAAATATTAAAACAGAAACACTAAACCAGGTGGAACAGTTGTTATGTAGAACTCCTAAACCATTGGTGTAGGAAAAGATTTTATGAACAAAACTTCAATTGCCCGTGAACTAGCACAAACAATCAACAAGTGGAATTTCTTCTTACTAAAAAGCTTCTGCACAGCAAGAGGAACCACCAACAGTGTGAAGAGACAACCCACAGTGTGGGAAAAAATTTTCACCTGGTGTTTCTCAGAGGTCTACTGTCTAGAATATATAAAGAACAACAACAACAACAAAAAATCAGACCTCCCAAATTTACAGACCCAATCCAAAAATGGGCATCTGAAATGAACAGACATTTCAGAAAAAGAAGTAGAAATAGCAAATAAATATATGAAAAAGTTTTCAACATCACTTGTCATTTGAGAGATGCAAATGAAAACAAAGCTGAGATTCCACCTCACCCCAGAAAGAATGGTTGCTATCATGCTATCAACCAATAACAAATTCTGGCAGGGCTGTGGGGAAAGAGGAACCCTGCTCCACTGCTGGTAGGAGTGTAGACTGGTGCAAGCACTGTGGAAATCAGTATGGAGATACCTCAAAGAACTAGGACTGGAAGTCCCATTTGACCCAGGTATTCCCCTGCTGGATACCTTCCCCAAAGAATTAAAGGAATCATACCACAGTGATATATGTGCACCCCTCTTCATAGAGGCACAGTTGGTAATAGCTAAAACTTGGAAGGAGCCCAGTTGCCCATCAGCTGGTGACTGGATAAAGAAAATGTGTGTTTTTTTTTTTTTTTAAAGAAAATGTAGCACTAGTCAACATAAAAAATGAGAAACTAGAGACATTTATAGCTAAATGGATGCACATTGAGGCAATAGTCTTAACTGAAATAAATAGGACACACGTTTAAATACTGAACAGTTTCTCTAGTGTGAGAAACTGAAAGTGTAAATAAGGACTAAAAGGTATAATAGATAATGCAAAATAGGAAGAAAAGGGCCAAAGGGGAAGGGGAAGGGGAAGTGGGAAGAGTCGGGGAAAAGAATGAAGGGAATGGAATTAATATGAGGAAAAAAAAGTGGAAACAAAGTCTTTGTAGATATGGACGGAGGGTTGGAAAGGTTGAAAGGAGGTCAGGGGAATGGAGAAAAAATGGGAACCAAGATGGATTATGTAAAGGTACAAATTTCCAATGATGAATGTCATTATATTGTATACCTTAAATGTACCAATAAAATTAATTATATGAAGTAAAAAAAAAAAGAAATAACAAATTGCTGAATGTGTATGGAAATATTTTTGTACCCTCTGTTCTGTTTCATTGATCCATAGTATCATGTTTTTTTCCCCAATACTATGCCATTTTTACCACTGTTGCTTCATAGTATAGCTTGAACTCAGGTAATATATGCCTCCTATTTTGTTCATGTTACCCAAGATTGCTTTTACTATTCAGAGTCTTTTACAGTTCCAAATGAATTTTAAGATTGATTTCTCTATATCTGGGAAGGATGCTGTTGGTATTTTGATTAGGACTGCATTGAGTCTGTGTAATAATTTTGGGAGGATGGCCATTTTGACAATATTGGTTCTGCATATCTGGGAGCAAGGGACATCTTTCTATTTTCTGGAGATACGGTCTTCAATCTACTTTTACAGAATACTGTAGTTTTCTTTGTAGAGGTCTTTCATGTCCTCGTTAGGTTAATACCTAAGTATTTCATTTTTTGTTGATGCTACCATGAATGTTATTGTTTTCATAGTTTTATTCTCATCACATTCATTATTGGTGTGCACAAATGCTATTATTATCTTTTGTTTGTTTTTGGTTTTTTGAGACAGGGTCTTGCTATATAGTTCATGCTGGCTTTAAACTCACTATGTAGCCTGAGCTGGCCTAAACTCACAGCAATCCTCCTGCCTATGCCTCCTGAGTACTGAGAACACAGCCATGGTCCACCATTCCTGGCAATTTTATTAATTTTTGTGTGTTGATTTTGTATACTGTACTTTATTGAAGTTGGTTATTAATTCTAATAATTTTTTCTTTGGAATTCTTTGTGTCTTCTATGTGGACTATATCACCTGTAGATAATGATAAGTTGAGTTTTTCTTTTCCTGTATAACTACTTTATTTCCTTTTCTTGCTTGATTGCTCTGGCTAATGTTTTGATTACTATGTTGAATAGAAGTTGTGATAGTGGACATCCTTGTCTTGTTCTTAATTTTGGAGGAAATGCTTTTTAGTTTTTTCCCTATTTAATATGATGTTGGTTTGTCCTAAATAGCTTTCATTAAATTCAAGTATGGTTCTTCTATACCTATTTTCTTCAGGGTTATTATGAATGGGTGTTGGATTCTGTTGAAACCCTTTTCTGCATCTATTGTTATGATCATATGGTTTGTGACCTTGTTTTTGTTTATGTGATGTGTTACACTTATTGAGGTTCATATGTTGAATCGTCTTTGCTCCTCTGGGATGAAATATGATCTTTTTGATGATGTGTTGCATTCTGTTCACTAATAACTTGTTAACAATTTAAAGATTTTTGCATCTATGTTCATCAAAGAGAGTGGTTTGTAGTTTTCTTTTTTAGTTGTGTCTTTATCTGATTTTGGAATCATTGTGGTGCTGGCTTCCATAAATGAATGTGGTGACATGCTCTCCTTTTCAATTTCCTTGAAGAGTTTGAGGAGTATAAGTGATATAACATTCCTTTTATTTTTGGAGTACTGGGGATCAAACTCAGGACCTTTCACTTGAGAGGCAGGTGACAGCAACACTGAGCTAAATCCCCAGCCATGATATAACATTCTTAAAGGTTTCATAGAATTCAGCAGTGAATCCATCAGGTTTGGGCTTTTTAAGCCAGTAGATTCTTCTTTACTGTCTTAATTTCTTTTCTTGTCATTGTGTTGTTCAGCATTTTTGTGTCTTTTTGGGTTGACTTTGGCAATTTGTATGATTCTAGGAAACAGTCTATTTCTTCAAAAATTTCCAATTTGTTGGAACACATTTTTTCATGGTAGTTACTAAGTATCTTCTGGATTTCAACAGTGTTTGTAGTGATTTTGCCTTCTTTCTAACTGAATTGATGTGAGTCTTTTTTGTCTTTCTCTTGGTAAGTTTGGTGGAGGATTTATCTAGTTTGTTTACTCTTTCAAAAAACTACCTGATTTGTTGGTTCTTTCTATTGTCTTTTTAGTCCCAATTTCATTGATTTGTGCTTGAATCTTTATTATTTCCTTCCTTAATTTTAATTTAGGTATGGATTGTTGTTGTTTCTCAGTTATCTTAAGGTTAATCACAAGTTTATTTATTTAATCTTGCTCTGTTTTCTGAAAATGACCATTGATTGCAATGAACTTCATTAGAAAACTTCAGACACTCTGTCTTCACACTGATCAGTTCTTCAATTTATGAATTCTTTACAATGTTTTATTTCAGGTACTTTTATGTACTAGCTTTTCAAGAATTCTGTATTTTTGGTGAATTTGTCATTCATGTTTTTAATTTTTCTTTAGCTCATCCAATTTTTTATTTCTGTCAAATCAACATTGAGCATTCATATTTCTGTGAAATTTTGGTTCATTTCTTCTTCGAACTCTCTAGTTTATTTCTATAACACTTCGTAGATTTTTGCTACTTGTTATTTGCTTTCCCCTGTACAGTGATACCTTGGTTGTCAAACTCAATTTGTTCCAAATTCATGTTCAAATACCAGAAAGTTTGAGAACTGAACATACTATATTTTTCCTATAAGAAATAGCAGAAAACCAAATAGATGGTTCTAAAGCCTAAAAATTGGACTTATAAATTCATTTTTCCAGTACTCTAACAAAGTTCACAATGATTTCTTTCTTTAACTCTATCATGGTTATCACAATTTTCTTCTTAGCTTTGCTGCTGGCATCACTAACTTTCTTTGGAGACATAGTTATGATAATTTACACAAGTAATGTGCAAAAAAAGTGCAATGATGAAAGTTTTAATACAATGACACAAACACCACATGTAGTCTGAGTGAAAACGGCTCTTAGACTGTAGCATTAGCCCTTTGTGTCCATGGTGAGATATGGCACATAACTCACTCTTGTTCCATGCAAGTTTTTTTCAAGTTGGATTTTCAGATAAACTATCAAGCAAAGTTACTAACACTGTGATTGCTTTGAACTTTACTCTTCAAGTAGGGGAAGGTTCAAGGTTAGAGCCATTCAACAATTGAGGCATCACTGTATTTTTACCCCCTTGATCTGCTTTAGGAAAGCTGGGAGACCTTGGGGATCATCTGTTACCTTGCTTTCCCATGATCCTGTGTGTATATGTATCTTATAATGTGTCTTATTGTCTTGTGTATATTGTGTTTTATATTGTTTATGATTCCCAGATAATGCAGATATTGGCATAGAAAGAAGGCCAATTGTCAACCTATGTTACCTTGGCTACAGTAGCAAATTGAGTGACACAATGTCACCAAATGTCCACTGGGTATTGACAAACCCTAGGAACTACTCACAAACAGCCCTTACCCCGAACAGAGAAGACTGGTTTTGGTGAAGACAATTAGGCAAACCATACATTGACCTACAATACTTCAGACTGCTAATTTCTGCTAGATATAGGCACAGTACCTGAGCTCAAGCATAACACTAGACAAAATGCCTTCTTCTTCTGAATAACCCCCTACTGTGATTATACCTTTGGAATCTTGCCTCTCACAACAGAATACAGAACCTGTGATCTTCCTGGTCTGATGCCCTGCCTCCAGAAGATCCCAGGAGATCTCTGTTTCATTCCCACCTTCTTGAAGCCTCTCTCCCAAGGCTCTCACCTGGTTTCAGTGGGAGGGTAACACCTCAGCCCTTAAGCGAAACTCTCTTCCTGGGTGTTGAGTTCTTCTTTGATCTAATTGGTGTGTTGGATGTCAACTCTGTTGCCCTGGGCTGTAGAGACCCCAATTGATGCTGGGGTGGCATCAACAGTGGACAGGGTGCCCAAACCAGGGTCCCTCCTGGGCCAGTGCATGGGGCTGCTTGAGAGGGTGGGCTGTGGCCTGATGTTATTATTCTTACTTTTTATGTTGTCAAAAAAATTTTGTTTTATTTAAATATCTAAGAGCTTTTGTTTATTGCATAGACAATATGAATTATTTTTTGCTTCTTTTAGCAGGTTGGAAAAATATACAAAAAATAAAGTTTCCTAAATTCTAAGCATTTAAAAAATTAGTTGAATCCATTTTTCTCCTATCATCAATAAAAAGGTTAAGCAATAACTTTTATTTACATTCCTCAGCTCAGATTATATTTTTAGCATGATTTCATGTTTGTATTTGTCTCTTACATTGTAGTTTTGCTCACTTAATCTTATATTTTAGATCCAGTTTGTTATTATTAGTTTGATAGTGTATACTTTATTTTGTATGTACTATGTTTGAAATTTTAAAGTACTTTGAAGTATAACTATTTCCTGAGTTATTTATTTTTATTAGTTTAATTATTCAAATCATTTTTAACAGAATTTTTGATGCCTTTGCCTCTGAATCTAGTATATCTGAAAATAACTTTCTGTGGCTACGGTATATTATCATGATGTTTTATTATTCCTATGTAACAGAAAATGTATTCTAAAGTTTATTTAGAATCAGCCACCCCAAAATATGCCATTTTGGTGCATGGATTATTTTGAACAAAGCCCATAGATGAAAGTTCTATTAGTTTTTCTCTTGTCAATATGTCTTCAGCAGGCTGGGGATTTAGCTCAGTGGTTTTATCGTCTGCTGTGCAAGTGCAAGGACCCGAGTTTGATCCCCAGTACCAAAAAAAAATTCTTTAGCCAGTCTAATTTATAGGGCCCCAGATAAAAAACTTAATATTAGTAGAGGAAATATTTTTTTCCTCTTTCTGCAATACTAAACTGCATGTGTTTATAAAAATTAGCAATTAGAATTTGTATTTTCACAATTTTTCCTGGCCTTAGTTTGTTTCTTTCATATTCTATTCCTCCTGGAGGATGATAGAGGAATTTATCACAGCAGCATGTTGCTTATTTGATTCTGTTGCTTGGGCAGGAAGCCTGATGTAGGTGTGTGATTGTCTTTATAATGTACCTGACAAGTAATTTTCCATTGGTTTGGAGTTGAAGAGCTATTTTAAGTTGTCTGCCTACTCAAAACCATATCTTCAATAGGTAGGACAAAAGTGATTTGGTTCTGGGGCCCTCCATCAAATCTTGTATCTGAGTTTAGCTTCTTCTGCAAGTAGGTGATGCTCTTCATTGTTTTCTAATCTGAGTAATTGGGTAGTCATTATTTTCAAGGAAAATATGTGGGAACTATGGAGGATCTGTGCTCAGATCTTCAGTCTACCACAGTCTCAGAAATCTAGGGCTCTTACTCTTGAGTTTGATGAAGTTTGGAAAAGGAGAAAAAGCCTCTTTTTATGCCTTCTGAGATGCCTGATGGAAATGCATATTGAGAACGTGTAGGTGTGAGGTGGTGCACTATTAGTATGTTAAGCCTTGCTCTGGATGAATGGCTGGCAGTGTGATGCCAAAGAGAGGGATACCTCTGTTTGGACCTGACACATTTGCTGTTTGGAAGAAATCTTTGATCCAGATAGTTCAAGTCTGATCTCACTTCATTCTACTGGCGAGCTACACTATGGCTCACACAGAGCAGCCTCACTTTTTTCCGAGGCTCTTTGACACCCCCACCTCCCTGCCAGCCTGGTGTGGCTGATCAAGCTGTTCAAACAACTGGAAGACATCAGAAGTTAAACACTCATTATTTTAATTTGATGCTAATCATGTGTTAATGAGACTAATCCTTGCAATGATTCAGGTAATTTGCTTAATGGCTGCCCAGAGTACAGATTACAGCAATCAGTCACGTCTGATAAGATGTCTGTTGTGGAGAAGACTGTCAGGTGAATGAGGTGGGAAAAGACTCAGGAGTCAGGATATGATGTCAGGCAGCTCTGTGTTGGATGGTCTGGGAGAAGGGAAATTGTGTGATCAGAAATCCAAAATTTCAACCAGAAACAAGCACCTTGGTGCCCCTATTTAAAAAGAAGTTGATAATGATAGGATTTCTCACCTTATAGTCACACACATGCACACACTGAAATATGTATGAAATTCTCAGGAGAATTGGAATACAGTTCATTTTTCCCTGAGACATGATTAGTTCAGTACAATGTCAGTGGTAGGCATACTCCAACCACTGTTAAAAAGGAATTAAAATATTTTCCAAACACAAAGTCAAAGAGTGAAAATGGAACCATTTGGACCAAAAAAATGAATTTTCTTCTCACCCATAAGAAATACTGACTACAGCAAAAACTTACTCTGCATTATTATCATGTTTTCATAATATCCACACATTGTAAATCCACAAGATCATATGGCAAAGACTGAAATACTTTGGCTAATAAATGAGCCCTAAATTGGAGCATCTCATTCTTTAAAACATTGCTGCTTTGAATCATGATATCATTTTT
Source organism: Heterocephalus glaber (assembly GCF_053883595.1). Taxonomy (NCBI): domain Eukaryota; kingdom Metazoa; phylum Chordata; class Mammalia; order Rodentia; family Bathyergidae; genus Heterocephalus; species Heterocephalus glaber. The sequence continues at coordinate 15,418,121 of NW_028258303.1, forward strand.
TTCTGCTTAAAATACTGAGATTTAATGATTTACTAAATATATAGATGCAGGTGTGGGACTGCATAACCTTTGTTCCTTTTCTCCAGCCCCATTGTGATTAAATGTGAGTTAATGGATAAAGATGCTTGTTGGTTTTGGGACACTAGATAAAAATCTGTAACAGACCTAAAGTCCCAAAGTAAACTACTCAACTCCTTGTTTGCCCAGAACTGATGTTCCGGACACCACAATCTATAGAACAAGCTGCAAATGTCAGCTGACCATCAATACGTGACAGTCGACCACTAACTTTTGTCCCCTTTTCTTTAATTCTATATGTTAACTTCCCCCTCAACCCCCTATAAAAACAGCCTCGGACTCTGAGCCAGTTGCCTCTCTAAGCTATTTTGCTTTGGGAGTGCCATCTGGCCAGACTAATAAAGGTCTGTTTTACTTTCCAACCTGTCCCGTGTGTTCCTTCCCGGGTGTTCTTAGCTGCAGTCAGCTCCTCGGAGCATTTGGTAAGGCCAATGGTCTTACATTTTGGAGGCCCCAGCGAGATCCCCAGGTAAGGAACCCCAGTTCAGCCAAGACTCTGTGGTGGGATCCAGCAGGAGACTCTCAGGCACAGACCTCAGAAAACCTCCGGAGGTAAGTTTTTGGCTGGTTGCAACCGTTTGTTGTCAGGAGTGAGGTGGCTGACGGGCTGGTAAGCCTCCCCTAACCCCAAGGTTCCTGACGAGGAATAAGGGAAGATTTAGTTTCAGTTTTGTTGTGGCGCCTGTTCATCTTGTCATTCATACGTTAGTGTCCTGTCCATTGTGTGTTTAATTTTGTATTTCTTTCCAAACCATCAGGGCAGAGATGGGAGGATCCTGCTCCAGAAATACCCCATTGGATTGTTTTCTCACTAATTTTAAATTGGCTTTTTCCCCTGAACAGGAGAACAAATATGGGGTTAAATTTTCTCGCGGAAAACTTCGCTCCCTGTGTCAATTGGAATGGCCGGCCTTTGGAGTTAGATGGCCAGCTGAGGGCTCTTTTGACTCAATTCTCTGCAGGGCGGTATGGAGAAGGGTCACCGGGCACCCTAGCCATCCTGATCAGTTTCCATATATAAATATCTGGGTCCGGGCTTGTCAGGAGCCTCTGGCATGGTTGCAGCATTGTTCCCTGTGAAAAAACTCTTGCATTCTGGTTATGGCCCCAAGGGAACCCCAAGAGGCCAAAATCTGGGCTCCCAAGCTGGTGCTCTCACAAGATCCTGACCCCTTAGATCTTGTTATAAGACCTCCACCCTATGTGGAGCCATCCTCCTCCTCTGATAAAGCCAGCCCCAGATCTCGAAACTCTCTCTCTCTCCTCCTCCTCCCAAAGAAGGAAAATCTCCAGATTCTATAACTTCCCCCTCCCACACAAGAACAGGGGTAGCTTATGGTCCCCACGGAGCTCTCACTGAAGGGACTAGTTCAGTTCCTCTTCTGCCTCTTAGGGGAATAGAACAGGGTCATTATGTCTATATCCCTTTCTCTACCAGTAATTTGTATAAATGGAAACATCAAAATCCCCCTTTTTCAGAAAAACCCCAGGCTTTGATCTCCCTCCTAGAATCTGTTTTTCATACACATGACCCAACCTGGGATGATTGTCAACAACTTCTCCAAGCTCTTTTTACCTCTGAGGAAAGAGAAAGGATCCAAGGGCAAGCCATAAAGTCAGTGTTAGGGGGAACAGAGGGCCCCCTTGATGCACAACAGTGGGACCATATTGAGGCGCAACTTCCATCCACCTGTCCCCCATGGCAAGCTAATTCCTTGGGCAGGAGAGAAGCTCTCCAAAACTACCATCAGCCTCTCCTAGCCGGCTTGAGGGGAGCTGCTCGAAAGCCTACCAATTTGAGCAAGGTAAGCGAGGTCCTTCAAGGACCTGAGGAATCCCCTTCTGCCTTTCTGGAGCGTCTGTTGGAAGCATACCGTACATATACTCCAATTGACTCAGATGCCCCTGCAAATTGAGAGGCAATTAATTTGGCTTTTGTTACTCAGTTGGCCCCAGATATTAGAAAGAAACTGCAGCGGGTGGAAGGATTTGAGGAAGAGCATAGGGAAAAATAGATGAGTGTGGCAATGAAGGTGTTTAACAATAGGGATCCTTTTGAGGATAAAATGGCTAAAAAGATAGGAAAGACAAACATTGCAGCCTTGGCAGATGGAGGTTTTATCCAAAAGAAATACAGAGAGAATAAAAAAGAAGATAAAAGTAAAGTATGGCCCTTGTTAGAAAAGGATCAATGTGCATATTGCAAAGAGAAGGGCCATTACAAGAGGGATTGTGAAAAGTTGAAAAGAAAGAGAGAGAAAGAGACTAAGAAAGAAGGAAATGGAGTTCTCCTGGTAGATGAGGAAGATTGACGGGGCCGAGGCTCATGGCTGCTTGACCTTAATGAGCCTATGGTGACTTTGGAAATAGGGGGAACGGATGTCCAATTCCTTGTGGATACTGGCATGGCCCGTTCTGTCCTAAAGACCCCCCTTGGGACCCTTTCTTCCCTAAAGTCCTCCATTACTGGGGCCACAGGACAGTCGGCCTCTTACCCTTGGACCACTAAATGAACTGTAAATCTGGGAAAAGGCACTGTTACTCATTCCTTCTTAGTCATCCCAGAGTACCCATACCCATTGTTGGGAAGAGATCTACTACAAAAATTGGGGGCCGTTATTTCCTTTGAGCCTGAAGGAGGGACTCTTGAACTCAAGCCACCCTCTGCCATTATGGTAATGGTTCCCCTTGAAGATGAATTTAAGCTGCTAAAGGAGGGCGCAGAACCTCCTGAACAAAAATGGGACTACCTTCAGAAAAAGTTTCCCCTAGTATGGGCTGAAACCAACTCACCCAGATTGGCCAAACACCATGCCCTAGTGGTGGTTCAACTGTTGGCCTCTGCCACCCCCGCCCATGTGTGGCAGTACCCCCTTCAGCTGGAGGCCAAGGTAGGGATATCCAAACACATCCACTGACTCCAGGAATCCAGCACCCTGGTCCCTTGCCAGTCAGCCTGGAATACACCCCTGCTTCCTGTGAGGAAGCCTGGCACCTCAGACTTCAGACCGGTACAGGATTTGTGGGAAGTAAACAGCCGGGGGAGACCATTCACGCAACAGTACCAAACCCCTATACTCTGTTGAGTCTCATCCCTCCTGGTCATGTGTGGTACTCAGTATTAGACCTTAAAGACGAGTTTTTCAGCCAGCCTCTAGCACCTGTGAGCCAGCCCCTCTTTGCCTTTGAATGGACTGACCCAGACACCGGAACAACCAGACAGCTGACATAGACCCAGCTGCTGCAGGGATTCAAAAACTCCCCCACTCTGTTCGGGGAAGCTCTCAGCAAAGATCTGCAAGAGGTAAGAAAAGTGTTTCCCCAGGCGACTATTTTTCAGTATGTTGATGACTTCCTGGTGGCAACTTCAACTGATAAAGAATGCATTGCAGCCACTGAGGGCCTCCTGAAAGCCCTCCAGGAACTGGGATATCGGGTGTCCTGGAAGAAAGCTCAACTCTGCTGAACCAGGTAACCTACTTGGGCTATATTCTTGAAAAGGGAAAGAGGAGGCTGGCAGAATCGAGAATATCTGCAATTGTCCAGATTCCAAAGCCAGGCTCAAAGAAACAGGTGCGAGAGTTCCTAGGGGTGGTTGGCTATTGCAGGATTTGGATTCCTGGCTTTGCTGAGATTGCCAAACCCCTGCATGAGGGCACTGCAGGAGGAAATACACCCATCGAATGGACTGAGGCTTGTCAGCAGGCATTTCAATTGCTTAAGACTGCACTTGCATTGGCACCAGCCCTGGCATTGCCAGACTTAAACAAGCCCTTTACCTTGTATGTGACAGAGAAAAATAGGGTGGCTAAGGGAGTGATTACTCAGCTTTTGGGGCCATGGAAGTGGCCTGTGGCATACCTCTCAAAGAAGCTCGACCCAGTGGCCGGAGGGTGGCCTACTTGTTTGAGGACAGTAGCAGCAGCAGCTGCTTTAACCTGAGAGGCTGACAAATTGACCTTTGGACAGGATTTAACTTTGATCACTCCCCATGCCATTGAGCCCTTGTTGAATAGCTCACCTAGAAAATGGCTGTCTAATGCCAGACTGTTACAATATCAAGGACTCTTATTAGAACAGCCACGCATTAAGTTTGCCACCACCACTGGCCTCAATCTGGCTACTCTACTCCCAGAATCTGATGAACAAATGCCCATCCATGATTGCCTCGAGACTCTTGAAAACTCAAGGGGAGGACGTCCAGACTTGATGGACCAGGCCCTCCCCCGTGCAGAGATAATGTTCTATACTGATGGGTGCAGTTTCATTCGTGATGGTGTACGGTATGCTGGAGCGGCGCTGGTCAACCAGGACCAACAGGTGGAATGGGAGCAGGGGCTACCTCAAGGGACATCAGCACAGAGGGCTGAGCTGATTGCTTTAACTAAGGCTCTGGAATTGGGAAAAGGAAAAAGGATAAATATATTCACTGACAGCCATTATGCTCTTGCCACCGCCCATGTACATGGGGAGATTTATCAGAACAGAGGTCTGCTAACCTCCGAAGGGAAGGAAATTAAAAATAAGACTGAGATACTGACACGGCTACAAGCCATCTGGTTGCCCTGAGAGGTTGCCATCATCCATTGCTGTGGGCATCAAAAGGGGTCAAGCCCCGAGATGATTAGTAATAATGCTGCTGATCAGGCAGCAAGACAAGCAGCCCAAAAATCAGTGGGGAAGCAAATGGTTCTGCTTCCCACACCGGTACTCCCAGAAAAACCTAAATATACAGACAAGGAGTTAACAGAAATGAACAGGAGATGCTGGACTTGAGGAAGACATGGGTGGTGGACGACTAAGGAGGGAAAGGTGGTTCTCCCAGCTGCTGTAGCAGACACGTTGCTGCGAGAACTACATGAGTCTACCCACCTTGGTGAGAAAAGGACAATGGCTGCCTTACAACCCCATTTCGTCAGCCAGGGATTAGCCCGAAAGGCCCAGGACATGGTGAGACGATGCCCCACCTGCCTCAAGGTAAATGCTAATTGGGTAACCGGGCCCCCTGGGGTCCGACACAGAGGATTAACTCCAGGAGAACATTGGGAGTTGGACTTTACTGAAATAAAGTCTGGCATGTATGGGTACAAATACCTGCTAATTTTTGTGGATACATTTTCAGGATGGGTAGAAACATACCCCACCAAGAGGGAGACAGCAGAAGTAATAGTTAAAAAGCTCCTGACAGAAATAGTTCCCCATTTTGGTTTACCCTTAGCTCTGGGGTCTGACAATGGTCCAGCCATTATGGCTAAGATATCTAAGTTAATTAGTAATATCCTTGGAATAAAGTGGAATCTACACTGTGCCTATAGGCCTCAAAGTTCAGGACAGGTAGAAAGAACAAATCAAACTTTAAAGGAGATTCTGACTAAATTATGCTTGGAGACTGAACTAGGTTGGGTAGAACTTCTCCCTTTTGCCCTCCTCCAAATGAGGTGCACTCCCAAGCCTCCCCTCAATCTGTCCCCCTTCCAGATTGTTTATGGGTGATCTCCTCCAATCATTCCATTAATAGATGTAGAATTGAAGGAAAAATTTTCCCACCTTCGACTCCTTAAATCCTTAAAAGAAGTTCATCAGCTTCAGTCAGAGCTACATGAGACATTACGAAATAAAATGACTAGTCCAAATGAAAAACCTTTACAACCTTTACCCTATAAGCCGGGAGATTTGGTTTTTATTCACAGGTTTGATTCCAAGACCCTGGAACCTCGTTGGAAGGGACTGGTTCCTGTTGTCCTGTCAACTCCCTTGGCAGTGAAGGTGGCCGGACATTCTGCCTGGATACATCACAACCATCTAAAAGCAGGACCCCCCATGGATGTCAAAAAGGACAAATGGAAGGTTATCAGCCAACCAGGTGACCAAAAACTAAGACTGGAACGGGTTGGAGATGTTTCACCTTAATGATAATATTCTCTGGGACACTGGCATTATTGCCCCCAAGAGGACTAGATCACACAAAAAATGTATGGATTCAATTGGCAAACTCACTTAACTTGTCTGAATTCTGCTTAAATGTTGATGTAAATTTCCATTATGTGCTGGGAAGCTGTCTCATTCCGGTATGCACCTCTTTAGAATTAATACGACCCTATACCCTATTTAAGGACATCCCAGGAAAAAATCTTACTTACATGGATAGTTATAATTGGGGGCATGACACCTGCCATAAACCTAAAAATGCTGTCAAATTATATACACCCAAGGTAATTATGTCAAACAAAACAATGTGGTATGTATGAAAATTGTACAACCAAATGTCTGAGGATAAAACGATCAAAAGGGATGTCCTGCCATATAAAACAAAAAATTATGTGTAACAATTGCCATATCTCCCTGCCCACAGGATGGTTTTATACCTGTGAAGGAATAACCTTTAATTATATTCCAGCAAATTTAACCAAGACCCGTTGCTGTTTGAGTCGTCTAGCTGTAGTGTTGCCAGACAGAACTGATTTGATTGTGCCTAACAAAACTAAACATTGGTCACCTTACACTGCACCAGGATGCGATGATGACGTAGGTCTATTAACAGATGCTAAAGTAATAACCATGATAGCATCTTTTGTTGCCCTGCCTTCTATAGGAGTCCATGCTGAAAAGGCAGTATGAAAATTAGCTTGCAAGGTGGTCAAAGGGTTAAATGCTACCTCATCAGCCTTGGCATTAATTAACCAAGAGTTACAGGAACAGAGACAATCTTAGATAATAGAACAGCAATAGACTATTTGTTGCTCCTCCACCACCAAGGTTGTGAAAGAGTAAAAAATATGTGTTGTTTCAATCTTACCGATAATGATCCAAAGATCAAAGAAAAGGTAAAACAATTAAAAGATCTGGCTAAAAAAATGTATAATGAGGATGGTGGGGACTTGTTCAAATGGTTAACTTCATGGTTGCCCAACCTACAATGGTTAAAACAACTTTTTCTTGTCATCATAGTTGTGTGTACATGCTTATTATTGTCATGTTGTTGTATACAATGGGTACCTACATTTGTGTGTAAGATTACTTAAATTCCAAAATTCCGTGGGGAATGTAGGACTGCATAACCTTTGTTCCTTTTCTCCAGCCCCATTGTGATTAAATGTGAGTTAATGGATAAAGATGCTTGCTAGTTTTGGGACACTAGATAAAAATCTGTAACAGACCTAAAGTCCCAAAGTAAACTACTCAACTCCTTGTTTGCCCAGAACTGATGTTCCGGACACCACAATCTATAGAACAAGCTGCAAATGTCAGCTGATCATCAATACGTGACAGTCGACCACTAACCTTTGTCCCCTTTTCTTTAATTCTATATGTTAACTTCCCCCTCAACCCCCTATAAAAACAGCCTCGGACTCTGAGCCAGTTGCCTCTCTAAGCTATTTTGCTTTGGGAGTGCCATCTGGCCAGACTAATAAAGGTCTGTTTTACTTTCCAACTTGTCCAGTGTGTTCCTTCCTGGGTGTTCTTAGCTGCAGTCAGCTCCTCGGAGCATTTGGTAAGGCCAACGGTCTTACACAGGGATAGCATAGATTTTAGAGCCTAGTATGTTTGAAAATTCTGCCTACTTTGTGCTTTTGCTTATTTCTCTTCTAACAAAAAGTTTAAAAAATTTGGAGATATGTGATTATTTGTAGAAATCTGAGTTGTTTCTCTAAACTTTTTTGGAAGGAGAGAAGACTAAAAAGAAGAAAGAGATTTAGGCATGAGAGAAGGTTTGTACTTTATTTTGTTCAACTTAGTCCTTTTGACACACTCCTGATATCCTCTTAGATTTTCTGTGAACACCAATTTAGTACAGTTTTACAATCATTTCCCCACTATCATTGTCCAGGAGCTGTTTGTTAAAAGGACATTAGGGGCAAACATCATTCTCAAGACAAGCATTGTTCTCCATTGATGGCAGTGAAGATAGGAACGAATGTGGAAGGGAGTAATGGAGATATGGCTATCTGAGGATGGATTTAGCTGCTGCACTTAGGAATGAGAGTTTATAATGAAAATGTAGAGGAGATGATATAGCAGAAGTAAGGGTTTTGGACTGACGTCAACTGGAGAATTAAACACATAGAGGGAGACCATACCTAAATTTCTGTAGATTATAGATAAGCATTAGCTTTATGGACCCAGGCCAACAATTTTCTCTTCTCCCCTAGTTAGGATTTCTTTTTAGCAACATGAATTCTTAAGTTACTCATCTCATGCCACATAGATACACAAAGTATGCTTATATCAATGACATACTTTCGATGAGAAGTGTTTATTTTTTTTAAGAATCAGATGCTATTTTATAAGCATTCATCATTTAAGAGAATTGCCTATGTTATGCTTTCAACAGGGCCCCACTGAGAATTGACAGCCAATATTTATAAGGCAGGCAGAACATTTTTGTTGTATCTGTTACTTATGCTGTTATTGTTTTCAGGCCTATTTGCTCTAAGGAAAGGAGAACATCCATATGATTGGGTTACAATAAAACAGCGGTAAATAAGCAGGAAGCAAACTCCTCATCACACTGGACTTGTCCTCCATGGTTCCCTTAGGGCACATTGCCTCTTCCATTAAGCTGAGGCAAGAAATAAATCAGTGGATCTATAGTGAAACTAGTCAAACATCTACATCAATGTAAATAAAGTAGAGTGAATGTAAATAAAGTACAGGGTAAGGTGAGAGTAACAATTATTCACATTTAAAAAAAAAATCTTAAAAGTTTACCATGTGTCTTAGTTCATTTGCACTGCTATAGAAAAATACCATAAACTGAGTAGATTATAAACAATAAATATTTATTTCTCATAGTTCTGGAGTCTTAGAAGTCCAAGGTCAGGAAACAGCATAGTCAGGTTCTGGTGAAGGTCCTCTTCTTGGTGGCTGACTGCCAGCTTCTCCTGGTGTTCTCACATGGTTGAGGGGCAAATGAGATCCCTCAAGCTTCTTTTATAAGGACACTAATACATTCATGTGTGTTCTGGCTCATGTTCTCATCATCTCTCAAAGTCCTGTGTGGTTCTTTTTTTAAGAGTAGGAAAAATTTGTTGAGAGAAGAAAAGCTTCTGTCTAAAAGACACAGAAGAGGGACCAGAAAGTGGGTTGGCTGCCCACCCCACTTTTCAAAGATGTTTTATACAGGGCCAGGACTTAGCTCAGTGGTTCTACTGGCTGACTCCCAAGCGCAAAGACCTGCATACCAAAGAAAAAAAAAGATCTTTTATACAGCAAAGCCATATAGGGAGGCGGGTACAAAGTGGGACAAAACTATAAGACCCAATGGAAATTTGCAAGGTGGGCAAGAGGTGGGACAAAACCTTGACCAACCAATAAGATTACAAGTACAGTCACTCAGGTAATATTGATTAAATGGGAATCAAATGGGAAGACAAGTCACATACAAGGAATTTCCCAGTTAGAATATCAATCACTGCTACCTGTCTCTAGGGGAAGTAGTACTTCTTTTCCTTTTTATAATGCTAACCAGTAAATGTGCCTCAATTGTTCTCCATGTTGGTTCCTGGCTGTGTTGGCTCATGGAGGGCTGGTGCCTTAAGGGAGGCCCTGTCTACCTGCCAACAAGATATCTAATTAACTTACCTATCTATAATATTCCCCCCTCTGAAGAAGTACCCCTAACTGCTGTGAGGGGGCAAAGGGCGAAGACCATTCTGGCTACTTCCAGCTGAAGAGGGTCGTAGTTGTGATCCACAGTTAGAGTTACTAAAGGTCCTAGATAGGCACCAGGCATTGTCATCTTGGTAGCCATATAGCTTTGAGTCTGGAGGAGAAAAAGGCAAAGAAACAGTTAATACATGGGCCAAATTATAAGGTCAGCAGAATTGCTATGAATATAGACAACAAGGGTCTCCACAGGGAGGAACTAGTAACAGCCTCCCACAAAGAAGTTAAGGAGAAGGTCCAGGGGACTTCAGAATCCAATGTAGAAGTCATATTATATAGTTTAGCAGTTATGAGCTGTTTACAATGTCGATCTGGTGAATCCCAGTAAAAGAAGTCTAGTGCATTTGTCATTGGTTCCATTTGTATAACTGCTTGGAGTTTGGCAGCCTCTAGGCAAGAATAAACAAAACTTTTAAGAAATTAGAGCATAATCTAAGCATGAGCACATTAGAATGAAAGGGCAGATTGGGGAGAAAGTCACACTTAGAAATTGAAACAGTGATTGTAACCTGCTGACTCTTAGATTCTTTTATTGACAAGAGGTTATCTATAAATCTGATACTTTGTCATAAGTCTCTCTAGTTTCAGCTGTAAGAAGATAAGAGACAAATTGAAGAACAAATTTCATTAAGAAATATAAAAACTCTCACTGAGCTCTTGTAGATTTTACCATAGTTTCTTTTCTAATGATCCATAATCATGGTCAGCTACTGGTAGAGCTGGAAACTGCCAGAAGTTGTCAGTGACTGGAGCCCCTTTTTACATCTAGCTTTATTACTATGGCATTATTTTATACCTCTTTTGGTTATTATTTTCTGCTGGGTGTTTCAGACCAAGTTAAAGTGAGACCTGTCAATCAGTATGAACCTCTTGCTATCTATCAAGGTCGGTTAAGTCTCCTTAGGCATTACTTTGGAACCATGCATAGAGCCTCTCATCTCCTCCATCAGTGTCAGCCATCAGGATGGGTCACAGCCTTGCTTGACCATGTTGCTTTCACTGAAAGTGTGCGAGACTTTTCCCTTTTCATGGCCCTCATTTGGCACATGGTACATTTGTCTTCTGGTGCCTAGCAATCTCTGTTCAGGTGGTTGAGTGACTTACCAAAGATGTAGGGTCCTGTAGGAAAAGTTTCTTTGTGTCCTGGACCTTTGTTGACCTTGAGGAGCCAGGGCCAAAATATTGGCTGTGCTCTTAGTCCAGTTACCTTTTTAGTTTTCATCTCCAAACTTTAGTTGTTGAACACCCGGAAGACCAGTGACATAAGTATTTTAGTAGGAGCAGTGAGCTTAACTATTATAATAATTAAGACATCAAGCACTTTTGAAGTATAAAGCATAGTTAGAGGGCTGTTATTTTTTTACCAACCATGGTTGTTTGAATAGTTGAATCCCTATAGAATGTTAACAGACAACAGTTATATATTATAGAGAAACTTAAGAGGAAGAGCCACACATAGTATTTTAGCATGACAATCATAATGACATTGTTTTTTTAACACTTATGTTTCTATCTTAGTATGGAATAGTCTTTCAGTCAAACACCTTCATCTGATCACAAGACATGAAAGCTCTTATTTGTTATCGTTTAGTAGGATGCCATCTAAAGAGAACATATATATTGGCCTATAAATGTATCTTAGGAGTTCATAACGTCTAGCCTCTAATTTTAGTGTGACATTGTTTCAACTGTTTGGATACTAAGCATCCCTAAGTGTGGTGACATATATAACATATATCACATAAGTTTTTAAGATAAGTATTACTTGACTGGTTTTCTCATGCTGGCTTGACATGTATCACAAGTAGCTGGAGTGTAGAAGAAAGGCAAATACCTGAGTCAAAAAGATCATTATCATAAACAATATCTTAGAAGACCTGTACACCCAGAAGGCATGAATGATATTTAGTACACCATGAAATAACAATGAATGTCAGTTACATGAAACCCCTTGTCATTTAATTTTGTTTTGTACCAAGAACATTTAAATAAACCTTATTGTTTTGTCACAGAAAACTTAGCCTATGACCAATGTATACCTATCACAATGATATGTTTAGTGATGTATTTCCCACAAGGCTATGGAAATTATTGGGGTCCCCTTTGTGAACAAAGGCTGGAATAAATTTTTTCCAGGCAGCGCTCCTTTATTTACCAAGGGGAGTCCTGTCCCATAGTTTTCCTCAGCCCAAGAGTCTTTAATTATCTTAACAAATTTTTAGATGGCCTGTGAGAGCCAGATCATAACAATTAACACATTATTTTGACTGATGAAAGATTTCCAAGTTATACATAGATAACAATATGTACTGTATTTGTAAAACCAGTTGACATTATTTGGATCATCTGGCAACCTGGGGGAATCATGTCTTTAATTACATTTATCTATAAGCCAACTTGAGTTACAGGCAAACATCTTAAAAAATCCAAAATACCAAAAGAAAAAAGCTCAAACATAACAGCTACACATGTTGTAACAAATTGAACAGACAGAAAGACACACACATAAGACAACTTGTTTGTAAGCCAGAGTGCACTCAGATGTATTTGGCCAAATTGAATTATAATAACTTATAATTTTTAGGTTTATAACTATAAATAAGACTAGTCAGAACTTTATAGATCAATTAACAGAGATCTCTCGTAATAAGAATCAAAAAGAATAAAAGTCTTCTACATCTGTGAAAGCAAAGACCATTTTAAGATGGGCCCTAAGCTGATGGTTTATCTGACTGGGATACTCAACTATACAGGCTTCTCATTGTTGCTTTGATAACCATAGTTGTTCCATAGCCACATGTAATTGTTCCCTCTAAAGGGATAGATCATTAAAGGTAATTTTAATTATCTCCAGTGGGGTCTGCTCAGGCCAGGTTTACATGTAGAAGAGACTAGGTGACATGCTTTGGAGCTAGATATGAATTTCAAACAGTGAGGGAAGAAGGCCTGCCAAGGCTCCAACCTGCTGTGCTGCAGATGTCTACCTATGACAGTTTTTCCCATTTTGAAAAGAAACAAAGGGGAAGGAGGTATCTCTGTCTATTTATCTTGTTCTGTGCCCAATCTAAGGTGCCCCTTAGACTTTATCTCATCCAGTGCCAGTGGCGGCAGACTAGAGGTGCAAGGATGTGGCCAGAGCCAGGTTAGCTGTTCTTACCATTCTGTAATTTTGCCTGAGGGCTGAAAGACAGATAAATCTGAACTAAAACTTTTACCTTTATCTTTTGAGAGTTTCAGGATTAAACCTAGACCAGTTTTCTGTATGGCTCAGAGATAAATGAAGGTCAGCATTACTCTGAAAGGATTCCAGGGAGGGGAAACTCACCATTCTGGAAGCTTTGTCTTGAAACCCAGCAGCCACAGAAAAGGGAAGTTCCTTGAATCAAACTGCATTATTTCTCAGGGGCAGGGCAGTGGAGAAAGAACAAAAGAGGGCCATTAAGTATGGCACAAGATCTAAATCTTAACCATCTCAGGTGTAGAAGGACAGTTAAGATCAGGAGGTTTTCCAGGGTGGATCTGCAATCCTTAGCAAAACATGTCTCCAGAGACAAAAGCTATGATTGACTCCCACTGTGTTGCCAAGCAGAAAAATCAAACCAATAAGCAAAGAACCCAAATGGCTGCTTTTTGCCTCTTGAAAGAGACTAAAAGTGTTCTAACTATATTGTTTAGGGCTTACCCTTTTAATGAATTACTCTGAATCTTTAATATCTAATTTATGATGGAAATACCCTACAGGCTGTTGAGCAGCTCCCTTTTGTTGTAGAAACACTCCCAAAGCCATGTCTCACCTTTTATTAACATACAAACTGAAACAGTGTCCTGTAGTTAGGCACTTAGAATTGCTTGTTTGAACTTCTAGAGGGCAGTCTAGGAATGAGGTCCCCAGGTGTCCATCTCTTGGGTTTTTCTATAAGCTAATAGAGGGGTCATGCAAGCTCACTATATCCTGCTATCTGAAGGCCACAAAAGCCTGTAATTTCCAGGAATCTTCTTAGCTGTTTTAGAGTGTTGGGATGTGGAAAGGAAAGAATTTATTTAATTCTTTCTTCCCCCAGTCTTTGGGTTCCTTTAGATATAATAAGGCCTAAATATTTTACCTCAAGGCTGCAAAGTTGTGCCTTAGATCTAGAAATATTATAACCCCTGTCTGTTAGAAAATTCAGCAGAGCAGATGTCTTGGCTAGAAAGCTCTTCTGAGGGTCACATAACAGCATACCATCTCCATATTGCAAGACTGTCTTGGAAAAACTATAGTATTTTCTTTTATCAAATCAGGATCTAGGGATGTCCTAATCTTTTTTCCTGATAAGTAGTTGACAATTTAAATTAACTGAAGGGCTTAGTTCTCATGTTTCTTAGCCCTTCAAGAATACATACCAGAAAATGTCTTCTATTTAATCTCCTATCTGATTGGTAGGCCAGTGGGGTCTTGTATAAGAACTGGTTGTGTTCCAGTAGGAACCAGTTATTCCTCTGGCTGCCTGTCTTTTGAGCTTTCAAAATTAAGATAATATTTATCTCTACATGTAGTAGCAGCTTGTAAAACTATTTGTCTCTCATTAAAAATCAATGTTTGATTTAAGAGCAACATTACATCTTTCTAATCTAGTCCATAGGTCTGAGTAAGTCCTCTAAAGACCTCAGTGTACATATCAGGATCATCTGAAAACTTTCTTAGGTCTCATTTAATCTGTCTTAAATCACTGAGAGAAAAACACATGAACATAGGTAGTCCCATATTTGCCATTTACTTCCTACAAGGGATGTTGTTTTTGAGGGACCTGAACAACTTAGTTAAGGATGGATATTGCCTCATAGAGATTAATTATGGCTGGCCTAGAAACTCCATGCTCAGCACCTGGTGGTTAGGGCAAAGAGTAGCCTCGGGCTTGGAGGTACTGATGTCTTAAGGGTGAGGTGTCTCTCATTTTTTTATGGCCCACATTTACACTTGAACACAAGCAAGAATTACTTCTTAATATAAAGAAAATCTCAACATAAGATGATTTGACCATTTTTCTCTCTTACAGTATAATTCTAATTGTGAGATAGCATTGTACTACTTTCCTCTGTGTACTTGGCTTTATGAGATAGGAACATCACTCAAAGGTTTAGAGAAATATAAATTGTTCCTTAATACATTCCAAAGGAGAAAGAGGTTCAGATATGGAGTTCTTAACCTGAAACAAAAGAAATATGGGATCTCATAAGTCTCTGCTCGATTCCTGTGCCCCCTAGGGCATCCCCAGGGCATCCCCCAAGGTTTATACCACTCCAGGGTAGGGAGCTTCCATCTGGAGAAAGAACCAGCGTGTACCAGACTGGACTATCTACCCTTTACCAGTGTGCAACCTTATCTTCCTGTTAACTCATATCCTTATTCCAGTAGGTACTCTCAAAACACATGTTACAATTGACTTCAGCCATAATAATCATGTTTAGAGAAGGAAGTATTGTTAGCAAACCAAGAGGTTTAAACCACTGCTTTCTAGTTTCTTGAGAGAGAAGAAAATAGGTCAACAGTTGAATTAGGGCACTTTTCCTGCAAAAGAAATCACCTCCAGAGATTGTTCAGAGATTCTGCCCTGGGCCCTAAGGAGAGAAAGCTCTGAGAAATTTCTGTTGTCTATCCAGTCATTTAGGCAACTTTTATTAGCAACACAAGACTAGTCCTTTAAGGTCCATTTAAAATTCACTAAGTATTTGAAACTCATAGGTCCTCCTAGCAGCTACAATCTACATAGTAAAGGCAATCTTATTGACTTCCTATACATGCCTGAACAAAGAGAAAGGCTGGCTAAGATAGTCCCATATTCTAGTTAAGGAGTAAATACACAGATGCAAGTTACTGATTCCTATTTTCCCTAGTGCAAGACAAAACAGTTGTTGCCAGTTGCCTTAGCCTGACTTTCTGGAAGGAGGAGTGGTCTGATTACAAGGGATTTTCAAATGAACTCTTAACAAGTTGGAAAAAAGTTTAAGTACAGTTTTTAACTCACTAGCAGAGAGAAAATGCCCAAATAAAGCTCAAGCTGGTTAAACATTCCAAAAAATTACCATACAGCATTTTTTAAGTCCACAGTCAATGTTCCAAAGTCCATAACCTATCAGAAAAGGCATTTTTCTCCCTTACACACATAAATGATGAAGACCATACCTAGGTGGGAGAAAAGGTTCAGGTATATTTACTCTATCAAAGATTTGTTTTGTACTTTTGTACATTTGTCTAGAGTTCTTACTAGTAGAGAAAGCAGTCCAAACCTGTAGCTCAACTCTTAATGGAGGTTTAAGAAAGGGCTCTGATGGCATCGTTTCAGATCACTCTGAGACAGAGGATATCTGATGATCACTGACAGAATTCCCCTTTCACCTCATTGAGAAGTCCAGATAGGGACAAGATGTGGAGATTTTCTGCTGATTAGCTGGATGGGCTGTCGGGAGCTAGATTCTTCTGAGGGACATTTGGGTATCTACCAGAGAGTAGCCCTGGCCTTGACCCCTCAGTTGTTGCCTCAGTTTCCACTAGTTTCATGCAATCAGAGATCTGTCTATGAAAGGAACCCAATTGCCTATCTGGTCAACATTCCACCTGCCATTGGTGTCAATGGGAATGGGGATGATTCATCGGAGGGCAACTGGAGAAACCTGTCCTCTGCTTTGAGAGCAGCAGCTGTCCTAAAGGCAATTACTAGCTGGCAGAGTAACCACTGTTTGGAATTCTATAAGGGACAGATAAAAGCCTGAACTGTCTTTGTCTGAGACAATTTCATAAGAGACTGATTTAACAACATTTTTAAGCAACTAAGTCCAAATCCAACACAAACAAAACAAGAATAAAACATAATTTCAACCAAAGACAATGCATAAGAAAAACAAGAAATTTGCAAACATTTAAAACACACAACTTAAAATTAAGACACTTTTGAAACAAAAGCCAAAACAAAGGCCAGAATTTATGAAACAAAAACCAAAATCTATGAAACAAATGTTGAGAGCCTATGAAACAAAAGTTACAATCTATGAAGCAAAGAGACCAAAGTTAGAACCTATTGAACAAAAGCAAACTCTTACCTCTGACCAGTAAGGTCAGTGGAAGACCTCCAAAATGATATAGGGGGAAGAGATGTAACTCCCAAACCTACTAGCTATCCAAAATGCAAGTTTGTGTTCTCTAAAATCGAAGAATGAATTCTAGGAACAACAGAGATTAAGAGTAGGAAAAATTTATTGAGAGAAAGAAAGCTTCTGCCCAAGAGACACAGAAGGGGGACTGGAAAGTGGTTTGCCCTGAAGGCCTGTATCTTAATACTATCATATGAATTGAGAGTTGGGGAGGCGCAAATATCCAGACCATAGCAGTGAGTTAGTGTTATTTGCACAAACTGTTTTATTACTTTTCTCTAGATTCTCTGGTCCTGGCTGTCTTTTCTCTTTATAACACCATTTGATATATCATGGTGTAATTTTCATTTTTCTTTTTTCTTTTGGACTTTTATATCTATATTAGTCAGGTTTTCATCACTGAGACAAAGATACTTGACATCTCCAAATTAAAGGAGGAAAGGCTAATTTTTGGCTTCTGGTTTCAGAGTCCATGACTGGCTGACTCCAAAGGCAGGAGCATCATTGTGCAAAGAGTGGTGTTAGGGAGCAAGCTCTTCCCTTTATTGAAACCAGGAAGCCAAGCTCAGGGAAGAGCACCAGAGAGAAAGGAACCAGGAACCAGATAGACTCCTCAAGGTCATGCCTCATGACCTTCACAGACAGACCCAGAAGTGTGCTTTATTAATCCTCTAGATGCTTTCTTAATCCAATCAAATTGACAATCAAGATCAACATGTATGTTAATACAAGATTAATCACAGTGTGTTTTATATAAGTACCACGTGCTGATTGTGCCCCTGGAGATCCTCACAGTGTGTTTTATAAGTTGCTAAATAGCAAATCTTTGAGGGTGCTCACACTAACGTACCAATGGTAAAGGACTTTTGACTGGGCTATTGAAGTCCTTATGCATCATAACAGACACAATCAAACTGATATAGAATGCCAAGTAATCAAAACATGGAATCCAAATAAGTAAAACTAATCCAAACAAGAGAAATATTATAACTCCCAATCTGCAAGATATCTGAAACACAAGTTTGTGTTCTCTAAAATCAAAGAATAAATTCTAGGAAGGACAAAGGCTAAGAGTAGGAAAAATTTATTGAGAGAAATTGTCTAAGAGAGACAGAAGGGGGACCAGAAAGTAGGTTGCCCACCCACTCTGTTTTTCAAAAGTGATTTATAAGGCAAAGCTCTGAGATGAGGTGGGTACAAAGTGGGGCAAAACTAGAGAGACCCAATGGAAAATTACAAGGTGGGCATGAGGTGGGACAAAACCATGATCAACTAATAAAATTACAAGTACAGTCACCCAGTAATCTTGATTAAATGGGGGATCAAATGGGAAAACAAGTCATGCATAAGGAATTTCTGAAAAGGAAATGGGCTAGGGAGATTGATGTCTATTTAGAATATCAATCACTGCTATTCATCTCTAGGGGAGGTATTAACTCTTTCCTTTTTATAATGCTAACCAGTGAATGTGCCTCAATTGTTTTTCTATGCTGAGCCCAGCTTTGTCTAACTACCTTAAAATAATTTCTAACTAACTCAGCTATCGGCAAAAAACCCACTACCTTATGATTCCATTTACATGTAAAATATAAAATTATTAAAAAATTACAAAAAATTAGAGAATGTCTGGGATTTGGACCCATGAAAAAGCTCTTAGATTTGACACTAAATTCATGATTCTTCATAGGAAATAGATGGTAAATTAAACTTCCTCAAAATTATGAACTTTTGTTCTGAGAAAGACTCAAGAGCATGAAAATCCAAGCTAAAGACTAGGAAAAAATATTTGCAAACCACAAATCTTATAAAGAACTTGAATCTACTATAACTAGAGCACATAAAAAACCTTTAAAACTTGAAAGCATTTCACGTAAGGAATAGGCAAAAGATATGAAGAGGCATTTCCCCAAAGGAGATATGTTGTTGAAACATAAACCCATAAAAATATATGCGACATTACTAGCTAGTAGGGAAATGTAAATGTAAACCACAAGCAGATATTCCTATATACCCCTTGAAACTTCTCAAGCCAGGTATAATGTCACACAACTATAATCCCAGCACTCTAGGAGATTGAGACAGAATAATTGCAATTGTGAGCTCAGCTTGGATAACTTACTTATCTAATGAGACCCTGTCACAAAATCAAAAATTTAAAAAATGACCTGAGAGTATCTCAGTGTGAAGGCTCTAGGTTCAACCCCCAGCACTACCAACACCACCACCACCACACACACACACACACACACACACACACACACAAGTCTCAAGTAAAAATTTTAATAGTATTAAATCCTGGTACGGATTCAGAAAATGAGATCATTCCTATTTACAGATAAGATTATTATAATTTTTTAAAAAATGTTATTTTATTGGTACATTTTAGGTATACAATATAATGACATTCATCATTGGAAATTGGCACCTTTACATAATCTCTCCTGGTTCTTATTTTTTCCCCCTTCCCCTACCCTCCTTTCAACCCCTCCATCCCTCCCTATTTACAAAGACTTTGCTTCCATTTTTTCATTTTCCCTTATTAATTCCATTCCCTTCTTTCCCCTACCTTTCCCACTTCCCCTTCCCCTTTGTCCCTTTTCTTCCTATTTCACATTATCTATTATAACTTTCAGCCCTTATTTACACTTTCAGTTTCTCACACTACAGAAACTATTTAGCATTTACACGTGTTTCTGTTTATTTCACTTAAGAGTATGGCCTCAATGTACATGCCTTTAGCTGCAAATGTCCTAATTTCTCATTTTTTATGGCTGAGTAGTACTCAATTTTATTAAAAACCACATTTTCTTTAACCAGTCTCCAGTTGATGGGCAATTGGGCTGCTTCCAAGTTTTAGCTATTACCTACTGTGTCTCTATGTTCTCAAGCTAATATGCTTTTTTTTTTTGTACCAGAGATCGAACTCGTGTCCTTGAGCTTGCGCAGCAGGTGGCAAAACCACTGAGCTAAATCCCCAGCCCAACTGTGCCTCTATGAAGAGGGGTGCACATATATCGCTGTGGTGTGATTCTTTTAATTCTTTGGGGAATATACCCAGCAGGGGAATACCTGGGTCAAATGGGACTTCTAGTCCTAGTTCTTTGAGGTATCTCCATATTGATTTCCGCAGTGGTTGCACCAGTCTACACTCCCACCAGCAGTGGAGCAGGGTTCCTCTTTCCCCACAGCCCCACCAGCATTTGTTATTGGTTGATTTCATGATAGCAGCCATTCTTTCTGGAGTGAGGTTGAATCTCAGCATTGTTTTCATTTGCATCTTTTGAATGACCAGTGATGTTGAACATTTTTTCATATATTTATTTGCTATTTCTAATTCTTTGTTTGAGAAATGTCTGTTCATTTCAGATGCCCATTTATGGATTGGGTCTTTAAATTTGGGAGGTCTGATTTTTTTAAGTTCTTTATAGATTCGAGATAGTAGACCTTTGTCTGAGGAAGAGCAGGTGAAGATTCTTTCCCACATTGTGGGTTGTCTCTTCACACTGCTGGTGGTTTCTCTTGCTGTGCAGAAGCTTTTTAATAAGAAGGGATCCCACTTGTTGATTGTTTGTGCTAGTTCATGGGCAACTGAGGTTTTGTTCATAAAATCTTTTCCTACACCTATGTCTTCAAGAGTTCTACCTAACGTTTGTTCCAAGCGAGTCAGCATTTCTATTTTAATATTTAGATCCTTAATCCATTTTGATTTCAGTTCAGAGCATGGTGAGAGATATAGGTCTAGTTTTAATCTTTGACAAGTTGAAACCCAGTTTTTCCAGCACCATTTATTAGAGAGGCTATCTTTCCTCCATTGAGGGTGTTTGGCTCTTTTGTGAAAGATGAGGTTGCTGAGTGTGTCTGGAGTTGTTTCTATTCCACTGGTCCTCAGGTCTGTTTCTTTGCCAGTAACATGCTTTTTTTTTTTTTTTTTTTTTTTTTTTTTTTTTTAATCACAGTAGCTTTGTAGTATAGTTTCCCCTGTCATGTCTCTGTTGCCTAGTATTGCTTTTGCTATTCTGGGTCTCTTCTTGTTCCAAATGAATTTTTAGATTGTTTTCTCAAGGCCCGTGAAGTATGCTGCTGGGAATTCATTTGGGATTGCATTGAATCTGTATAGCAGTTTTGGAAGTGTGGCCATTTTCACTAAATTGATCCTTCCTACCCTGGACCAGAGGATGTCTTTCCATTTTCTCATATCATCTTCAATCTCTCTTTTCAGAATGTTACAGTTTTCAAAAGAGGTCTTTGATTTCTTTAGTTAGGTTGATTCCTAGGTATTTCAGCTTTTTGGATGTTATTTTGAAAGGAATTATTTGCCCTATTTCTGTTTCAGTGAGTCTGTTGTTTGTGTAGAGGAAAGGTATTGATTTTTGTGTGTTGACCTTATATCCAGCTACTCTACTAAATTTGGTTATTAAGTCTAGAAGACTTTTGGTGGCATTCTGGGGGTCTTCTATATAGAGTATCATGTCATCTGCAAATAATGACAATTTGACTTCTTCATTTCCTATCTTTATTTCCTATCTTTTATTTCTTTCTCTTGTCTAATTGCCATGGCTAATGTTTCCAAAACTATATTGAACAAGAGTGGTGATAGTGGACATCTTTGTCTTGTTCCTGATTTTAGTGTGAAGGATTTTAGTTTTTGACCATTTAGTATGATATTGGCTGTTGGTTTTTCATAGATGGCTTTATCATATTGAGGTAGAGACCATCTATTCCAATTCTTTGTAGGGTTTTTATCATAAATGCATGTTGAATTTTGTCAATTGCTTTTTCTGCATCTATGGAGATAATCATATGATTTTTCTCCTTGGCTCTACAGACATAGTGTATTACATTGATTGATTTGCATATATTGAACCATCCCTGTATCCCTGGGATGAATCCCACTTGGTCAGGGTGTATGATCTTCTTGATGATCCTCTGCATTCTATTTGCCAGTATCTTATTAAAGATTTTTGCATCTATGTTCATTAGTGAGATTGGCCTATAGTTCTTTTTTTCAGTCGGGACTTTCTTTACTTTGGAGATCAAGGTGATGCTTGCTTCCAGGAATGAATTTGGGAGTATTGCTTCCCTTTCAATTTTATTGGGGAGTTTAAATAATAGTGGTGGTAGTTTCTCTCTAAATGTCTTGTAGAATTTGGCAGTGAAGCCATCTAGGCCCGGGCTTTTCTTAGTTGATAAGTTTTAATTACATTTTGAATTTCATTTATTGATATTGGGTCTTTACAATTTTTAGGTCTTCTTGGTTCAACTTCGGTAATTCACACATATCTAGGAATCTGTCCATTTCTTCTATGTTTTCAGTCTCATTGGCATATAGTTTCTCGAAGTAGGGTTTGATGATCTTCTAGATTTCTGCGAGTCCACTGTAATTTCATTCTTTTCAATCCTAATTGCATGGATTTGGGCCTTTTATTTCCTTTTTTGATAAGTTTAGCTAAGTGTTTGTCAATTTTGTTGATTCTTTTGAAGAACCAACTCTTGGCTTCATTGATTTTTTGTATTGTTCTCTTAGTCTCCATTGCATTGATTTCTGCTCTGATCTTTATAATTTCTTCCCTTGTATGAGATTTGGGTTTGTCCTGCTCTTCTTTTTCTAGAAGCTTGAGGTTCAGCATCAGGTTTTTAATTGGGCTTGTTCTGTTTTTCTAATATGTGTATTCTCTGCTATGAATTTCCCTCGTAAGACTGCTTTCCTTGTGTCCCATATATTCCAATATGTTGAATTGTCATTGTCACTTAATTGAAGGAACTCTCTGATTTCTTCTTTAATTTCCTCTGTGATCCATTAGTTATTCAGAAGTGTGTTGTTCAATATCCATTTGTTTATGAAATTTTTGTGGGTTTTTTTGCTGTTGATCTCCAATTTCATCATACTATGGCCTGATAATATACAGGGGATATCCTCAATTCCTTTGCACTTATTTAAACATGTTCTATGTGTAAGTATGTGTTCTATTTTGGAGAATGACCCATGTGAAGCTTAAAAGAATGTGTATTCTGATTTTGTGGGGTGGAACACTTTGTAAACATCTGTTAAGTTCATTTGTTCAAGAATTTAATTGAGTTCTAGTGTTTCATTATTTTTCTTCTACTTGATCTGTTTGTGAAAGGGGGGTATTGAGGTTCCCCACTACTATTGTCTTAGTGGATGTATGCCATTTCATGTCCATTTGTATTTGTTTTACATAGTTGGGCATACTAGCATTTGATGAATAGATATTTATGATTGTCATTTCTTCCTGTTGGAGTGTTCCCTTTACAAGGATGTAGTATCCTTATTTGTCTCTCTTAATCAGTGCTGGTTTAAAATCCACTTAATCTTCAAAGAGGATAGCTACTTCTGCTTTTTTTTATGGGTTCCTGTCACTTGGAGTATTGTTTTCCACCCTTTAACTTTTAATCTATGAGTTTCTTTTGGAATTAAATGTGTTTCTCATATGCATCATATTGTTGGACTGTGCTTCTTGACTCATTCTGCCAGTTTATTTCTTTTGATTGGTGAATTGAGACCATTAACATTGATCATTATAACTGATGTGTATTGTCATGACTTTTTCTTTTTGTTGGATTCTCCCCCTTTTCATTTAATTTCTTGTCTTACCCAATGGATTCATTCTACTGTGCTTCCTGGGGTTATGATCTTCATTTTCTGTTCCTAGGATATTATCTAAAATTTTTTGGCATGTTGGTTTAGTATTCATGAAATTCCTAAGGTGCTCTTTGTCATGAAAGTATCTTATTTCTCCATCAGTTTTGAAAGATAGTTTTGCAGGGTGCATCAATCTGGGTTGGAGGCTGTTTTTCTTTTGGGCTTGAATTACATAACTCCAAGCTCTTCTTGCCTTGAGGCTTTGCATTGAGAAGTCTGCTGTGATTCTGATGGGCTTTCCTTTGTATGTGACTTGTTTCTTTTATCTAATTGCTTGTAGAACTTTGTTCTTCTGTTGGGTTTCTGGAATCTTAACAATTAAATGCCTATGTGTAGATTTTTTTTGATCAAGGTTATTTGGAGTCCTATATGCCTCACTTATCTGTATGTCAAGTTCTTTTCCCCTGCTTAGGAAGTTTTCTGTCATTACTTCTGTGAACAGTTTTTTTTTTTTTTATGTCATCTGGACTCTCTCCTGTTTCTTCTTTGACTCCAGTGAGTCTTATGTTATTCTTCTTTGCATTGTTTAGCAGCTGCTGGATTGATTTCTCATGGTCCCTTACAATTTTGAAGCAATTTTTCTTTTCCTGGTCACTAATTGCACTCTTATCTTCTATATCTTCAATACTGTTCTCACGTTGGCTCATTGTGCTGTGTAGACTTTCAATGGAGTTTTTAATTTCATGGAAATCTGTCTGTATCTGTTTTATGGATTCCATTTGTTTCCTATGTTGGGATTCCATCATGTTCCTCAGCTCCTCTACTTTTTTTTAATCTGTGTCCTCTGTAGATTTATCAATCATGTCTTGCACTATGGGCCCAATCTCTGCTGTTATCTGAGAAAGTGTTTCTGATTTCATTTTTTCCAGATCCTCTTTTGTTGCCTGTTCAGGGAGTCCAGGTGGTTGAGTATCAGAGTGTTTCATTTCCTTTCCCTTTGCAGTTGCTCTAGGTGATCTGGAAGTCTTGTTTTGAGACTTGTTTATGTGTCTTCTCATTTTGATTGGGGGATGGTGCTGTTGACGTCCAGGTGGCTCACCTCCTCTGCACTGGCAGCGGTGGAATGGTGGCCCAGAAGTACCTACCTCTGGGCTGGGAGCAGTGGAAAGGCAGCCCAGAAGCCTCTTCCTCTGGGCTGGGAGTAGTGGAATGACAGCCTGGGAGCCCCTTCCTCTGGGTTGCAAGTGGTGGAATGGCATCCTGGGAGTCCCTTCCTCTGGGCTGGGAGTGGTGGAATGGTGGCCCAGAAGCCCCAGATTATTTTAAAATTTGTATGATAAGGTAAAAGCTAGTAGCTATAACAATTTTGAAAGAATATAGTGGGGTGAATCAGTACAAATTTAAGATATATAACTATAATAATCACATATAAAATCAAATATAATAAGAGATCATTGCATAAATATGGTAAGTGTAATAATCACAACCACTCTAGAAAATAGTTTATTAGTTTCTTTAAAAGCTAAAATTACTGTGCTTTAAAATTTAGCAGCTGCACTAGTAGACATTTATTGCTGAAATATATAAACAGATTCATATATAACCTGTTCATAATAAGTAACATGTATAATAGCTATTCATAAGAGCAAAAAACTGAAAACAACCCAGATCTCCTTCAAAGGTTGAATGGTTAGGCAAACCATGGTATATCCACCCCATGGCATACTACTCAGTGAGCAAAAAGAACATGCTGTTGGTACATGGTACAATCTGCATAAACCTCCAAGGAATTATGCAGAGTGAAAAAAGCTAGTCCCAAAAGGCCACAGGCCTTATGATTACTTTTATATAATATTCTTGAAGTGATAAAATTATAAAAATAGCGAGCAAGTTAGTGGTTACCAGAGATTACAGACAAAGTGGAGTAGAAATCAAATGGAGGTGGGAATAGAAAGGCAACATGAAGAATCCTTGAAATGATTGAAGTGTTTGTATATTGATCATATTAATATCAATATGCTGTTTGTGATATTGTGTTGTAGTTTATCTAAATATAATCTTTTGGAAAACTTGGGAAAGGGTATATGAGATTTCTGTAAATTATTGTTTACAACTGTATGTGACTCTAGTTATCTCAAATAATTGTGGAAATAAAAACTAGATCTCAAAAGATCTTAAATTCACTCAACTCCACACACACAACTACTTTTTCTTCACCATGTTTGAATTTGATAAATTGGAATGTTAAATACCTAACAAATGATTCAAAGAATTTAATTTTGCTTTTTAGACTGAGAATCAATCATTGCTTATAGTCTACCTGTAATGTGTAATACTTCAAAGTAGTACTTGAGATGTAAAAAGTGTTCTATCTTTGAACATTCATGACATTTAGATATCATTCTCTTTCTTTGATTTATGTTATTTTTCCATATGCAAGCTGAATGAAATTCTGCATCTTTCCTGCAAGTATTACTCACATTAAATTGATATGTTGTTCTTAAAAAATAAACAATTCATTTACTTTCCTGCCAGTGAAAAGGCAATGGATACTCTTGGTTCTGACAAAAATGGGGCAGACATCAAACATTTCCAATGTCAGGCAATTTGGTTTCATTAGGAAATAACTGCATGATTTGGAGAGTTTTCCCTCACATGTTTCACAAGACATGGAAAGCTTTACTCCCAAATTTTCTTTCCAACTTCTGCTCCTGAGATTTTCTTAATTCATCCTTTCTCTCAATCACTATTTCTTTTTTGTGCTTTTACATGTATAACTTTTGGGTCCTTTCTGCCTTGCTATGTTCTCTCTCTCTTTCTTTCTTTCTTTCTTTCTTTCTTTCTTTCTTTCTTTCTTTCTTTCTTTTTTTTTGGTACGGCAGTGAGGGGTAGGGATCAAACTTGTGTCCTTGTGTTTGTGAGGCAGGCGGTGGAACCACTGAGCTAAATCCCCAGCCCCTTGCTGTGTTCTTTCTCAAAATCATACAAATAGAAAAGATTTGTTGGACACCCCATAAAACCAACTCAGAATATCCCTTAGAACATTCTAAGTCACAGATATGATGTCAGAAATGCTTGTGATTTCCAACTAACTGTAACAGAAGTTTTTACTGCATATGTCCAAGAATAAGAGATTCATTTTCTCCATACAGTTTTTATCAGTAGGGTAAATATCAAAGTAGGTACCAAAGGATATCTGAGGAAAAATATATATAAATGCCAAAACACATTTTAGTTTTTATTGTTAGACTGATACCCTGAAAAATATTACTTCTGTTTTGAATATATCTCTTAGGGCCACTTTTGGTTTTTCATGTGATTTAAACATGGGAGGGGAGTTACACAATGTGTACTTGAAATTCAAAGTAGCACATCTCCTGTAAAAGAACTGATGATTCCTTTCCAAAGGAAAGAAAAGGGAACCTGACAGTTTTTCTTAAGGACTATGGTACTAGACAAAAATTTATATCTGTAGGAAACTGATGTCACTCTAAAAGGTTTTCAGTCTCCACTTTCCTTTTAGGAGAGACATTGTCAACTTAAAATTAATTACTAAAATGTGAAGCAAATCAAAAGACAAAACAAATCAGGCTGTTAAGACAAACATTAAAAATCAAATTATGCTCTCAAAATAGGCAATTTACAGCTTGGAAGGGTAATTGGCAAACCTGAAATGCATACAAATAGTTGAAATTACTGATGCAAGTGGTGTATTACCTATTGGAGGGTATAATTTGACAATGACTCTTGAAAAAGGACAGAGATTCTATCATTTTTCATGATTTAACAGCAAAATATGGCCTAGAACTCTGTCTAAAAGAGACTGAAGGAGGATTAAATTGAAGAAAGAGCCTTAGCTGAAAGAGAAACGAGTGTTAAAGCTATATGTCAGGGAGAAGCATAGATTGGTTTTAAAGTTTTACAGTCCTATGTTAAATGAACAGCCTCTCCAGAGACAATGACTGACCACAATGTTTCAGTAAATCATTTAAATAGGTTTAACTTACTGATTTTGGAAAGGAGGACATAACACAGCTGACTTGACAGCTGAGTGATCAAATATGGTGTTATGATCATCTCAGAGATGAAAATCACTGGACAGTTACACATTTCCTCACCAAATCCTTTTTCAGATTCTAAAACAAAGTAATCACTATTTGCATGTTTAGAAATCTTTATATTGTCAGTGTATTCCTTTGTATACTGAAAAAAATATTCACTTGAAATGACAAAATTTTGATGGCAGTAATATGGGGCAGGAGGCAGCAGCCAAAGTTGGCACTGAGCAGAATGTTAAATGGAAGGAGAGGGGCTATTCACATATGTCTCTGCTAGATGTTATTTTCCCTGTGACTGTTCATCTTTCCTATCAGTTATAGTCCATTACTGTCTTCTACCTGTCCACTTTTCCCTGTGATATTCCCTTAACTGCATTCTTTGATAGTTCTTTCACAGAACAAGCATCTTCTTGGCGTGCAGACAGATGTAATCACATCCAGAGTTTCTCAATTTATATAGATTATTCTTTCTCTCCTAAATTGATTTTATACTAGAGTTTTTAGTGGTAATTCCAAGACAAAAAGATATACACTGAACAATATTTGAATGGTAAGATAAATTCAAGAATCACATTAACATGTATTAATAATGCTGATGATGTCTATAATAAGTTTGATTTGACCACCAAAGACTTTAATAAATGTCCTGAAGTATATAATCAGCCTTAGAAAATGGTTGTGCAGAAGTGAATGAATAAATGAACACATAGTTTATTAGCATGTATGAGTCACTTTTTATATGCTATTTTCTGGATCAGATCCCATTCCCTTAATTATTGACTTCAAGTAGTATTTTACTTAGATTTCTCCAAGTTTTTGCCAGAGGGTCAGGGAGTCTATGAGATTTTAATGCTTTTTAAAAAATGTTTTTGACTCCATAGTTTATAAGGTGTGTGCAGAAGGTTTGGTTTCTAGTTATCAATGGTGATAAAAATTGACCTGGTATAGATGTGTAGGATGTTTTCCAGCCTTTCCTGATCATTTTCCTCATTCATTCATATTTGCTTCCTAGATCAATCTCAAACTATCTGCATATAAATTGTAGCATTAGGGTATGCTTTGAGGAGAACTCAAGAGAAGACATTGATGAATTGCTGACATAACTCCTCTGAAGAGCTTCCATTCCTTGACAAAGAGGGCTCCAGTAATGAATTAACCTTTTGGTAATAAGTTGGATTCATAGAAACTTAGTGCTAAACTGAATGAATCCTAAATGAATCCACTTTCATTTTACAGTATTGATTTCAGAAGGAATTGAAGCTTGTTTATAAATTTTATAAACATGCTGAAGATGTTTTCTTGTTGCTGAAACTTCTTTTTGAGGATATTCATAACAAATTTTATATGCAACATAAAATAGAAATTTGGTCACCTGAAAACTTGAACATGTAGACAGTTGTTTGAAACATACACTTTGGACTTCATACACATTTCAATACCTTGTATTATCTGGTCCAAATATTAAATTAAAAACTTTCTCATTCTTAAAATAGGTATTAAAAATATAAGGTTCACAAGCTATTGAACAATGGACTTAAGAGATGTTTATAGAGTGTTCCACCCCACAAAATCAGAATACACATTCTTTTTAGCTGCACACAGGTCATTCTCCAAAATAGGTAACATGCTAGCTCATAGGGCAAATCTAAGTAAATGTAAAAGAATTGAAGTTATCCCCTGTATATTATCAGACCATAATGCAATAAAATTGGAGATCAATAACATAAGAAACCCCACAAACACGGGGAAATTGAATAACATTCTCCTGAACAACCAATGGGTCACAGAGGAAATTAAAGAAGAAATTAGACAGTTTCTACAAGTAAGTGATAATGCCATTACAATATACAAGAATCTGTGGGACACAATGAAAGCAGTTCTATGTGGGAAATTCATAGCAGTGAATGCCCATATTAGGACAACAGAGAGAATTCAGTTAAATAACCTAATGCAGAACCTCAAGCTCCTAGAAAAAGAAGAGCATAACAAACTCAAAGCTCGTACAAGAAAGGAAATTATAAAGATCCTAGCAGAAATTAATGCAATGGAGACTAAGAGAATGATACAAAAAATCAATGAATTGAAGAGCTGGTGTTTTGAAAGAATAAATAAAATCGATAAACCTTTAGCCAACCTTATCAAAAAAAAGGAAAGAAAAGGCTCAAATCCATGCAATTAAGAATGAAAAAGGTGAGGTCACAACAGATCCAACAGAAATCCAGACGATCATCAATACCTACTTCAAGAACCTCTACTCCAATAAAATGGAAAACACAGAAGAAATGGGCAGATTCCTAGATACATATGAATTGCCAAAGTTATATGAAGACAATATAGAAATTCTAAGCACCCCAATAACAATGAGTGAAACTGAAAATGTAATAAAAAATTTACCAACAAAGAAAAGCTCAGGTCCTCATGGCTTCACTGCTGAATTCTACAAGATGTTTAAAGCAGAACTATTGCCATTACTCATTAAACTCATCAAGGAAATTGAAAGGGAAGCAAGACTTCCAAATTCATTCCTGGAAGCAAGTGTTACTTTGATTCCAAAACCAGGGAAAGACCCAACCCAAAAAGAGAACTACAGACCAATCTCCCTAATGAACATAGATGCAAAAATCCTCAACAAGATACTGGCAAACAGAATACAGAAGGTCATCAAGAAGATCATACACCCTGACCAAGTCAGATGCAAGGATGGTTCAACATCCATAAATCAATAAATGTAATACACTATATTAACAGAGTCAAGGACAAAAACCATATGATCATCTCAATAGATGCAGAAAAGGCATTTGACAAAATCCAGCACCCATTCATGATAAAAATGCTACAGAAAATTGGAATAGAAGGTCTTTATCTCAACCTGATTAAGGCTATCTATGAAAAACCAACAGCCAACATCATACTAAATGGTCAAAAACTGAAAACTTTCATGCTAAAATCAGGAACTAGACAAAGATGCCCACTATCACCATTCCTGTTCAATATTGTTCTGGAAACATTAGCCATAGCAATTAGAAAAGAAAAAGAAATAAAAGGAATAAAGATAGGAAAGGAAGAAGTGAAACTGTCATTATTTGCTGATGTTATGATACTTTACATAGAAGACCCAAAAACCTTGGTCAAAAGCCTTCTAGACCTAATTAACAGATTCAGTAGAGTACCTGGATATAAGGTCAACACTTAAAATACAATAGCCTTCTTATACGCAAATAGCAGACCCATTGAGAGAGAATTCGGGAAATAATTCCTTTTACAATAGTATCTAAAAAAATGAAATATCTAGGAATCAACCTAACAAAGGAAGCAAAAGATCTCTACACTGAAAACTACAGCACTCTGAAGAAGGAGATTGAAGAGGATATAAGAAAATGGAAAGATATCCCTTGTTCCTGGTTAGGAAGAATCAATATAGTGAAAATGGCCATACTTCCAAAACTACTATACAGATTTAATGCAATACTGATTGAAATTTCAACGATATACTTCACAGAACTAGAGAAAACAATCCAAAATTCATTTGAAAGCAGAAGAAACCTAGAATAGCAAAAGCAATTCTGGGCAACAGAGACATGTCTGGGGGTATCACAATCCCCAACTTGAAACTATACTACAAAGCTACTGTGATAAAAACAGCATGGTACTGGCAAAGAAACAGACCTGAGGATAAGTGGAATAGATTAGAAGATGCAGAAACAACTCCAGACATACTCAGCCACCTCATCTTTGACAAAGGAACCAATCACCCTCATTGGAGAAAAGATAGCCTGTTCAATAAATGGTGTTGGAAAAACTGGATTTCAAACTGCCGAAGATTAAAACTAGACACACAACTATCACCGTGCACTAAATTAAGATTGAAATGGATTAAAGAGCTAAATATCAAGACAGAAACAAGTAAACTTGCTGGAAGACAAGTTAGGTAGAATTCTCGATGACATTGGCATAGGAAAAGACTTTATGAACAAAACTTCAGTAGCACGAGAACTAGCACAAAGAATCAACAACTGGCACTTCATCTTACTAAAAATCTTCTGCACTGCAAGAGAAACTACCAACAGAGCTAACAGAAAACCTACAATATGGGAAGAAATTTTTAGAAGCTGTACCTCAGACAAAGGTCTACTATCTAGAATATATAAAGAATTGAAAAAAATCAGACCCCCCAAATTCAAAGACCCAATTCCAAAATGGGCATCTGAAATGAACAGACATTTCTCAGACCAAGAAGTAAAAACAGCAAATAAATATATGAAAAAATGTTCAACATCACTGGTCATTTGAGAGATGCAGATGAAAACAACACTGAGATTCCACCTTACCCCACAAAGAGTGGCTGCTATCAAGAAATCAACCAATAACAAATGCTGGCAGGGGTATGGAGAGAAAGAAACCCTTGTCCATTGTTGGTGGGAGTGCAGACTGGTGCAACCACTGTGGAAATCAGTATGGAGATACCTCAGAGAACTAGGACTAGAGGTCCCATTTGACCCAGGTATTCCCCTACTGGTTATCTTCCCCAAAGAATTAAAAGAATCATACCACAGCGATATATGTGCACCTGTGTTTATAGCAGCACAATTTGTAATAGCTAAGGTTTGGAAACAGTCCAAGTGCCCATCAACTGGAAACTGGATAAAGAAGATTTTTTTTTTATAAAATGGAGTACTACTCAGCCATAAAGAATGAGAAACTAGAGTCATTTATAGCTAAATGGATGCATATTGAGGCCATACTCTTAAGTGAAATAAATAGAACACACATGTGTAAATACCGAATAGTATCTCTACTGTGAGAAACTGAAAATGTAAATAAGGATGAAAATGATTAAAGTGAATAATTAATAATTTGAAAAAGGAAGAGGTCCAAAGGTGGAGGGGTGGCAGGAGGGGAAGGGGAAAGGGGAGAAAGGAAAGGAAAAATTATGAGAAAGAAAAAAAATGGATACGAAATCTATGTAAATAGGGAAGGGTGGTGGGGGTGAAGGAAGCATAGGTAATGGGGAAAAAAATAAGAACTAAGATCATCATGTTCAGGTATAAACACCCAATGATAAATGTAAATGTATTATATACCTAAAATGTACCAATTAATATATAAATAAAAAAATATAAGGTTCAGAATAAAATTTTATTTGGTATAAAAATGCTGCATTATTATTAGTTTTATTTCTCCTATTATACCTAGATCACGAATGATATCTTGAAATTTTACATATAAATTTCATAAAATGCAGACAAAGAATCTGGAAGGAATAGAATAGTGATAAATAATGGATAAAACACATATTAAAGTACATAGGTATTTGTAGCTGCTTTCATGTGTAATACCTACTGCATATTTTTTAGTTTTAAAATTTACAATTGATTTTGATGCCAATGTTACAATTTCTATTTTGATGGTACTTAAAGAACAGAGTTGATTTGTTGTTTCATGTGTCCATCACAATAATATAGAGCCACTTACCAAATTTGCATTTCACCTATATCAACCAAGGTGTTATGATTTTATTAAGATTATTGATTGTTTTGACTCTGGTTTTTGGTCAATATGTATTCTTTTTCTCTTTAGTTGAGTAATATTGTCTTTGGCTATTCAATTAATTTTCCAAGCTGTAAATTACCCATTTTGAGATTGTAATTTGTTTTTAATGTATGTCTAAACACTGTGATTTGTTTCATGTTCATAATTAATTTTGAGCTTTAAAAATAAAATAACATGACAAATTGTTATGGGCAATGCCATTGCAGTAGACTGCAAAGCTGAAATTTGTCACAAAGGCAAACCTTCTTTTTATTTTGATGCTTTTAAGAAAGATCTTTACAGTTAAAAGTGAGTGAGATTAAGTCTTGACATTCCCAGAAGGCAGTACCACTTTTTCACATTAAAGTAGCACTACTGGAGCCGGGGATTTAGCTGAGTGGTTCCGCTGCCTGCCTCGCAATAGCAAGGATGCCAGTTTGATCTCTGGTATAAAAAAAAAAAAGTAGCACTACTCTTATCTAAGTGACTGCAATATGTGCTGTATCCTTATCTATTACTGAGGAAGAAACCACTCCAAGACAGATCTTAAAAAATGATATCAATTATTTTTCACAAGTCTGTGTATCAGATGGGCTTTTCTGTTGATCTAAGTGAGGCTGGTTGATCTTGACTGGGCTTGCTGTGCATTTGTGGCTAGTTGACAGGCCAGTAGAAGGCTCTGCTTTTGGGGGTTGGGTGGTTGTTGATGGAGTGTTAGGGGAACTGGGCCATATCTCTTAACATCTTATAGCTTTGCTAGGGATTACTCATATGGCAGATGCAGGGCTTGAAGAGCAAGGAAGTACTTGTGGAAAAAACCAAAAACCAAGGCCCCAAATGGTACATCATTTCTACCACCTTCTAGTCACCAAATCAGCTTATAAAATTTGATTCAAGAAATTGAGATATCAAATCCACATGATGGAAGGAATGCACATGATTATTTTCCAGAAGATCCAGATTCAGGGAGAGAAGCATTATGGCTACTTTTTTCAATCTACTTTGTTCAAAGTTTTGAGCTGTCAATCAAACTTTCAGTTTCCAAGCTCTTGACCATGATGAATATATTTTAGTAGTCCTCATCTCTTTATCTTATTCATAAAGTGTATCTTTGTAAGTAGGTATTTTGTGCATGCAGATATGATCCTATTTTCAATATCCAAGAGATTTTTATATCATTCAGCAATATTTTTTTCCCTTGTGAAAATTATGGCAATTAGAATAGTGCATAACAAGAAAGTTGAAATAAATAAAATGTGTGGCCCTTTTAGGTTTATAAATGCATATTATGATATAATGTAAAAATAAAATTTATCAAATAAATCTGCATTGTTAGTTTTAAACTTGGTCACTCTCAATTTATATTTCATCAATTCAGATTCCAGCTCTGTCTCTTGTTATGATCTTGGGCAAGTAACTTCTCTTTTTTGAGCTTGAATTTTCTTATTTGTTAAATGGAGATAATAATAGTATTTGACTTATATTTTTAATTTGAGGATAAAATGAAATTAAATATATGAAACAGAACAGTCTTTGACATAAAAGTATTCATAAAATAACAGATAATTTGATTATTAATGGAAGGTCCATTGTTAATATCACTTGACCATATCTTATCTTCTATCTTGTGGTATCTTTCATGGAATGTGACTACTAGAAGGAGAAAATGTTTTGGAATTCAGTAAACAGCATTGATTGGGAAAATTAGACTCATAAAATATTTAATTTATATTTCTAAGTAGACATAAAAATTAAATTAAACTTGACACAATAGATATTTGT
Source organism: Heterocephalus glaber (assembly GCF_053883595.1). NCBI lineage: Eukaryota > Metazoa > Chordata > Mammalia > Rodentia > Bathyergidae > Heterocephalus > Heterocephalus glaber. The sequence goes on from NW_028258303.1 coordinate 15,452,963, forward strand.
CGATCTCTTGCCCTGTTAGTCCTTTGCAGTAGGTGGTGCTATGATACAAGGAGGAGTGAGACATGGCCTCAGCAATAAGAGTGGAAAATTTCCCCATAGTCATTTTTTCTCAGGGTACTCAGATTGATCACCTTTATTGCACAGTGATTCGTGGGTATATTTTATGGTCAAATTTGAACAATACCATTTTTTTTTCCAGTTACCAAAAGAGGAGAAAAGTATATTGTAAGCAGTTTAACAATAACCTACACAACCTTCTGACCAACTTAGCCCAGGCCTCACGGGAAGTACTAAGAAGAATCAACAACTGGGACCTTATCTTATTGAAAAGCTTTTGCACAACAAAAGAAATCACCTACAGAGTGAAAAGACAACCAACAGAGTAGAAAAAAATTTTAGACAGTGATTCCTCAGACAAAGGACTTATATCTAGAACATATAAAGAATTGAAAAAAATCTGTCAACCCAAATTTAAAAACCCAGTTCAAAAATGTGCATCTTGGGCTGGGCATGAGGGTGCATGCCTGTAATCCCAGCACTTGGGAGGCTGAGGCAGGAGGATCTCTGGAAGTTCAAGGCCAGCCCCTGAACTACATAGTGGGACACTGTTTCAAAAAAAAGAAAAAAAGCAAACCACAAAAAAACCCCCAAACCAAACCAAGCAAACAAACAAATGGGCATCTGAGATGCCCCTACTTCTCAGATGAAGAAGTAGAAACAGCAAATAAATACATGAAAAAATGGTCAGTATCACTGGCCATTTGAGAGATGCAAGTTAACACAACACTGAGATTCCATCTCACTCCAGAAAGAATGGCTATCATCAAGAAATCAACCAACAACAAATGTTGACCAGGCTGTGGGGAGAAAGGAACCCATCTCCATTGTTCGTGGGAATATAGAATGACTGGTGCTGTGGAAATCAGTGTAGAAATTACTCAAAAAAATAAGGATTAGAGGTCCAATTTGACCCAGCTATTCCCCTTCTGGGTATCTTCCCAAAAGAACTAAAAGTATCATACCACAGTGATATATCCACACCATGTTTATAGCTGCACAGTTTGTAATAGCTAAATCTTGGAAACAACTGAAATGCCCATCAACTGATGAATGGATAAAAAAGATGTTTTATTTTTTAATATAAGGGAGTACTATTCAGCCATAAAGAAGGATAAGCTTGAGACATTTCTAGGTAAATGGATGCACCTGGAGACCATAGTCGTAAGTGAAATAAATTGAATACACATGTGTAGATATCACATTGCCTCTCTGGTGTTAGAAACTGAAAGTGAAAAATAAAGACCCAAAAGAATAAAATATATTGTGAAATAGGGAGAAATTGTTCAAAATTATACAGAATGTGAGATACTTTGTGAATACTTAAAATGTTTTAAGCAAAAAAAAAAGGTATAGTATTATTAGGCATTGAGCTGAGAGATTAGCAAATGAAAATATATTCTTTTTAGATCATGATACAGTGTATTTACCATTGTTATTCTGTAATCATTTTTTATTAAAAATTATTTTTTCATAGAATGGCTTTTATATTTTATTTATTAAGGTCTACTTGTATTATATTAAAATAAAAAATTTAAAAAATAAAGTATATTGCATAATATAGAATAGGCTGTGTTGCAGGGCTGCAGGTAGGCTGTGTGTTAAACATTGCCAACATCTTCTTGGGTTCTCTTTATAATGCCCTCCCAAATCTCAGTGAAGGGAATATATTTCAGGAGAGAAAGGAAAACATTTAGTTGATCAGAAGGAGTACCTTAACTTGTGTTGGTCAAAGGGGTAGAAGAAGTGATGGTTGATGGTAGAAATTAGATCCATCTTCTAGAACAAGAATGGTTAACAGTATGTGCTGGCTTCACTAATATAAATGGATTCTTGACAAAACCATAGAATATTTCCAAGAAAATCTTGGGAAATTAAATTAAGAAATATGTTAAATGTGTTATTCTAGACCAAGGAATACTTACTAAAACCATTGAACTTTATAAACATTGACTTTCCCAAATATTATTTAGTGGTTATCATCAAGCATAATAATAATGTTTTAGTAATAAAATTAATTTATGAAACACTAAATTAAATTTTTACAGTGGTCCTTTACTTACAAACTATACCCACAGTATCACATCTTGATATCGACTACAGTGAGGAATAGATTGAAAGGAAAAGCATATACATGATTTTGTTTGAAGAAGGAGCTCCTACCTCTAATTCTAAGGATAAAAGAAGTACATGACTTAGAAACATAACCCAAATATTTACAGTGTTCAATAATTGGTAGTCACTTCCCAAACCTGTGATATTATTGTTTTTCAACCAACTCAATCACAGACAAAACAAAAACTAGAATATTGTAACCATTTCGATATGTGAAAAGATTGTAATGTATATTTGTTCTACTTGTGCTTACTATGTTTATTAATAAACCTAAAAATCAAAAACTGTATCATAAGAAAAGAAACACCTATTTAGTCAATGAGAGCTTTATTTAAACATCTTTAAATTAATTTTAATGTGAGAATTTGATAGGTTATTTGACAGACAGTGATATATTTGGGTGCATTGAAGGTGACTTTAGTAAGATCTATTTATTATGTTAATAACATTCCCTAGGATTCCATTTGGAAAGATTTAAAAATAAGAAATGGAGGTAGGAGAAGGTGAGGGAGAGAGTAGGTATCTAATTTTAGCTCTTAGATGTACAATTTACAGTTTTACTTTGATAAAATGCCATCTTTGGATTCAATTTCTCTTTCAACAACAACTGAAGACAGCGTTCACTTTGCTATAATTCTCCTTACTCGCCTTATCTCTGTTATCTTTCTCTACCACACATTTACTTTAGGCAGCTTAGACTAACTACAAAATAGAAATACATTTCATAGCAGCTGCTACCATAATCCTAAAAATATATTCTTTTTTTCCTTCCTGAATTTCAAACCTTCTGGGCTTCTTTCCAGTGCTAAATGCTGTTGACTGGATTTACTGGGATGAGAAATCCAGGAAAGAGAGAAAAAGATATTGCATTTTAAGATAATTTCTTTCCTAAACACTCCAAAAGGTAATACCTCTGGAATTTTATAAAACATATCTACTACCTTCCTTAAAGCTTTTCCAGAGTGATTGTTTTCCAGTTCTATCTTAGCCTTTTGTCTTCTTGCATAGCCTATTTAATCATTGAGCTCATTGGAAAGAGTACATTCAGAACTAGAGAGCTGCGAGCAACCTGCAACAGGGCGAATATAAACAATAACAACACTTACACTTGCTGTATGCTAAATTGAGATTCCAATCATTCTTGCACAAGGGAGAACCTTCTGTCCAGGAATAGCTTGACTTCTCCTACATCTTAATATTATATTACTACATCTAGAGAATTCCTGCATTTTTCCAAAATAGCAAATGTCTTACTAGTTACCTAATAATGATAAGACTCACATCCACCTCTTCCCAACAGAAACCCTTTCCCTATGGTCCATAGCCTTGTTCAAGTACTGTTTAATGGCCATAAATAATTGATCTTTAGATAATTGGCAATGAAACTCTTATTATCCAAACAGCTTTTCTTTTTTCTTCTCCTCTCCCCATCAGTTAATCTGAGCTTTTCTTTTCTGTTAAAGGAAGATAAGGAAAAAACTTTTTCATCTCTATTTAATCACTGGCAAGCAAGCATTGGAGCTACTGATCCTCAAAGACTGCCAAAAACTTGACCTAGTTACTACTCCTTTCTGTGGCATCTTCCTGTGTGGTTGTTGGCACTTGGAAATACAAATTCACATTTACCAGAAGTCAGGTTTATCACTGTTGCAAAGCCACTGAATTCTGATCCAGAATCTCGCAAACTGGTGTGTGAGCACACATATCTAGCCTGTCCAGATAGACAAAACAGGAGGAGACACATAATGCCAAGGAGGAAGAAATTAGGTCCTCATTAATCAGAAACAAATAAGTCATTTTAGTGGGGACGTTGAAGGACAAAGAGTTGTAATCTTACAGAAACCCTATGTTCCACCAGGATGACACTGAAATTTTTGTACTGCCAGTTATTATCACTAAGTGGTGAAATATTGATAAACAAATGAGTCATTTGGAGTGTGTTCTTATTTTTTGTTTTTATATTTTAATACATTTCAAGATGCAACAGCTTCATGGTCTTTTTCTTTTTCCTCATACTAACTTTCAAAATGATCCCTGAGTAGCAGATGGATGGATATGGAAACATCTACTTTATCTCTAGGAATCAGTTATGAAAAGGTGATTAAAATACATACAACATTCAAAGAATTCATGGTTTAAAATGGGAAACTACAACTCATTGCCAAAAAGAAAAAGATTTGAATGTTACTAGGGCAGTAAATATTTATTAGGGACTTGCACTTTCCTACTTTTATTACTCATTTGATTTCTACTGCCTGAAATATTCTCCACCCACTATGTTCAGCTAAAGATCAGATCCAAACATGATCTATGTCTTGAAGCTTTTTCTAATTGCCACTCTACCCTCACCTTATCAGCCCTCCTATCTCCCTCTCAACAAAATTCCTTGACATTTTATTTCTACTGTATTTTAAACGCATCTCACACTGCCATTTTGAAATCTCCAACTTTGAAGTTAGGCTTGTCATATTTACCTTTGTGTTGTTTTGTGGCTCAGTGACGCTAGTAGTGACTCTAGAAAATCCAGTGTAGAATTTACAAATTAATGTCTTATTTCCAGTTTTCTAGCATTTTACCGAACACTTCAACACATATTAAAAATAGAATACATATTTTCTTGGCAAACAGTTTACAGTTTGCATTTTCAATGAGTCCAGGGCTGGAGGAATTGTGACAGGACAAGAACTTGTTTAGTGGATTCAGAATGAACCTAGCTTTGCAAATAATTCATTCTGTAGGTGGCACATTAAGTAACAGGAAGCCAGGAATTTTTGGACAAGAAATAACAGGTGATACAATGCCTGATGGACTCGAACAAACAGCTTCCAGAAAATCTTATCACAGAGATGTGACTGCAAATGACAAAAGAGGTCAGCCTTCTTTTCTCTTGCATCCTGCTTGGGGAATGGTCATTTTTTACTTTTGTTTTGTCAGGGACTGTCCATGGAACAATATAGATATCAATATCGGGAAATATGGAAATTTTGAGCTTTTATTTGACAGTTAAAGCACTTGTATCAGTTTTCAAATTGTTCAAAAGAAAATATAACTATTTAGAGGATTAAAAAGTCAGTTAAAAAGCCAGTTTTGGAGAAAGGGATAATAGAAACTACTCAGAATTAGAGATTAAATGCACAGTATGAAAAAGTTTAAATTGGGCAAGTTGTTTTCACCATGAATGAATGATTGGATCTTCTTTAGCATTTTATTCTTATACACGTTTTATGAGTTTCTGCAGTTCTTGTATGTTATAATAAAATGCAGAAGTGATTAATAAGACTAATAACCTATCTCTACTGTAGTTTGTGTCCTCTTAGACTCCTGTAGCTGCCTAGAAGATATACACCTTTTTGCTTTGTTGTAGTAATATATTTTCCTTCCATTTGTTTGAAAGGACTCTTGTGATCTCATTCCAAGTAGGAGACATCTGTTAGTGTAGTCACAAGCTGCGAACCACAATTTAATAACCAATGACTGGCAAAGGAAAAATAATTTTTAAAAACCCTCAAAGTAAATGGCTTAACTAACAAAAATAAAAAATAACAAACAATCCAGAATAACTTTCAGTTAAAATATGAAATGAACAAATCTCAAGTAGGGCATATAAAGTTAAGTGAGATATTTGAAAGTATCTAAGGATCTTACTTCCTTTTTCCTCTTAAACATATCATGATATTGGAATAACTATTCTATTCTACTTTCACAAATAAATTCTTTGCCACATAGAGGTGGCATTACATGAATGTACTAGTTTGTATAATGTCTTTGTTATAATAGTCTAATCTTTGTATGGCATGTCTGGCTTTGGATCCCAATTGGACACGTATGGGCAATAGAGAAAATAGGGCAAATTGTACAAAAGTTTCATGCTTAATTTTGTCCAACTGGTTCCCAGAAGTTGTAGGAGTAATAAGAAATTCGGACAATGAATTAATAAAGAATAATGAATATATAGAGTCCACCAAAATGTTTACACACACTTCAAAAAAGAAAAAATGTGGGCCAGGGATTTAGCTCAGTGTTTCCAGTGCCTGCCTCGCAAGAGCAAGGTCCCAAGTTTTATCCCAGGTACAAAAAAAAAAAAAAAAAAGACAAAATATGTAATTCTTTTTCAACAGATGACGTTACCCTCCTGTAGGAGACCCTAGAGGATGTCATATTTCCTAGAACATCCACTACACTGCTGGCCCTTACAGAAGAAATTGAAACTGCATGTGCAGCAATCTTAATGATCAATGTTACCCAAGCAATACTTCACTGTACTAATAAATGTCTGGAAGTTTATAGCCACCACTTTGAACACCTCTTGTAATTGTAGAGGTTCAAGGTAGCTTGTATTAATCTCATGATGTCTCAGTAAATTTAGTATTAAAATATTTATACAAGTTTTTCATTTCCTGAAGTCTGCATTCATTTCTTTGGTGGAATTTGTATTTCATGTGTAAAACTTTTAATGAGCCCACAAGTGGGCAATAGAGAGGTGATAAGACTCAGATCTTTCACTTTGCCATATTTTCTGTATCAGTTTATTTCAGAATCCTCCATGATTTTAGAGCAAGTCACTCAGATGACAAAGAATGGTATTGCACATACAATTCAGGCAGGTTATTGTGAAATGCCAGTTCCATTATAGTCATGTCAGGAGGAAAATCTAGATTTTGAATTAAAGCATGTTGCAGTTTTACAGATATTGTTGACTGGATGAAGAAGTCCTAACTGAGAGACTACTGTGTGGGTTCAAATATAAGTTTCATAAAATCTGACTTTTAATGAAACCTAAAACTGACAAAATTATCTACTGAAAAAGGACTAAATGTACGGGGACAAGAGAGTCTTACAGATTTCTTTTTTAAAAAATTAATTTTATAGGTACATTGACATTCATCATTGGAAATTTGCACCTTTACATATTCTCTCTTGGTTCTTATTTTTTCCCCATTCCCTTGGCCTCCCTTCAACCCTTCCATCCCTCCCTATTTATAAAGACTTTGTTTCCATTTTTTCATTTTCTCATATTAATTGCATTCCCTCCTTCCCTTTCCCCTACCTCTCCCACTTCCCCTTCCACTTTGCCCCTTTTCTTCCTATTTCACATTATCTATTATACCTTTTAGCCCTTATTTACACTTTCAGTTTCTCACACTAGAGAAACTATTCGGTATTTACATGTATGTCCTATTTATTTCACTCAAGAATATCATCTCAAAATGCATCCATTTAGTTATAAATATGTCTAGTTTCTCATTCTTTATGGCTGGGTAATACTCCATTTTATTTGAAAAAAACCACATTTTCTTTATCCAGTCACCAATTGATGGGTGATTGGGCTGCTTCCAAGTTACAGCTATTACCAACTGTGTCTCTATGAACAGGGGTGCACATATATCACTGTGGTATGATTCCTTTAATTCTTTGGGGAAGATACTCAGCAGAGGAATAGCTAGGACAAATGGCACTTCCAGTCCTAGTTCTTTGAGGTATCTCCATACTGATTTCCACAGTGGTTGCAGCAGTCTACACTTCCACCAGCAGTGGAATAAGGTTCCTCTTTCCCCACAGCCCTGCCAGCATTTGTTATTGGTTAATTTCTTGATAGCAGCCATTTTTTCTGGGGTGGGGTGGAATCTCAGCCTTGCTTTCATTTGCATCTCTTGAATGACAAGTGATGTTGAACATTCTTTCATATGTTTATTTGCTATTTCTACTTCTTTTTCTGAGAAATGTCTGTTCATTTCAGATGCTCATTTTTGGATTGGGTCTGTAAATTTGGGAGGTCTGATTTTTTTAAGTTCTTTATAGATTCTAAATAGCAGACATTTTTCTGAAGAACAGGAGGTGAAATTTTTTCCCACATTGTGGGTTTTCTCTTCACACTGTTGGTGGTTGCTCTTGCTGTGCATATTTTTAGTAAGAAGAGATCCTACTATTGATTGTGTGTGCTAGTTCATGGGCAACTGAAGTTTTGTCCATAAAATCTTTTCCTACACCAAAGTCTTCAAGAGTTCTTCCTAACCTCTGTTCCAGCCAGCTAAGCATTTCTCTCTTAATATTTAGATCTCTAATCCATTTTGATTTTAGTTTAGTGCATGGTGAGAGATATAGGTGTAGTTTCAATCTTTGGCAAGTTGAAACCCAATTTTTCCAGTGCCATTTATTAAATAGGCTATCTTTCCTGCAGTGAGAGTGTTTGGCTCCTTTGTTGAAGGTGAGGTGGCTGAGTGTGTCTGGAGTTGTTTCTGAATCTTCTAAGCTGTTCCACTGGATCTCAGGTCTGTTTCTTTGCCAGTACCATGCTGTTTTTATCACAGTAGCTTTGTAGTATAGTTTCAAGTTGAGGTTTGTGATACCCCCTGCCACATCTCTGTTGCCTAGAATTGCTTTTGATATTCTGGGTCACTTCTTGTTCCAAATAAATTTTTAGATTGTTTTCTCAAGGTCCATGAAGTATGCTGCTGGAATATCAATTGGGATTGCATTGAATCTATATAGCAGTTTTGGAAGTATTGCCATTTTCACTACATTGATTCTTCCTACCCAGGATCAAGGGCTGCATTTCCATTTTCTTATATGGTCTTCAATCTCTCTTTTCAGAGTGCCATAGTTTTCAGAGAAGAAGTCTTTGATTTCCTTTGGTAGGTTGCTTCCTAGATATTTCTGTTTTTTGGATGCTATTGTGAAAGGAATTGTTTGCCCTACTTCTCTCTCAGTGAGTCTGTTGTACATGTGGAGGAAAGGTATTGATTTTTGTGTGCTGACCTTGTATCCAGCTACTTTACTGAATTTGGTTGATTCAGTCTAGAAAACTTTTGGTGGGGTTCTTGGGGTCTTCTATATAGAGTGTCATGTCATCTGTAAATAATGACAATTGGACTTCTTCATTTCCTATCTTTATTCCTTTTATTTCTTTCTCTTTTCTAATCACCATGGCTAATGTTTCCAAGACTATATTGAAGAGGAATGGTGATAGTGGGCATCCTTGTCTTGTTCCTGATTTTAGTGTGAAGGATTTCAGTTTCTGACCATTTAGTATGATATTGGCTGTTGGTTTTTCATGGATGGCTTTTATCAGATTGAGGTAGAGACCATCTATTCCAATTTTTTTGTACGGTTTTTATCATAAATGCATGTTGGATTTTGTCAAATGCTTTTTCTGCATCTATTGAGATGATCATATGGTTTTTGTCCTTGGCCCTATTGATATAGTGTACTACATTTATTGATTTGCATATGTTGAACCATCCCTGTATCCCTGGGATGAATCCCACTTGATCAGGGTGTATGATCTTCTTGATGATCTTCTGCATTCTATTTGCTAGTATCTTATTAAGGATTTTTGCATCTATGTTCATTAGTGAAATTGGCTTATAGTTCTCTTTTTTGGTTGGGTCTTTCTCTGCTTTGGGGATCAAAGTGATGCTTGTTTCCAGGAATGAATTCAGGAGTATTGCTTCCCTCTCAATTTCATTGAAGAGTTTAAACAGTAGTGGCAGTAGTTCCTCTCGAAATATCATGGAGAATTCAGCAGTGACGCCATCGGGACCTGGGCTTTTCATAGTTGGTAAGTTTTTAATTATGTTTTTAATTTCATTGATTGATATTGGGTTGTTTAGAATTTTTAGGTCTTCTTTGTTCAACTTTGGCAATTCTTATGTATTTAGGAAACTGTCCATTTTTTCTGTGTTTCCAGCTTATTGGCGTATAGGTTCTGGAAGTACGTATTGATGATCCTCTGGATTTCTGCTAGGTCCATTGTTACTTCACCTTTTCATTCCAAATTGCATGGATTTGGGCCTTTTCTTTCCTTTTTCTGATAAGGTTGGCTAGGGGTTTGTCAATTTGGTTTATTCTTTCAAAGAACCAACTCTTGGATTCATTGATTTTTTGTATCATTCTCTTATTCTTTATTGCATTGATTTCTGCTCTGATTTTTATAATTTCCTCCCTTGTACAACCTTTGGGTTTGTCTTGCTCTTCTTTTTCTAAAATCTTGAGGTTCAGCATCAGTTTGTTTATTTGGGCTCATTTTGTTTTCCTCATGTGAGTACTCACTGCTATGAATTTCCCTCTTATGATTGCTTTTATTGTGTCCCATAGATTCCAATATGTTGTATTATCATTGTCATTTAATTATAGGAACTATCTGATTTCTTCTTCAATTTCCTCTGTTATCCATTGGTTATTCAGAAGTGTGTTGTTCAATTTCCATGTATTTATGAAATTCTTGCGATTTCTTTTTCTACTGTTCTCCAATTTCATCACACTATGGCCTGTTAATACATAGGGGATAACTTCAATTCCTTTGCACTTACTTAAACATCTATGAGTGAGTATGCGGTCTATTTTAGAGTACAACCCATGTGTAGCTGAAAAGAATGTGTATTCTGATTTTGTGGGGTGGAAGACTCTGTAAACATCTGTTAAGTTCATTTGTTCAAGAGTTTGATTGAGTTCTAGCATTTCATTGCTTTTTTTTTGTCTAGTTGATCTATTTGTGACAGTGGGGTGTTGGGATCACCCACTACTAATTTTTTAGTTCTTCTTTGATTTTTCATGTCCATTTGTATCTGTTTTATATAGTTGGGCTCACTAGTGTTCAGTGCATATGTTTATGATTGTCATCTCTTCCTCTTGGATTGTTCCCCTTACAAGGATGTAGTGTCCTTCTTTGTCCTCTTAATCAGTGTTGATTTGAATTCCACTTGATCTGCAAAGAGGATAGCTACTTCTTCTTCTTTTCATGTTCCCATTGCATGGAGTATTGTTTTCTACCCTTTAACTTGCAGTCTATGAGTTTCATTTTGAATTAAGTGTGTTTCTTGTATGCAGCATATTGTTGGATTTTGCTTCTTGACCCATTCTGCAGTCTATTTCTTTTGATTGGTGAATTGTGACCATTACCAATGAAGTTTATAACTGATACATATTGACTTATCATTGTCATGACTTTTTCTTTTTGTTGGATTCTCCCCCTTTGTTTTTAATTTCTTATTGGGCCCAATGGATTCATGCTGCTGGGCTTCCTGGGCTTGTGATCCTCACTCTCTTTTCCCAGGATATTGTCTAAAACTTTTTGGAGTGCTGGTTTGGTATTCATGAAGTTCCTAAGCTGCTCTTTGTCAAGAAAATATCTTATTTCTCCATCAATTTTGAAAGAGAGTTTTGCAGGGTACATCAATCTGGGTTGGAGGCTGTTTTTCTTTAGAGCTTCAATTATATCACTCGAAGCTCTTCTTGCTTTGAGGGTTTGCATTGAAAAGTCTGCTATGATTCTGATGGGCTTTCCTTTGTATGTGATTTGTTTCTTTTCTCTAACTTCTTGTAGAATTTTGTTCTTCTGTTGGGTTTCTGGAATCTTAACAATTATACGCCTATGTTTAGATTTTTTTGATCAAGGCTAGTTGGAGTTCTATATGCCTCATTTATCTGTATGTCAAGTTCTTTTCCCCTGCTTGGGAAGTTTTCTGCCATCACTTCTGTGAACAAATTTTTTGTGTATGTGTCATCTGCACTCTCTCCTGTTTCTTCATTGACTCCAGTGAGTCTTATGCTATTCTTCTTTGCATTGTCTCGCAGCTGCTGGATTGATTTCTTGTGGTCCCTTACTAATTTAAAGCAAGTTTTCTTTTCTTGGTCACTAATTGCAATCTTATCTTCTATATCTGAAATTTTGTCCTCACATTGTCTCATTCTGCTGTGTAAACTTTAAATAGAGCTTTTCATCTCCTGGAAATCTGTTTGCTTCTGTTTTATGGAATCTATTTGTTTCCTATGTTGGGATTCCTTCATGTTCCTCATGTTCTCTATTTTTTTTAATCTGTGTCTTCTCTAGATTTATTGATCATGTGTTGCACTATGGGCACAATCTCTGCTGTTATGTGAGAAATTATTTCTGATTTCATTTTTTCCAGATCCTCTTTTGTTGCCAGTTCAGGGAGCCAAGGGGGTTGAGTATCAGATTGTTTCATCTCATTTCCCTTAGGGGTTGCTTTATGTTATGTGGAAGTCTGGGTTTGAGACTTGTTTACCTGTCTACTCATTTCAAGGAGGGGGGAGTGAGCTGTTGGCACCTGCACTGCTCACCTTCTTCACGTGCTAGGGGAGGCTCTGCTCCTTGGTGCTGGTGGCAGTGGTACGATTACCTGGAAACTTCGCCTCATCTGTGCTTTGTGGCAGCTCTGCTCCTAGTTGCTTGGAGTGGTGGTAAGGAAGCCTGGAAGGTTCACCTCCTTAGTGCTGGGGGTTGTTCTGCTCCTGGCACTGGAGGCCTAATTCTGCCTTTTTAAATATCCTTCATCTTGAATTTAGAGTGCCACAGACCATTAACTTTAGTTCTTGACTCATAAACTACTTATTTGTAATATTTGAAATTTTAAATTATGTATCCTATAATTCAGAGGATAATTTCAATGCAAATGAGCCCTTACTTCAGTTCTTTAGTACCTGAGTCCTTTCCAAATATTCTTCTTGATTAGGAATTTATTTATTCCTTTGTTTAACTCTTGCGATCTTGCTGCCTAGTTACCTTGGATAATTGTTCTACTTTCCATTTAGTCTCAAACCCAAACTCTTCTAGCCTTGTAACTGTCAACAACCTCATACTTTATATAAATGATCATACATGAATATCAATGTCCCTTTCTTTTTTTAAAATTAATTTTATTGGTACATTTAAGGTATATAATATAATGACATTCATCATTGGACATTTGGACCTTTACATAATCCATCTTTGTTCTTATTTTTTCCCCATTCCTCTGCCCTCCCTTCAACCCCTCTACCCCTCCCTATCTACAAAGACTTTGTTTTTATTTTTTCTTTTTCTCATATTTATTCCATTCCTTTTTTTCCCCCCTACCCCTATCAGTTCCCCCTCCCCTTTGCACCTTTACTTCCTATTTCACATTATCCATTATATCTTTTCATCCTTATTTACACTTTCAGTTTCTCACACTAGAGAAACTATTTGGAATTTACAGATGTGTGTCCTATTTATTTCACTTAAGAGTTTCACCTCAATGTGCATTTATTTAGCTATAAAAGTCTCTAGTTTCTCATTCTTTATGGCTGAGTAATACTCCATTTTACAAAAAAAGAACATTTTCTTTATCCAGTGTCAAGTTGATGGGCAATTGTGTTGCTTCCAAGTTTTAGCTATCATGAATTGTGCTGCTCTGAACATGGGTGCACATATATCACTGTGCTATGATTCTTTTAATTGTTTGGGGAAGATACCCAGCAGGGGAATAGCTGGGTCAAATGGGACTTCTAGTCTTAGTTATTTGAGGTATCTCCATACTGATTTCCACAGTGTTCTTTTCTTTAAATTAAGGCTATCTACACATTTGTAGTTACGCATTATTTTTCTTTTTGAGTTACCTTTGTTGGAGTTTATTTTGAAAACTGAATCTCTGTATGCATTCTTTGTGCCCAAGTGTACAAGGTGTGATAGAAAAATAAGGTGAATGCTTAAATTTAAAAAATTATTAAAAGATACATTGCCATGAATTCCCCTCAAAATATCCCCCTTCTCTTCAAACATACTATCCCATCATTCTTGCCACTTCTGAAACAGTACTGGAAGTTCTAGTTCATGTATGTCTTTAGTTGTACTGCTGTTCCTCCCTCTATGTCCTGAATTAATTCAAAATGTTTGACTTTCATGGTCATTTTGATTTTAGGGAGGAACATGAAGTTCATGTTCATGGTGCCAGATCCAGTGAATAAGGTGGATGAGGGCACACCATAATGTTTTTACAAGCTTGCCTTTCTGTTTATGGCACTTGGCAGCAGCATTCACACTATTTTGATCACAAGTAAAGACAACTCACAAAAGAGGACTTCCATAACTGTTTCAGAAAATGGCAAGAATGACAGGATAGTGTATTTGAAGCAAGAAGGATTATTTTGAAGAGGACTAATGGCAATGTCTTTTACTGTAATAACTTTTTAAAATTTGAGCCTTCACCTTATATTTTGATTGCCCTTATTTTAAGGCCTAGATGTGCTGGCTCTTGTGGAATGTGCTGGGGAATCATCGGTGAAAGAGACTGACATATTCCTTTGTATATATAATTTCAATGGGGAAATAGACAAGTATCAGGAAATTAATGACAATCCATTGTGGAAAACTGCTGATACAGGGATAGGTTATAGCAGAAGAACAAATCAGAGGCATCCACACAAGATTTGAAAGCAGGAGAGGCTTCTTAGAGACAGAGTTGATCCCTGAAAGATGAGGAGAAGTTGACTGGGGTAGAAGGAATGAGGGTAAAGTGGCTTGAATATTCATAGGAGAGAGAGGAATCTGTGTAATGGCTTGAAGATAGATATTTTTATTGGGCTTGGAAATAATTCAACAACAGGATGTAACAAGTCATCTTAAGGGGGCTAAAAGTTCAGTATAAGCAGAGCATCGAGCACCACAGAATAGTAAAAAAAAAGAATAATAATAATAGACGTAAACAGGAGTAATCATGTTCTTAACATTAGTTTTTTATTCATAGCTTGTTTTCAGAAGTATAATTTTTCCACCATTTACTTAGCAAATATTTTCTAACATCTGCTATATTCCAGTCTCTACTATCTACTTGACATTTGAAATATATCTGCTATGTTGCTAGACTTTCAAGATTCAGGCATGAATCCCTGCCTTGGGAAGCCTATATTTAACAGCAGCAAAAAAAAAAAAATACTCAATAAACTTAATAGTTTGTTTATCATGGTAGAAATATGGGAAAAAATATGTAGAATAAGTTTAGGTAGTTGGGTGAAGTGAAGAGTTGCTTTTTTGATACAGTGTTGTGTGCAGACTTTGCTGACTTCCTGTGCTCTCTAATGCAGTTGAAAGCAACACCATCAACCCTGACTCCCATGTTATCCATAGGCAGCTAATCCTTTAGGACTCTGCTCTTTTTTATTTGCATTGCTGCAATGCTAAGTAGAAGCTCTTCACCTCTTATTTGAATTATTCACAATCACCTACATAGCCACTTTATCTCCATTTTTCTCCATTATAAATTTTTCAAAGTATTCATCAGAAATGACAAATATAGTTATGCCACTTCTTTGTTCAAAAACCTATGCCACCACTATATTATCTACAAATAAGCACCAGACATTAAATGTGACCTTCAAAACCCTTCTGAATCTGAGTCCTGGATAGCTGTGGAGCTGTTTTCTAGAATTTTTCTCTAGTAACCCACCAAACTAATATGAAATATGACTTTTGTCTTCCTCTGGGAAAAGTTCTGGCTATAATGTCTTATCACTGCCAACTCCCTTTTCTCTTCACCATATTTTTTGTTATTGAAGTCTCTTCTATCTTTAAGGTCAGCTTAAATTTCCCATAGTTCCCGAAAACTTCCCTACTTCTTTTCCAAATAAGTGTCCCATTTTCTGTTCCCATAGAATTTCATTTAATTTTTTATGGCTTCCAGGTTTTGTACTTTAGCTCTAAATGATTCAACCTAATCTTCAGGCCATGTGCCTTCTAGCTCCCTGCTCCAAGCCTCCCTTCTCTATTCCTGGACCAGTGCCTTCTGGGGAATATGAGCTCAATAAGTGGTGAATTTAAAATCATTTCCTTAAACTCTAGTTTAGGCAAAAAGATTTTTTTTCTGGAGGTCAATACACTAGGGATCTCATTCATAGAATTAACATGATGGATAAGAGCATTTTTAACAAGCATCTTTTAATAATTATGAATGCCAGATTTCATCAGAAGCCTAGAGCAAGTATTAGCACTGTGAGACAAACTAAATGCTACATGTGTCAATATTTACACAAGCAGATTACAACAGTGTGGTCTCATCAGTTCAGCTATTGTGTCTTGTGAGCTTAACTAAATTTCAAACTCCATAAGGAACTGCATTTTACCCTGAAGTTATTAAGGGGTAGATTTCTTTTAATTAAACTCATTTGCATGACTAAATTAGGTTTAATTACTCTCATTCATTTCGCTAATACCTTTCTTTGATTGGAGAAGAAGTTTTATAATTAATTAAAATAGGATGCTCTGATCCTAGAGAACAGTTCTCATTTATGATTTTGGATGACTGGGGGAGTAGAAATTTTTTTGATTTAGCTCTAAATTAACACTTTCCATGAGCCTGAGATGACACAGAGAGTCTGCACCTCAGTTTCTCCAACCCATATGCATGGTAGTGGTAATGGTGATGATATTATTTTAGCCTTCCATGCAAAGATGACTAATGGCTTCAATGTGAAAGTCCTTAAAGCATTCATATAAATTCTAAACTATGAATATTACTGAAATTGTTAATATCAGAAATTAAAGTTTGTGCTTTAAATTTTCCCCCCAAAATGATGTTTCTCATTACCTGTGGTAATGGTTTTCAGATTAGCACATTTATTATTGCATTAATTCACGCCTGCATGTATGTATTCAGTAAAAATTTGTTTTCACACAATATTCCAAACATTGTGACTATCCTGGATAGAATTCAAAACTCTTAATAAGTCTATCAAAACATCTTCCTACCCAAGGAGTTCAATCTTGAGAGAGAGACTAATATGTAAACAAATACATTTTTATAAATGCAAAAATGAAATCACATACAAGGATCATGGTTGAAAAGGAAAAGTTTTCAACTCAGCTTAACAGTACTTAAAAACATAATCTCTTGTGAGATAAATAAGTCTAAAAAGATGGGAGAGGAAGGTTATTCTAGGACAGAGGAATTTGGTACTTAAGCAAGAAGAGAATGACATATTTGGAAAATTCTAGTTTAATTTGGCTTAAGTTTTGGCTTTGAGCATTGAATGAGAAGAAACAAGTTTGGAGAATAAATCACCCTGTGGATGTTTTGGCTTAAATCAGATAAGTAAAATAACAATGATATTTATGTATTAGAAAAATAATGAGATAGAAATATACAAAGTAGATTAGAAAGAGATAAACCTGGTTAGGGGATTCTTCAGCTCAATGATAATGTACACTTGAAACACTATAACAAATTTTGAGAGGAGAGAAAAAAATATATTTCATTGGTATTTAGAAGACAGAATAGGCAGGCAGAAGTTTTAGATATCATTTATGTTTCCACTTCAGATTGTTTTTTAGGTAATGTGGGATTACCAAAAACATGAGAAGACAAATACAGTTTAGAGTAAGAATAAAAACATCCCAATTTAAATTTTGAGGATATAACTTTGAAATGAAAATAAATATATGTGTCTGGATGTTAGAACACTGGTAAAGAAAAATTCTACATTTGGAAGTTATAATAGAGGCTTACATATTTTGCTTTGTTTTAATCTGCTCTTTACTTCTTTTGATGAAGCATTCCTTTTCTAAATTACTGATTTGGGCATCAGAGGCCTTGTTTCTTGTCTTGACTCAAGCCAATCAATCAGAAAAAAAGTATGACCTGATGAGGGTGTTGGAATAGAGGGTCAGTTTCTTTTCAGTGGGATGACTAGCTCTAAGGACAAGTAACCTCAGAATAAAGGAGGACATTTTGACTCCCTATAGGTAATATCTGCAAATGAAGCCAATACAAAGGTTAAAAAGCTAACAAATTAAGATCTTCTGATATTTTTGAATCACTGGATCCAGCCAAGCCTTTTATTAGCCTTCTCTTTAATCTTTTAGTCATGTGAGCCAATAAATTTTGAATTCTATGCCTTACGTGTGTTCATATTCCTGTGACATGTATCCCAAAACATCTTAATGAATTCAAGGGTTTTCATCAAGTGAGTTTGAATTCACACAGGGACAATGAGTGTCAAAGCTCAGGTCAGAGCACAGTGAGGATAGAGAAAGATCAAGGTAGCATAACCACAGTGAACATAAAAGCTAAAAGGTAGATGGAAGGAAATAATCCCATAATGAAACCTGGGAATGATCAATTAAGGAGCCTTGGAATGGGTAGTATGATTGAAGTCAAAGAATCAAAGAAAGAATCAAGACTTTCATGGGGGAAGAGATGAGGTGGTGTTGAGCAGGACAAGATGTATCAGATGACTTCAGTAAGAACAGTTTCAATAGAATGGTGGGCACAAGATATAGAATATGTGTCAAAAACTGAAGTCAGGGAACTGAATCTGTCTCTCAAAATTACTTGTGAGGAGAAAGTAGGAGATTAGAAGTTGGACACTAACAACATGAGAAAGGGGTTAGAAAAAAGGTTTAAGTTGCTAGAGGTGGTACCTATATACAGAGGAAAACCACCATTTTCTCCTGCCCTATTTTGTTTAAATTCCCTGTGGAAAACTTGTGGAGAATGAACCAATATAGAATATCAGGTGGATAAGAATAACTGACAAGAATGAATCAGAAGCTTTTACTCCCTTCATTCACTTATACAAGTCCCAGATGTTTCCCATATCTTGATACTGTGATTTTCTTTTGTACTAAGAAGTAGAAAATTTTGTTTTTCATCAAAATATGCATCCCAAGACTTGGGAAGTCATATTTTACTCTATCTATCTATCTATCTATCTATCTATCTATCTATCTATCTATCAATCCTCTGACTATACTTATGGCTGGCCCATTCACAGATTTTCTAAACAATACAGAATTTACTGAAAAAACTGTGCTTTCTTACTGAATGGAACTGTATCCCTCAGCAGGCTCTCATTAACCACTGTAAGGTATCTGTGTCCAGCTGGAGATGAGATAATTTGATTTATTTCACTCAACTAGGATCAAAGATTTGCATTAGTTTGTGACAGTTCTACTCACTAGATGCCATGTTTTTAGGGCATGTTAGTTATACAGAGAAAGGGTTTCATTTTAGCAGATTCATACATACATATAACATATTTGCATCATTTTCACCTCATCATCCTGCTGTCCTTCCCTTACCTTCTTTTCGTCTTCTATAATTGTACCTTTTCTATTTTCAAGCCTAGATGTCACCTTTTTAAACTCTTTTATTACAATGTGTAAGTAATATCTATCATGCCACTTATGATATGAATTTATTCTTCAATTTTACTATTTTTTAAGGGTGGTAAAAGCAAATTTAGAAAGAAAAAAGGAAAACTAAAGTACAATGTTCTTTCTTAAGTATCAAGTTTTCAATAAGCGAGTACTCACTAAAAAAGAAAGAAAAATCTTCAAGTCTTGTATCAACAGCAATGTTCTAATAATCTTTTCTAATTTCTAGTCTATAAACAAAATCTAGACTGGAATCATCTGAAATAACTCACTAGTGTAGATAGAGTCTGGATTAAAAGCCTACCCACATTTAGGATGTAGATACCTGGCTAGGGAGTGCTGGGAGGGAAGCACCTTCCCTTTCAGACTGCATTTGGGTGTTTGGCTTGGGTGTACGCAGTCATCAAAGGGACTGTGTCATGAAAAGAAATGGAAACAAACAAATCACAATACCAAAAAGAAAGAAAAAAATTGCACAAACCACACTTTCACAGTCATCTATTTATACTAGCACATTCTGGGAAAATCACTCAAAAACCTGTTACTAATCATTTAAACCTTAGGCTGTTGATATTTTCCTGCTTTGCTAGCCAAACAGTCATGTACAGCAGCCAGAGGGTTAAAGAGCCAGATTTCCTGTCCCATACTGTGGCTTTGTGTGAGCAATATGGAGGACCTCATCCTCCCTTCAGAGGCTCCTGTTGAACACAAAGGGGTCCAACCAGGCAAAAATATGTGCAGCCTTCTGGGACAGATTTGCTCCGGAAGGGCTTCTGAGTTGGCTCTGCAGTGAATTAAGCTGTCCAGACCTGCTGTTCCACAGAGGCCAAGATTGCCTCTCTGTGAGCCTTGCTGTCCAGCCAGCAGACCGTACAAAGCCTGCTTGCTTCTGCAGGTCCAGACACCCCACAGACCTAGGAAGAGGTCTTTGTGTGGCTTCAAGAAATACAATACACAATCTAATATAAATTAGATGATTTGGAACTTGGCAGACCAAAGACAAACATTTCAGTTTTCACATTGAAATAAAATAAGTGAAACACAACAGCAAGCTAGATGGTCTCTGAGATTTATCTATAGAAGACAATAGGATTTTCTATTACCTAATTAAAAGGAAAATTGTCGCTCTTAAAAGGCAGATTGTCTCTCCAGTGGCCTAACATTGTGCTTTGTTATTTTAATGGAATATTTATGATATGATGATTGTGTGTATTATATTATATGGCATAATAATAAATACATGAGGAAGGTTCCATGTCAAGCAACCAATAGTGTAAAAATTCATGATTTTCATTTTCTCTAGGCTCTATCCTTTGACTCATTTTCATCCATGTATAATTAAGAAAATAAGGTCAAAAATCTTGAAAGTAGGCAATACTTTATGGACAATTATCGATATATTTTATACTTCATAAAAATCAAAATTCAAATTCAATTTGAAAAGAAATCCACCCACATGATCTTCTTCTGTAAAAGTCCTCATTGAGAATCTGGACTTTGAAAATCTAGTCTGCTGGAGTAAGAGAAGGCAGAAACTTATATAATCAAGGAAGAGAAAAGTGCACGGTCCAGTTCATACACAAGTTATGGCTGAGGACTACTCATACTAATATCCATAATTCAGCCATCGCAAATAGAAATTTGAAGATAGCCTTGTAGCAGCAAGACATGTGATGTGTCTTTGCCACTTGAACATCATACCCTGCTTGTTTAGAAATCAGGCTGAACCAAATCAATATGTGCTGTCAGAGTTATAGCTCAGAGATCTGGAAGAGGTGACCTTTGACTCGGGATTAACATAAACCACCATGGGTCTTTGGAGTCAGTCTCAAAAACTTAGATTCCATCATGCCCCTAATTATCATGTTTCCTGTGAAGAAAGGAGTACTGTTTAAAATGTTTGATAATCTGACAAGGCCATAAGGCTTAATGGAATCAATGATTACACACAGATGGACGATTAACTCTCGAGGTTTAACGTTAAAAAAAAAAAAGTAACTGTGCTGGATTGCTACTTAATGGAATTACACTGCCCATATGGAAAAGAACTATACCCTAAATACCCAGAATGATGGAACAGGTGGTAGAATGTGGGCAAGACTGCTTGGAATGCACAAAAGCATTCTGAACTTGTAACTGCCAGAAGGATTCCTGGAGAAAGAGAGATAGAGAGAGAGAGAGAGAGAGGGAATTTTTGAAACCGTGTTAACTTTCCTACATTTTAGAAATATGAATTGCAAAAAGTAATTGGAAAATTGAAACCCAAAGTATAGATTTTTCTGGTGGGTTATTTTTTTTCAACTATCTTTTGGAAAGCTGCACACTAGGCCTGTCTGAAATGGAGGCAATGTTGTAATGTGTGGGTTGTTTACCTCCAACATAAACTCAGTGAGACTCTATCTGGTTTAATAACAGTTATATCCTTCAAAAAATATCACTAGGGGAAGGAGATTAAAACTACTAGCTAAAGGAAGGCTTGGGCATTATTTCTGGCTTTCATCTTCTTTAATAGGGTTTCATATCCACACTTCCATGGATAAACAAGAGCTGCAAATGTGACCATGCTGGCAGCATATGAATACTTGTGAGTATTTACATATAAATAAGCAAATGATAAGGTAATATAATTCCAATTAAGAAACTACTATTGACAGAAGGTAATTTATTTCTGATTTTTTCACTCCAGTTTATCAGGATTTTTATATTAAAAATTAATAACTTTTTAAATCCCAGGGACTCTGCTTTCCATGGACCTAGAGGGGTGAGGGGGCAGAATTAGGAAGATCTTGGTAATAATATCTTGGTAGGAAACTGACATTGAACATTTAGTATAAGAACCAATTGCTTTACATGCATCATTTCATTACATTCTGAATATGTCCCTTTGTGTTATTTCCCTATTTTACTGAAGAGAAATTTGACTTAAATTTGACACTTACTTAAAGTGTCCTAGACTCACAGAGATAGTAATTGAGAAAGTTGTGACTAACTGAAAAAAGGGATTGGTGGTATCTGAGTCCCTTCCCACATAACTATTTTCAGTGCCTCTTTAACATGATCTCTCCCTGATTCTGTGTTACTTCTCTAGTTTTGAACCTTTTTGGGCACTCTTGGACTCCCTTTTCATCTGATATCTTCCAAAAACCTTATAGATGAACACTGTCTGCTAGACTCTAGAAGGACCTTTGGAAAAGTCATCAAGATGGAAGGAAAAATAGAGCACCTCAAAATAAGTGTGAAGAAGCTTCATAATATTGTTTCTCTTCCATAAAGTTCTGGATTCTCTTTTATACTTTGAAATAGTAAATGTTAAATTCTTTACTTTTTTTTTTGTTTTTCTGCCTCTCTTTCTTTGATGCTTTAAACATATTCTTGTTAAGTCCACTGGGTAATTCAATAAAACTCTGTCTTTGGAGTTGAGGCCTTTGGGAGATAACCAGTTGATTAGGGTGGAGTCTTCATGAATGGGAGCAGTTGCCTATATGAGAACAAACATGAGAAATATGATCTCTCTCAATCATGTGAGAACACTTCCAGAAGACAACTATTAAAAAACCAGGAGGAGAGTCCTCACCAAGCTGCTGCCTTGATCTTTGCAACCTTGTACTATGCAACCTCTAGAATTATGAGAAAGAAATGTTTACTCTTTAGGCCATTCTATCTAAGGTGTATTCATTACAGAAATCCAAGCTAAGACAATTTTGAAAAAATAGGAAAGGATTATCTTGGTTAAATCAGTCATTACATTTTGTTACATAATTTTAGTAATTAATACTTACAGATCTCTGTTATGATTCTATCATAAAAATTGAACACACTGTTTACTCTAAAAATAATCTTGACATAGTCACATAAACCAATTGGTTTACTACATGTATAAATACATCTTCTTTTAGCAGTTTGCTTCTTAGCTTTCCATATGCTTAGGACTTTTATGCATTTTGGTATTTATATTACCAAAATAATTTTTCAGACTTTATCTCTTCTCAGAGAAATTTTAGATAAACAGTGAAAACACTTCTGGCCCTGTGAGAAGGCCTCCTCCCAGTTTTAATGTTTTATTTTCTGCTAATTACTTGTGAACTCTGATATGCTCTGGGCTTCTATTTCTTTCTTAACATATTTATCCTGATTATATCATGAAAATTATGAAAGAAATTAAGCATCAAATATGTGAAATTTCTAGAAAAACATGAATAGCATGTATGTTGCTGAAAACAGGAACTATGCCCCCCCCCCAATCCTGCACAGCATAGATGTCCAGCTGGGCTGGAGAAAAAGAAGATACTACCTGTGCAAAGAGATTGTAAAATTTTGAGGGAAAAATGTAGACCTTATTGTGGGGACACAAGAGATGTTGGCTTTAAGAATGTATACAAAGATACAATTAATATGACAGTATATCTAGCAATGAAAGGCAGATATTTTAGGTGGAAAATATGTAAGCAGTTTCTTTTGCAGTTGCATTGTTAGTATAGTATCTTTTATTATTGTGGAGTATTTTAATAGAAAATAAAGACTATTTGAATCAGATGAATCTAAAAACATATTTTCTTATGTGATTATCAAACTTATTCTGTGCCTATGTTGATTTCTTTGATTTAGAGTTCTTAAATTGTCTGGATATCAGTCATAATCTCTCTTCTTACTTGTTGTTGAGACACAATAACCAATACCCACAACTTAAAGGAAGAAGGGTTCATTTTGGCTTACTTTCAGTCCATGGTCAGCCACCTCCCAAGAAGAAACAGCATGACAGAGGAATAGCTGCTCATCTCATGCCAGACAGGAGGCAGAAGGTGAAGGGAGGAGCTGAGGAGGAAGATACACTCTTCCAGGCTATGTTCCCACTGACCCACCTCTTCTGACCAAGTCCCACCTGCTAACATCACATTTAGCTCTAAACTGCTCATGGACTAATCCACCAATGAGTATAGTGTTCTGATGGTCACTTGCCAAAAGCCCCGCCTATCATTGCATGAGGCTTTGGAGGACATCTAGATATCTCTCTTTTTAAATTAGCTTCCAGTTTGATGTAAAATAATTCTCCTATGCTCCAATAAACAGCCTACTGCTTTGGTGATATGCAGTAAGGAAGACATGTTGATGGAGACTAGTGCTGAATTATGGCTTCATTTTTTTAGCAATAAAAGATAGCAAGAAATAGATACACTTTTAATAAAATATCTAGAATCACTATGAGATATCCTTAAAATAATTAATATATAATCAAATTGGAGATACTTTATTAAATGTCCTACTGGTTGTTTTCAAATAGCAAGTGTGTTTTATTAACTTTTGATGTGGTTTTGACTAGTAAGTAATGCAGTGATTGAAAATTAAACATTAAATAAAAAGGATTAAATAAGGTCACTATTATATCACAATATTTAATACAAGGTTTACTAGTAAGGAAGACTTTTTTTTTTGTTTTGTTTTTTTTGTTTGTTTTTGGTATCAGGGACCGAACTTAGGACCTTGCGCTTGTGAGGCAGATGGTGGAACCACTGAGCCTGGAGTTAAGCTTTCTGTATTCATAGCTCCTTCATTAAATTCTAGTAACCTTACTTTAGCAAGTTACTTAATCTTCTAAGCTAACAGTTTTCTCAATCGGCAAAAACACTGCCTTTCCTCACTGGATTACTTGAGGATTCAGTAAAATATATATAACTCCCTTTCCACAGTGCCTGGGTAGAGGATGTGTTCAATATACACTAGCCATTAATATATCAGTGGAAAATACAAATTCAGGAATAAATTATTTGGAACCCTTCTACTTTCCAATATCATCAAGCTCCGTAATCCCTAATTCAACTCATAGTCTCAGGGTATAACAATAATTATTCTACGTTAATGTGTTATACATAATGTACACTATATAATTGCACATTTTCATTTCCTCACCTATA
Organism: Heterocephalus glaber; assembly: GCF_053883595.1. NCBI lineage: Eukaryota > Metazoa > Chordata > Mammalia > Rodentia > Bathyergidae > Heterocephalus > Heterocephalus glaber. The sequence continues at coordinate 15,477,950 of NW_028258303.1, forward strand.
TGTAAGTATATGCCTTATATACACCTTATACCTAATATAGATACATAAAGTATATATGTACATATATGACATGTGCATATTATGTTTGTATTTCACAAGGTATCTAGTACATACTATTTCTTATACAATGTATATATACTATATAAGGTATACATAAATTTTATGAGATTTAAAGTAAATACACTTTATCCACGCCACATGCTGCCCTAGTAATGTGGCATCACAAGATTGTAAACTTTTTGGGCTAGAGATTTAGCTCAGTGATTTGGCTGCCTGCTGTGCAAGTGCAAGGACCCGAGTTCAATCCCTGGTACCAAAAAAAAAAAAGACTGTAAACTTTTAACATTATCATGCAATTTTTAGCGTATTTTTCAAGACTCAATTACACAGTGCTTGAGCACAGTCTGTGTATGAAACAACACAAGACTGTGTAGGGGAGGGTGCAGTATGATGCTAACTTTTCCTCCTGTGCCTATCCCCATAGTCAAATGGAGACCTGCATGTATCCAACATCACACTCACTTGTGTGACTTGATAGTAAAACACAGCATTACCAGTAAGTGTTTCAGCCTACCTACACAGAGCCCAGTGTGCCTGTGAAGACAGGAACTTACAGTAATTAGGCAGACACATTTTTTTTTTATTAAACTTGGGCTTGTATTACTTCATAGAATAATTTAATAAGTTAAAATATTTTAAAAAGAAGTTTTGTTATTTATATACATTAACTATATTATATATTTTATACGTGGCCCAAGACAGTTCCTCTTCATGCAATACAGCCCAAGCAAGCCAAACAGTTGGACACTCATGGATGTGTATCAAATATTTGTATATAAATAAATTTTACAAAATACTATTATTGATTATCATTCACTGTACATAATACTTAGCTATATTTTAAAGGACTTCACATGTTTTCACTCTTTTAATCCATACAAGAGTCCCACAAAAGGAAATTAAAGCACATAGGAAATGCCTTGTCTGAGCTGGCAGACCAAAAGCCCTTCACCATTCTGACCTTTGGTTATGTTATACCTGTAATATTATTTCCTGCCTGGAAAAATCAAATTCATCTTTCAAGACCTGATCCAAACACTACTTGCTTTCAACAGGAAGAATTCAGTTCATCCTCATTTATGCCCCCAAAAGTTTGTTCAAAGACTGATACAAAGTCATGCATGTCTCACTTAATGACAGGACCACATTCTGAGAATCAGGTCAATAGGTGATAGCATCGTTTTGCTAGTATCATAGAATACATGTGCTTATAACACATGCCTATAATTCCAGCAGTTGGGAGGCTGAGGCAGAAGGATCATAAGTTTAAGGCTAGCCTGGGCTACATGGTGAGGCCAAGACTAGCCTAAACTACATGGCGAGACTTAGCTCAAAATAAAACAAAGCCAGAATACATGTGAACATCATATCATACTTACACAAAATAAGATGACTAGACAGTATAAGCTACAGGGACCACCATCATACACACAGTGTGTCACAGAGCAAAACATCATACAGCAGATATCACACATTACACAGTACATATTGGATTTTACAATGATCAACTATCGCCCTAAACACACTGAACACAACAGTCTTACTCATTTTTACAACTAGGACAGTGCCTGGCAAGGCATAGGCTCTCTATAAAATATTTTGAAATTGCATTAAAAGTTGAAGAAAATGAAATGTAAAAAATTTTAGTACTTAGGATCAGTAGAAGAACAATTTTAAACATCTAAAACAATACAAAGTGCTTTGACCATGTTTCCTATCATTTCTATTAAAAATACATACTCAATTTTACAGATCCTCCAAAAAGCGAACCTTTATCAAAAGCATCCTTCCAGGTAAATGTCAAGCATACCTGATTTTCAGAAAATGGGAATCTGGGTTCAATGGCTCAAATCTGATCATAATATCTCAGGAGCATCTCGAGGGTCCCCTCACTCTTGTCTCCAGCAGGCGGCGAAGGGCGGTGCGGCGCAGCTTGCTGAGCTCCTCGGCCACAGGGCAGTACTGGGCCTGCTCCTCCCTGCCGCTCGGGTAGGTCTGCTGGATGAACTACGCCAGCGGCTTAGCCAGGTCCACCTCCGAGGTCTTTTTCAGCTGCATCGAGATGAACGTGGTGAGCACCACGGCCATCGTTTGGGCCAGAAAGACGGCAGAACAGCGAAGAGAGCCGAGGAGCTCAGGGTACCGGGAGGCGGACCAGCGGACCGACGGGCTGACAGACATGTGCTTGGCCTGCGCTTCGGATCTCAATCTGCACTGATATTGATCTAAATGCTTCTCAAATACCATTTTGTTTAATATTTTTGTCTCTTTTCCCTCTATTTTATCATGATTGAGCAAAGAGAATGCTGGATTATCTATAACTTCACTAAGACAGCCAGGAAGAGTACACTGACATAAAGTTAGATGTGAGATGATAAGTGGAACAATTCAGTTCCTGAATCCCAGAAGACCATGGTGCATAGTCACAGCAAGCATGAACATTGCTGCCATGTGATTTACCAAAGTTCTAACAACCATGCTGAATGACAGCTTCCCACCATACTTAGCCATAAGTACATCACATGTGTTCCTAATTTCAGAGAGCTGAGTTAGGAAGCAATGAAGAGAATAGAAGTAAAAAAATACAGAAAATTATTTCTAGATTATGAATCTATTTATAATTTCTATGCAAATTATCTCATAAAATAAAGGATAACAATACTAGTTTCTCTTGAATTAGTTGTGAATTTTATTATATCCCTTCTATATCTTGATAAATCTCTAAACTAGAATTCATTTGCCTTCTAGTTTAAGAATGTTTAAAGTTGGCTCATTATTCATCATGCTCTATGATAGTTGACTTGATGATATTTAAAGTTTGGAGATTTCTTATATTTTTCTTTTGTGATTTGAGAAAAAAATTATACTCATTCTTAATGGAATTTTATCCTCTTACAAAAATGAATAAATGAAGGTACCAAACTCTTGTAGTTGAAAAATAATTGTCTTCATTCCAGTAAATTTCAATTTTTATTCAATTTACTGTTTTGTAATTTGCATTGCTACACTGTAGAAAAGATCACTGGACTTCCAGGAAGATGGAAGAATGGGAAGCTGCAGAGAAACAGCCTCTCCAATATTTGGAATCTAGATGCTGGAATACAGCAGTGTGAGGAAGAGAGAAGGAGGGAAGTGGATCTCTAGGACCCAGGAAAGATCTGAAATGAGAATTAGAGATGGCAGGGAGAGTGAAGAGAGGAATCAGTGTAGAGGAGGGAAGTGGCAAGGGGCACTTTCTCCCTGCGTCCCTGCTTATGGTATGGGAGAGGCAGCTCAAGCCTGCAACCCCAGAGGCAACCTGAGTGGCCTCCATGGAGAGACATATCAGTGAGACAGAGCAGTGGTCACTGTGGACTGCAGTGGGTGGTGAGTTATTCAGATTCAGATCCTCCCTTCAGGAAAGGGTGATTGGCTGATTGCTATTTTTGAAAGGGATGAATGGAAGTCAGAGTACAGAACAGCTATGAGGTTGGCTCCATCAAGAGGCTCCAAGTGTCAGAATTAGGTGTAACCAAGTTTAGTTCAGCAGGAGGTCAGGGAGCCAAGTTCAAGCTGGTAAGAGTCACTTGGAGTGTTGAGGGCTGAAAAACTAGAGTCCTAGCATCACAACCAAAAATCAGAAGCAGCCTGAACTTCAGTGGAACTGAAGGCCCAGCTTTACTGGGATTATCTACCACCACCATAATTCCACAACTGGCTTGCTAGGATCAATCAACATGGATCAGGGCTCTGTCTGCCCCTCTGTCAACCAATGAGATCAGAGATACATCTTGGAGTGGACATTTTGTTTCTATTTTTCTTCCTATATTTGGTTTTAAAAGATATTTTTTAAATTTTTATTTTCTATTTTTTCTCTATTTCTTGATTGTTTCTCCTTGTTTTTACATGAGTGAGAACACTACTTTTATTTTTTTGATTTTTGTTTTCTTTGTTCTGTTCTTGTTTCTGTTTCTTCTTTCTTTTTTTCCCTCATGTTTTCTTTACCAGTTCCCAAACTTGTGTAATCTTCCCTTGTCTTCCACCCTTGCTTCTAATCCCTTTCCCTTCTTATATTTCACTATTTCCCCCCTAAAACCTTCTACATTTTCTTCCCTGAGGGTAAAATTACCATATTGATGGAATATTTACTGTACACAATTTTCTGGTTTGTTTTAGATTTGGTTATATAACTACTAATCCTGTTTATACAGTTACAGGTGGCACATTAATAGTTACCACAATTTGTCATCTTCTAGGGTGTGTTTAATGCTATTGTTATTACTGATTATACTACTTTAACCAAAGTGATATAATTGTTCTTCCTTATATGCCAAGACTGAAATTGCCTGAGGGTCAGAAACAATACTATAGGCCAATGCCAAAGAAACAGGGGCTAGGTCAAATAGGTAGCAACTTCTCATCCCCCTTAAATTGAAGAAGTAGACCCTTGAAACAGAAACAGAATTGAAAGCCAAATACACCTGGAAGACATCTTTGAGAAATAATCATTTCCTAAGGATAATAAAGATACCTACCATAAACAATTTATAAGCATCAATGCAGAAAAAAAAAATGAGAAAAGCTGGAAGCCAGGTGCAATCCCAGACTTCCAGTTCTCCAAAGGCAAAGCCAGGGAGCAATAAGGTGGAACAATTTGAAAGTCTCAAACCTGGACTCTCTGAAGGGTAGCAGCAGAAGCAACAAAACAAATGAATGAAGCTCTTGAAAAAATCAAATCAGAAATAATTTCTTAGGTGACATTAGAGATGATAGCCATAATGAAGGGCATGTTAATAAATGTAGAGAAAATAGAGATAAAAAATAGAATAGCTTAGGAAAATGATGGAAACCATGAATGCCAAACATAGGAAAGAAATGGTATACATGAAACAGATTCAATCAGATATTTAGGAGATTAAAAATTCTATTAAAATATACCCAGCAGAATGAACCAATGTGAGGACAGAATACCAGATCTAAAAGATAGGATTTTTATTAGCAATCTTGAAGAGAAAAATTTCTTAAAAATATCAAGAGACTGCAAAGAATCAATTCAACAGCTGCTAGATGGTGCAAAGAAGAATAGCATAAGAATGATTGGAATCATTGAAAGCAGGAGCTAGTGCAAATGACATAAAAAACCTGTTTACAGAAGTAATGGCAGAAAACTTCCCAATAATGGAAAAAGAATTTGACATACAGATACATGAGGCATATAGAACTCCAATTAGCCATGATAAAAAAAAATCTACCCCATGGGCTACAGCAGTCATGATTCCAGAAATTCAACACAAGAACTGAATATTAAAAGCTATTAAAAGAAACAAATCATTTATAAAGGAAAGTCCACCAGAATTATAGCAGACTTCACAATATAAACCCTTAAGTCAAGGAGAGGTTGGAGTGAAATATTTCAAGCTCTAAAAGAAAACAACCTCTAACCCAGATCAATGTAAGCTAAAAACCTCTTTTAAAATTAATGGATAAATAAAATAGTTTCATGATAAAGAACAACTGAAGAAATTCATGACTGCCAAACCAGCACTCCAATATGTTCTGAAGGACATTCTAGAGAGAGATAATGGAGACTACAATTCTCTGAACCCCAATAGAATGAATCTACCAGATAAGGCAAGTAAATAAATAGAAGGGAAAGAAAGGAAACCAACAACAGAAAAATAATATGACAAGGATAAGTCAATACATATCATTTATAATCATCAATGTAACTGATCTCAATTCACCAATCAAAAGAAACAGACTGGCAGAATGTATTAAGAAACAAGATCCAACAATATGCTGCATATAAGAAAAACATTTAACTAAAAAAAAATTCATAGACTGAAACTCAAAGGATGGAAAACAATACTCCATGTAATAGGAACCCAGAAAAAAGCAGAAGTAGCTATTCTATTTGCAGAAAAAGTGAATTTCAACCCAAGACTGATCAAGAAAGACAAAGAAGATCACTACATTCTTGTTAAGGGAATGATGCAAGAGGAAGAGAAAACAATCATAAATATATATGCTTCCAGTACCAGTGCATCTAATTATATGAAACAAATATTAATGTACATGAAAAATCAAATAAGCAATTGTAATGGTGGACCTCAATACCCCACTGTCACAAATAGATCAACTAGACAAAAAAAATCACAGAAATATCAGAACTGAACCAATTTTTTTTACACAAATTTACTTAGTAGGTGTCTCCAGAGTGCTCCAGCCCACAACATGAGAATATATATTCTTCTCAGCTGTACATGGGATGTTCTCCAAAACAAACCACATGCTAGCTTGTAGAACATGCTTGCATAAATGCAAAGGAATTGCAATTTTCCCATGCATATTATCAGACCATAGAGCAATGAAATTGGAATTAATGGCAAAAGAAACCACAAAAACTTCATAAGCACATGGAAATTAAATAATACCATACTGAAAAACCAATTGGTCACAGATGAAATTAAAGAGGAAATCAGTTTCTACAATTAAACAATAATGCTGATATAATATACCAGGACTTTTGGGAGGCAAGTAAAGCAGTCCTATGAAGGAAATTTATTTCAGTAAATTCCCACATCAGAAAAACATAAGAAACTCAAATAAATAACCTAGTGTTGGACCTCATGATTCTAGAAAAAGAGGAATAAGTCAAGGCCAAAGCTCATAAAAGGGAGGAAAATTGTAAAGATCAGAGCAGAAATTAATGCAATTGAGACTAAGAAAACAAAGAATCAATGAATCAAACAGTTGATTCTTTAAAGATTAAATAAAATTGACAAACCTTTAGCCAACTTTATCAAAAAAGGAAAGAAAATTCTCAAATCCATGCAATTAGGAATGAAAAGGGTGAAATCAAAATGCATGCTGCAGAAATCCAGATCATTAATACTTACTTTGAGAACCTGTATTCTAGTACGTTGGAAAACATAAAAGAACTGGAAAGATTCCTAGATACATATGAATTACCAAACCTGAATCAAGAAGATATAAAGTTTCTAAATAACACAGTATCAGCCAATGAAATTGATAATATAATTAAAAACCTACCAACAAAGAAGAGCTCAGGTCTTTAAGGATTCATTGCTGAATTCTACAAGAAATTTGGAGATGTAATGCTGCTACTTCTCAAACTCTTTAATAAAATTGAAAGGGAATCAATACTCTGAAACTCATTTCAGGAAACAAGCATTACCCTGATATCAGAACCAGAGAACAATTCAATCAAAAATAAAGAGCTACAGGCCAATTTCTCTAATGAACATAGACACAAAAATCCTCAATAAGATACTGGCAAACAGAATACAGCAAATCATGAAGAAGATTATATACCATGACTAAGTAGGATTCATCACAGAGATGCAGAGATGGTTCAAAATATGTTAATCAATAAATGTAATACAGCATATTAATAAAGCCAAAGACAAAATCTACACAATCATCTCAGTAGATACAGAAAAGGCAACTGACAAAGTCCAAACCCATTCATGATAAAAACACTACAAAAAATTGGAATAGATGATTTTTATCTCAATCTGATAAAAGTAACCTATGACAAACCAACAGCCAACATCGTACTAAATGGTCAAAACCTGAAAGCTTTCACTCTAAAATCAGTAACAAGACAAGACTATCTCTGTCACACCACTCCTATTCAATACAGTTTGGGAAACATTAGCCAGAGTAATTAAACAAGAGAAAGAAATAAAAGGAATGAGGACAAGAAAGGAAGAAGTTAAATTATTATTATTTGTGAATGAGAAGATACTCTACATAGAAGACTCACAAAACTTCACCAAAAGATTCCTAGATTTAATAATCAAAATCAGTAGCCTAGCTGGATATGAAGTCAAAACTCAAAAATTAATAGCATTTCTGTACACAAACTCACAGAGAGAAATTAGGGAAACCACACCTTTTACATTGGCATCTCAAAGAATGAAATACTTAGGAATCAACCTAACAAAGGAAGTAAAAGACCTTTATATTGAAAACTACAGTACTCTGAAAAAGGAGATTGAAGAGGATATCAAAAAAATGGAAAGATATCCCTTGTTCTTGGGTGGGAAGAACCAATATAGTGAAAATGGCCATACTCCCAAAAGTGTTATACAGATTTAATGCAATACAGATCAAAATACCAATAGTGTATCTCACAGAATTATAGAAAATACTTCTAAAATTAATTTGGAACCAGATGAGAGAATTGGAATAGCAAAAGCAATTCTGGGCAACAAAGACAAGTCAGGGGGCATCACAATCCTTGACTTGAAACTATACTACAAAACTACAGTGATTAAAAACAGCAGTGTTCTGGCCAAAAACCCCCCCCCAAAACAAAAAAACAGACCAAAGGATCAATGGAACAGACTAGAAGATGGGGAAACAACTCCAAAGACACTCAGCCACCTTATCATTGACAAAGGGGCCAAACACCATGACTGGAAGAAAGGTAGCTTCTTTAATAAATGGTGTCAGAAAAACTGGCTTTCCACATGCCAAAGATTAAAACAACCCATATCTTTCACCATCACTACACTAAAATTTAAATGAATCAAAGATCTAAATATTAAAACAGTAACACTAAATCTGCTGGAAGATAGAATTGGTAGAACTCTTGAAGACATCGGTATAGGCAAAAACTTTATGAACAAAACCTTATTCACATGAGAAATATCACAAAGAATCAACTGGGAGCCCATTGTATTACAAAGATTTTTCACAGCAAAAGAACTCACCAACAGAGTGAAGGCATAACCCACAGAGTGGGAAAAAATTTTTCTAGCTGTTCCTCAGACAAAGGACTAATATTTAGAATATATAAAGAACTAAGAAAACCTCAGATTCCCCAAAATTAAAGACTCAATGAACATCTAAAATGCATAGACAGTTCTCAGATGAAGAAGTAAAAAGGGCAAAAAAATATATGGAAAAATGCTCAACATCATTGGTCATTTGAAAGATACAAATTAAAACAACACTGAGATTCCATCTTACTCCCAAAAGAATTACTATTATCAAGAAATCAACCAATAAAAGGCAGAGGAGCAGAGGCCCCCTCAGCACTGAGGAGGTGAGCTGTGCAGGTGCCAGCAGCACAACCCCCCGCCATTGAAATGAGAAGACATGTAAACAAGTCTCAAAACCAGACTTCCACATCACCTAAAGCAACCCCAAAGGGAAATGAGATAGAACAATCTGATATACTCAACCACCTGGATTCCAAGAACTGGTAACAAAAAAGTATGTGGACAAAATGAAATCAGAAATAATTTCTCAGATATCAGCAGAGATTGTGCCCATAGTGCAAGTCATGATTAATAAATCTAGAGAGCACACAGATAAAAAAATAGAGGAGCTGAGGAACATGACAGAATTCCAACACAGGAAACAAATGGAATCCATAAAACAGATACTAACAGATTTTTCAGGAGATTAAAAACTCCATTGCAAGTTTATGCAGCAAAATGAGCCAATGTGAGGATAGAATTTCAGATATAGAAAATAAGATTGCAAATAGTGACCAGGAAAAGAAAAATTTCTTTAAAATAGTAAGGGACCATGAGAAATCGATCCAGCAGCTGCTAGATGATGAAAAGAATAACATGAGACTGATTAGAGTCAATGAAGAAACAGGAGAGAGTGCAGATGACATAAAGAAAAAAGTTCACAGAAGTGATGGCAGAAAACTGCCCAAGTCGGGGAAAAGAACTTGACATGCACATAAGTGAGGCATATAGGATGCCAACTAGCCTTGACCAAAAATAATCTACACATAATCATATAATAGTTAAGATTCCAGAAACCCAACAGAAGAAGAAAATTTTACAAGCCGTTAGAGAAAAGAAACAAATCACATACAAAGGAAAGCCCATTGAAATCACAGCCGACTTCTGAACACAAACCCTCAAGTCAAGAAGACCTTGGAGTGACAATATGATATTTCAAGCCCTAAAGGAAAACAGCATCCATCCCAAATTGATGTACCCTCCAAAACTATCTTTCAAAATTGATTTCAAGGAAGATACTTTCAAAAAGACACTTTCTTGACAAAGAACACCTTAGGAACTTCATGAATACCAAACCAGCACTCCAAAAAATTTTAGACAATATCCTAGGAAAAGACAATGAGGATCAGAACCCCAGGAAGGGCAGCAAATGAATCCATTGGGCTCGACAAGAAATTAAACACAAAAAGGGAGAATCCAACAAAAAGAAAAAGTCATGACAATGATAAGTCAATATGTATTAGTTATAACCATCAATGTTAATGGTCTCAATGCACCAATCAAAAGAAATAGACTGGCAGAATGTGTCAAGAAGCAAGATTCAACACTGTGGTGCATACAAGAAGCACACTTAATTCAAAAAGAAACTCATAGACTGAAAGTTACAGTGTGGAAAACAATTCTTCATGCAACAAAAACCTGAAAAAAAAGCAGGAGTAGCTATCCTCTTTGCAGATCAAGTGGATTTTAAACTAACTCTGATTAAGAGAAACAAAGAAGGACACTACATCTTTGTAAAGGGAAAAATCCAAGAGGAAGAGATGACAGTTACATATATATATGCACCAAACACTAGTGCACCCAGCTATATAAAACAAATACTAACAAACTTGAAAAATCAAATAAGCACTACTATAATAGTAATGGGGGACCTCAATAACCCATTGTCACAAATACATAGATCAACTAGACAATAAATAAACAACGAAATACCTGAAATCAATAAAAGTCTTGAACAAATGAATTTAGAAGAGGTTTACAGACTGTTCCATCCCACAAAATCAGAATACACATTCTTTTTAGCTGCAGATGGGTCGTTCTCTAAAATAGACCACATGGTTGCTCATAGAACATGTTTAAGTAACTGCAAAGGAATTGAAGTTATCCCCTGTATATTATCAGTCCATAGTGTGATGAAATTGGAGATCAATACAAAAGAAACCACAAGAACTTCATAAACACATGGAAACTGCACAATACACTTCTGAATAATCAATGGGTCACAGAGGAAATTGAAGAAGAAATCAGACAGTTCCTACAATTAGATGACAATGACAATACATCAGATCAGAATCTATGGGACACAATGAAAGCAGTCTTACAAGGGAAATTCATAGCAGTGAATACTCACAAGAAAAACAGAGCAAGCTCAATTACACAACCAGATGCTGAACCTCAAGCTTCTAGAAAAAGAGCAGGATAAACCCAAAGCTCACACAAGGGAAGAAATTGTAAAGATCAGAGCAGAAACGAAAGCAATGGAGCCTAAGAGAACAATGCAAATACTCAATGAAGCCAAGAATTGGTTCTTCAAAAGAATAAACAAAATTGACAAACACTTAGCAAATCTAATCAGAAAAAGGAAAGTAAAGGCCCAAATCCATGCAATTAGGAATGAAAAGAATTTAATTACCAAGGACCCAGCAGAAATCCAGAGGATCATCAATACCTACTTCAAGAACCTATACGCCAATAAGATGGAAAACACAGAAGAAATGGACAGATTTCTAGATACATATGAATTACCAAAGTTGAACAAAGAAGACCTAAAAATTCTGAACAACCCAAAATCAATCAATGAAATTGAAAATGTAGTTAAAAGCTTACCAACTAGGAGAAGCTGGGGTCCTGTTAGCTTCATAGCCAGATTCTATAAGACATTTAGAGATGAACTACTGCCACTACTGTTTAAACTTTTCAATGAAATTGAAAGGGAAGCAATACTTCCAAGTTTATTCATGGAAGCAAGCATCACCTTGATCCCCAAAGCAGAGAAAAACCAACTGAAAAGGAGAACTATAGGCAAATCTCACCAATGAACATAGATGGAAAAATTCTTAAGATACTGGCAAATAGAATGTAGAACATCATCAAGAAGATAGTGCACCCTGACCAAGTGGGATTCATTGCAGGGATGAGGGGATAGTTCAAATAAGCAAATCAGTAAATTTAATACACTATATCAATAGAGCAAAGGACAAAAACCATATGATCATCTCAATACATGCAGAAAAAGCATTTGACAAAATCCAACATGCATTTATGATAAAAAGCCCTACAAGAAATTGGAATAGATGGTCTCTACTTCAATATGATAAAAGCCATCTATGAAAAACCAACAGCCAATATCATACTAAATGGGCAAAAACTGAAATCCTTCACACTAAAATCAGGAACAAGACAAGGATGTCTACTATCACCACTCTTGTTCAATATAGTCTTGGAAACATTAGCTGCAGCAATTAGACAAGAGAAAGTAATAAAAGGAATAAAGATAAGAAGTGAAGAAGTCAAATGGTCATTATTTGCAGATAACATGATACTTTATATAGAAGACCCCAAGAACTCCACCAAAAGTCTTCTAGACTTAATAACCAAATTCAGTAAAGTAGCTGGATACAAGATCAACACATAAAAATCAATACGTTTCCTCTACATGTACAACAAATTCACTGAGAGAGAAATAGGGCAAACAATTCCTTTGAGAATAACATCCAAAAAACTGAAATAGCTAGGAATCAACCTAACAAAAAAAAATCAAAGACCCCTTCTCTGAAAACTATAGCACTCTGAAAAGAGAGATTGAAGACTATATCAGAAAATCAAAAGACATCCCTTGCTCTTGGGTAGGAAGAATCAACGTAGTGAAAATGACCATGCTTCCAAAACTGCTATATAGATTCAGCGCAATCCCAGTTGAACTTCCAGCAATTGAATTTCTCATGGACCTTGAGAAAACAATCCAAAAATTCATTTGGAATAAGAAGAGACCTAGAATAGCAACAGCAGTTCTAAGCAACACAAACATGCTGGGGGGGGGGGGATCACAACCCCCAACTTGAAACTATACTCTGACTATACTCTGAAGCTACTGTGATAAAAACAGCATGGTACTGGCAAAGAAACAGACCCAAGGACCAGTGGAACAGATTAGAAGATGCAGAAATAACTCCAGACACACTCAGCCACCTCATCTTTGACAAAGGAGCCAAACACCCTCACTGGTGGAAAGATAACCTCTTTAACAAATGGTGCTGGAAAAATTGGGTTTCAACTTGCCAAAGATTAAAACTAGACCTATGTTTCTCATCATGCACTAAACTAAAATCGAAACGTATTAAAGATCTAAACAGTAAAATAGAAATGCTGGACCAACTGGAACAGAGGTTAAGTTGAATTCTTGAAAACATTGATGTACGAAAAGATTTTATGAAAAAAACCTCAGTTGCCCATGAACTAGCACAAACAATCAACAAGTGGGATCTCTTCCTATTAAAAAGCTTCAGCACAGCAAGAGAATCCACCAGCAGTGTGAAGAGACAACCCACAATGTGGGAAAAAATTTTCACATTCTGTTCCTCAGACAAAGGTCTACTATCTCGAATCTATAAAGAACTTAAAAATATCAGACCTCCAAAATTTAAAGACCCAATCCAAAAATGGGAATCTGAAAGGAACAGACATCTCTCAGAAAAAGAAGTAGAAATAACAAGTAAACATATGAAAAAATGTTTAGCATCACTAGTCATCTGAGAGATGTAAATGAAAACAACACTGAGATTCCACTCACCCCAGGAAGAATGGCTGCTATCATGAAATCAACTAGTAACAATTTCTGGGGGTTCTGTGGGGAAAAAGGAACCCTGCTCCACTGCTGTTGGGAGTGTAGACTGGTGCAACCACTGTGGAAATCAGTATGGAGATACCTCAAAGATGTAGGACTGGAAGTCCTATATGACCCAGCTATTCCATCGGTGGGTATCTTCCCCAAAGAATTAAAAGAATCATAGCACAGTGATATATGTGTGCCCATATTAGTAGCAGCACAACTGGTAATAGCTAAAACTTGGAAGCAGTCTAATTGCCCATTAACGGGAGACTGGATAAAGACAACGTGGGTTTTTTTTTTTTTTTTTAAATAAAATCAAGTAGTACTCAGCCATAAAAAATGAGAAATTAGAGATATTTATATCTAAATGGATGCACATTGATGTGATACTCTTAAGTGAAATAAATAGGAAGCACATCTGTAAATACCAAATAGTTTTAGTAGTATCAGAAACTGAAAGTGTAAACAAGGACTAAAAGGTAAAATAGATAATGTGAAATGGGAGAAAAAGGGGCAAAGATGAAGGGGAAGAGGGAGGGGCAGGGGAAAGGAAAGAAGGAAATGGAATTAATATGAGAAAATGGAATCAAAGTCTTTGTAAATAGGTAAAGACGGAGGGGTTGAAGGGAGGCCAGGGGAATGGAGAAAAAATAAGAATCAAGAGAGATTATGTAAAGGTGCAAATTTCCAATATGAATGTAACTTTATTGTATACCTAAAATGTACAAATGAAATTAATAAAAAAGAAATTAACCAATAACAAATGCTGGCAGGGCAGTAAGGAGAAAAGAGCCCTTCTCCACTGTTGGTGTTAGTGTAAATGGGTAGAACCAATATGGAAATCAGTATGGAGATTCCTCACAAATCTAAAACTAGATGTTCTATTTGACCAGCTCTTCCCCTTCTTGGTATTCTCCTGAAAGAATTAATAGCATCATACCACAGTGATATATGGATAGCCATGTTTATAGTTGCACAGTAGTGCATAATAGCTAAATCTTGAAAATAGCCCAAACACCAATCAGCCAATTAATGGATAAAGAAGATATGGGTTTTTTTTTTAATATACAATGAAGTCCTACTCTGACTTGAAAGATAAATGAGATATTTCTAGGTAATGGGTGTACTGTGAGACCATACTCTTAAGTGAAATAAATCAGACACATATGTAAATATTACATGATTCCTTTGGTGTGAGAAACCAAAAGTGTAAATAAGAATCAAAATGAATAATAGAGATTGTAAAATAGTGAAAAAATGTTCAAATGGGAAGGGGAACTGGATGAGGAAATTGGGAAAGGAAGGAAGGGAAAAAGAAAAAAAATCAGAATATAAGGAAAAATTTAAACAAAGCTTTTATAAATAAGGAGGGGAAGGAGGGTTGAATAGAAGGGAGGAAAAAGGGGAAAAATGAATCAAAATATATCGTGTACAGGTACAAATTCCATATGATGAATGTTATCATTATGCATATCTGAAATGTACCAGTAAAATCAATTAACTAAACAAAAGAAAAGATTGCTAATAATTAATAATATCCATTTTACTTTTTCTCTTCTTTCTGGGCAAACCGCTAAACTACATTTTATGACTAGGGATATGTAATCAGTTTTTGGCAATAAATGTAGCTGAAATGGAAAGTATTACTTCAAGACCTGGTCCACAAAAATATCTCACATATCGTCTGTTATTTTCTTCCTCTTCCATAGCAATTCTGGGAACCTGCTAATTTTAGAGGCAATTTTAGAAGAAACTTGTGTTTCTGAAGGACTGTTTAGACCAGTTTCTACCCCTACTTCTCCCCTCTTGCTGAACCAATGCCATTGGACTGTTGGGTGAGTGAGCAATGAAATGGTATCATGTTTCATCACTGAGACTTCAGGATTTGTTACTGAAGCCTAGCTTAACCTAATTAGTAAAATCTGACCCAGTGCTGAACATGAAATAGAAAGTAGTTCCAAATTTGACAGAGAGAAATTTTACTGCAAATATCCCTCAGGTCTATAAATCTTGGATTATACTCAGTTGCTTTCCATATCCCAGTGGTGAGTCATTAAATCTTCAGTGTTCTGATTTGTTCAGGTGACCCCAATCTGAATTTGAATGTGGTTTTAGGCACCTTCCACATGGAAGGAGATCCTCACCAAGTTTAGCAAAGCAGTCTTGTGATTCACAGCTTGTCTTTTGAGAAGAATGAAGAAAATGATGTCATTTATCATGGGTAATTTGAATACAGCTCACACTATCAATCTCATTGACAATCTTCTCAACAACCCAAAGTCCAAGCTGCGGCTGGAAACTGTCCAGGCAGTAAGCATCAGGACGCTGTGGCCAGGCTTGCTACAACACCTGCTCTGAAGTCAGATGTACCATCTGCAGTGAAGGGAACCCACTTCATGAAAAGGCATCCTATAGTGCAGCAGCGTTACAATATGCAAGTAATCAGGGACATGTGGATGTCCCCAGTGGACTCACCCCTTTGTTCAGATCAATTTTACTATTATAGGAACAATTTATCTTTTCCTTCACAACATGTGTAGAAAATCCTGTTGGCAAAGCAAAATGTCCACATTCCTAAAATATAAGAAGTTTAAAGATAAAAGTAAATTCATTATTCACTGGTTTTCTCAGTTGAACAGAGGCTTAGAGAAGTATTATTCTTTAGTGTCCACTACTGGAGAAAAAAAAAATAAGGGCATATTTTTAGTTTCAATTGATTCAGTAGCCTTATTTGTGCTGTTTTCTTCTTTTAAAAAAGACAGAAACAAAATCAAACAAAAAAACCTGCCTCTCCCCTGTTCCTGGCTCTACTTTGAACTCTAAAAATATCTATTTTCCATTTGTAACTTGACCTTTTACCTTAGAACGCTTTGTTAAGGAATTACTGCCACTCACCTCAATATGAGCCTATTACAGTAGCCTAATCCATTAGTCACCATGATTGGTCCAGGAATTGCTACATAGCCCAAGTTTAGCCATTTAAAGTCCTTCCCTAGATTTGTCAAATTTGACCTAAGGGAATAGATTTTTATATTTCTGGTCATGAAGCTTAGCTTCTGTCAGCTCAAAAAGTTGAGGCTAGCAGACAGACATTCTCTTGGAAAAGGAAATGAAGACTTGTCAATATTTCAGTTTCTTTTACATGAGGTAGCCTTCCATCTTTTCTGCCTTTCCTGTAGTTTGATTATTTGAACTATATATTTAGCCACATGAGCCAATACATTTCTTTGTTGTTCAAGTTTAGGATGGATTTAATCTTGAAGTCTTAATACAACCTTTGAAGTTATTTTTAACTAACTTTGTTGTGGAATGATTTAAATAAATAAGCTGAAAAACACTTGAAGTGTACATTTCATTGAGCATGATTAGTTTATATAACGATGTAATTCTCAGAGAATTAAAATATAGAAAATATCTAACATCCCCAAATGTTCCATTGTTCACCTATCCATTCAATCTGTTCCCCAACTCCCAGGCATGAGGCAACTACTGACCTACTAGATTCCGTCACTATACATTAGATTTGCCTTTTCTAGAGTTCCATATAAATGAAACCCCCACCACCATCTCTCTTTTTCTCTCTCTCTTTCTTTCTGTATTTGGGCTTAGCACTTGGCATGTTTTTGAGTTCCACTGATCATCAGTTATTTCTTTGTGTGGCTAAGTAATATTCATTTTATTGTATATCATGATTTGTTTATCCATTTACCTATTGATGAACATTTGGATTGTTTCCATGCTTTGGTTAGTTTGGATCAAGTTGCTTTGAACATTAGTTTACAAATCTTTGTGGGTAAATATCTAGAAACAGAATTTCTGGGTCATGAAGGATACAGTAATGGTTATCTGTACAAATGATAATTAACTTTTTATGATCTTATTAGATAATTAAATGAATCTGATGCTGGAAAAGCAGAGTGGAAGAAAAGGGAAAAAAGAATTGAAATGTATTATATACATGTACCAATTTCCTACAGTGAATGTAATCACTATGTATTGCAAACATGTACTAATAAAAGTTTTTTTAAAAACCTCTTAAGAAACTAGGAGGCTGAGGCAGGGGAATCACCGCAAATTGAAGGCCAGCCTGGACTATACAGTTAGTTCAAGGCCAGCTTGAATTACATAGCAAGACCTTGTCTCAAAGAACAAAACAAACAAACAGCAACAACAAAAAAGAAAACAATAAAAAACTGCTAACCTGTTTCCTATAGCATGTATGAGAATTTGAGTTCTCTTCTTCCTTTCAAACACTTGTATTTTCAATCTTTTTTATTTTAGCTATTGCAAAGTTTATAGTGGTATTCCATTATGGTTTTGATTTTCATTTCCTGGTGGCTAGTGGTATTCAGCCTCTTTTTTATGTGCTTGCTGGGGATTTTCTTTTCTTTTCTTTTGTGGTTTATCTGTTCAAATGTTTTGCCCATTTTTATTGTTACTGATCTCCTCGTTCACTTTTAAACATTCTTCATTTTTTCTGCATGTAAGTCCCTTTTCCCCTATGGTCCTATGGTTTTTTGACCTGAGCTCCAGGCACAGCCTGGAAAGAGTGCAGCAGAGCAGAATCCCAGCTTTGTGTCTGCAGGACTGAAGGGGCAGATCCTGGCAGCCAGAAAGTACAGTGGACCCTTGACTTATGAACTTGATTGGTGCTTGAGGACTGGTTGTAACCCAAATTGGTTGTAAGTCAATACAGTTGAGATCTGGATGTTTACCTGGGTACATGCTATAGATACCAAGAGGCAGATGAGTCTACCACTAATCTAATTAACCCAAGTTGTTTGTATGTCAGGCTGGTTGTAACTTGAGGGTCCACTGTATTAAGATCACAAAGAGGCAGGAACTTGGGGAAATATCTCATGCAATATATGACCTCCTAAGCTTACTCCCCAGCTGTGGATGAATGAATCTGAGCCTGAAGAGCACACCAAAGACTTTAAGAAATTGAATTAACAAATTCCAGGTTGACTACTGAAGAGTACACTTTCAGACAAAGTCTGAATGGTACGGAAAGACTTTGAAAACTGAACTCACACAGAACAATATCCCACAAAACATGTGCTGGAACTGATGGACTGAAATAGCCAGATCAACCCGGGAGCACAAAACACATCAGCATTGTCTACATGATTTAAATAAGACTCAGAAACTCACAGCATCATTGACAACACATCCAAGACACAATCTGTATTTACTCAGTCTAGGAGGTCCCAGGCAAATCTCAGGGAAGACAGAAGACATAGAAACAAAATGAAAGAAAATAACTATCAACTCAAAATTTTATATCCAGAAAAGTTATCCTTCAGCTGAAATTAAGGCATATGCAGAAGACAGAAAGTTGGAGACCTTGGTGTCATGGTGCTTAGTATGAATTGCTAAAGGAAATATACCAGAAGAAATTTATAATATTGGGAGTAAAACCAGGAGTAAAATAAATAGTAAATATATGGATATAAAATAAGACTATTTTTCTTTTCTTGAGTTAGTTAAAATATATTTGATGATCTATTTCTTACAAGACTTAGCTAGACCTGCTGGCACATGCCTATAATCCCAACATTCCGAGAGTCTGAGGCAGGAGGATTGTCAATATTGAGACTCTGTCTCCAAATAAAAAATATAAAAAGCTGAGGATAGTCTAGTGAGAAGGCCTTGGTTCAATCTATAATACTGTGAGAAAAAAAAAGAAAAGTCTTACAAGAAAGAAAATTCTGAGCCACAGAAAACAAAATAAACCAAAACAAAAAGAACAGAGAAGACACAAATTACCAATATCAGAAATAAAATAAAAGATGTCATTTCAGATACATCAGACATTAAAGGGATAATAAGAGAATACTACAAGCAAATCTGTACAGGTAAATTATATAATGTAGATTAAATGGATAAATTCATAAAAAATACAAACTATAAAAACTCATCCTCTAGATGATATAGATAACCTGGGCAATTCCACTTATAGTTAAAAAAAAAAAATTTGCAATTAAAAAGATTTCCCCCAAATAGCCTTAGGCCCGCATGGTTGGGCAAGTAATTCTACTAAATAAGTAAAGAATAATAAAACTTAGAAATAAAAAATTAGAGATGAGATTATTTTCGCCAAAAACAGAGGAAGAAAGAACATATCCTAACTTCTCTTTTGAAGCCACAAGTATCCTGGTAGACGAAAACAAAGATAGTACAAGTACCTAATACTGCCAACAAATATTTTTCATGAACATAGATACAATCCTCAAAGAAATTAGTAAATCAAATGCAAAAATATATAAAAAATACACTATAAACAGTTTATCCTTAGATATACTACAAGAAATACTTTAAAAGTAATCCAGGTAATTTGGATAGTCTGAAGATACATGAGTAATATGATCACATCAATTTATGCAGAAAAATAATTTAGCATAGTTTAACACATTCATGATAGAAAATTCTTATGTAAGAGAACTTCACCAACCTAATGAAACTTAAAATAATTTTATAGTTAACATCATATACACAGTAGAAGGAGTCATTTCCTAAGATCTGTACAAGGAAGAAAATGTTCTTTTATCATTCATGTGCAGTGTTTAATGGGAGTTCTATGAAATATACTTTAGAAAGAAAGAAAAGCATATGGATTGAAAAAGAATAAAACTAAAACCAAAGAAACAACTCCTAGAAATAACTAATGTGTTTGGTAAGGTCAGAGGACACGAGGTCAACACACAAAAATCTATGGTATTTCTATGCAAAGAGAACTCACTGATGGAGATGTACAAGGGACTGACTGTATGAAAATATGTTCAACATTGTATGTCATTTGAAAGCTGCAAATTAAAACTGTGGGATACCACACTTTTATTAAATGTAAATAATTCAAATACTGAGGATGACAGATGTTGGGGACAAGGGAGAGTGATGGGAACTCTCATTCCTTCATTCTATTTATCTCTCCTATCTGCCTTATAACACTTACTTATCAGAGTTCTCACTTCTATGTGTTCTCTTTAAGTATTTTAGCTGCCGTATTCAGCAGGACAGATAGGGTACAGTGTACTTACTTTGTTCACCTAGAAGTGAATATTTATTTGTTACATCTAGATCTATAATCTACCTACCAATTATTTGTGTAAATATAAGTTGCATTTCTTTGGCAACAGCAAGCAACAGAAAAATAAAATAAATCTGTATCAAGTAGAATAACATGTTGACTCACAGAATATTTGGTTATTATTTTGTTTGCTTGTTTGTGTATACTCTTTCTATCCCATTAGGCTATATCATGAAGCCTATGCCTATGTTTGTTTTTCTCACCTACCACCCTAGACCCAGTATCCAGCACACTGCCTGGTACATAGAAGGAATTTGGTAATTAGTGGATTTGTGGATTTCTGTAAATGAATGAGGATGTGTGTTTCATTAGGAGAAAATATGTAAGGTATGCTGCTATAAAATATTCGCAAACAGCATTACCATTTGATTAAAAGAAAAAATACAATGAATGAAAAAGTGCTGGAAAGAACTATACCAAAAGAATAAGAAGAGTTTCCTTTGGTGGGGGAGCTGATTGCATTGTATTTATTCTTTCTTATTTGTGCCTTTTTTGTTTTCCAATTTATCTACATTAAATTACTCTTTATATCAAATATATGTGTAAAGGAAATTGGCAGCCATCAGTGAGTGGCACACAGGACAGAACTGTGAAAGAGGAGCTGCTTCTTTGAGGTTTAATGTGTAAATTCACCTAATAGAACTTTTGAATTAAATAAACAAAACCAATTACATAATGAGACACATTCAAATGTTACTAAAGATCTGAAAGCTTAGGAGAATGAAATTTAAAAATCTAACAAAGAAACTAGTAAGTCAAAATAAGAATCTAGTAAATACATGATTTTCAAGTTACTCATAGGTGGGCGAAATTGGTGTTGGAGGTTGAGTTGCAGCCATGTTTGAGAAACTACTTGAAAGTATAGGCTGTTTTGCTTTGTTGTTACCTTGTCAGCAGTTCCCTTAACTCTCATTCTTAGATGTGTTTTCATCTCAGCTTTTCCTGAGTTTTGAGCTTTTCCAGTTCCTTCTCAATGATCCACCCTGGCTAAACGGCACAGTTTCTTCATAACAAATTCAACATGGTCATATGTGTGAGCACCAAAGCTCCTTTCTGAGGTTTCCTCTGTGGATGCACTAATGTAATATCAGGCCTTTTTGCTCTAAGCCACTCTACTGAGGAACCGTGCTTCTAAAGCCGAGTCTCTTTCTCTTTTGTTTCTCCTGAGCCCCAGATGACAAAAGGAAACATGCACTTTTGTCAGTTCCTCCATACAATAAATTTATAGTGTCAGGTTCCCGAGAGGCAGAGTTGGACACAATCTCTGAATAAGGAATCATTTTGTGTAATTTGAGGTTTCAGTATTAGGAAGCCCTTTTTGTGCCACATTTAAACTGTGTGCTCCAACTCCAGGTTTTTTTTTAATTATAAAAATGTACTTATTGACATAGAAAAATATTTGGGATATATTATTGGTTATATTAAATGGTATGTACAGTATGATCATATTTTTTTCCTTAAATTTTTTTATTGGTACATTTTAGGTATACAAGACATTTACATTTATCATTGGGTGCTTGTACCTGTACATGATGTATCTTGGTTCTTATTTTTTCCCCATTAGCTGTGCGCCCTTCACCAGCTCCAGTCTTCCCTATTTACATAGATTTCCTTTCCATTTTTTTTTCCCAAAGGGGTAGGGATGATGGGAGAGGAAGGGGAAAAGGAAAGAAGGGAAAGGAAAAATTATGAGAAAAGAAAAAAATCCAACTCCAGTTTTTAGGTGGATTTAAGGTGATATGTTTGCCTGCATCTGCCTCTATTCTCCCTCCACTGGCTCAGAATTCAGGCAGAATTCAGCAGGCCCCTTGATCTTTAATACCATGAGAGTCTTGTTGCTTCTCACTGAACTGTCACAAACATCATTCGGCCTCTGCTCTATGCTTTACTAAATGGATATAGAATCTTCACTTCAGTGAAACATTTTGCAATTTATTTTTCCCAGTTTATTAAAAGTAGCTTCAAATTGCTATCCAAGAATCTAATGTAGTATGTACTTCAGAGAAATAGAGTATCTTCAGACTGCACAATTCATGTGAAACCTTAAAGGGTTTCTTAAGTGAATATAAGCTTTATATATCATTGAGTTTAAATACTCAGTAAGTTGACACAATTATACAGTCTTTCTAGAAATAGGTAATTGAACAATGCTATATTTGAGTGTACTTATACAGAAAAGGATTTATCTGTATGAATAGTATGTTAATATTTGTGCATTCCTTCATGCACTATTGATTTATTAGTAATTGAGGCATTAGTAATATAATAGAAATTATCCTTGTCAGTTTTTTGTTGAAAACAAAAATGAAGAATCTGACATTTAGTATACTTTTTTTTAAAAAAGAAAGATAGACATTTTCTTATTTTTTATTGAATTGAGAGTATACTTCAAAGTCTTAGAATATTAAAAGTATTTTTTCCCCTGAAATAATGTATTAGGAAATTTGGTGACACCATCAAGGGTCAGGACCACCTAGCAGTATGTGAGGGTGACCTTAACTGCATTACCTTCAGTCTCCTACCTTGAAATATTCTATATTAGAAATAAGCCATATGTAAATCGGTAAACTATTGTGATTGTCACAGATACAGAATATGGAATTCAGACTGTTTATACATTTACAGATGTGCTCTAGTCCAGACAGGTTTCCCTTGGAGTCAGTCAGATTCTACAGAGTTCACGAATTTCTAGGACCTCATGAGATTCACAATATTCTCTGAAATTATTAGCAAAAATCAAGTGAGAATATCTTTGTAAATGTTTTTCTGCAGAAAGAATCTATAGTTTCCATTAGATTCTCAAATGTATTTATAATGAAAAATCTGGATATTGTATGAGTCTGGTGTTTCATTCATTTTTCTCATTCAAAAATAATTATTGAGTGGCTACTATTCGTTAGACACTTTCAGATAAAGGATCAGCAGTAGACAAAACAACCATTTCCATTAATTTATAGGCAAGTAGGAGAGAAAAGTAAGAAACAAATGAGTAAATGTGTTACATTTCTGAATGCGTTAGACAGTTTAAATGCTGTAGTCTGCAAGTGATATATTAGATGTGCATGTGCAGTGTAGACAGTGAAGGACCCTACTATTTTATATACAGAGATGAAGGAAACTCTCCAATCTTTTGACCTTTGAGCTGAAACATCCAGGAAGTAAAGCCAGGGGATAGATACATGATTGTATATTGATCAAAATGACCTTGACTTTCCACTCATCTTAACCAAACTTCAGACAGGTTCCTTCTGGACTACTGGCTCCTAGACTCCCTTTTCTTAGAGTATTTCTCTTTAAAATTTGCTTTCTTGAATTCTTTTTCTGCCCTTTTGAGATGTAAATTTTCTACAGTCCATGAATGTGTTCTCCAAAGACCTGGGAACCATTCCTTTGAAATGCAATCATGAAGAAAGAAGGCTCCTCTCTCTGGGTCTCTGTGCGAGAGAAAGGTCCTAACTTCAAGAGGGCTAGTTAATAAACACAGATGGTCTACTGGCATTGACCAACCCAACTACCCCCAAAATTCTTCTGGTGCTAATGCTGTGTCTTACAGAGAGTTTAAGTAATCTGCTTTTCATTTCAACACAAAAATTGCAATATTCTTAACCCTCAATAGGGTAACTTTGTACAAAGTCTTCCTCCTCTGTGTAAGCACTCCAGTGCATTTGTTTTCCCTTTATATTTTGGAATATGAACAAAAAAAGATAAGTCAAGATGTTATTGGGAAGCTAGGTCCTGACACAGAGGAACTGACCTCTCACTTCCTTGGTCTTTGGATCTTTGAACCCTTGATGAAATAATTTGATCAAGACACATAGGCAGCTATCCAGAAATATAGGTAGAATTTATTATAAAGTCAATATAGACAGAACTGTACCTTCAAGCCAGAAATCAAGCAGTGCCACAAAGGCATCTGCCTCAAGTTTGAGTTTTTATAAACACAGGCATTATGATACTTACTGACATTCTACTTAGAAGTTACTTTGCAACTGCAAAATATCTTCCTGTCCTTTTAAGATGGTCAGTTTTTCCTTAAGAATTTTAATCATATAAGAAACTTATAAAATAAGTTTAAAAAAGAAAAGTTGTTAATTTAAACCAGGTCCCAGCCCAAGGCAAGAGGGTCTTCAAAGAACATTTCCTTTCCTGATATCTCTGGCCTCTAGTCTGTGGTAACCAGGAATGCTGCAGGCCTTGTTGTGTAACTAGATGGCTAAGTATCAAAAGGAATGTGTAGTGTGTAAGATTAAAATATCTCTGTGGGACTGCTTTAGATCTGAGACTTAACAAGTGATTGTAAATCCCTCCCCCCGCCAGGGTCTCTCCGGTCTGCCCCCTAATGTCTCACTATTTCCCTAGAGAAGCTGACTCTAAGATTTTTTTTTTTATGACTCTAAGATTTTCGACCTAAGCAATTTAAAGAAGTACTTACCATTGAAGCAGATGTGGAGAATTTAGGAAAAGAGTTTTGGAGGGGAGAAGTAAATTCATGAAGTTGGTTTTGTGCCTGTTAAGTTTGAGATATATATTAGATACCAAACTGAAGAAATGAAATGAGAGATTGAAAATAAAAAGTCAAGAAAGTTAAAAATAAAAAGTTCAAGAAAGAAATATCAATTTTGGATGTGTGAGTGTGGGTACAGTATTTACAGTCACAGGGTTACATGACAGTAGATTTTACTAAAAAGAAGAGAGTCTGATTGTTGAGTCATAGGAATTCAACATTATAAGATGATAAGAGAGCAGAAGAGTACAATAAGCAGGTATAGTAAATGAAATGGACAGAGAACAAAAACAATAATGTCTTGGAAGCCAAGTGGGAAGGATACTTTGAGGAGGAGACAATGGTCAACTGCCTGTAATTTACAGGTAAGCAGAGTAAGCTAAGAACAATGAATGCAAGACTTTACTTACCAAGATATAAATGATAGAGATGTTGACCAAAACTTTTTATTACAGTGGCAGACACAGAAGCCCAATCTTGATGAGTTCCAGAGTAGAAAATGAGAGGAAATGAAGACAGTGAGTACAGACTTCTTTTTTGAAATTTTTCTATAAAGGGAAGCAGAGAAATACTATAGTAATAGAAGAGGGATATGAGATTTAGAAACTCTCTCACTCTCTGTCTCTCTCTGTCTCTGTCTCTCTCTCGAGAACTCTCCCTCATCTGTCTCTATGTTTCTGTCAGAGATGTGATAGTATGTTTGTGTGCTGATAGGGTATTTAGTAGGATGGAATGATTATTATGATATCTACTAACAGAAAGTCATTGGATGCTTGCCCTCCCTGAGCTTGATTCAGGTTGCTTGGGAAATATGAGGTTGGACTATGCAGAAATTGAGGTTCTCAATAATAATGGAGATATCAACCTCAACTGAGACCAAGAAAGTTAGAGTAATAAAGGCTTAAGAAGACTGAAAAAAATGTAAGAAGCAATTACACATTTGGTTGTTGGGATACAAGATTGAGTAGTTTAATTGGGACTGGGTTTCTGCCAAGTGGGCACAATGAAGGGAGTAGGAAAGGTAGTTAAGTGTGTGTACTACATACAAGGGAGTGATTTTAATGATGGACCATAAATAACAACTAATTAAGGATAGAAGTGAATACATAAGGGGAGTGAGAAATAATAAGACATTGGTAGGACAACTAACTGATCATAGATCTCAGTGGGAATGAAAGAGGTGTGAGTGGGGATACATGAGGGTGGGGGTTGAAGTGCAGGACTGGTGATCAAACATACCAGGTGGCATAAGCCTTAAAGCCACGGATTTCAGGGAGTATAATAATCTGAAGCCGATTATCAGGAACAAGGAAGACTCTTATCATAGCTCTGTGGTAGTGATGATGAGCAGTGAGAAAGACAGTGCTATGATGAGAGACTCCCAGAGACCCAAATTGCAGTTCTAGTTAGACGGGAAAGGCATAATAAGGGAATAGAAATAGGCAAATACAGATATAGAGAAGAGAATATTTGAGACGTCAGAGCCCAAGTTAGCTTGTTACTCATTCTGAAAAAAGGTAAACCATAAACCAGAAAGCCTCTATGATTTGTTCCCTAAAGATTTTTGTCTTCTTTCTTGGGTCCTTTTCAGCTTCTTTTGGTTCTTGAACAAGTCTGGTGTGCCTGTCCTTAGGACTTCTATGCTTGGCCATCTCATCCATCTTGTCAATACAGAGAAATGCATCCCTCTGCCATCGCTGTTCTAACATGCTGCTCTCTGGTCACTGCTCTCATATTTCCAGCCCCTACCTTTGAGAATTCCAACTTCTACACTTTCATTTCCATTAGGACCTATAGTTTATGATCTTACCAGCTTTTTATTATTTTTTTACTCTTCATATATTTACTTTTATGGTTAATATTTATTGAAAAATTATAACCGTTGCTCCCTTCTATGTAACCCCAAGTACCTTGCCCCCTCACCTTTTTCTGTACTCACACTGTACCTCCCAGGAGGAACACTCTTACCCTAAATATCCACATTATTCCCTTCCTCAATACATTAATTTTTGCCCAGATCTAGGCATCTCAACAAAACCTATCCTGACCACTTGGTTTTCTCTTGAAATCATCCAACTTGGAGCTCAATTCTCTAATTCCCTAATTCTCTCACTCTACTGTGCTTATTTCCATAGCTTTGATCATCTTCTAATATATAGTACTAAATAATTTACTCATTCATTTTTTGGTTGTTTATATTCTGTTTCTCCACTCCTGCAGACAGTAAGCTCTACAAACAGTGAGCTTTGTTGTTGGGATTCTTAGTTCTTAAAGCCTTCCCTGGTCAGTTCTCAATAAATATTTGTTAAATGAATGAATTGAGGCAGCATAGGAAAGTGAAAGTTGTATGGGTAAAGTTGAGTCATGTTGAATATTGAGTAGTGTTATATTAAGGATTCTTTGCACATATGCCAGGACATGAGGACAAGACAAAGGGACATTTATGTGAAAAGTGTGTGATGCCAAGAAATGGAAATGCTGGGCTACTGAGGTAAATGGATGCAAGGAAGACACAAATGCTTAGACAGGCAGTGAGATTGGGAGCAAGTGTTTGGGGTCAGTGGACCATTTGGGAACCATGTCTGCCAGCCATGGGCATGTGGAAGAGGTTCTTTCTATGCCAAGTGTGGCACGAAGTGAAGGATCCTCTGAAAATACAGTACAATTTTCAGAATTAGCTATCATAAGGCAGAAGCATATTTTTATGTGATTTTACTACATTAAATAACTTTAACCATTACATATAGCTTAGTATCAGGAAAAGGAAGACTTACAATCATGTCACTTGGCCAGGAAGTCTGGTTGATTTTTAACTCCTATGTATGAATGCACGAATGAGGCATAAGAAATATTTTATGTTTATTGACATATTTAGCAAATATCAATAATAACAATAAACCTATCTCTAATCTTTTGGAGAGGGTACAATTTGATAGGAATATTAATGAATTAAAATAAAAAATATTTAATTTCATGTCTCATTGAAATGAGATACATTCCCACTGGGAAAAAGCAACAGAAATAACCTAAAGAGTAGGATGAATTGATGGCTATTGTGGGCAGAATTTTCATACTTTTTATTTCATTTTGTGAGAATATCACTATCTTTTATTTGTAGACCAATTTAAAGGCATGAAATAATTTGATCTTTGCAAAAGATCTATAAGATCAAAACAAAACTCAGTGAGGTTTAATTTATTGGTCAAAGTTCCCTGCAGAGAAAATCTTAGACTTTAGATTCCAAGCCAAGTCGTCTGAGTTGTCTGGTGCCCTTTTCATTACATGTAGAGCATGAAGCAGATATAGTAGGTGCTGTGTGCTTACATTAGGACTAAATACAACACCTTGGAAGTCTTTGGATTAGGTGGTAGCAAAAATTTATAAACCTTGGTGTCACATCCTTGGCTAATATCAAGATGAATCAAAGAGCAAGAACTAGTCTATGGGACGAAATTGGTCTGTGTTTGAAAATGAAAATTTCAAGTCCTAGACATTTTTGAATGGGTTGGTCCTCTCTGAGACTTCAGGAAAGAATTCTGAAAAGAGATTGTTATGTTTACTTTGCCAGTCTTGTCTCAAGAACTGGAAGGACTGCTATCATTTCTCAGTCTCTCTTTTCTCCTTTTCTTTTCTTTTTTCTTTCTTTTCTTTTTTCTTTCTTTCTTTCTTTCTTTCTTTCTTTCTTTCTTTCTTTCTTTCTTTCTTTCTTTCTTTCTTCCTTTCTTTCTTTCTCCCTCTTTCTCTCTTTATCTTTGGGGAATTCCTCATTTTCCAGAGTATGGTGGATCCCTACAGAGGTGCACAGGTCCCCAGAATGCTTGGCTGGAGGCACAGGAGAGTAGGAGCTGCTCAGCCTCTCTATGATATGTCTCATTTTCCCTTTCTTGGGGCAGGGGAAGCAGACCTTAATTACACGTCTTTGCCTTACATTCTTCATTCTTTCTCAGAACTGGACATTTTCCTCATGCTAAAAAATGCCAAGGAATTATTCTTGGAAGCCCCTGAAATTGAGATTTTCATCTTTGCCTACCTGTTTGCAACATGCTTAGACATTAATTACGGTGACTCGTCAAGTAGCACAGGAAGGTGATATGGATACGATAGCTTAAAAATTATATTGTGAGTTTGCAATTTGCCAGAAAATGTTTCAATTATTCTGTAATGTGTATATAGATGTTAATATAATTGTACAATTGTTTAATTAACGAAGATTATGCTGCAATAATAAGGTTTTCTCTTTTTTTCCTCTGCATTGGCTTGCAAAGTTATGCAATATTACCTCCTGAGCTTTAAAACTTTACCAACAACACTGTTCATCTCACAAAATGAAAGTCTTTCCAGATGTAGTTTTGATTAATAGAAGCTTACTAACTGTGGCTAATTACTGATAATGATAGTATCACAAGGCAACTTCTTCACCAAAGTCACCTTGGTCTTTTCTGGTTGCTAGAATAGAAAGAACTGCCCCCGCCCAACACTCCTCCTCCCAATCAAAATGAAAGCAGAGTAATATTTAAACTTTGATTTGGGTGGTAATTAATATAGGTTTTTTAAATACTGGCCTTTTAGAAAAAGATAAATTGTCATTTAGAGATGGGTAGGAACTTCAGCTCTCCAGACTCTGGTTTCATCATGTGGGTAGGTGAGTCAGGTAGAACTAATGTCTGAATATTCAGATTGATGGACAGTGACCTATTCCTCTTTATCCCTTCAGTGCTTTGATTTCCATTTTAATTGTTTCCATCACCTATAACAGAGGAACAGAGCCAGTGTGATATGAATCCAAGTTGAAATGAATGTCTTCCCCTTTCCTACTAATTTTCTACAGGGGTGAAGCCCTCTAACATTATTGACTTTTCCCCATGGCTCCCTTCCTCTAAAACCATTTACTGTTTTTCACTAAGTGACATTAAAAGGGAAGTTCCCTAAAGATGTGCAAATGGATAATTAGCAATATATTGAATAACAACTTGGAGATCTCTTTATTAATAGTTTAGAAGAACAGACAGCAAAGCAATGTATAGTGGGTCAAGAAGATTTAAAAATAAATTGAGTTAATGTCTCACATTGGCTTTTGTACAGACTTTTTGGCCAATAGGATGTTTCTCTAATTTAGCAGAAATTCATGAATATATAGTCTATTAGTTAAATTTTGACTAAGTGATCTGATTGTATTTTGAGCAAGTAGATATACAAGGAAGCATTAGAAATTATGATGTGTCAACTCTCATTTATCTGTTTGGGTCATTCCAATCACTTTGATAACTCTTTGTGTCCTAAGAGAGTAAGGACAAAGGCTTGGGGGCCTTTCAATGCACTAAGATGATCAGGGCCTGTAGAACAGCTAAAGGGACAAAGATCTGGGAGGTCCTGACAAAGTAGATGCTTT
Source organism: Heterocephalus glaber (assembly GCF_053883595.1). Classification (NCBI taxonomy): domain Eukaryota; kingdom Metazoa; phylum Chordata; class Mammalia; order Rodentia; family Bathyergidae; genus Heterocephalus; species Heterocephalus glaber. The sequence goes on from NW_028258303.1 coordinate 15,508,592, forward strand.
GCGGCAAATAGAACTGATCTTTAAAAAAAGGTATATAAATCTCAAACTGGTCACTTTGTGACAATATCTTTTCTTTTGCAAGGATATTAAGATTATTAAGAAGCAAAATGTGATGACTACATTCGATGCTCTGTGTTGCTATTCACGTACCTCACGAAAGGTGTTTAATTCATTTTACTGTCATGATCTTATGTCATAGACTCTGGTTTAGGGTGGGCTGGAGGGGATGCTGGGAAAGCAGGGGAAAGAATGTTTTCTTTTCCCTCCATTAAGTTTGTCGGTACATTTTCGGTATGCAATACAGTTATATTCATCATTGGGATCTTGTACCATTATATAAGTCTCTTGGTTCTTATTTTTTTCCCCCTTCCCTTGCCCTCCCTTCACCCCCTCCACCCTTCCTTATTTGCAAAGACATTGTTTCAATTTTTTTTCCTCTTCTCATATTTTTTCCTTTCTCTTTTTTCCCTTCCCCTACCACTCCCCAATCCCCTGCTCTTTTAGACCTTTTCTTCCTGTTACACAATATCAGTTATACATTTTTTAAAATACAATATCAAGATCTAGGAGACATTACCACAGATTTTACAGAATTTAAAAGGATATAGAAAGCATATTACAAAAATCTTTTTTGAAATAAATCTGACAACTTCTAAGAAGTACCTTGGAAGACTAATGAAATTAATGCTGGAGGAAAGATAAAATTTGAATAGCACCTACTAAAGAAAGTATATTCCTAATTTGAAAACTTACCTATATGACAACAGCAGGCTCATAAACATTTTAACTGATAAATTATATCAAACAATTAAAGCAGAAAAAAGAAGGAACACTTCTCCCCTCATTTTAGGAACTCAACATTGTGCTAATCCTAAAACTGGATAAAGATAATAGAAGAAAAAAAGTATGAACATAGATAGAAATTTGTTTAACAAAACAAACTATTGGAAGTCAGATCTGGCAGTATGTAGAAAGTGGTTTTATTATAGGGATGGCAGTGTTGGTTCAGCATTGGAAGATCCACCCCCAAAATCATCATTTAAACAGAGGAAAGGAAAAAGCCATATGATCCTGTCACTAGTTGGAGAAAAAGTATTGGTCTAAATTCTACAGCTGTTCATGGTAAAAGCTATCAGGAGACTAGAAGTAGAACAGAAACTTCTCAACAGATTAAAGACATGTACTCCATACTTCCAGTGAGAATGCCTTATATAAATGGAGAAGATACAATGCTTTCTCCTTAAGGTGGGGAACAAGGGCAGATATGCTTACTCTTTATCTGTCCATTAAACTTTGAAACCTAGTCCCCATCAAAATAGTCTGGCAATAAAATGACACAATTAGGATAGGATTGGCACGGCAGAAGCAAAATCTTTATATGTAGATGAAATGATCATCTACAGAGAAAATACTAAGAAATCTCTAGGAGCCCCTAGAACTTGTACTTGAATTTAGCAGGATTAGAAAACACAAGGTATATATAAAAATTCAGGTCTGTGTATACTTGCTATAAATAAAGAATTGGATATTGAAATTTAAAAGTTATGTAGGAGTACAAAGGACCTAGAAAAGTTAAAAACAAAAAAAAAAACAGTGTTGGAAAACGTTTTAGTACCTAATTTTAAGACTTCTTCTAAAGCTACAGTAATCAAGGCAGTGTTGGTGTAAGGAAAGACATATAGATCATTTGAATAAGACAGAGAATCTAGAAATAGAACCACACATATATGGTACACTGAGTTTTGAAAGATTATTTAACATTAGCATTTTATAGAATATGAACTCAATTCAAGAGCCGAGGAAGAGATAGTGTTTTCAGCAAATGGCACAAAAAACCTGGTATCCGTATATAAAAAATTAATCTCAACCCTTTTTTTCCATACATGAAAATAACTTGAAGGGATCTATGAACCTAAATAAGAAAGCCTAAAAGTATAAAACTTTAAGAAGAAATTATAAGGGAAAATATTTATGAATTTAGGGTAGGCAAGAACTACCTAGGATACAAAAACCATGATGTATAAAAGAAAAAAATTGATAAATGAGATTCCATCAAAATTTAGAACTTTAAATGACATCATTAAAATGAAAAGTTGTTCTTAAACAGACCATATTTACAATACATATAACCTATGACCAGAATATATAAAGAATTCTTAGAGCTCATTAATAGACAACCCAATTAAAATGTAGAAATAAGAAGATGATAAATAGCCAGTATAGCACAAGGAATGGTGTGTAACTCTAGAATCAGAAAAATACTGATCAGTACAATAATAAGATTGAATTATACACTCATTAGGGAGATGAAGTTAAAAGTTTTAAAAGCCTTGTCATGACTTTTTCTTTTTGTTGGATTCTCCCCCTTTGCATTTAATTTGTCACGCCCAATGGATTCAATGTGCTGGGTTTCCTGGAGTTGTGATCCTCATTGTCTTTTCCTAGGGTATTGTCAAAAATTTTTTGGAGTGCCGGTTTGGTATTCATGAAGTTCCTGAGGTGATCTTTACCATGAAAGTATCTTATTTCTCCATCCATTTTGAAAGATAGTTTTGCAGGGTACATCAATCTGGGTTGGAGGCTGTTTTCCTTTAGGGGTTGAAATACATCACTCCAAGCTCTTCTTGCCTTGAGGGTTTGCATTGAGAAGTCTGCTGTGATTCTGATGGGCTTTTCTTTGTATGTGATTTGTTTCTTTTCTCTCACTACTTGTAGAATTTTGTTCTTCTGTTGGATTTCTGGAATCCTAACTATTATATGCCTATGTGTAGATTTTTCTTGATCAAGGCTCTTTGGAGTCCTATATGCTTCACTTATCTGTACGTCAAGCTCTTTTCCCCTGCTTGGGAAGTTTTCTACCATCACTTCTGTGAACAGTTTTTTTATGTCACCTGCACTCTCTCCTGTTTCTTCATTGACTCCAATCAGTCTTCTGTTATTCTTCTTTGCATCATCTAGCAGCTGCTGGATTGATTTCTCGTGTTCCCTTACAATTTTAAAGCAATTTTTCTTTTCCTAACCACTAATTGCAATCTTATCTTCTGTATGTGAAATTCTATCCTCACATTGGTTCATTCTGCTGTGCAGACCTTTGATGGAGTTTTTAATCTCTTGGAAATCTGTTTGTATCTGTTTTATAGATTCCATTTGTTTCCTATGTTGGGATTCCATTATGTTCCTCAGATCCTCTATTTTTTGATCTGTGTCCTCTTTAGATTTATTAATCATGTCTTGGAGTATGGGCACAGTCTCTGCTGTTATCTGAGTAATTATTTCTGATTTCATTTTTCCCAGATCCTCTTTTGTTGCCAGTTCAGAGAGTCCAGGTGGTTGAGTATCAGATTGTTCCATCTCATTTCCCTTTGGGGTTGCTGTAGGTGATCTGGAACTCTGTTTTTGAGGCTTGCTTATGTGTTTTCTCATTTCCATGGGGTGGGGGTGGGGGTGCTTCTGGCTCCCATGCAGCTCACCTTCCCTAGGGAGCTTCCTTCCGGGTTCTGGGACAGGCTCACCTTCTCTGTCCTAGGAGCCTGGGATGGCAGAGGGGGAGCTTCCTTCTGGGTGCTGGGACTGGCTGAGCTTCTCTGCCCGTGGTCTGGTGGTCCGGTGTCCTCTGTGTCTTTGTAATGTAGAACCAGGTGGCTGTACAGAGGAGCGGGGTGGGGGGTGTCCAATGGATTGTTGCCAGCGCGGGCTGATTTGGTGTGTTCCATGTGACTCATGACCTCTGTAGGGCATGTGTAGGGGGAAAGAATGTTTATAGCTGGAAGCTTCTGGGTCAATGTGCCACAGCTCCCAGCACAGAGGAGGCTTCCAGGTCAACATACCATAGCTTCTAGCACAGAGGATGCTTCTGGGTAGGCATGCCACAGCTCCCAGTGGAGAGGAGGCTTCCAGGTCAACATGCCACAGCTCCCAGTGCAGAGGATGCTTCCAGATCAATGGGCCACAATTCCCAGCACACAGTAGGAGGCTCCCAGGCCAACCTACAACAGCTTCCAGCACAGAGGAGGTGAGCTGCGTGGGCACCAGCAGCAGCCCCCCCCATCAAAATGAGAAGACATGTAAACAAGTATCAGAACCAGACTTCCAGGTCACCTACAGCAACCCCAAAGGGAAATGAGATGGAGCACTCTGATACTTAACCACCTGGACTCCCTGAACTAGAAAGAGGATCTGAAAAAAATGAAATCAGAAATAATTTCTCACATAACAGCAGAGACTGTGCCCATAGTCCAAGACATGATTAATAAATCTAAAGAGGACACAGAAAAAAATAAATAGAGGATCTGAGGAACATGATGGAATCCCAATGTAGGAAACAAATGGAATCCATAAAACAGATGCCAACAGATTTCCAGGAGATTGAAAACTCCACTGAAAGTCTATGCAGCACAATGAGCCAATATGTAGACAGAATTTCAGATATAGAAGATAAGATTGCAATTAGTGGTTAGGAAAAGAAGAATTGCTTTAAAATTGTAAGGGAACACGAGAAATCAATCCAGCAGCTGCTAGATGATGCAAAGAAGAATAACATAAGACTAATTGGAGTCAAAGAAACAGGAGAGAATGCAGATGACATAAAAAAACTGTTCAGAGAAGTGATGGCAGAAAACATCCCAAGCAGGAAAAAAGAACTTGACATACAGATAAGAGAGGCATATAGGACTCCAACTATCCTAGATAAAAGAAGAAAATCTACACATAGACATATAATACTTAGGATTCCAGAAACCCAACAGAAGAACAAAGTTCCACAAGCAGTTAGAGAAAAGAAACACATCACACACAAAGGAAAGCCCATCAGAATCCTGGAAGACTTCTCAATGCAAACCCTCAAGGCAAGAAGAGCTTAGAGTGATATATTTCAAGCCCTAAAGGAAAACAACCTTCAACCCAGATTGTTGTACCCTGCAAAACTATCTCTCAAAATTGATGGTGAAATAAGATACTTTCATGACAAAGAGCACCTTAGGAACTTCGTGAATACCAAACCAGCACTCCAAAAAATTTTAGACAAAATCCTCGGAAAAGACAACAAGGATCACAACCCCAGAAAGCCCAGAAGAATGAATCCACCAGGCACGACAAGAAATTAAAAGCAGAGGGGGAGAATCCAACAAAAAGAAGAAGACATGACAATGATAAGTCAATATGTATCACATAACCATCAATGTTAATGGTCTCAATTCATCAATCAAAAGAAATAGACTGGCAGAATGGGTCAAGAAGCAAGATCCAACACTGTGCTGCATACAAGAAACACACTTAATTCAGAAAGAAACTCATAGAAAGTTAAAGGGCAGAAAACAATACTCTATGGACAGAAACCCCCCCAAAACCAGGAGTAGCTATCCTCTTGGCTGACCAAGTGAATTTCAAACCCACACTGATTAAGAGAGACAAAGAAGGACCCTACATCCTTGTAAAGGGAGCAATGCAAAAGGAAGAGATGATAATCATAAATATCTATGCACCAAACACTAGTGTGCCGAACTATATAAAACAAACACTAATGGAAATGAAAAGTCATATATGCCCAGATAGAACTGTAGTACAAGATCTCAATACCTCACTGTCACAAATACATAGATCAACTAGACAAAAAATAAGTAATACTGGATTACTGAAATACTGGATCTCAACTGAACTCTTGAACAAATGATCTTCGTAGATGTTTACAGAGTATTCCACCACACAAAATCAGAATACACATTCTTTTTAGCTGCACAAGGGTCATTTTCCAGAATAGACCACATACTTACTCACAGAAAATATTTAGGTTTAAGTGTAGAGGAATTGAAGTTATCCCTTGTATATTATCAGACCATAGTGTGATGAATTGGAAATCAATAGCAAAAGAAACTGCAAAAATTTTATAAACACATGGAAATTGAACAACACACTTCTGAATGACCAATGGGTCACAGAGGAAATTAAAGAAGAAATCAGACAGTTCCTTCACTTAAATGACAATGACAATACAACGTATCAGAATCTATGGGTCACAATGAAAGCAGTCTTACGAGGGAAATTCATAGCAGTGAATACTCATATTAGGAAAACTGAACGAGCCCAATTAAACAACCTTATGCTGCACCTCAAGCATCTAGAAAAAGAAGAGCAGGACCACCCCAGAGGTCATACAAGGGAGGAAATTATAAAGATCAGGGCAGAAATCAATGCATTGGAGACTAAGACAATGATACAAAAAATCAATGAAGCCAAGAATTGGTTCATCAAAAGAATAAACAAAATTGACAAACCCTTCGCCAACCTTATCAGAAAAAGGAAAGAAAAGGCCCAAATTCATGCAATCAGGAATGAAAAGGATGAAATCACAAAGGACCCAGCAAAAATCCAGAGGATCATCAATGCCTATCTTGAGAATCAATGTGCCAATAAGATGGAAAACAGAGAAGAAATGGACAGTTCCTAGATCTTATGAATTACCAAAGTTGAACAAAGAAGACCTAAAAATTCTAAATGACCCAATATCAATCAATGAAATTGAAAACATAATTAAAAACTTACCAACTAAGAAAAGCCCAGGTCCTGATGGATTCACTGGTGAACTACAAGACATTTAGAGAGGAACTACTGTCACTACTGTTTAAACTCTTCAGTGAAATTGAAAGGGAAGCAATACTCCTGAAATCATTCCTGGGAGCTAGCATCACCTTGATCCCCAAAGCAGAGAAAGACTCAACCGAAAAAGAGAACTATAGGCCAATCTCACTAATGAACATAGATGCAAAAATCCTTAATAAGATACTGGCAAACAGAATGCAGAAGATCATCAAGAAGATCATACACCCTGATCAAGTGGGATTCATCCCAGGGATACAGGGATGGTTCAACATATGCAAATCAATCAATGTAATACACTGTATCAATAGAGCCAAGGACAAAAACCATATGATGATCTCCGTAGATGCAAAAAAAGCATTTGACAAAATCCAACATGCATTTATGATAAAAACACTACAAAAAATTGGAAAAATGGTCTGTACCTCAATCTGATAAAAGCCATCTATGAAAAACCAACAGCCAATTATCATACTACATGGTCAAAAACTGAAATCCTTCACACCAAAATCAGGAACAAGACAAGGATGTCCACTATCACCACTCCTGTTCAATATAGTTTTAGAAACATTAGCCACAGCAATTAGAAAAGAGTAAGAAATTAAAAGAATAAAGATAGGAAATGAAGAAGTCAAATTGTCATTAGACCCCAAGAACTCCACTAAAAGTCTTCTAGACTTAATAACCAAATTCAGTAAAGTAGCTGGATACAAGGTCAACATACAAAAATCAATAGCTTTCCTCTACACAAACAACAGACTCACTGAGACAGAAATAGAGCAAACAATTCCTTTCACAATAGCATTCAAAAAACTGAAATACTTAGGAATCAACCTAACAAAAGAAATCAAAGGCCTCTTCTCTGAAAACTATACAACTCTGAAAAGAAAGATTGAAGACGATATCAGAAAATCGAAAGGCATCCCTTGCTCCTGGGTAGGAAGGGTCAACATAGTGAAAATGGCCATACTTCCAAAACCGCTATATAGATTGAATGCAATCCCAGTTGGAATCCCAGCAGCATACTTCATGGACCTTGAGAAAATAATCCAAAAATTCATTTGGAAAAAGAAGAGACTTAGAATAGCGAAAGCAATTCTGGGTAACAGAGACAAGGCAGGGGGTATCACAATCCCCAACTTGAAACTACACTACAAAGCTGCTGTGATAAAAACAGCATGATACTGGCAAAAAAACAGACATGGGGTCCAGTGGAACAGATTAGAAGATGCAGAAACAACTCCAGACACATTCAGCTGCCTCATCTTTGACAAAGGTGCCAAACACCCTCAGTGGAGGAAAGATAGCCTCTTTAATAAATGGTGCTGGAAAAATTGGCTTTCAACCTGCCTAAGATTAAAACTAGACCTATATCTCTCACCATGCACTAAGCTATAATCAAAATGGATTAAAAATCTAAATATTAAAACAGAAATGCTAAACCACCTGGAACAGAGGTTAGATAGAACTCTTGAAGATATTGGTGCAGGAAAAGCTTTTATGAACAAAACCTCAGTTTCCTGTGAACTACCACAAATAATCAACAAGTGGGATCTTTTCTTATTAAAACTTCTGCACAGCAAGAGAAACCACCAACAGTTTGAAGAGACAACCTACAATGTGGGAATAAATTTTCGCCTGTTATTTCTCAGACAAAGGTCTACTGTCTCAAATCTATAAAGAACTTAAAAAAATCAGACCTCCCAAATTTAAAGACCCAATCGAAAAATGTGCATGTGAAATTAACAGACATTTATCAGACAAAGAAGTAGAAATGGCAAATAAACATTTGAAAAAATGTTCAACATCACTGGTCATTTGAGAGATGCAAATGAAAACAATGCTGAGATTCCACCTCACCCCAGAAAGAATGGCTGCTACCATGAAATCAACCAATAACAAATGCTGGTGGGACTGTGGGGAAAGAGGAACCCTGCTCCACTGCTGTTGGGAGTGTAGACTGGTGCAACTACTGTGGAAATCAGTATGGAGATACCTCAAAGAACTAGGACTGGAAGTCCCATTTGACCCTGCTATTCCACTGCTGGGGATCTTCCCCAAAGAATTAGAAGAATCATACCAAAGTGATATATGTGTACCCATGTTCATAGCAGTGCAATTTGTAATAGCTAAAACTTGGAAACAGCCCAAATGCCCATCAACTGGAGACTGGATAAAGAAAATGTGTGTGTGTGTGTGTTTTTAATAAAATGGAGTACTACTCAGCCATAAAAAATGAGAAATTAGAGACATTCATATCTAAATGGATGCACATTGAGGCAATACTCTTAAGTGAAATAAATAGGACACACATGAATAAATACTGAATAGTTTCTCTAGTGTGAGAAACTGCAAGTGTAAATAAGGACTAAAAGGTATAATATATAATGTGAAATAGGAAGAAAAGGGGCAAAGGGGAAGGGGTAGGGGAAAGAAAAGTAGGGAATGGAATTAATATGAGAAAATGAGAAAAAGGAAACAAAGTCTCTGTAAATAGGGAGGGATGGAGGGGTTGAAGGGAGGGCAGGGGAAGGGGGAAAAATAAAAACCAAGAGAGTATGTGAAGGTGCAAATTTCCAATGATGAATGCCATTATGTTGTACATCTAAAATGTACCCATAAAAGCATATACAGTTTAAAAAATGTTTATAGCTTATCTGGGTGCTCAGCACAAAGGCTTAACACTCTGACAAACATATTGTGCTTGTTGTGGTAGATTGTTGTTTCTTTGTCAAATCAACAGCAGTAATGTAATATTTGTGAATTCTAACCTTTGCATTTATATAAAATTATTTTTTCATAAAATTGAAAGCATTATATGTGAAATTGTATATGTTTGTCATATACAATCCATATAATTAGAATTTGTAATCCATATAATTTTAAGTGTAACACAAGGCACAATACCTTTCATGTCTGCATCTGAAAATTCTGCAACTGCTGAATCAACCAAGCACAGGTTGAAAGTGTTACATGTTACTGATGTGTACTATGATGGTTGTACTGTGATAATTGCTATTTGCATTTATACTAAACATGTACAGGTGTTTTTTCCTAAACAGTACAGTATTTATGAGGTTTACATTGTCTGAGGTAATATATATTGTGTAGCCATAATTTAAAATAAACAGTTAGTGAGAGGAATTACAAGGGTTAGATGCACATTCTATGCTGTTTTATGTGAGGTCCTTAAGCATCCCTGAGTTTCATGTCATGGGCAGGCCAGGATCCAGTCCCCCACAGACACAGAGGGAGGCTGTCTGTGACTAGATATGGCTCCCCTTCAAGCTTAACTGCCAGGAGTTAGATTGCCTGTGTAGTACTAGTTATTTGGGGCCTAAGAGAATTCCCAGAAAGCTTTCATGAATGGTTATCTTTCCTTTCTTCAATTTTGTTACATTGCTGCCTCTGCTATAGCTCTCCTTCATAGACTTCTGAGGGATCCAACATTTCTGCAATGTTGCTGAAATTCACAGTATGTCCTCAGTATGGCCATAAAGACAGGGCACACACCTTTTTATGTGGTACTGGAGGTCAAACCTAGGAGTCCTCTATCACTGAACTATACCTCTCAGCCCTTTTTATTGATAATTTATTTTTATTGTTTATTTGAATCTTGCTAAGTTGCCTACGTGATCCTTCTGCCTCAGCCTCCTGATTAGGTAGGATTACAGGCATGTGCCACTGTGCCCAGCTGAGGACACAACACTCTTATTTGTCATTCTTCCTAAAACTTTGTGCAGGCACTTTTAATTCCCCACAGCACAAAAGAGACTAAGCTGTAACCTTAAATAAGACTTGGGGTAATGGATGTAGAAGATAATGTGGAGAAATTTTTATCACCTATTAAAAGTGGTCACAATTAAAACAACTAATTTTTTACTGTAGAGGAAACATGTTAATATCCCCAAAAGAACTATCACTAGGGTACTGCTTTTCACTTTAAAAAATCTTGAGTACATTTAATTCATTGCTACTGATGACACAGCCGCCATCCACTCCAGGTTGCTATGTGTTGCCTTGTTCAGTTCCTTTCCAGTCTGTGTGACATTTCCACTGTTTCCCTGGCCTCAGTATTGCCCTGTGAGGAATTCTGCTCACAGAATCCACTTTACCCAGAAAGATAATAATTTATGGAGACAGGACAGTTTAAATTCAGATTTTAAAGAGAAACATTTCTTCCAAACAGCTCTATTCTGTTGGTGTGTGAGCTACCTTCTCACCATAGACATCTTCTGTTTAGCTCATAAAATGTTTTATAAAAAGTTGAATTACTAACTGGAATTTACATAATAAGATATTTAATATAAGCATCCTGGACAGTTGCTTCTTTTTGAAAAATTAAAATACATTGCAACCTTAAAGTCATATTCCTGCATGGCCATAATCTGCTGAAACAGTATAAATTACCCTTTCACCATGGACTTTCAGTTACCTCCAGCCCCACCTGGTCTACTTTACCCATTTCCTTTATCAGCCTGCCCTCTGAAGGCATTTGAGACTCAGCCTGTTCCCAAATCTGCAAGAGTGTAAGAGCACTAAAATCTACTTGATTCATACTGATGAAAAGAACATTATACTTCTCAATCTGCAGAGATTCATTTTAGATATTTCAAGAGCCCTACCTTATAGGTATTTTTCAAAAACTATGGACAAGAAGCTGATTTAAATTCTCATCTAAACAATTTACATTCAAATTATTCTTTTCTGAAAGTCTGATTTATTTCAAAATTGAATTTCAGTCTCTGTCCTTACATTTCATAACTCTTTGTTAATTTTAAACGGTATTTTTTGCCGGGTCAACAAATGTAAAGTTCTAGTTTTCAACCAGATAACAAAATAAAGCAGACAGACAAGCCAGTGTGTGCCATGTTGCTGCTGCTCAGGACAAAGGGAAAGTGGAGCAAACCCTAGAACAACCTGCATTGTGATATAAGAATGTATTTACTCTTACTACAAGTGACACTTTGAAGAAACAGTTCAGAGAGCATGTGCTTACTTCAGCTATAGCCCCACAAACGAGATGTTTTAAATGCACTGAGATATCCCATTTCTCTGCAAGTTCTTCTAAGACAGAGTGCATTGAGAAAAGTGTATAAGAACAAAGTGTCCATTCTCAGTGTCATCATTTAAAACTCATTTATTCATTTATTCTGCTTCTCATTCATTCATACATTCAATAAATATCTTTGAAGGGTCTCATCTGAGTTAGATGCTAAGCAATTTATTCCCAGGACTCAATAGGCTATCTTGAGGATGTCCCACATACATACCATAAGAATTCAGAGTAGTAATTTTTAAAGCTGTTCAAGGTCAGAAAGAGCAAGCATACATTGGAAGAGACTTATACTTGGATGATTGATCACCTGTGACATAGCAATGAAAGTGACTTTTGAAGGATGAGTAGGGGTTCCTCATTCAGAGAACAGGTTTGGGGATTGAAGGTGGTAGAAATAAGATTTCTATGCAGAGAAAGACAAATCAGGGGAACCTAAAAGAGCATGGCTTGTACTGAGAATGAGACTTAATTTTGCAGTTTAATGTGCAAGGAAAGTATGGAAAATGAACATAACTATTTAGACAGGAGTTTGCCAAAGTGTTCAGGGAAACTTTACAAAATGAAACCAACTGAATAAGCCCCGTGTGCTGTCAATCCTGTGCACCATTTCTTCTTTTGTTACTTTGCATTGTCTTTAAGAAAAAAGACTTCCAAAGAAAGGTCCAGTTAGGCCTATTTTAATTTCCAGATAGCATCCAAGACTTCATGAAGAGTTAATCTGTTACATGTTAAAAAGAGTAGGTTTTTCTAAATTGGGTAACTGTGCCTTCCTGTTTATAAGCTCTTTTTCAAGAGTAGAGCAAAGGTTGTAGGGCAAAGTCATCAGTGAAATTCAGATTAAATGAGTACACATCTCAGATTAATTGCAGCTGAGATAATGAGGCTATGTTAGTTTTGTGATGGACTGGACAGGAATTCAGAAAAAAGCTGACAATAGAGAACAACTGGAATGCATTTGAAAAATTTTTACAGAAGAGTTTAAATCTGTGCTTCTCCAAGTTTAATGTGCATGTGAATCACCTGGGAATGTAACAATATAGATTCTAGGTTCTCAGTAGGCTAGGGTTTAAAGCTTGTGATGTGAACTTATCACCAGATCTCTGGTGCTGCTGACATTGATGGCCATGGTCCGCACTCCCAGAAGGAAGGATAGAGTATTTCCTGAACAAAATTCCTCCCCTGTTAATTAAAAGGGAGAGAAATAAGAATTAGAAAAACACAGTATGTCAATGCCGTGCTTCTCTTTAGGAATCAGCCTTCATCTACTTATAGTGAGAGAGAAGCATACTAAGTCTTTAGGAAAAAATCGCACTTTCCAAACATCCCCCTGGTATGTACTTAAGTTTACAAGTAAAGCCAAAGAAGTTGCACAGGTAGGATGACCAACCACTTCCACTTTCCAGAAATATTGTCCTAGTTTTAGGCCTGAAAGTCATGTGCTCCTGAAGCCCCTCAGTCCCAAGCAAAATGAGACTATTGGCCAGCTTCATATAGCACATGTTGCATTAAAAGTATCATCATGGTCAATTCGAAGTGTCATCTTATTATCTATGAAAACATCATTTTAAAAAATTAAAATACCTTAGTTGGAAGTAATTTATTTTGTAATTTGGAAAATGAAAGGAAAATCCATCTCTTTTATGATGGTGTGACCTAAAACTTACTTGCTGACACAAGCTGTTAACTGTGTGACTTTTCCTATTCTCTCCGTTCTTAAAAACTTGATCTAAAGAGAAAATATAGAATTTAACATTCAAACTGAAGCTTGTTTTTTATTCTAATCTATTTATCTTTGCTTTACTTTGTCTACCTCTAGATTTCCACATTGTTTTCTGATATATTATTATAATTATTCAAAATATTAATGGAACAGAATATCTTCTTTTAAGTTATGAATGCAATCAATTTGAGTCTTTAATTGTAATTTTTTTTCCATAAAATTCTTTTAATTTAGCCTAATATAATGGCACATCAACCAGTAATAGGTATATTAAATTGAATCATGATGCTCATATACACATTTTATGACACAATCAAATATCCTAATGCATTAATTCATATCAATCAGTTAATAAAATCAAATAGGAAACATTTCTCTATTGCTGCAAACTGTAATTATTCCATATACTTATAAGGAGTATAAAAAACTCACCTTACTTTTAGGACTTTTCTGCTTGGATATCTAGACTTGGTCAATTACTTGAGTTTTTACCAAGTTGATTGGTTGGTAAATAAACAAGAAAATGCTCAAAGTGTATATTTTGCTTTAGTTTTTCTTAAAGTGAAACCATTCTTGCCAAATTAATAATGCACTAAATGATACTGTGCCAAATCTGATGGGAAACTTGGTAATAGCTCCCCAGAGGTGCCTTAAATTTTGTCTATCATTGGCACAGAGTTAGGACGTCATTACTTTTGGTGCACTAAATGTTAACCCAGGGTCTTGAAAAAGTTAAAAATGAATGGTCAAAAGCAAATTATTTGATCAATTAACTAGTAAATACTTGGCAGAACTTTACTAGACTAGCACTGTAGTGGATGTTGTCAGAAATATCTGCATATAAAAACACAATATCTTATTTCAAAGGGTCTAATACTATTTAGTAGGGCAAATTAATATACACAATACAATTAAAAGACAATGAAGTACTCACCTATAAAGAACTTTCTGATGAGGTCAGGTGCATTCAGGGTGGTATAACTGTAGACTATAAAGAACTTTCTGTAAGTTTGACAGTTTATGTTGAATGTACAGTGGACCCTTGACTTTTGAACTCAATTCATTCTCAAGGGCTGATTGTAACTCAAATTGGTCAACTGAAGGCTCAGGCTCCTCTACACAGCCTTCAAAGTCTTTCTCCTGTACAGGCAGATCTCAGTGTCCTTACAGAGACGTTGGCCCCAGATTTCTCAACCACAAACAAGAAAGGATGTTGTAATATTCCTTCCAGAACTCTTTGAGGGTTAAATCTGTATCTGAGACCATCTGGAAGCAAAAGCAGCTGGCATTCAGGTCATATCTCAAGATTTTGATTGTAAATTAAAACTAAAATTCCAGTTGTAACCCACGTTGTTCATGTCAGGTCAGTCATAACTCGAGGGTCCATTGTATTGCCTTTCCTCTCTCTCTCTCTCTCTCTCTCTCTCTCTCTCTCTCTCTCTCTCTCTCTCTCTCCCCCTCCCTCTCTCCCCCTCACCTGCATCCCCCCCTTCTCTCTTTTTCTTGTTTTGGAAAACCTAGTCCAGTATTTGCTTGATGCAAAGAGAAGCAGATTACATTCTGCTTCAGTCATAGGCCTGGTTGATACAGCTTAAGGAAAACAAATTGGAGTGGACAATGACATTGAAGGAAGAGCTGATTAAATAAACAGCAGGGGAAAAAAAGGTTCAGGTGAGGCTCTGGCACTATCAAAAGTTCAGGGATCTCGATGCCCCTTCTCCGTGTGGGCTTGCTCTGTGTGTTCTGCTGTGGACCACCTCCCTCCAGGTGGTGGGGCTGCTGACAGCTCCTGCTTTCACATCTCACAGGCACAACATCAGATGCTGCTGTCTTTCCTTATTGGAGCTCAAAACATTACAACAAGGAACTCAAACAGGTCTAATAGGGCAGATTGCTGCTTCACCCGGAATGATAAAATATGGTCAGGTAGCCTGAGTAACATACAACTATCCCAATACTCAGCAGAAGTGCTAGAGTGTGAGAAGAGCAGTGCTCCTAAAATGGGTAAGCTGTTCCTGACAAAGGATGTGGGGCAGCTCCACAAGTCCCACGTAAAACTTGCAACACCTTTAAAATTAAATATTTTCTTGTATTAAAATTATTACTTCAATTTTAGGCATTTGAAAATTGGTTATGCTTTTTCTATACATCACACTATACCAACTTTTTGTATATAAAGTACATCACAACTGGTAATTTTATTTATTTATTTATTTGCTTTCATAAATTCTTTTATTGGTACAATTAGGTATACAATACGTTTTCCTTTCTCATTGGGAACTTGTACTTGTACATGATGTATCTGGGTTCTTATTTTTTCCCCATTCCCTATCCTCCCTTCACCCCCTCCACCCTCCCTATTTACAAAGACTTTGTTTCCATTTTTTTCCTTTTCTCATGTGTTTTCCTTTCCTTTCTTTCCTTTCCCCTACTCCTCCCTCCAATCCTAGAAAGAGAAACTAGAGACATGTATAGCTAAATGGATGCACATTGAGGCAATACTCTTAAGTGAAATAGATAGGACACACATGTGTAAATACTGAATAGTTTCTCTGGTGTGAGAAACTGAAAGTGTAAATAAAGATTAAAATGAATAATTGATAATGTTAAATAGGAAGAAAAGGTCCAAAGGGGAAGGGTAATTTTATTAATTTTTCTTTATCATTCATCTATTAGAACTATGAGTCCCTTGACGGGCAAGTACTGGGCTCAACTCAGTGGCACTTATAGATTCCTAACTCATGTGGCCTCTTGGGCCACATCTTCTCATAGTCTGGTAGCTGGAATGCCCATTCCCAAAGCTGAATCAAGCAGAAATAGTGAGAACAGATCTCAGATGGGGCTTCTACATTTCAGAATTCCAGGGAGATCCATTTATGTGGACAATACTGCTCCCAACAGTGGGGCGGCTAACAATCTACCACAGCTAGATGACCAGATTATGATTTGAGGAGAGGACATTTTATATTGGTACACACTTTTACCATGACTTACAAGGGAGAGGTAAAGGTCCAAGTCCCCCTGTGGACACCCTACCGAGGTCCCGAGTTGCACGGAACACGCCAAATCAGCCCACTACAGACAGGCAGGTCTGCGCACGCCCTACCGAGGTCCCGAGACCAGTGGAATATGCCAAATCAGCCAGCACCCCAACAACAATCCACTGCCCCCCCCACCCCCCGCTCTTCTGTACAGCCACCTGGTTCCACACTACAAAGACTCAGAGGACACCAGACCACCGGACCACGTTACTGAGTCCCGCTGCTCCTGGTCCAGAGGTAAGGGCTTCTGAGCTGCCGTCCCACTGCTCCTGGTCCAGAGGAAGGGGCTTCCAGGCCACCATCCCTCCTGCTGCTCCCAGCCCACAGGAAAGGGCTTCTGGGCCACTATCCCTACCGCTGCTCCCGGCCCCTGTCCCACCTCACCCAGCTCAGAGGAGGTAATCCGTGCAGGCACCAACAGCCCCCCCCCGCCCCCAGTAGAAATGAGAAAACATGTAAATAAGTCTCAAAACCAGACTTCCAGATCACCTACAGCAACTCCAAAGGGAAATGAGATGGAACACTCTGATACTCAACCACTTGAACCCACTGAACTGGCAACAAAAGGGGATCTGGAAAAAATGAAATCAGAAATGATTTCTCAGATAACAGGAGAAATTGTGCCCCTAGTACAGGACATGATTAATAAATCTAGAGAGGAGCTGAGGAACATGATGGAATCCCAACATAAGAAACAAATGGAATCCATAAAACAGATGCAAATAGATTTCCAGCACATGAAAAACTCCATTGAAAGTCTACACAGCAGAAGGAGCCAATGTGAGGACAGAATTTCAGATATAGAAGATAAGATTGCAATTAGTGATGAGGAAAAGAAAAATTGCTTCAAAATTATAAGGGAACATGAGAAATCAATCCAGCAGCTGCTAGATGATGCAAAGAAGAATAACATAAGACTGATTGGGCTCAATGAAGAAACAGGAGAGAGTGCAGATGACATAAAAAAAATCTCCTCACAGAAATAATGGCAGAAACCTTCCCAAGCAGGGGAAAAGAGCTTGATATACAGATAAGTGAAGCATATAGGACTCCAAATAGCCTTGATCAAAAAAAATCTATACATAGGCATATAATTGTTCAGATTCCAGAAACTCAACAGAAGAACAAAGTTCTACAAGCAGTTAGAGAAAAGAAACAAATCACATACAAAGGAAAGCCCATCAGAATCACAACAGACTTCTCAACACATACCATCAAGGCAAGAAGAGCTTGGAGGGACATATTCCAAGCCCTAAAAGAAAACAGCCTCCAACCCAGATTGATGTACCCTGCAAAACTATCTTTCAAAATTGATGGAGAAATAAGATACTTTCATGACAAAGAGGACCTTAGGAACTTCATGAATACCGAACCAGCACTCCAAAGAATTTTACACAATATCCTAGGAACAGACATTGAGGATCACAACCCCAGGGGGCAAAGCAGAATGAACCCATCTGGCATGACAAGAAATTAAATGTCAAGGGGGAGAACCCAACAAAAAGAAAATGTCATGGCAATAAAAAGTCAATACGTTTCATTTATAAGCATCAAAGTCAATGGTCTCAGTTCACCAATCAAAAGAAATAGACTGGCAGAATGGGTCAAGAAGCAAAATTCAACAATATGCTGCATACAAGAAACACACAATTCAAGAGGAAACTCATAGACTGAAAGTTAAAGGGTGGAAAACAATACTCCATGGGACAGGAACCCCCCAAAAAACAGGAGTAGCTATCCTCTGGGCAAATCAAGTAGATTTCAAACCAACACTGATTAAGAGAGATGAAAAAGGACACTACATCCTTGTAAAGGGAAGAATCCAAGAGGAAGAGATGACAATCATAAATATCTATGCACCAAACACTAGTGCACCCAACTATATAAAACAAATACTAATGGACATGAAAAGTCATATATGCACTAATACAATTGTAGTGGGGGACCTCAACACCCCACTGTCACAAATAGATAGATCAACTAGACTAAAAATAAGTAATGAAATACTAGAACTCAATCAAACTCTTGAACAAATGAACTTAACAGATGTTTACAGAGTCTTCCACCCCACAAAATCAGAATACACATTCTTCTCAGCTGCACATGGGTCATTCTCCAAAATAGACCACATACTCACACATAGAACATGTTTAAGTAAGTGCAAAGGAATTGAAGTTATTCCCTGTATATTATCAGACCATAGTGCGATGAAATTGGAGATCCATAGCAAAAGAACTCGAAAAATTTCATAAACACATGGAAATTGAACAACACACTTCTGAATAACCAATGGGTCACAGAGGAAATTAAAGAAGAAATCAGACAGTTCCTTCAATTAAATGACAATGACAATACAGCATATTGGAATCTATAGGACACAATGAAAGCAGTCTTACAAGGGAAATTCATAGCAGTGAATACGCATATTAGGAAAACAGAACGAGCCCAATTAAACAACCTCATCCTGAACCTCAAGCTTCTAGAAAAAGAAGAGCAGGACAACTCCAAAGCTCATACAAGGGAGGAAATTATAAAGATCAGAGGAGAAATCAATGCAATGGAGACTAAGAGAACGATACAAAAAATCGATGAAGCCAAGAGTTGGTTCTTCAAAAGAATCAACAAAATTGACAAACCCTTAGCCAACCTTGTCAGAAAAAGGAAAGGAAAGGCTCCAATCCATGCAATTAGGAATGAAAAGGGTGAAATTACAACCGACACAGCAGAAATCCAGAGGATCATCAATACCTACTTCCAGAACCTATATGCCAATAAGATGAACAACACAGAAGAAATGGACAGATTCCTAGATACATATGAATTACCAAAGTTGAACAAAGAAGACCTAAAAATTCTGAGCAACCCAATATCAACCAATGAAATTGAAAATGTAATTACAATCTTATCAACTAAGAAAAGCCCAGGTCCTGATGGATTCACTGCTGAATTCTCCAAGACATTTAGAGAGAAACTGCTGCCACTACTGTTTAAACTCTTCAGTGAAATTGAAAGGGAAGCAATACTCCCAAATTCATTCCTGGAAGCAAGCATCACCTTCATCCCCAAAGCAGAGAAAGACCCAACTGAAAAGGAGAACTATGGGCCAATCTCACTAATGAACATAGATGCAAAAATCCTTAATAAGATACTGGCAAACACAATGCAGAAGATCATCAAGAAGATCATACACCCTGATCAAGTGGGATTCATCCCAGGGATGCAGGGATGTTTCAATATACGAAAATCACTCAATGTAATACACTATATCAATAGAGCCAATGATAAAAACCATATGATTATCTCCATAGATGCAGAAAAAGCATTTGACAAAATCCAACATGTATTTATGATAAAAACCCTACAAAAAATTGGAATAGATGGTCTCTACCTCAAACTCATAGAAGCCATCTATGAAAAACCAACAGCCAATATCATACTAAATGGTCAAAAACTGAAATCCTTCACACTCAAATCAGGAACAAGACAAGGATGTCCACTATCACCACTCTTGTTCAATATAGTTCTGGAAACATTAGCCACGGCAATTAGACAAGAGAAAGAAATAAAAGGAATAAAGATAGGTAATGAAGAAGTCAAATTGTCATTATTTGCAGATGACGTGATACTCTATATAGAAGACCCCAAGAACTCCACCAAAAGTCTTCTAGACTTAATAACCAAATTCAGTACAGTAGCTGGTTACAAGGTCAATACACAAAAAATCAAAAGCTTTCCTCTACACCAATGACAGACTCACTGAGAGAGAAATAGGGCAAATAATTCCTTTCACAACAGCCTCCAAAAACCTGAAATACCTAGAAATCAACTTAATGAAAGAAATCAAAGACCTCTTCCCTGAAAACTATGGCACTCTGAAAAGAGAGATTGAAGATGATATCAGAAAATGGAGAGACATCCCCTGCTCCTGGGTAGGAAGGATTAATATAGTGAAAATGGCCATACTTCCAAAACTGCTATATAGATTTAATGCAATTCCAATTGAGATCCCAGCAGCATACTTCATGGACCTTGAGAAAACAATCCAAAAATTCATTTGGAACAAGAAGAGACCCAGAATAGCAAAAGCAGTTCTAGGTAACAGCGACATGGCAGGGGGTATCACCATCCCCAACCTGTAATTATACTACAAAGCTACTGTGATAAAAACTGCATGGTACTGGCAAAGAAACAGATCTGAGGACCAGTGGAACAGATTAGAAGATGCAGAAACAATGCCAGACACACTCAGCCATCTCATCTTCGATAAAGGAGCCAAACACCCTCACTGGAGGAAAGATAGCCTTTTTAATAAATGGTGCTGGAAAAATTGGGCTTCAACTTGCCAAAGATTAAAATTAGACCTATATCTCTTGCCATGCAATAAACTAAAATCAAAATGGATTAAAGATCTAAATATTAAAATAGAAACTCTGAACCAGTTGGAACAGAGTTTAGGTAGAACTCTTGGAGCCATAGTTGTAGGAAAAGATTTCATGAACAAAACCTCAGTTGCCCATGAACTAGCACGAATAATCAACAAGTGGGATCTCTTCTTATTAAAAGGCTTCTGCACAGCAAGAGAAACCACTAGCAGCGTGAAGAGACAACCCACAATGTGGGAAAAAATCTTCACCTGCTCTTCCTCAGACAAAGGTCTATTATCTATAATCTATAAAGAATTTAAAAAGATCAGACCTCCCAAATTTAAAGACCCAATCCAAAAATGGGCATCTGAAATGAACAGACATTTCTCAGACAAAGAAGTAGAAATAGCAAATAAATACATGAAAAATGTTCAACATCACTGGTCATTTGAGAGATGCAAATGAAAACAACGCTGACATTCCACTACACTCCAGAAAGAATGGCTGCTATCATGAAATCAACCAATAACAAATACTTGGAGGGCTGTGGGGGAAAGAGGAACCCTGCTCCACTGCTGGTGGGAGTGTAGACTGATGCAAGCACTATGGAAATCAGTATGGAGATACCTCAAAGAACTAGAACTAGAAGTCCCATTTGACCCTGCTATTCCCCTTCTGGGGATCTTCCCCAAAGAATTAAAAGAATCATACCACAGTGATATATGTGTGCCCATGTTCATAGCAGCACAGTTTGTCATAGCTAAACCTTGGAAACAACCCAAATGCCCACCAACTGGAGATTGGATAAAGAAAATGTTGTTTTTTAATAAAATGGAGTACTACTCAGCCATAAAAATGAGAAATTAGAGACATTTATAGCTAAGTGGATGCTCATTGAGGTGATACTCTTAAGTGAAATAAATAGGACACACATGAATAAATACTGAATAGTTTCTCTGGTGTGAGAAACTGAAAGTGTAAATAAGGACTAAAATGTATAATAGGTAATGTGAAATAGAAAGAAAAGGGGCAAAGGGGAAGAAAGTGGGAGGGCTAGGGGAAAGAATAGAAGGGATTGGCTTTAATATGAGAAAATGGAAAAATAGGAACAAAATCTTTGTAAATAGGGAGGACTGGAGGGGTTGAAGGGAGGGCTGGGCAAGGGTGAAAAACAAGAACCAAGAGAGACTATGTAAAGGTGCAAATTTCCAATGATGAATGACATTATATCATATACCTAAAATGTACCAATGATTAGAATGAATAATCGATAATGCAAAATAGGAAGAAAAGGTCCAAAGGTGTAGGGTTAGTGGGAGGGGCAGGGGAAAAGAAAGAAGGGAAAGGAAAAATGATGAGAAATGGCAAAAATGGAAATAAAGTCTTTGTAAATAAGGAAGGGTGGAGGGGGTGAAGGGAGGGCTAGGAATGGGGAAAAAATAAGAACCAAGATGCATTATGTAAAGGTACAATTCCCAATGAGAAATGTAATTGTGTTGTATACCTACAATGTGCCAATAAAATAATTTAATAAAGTGAAAAGAAAAAAAAGAAGTCCAAGTCCTACATAGGAAGATGAAATAAAGGACGTGGGCAGGTTTAGGAGACTTTGGAATCTATAGGTGCTATTGAGTTGATTCCAGTACTTGGTATAAAATGTCCTAACACTAAATTAACTGGACATGAAGACATATAGTGTTTCTTCTCCAATATACAGAGAACTCAGGAATGCAGGATGGTTGCCTCTAATACTAATTTCCCCATTATTCAAATGCACCATCTAACTGGGGCCACTTGCTCACCTGGAATCTCTTGCTTGCCTTTGAATAACCGAGGCTCAGCTGTATAGACTGTGTGCTGTCACTCAGGGCTTCCTGTACATTCTGCCCCCAAGCTACATCTAAAGGACTAGTGAATGATTGTGTGTGGGGAAGGGATTAGCACATACACATTAATGATTGTAATGACATTTAGAAATGGGCCATTTTTCCCTTTCTGAATAAAGATAGTCTTTGTGGATTTAAATCACTAATTCTGTTTTTTTCTCCCTTAGCATTATGTTACCATAAAAATATTGAACTGTAACAAATGATTTGCTTATCTATCATTCCTAATGAAATAGTTGGAAGCAGCTTAGAAACAATTTTTTGGTTTTATTTAGCAGAGAAAAAAATTCATTTCTGTAGCTTCCTTTTTATGCAGAGGATGTCTACTCTTTTTGTAGACATGATTATAGAGGGATATCATTGATCATGTCCTCAGGGTAATAAATAATTACTCTACTAATGTATTGCTCTGAAAGAAACTGACATGAAGTAGTTTCAAATTAACCATTGCTAATTGCATGCATTGTTTCGTACTTATTACTGCAATCTGATTAACATGCCACTGAATGGAACTGGCAGGAAAGATTCTGCTCTATTTTAACTTATTCTAGTTAAAAACTTGGGTAAATGTAGAATTTACAGTGCCTTAGAAGTTTAGAAATTTAGTTCTAAGTGAAATAGGACCACTGTGGTATAAAGAGCTTGACCACTGCCAGTTTTTTTTTTTTTTTACTTTTATGAATTAATGTTTGGAAAATAAAAGGCTTTTTTTAGATTTCCAATGTGAAAAATGTACTTTATTATATTCATAGTGTACTCCTGATTAAAAAGCCATAAAATTCTGATATCATAAAGTTCCTTTAGTAAAATATTTTACATAATAAAAAATGCCAACTCAAAATTGATTGTGGAGTGTGCTTGTGGTAAAAAAAAAACATGTAAATTTTATTCTTGTACTGAATTTGTCCCCAGAAACCAAACATTAAAAATAGAACTCTAACATCCTATTTGGTATTATAAGTATTATTCTTAGTTATCTTTACAAAATATTGGAATGATATAGAAGGATAAACAAAATTGTTATACTTACAAATATGAAGTTAATCATTTACCCCAACAAGGATTTTCATCATAGCTGTTCGATTTCTCTATCCCAAGTTCACATGCAAGTAATACACTGAGAGTACTATGTTTTGGGAAAAGGTTCAAATCCTCATTTTACATACTTTTGACAAACATTTAAATAACTGTTTTTATGTACCAGAAGCAGATATTGCTTTATTTACTTGACAGTGACTAACTCATTTAATCATAAAGGTGACCTGATAGTGTAACTACTATTAATATCCTTAATTTAGCAGATGAGGAAACTGAGGCACAGAGAAGCTAAGTGACTTCTCAAGGTTCCAGAGTTAATACCAGGTAGAGTTAGAAATCAGCCTCATGGAATCCAGCTGCAGAAGCCATGTATTTTACCAGTATATCACACTGTCACATTACATGGCAATCCTGGAACCTATGAACATCAGGCTAGTAGATAAAGTAAAATATATTTTTGTACAAGGCAGTAAAACTGACTCTTATGTTGTTATAACTTCAAAAAGTGGGTCTGTGCTCTAATTTGTAGCTGACAATGTCTTCCTACAGTGGGCAGCTCATCTATCTATAGATTCTGAGTCCTTGCTTGAATCCTGTACCTGTCCTCCATTCTGTGGGTCAGCATATACTTAGTGCCTTCAACCTTAGAATCTCACCTATAATCACTGGTGTATCAGACCCTCTTCATATGAACTTGGATTTTCCAGCTCAGAGTTTAACGATCTCATATTGGTAGCTTGAAATCAGCCATGGTGGTTGAAGTATTTCTCCTATGGAAAAGCAAAGGACTCCTTCCCCATTTCTCACCTGTTTCTTTGGAGATCTGGTTTAGTTCTGCAACACAGCCTATGACCTACTACTGTTCATGTTCCAGCATGAGCATGTTCAAAATACTAGGGTTTTCATATACATTGAATTCAAACTCCCACATGGCACCATGAGGTCATGATAATTCCTGAGTCCCAACCCTTCATGGGCCCTAAAGGAGAACTCAAAATGGTAGACTTTCAGTAATAGGGTAGCAGTGGCAGCACATGCCATTCCCTTACAGTTCTGCATATTGCAGGCATTACTAATCAATCACAACTTGACAGAGCCTGGCTTCAGCCCCAGAATCCTCATCAACACAGTGCTCCAAAGTCTGGACAGCTACTGCCAACCATACAGATATGCTGCCTGAGTGAAATTACTAGCTATCAGAAGTTTTCACTCCTTCCTATGATATTTTCACTTATTATAATTTATAACTCTTCCCTAAGTTATAGAAATATTTAAAAAATGAAGACTACTAAGGGAAACTGGTTTAATTGTTCTAAAAATTTAAATATTTAAAGCCTTAGCTTTAGTTGCTATTCCAGTTGATATAATCAATTATGCACTATTCTACAAAGCCCATTTTACCAAAGCTTCATGCTCATGGATTGATATTTAGCCATGATCAAGTATGTATGTTTGATGTGACTATTACCTGGTTAGTCAGTGGAAATGAACACATTCATTGTTTTTTGAAACCAATCAATGGTAACGTTCTTTAGCTTGGAGATAAAAAGGAAGAAATTTTGTCTTGACACTAATGTTAAAATTTTACCATGAAATCATTCTCAGAAGATAGACTAGTCTAAGAAAAAATTTAAATATTACTCACTTTTTCTTCATACTCAAATTCAGAGCTCAATTTTTTGAAAACAACTCTCTTAAGTTTTTATGGTTTGGAAAAGAAAGTGGCAGGGATATACAAAGAATATACATAATTTCCAGAGCTTGAAAAGTTATAGGTCTGCCCAGAAGAGATCATTAGCCAATCAATGCAGTGAAGTCTATAAGTAATGAGATTATGTGGCCTACATCTGGCATGAATAAATTCAATATCTGCTTATACAGTGAAGACCATTCATGATCTCAAGAAATGACAATCTAACCATGTGAGGATGACATATACATCTGAAAAATTCCCACGTCACTTGAGACTATACAAGTGCAACATGAGAGGTCTATAGGAATGGCTGTCTGAGGAATCAATTGAGGCTGAGGTAATAGAAGACAGTTTCTAAGGGGAAGGTTATGAAATCAAAATGAGGTAGCAGAGAAGATAGCATAAAGGAAGTATGAGACCAGAGTGAGATAAGGCTCAGAAGGATGAGCATCTTATTTAGGGGACAAACATCTCAGAATGTGGGCATCTGCAATTATGGGAAGGTAGGTTTGTAAAGAGTTGGTGACTGTCAAACAAATGGGTTGGTCTTTGTCTAGAACTGTCAGTTGGGTCAGCCCATGAAGCCGTTACATTTTCATTTCATGTTTTGCAGACAGACATATACTAATCTGCATATGAACTTTTGCTCCCCAAGGGTAAGCTTCTTATGTTATAGGAGCTGTGAAAGAAACACAGCATTTAGATTTAGAAAGCTTGGATTTAAATTCTGGAGCTGCTACTTGCTAATGGATGATTTGTTTTTTATAATACTGGGGATTGAAGTCAGTGTCCTTACATTGAGACATAGCTCCAAGCCCCTTTTTTGCTTATTATTTGGAGACAGAGCCTTGCTGAAGTCAATATGTTGCCCAAACTGGTCTTGAACTTGTGAGCCTCCTACCTCAGCCTCCCAGAGTGCTGGGATTACAGGTACGTGTCACCATGCCTGGCTGCTCATGGGTGATTTTATATGTTGCTTAAACTTTTTAAACCTTAGTGTCAGGTAAAAGGGCCAAAGACCAAGACCAGACCAGGCCACAGCAAGCCTTTATTAGGGGAATAGATCTGCCGGGCTGTCTCTGAACAAAGGAGAGACAAAAGCAATATGGCTGGGGCAGGGAGAGTCTTTTATAGAGACTGGGGTGAGGTTTGTAGGGCCTGAGGTGGGGTTGAGTGAGGCAGTGACTAGGGAATGGAGGAGCCGGTGATGTCACTATGTGGTAGGAGGTGAGCGAGTATTAGGTTACTTTCTAGGTGGGAACAGGGGCATGCTGGGAAGAAGGGTTTATTCTTTGGTGAGAGCAACCATCTTGGCATGACGTCACACAGGGGAGGGGGCAAGGCACCATAGGAAGAGGGCAGCTACTATACATAATAGCTGCTGAGGTGGTGGGAGACCTATCAGTTTATCCAACATAATAATATGTAGTTAAGCCCTGGAAGGAGTGATAGTCATAATTAATATTTCTTCTTTCCACTTCTGTTTCAAAATCTTTTGAGACAGTAACATTGGATTTGGAAAATGAAGAACAAAATATCTGCTTTACAGTAGCAAGTAGTAGCAGTAGCTTTGGCTTGCTGAACAAAATTCAGATCTGCGGCATAGGTGGGGTTCCTATTCCTGAGCCAAAGTGGTAATAGTATCTAATAGCTTTCATGTGAAAGCTGACTAACATGTTTGGAGCATGCATGAGACACCTTCTGGAAATGGGCAGAAATATTTAGGTGATCAGATTTTCCAGGGCTTGATTTTAGGAAAAGCAAGTAGGGTAGAGCACAAGAGACAACAGATTACTTTCAAAATGGCCCCATTTTAAATTCCAGGCTAGAGTAGGCAATGAAAATAAGTGATACCTAGAGAAGCAAGTAAAAATATCCCAGAGGTAAGTAGAGAGATTTGTGGAGACATAACATAGAAAGATACAATAAATTCTACATAGAATAAAGAGTGGGTAGGAAACATTTCCCAGACATAATAATTCCAGAATTAAAGAAAAAAACATACAGTTTTTCCTTCTTTCTCTTTTAAGTTTTTGGATTCAGTTTTTTGATTTGGCTGCTGAACAAATATATGAGTAATAACGCAGGATCAGCTGCATGTAAGAGGGTTCCACCGGAGGTATGTAAAAACCAATGTTTTCGAGTATCCATTGGGCAACTACAACACATAATCAGCAAGATGTTTAAACAGTCATTCTGCTGGCAGCCCAGGCAGGTTTTATCTATCATGAAAACTGGCCTGGGGGTGCAGCCTGAGATTACACCAACTTTTCTTTTGCACAGCCAAAAGTTCCCTTTCAGTTACAAATTTCTACCCCAGTGAGATTTGCATAGTTCTGGCATTTTCATTGTGGATCTGTGAATCAGCTAGCCTAGAGGCCAAGGAGAGAGAGAGAAAAAAATCCCAAATAAAAGTTAGCCCAGTTAGGATGTCTTCATCTAGTTTTCAGTGGGAGAAAAATACAGCTGGGCTCAGTGACTGATCAAAAGTAAACATTAGTAGTTGCACTGCATGTACGTGTGTTTTTGTACTCTCAAGTTTTGGAGGGCATAATGAAGGTGCAGTCTCAGCAACATCACTTAGAAGATTTGGTTATTTTGCAAAGCTTGGATAGTGACACTTTTGCAAAATGCACAAGCACATGAGCAAACATGGAGATGTGTGAATTCAGTAAAGCAGCCAAATGCACATCAGAGCTGAGGAATGTCACAAGGAAATGAAGGAAACTTGTAAACACCTATCAGTATTTTTAGGTAGAGAATGTTCTAACATATTGCCAGTGGGTGCTGCCTGTGCATTCGTTTCCCCGAGCTTTAAATTCAACTGATATTAAAGGTGATTTGAAAACAATGAAAAATGACAGCTTTATTAATGTAGATGGTGTAAGAGAGTGTGTACTTGTGTGTGTGTGTGTGCACGTGCATGCATCCACAATGTGTGACTGCTGCCTGTACAGACTGCATTTTTACTGTAGGTCTTGCATAGACGAGGGAGCCCTCTACTGATTAGAAACCGTACTAGATATCAGCTACAGAGGGCTACTTTTAGTGCATTGCTATGTAGCCTCCCAAAGCCAGTTGTTTTGCTCATTTCCTTTTCAAATCCTCAGAAAAGATGTTTCTTTTTAAGGAACTGGAGATGTCAGACATCATCTACATTCAATGTATGTATGTTTTTCTATTTAAGGTAAAATCCTTCAAAATCATCTTAAAAAGTGTCTGCATTCACTCTTTATCCTTTTATTATAAAGGTGATTTTAATTTTACTTTAACACAAACCACAGATGTTTACCTGACTGTAAGGAGAATGTGAGACAGAAACATGTAATAGCATTTGTCTACTACTTTGTTTACCGCTCATTTTTTCCACTGGTGGATATATTATTTCCTTTATAAATTTCATACAGAAACAAAAAAACAATTTTCAGTATAGGAATTTTAACTAAATTAATAGAATAGATTTAAACAGTCTGTATTTATGTGTATTTACTATTATTCTGTTCAGCCTAATATGCATTAAGATTTATATATGGGCTAATATGATATTTAGTTATTTTTGTGTTCATATGTTCAATTTTTAACTTCAGGTTTTTACAATATAATTACAATTCAACACTTCAAAGATTTAGATCAATGGAGGAAAATAATTTAAATGTAATCAAACATGTTTTCAGTTATTTTCAATATGGCTGGCATAAACATATTCTGGAATTGTTTTTCTTTCTTACCCCAAACATGGTGATCTATAGACTATTTATTATGAGAGCTAATCTCTCTGGCTTCGAAAAAGAAGTGATTTTTTAAATGAGCTTAAAATTCCACTAGCTTTTAATATAAATTTAAGAAGGACTTTATGAAATCAATATTTTTCTTAGAAGTAAACTGTCACTTGAGTCTGATTCTGCCCGTAACCTTGAACCCTAACTCTAGTTGAGGGTACTGTATGTTGTTGAAGAGCTACTTCAGGAGAGAATAAGGTAAGATCACTAGTTTGGGTATGAGCTAACATCTGTCACCTTTCACCACCAGCGTGTGCTCTCTTTCTGTGCCAAGGCTTCTTTCCTCTCTTACTGATTCATTGTTCCTTCTGTGGGTCCTACATTAAGGAAGAGCCTTTATTTTTCTTTAATTGAGGACAAAATATGAAAAGATAAGCCAGGTAAAGCTAAGATGATCACTTTATTCTGCTAATGACAGCCAGTATTTATAGAGTGCCTACTGTGTGAGATCCCTTTTTAGAACAATAACCCAAGATAAATGTCATTATCTCAGTTTGTTAGTTGGTAGTCTTTTGCATGCAAATGACAAAGCCTATTCAGAGTAAAGCAGAAGAAGGGACCTGTATTACAGAGACACTGGAATGTCCCAGTAAACCCAAAGATGGGGCATTACCTTCTCAAATGATGTGTTCCAATACCTTCTCCAAAGTTTTGTTTCATTTTCCCCATAGTGTTTTCACACGTTCATGCTAAGTTAGGCACAGGCAGACAGATCTTTCTCAAATAGGAAGAGGATCAAGAGGTGGAGGGAGACAGGTGGAAGGGGAAAGGAAAGGGAATGAAGAATGGTATGAAGATGTGTTATGTACATGTACCAACTCCACACAAGGAATATAAATGTTATGTACTGCAAATATGTACTAATAAAAATAAATAAATAAATAAATTTTAAAAATCGGTCTTTACTACTGTTAAACCAAAATGAATTTGTACAGTTAATTTTGACCCTGACTTTCATTTGCTTTAAGAGAGAAAATCCGTGGTTCGGCTGCCTGTCTCGCTAGTGCAAGGTCCTGAGTTCAATCCCCAATACCAAAAAATAAATAAATAGAGAGAAAATCCTCTTTTTGCTGATTTTTTTCTCACACATATCTGAGTAAAAGCAAATGTCAAATCAGTGCATAAATTGGCTAAATAATTTCCATAAACCCTGCCACATAGCCTATAATGCTTTCAAACGAAAAGTGTGTACAATGGTCACCAGTGCTGCACAGTTTCATGTTAGGTTTTTATTTATGTAGCTTGCCTGTGATTCCTTAGCAAAGACCTGGGAGAGGTCCCTAGCCTCCCTAACTTCTTCCTTGTGTGGCTGAAGGGCCAGTCCATGCAGGAACCATGAACAGAACCACACAAGCAGTGTCAGCAGGACAGTGGGAGCAGATCCTGTCCCCACAGTTTAAGCATATCTCTGCCTTGTGGACTCTGAATGTAAATGCTTCCTGGGTGCTTTAATTTGCCACAGTGCCTGAAATCACCTTTCATTCCAGCTTGCCTGATGGATCGTGTTTTGTGACTCTGCCCCAGCCTCCGACTCTGCCTAGGAATCGTCTATACTCCAAGCCAGACTGATGACCACTGGATCTCCAGATAGCACACATCAGCATGCAATATTGGGATTGAAATATCAAGTGACAGGAGCAGGAGCAATGTGAGATAAGAGTAATAAGGGTAACTATTTTCTGTATATCCCTGAGGAGGCCATTAGGGAAAGGGGGGCCATGATGATGGGTGGGGGTTAAGGTGTCTATGCCTTTCACTCACAGCACAGACCTACTTCAGTTAGGCTGTTCTCCTGTGACTGGATAAAAACAAGATCCTGTTGAACAGTTAGTTGGGCAGCATGCACAGGCATCTGGCTATGTAAACAGCATTCTTTAGAGCTCAACCCTAATCCTGGGGCATTTTGCACAGTACCACTTGGAGCTGGGCAGTGTGCTGCTTGGGTTTGCCTGATATTGGGAGTGGATCATGCAGGATCTCTGCTTTGTTCAGTGATCAGGAATGGATACATAAAATTAGGGCACAGATATAAAATTTGTACAGGCAGAGGGGCTTGAATCAAGTCTGAAGAAGAAATGATTTCATGCTACTTTTCGGAAGGAGTCATTTAGTATGTTACATTTCCAATGAGTTAATTTAACTATCTGTGGAAGAATTTAATGGAGTATTACATTCATGTAAACTCACCAAAGAAACAATTATTTTAATTTAGAAGCTGTTACTCCTCTTTATATATAACCACTAGGTGAGCAAACTGATTTTTTCATATCACACAGCTGCCTGCTGAACAAAAAAGGCAGTTTACCTTGTACATTTCTAGTACACTCTGTTGTTTCTCTTTGTTTCTCATAAAAATGCTGATGATTTTGTAATGTTTCTCAAAATGTGAGATTCTCCCAAACTGAAAGCTGAATGCACTGAAAGCATATCATCTCAGGGGATCACTGGACTGAAAACGTGTTCTGGTTGAAGAGCACAGCTAGCACTGAGACAAAGTGCATCCTACCCAAGACAGGCCTGGGCTGAGTCATTCCATGGAGCTGTCACAGCCTCATCACCTTCTCTGTCTAGGAGTGGCAAGAGCACATTTGCATCAGAGGCCCCATTTGGTTTCACAGAGACCTACTGAAAAAACCTGCATATTCCTTCTGGAAACCTCTTAGACATTTTATAGACACATGAAACCCTACTTTATTTCCTGGACACTGGTTCCCTCAAAAACTTGATGCCTCTTGAAATTTAAATATGTAAAACAATAAAGATACAATATGACAACAAATAAAAAAAATTTTACAATGCGGATGTTTTAAGAGTAATATTTAAAAATCATGTAGATTAGTACCTAGAACATAAGAAGCGCTCTGTAGTTATTATAATTATTGTCAGGATCCTTCCCAGTTTAGTACTTAATTAAGGTTTTGTCAATTGACCGTAAATCACAGACAGGGCCCATATCAGTGCTAAATAAATTTGACTACTCTAGGTGTCAGCACAGACGATCATATCATGATATAAAAATTTTAAATGCAAAGTTAGCAATTACTTTTCTATCTGATTGAAAGAGTTAACGAACAATTAGGAACTTGGTCCTGTGTAACTAAAGTATTTTGGTATTTAGGGTACCCTGGAAAGATTGAGATTCAGCATCCCACAGTGTGGGGTCAGAAATCTGGATTTAATTCCAGTTCTTTCATTCGGTAGTGAACTGCTTCCAGTTGATTCACATTTACTACATAAGCCAGATTATCTGACTTCCTGAACCATACTTCTTTGACCAGGACGCTACAAACCCAGTTCACATAGGAAAGCAGAACAAAGGTTAAGAACATAGGATTTAGCATCAGAGAGGGCTGGCTGGGTCCCATTTTTAGTACTCACTTGCTCTGTGACTTTGGACAAGTTCCCAAATCTCTAAAACTCAGCTTTTTATGTGGACACTAAAAATTATAATTGTGTTACTCTAACAGTTGGCTGTGGAAATCTATCACAGGTAAAATGCTCACAATGTTCACAACACCTATATTTTGAACAGTTATTAGTGTTAATTTTTATCACATTTCATACTATTTTAACTCAATGTGCTCATTTCTAAAATTGAAATAATTGCTTCATTTTTGTTTTAGCTGTAAGTTGTGTTCAGTATCAAATAAGATGATGCGGTATATAAAACTATACACATAAAATTAAGTTTGTCAATTTTTTAAAAATTTTACTTGGAAAAAGCTGCCAAATGCTAAGGCTTAGCTAATATCTTGCTAAAATACATGCAAATCTTAAGGTAATCTTAAGTTTCTACTGTTTAATAACAATAAAAATATAAACTGGGACAAAAGTAACTCATCAAGTTATTGTTATCTGTCATTGACAAGGCTACATTGGCCTTTTATGGTAATAGATTCATTTAATTGAAGTGAAATTTACTGTTGTCAAATATTTGAAATAGCTGTTTTGATCAACATTTCTTTTTTCCATGAACAAATAGAACACTGTATATTGTTTTTATTACTCTCCAGGTAAGAGGACGTCAATTTCTGAATATCTTATCTCTTTTAAGATTCTCTGAAAATTTAAAAAAAGGTGAACAACTATTAATCTAGTATTAAGTATTCTTTGAAACATACATACTTAGAGATGTGATTTTTTTCATAAAGAAGTTTATATTCTCCTAATTTCTCCCTAGGAATCATTTTTAGACTTTCATTCTTAAATTTATAATCTAAGGTTTGGTCAATCCAAGAAATTGTGTAGCACTGTATTAGAATTCTTGAATAATTTGGGTTTTTTTTTAATAATGCATTTTTGTAAAGTTACTATGGAATTTAGCCTTTATCTTAGTCTTTAAAAGGTATTACAACTTGATGCAAATACAAAATAAAAATATATGTTCATATTGATTTTATGAGACTCATCTGAAAATATTTGGAACAACTTAATTGAAATGGTAGTTAAATTCATACTTTTTTCTATTTTATTGGTCATAGAATTCCACCCAGACTGGAAGATTTAAAAATGACCTAAAAATAGGCATGAGTGGATATAAGTATCAGAATTAAAATCAGCAGTCTCCCATCTCTTACTTGACCCTTAAATGGAAATATTTTCTAGGGATTTGTAATTAATTCTTTTAATACTACTTTTTTTGGGACATTGCATCAAATTCTTTAACTTTAAACTATGCTTTTACTTCCAGTGGCCTCTGTTTATTTTTCTTTCGAAGTTCATTTCTACAATGGCAAATGTCCACTAGAAACCTGTGCCATGTATCCTGTATAGCCATAGTTGGTTTGTCTTCCCCACTGTTCTTCCTAAATCTTTTCTGTTCTTTGTATTTTCTATTCAACCGAGTGCCATATGAGGTAACTAATTCTCCAAAGTAGAAATCTAAGATAAGCTATCAATTTTTATTTTTACTTTATCAACTCTTTCCACTAATTTCCCAATCTAAGCATTTCTTAATACTGTTTATTCATCACTGAAATCATCATTTTTGACCAGTTTCTTTCCTTTTCTATATTGAAATTTTCATTCACTGTTCTTTCTGTCCTTGTTTCTACTCTGATCATCCTCCAAAATAACTATTTTTGTCAAAGTCAGGTTTCTATTTTAAATACTCACGTCAGATACTTAAAATCCTTTCATGAAGCTGGGGTTTCCTATTAAAACCCAAATCTTTATATGCCAAACGAGGATTTAGGATCATGCCTTCCTTTGTGCTTATGGATGTAGGCTTACAATTGTCTCCATGTACCTTTTTTTTCTTTTTGGTATTTCCTTCTTACATTTAGTTGACAAATTCTCACTGATTCTCTGAGGTTCTTCCCAAATATTTCTGTGAACCTTTTCTTAACATTTTTTTCTCCATTTCTCTCTAGAGTTGTGCATAGTTACAGCCCTGTTTGCATGTGTTTCTAGCATGTATATATTTATAACTGTTCTCTTACAGATTTGTGTCTCCTACTAAGTAAGCTATAAGTTTGTTGAGGAATTTTTCCAGTTATGTATTTGAAGTCTTTTTACCTAAATGGTCACATAATAATTGGCCAATATTTGTTTCAAAGGAATAAAAGAATGAATGGGAGATGAAGTGGGCTGTCCATTTGGACTAGAAGATAATCCTTCTTTATATCTGTATCTACACCTTGCATGAAAACCTTTAGAGTTTGACAATATGAAACTAAATCAAACATTTCTCATCCAAAATGATTTTTCCCATAAATTACTTCTCCATGTGGTCATTCACTGTATTTGGCACTAGTCAAATGTGTTTTGAGTTGCACATCAGTCAAATATAGTCAGACTCATTGTTTTTGTAGTTGGCAGGAATAGCATTTAATTTTCCTCCTTAGAATAACATTTCTCATGTAGAAGTCATGATCTCTGGGAATAAAGTTTCTTACATCATCCAAGATTGATTCTCTCCCATATAAATGTTGGCTGAGTTTTGTTTCCAACTAAGAGGCTTATGAAGAACTAACTACTCAAAGCTAGAGAGAACATTGGGTTCAAGCTGTAAAATGAGTGACAGATTATTATATATGTAGGGTGTGTGTGTGTGTGTGTTTGTGTGTGTGTATGTGTTCTGATGCTCCATTTCTCACATTAACAGGGAACAAAAGCACCTTGGACTAAACATCCTTTTTGGACTGAACAGCATTTCACATCTGTGCATGAAAATTATGGAAAGTTATTACTTTTCCACTTTAATATAGAATGTGATAAATTAGTTTGGGTTATTGTCACTTAGTTACTTCTCATAACTTGTCTATCCTCAAATTGTTTAATTCAGACTCAGAGCTATTGCTCCTGGTACTTGACTATAAAATTATATATATATCACAAAGACAAAGAAATTTTTTCACAAGGCTTTGAAAACTGGATCTTCAATTTTAACACTTGTCAGAAGTATTAGCACTTACCACATTTTACATCGTTTTTTAAATAAGGCACTTATGTCCATGCAATATAAATGTTCCCTGACCCAGAAAACTACTTCTCCTGGGAAGCATAGGCAATATCTGCCAAATAGGCACTTGGATAATCTGTTGTGACAACACTTATTTCTTTTCTTGGGCAAGATTTGAAACCAGAGCCACAAGCATTTATACTGGTCAATAGTTCCCAGGCAAATTTTGGATGAGACACAGAAAATAGCCTTCAGCCTCAGCTTGTTTCCATTTGGCTACTTTTCCTGAATGTATTAAAACCAATCTGCATGCTGCATGGCCTTGCTGCTCTCCAGATATTTTGTCTCAGGTCACAGAATCATGTATCAATGCATAATTAAAGCACTGTATTCCCTGCCAGAGAACTTGGCTTTGTTTTTTCTCTGCACTTGATGCAGAAGCCATAAATTAAACCTAATGCTAGAGGTGAAAGGTGTTATATTGAATATTTCTCTTATAAAATGAAAGTCTGAGGCTTTGATGTATTCATTTTAATCCTTATTTACACTTTTAGTTTCTCACGCTGTAGAAACTTTTTAAGGAGGAAGAGACAATTACCTGAGATACTTTTGCTTATATCTCATTGGCCCAAATGGTGGCAACTACCCATTTATAGATTTAAAAGATGTTGAGCAATTTAGTAGCTTTTACTTTTAAACAAATTCAGGCTATGTTAGTAAGAAAGACTGCGGTAAAGTATTTGAAATGGCACCTACCAGTTCTTCCCACAGCTACACAATATTCCTGGTACTAGAATTTTCTATTGACTCTTTCAGATCTCTACCCTCTTCTTTCTGTTCTCTGCTTTAGAGGCTAATAGAGAGTTGCATGAGTACTTTCAGCAGGCCACCAGGCTGGGGGTGTGTTCACTGGTAGAATTGTTTGGCAGGATGCACAAGATGGGGTTTGGACGCCCAGCACTGCAAAACTAAGGAACTTAATACCAGTCAACAGGTCACATACTTTCCTAGGTCAGGTTCCTTAGAAATAGAGCCTGTGGGCCAGGGATTTAGCTCAGTGGTTCCGGCCCCTGCCTCACAAGTGCAAGATCCCAAGTTCGATCCCCGGTACCAAAGGAAAAAAAAGAGACATAGAACCTGAGACAGGGATTTGCCACACACAACATATTGAGAGAGTGTTATCAGGAAAAACAAATATAGGAGTGAGGGGAATGGACAGAAACTGGGAAGGCACCACAGAAAGACATTGTTTCCCATTAAACAGAGCTTCCACATGACTCTGTGGGGAGCTCTAGAGTGTAAATTGTGACTCAGGGTCTTTTCCAATCTAAGACAAGGGAGTAGAGATTTTGTAGTCTGTCCTTGGCCCTTGGCCCCTCAGTGGGAGAATATGTAGAACTCCCAGACACCCGTAGGTAAGGTGGCTTCGGGGTACACCTCTTGAGAATAGGGCAGGCATGAGCCTTTGGCAGATGCACCTGCAGCAGCAGGGGGCTAAATGTGCAACTCAAATTGCTGAGAGGGAGTTCAGGGCTCTGGACTGCAAACTTACAGCTTCTCTATGTACTTTCCAGCTTTTTATTAATTTTAGAGCTAAAATGGAGAATAGGAAAGGAGTGAGATCTAGGTGTTTCCCTTGACTCCGTTTTGGGTTTCCTCCTAAGAATTCTCGGACACATGAGGAAATCTTATCCCAAAAGGTTAAAACTATTAGACTTAATTTAAGAAAGATACATATCTTAATTTAAGAAAGATATGAGATATAGTAGAAGAATTAAGCCAATGATAAAAAAAATCATCAAATAAAGAATTTGTTCTATTCAGTTATTGGATACAAAAAAAGCCAGAGAATATCTAAATTGGGATATTTCACTTTTAAAACAATTGACTTAAAAAACTAAGCTAAGCAAAATGTTTTTCCTAACTTGTAAGAAATTGCATATACCAATAAAATATACAACACAGTGACATTTTTAAAAAATATGTAGAAGTTAAGAAGGACATGGAAATGTTTGTCTAACTATGAAAATAAGATTTGCATACAAATAATCCCAACCTAATTCTACAGAGACTGTTATCGGGACATGATAGATCAAATACAGACTTGATTAAAGAGATGTTTGGAAAAAATAACAGGATATTATATTTAAAATTTTTTTATGATATGAAAATTTTAAAGCAGAACTTAAATATTCTGTGGATCTAGTTATTGCTTTAAAAGGACAAAATATCACTATGTAGATGACCTATATGATACATTTACAATATTTTGCAATAAATTCTGTAATGATAACTTAGTCAAATATGACATCATTACAATGACTAAATGTGATTTTTTAAATGCATAATTGATTTACAAATCTAAAAAATGCTTTTAAAATGCCATTAAAAATTTCAGGTGCTGGCCATACCACCGCTCCCAGCACAGAGGAAGAGGCTTCTGGACTGCCATTCCACTGCTCCCAGTGCAAAGGAAGAGGCTTCCAGGCCGCTGTTCCAACGCTCCCAGCAAAGAGAAGGTGAGCTGTGTGGGGCACCAACAGCACCCCCCCCCATCGAAAAAGACATGTAAACAAGTCTCAAAACCAGACTTCCAGCTCACCTACAGCAACCCCAAAGGGAAATGAGATGAAACACTGTGATACTCAAGCACTGAGACTCCGTGAACTGGCAACAAAAGAGGATCTGAAAAAATTAAAATCAGAAATAATTTCTCGGATAAAAGCAGAGATTGTGCTCATAGTGTAAGACATGATAAATGAATCTAGAGAGGAGCTGAGGAACGTGATGGAATCCCAACATAGGAAACAAATGGAATCTATAAAACAAAAACAGATTTCAAGGAGATTAAAAACTCCAATGAAAGTCTACACAGCAGAAGGAGCCAATGTGAAGACAGAATTTCACATATAGAGGATAAGATTGCAATTAGTGACCAGGAAAAGAAAAATTGCTTCAAAATTGTAAGGGATCATGAGAAATCAGTCCAGTAGCTGCTGGATGATGCAAAGAAGAATAACATAAGGCTGATTGGAGTCAATGAAGAAACAAGAGAGAGTGCAGATGACATAAAAAAAACTCTTCACAGAAGTGATGGCAGAAAACTTCCCAAGGAAGGGAAAAGAACTTGACATACAGATAAGTGAGGCATATAGGACTCCAAATAGCCTTGATCAAAAAAATCTACACATAGGCATATAATTATTAAGATTCCAGATACCTAACAGAAGAACAAAGTTCTACAAGCAATTAGAGAAAAGAAACAAATCAAATGCAAAGGAAAGCCCATCAGAATCACAGCAGACTTCTCAACACAAACCATCAAGGCAAGAAGACTTTGGAGTGATGTATTTCAAGCCCCAAAGGAAAACAACCTCCAATTCAGATTGATGTACTCTGCAAAACTATCTTTCAGAATTGATGGAGAAATAAGATACTATCATGACAAAGTGTACCTTAGGAACTTCATGAATATCAAACTGGTACTCCAAAAAATTTTAGACAATACCCTAGGAAAAGACAATGAGGATCACAACCCCAGGAAAACTAGCAGAATGAATCCATTGGGTGTGACAAATTAAACTCAAAGGGGGAGAATCCAACAAAAAGAAAAAGTCATAACAATGATAACTCAACATGTATGAGTTATAACCATCAATGTTAATGGTCTCAACTCACCAATCAAAAGAAACAGACTGGCAGAATGGGTCAAGAAGCAAGATGCAACAATATGCTACATACAAGAAACACACTTAATTCAAAAGGAAACTCATAGACTGAAAGTTAAAGGGTGGAAAACAATACTCCATGGGACAGGAACCCTCAGAAAAGCAGGAGTAACTATCCTCTTTGCAGATCAAGTAGATTGCAAACCAACACTGATTAAGAGAGACAAAGAAGGACACTACATCCTTGTAAAGGTAACAATCCAACAGGAAGAGATGACAATCATAAACATATATGCACCAAACACTATTGTGCCCAACTATATAAAACAAATACTAATGGACATGAAAAGTCATATATGCACAAATACAATTGTAGTATGGGACCTCAATACCCCACTGTCACTAATAGACAGATTAACTAGACAAAAAATAAGTAATGAAATACTAGAACTCAATTGAACTCATGAACAAATGAACTTCACAGATGTTTACACAGTGTTCCACCCCACAAAATCAGAATACACATTCTTTTCAGCTGCACACAGGTCATTTTCCAAAATAGACCACATACTCACTCATAGAACATGTTTAAGTAAGTGCAAAGGAACTGAATTTATCCCCTGAATATTATCAGACCATAATGCAATGAAATTAGAGATCAATAGCAAAAGAAACCACAAAAACTTCATAAACACATGGAAACTGAACAACACACTTCTGAATAACCAGTGGGTCACAGAGGAAATTAAAGAAGAAATCAGACATTTCCTTCAATTAAATGACAATGACAATACAACATATTGGAATCTATGGGACACAATAAAAGCAGTCTTATGAGGAAAATTCATAGCAGTGAATACTCATATTAGGAAAACAG
The DNA here is from genome assembly GCF_053883595.1 of Heterocephalus glaber. Classification (NCBI taxonomy): domain Eukaryota; kingdom Metazoa; phylum Chordata; class Mammalia; order Rodentia; family Bathyergidae; genus Heterocephalus; species Heterocephalus glaber. The sequence continues at coordinate 15,548,711 of NW_028258303.1, forward strand.
AGCGAGCCAAATTAAACAACCCAATGCCGAACCTCTAGCTTCTAGAAAAAGAAGAGCAGGACAAACTCAAAGCCCATAGAAAGGAGGAAATTATAAACATCAGAGCAGAAATCTATGCAATGGAGACTAAGAGAAGAATACAAAAACTCAATGAAGCCAAGATTTGGTTCTTCAAATGAATAAACAAAATTGACAAGCACTTAGCAAATCTTATCAAAAAAAGGAAAATAAAGGCCCAAATGCATGCAATTAGGAATGAAAAGGGTGAAATTAAAACTGACACAGCAGAAATATAGAGGATCATCAATACCTATTTTGAGAACCTGTACGCCAATAAGATGGATAACAGAGAAGAAATGGACAGATTCTTAGATACGTATGAATTACCAAAGTTGAACAAAGAAGACCTAAAAATTCTAAATGACAAAATATCAATCAATGAAATTGAAAATGTAATTAAGAACTTAATCACTAAGAAAAGCTCAGGTCCTGATGGCTTCACTGCTGAACTATAAGACATTTAGAGAGGAACTGATGACACTGCTCTTTAAACTCTGCAATGAAATTGAAAGGAAAGTGATACTCCTGAATTCATTCCTGGAAACAAGCATCACCTTGATCCCCAAAGCAGAGAAAGACCCAACCCTTGTGACGGTGCCAGCCATCACTAGTCCAACAGTACCTGAGAGGAGGGGAGAGGATGAAAGAAAAAACCTCTGAGGAAAAGAAAAAGGAGAGAGAGGCGGAGGGGAGACCCCTCTTCCCACTTTATTGCCCTTTATATACCTTTTCCACAACCTCCAACCCCTCCTCTGCACATAATTCTGCAGCTAATTATTTTCCAGGGAAAAGGTCAAATGTATCTTTACAACTCCGGGAATAACGTTCCCTTGCACTGCAGACATTCGAACTCTTTCTATTTAACCACTCTCGTTACAAGTAACCATCCTTGTTTTTGTGCCAGCTGCATATCCAGGATTCATTATGTTCTCAAGAGACTCAGAGGTCTCTCAAGTTTATTTCAACCTTTCGCTCTCCACAAACCCTAAAAGAGAACTATAGGCCAATCACACTAATGAATATAGATGCAAAAATCCTTAATAAGATACTGGCAAATAGAATGCAAAAGATCATCAAGAAGATCAACCTGACCAAGTGGGATTCATCCCAGGGATACAGGGATGCAGGGATGGTTCAACATATGCAAATCAATCAATGTGATACACTATATCAATAGAGCCAAGAACAAAAATCATATGATCATCTCAATAGTTGCAGAAAAAGCATTTGGCAAAATCCAACACACATTTATGTTAAAAACCCTACAAAAAATTGGAATAGATGGTCTCTACCTCAATCTGATAAAAGCCATCTATGAAAAAACCAGCAGCCAATATCATACTAAATGGTCAAAAACTGAAATCTTTCACACTAAAATCAAGAAGAATGTCTACTATCACTACTCCTGTTCAATATAGTTTTGGAAACATTAGCCATGGCAATTAGACAAGAGAAAGAAATAAAAGGAATAAAGATAGGAAATAAAGTCAAATTGTCATTATTTGCAGATGATATGATACACTATATAGAAGACCCCAAGAACTCCACCAAAAGTCTTGTAGACTTAATAACCAAATTCAGTAAAGTAGCTGGATACATGGTCAACACACAAAATCAATAACTTTCCTCTACACAAACAACAGACTTACTGATACAGAAATAGGGCAAACAATTCCTTTCACAATAGCATACAAAAAACCTAAATACCTAGGAATCAATCTAACAAAAGAAATCAGACACCTCTTTTCTGAAAATTATAGCTTTCTGAGCAGAGAGATTGAAGATGATATCAGAAAATGGACAGATATCCCCTGTTCCTGGATAGGAAGGGTCAACATAGTGAAAATGGCCATACTTCCAAAACTGCTATATAGATTCAATGCAATCCCAATTGAAATCCCAGCAGCATACTTCACGGACCTTGAGAAAATAATCCAAAAATTCATTTGGTATAAGAAGAGACTCAGAATAGCAAAAGCAATGCTAGGTAACAGAGACGTGACGGGGGTATCACAACTTCCAACTTGAAACTATAGTACAAAGGTACTGTGAAAAAACACCATGGTACTGGCAAAGAAACAGACCTGAGGACCAGTGAAACAGATTAGAAGATGCAGAAACAACTCCAGACACACTTAGCCATCTCATCCTTGATAAAGGAGACAAACACCCTCACTGGAGGAAAGATAGCCTCTTTAATAAATGGTGCTGGAAAAATTGAGTTTCAACTTTCATAGATTAAAACTAGATCTATATTTCTCACTATGCACTATACTAAAATTGAAATGGATTAATGATCTAAATATTAAAACAGCACCGCTGATTCGGCTGGAACAGAGGTTAGGTAGAACTCTTGAAGACATTGGTGTAGGAAAAGTTTTTATGAACAAAACCTCATTTGTCCATGAACTAGCACAAACAATCAAGAAGTGGGATCTCTTCTTATTAAAAAGCCTCTGCACAGCAAGAGAAACCACCAGCAGTGTGAAGAGCCAACCCACAGTGTGGGAAAGAATCTTCATCTGTTGTTCCTCAGACAAAAGTCTACTATCTAGAATCTACAAAGAACTTTAAAAAAATCAGACTTCCCAAATTTAAAGACCCAATTCATAAATGGGCATCTGAAATGAACAGACATTTCTCAGACAAAGAAGTAGAAATAGCAAATAAACACAGGAAAAAATGTTCAACATCACTGGTCATTTGAGAGATGCAAATGAAAAGAACACTGAGATTCCACTTCACTCCAGAAAGAATGGCTGCTATCATGAAATCAACCAATAACAAATGCTGGTGGGGCTGTGGGGAAAGAGGAACCCTGCTCCACTGATGGTGGGCGTGTAAGCTGGTGCAACCACTGTGGAAATCAGTATGGAGATACCTCAAAGAACTAGGACTGGAAGTCCCATTTGACCTAGCTACTACCCTGGTGGAGTATCTTCCCCAAAGATTTTAAAGAATCATACCACAGTGATATATGTGCACCTATGTTCATAGCAGCACAATTTGTAATAGCTAAAACTTGGAAGCAAGCACAAGGACCCGAGTTCGATCCCTGGTACCAATAAAAAAAACCAAAAAATTTGGAAACAGCCCATATGCCCATCAAGTGGAGACTCGATAAAGAAAATGTGGTTTTTTAAATAAAATGTAGTACTATTCAGCAATCAAAAATGAGAAATTAGAGACATTTATTGCTAAATGGATGAACATTGAGACCATACTCTTAAGTGAAATAAATAGGACACACATGTGTAAATACCAAATAGTTTCTCTAGTGTGAGAAACTGAAAGTGTAAATAAGGACTAAATGGTACAATAGATAATGTGTAATAGGAAGAAAAGGGGCAAAGCAGAAGGGGAAATTGGAGGGGTAGGGGAAAGGAAAGAAGGGAATGGAATTAATATGAGGAAATGAAAAAATGGAAACAAAGTCTTTGTAAATAGGGAGGCATGGGGGTGTTGAAGGGAGTGCAGGGGAAGGGGGAAAAATAAGAACCAAGAGAGATTATGTAAATTTCCAATCATGTGTGTCATTATACTGTATACCTAAAATATACCAATAAAATAAAATTTAAAAAAATTTCAGGTGCTATTTTGTCAGCAAATGAAGTTTCTCTAAGTGGAAATTATTGAAAATGAACCAACAAAGAGCTACAATAAATTAAGAAAGTGGCTAATCTGTCATTTCTGTCAGTAGAACCCAAATTATGTGAAAATATCAATAATCATAATTGGTGATGCTACTGAAATCAAGATAAAAAATAAATTTTATCAAAAAAGCATAATTTGTGAATTACATATGTATTTACTGTTCATTTTAGCATAACAAGCCTAGAATGAACATTCAGTGAAAACAACAATAATTAAGGTTGTCCTGCTATTTTGCTGACTTGCAATCATATAACAAAAAAAATTATATAAATATATGCATATGTTTGTGCATTGATCTTGTTGCTTTTAAGCTGTATCTATCAAGCTAGGAAGACAGTTGTGTTTTGTACATGAATCTTTTCCTTTTGTTCACGACTTTTAAATATTAGATTGCATTATGTCTCCCTCTGTTTGTTCTTTTGAGCCAGAACCACAAAATAGGGCACTTGCCTCCCTCCTACATCTCTCTCTATTCCAGATAAGTTATAAATACTTGACCTCTCCAGGGCCTTGTGTGGTTTCAGCCATTTCAATAAACTTATGTTCGGTAAACAGTAATTTAAGGTTCTCTGATTTAGGATGAGTTTACGAAGTGGTCAAGTTTTCTTTCTTTCCAAAATGTAGTACTACTAAATAGGTTCAGAACATAGACTTTAAAGTCAGATATCATCAATTATTATCTTAATAGATGTAGAGAAATTAATTAATCCCTTTTATATTCAATTTTTAATTTTACAGTGAAGAGGATTCCATTACTTCATTGGCTTGTTGTGAGGAGTAATAGTCTTTAGTCCAGTAAATAATAAATATACAGTGGCTGTAATTGTTGTCAGGCCAGCATGATCACGTGGCCAGACAGCACACATTCCAGACTGGCCAAAGCAATGTGCTGGGATTGGACACTAGTTGCTCCTGGATTCTGGAGCAAACACAAAAGTAGACTTGTAACCCTGAAGAGACTCTCATTCTTTGGCTGTGGGAGCTTTTAAGAAACATCATTAAAGAAGCACCCATCAATTCCCAGCCCTAAGAGGAACTGGGACTCAATGGCAGCATGATTATGGAGTAATCTTGGCTCCAGTCTCACTTTGCCCATAAGTGGTACACATCTTTGTGAATGGGACCGGGGGTGGGGATGCCTCAGTGCTGGTGCAGTTGTAGAGGTGCAGTCTCAGGGCACATGGTGGTAAGGCACAGGCACACTGGCTGCAGAGTTTTCTGCTATGGCATTTGTTTTGGGGAAACTCCCCACTTTCTTTTGGCAAGATGAGCATGGTGATGGTTTCAGAGTTGGCTTGACGAAGTGCTTTTGCCTTGGGACAGAGGAATAGCAAGTTAGTAGGTCAACTCCTTTTCTGGGAAGCCAGCTTACTGGGAACCAGTCTTGGACATGTGACCCTATATTATTCAAATATTATTTAATAATTCACATATTTACCTTAATTATAATAGAGCAGGGTTATATTTTCAAAAACTGACACTTCCATTTTAGGTTGCCTTTAAACTTTAATGATAATTCTCACGAACAGAGTTATAATCTTCCATACAAATGTGTGTGGGGAGACTTAATATAGGACTATTTTTTATGATGTTTAAAACCAAGAGCAAAGTCCACTTTGTAAATATATAATATATATTATATATACATATATATTTTATATGCATTTTTAAGAACCTAGTCCTCCTCCTTTTTTATTTCTTGGTTTTTATTATAATTATTAGTGCATATTACCCACATAAATGAGTGGATTTCACTGTGACACTTCCATACATGCTTTGATCATATGCACCCTCCCTTACTTCCTCTCTTGTTCCACTCCTCTATTCCATTGGACTCTTTCCTCTTCTCTTCTACTTTGTGTCATCTTTTCTTATTACCTAGATTCCACAGTGAGACAAAATATGTGATACTTGTCCTTCTAAGTCTAGCTTATTTGACATAACATGATGGTCTCTGTCTTAATCACTTTTCTCTTTCCTGAGACAAAATGCTGACACCTGCAATTTAAATGAGGGAAGGTTTATTTTGGCTCATCTTTCAAAAGTTTCAGCCCATGTTCAGGAGACTTACACATAGGAACAGCATGGTGGAGGGGCCTGGGTAGAAGAAAGCTGGTCACATCATGGCAGTTAGGAAGCAGAGAGAGAAGGGAGGAGCTGGGAGGGAGAGACACCCTTCCAAGTCATGCCCTCAGTGACCCTCCTCTAATGAGCCTCCACCTCCTGGCAGCAGGTCAGCTGTAAACCCCCATGATCCAATCTCCTTCCCAAAGGCCCATCTATAAGCACACGAGGCTCTGAGAAACACCTAGAAATAATCCATAGCAATCTCCATTTCTATTCATTGGTTTTTCTAAATTTATTTTATTTTATTTTATTTTTTTATTAAATTCTTTTATTGGTACATTGTAGGTATACAACACAATTACATTTCTCATTGGGAATTGTACCTTTACATAATGCATCTTGGTTCTTATTTTTTTCCCCATTCCTAGCCCTCCCTTCATGCCCTCCACCCTTCCCTATTTACAAAGACTTTATTTCCATTTTTCCCATTTCTCATTATTTTTCCTTTCCCTTCTTTCCTTTCCCCTGCCCCTCCCACTAACCCTACACCTTTGGACCTTTTCTTCCTATTTTGCATTATCAATTATTCATTCTAATCATTGGTACATTTTAGGTATACAATATATGACATTCATCATTGGAAATTTGCACCTTTACATAGTCTCTCTTGGTTCTTGTTTTTCACCTTTGCCCAGCCCTCCCTTCAACCCCTCCAGTCCTCCCTATTTACAAAGATTTTGGTCCTACTTTTCCATTTTCTCATATTAATCCCATTCCCTTCTATCCTTTCCCTTAGCCCTCCCACTTCCTTAACCTTTGCCCCCTTTCTTCCTATTTAACATGACCTATTATACATTTAGTCCTTATTTACACTTTCAGTTTCTCACACCAGAGAAACTATTCGGCATTTACACATGTGTGTCCTATTTATTTCATTTAAGAGTATCTCCTCAATGTGCATCCACTTAGCTATAAATGTCTCTAATTTCTCATTTTTTATGGCTGAGTAGTACTCCATTTTATAAAAAAAACACATTTTCTTGATCTGGTCTCCAGTTGATGGGCATTTGGGCTGTTTCCAAGCTTTAGCTATTACAAACTGTGCTGCTATGAGCATGGGTGCACATATATCACTGTGGTATGATTCTTTTAATTCTTTGGGGAAGATCCCCAGCAGTGGAATAGCAGGGTCAAATGGGACTTCCAGTCCTAGTTCTTTGAGGTAGCTCCATACTGATTTCCACAGTGCTTGCACCAGTCTACACTCCCACCAGCAGTGGAGCAGGGTTCCTCTTTCCCCACAGCCCAGCCAGCATTTGCTATTGGTTGATTTCATGATAGCAGCCATTCTTTCTGGAGTGAAGTGGAATCTCAGAGTTGTTTTCATTTGCATCTCTCAAATGACCAGTGATGTTGAACATCTTTCATGTATTTATTTGCTATTTCTACTTCTTTGTTTGAGAAATGTCTGTTCATTTCAGATGCCCATTTATGGATTGGGTCTTTAGATTTGGAAGGTCTGATCTTTTAAAGTTCTTTATAGATTCGAGATAGTAGACCTTTGTCTGAGGAAGAGCAGGTGAAGATTTTTTCCCACACTGTGGGTTGTCTCTTCACACTGCTGGTGGTTTCTCTTGCTGTGCACAAGCCTTTTAATAAGAAGAGATCCCACTTGTTGATTGTTTGTGCTAGTTCACGGGCAACTGAGGTTTTGCTCATAAAATCTTTTCCTACACCAATGTCTTTAAGGGTTCTACCTAACCTCTGTTCCAACTGGTTCAGAGTTTCTATTTTAATATTGAGATTTTTAATCCATTTTGATTTTAGTTTAGTGCATAGTGAAAGATATAGGTCTAGTTTTAATCTTTGGCAAGTTGAAATCCAATTTTTCCAGCACCATTTATTAAAGAGACTATCTTTCCTCCAATCATGGTGTTTGGCTCCTTTATCAAAGATGAGATGGCTGAGTGTGTCTGGCGTTGTTTCTGCATCTTCTAATCTGTTCCACTGGTCCTCAAGTCTGTTTCTTTGCCAGTACCATGCTGTTTTTATCACAGTAGCTTTGTAGTATAGTTGCAGATTGGGGATTGTGATACCCCCTGCCATGTCTCTGTTATCTAGAATTGCTTTTGCTATTCTGGGTCTCTTCTTGTTCCAAATGAATTTTTGGATTGTTTTCTCAAGGTCTATGAAGTATGCTGCTGGAATCTCAATTGCAATTGCATTAAATCTATATAAAAGTTTTGGAAGTATGGCCATTTTCACTATATTAATCCTTCCTACCCAGGAGCAGGGGATGTCTGTCCATTTTCTGATATCATCTTCAATCTCTCTTTTCAGAGTGCCATAGTTTTCAGAGAAGAGGTCTTTGATTTCTTTCGTTAGGATGATTCCTAGGTATTTCAGTTTTTTGGATGCTATTGTGAAACAAATTATTTGCCCTATTTCTCTCTCAGCGAGTCTGTCATTGGTGTAGAGGAAAGCTATTGATTTTTGTGTGTTGACCTTGTAACCAGCTACTTGACTGAATTTGGTTATTAAGTCTAGAAGACTTTTGGTGGAGTTCTTGGGGTCTTCTATATAGAGTATCATGTCATCTGCAAATAATGACAATTTGACTTCTTCATTACCTATCTTTCTTCCTTTTCTTTCTCTTGTCTAATTGCCGTGGCTAATGTTTCCAGAAGTATATTGAACAAGAGTGGTGATAGTGGACATCCTTGTCTTGTTCCTGATTTGAGTGTGAAGGATTTCAGTTTTTGACCATTTAGTATGATATTGGCTGTTGGTTTCTCATAGATGGCTTCTATCAGTTTGAGGTAGAGACCATCTATTCCAATTTTTTGTAGGGTTTTTATCATAAATGCATGTTGGATTTTATCAAATGCTTTTTCTGCATCTATGGAGATAATCATGTGGTTTTTGTCCTTGGCTCTATTGATATATTGTATTACATTGATTGATTTTCATATATTGAACCATCCCTGCATCCCTGGGATGAATCCCACTTGATCAGGGTGTGTGATCTTCTTGATGATCTTCTGCATTGTGTTTGCCAGTATCTTATTAAGGATTTTTGCATCTATGTTCATTAGTGAGATTGGCCTATAGTTCTCTTTTTCAGTTGAGTCTTTCTCTGCTTTGGGGATGAAGGTGATGCTTGCTTCCAGGAATGAATTTGGGAGTATTGCTTCCCTTTCAATTTCATTGAAGAGTTTAAACAGTAGTGGCAGCAGTTCCTCTCTAAATGTCTTTTAGAATTCAGCAGTGAAGCCATCAGGGGCCTGGGCTTTTCCTAGTTGATAAGATTTTAATTACATTTTCAATTTTGTTGGTTGATATTGGGTTGCTCAGAATTTTTAGGTCTTCTTCGTTCAACTTTGGTAATTCATATGTATCTAGGAATCTGTCCCTTTCTTCTGTGTTGTCCATCTTTTTGACATATAGGTTCTGGAAGTAGGTATTGATGATCCTCTGGATTTCTGCTGGGTCTGTTGTAGTTTCACCCTTTTCATTCCTAATTGCATGGATTTGGGCCTTTTCTTTCCTTTTTCTGACAAGGTTGGCTAAAGATTTGTTAATTTTGTTGATTCTTTCGAAGAACCAACTCTTGGCTTCATTGATTTTTTGTTTTGTTCTCTTGGTCTCCATTGCATTGATTTCTCCTCTGATCTTTATAATTTCCTCCCTTGTATGAGCTTTGGAGTTGTCCTGCTCTTCTTTTTCTCAAAGCTTGAGGTTCAGCATCAGGTTGTTTAATTGGGCTCATTCTGTTTTCCTAATATGCGTATTCACTGCTATGAATTTCCCTCATAAGACTGCTTTCATTGTGTCCTATAGATTCCGATATGTTGTATTGTCATTGTCATTTAATTGAAGGAACTGTCTGATTTCTTCTTTAATTTCCTCTGTGACCCATTGGTTATTCAGAAGTGTGTTGTTCAGTTTCCACATGTTTATGAAATTTTTTGAATTTCTTTTGCTATGGATCTCCAATTTCATCCCACTATGGTCTGATAATATACAGGGGATTACTTGAATTCCTTTGCACTTACTTATACATGTTCTATGTGTGAGTATGTGGTCTCTTTTGGAGAATGACCCATGTGCAGCTGAGAAGAATGTGTATTCTGATTTTGTGGGGTGGAAGACTCTGTAAACATCTGTTAAGTTCATTTCTTCAAGAGTTTAATTGAGTTCTAGTTTTTCATTACTTATTTTTAGTCTAGTTGATCTATCTATTTGTGACAGTGGGGTGTTGAGGTTCCCCTACTACAATTTTATTAGTGCATATATGACTTTTCATGTCTGTTAGTATTTGTTTTATATAGTTGGGTGCACTAGTGTTTGGTGCATAGATATTTATGATTGTCATCTCTTCCTCTTGGATTCTTCCCTTTACACTGATGTAGTGTCCTTCTTCATCTCTCTTAATCAGTGTTGGTTTGAAATCTACTTGATCTGCAAAGAGGATAGCTACTCCTGCTTTTTTTCGGGTTCCTGTCCCATGGAGCATTGTTTTCCACCCTTTAACTTTCAGTCTATGAGTTTTCTCTTGAATTAAGTGTGTTTCTTGTATGCAGCATATTGTTGGATTTTGCTTCTTGACCCATTCTGCCAGTCTATTTCTTTTGATTGGTGAACTGAGACCACTGACTTTGATGCTTATAAATGAAACCTATTGACTTGTCATTGCCATGACGTTTTCTTTTTGTTGGGTTCTCCCCCATTACATTTAATTTCTTGTCATGCCAGATGGGTTCATTCTGCTTTGCTTCCTGGGGTTGTGATCCTCAATGTCTGTTCCTAGGCTATTGTGTAAATTTCTTTGGAGTGCTGGTTTGGTATTCATGAAGTTCCTAAGGTGCTCTTTGTCATGAAAGTATCTTATTTCTCCATCCATTTTGAAAGATAGTTTTGCAGGGTACATCAATCTGGGTTGGAGGCTGTTTTCTTTTAGGGCTTGGAATATGTCCCTCCAAGCTCTTCTTGCCTTGATGGTTTGTGTTGAGAAGTCTGCTGTGATTCTGATGGGCTTTCCTTTGTATGTAATTTGTTTCTTTTCTCTCACTGCTTGTAGAACTTTGTTCCTCTGTTGTGTTTCTGGAATCTTAACAATTATATGCCTATGTGTAGATTTTTTTTGATCAAGGCTAATTGGATTCCGATATGCCTCACTTATCTGTATGTCAAGCTCTTTTCCCCTGCTTGGGAAGTTTTCTGCCATTATTTCTGTGAAGAGATTTTTTATGTCATCTGCACTCTCTCCTGTTTCTTCATTGAGCCCAATCAGCCTTATGTTAGTCTTCTTTGCATCATCTAGCAGCTGCTGGATTGATTTCTCATGTTCCCTTATAATTTTGAAGCAATTTTTCTTTTCCTCATCACTAATTGCAATCTTATCTTCTATATCTGAAATTCTGTCCTCACATTGGCTCCTTCTGCTGTGTAGACTTTCAGTGGAGTTTTTCATGTCCTTGAAATCTATTTGCATCTGTTTTATGGATTCCATTTGTTTCTTTTGTTGGGATTCCATCATGTTCCTCAGCTCCTCTCTAGATTTATTAATCATGTCTTGCACTAGGGGCACAATTTCTCCTGTTATCTGAGAAATTATTTCTGATTTCATTTGTTCCAGATCCCCTTTTGTTGCCAGTTCAGTGGGTTCAAGTGGTTGAGTATCAGAGTGTTCCATGTCATTTCCCTTTGGGGTTGCTGTAGGTGATCTGGAAGTCTGGTTTTGAGACTTATTTATGTGTTTTCTCATTTTGACTGGGGTGGGGGGCTGTTAGTGCCTGCATGGATTACCTCCTCTGAGCTGGAAGAGGTGGGACAGGGGCTGGAAGCAGCGGTAGGGATGGTGACCAAAAAGCCCTTTCCTGTGTGCTGGGAGCAGCGGGAGGGATGGTGGCCAGGAAGCCCCTTCCTCTGGACCAGGAGCAGTGGGATGGCAGCTCAGAAGCCCCTACCTCTGGGCTGGGAGTGGTGGAAAGGATGGTGGCCCGGAAGCCCCTTCCTCTGGACCAGGAGCAGTGGGACGGTGGCTCAGAAGCCCCTAGGCTGGGAGCAGTGGGACTCAGTACCTTGGTCTGGTGGTCTGGTGTCCTCTGCGTCTTTGCAGTGTGGAACCAGGTGGCTGCCTGTCTGCAGCGGGGTGATTCAGTGTCTTCCGCATTACTCAGAACCTTGGTCGGGTGTGCACAGACCTGCCTGTCTGCAGCGGGGTGATTCGGCATCTTCCACATGACTCGGGACCTCGGTAGGGCATCCTAAATTTATTTTGTATATATTTATTTTATATATCTCTCTCACATTTGCTATTCTCCTGATATGACCATCTACACTGATTCTGTAACTCGTCTACTATGACTAGTGCCATTATAAACACCGGTATGATGGTGTATCTTTTGTACTCTGACTTTGGTTTGTTCAGCTATATACCCAGGAAAGGTATAGCTGAATAATACAGTAGTTTTATATTTAGATTTTTAAAAATCTTCTGTTTTCTATAGTTCCTATGTTATGTTCCTACCAACTGTGTATATGTGCACCCTCATCCTTGCCAGCATATTATTTTTATTTGTTTTCTTGATAATAGCTATTCTGCCTGGGATGAGAAGGAATCTCATTGCAGTTTTGGTGTGCATTCTAACTAAAATAGTTGAGCATTTCTACATATATTTACTGGCCATTTGTACTTCTTTGTTTGAATAGTATCTGTTAATCTCATTTGCCCATTGTTGATTGGATTTTTGTACTTTTGTTGTTAAATTTTTTTAGTTCTTTATATATTCTGGATAAATTTATGTATTTTAATAATGCAAGCAAAGTAGTTTTAAATAATTACTATGGAAATGTCAAGGCAAAGAAAAAAAGAAAGAAAGAGAAAGAAAAAAGAAAGAAAGAAAGAAAGGAAAGAAAGAAAGAAAGGAAAGAAAGAAAGAAAAAGAAAGAAAATAGAAAGAAAGGTGGTAATGTGTTCAGGTACAAGGTTCTGGCCAAATAATTATCCTAAAGTGCAATCTTTTCTAGATAGGCTAATGTTCTAATTATGGTCTTTGTTTTAGCATTCTCTCTTTATATGAGAACTCTATGCAACAAATTCTTCATATACAATACACATAAAAATCACTTAAGGAGCTGATCTTTTATGTGCCAAAATTCCAACCTAAATTATAGATATAAATCCTTGCCAACCAGAGTTTATTTTTAAGATTTTGACAGCCTGCTCACTATAGCAATTCCAGCAGGCACCACAAAACCAGTAATGACATAGAGAGATGAGAAAGGATCCAGTTTGAATAACTTGGTTCCCCACTGCAAACTGATGATGAGCATGTGTTGCTCCCTTAGAGATATTAATATGCTTTGTTGAAAATTGCATGTGCTTTAGTTCTATGAGACTTCCAAAAAGATGCATTTGTTACTTTTTCATTGGTGGGACCAATTACCTAACATACGAATCTCAAATGAGGGGAGGTTTAATTTAGCTCATGGTTTCAGAGGGTTCAGTCCATGGTTAGCTGGTTCCAAGGAAATTAGCATGGTGGATGGGCATGGCAGAGGAAAAGTTTTTCAAACTATAGCATCCAGGAAGAAGACATCTGAGGAAGAATAAGACCAAGAGTAGGAATGAGAGCGAGAGAGAGAATCCAAAGGTATGCCCCATACTGAGCCACCTCCTCTAATAATTGGAGTCCCATCTCCTAACTGCACACTCAGCTATAAAGTCATTAGTGGAGTAATCCACTGAGGATTATACCATCCCGATGGGCCAATCACCTTTTGCAAACCCTACTGGTAAACACCTGAGACTTTGGAGGACATTTTATATCTAAACCTTCACATAAGTCTGTGCTCCTGTTTTCCTTAAGAATATGAAATTGTTAGTTACTGTAGTTACAGTGCTTTTGCAAGGAGAAAAGCTAAACTTTTGTTGAATGATACTTAGTACCTCCCCAAAGCCTCACTCCAAAATTAGTAACTCAGCTTTAGTGGTTTGAACAATGAGAGTTAATTTTGGTTGATTTGCTTCTTTATGGAACTTGGATATATGGTTTCAGGGCCTATTTTGAGTCAAGCATTTCTTTTAGTCCTGTCACACATAAATGGCGTTCCTGGAACAATGCAGTCTACCTTTAACCAAGGTAGAAAGTATATGCCAGTATCTTGGAAGAACTGCTTTTATACACCCAGGCATTAATTTTGTTTTCCTAGTGTACTTTGTCCTACTGCAGAATTCGCTTGGCAGATTATGCCATTCTTGGATTGTGAACATAAGCAGAATGACCAAGAACTAGAACTTCACATTTACTACTTGATAATTTGTTGTGGCCAAAAATGTTCCTTTCCCAGTTTATATACATTACCTTCTCACTGGTTGATTTTTCCTACACTGCCTGAGGAACGTTGACTTTTTCTTCTGTTTGTTAAATTTAATTGAGTACCTGATCCTGGCTGCTACCTATATCTGTTCATTTCATGAGCTATATTTTGTCATTCAGCTCCCAGATTTAGTCCAAGTACTGAGTTTGGCATTGTTTCTCTATTCCTGATGATATTTGTTGCATTGACTCTGTTCTACTGTACACGTAGACTGAACACCTCACAAGTGAGCTCTTATTATTTAACATATTTGAGTCTCTCTTTCAGAAAAAGTCTTGGTAATTATAAAATGCTTACAAGAGTTAGGTAAATATACAAGGAGGGATGACATAAGGCCAGAAGGCTCCCTCCAATCTTCCTTACACTGCTAAAAATAGAATAAGTTTACAATTTCAAAAGTAATCTTACGTGGTCTTTAATAAACCACATTGGCAGAAACTGAAGAAATTTTATTAATTGCTGTGGGAGTAGAGTATATTCACTTGAAAGCATGGACATTCCTAACAGTTACCTTTTCTTCTTTATAGCAATTAACCATTATACTAAAGTATTTTTTAAACATTGAACAAGAAGTAGGTATATGAAAGGGAAGATCAGGTCAAAACTGTCCACACTGATGCAACCACTATGGAAATCAGTGTGGAGATACCTCAAAACTAGTGCTAGAGGTCCCATTTGACCCAGCTATTCCCCTGCTGGGTATTTTCCTAAATGGATTAAAAGAATCATATCACAGAGATATATTTGTACCCATGTTTATAGTGGCACAGTTTGTAATAGCTAAAGCTTGGAAACAGCCCAAGTGCCCATCAACTGCAAACTGGATAAAGAAGATGAATTTTTTTTTATAAAATGGAGTACTATTCAGCCATAAAGAATGAGAAACTAGAGTCATTTATAGCTAAATGGATGCATATTGACACCATACTCTTAAGTGAAATAAATGACACACATGTGTAAATACCAAATAGTTTCTCTAGCGTGAGAAACTGAAAGTGTAAATGAGGATTAAAAGGATTAATAACTAATAATTGATACTTTTAAATAGGAAAAAGTCCAAATGGGTAGGGGTGGTGTGAGGAGATGGGACAAGGGAAGAATGGTAAGGAAAAATGATGAAAAAAGAAAAGAAATGGAAACAAAGTATGTAAATAGGGAAGGATGGAGGGGTGAAGGGTGCACAGTTGGTGGGAAAAAAATAAGAACCAAGATACATCATGTACAGGTACAAACACCCAATGATAAATGTAAACATATTGCATACTTAAAATGTACCAATAAAATTATTTAAGCAAAAAAAATACTGTCAAGTGGAATAGGCAGCTATGTTGTATCTGCACTTTGGCATGGAGTTACAGCCCAGAAAGAGTTCTGTGAAAGAACTGGGAGTACACACACCTTAATGAAGAGTGGTTTCTTTTGACAATGGGCAGAAATTGTAAGTGAAGAAGAAAAGAATGGTTGAAAAAAATACGAGAGGCTTAGAATTATATAATGAAAATAGACTAGTTCCTTTAAAGACAACTGGTCCTTCTAATGAAGATCAATTTAAGGAATGCTTCTGGGTGTATTACTATACCCACTATGCCTCATATGTCACAGAATACAGTAACTAGTATATTACAGTTTGTGAAGATCATTTTGCCAAGTTCCGGTTTATAAAACTCACACTACTTTCCTCTGCCTTCAGTCTATTCTCCTTTACTTTTAAGAAATGTCCAAGGCCTGGGGAGATGTATATGAACTTCACTCACACACAGCTGATTTGACTGGCTGAAATTTTTCTGCTCCTAGAACTCTTGCTGCCTACATGAGTCCTCTGGCATGGACTCCCCCAGTGCTGCCATGCTTTATGGTTTAATAAGAAATGGGCATTTCTTTTTTTTTTTCATTTTAAAAAAATGAATTATATTGGTACATTTTAGGTGTACAATATAATGACATTCATCATTGAAAATTTGCACCTTTATACAATTCATCTTGGTTCTCATTTTTTCCCCATTCCTCTGACCTCCTTTCAGCTCCTCCACCCATCCCTATCTACAAAGAATTTGTTTCCATTTTTAATTTTTCTCCTATTAGTTCCATTCCCTTTTTTCCCCCTACCCTTCCCACTTCCCCTTCCCCTTCCCCTTTGCCCCTTTTCTTCCTATTTTGCATTATCTATTATACCTTTTAGCCCTTATTTACACTTTCAGTTTCTCACATCAGAGAAACTATTCAGTATTTACATGTGTCCTATTTATTTCACTTAAGAGTATTGCCTCAATTTGCATCCATTTAGTTATAAATGTTTCTAATTTCTCATTTTTTATGGATAAGTAGTACTCCATTTTATAAAAAAAACACATTTTCTTTATCCAGTTTCCAGTTGATGGGCAACTGGACTGTTTCCAAGTTTTAGCTATTAGAAATTGTGCTGCTATGAACATGGGTGCACATATATCACTGATACATGTGATACTTTTAATTCTTTGGGGAAGATACCCAGCAGGGGAATAGCAGGGTCAAATGGGACTTCCAGTCCTAGTTCTTTGAGGTATCTGCATATTGATTGCCACAGTGGTTGCACCAGTCTACACTCACACCAGTAGTGGAGCAGGGTTCCTCTTTCCCCACAGCCCTGCCAGTATTTGTTATTGGTTGATTTCATGACAGCAGCCATTTTTTCTGGGGTGAGGTGAAATCTCAGCATTGTTTTCATTTTCATCTCTCGAATGACCAGTGATGTTGAATATTTTTTCATATGTTTATTTACCATTTCTACCTCTTTTTCTGAGAAATGTCTGTTCATTTCAGATGTCCATTTTTGGATTGGGTCTTTAAATTTGGGAGGTCTGATTTTTTTAAGTTCTTTATAGATTCGAGATAGTAGACCTTTGTCTGAGGAAGAGCAGGTGAAGATTTTTTCCCACATTATGGGTGTCTCTTCACACTATTGGTGGTTTCTCTTGCTATGGAGAAGCTTTTTAATAAGAAGAGATCCCACTTGTTGATTATTTTTGCTAGTTCATGGGCAACTGAGGTTTTGTTCATAAAATCTTTTCCTACACCAATGTCTTCAAGAGTTCTTCCTAACCTCTGTTCCAGCTGGTTCAGCATTTCTGTTTTAATATTTAGATTTTTAATACATTTTGATTTTAGTTTAGTGCTTGGTGAGAGATATAGGTCTAGTTTTCATCTGTGGCAAGTTGAAACGCAATTTTTCTAGCACCATTTATTAAAGAGGCTGTCTTTTCTCCAGGAAGAGTGTTTGGCTCCTTTGTGAAAGATGAGGTGGCTGAGCATGTCTGGAGTTGTTTCTGCATCTTCTAACCTGTTCCACTCATCCTCAGTTCTGTTTCTTTGCCAGTACCATGCTGTTTTTATCATGGTGGCTTTGTAGTATAGTTTCAAGTTGGGGGTTGTAACATCCCCTGCCATGTCTCTGCTGCCTAGAATTACTTTTGCTATTCTAGGTCTCTTCTTGTTCCAAATGAATTTTTAATTTTTTTCCCCAAGGTCCGTGAAGTATGCTGCTGGGATTTTAATTGGGATTGCACTGAATCTATATAGCAGTTTTTGAACTATGGCATTTTCACTATATTGATTCTTCCTACCCAGGAGCTAGGGATGTCTTTCCAATAAATAGGCATTTCTTTCTCCATTGAGTCTGAGGGCTTGGTGAGTGGTGAGGTCAGACCTTGGCTTTATGTGTTTGTTTTCTCTCACCTTCCCTTTGCCCTTCCCACAGTGCTTTAGCCTTGATACAGATTGCTTGGAAATTGCTTTATTGAATAGGACCCTTTTCCTTGGGGAAAAAGGTCCTTAAGGGAAAAGTGCCTTAAGATAAACTGGTTTTGTGACTCCATAGCTTATATGTCAGCCCCATGCACAAATTTTTCAAAAAGAGCACAACTTTATCAAAGATTTTCTCCCAAAGAACAATTGAAAACCAAATCTGAGGGCTGGAGATTTAGCTCAGTGTTTCACAAGCACAAGGTCCTGAGTTTGGTCCCCAGTACCAAAAACAAACAAACAAACAAATGTGATTAGAAAATGCTATCTTATGAATGAACTACAAAAATATAATAGCACCATGTCTGAAATTATTTGTGGGAATACTATGCTGTTTATAATTTCACTGATTAATTTCCACTTCTAATAACTTGAATTTATATGTTTCATGTTGAAAAAGATAGTTTAAGGGTTTAACAATAAAGACTAATTTTAAGAGATCTGAACTGGATCACTGCTTTATAATATTCACACAAAAGGGCAAGGAATTATATTTTAAGGAAAACTTTAAGACTTCCCTTTGTGCAGTAACAATTTGTAGATTGTCCTCAAACTTCAAACTTTTTGTCCTCTTAGTCTGACACATGGATGTCATGCCCTGTGACCAGTAGCAGGGACACACAAATGCTATGGCTAAATAGCGCTAGTCATACTTAGGTTTCGTTGGGCCAGAGACAAGTTTCATTTTCCTGTCCTGCAGGTAAGCTAGTGTTCAGCCCCAGAAGAAATTTATTTCCTAAATTTGAGAGATTAGAAGAAAGGTTTATTTCACCTCACAGTTTGTAGATGTTTCAGTCCATAGTTAGCTGGCTCCAAGGCAGGGCAGCATGGCAGACAGGATTCACAGAGGAGAAACAGTTCATGGCACAGAGGCAGAAGGGAGCAAGCAGCAAAAGCAGCCTGCCTTTCCCTTTTATCCTAGTCAGGGTACCCACCTTTTGAGTGGTGCCACCCAGAACTATGATAATTACAATCTGTATACCAATTGAGTAATCATCCACCCTTAATCTCAGCACCACACACCCTAGATCAAGCCACTTCCAAAAAGCTGCACCTATGATCACATGAGACTTTGAGGAGACATGTAGATACAAGTCATAGCACCATAAACTTTAGCACTCATTTAATTTACTTCATTATTATAATTATTGCTCATTTTGAATGTTTTCTCTGGGTAGAATGTAACCTTCTACGTTCACAAAGATTTATTTCTTTTTTTATTGATTTTTGTTCATAAAGACTTAAAGGTGTCAGCAAATAATAAGAATTCAAAAATTATTTGCTGAATGAATACACTACACATATCTTATGAAAAACAAATATATCTTAATAATTATACTAATGATTATATGTAATTCTAACATGCTAGTATAGAATTACTAATATTACTAATAATTCTAATGTATTAGCCATTCTAATATATTGCTAATTTCATATAAAAAGCTGAGAGTCTGATGCATCACAGGTTTCACGTGGAAAAGCACAGCCCTTTCAGTCTGTTAGCTGAGTCCCTTTGCTAGAGAAGCGTGGTCCTCAGCATGCCTGGCTGCAACACAAAGGTATCTGTAGACTTGGAAGCAAAGTAAGGGAAAGGATCTGAGTGGCCCTCACCATGGAGATGATCATTGAAACCATGTGGAGGCGTAGTGGTTCTAGCCTAACACTCACATCCAGGCTGTGAATTGGAATTGTAGGTAGATTACTTAAAGTAGAAGTAGGCTCATCTAGAAAGTTTGAAAAGCAAATCCTTTGGTTTGACAGATTATGTGATGGATCATTAATCTCTGGAGGTAAAATTTCCAGAATTTAAGCAACAAATACAGGGAAAGAATACATTTGTTATTTGTCAAAAGAAGCAGAATTCATAAACAACATACTTGTCACCGTTATATTGTCAGTGAGTGTCTTCAGACAGAAACTCAGGGGATGGCTCTGACCCTGGGTGCTGGTTTGCCCAGTACCAGAGATATTTCCTTGCTTTTGTACCTCTTCCAGCTCCCCAAGCTTATGAAACAAAAGTTCTGGATGCAAGACAGTAGCAACAAAGCATGTCAGGCTAGTGCCTTCCCAGGTAAAAGTTTTGTGTTAATATAGGAGATGGCTCATTGAAAAGGACTTTCTATTATTTCTGCTTGCTATCAAATCACTATGAGCATTGTCATTTTGTTTTGTTATTCCAGAATGAAGCTGTATCATTCTGGAATCATCAGTATATGATGTTGCCATATATTAAAACAAAAAAAATGTGACCTTCATACTGAGTTAAGGTCAAGGACAAGAACATCAAATTGAAAAGGATTCTTGCTCTTTCCTTTAAATCATCTTCACAAGTACCTAACAAGCCTCAAACCACCCCAAAATTTTAAAATAGTATATAAATAATAAATACATTGTACTGTCAACTTCAGGTCAAATGGCCTGGATATTAACTGCAGCTAGCCGGGCCCTGAGAGCCAACGAGAAGGAAAAGGCAGAAATGGGTTCAAGGGCACTCTCAGCAGCTAGACCCACAGGTGTGAGCCACCCAAAAGCTTGAACTTTGTTAGATCCCACGTGCTTAATAGAGTTTTGGAAAACTTCTAACAAGCTCTGAAATGCATCTCATAATAGTTTTTTTATTGGCACTAATGGTAGGGGAAAAAAGCTTCTTTTCTTCCAGATTTGGTGTGAGGAAACTTCTTTTAATAAAAGATGAAGTCAGGGAGGTTTTAAGCGGACTTTGAGAGTAATTTGAGTTACCCTCAAAGCTTGACTTAGCCTGGTACACAGTGTATTTCCAGGGAAGGTTTCACACATTTGCCTTTGGACCTGGGGTAGAAGGAAAGGAGAATCAGCCCTGCTCTCTCACTCTCTCTCTCTCATCCCCCACAGTGCCTACTTTCCTACCTGGACTCGGAGTGGTTCATGTCATCTTACTTGTAGTATTGAGAAGAGAAGCAGAGTCACTCTACTTTTCAGTTCATCACTGATACAAATGGACTTTTGTCAAAGAAAAAGATCCCCAGTCCCCATTCCAGGGAGATTAAGGGACTGGGCTGGGACCCTGGGAGACTGAGAAGTGTTAAGCACAGCTTAACATAAGATTAGCCTAAAAACAATTCTAATTCAAAGCAAATACAGTTACATCAAAATTTCACCTCTTTTTTTAGTGAGAATGAGGAGAAACAGAATGTGCTCCTATGAAGCAGGGAGACCTAGATTTGAATCTTAACATTTTAGTTCTCACTCAGTTTTCATTTTATTATGATTTATGAATATTATTACACTCATTTTTTCAGGATTATTATAACTGATGATAAGCTAGTATATGCATAGAATTGGTACTTTATGATATGCAACTATTCTTATTCTTGGCTAAAGACTTTCACTTAAAATGTAATGCAACAGAATATGAATTTTCTTGTTAAGAACTATTGTTCTTGTAACCAATATTTTGATGAACAACTTCACAATCTCTTAAAATAATGACAATTCCCTTTTGTTTCTGGGGAAACTCAGAAATTGTTAAGATCAAAGTCAATGAAAGAATGAATCGACAGATGGAAAGTTATTTGGCCTTTAAAAGATTTTTATTCAGTATATGCATGAAATAAGGTTTTATCCAAAATATTTGCATATTGTCATCCAGGAAGAGTAATATTTTAGTTGTGGCAGGTTACCTTTGCTTTACTTTTCTCTTTGTTGTTGTTTTCTCTTTTTCACTCTAAGGCCTTCTTATGCTCCTATAAACAAATACAATTTCCTAAAGGTTGGTAAATGTATCCTACAAAGATTCTAAATTGAGAATCTTGGTAATTAAGTTTTTTCGCACAGGAGAGCATTTAACCATTATGGCCACTGTATATTGTTATGTATTTGAGTTCTTTCAGTCCCTTAGGTCTCATTTTTTCTGAAAATAATAAGTCTAGTTGACTCCATTTATGATCTTTAATTATTATTCAACGTAAGCAAGGCAAGTCTATGATGAGCTCATAATAAAAAATGTTCATTTTAAGCAAAGAAATGAACTGTAATTGCTCCAATGTGTGCCTGGTTTATGAATGTCACTGAAAACAGAACACACCAAAATGAATTAGTTTATATATTTCTATGTTCTCATTAAAGTCATGAAATTAATATGTATAAATGGTAGAAATTCCCAAATCTAAAACTATGCTAAATATCCAAATGCAGTCAAACTCATGCAGATCAGAGCTATGACATATATGTTTATGACTCTGGAGGTCTAATTTATGAACACTGTTACAAGGTTTTTAACGGAGTGAAAATGAAGTCAGATTAAACTTCTTCCTGATGACATTAAAGCTCCAATCACAACATATAGACTAATAAATGTTACTTTTTAAATAATGAATGTCCCATCAAAGCCTTTTTAATTTGAATGAAATTGTAATTGGGAATGTTTCGGATACTGAATAAAATCATAGTATCCCAGCACTATGTAGAGCACACATTTTGTTTGATATCCAGATCTTGAGCTCTTACTCTATGCAAGGCACTTCATTTATCCCTGAAGAATATATAGAAAGGAATAAGACAAAGTTTCTAAACTTAAGGGACTCACAAACTAGCCAAATGCTGTCAGTTGTGAGATGAACCATCATTTCATGTAACAGAAAAAGAGAAAAACAAAATATAACTCTGCCAAGCTGTTATAAGATGTAATTTCATTGACTGCAAAATGCATGCTGATTTCAAAGGTGTTTTAGTGTAAAAAAATATTTATCCTAGAATCCATGAAATATGGTAGTCAGGAACTCTAGTCCAAGCTATGTTGTATCAAGAGCTGTAATAAAGTTGTAAAATGTACTGAGAACATAGAGGGAAATATTGTTTTGGGCCATAAGATCACAGAAGGCTTTACAATGAGGAAATAGGTGTGTGAACCTTTGGAAGAAGACTAGGGTATAGCCTTATTCAGAAAAGATGAATAGGATAGACGCATTCTCAAAAGAGAAAACAGATTCATAAAGGTTTGGAGAACCACGAGATAATAAGAAACAAGTAATACACATTAGAAAATGAAATTTTGACTTATATATTTGTATTCAGTCAAGGTTTTGGGTCATATGAAAAATTGCAAAGGTTTTGGCTGAATACTAGTTACCTGACTCTTGAACTTTTCAGTTCATTAATTTACAAAAACCATTGAACAAAATAAAAAAGAGGCTTAGAGAAGAATATGTCTTTGGAGAGACTGGGAGACCTCTCCCTTCCTATGTTACTTCTTCACACCAAATTTCATGAGCCTTCAGTTGGGCTTCTCAAAGGGCTTAATTTGTCCCTGACATATAGGTTACTACTGCACTCTGGCTCAACAGTCTGTATAACAAAGTAGCTAGCAAAGAAGCCATCTCTCCACCTCTAGTTAGATGCTCATAAATTTTTTGACTGATCCTGGAAACTAAGATAGTGTAGTTGCTTTGAAAGACATCTCAACACAAATGGTGGCCTTAAAAAATGAGTGAGCCTTCAGCTATGAGAGGCTATGGCGGGGTAGGGGGCACTTTTGGGAACTGAAAGGAATTCAAGACAGGCAGCTGCTGTGGTTTGAAAGGCCACGTGTTAAGGGTTTAGTCTGCAGCCCAAGAGAGGTGATGGCCCCTTTTAAAGGTGAGGCTGAGTGGGTGCTCTTAGTTCATTGCCAGAGTGCACTCATGGGGAATAGTAGGAACCTTGTCCCTTCCTTTTTACTTTCCAGCCACCACATGGTGAGCAAGTTTTACTCCACCAAGTACTCATTTTCATGATGGGCTATCTTGTTACAGCCGAAAGTATGTGCCCACCAGAGCATAGAAAGGAACCAATAAAACTTTGAGCTAATATAAACCTCTCCTTACAAGCTGACTTTTTCCAGATATTTTGTTATAGTAATGGAAAACTAACTCAGTGGGTAAGGGAGAGGCTCTGCTTACAACTGGAGGAATTTACTCAGAGAAGCTTAACAAAAGGAAAACAGATATAAACATTGGCCGTGCCACAGGTGTGCAGCAAGATCTTCCACAGTATCCACCACAGGAAAATGAAAGAGACTTAGTTTTACATTAACTTTAGAACTTTGACTAAATAATTGCACTGGAAAATTTAGTCACTGAATTCAGGTCTTTTTTATAACAAATGGATTAAAAGAAAGAAAAACAATTGAAGAGGAAGAAAAGGGTAATGAAATTGTTTAAATTTGTATCTAGTTTGCATGCTCACACTGAACAGGTTTAAAGGGATGATGAAAGACTGAAAATTAAGTTATGTTTATGATTATACTACATGAATTATCTTGTTCAACGTACAGGGTATTCAAACCAAAGAGTGAAGTTTGGACAAAATAACATACGGCCTCACTTTCAGACTAAAAATTCTGGATGTTATAGTTTGGTGGCAAGACTTTGAGGAGTTTGGAACAGGAGACTGACAAGATCTTGCTTATATGTTACAAATTTTCAGTTCTTTGCCAAAAGGTGTTTGATTTCTTATGTCACCCTTTTAACTAGGTCTGGGCTCATTTAACTGTCCTGTACAACTCCAGTAATGAGTAAGAGCTTACATCAGCCGAACATACAGGACATTAGAAAGGGTCCATTAAAAATGGCTAATATAATGGGCAAGTAGGATCACAAAAATATTGCATTACAAAATAATGAATTCTCAGAGCCTTATGAAAATAAGCTATTTAGATAATGGTGCTATGGGTTTGCTATGGCTGGCTGATGTAGTCATGGTCTACCTGGGGTGATTCAGCTTTTCTTCATGACTCACTCATCTTCTTCTTGTCCCGAGAAGGCTCTCCCAGAGTTGTCATCTCACAGTGATGGCGGAAATGCAGAAGGTTTCTATAAGTAGAAACATGAAACTACTTTATATGCTTACAGTCATGATGTGTTTACTAACATTACAGGTGTTTATGTCAAGTCACATAGCCAGATCTAATGAAAGAGTGAGGAAATAGCCCAGATTTCTAATGGAAGTTAATGTGAGTTCATATAGCGTGATGGTAATTTTTTATGTCAGCTTGTCTGTGCCATAGGTACCCAGACATAATTCTTCTTTTTTCCCATTAAGTTTATTGGTACATTTTTGGTATAAAACACAGTTACATTCATCATTGGGATCTTGTACCTTTACATGAGTATCTTGGTTCTTATTTTTTTCCCCTTCCCTTGCCCTCCCTTCACCCCCTCCATTCTTCCCTATTTGCAAAAACCTTGTTTCCATTTCTTTTCCTCTTCTCATATTTTTTCCTTTCCCTTTTTTCCCTTCCCCTACCCCTCCCAATTACCCTGCTCTTTTAGACCTTTTCTTCCTGTTACACAATATCAGTTATACATTTTTTAAATTACAATATTAAGATCTAGGAGACATTACCACAGATTTTACAGAACTTAAAAAGATATAGAAAGCATATTACAAAAGTCTTTTTTGAAATAAATCTGACAACTTCTAAGAAGTAACTTGGAAGACAAATTCATGAAACTAACTCTGGAGGAAATATAAAATTTGAACAGCACCTACTAAAGAAAGTATATTCCTAGTTTAAAAACCTACCTATATGACAACAACAGGCTCATAAACATTTTGACTGATAAATTATATCAAAAAATTAAAGCAGAAAAAAGAAGGAACACTTCTCCCCTCATTTTAGGAACTCAACATTGTGCTAATCCTAAAACTGGATAAAGATAATAGAAGAAAAAAGTATGAACATAGATAGAAATTTGTTTAACAAAACAAACTATTGGAAGTCAGATCTGGCAGGATGTAGAAAATGGTTTTGTTATAGGGATGGCAGTGTTGGTTCAGCATTGGAAGATCCACCCCCAAAAGTCATCATTTAAACAGAGGAAAGGAATAAGCCATATGATCCTGTCACTAGTTGGAGAAAAAGTATTGCACTAAATTCCATAGCTGTTCATGTTAAAAGCTATCAGGAGACTAGAAGTAGAACAGAAACTTCTCAACAGATTAAAGACATGTACTCCATACTTCCAGTGAGAATGCCTTATATAAATGGAGAAGATACAATGCTTTCTCCTTAAGGTGGGGAACAAGGGCAGATATGCTTACTCTTTATCTGTCCATTAAACTTTGAAACCTAGTCCCCATCAAAATAGTCTGGCAATAAAATGACATAACTAGGATAGGATTGGCATGGCAGAAGCAAAATCTTTATATGTAGATGAAATGATCAACTACAGAGAAAATACTAAGAAATCTCTAGGAGCCCCTAGAACTTGTACTTGAATTTAGCAGGATTAAAAAACACAAGGTATATATAAAAATTCAGGTCTGTGTATACTTGCTATAATTGAAGAATTGGACATTGAAATTTAAAAGTTATGTAGGAGTGCAAAGGACCTAGAAAAGTTAAAAACAAAAACAAAAACAAAAACAGTGTTGTAAGACATTTAGTACCTGATTTTAAGACTTCTTCTAAAGCTACAGTAATCAAGGCAGTGTTGGTGTAAGGAAAGACATATAGATCATTTGAATAAAACAGAGAATCTAGAAATAGAACCACACATATATGGTCCACTGAGTTTTGAAAGATTATTTAACATTAGCATTTTATAGAATATAAACTCAATTCAAGAGCCGAGGAAGAGATAGTGTTTTCAGCAAACAGCACTAGAACACCTGGTATCCGTATATATAGAATTAACCTCAACCCTTTATTTCCATACATGAAAATAACTTGAAGGGATCTATGAACCTAAATAAGAAAGCCTAAAAGTATAAAACTTTAAGAAGAAATTATAAGGGAAAATATTTATGAATTCAGGGTAGGCAAGAACTACCTAGGATACAAAAAACATGATGTATAAAAGAAAAAAATTGATAAATGAGATTCCATCAAAATTTAGAACTTTAAGTGACATCATTAAAATGAAAAGTAGTCCTTAAACAGACCATATTTACAATGCATATAACCTATGACCAGAATATATAAAGAATTCTTAGAGCTCATTAATAGACAACCCAATTAAAATGTAAACGTAAGAAGATGATAAATAGTCAGTATAGCACAAAGAATGGTGTGCAACTCTAGAATCAGAAAAATACTAATCAGTACAATAACAAGATTGAATTATACACTCATTAGGGAGATGAAGTTAAAAGTTTTAAAAGCCTTGTCACGACTTTTTCTTTTTGCTGGATTCTCCTCCTTTGTGTTTAATTTGTCATGCCCAATGGATTCATTCTGCTGGGTTTCCTGGAGTTGTAATCCTCATTGTCTTTTCCTAGAGTATTGTCTAAAATTTTTTGGAGTGCCCGTTTGGTATTCATGAAGTTCCTGAGGTGCTCTTTCTCATGAAAGTATCTTATTTCTCCATCCATTTTGAAAGATAGTTTTGCAGGGTACATCAATCTGGGTTGGAGGCTGTTTTCCTTTAGGGTTTCAAATATATCACTCCAAGCTCTTCTTGCCTTGAGGTTTGCATTGAGAAGTCTGCTGTGATTCTGATGGGCTTTCCTTTGTATGTGATTTGTTTCTTTTCTCTCATTGCTTATAGAATTTTGTTCTTCTGTTGGATTTCTGGAATCCTAACTATTATATGCCTATGTGTAGATTTTTTTTTTTATTAAGGCTAGCTGGAATCCTATATGCCTCACTTACCTGTATGTCAAGTTCTTTTCCCCTTCTTGGGAAGTTTTCTGCCATCACTTCTGTGAACAGTTTTTTTATGTCATCTGCACTCTCTCCTGTTTCTTCATTGACTCCAATGAGTCTTAAGTTATTCTTCTTTGCATCGTCTAGCAGCTGCTGGATTGATTTCTCATGTTCCTTTACAATTTTAAAGCAATTTTTCTCTTCCTCCTCACTAATTGCAATCTTATCTTCCATATGTGAAATTCTATCCTCACTCTGGTTCATTCTGCTGTGCAGACTTTCAATGGAGTTTTTAATCTCTTGGAAATCTGTATCTGTTTTATGGATTCCATTTGTTTCCTATGTTGGGATTCCATTATGTTCCTCAGATCCTCTATTTTTTGATCTGTGTCCTCTCTAGATTTATTAATCATGTCTTGCACCATGAGCAAAATCTTTGCTGTTATCTGAGTAATCATTTCTGATTTCATTTTTCCCAGATCCTCTTTTGTTAACAGTTGAGAGAGTCCAGGTGGTTGAGTATCAGATTGTTCCATCTTGTTTCCCTTCGGGGTTGCTGTAGGTGATCCAGAAGTCTGTTTTTGAGACTTGTTTATGTGTCTTCTCATTTCCAAAGGAGAAGGTGCTTCTGGCACCCACACAGCTCACCTTCTCTTCCCTAGGAGCTTGGGATGGCAGCAGGTGAGCTTCCTTCTGGGTGCTACGACCAGCTGAGCTTCTCTGCCCTAGGAGCCTGGGATGGAGGCGGGGAGCTTCCTTCCAGGTGCTGGGACCGGCTGAGCTTCTCTGCCCTAGGAGCCACCCAGACATAATTCTAGGTGTTTCAATTTTCTATGTGGTATGGATTAGATTAATATTTGAATTAGGTTCTGAATAATACCCATGGTAAAGGGAAGAATAATCAGAACCATTAATGCAACTTATGTTGATGGTTAACTAAATGTGTATGAGAGATAGGTGTTTGATGTGACACTCACACACACACACACACACACACACAGAGGATCAGTTACCACGTAACAAAACCACAGTTATTGTCAGTAATATCAACAATAGAATTGTTAAGTTTGCTCTCTTTGAGACAAAACAGGTAGCCTAAACCCTTAGTGGAAAACTAAATGAACATTGAGCCAGAAACTACATGTTCCTTTTCAATAGTAATGTAATTAAGGCAATTTCTAGGCAGTGGGGCAGATGGCGGTAAGCATTTCTATGGGTGATTTTTCCTCCATCTTCACTGTACTGCTGGCTATTAGGGCCCCCACAGGAGCTCTGCATATTGAACATCTCTCCTTCATAAACTTTGGGGTCCAAGTGAGATTCCACTGGGTCAGCCTCTCCATGGGTCCCTGCCCCAAGCCCTAGAGCACCAGCCTGGATGAGAGCCGAGTGTCTTCTGCAGCAGTCCCTGCTCATCATCTATAACATGCTGCTTATATTAAGCTTAGATTTGTTTTTCTAAGTTTTTTCTCTGTTAATTTTTTGTATTCATGCCTTTTCTATTTATTTTGGCTGTTTTCATTTTCTCCTTTATTTGATTTTAATAATTTTACTTTGGTATTGTTCTCTTTGGAAAAACAAGTTAAAACTACTTAAAAAAATGTTTTAAGTTTCCTTTTAAGCCTGATTTTCCTAAGTGGCAACCCAGAAGCAAACATACTATAAGAGTAATACCTGTGTGGACTGTTGGTATCAGAATCCTCCTTGCCCTTTGACTCCCTGTATTTTATACCATATCTTAAAGAGGTACCATTTGGTGTAACACACGTGTGGACGCATGCGCACGTGCGTGCACAAACACACACACACACACACACACACACACACACTGCAGTTAAGATTAAGCTGCAGAGCAGGTGGGCCTGCAAGGAGGTTTTCTCCCCATTTCTGTAACCTTCCTTGCCCAACCAGTAGAAGGTTTGCAAGAGCTGCCTGTCTTCCATGGAAGAGGTGGGGGCAGCAGATAGTAGGAAACTGGCTCCATCACCAGGGCTACAAGAGGACAGCTTGTTCTTCTTCCCTGCCAGGGCTGTCTGTGTTCTCTGCCTAAGCAGACACAATCAGTCTTTAGCTTAGGCCATCTGGCATTGACTGTACTTATCATAGATTATTCTTGGGATTCCTCTAAAAGGGCATATAATATTTTTTCCAACAAAAAAGCTTTGAAAGAATGTGGGATCTCATAATGGAATACCTACTTGGGGCTCAATTCTGGGGGCTTATTTGAGAATAGAAGATCTATTTCTGGAAAAAAAATGCAGATCTTATATCTGAATCTTCCGTAACATAGCTTGTCAATACTATTTCACTTAATTATCTAAAAAGAAAAGAAAAAAGTATTATAATAGTCATGGTAAAAAGAGACCAACATCCCCTAATAAATCCTAGTTCTCTGTCACTTATAATTTAAAGTTTTTTGAGTAAAATATAATTCTCTGTTCTTCAGTTTCTTTGTGTGTATAATGGTGATAATAATATTAGCTACCTGGTCACGTGGTTGTGAGGAAGAATTAAATTACTAGAGTATGCACTGTAAAAACATTTGTTCAGTAAAGATTAACGCATGTAAAACTTAAACAACAGAAATTCACTTTCTCTCAGTCATGGAGGCTAGAAGTCCATGATCAAGATACCAGCAGGGTTGCTTTCTGGTAAAGCCTGTCTGCCTGGCATGTAGATACTTGTCTTCTCACATGAGCTGTTGAGCATTGCTTCCCTTGGAATAATTTCAGGGAGAGAGTGAGATTTGCATTCATTTTGAAATAAAAAAATCAGGCTCAGCAAAGAGAAATCATACATATTCTCTCTTGGTCCCAAGTCTGAGTCTATCCTGCTTAGGTAGGAGACTATGAATGTCTGAGCCTGACTGGGACTGAAGTTAACCTTGATGCCAAAATTCACCTTTGGTGTCTGACTCAGGGTGATCCCAAGGCAAGATTTTTCCTGTTACAGTGCTCACCCCCATATTGGCCAATGCCTACAATTGTGTGTCCTCTTCTGTGGAGACTGGATCCATCCTGAGTGTGGAATGTGGCTTCAATTCCACCTGCTAGGTCTCATTCACTATTATCTGCAGCCAGTAGTTTCCTATTACTTACAGATCCAAGATCTAAGCACAATGCTAAGACTCACCTGACTCTTACTTCAACCAGCCACAAAAAGCATATATATTGTCTTCAAATCAATAACTTCTTCTGTGGCTCACATCTAAATCACATCATCATTTACCAGGTGCCCATGCCCCAAGACTGAAAACTACTCATGACAACTCTGTCTACTCATCCAATAAAAGGCATCTTAACACAAAATAAGCCAATGTTTCCTTCGGAGTATCTCTTAAATCCCTCTGCATCACACTGCCACTACCACCATCTCTTCAACATTTCCACACTGGCCTCTGAGCTCCCCCCTCATCTATTCTTGCCTCCTTCCAAGTCATTCTCATTTTAATAGAAAATGAGATTAGGTCAATTCCTTGATTTGAACCTTTCAGTGTTTTTTTCAATGCTTTCAGATATAAAACAAAGCAATTAACATAATGGGACCTCCAGACCTTCAGGTGGGCTCCTGGCTCCCCACACTGACCTGCCAGTGCCTCCAACCCTTTGTGAGGCTAATTATCTTAGGCGCATGCTCTTCCATTGGGGTGACGTACTCCCTCCTGCAGTAGCCCTACTTGGCAAGTGTATTCTTACTCCTCCTTCCAGATGCCATCCACCTTAGACTTCTTGGCTTGTCGTAACAGAATACCACAGTCTGGTGGATTAAACCATAGAAATTCATTTTCTCTCAGTTGTGGAGGCCAGACCACAAGATCATGGAGCAGGCAGTGTCAGTTTCTGGTGAACCCTGCCTGCCTGGCATACAGATGGCTATCTTCTCACTGAGAAGACCTTTCTGCTAGGCATACCTTCTTTGCCCCTTTCTCTGCCTGTAAGTAACTCAGCCCTGTCAGATAAAGACCCCATGCATGGTCCATCATTTAAACTTTATTATCTTCTTAAAGGCTTTATTTCTAAATATATTCATATTGGAGATTAAAACTTCAACATATAAATTTGACGTGCTGTAATTTAGTCCATAACATCACCGAAATACTTCCTCAAGGAAGATTTTTTTTAAGTCCACACAGGTTAGTCAGTATTTTCTTCTTTGCATTTTCAAAACCCCAAATGCCTTTTAATTTGAGGGCTGTCTGTCCTAGTAGTTTACAAGCTCCATGAGGGCAGAGACTTTGTATATCATATTTTCCAATATACGTTCAAAGCCTAATACAGTACTAAAGAAATATTTGTTTAATAAAGAAAAGGATTCATACTGACATTTTAAAAATAAACAGATGAGCAACAAACAATTTGAGGATATCAATACCTCCCCACAGTAAGCCAGAAATCACCTCAACACTTGACTATTTTCTTTAGCTAAGCCACATATTCTCAAATAGAATCCACTTTGTAGCTACTTAGATTTCTTCAGTTCCCATCTTAAACATTGTGCCTTTTTTTCCCACTTCACAACATGCCAGTAAAGAAAAAGGGAAAACATGTTTCTCATGAAAAAGAACTATCATACACCAATTTTATGTGATAAAGTGATCCATTCTAGGTTGCTAAATCTTCTCCAAAATCCTACTCTCTCATTAACCCTCTGTACTCAATTTATCTGCTACCACTAAATCTCTATTGTAACCATGTAACTACCTTTCCTATCCTTTCCTGCCTTTCTCGATCATTTCTTTCCTACATTTCTGTAGTCATTCTAACTAGATTTATCTCTTTTTCCCTAAAATGACAATCTGTTCTTCCCATGCTATTTGGATAAAAACCAAAGTAATTAGCAAAACCAGGCCTACAAGTCCCTGAAGGGCTGGCTCCTGCCCATTATGTTCTCCTTTGCGCTCACAACCAAGCTCAAACTCTTCATAATATTCATGAAAACACTTTAAAATCCAAATTTGATTTAATGGTCTAGTATCATCTTTCTCTATCTAAAAAACTTTCTCTTCTCTCAGGTGTCTTTGCTCTTTCTCAGGTGGCCTCCATAATGCTGCTCTCCCTTTCTGAAATCCTTTCTCTGCTCTTCATCTGGCTAACTCTACCTGTCCTCCATGTGCCTCCATTAAGTAGTACTGCTTCTTCCAGGCAAATATCCATCTTACGCAAATGTGGGCCTGGGTTTCTGCTGTGTTTTTTCAGCACGCTGTATCCTTTTCCATCTCAGATATCATAATTTTCTAATGACAAGGTTAGATTTTTCACTCAACCTGATTTAATTGTATTAAATGGAGAGATTTGTCTTATTAAAATAATGTGTGCATATTGCCCAAAATCCATGGCAACAAAAGACAACTAGACTGCAAAAGACACTGGAACCGGGAAATGGAAAGTGATTGAAAATTAAACCAACTGTATTTTAGATACTATGCCTCCTCTTCTTTTCTCTATTCCTCTCTTCATATTTTAAAAATTATTTTTACTAAAGATTAGCTTGTTTGACTTTGTCACAATGCAAAAGTTAACTTTCTGGCAACTCTTCACTTTTCACGTCTTCAATTC